>NC_047530.1:49579608-50865012 GCF_012275295.1 Melopsittacus undulatus
CTTAAGTGATGAAATAGATTGGCTCCAGCTCTCCCCTCCTGGTGTGCCATATGTGCTGCATGATGCCCTTCTTTGCTAGATTGTTCCAGCCTTTGGGGAGGTGGGAATTTATTCCTGGAATCATTCCAGTGTCCAGATCACTTTCATTGCCTTTATTAGTATGGACTGTAGCCCGTCATCATTGGGGAGAGCAGTTGGTAGGGTGCATATGAGATAATTGCCTAAAATGAACCCTGCCTTCACAGGGTACAAAATCACTCAGTGGCATTGCAGGTTTCTTATTGCAGTTTAAATCACCTTCCTCCCTCTAGGCAATAGCTGGTTCTTACATATGTTACAGGGACCATATGCTCAGCCTGTACCCAGACACAGTCTTAGTCTGCCTGTAACGTGTTATATGTTCTCTCTTGCAGACCTTTCTAGGTGGCATCCCCTCCTTCAGGTGCAGTGGCTGGCAGCAAAAGAAATAATCTTTTCTGCATGGTCACTAACTGAGCAAAGCTCCATGGGTCCAAAGAGTCCAATTCTTCCTATTTGCTCATTTCCAAGCCTGGCATGGCTCTTTGTGGTAAGGCTAGCCTCTTTAAGATTCCTGCATTTCATGCAAGGGTATATGACCTTCACAGAATAATAGAAAGGTTGGAAAAAACCTTTTAGATCATCGAGTCCAACCGTAAACCCAACACTACCAAGTCTACCATTAACCCATGTCCGTAAGTGCCGCATCTACACATCTTTCAAATACCCCCAGGGATGGTGACTCCACCATTTCCCTGGGCAGCCTGTTCCAGTACTTGACAAACCTTTTGGTGATTAAATTTTTCTAATATCCAATCTAAACCTCCCCTGGTGCTACTTGAGGCCACTTCCTTGTGTCCCATCACTTTTTTTTTGAGGGGGGAAAGGAGACAGACACCTCCCTACAGCCTCCTTTCACATCGTTGTTGAGAATAAGGTCTCCCCTGAGCCTCCTTTTCTCAGCTGTCTTTTTTTTCAGCGGCCCCCCATAAGGCTTATACTCTAGAACCTTCTTGTCAGCTTAAAACAGAGTGTCTCTGTTTCATGTAGGCTTTAGGGTGGTGAGGGGTCATCACTGTGAAAGTATGGTCCAAGTCTCTGAAGGTTTCCTATATTTGTAATAAGATGACCCAAATCCATGTTATTTTCTCTGCTGGCTTATTGAATGGATAGTGTGGTGTACCAAAAAAGGTCAAGGAGGGGCCTAGCTGGAACCAGTTACCTGTTGAGAACTAGGGGCTGCAAACTGCCGAGGAGGAAGAGGTGAGTGCCAGGAGAAAAGCTGGAGGTACAGACTTTGGAGCTACAAACTGAGAAGAACTGTGCATGGAAAAAAGTAAGAAGGGGAAGAGTAAAACCAAGGAGGAAGATTCAAGATGGATGGGTAGGACTATTGGTGGTTAACGCATGGTTGCTGGGCAGAAGGGTAGAGGAGGGGCTGGGCTTCCTGTTCCCTGCAGAAGGGCAAGAAGCAGCCTTGGAAGCAAATAAGCCACAGAAAAGGGGAATGTCCAGTGTTTGTTTAGATGGTATGGGATTTTGTTGTTTGGAAAACGAAGTGACCCTGCTGTAGCCAGGGAGAAAGGTTCATGTCTGCCGAGTATAGTGCTTAAAATTCTCCAGGACTGGAAAACATTGAGTAGTATGGTTGTGGTAGTAAAATACTTCCTGTGGGTAACTTTACTTTCCTGAAAAACTGTTTATGTTAACCTGGATGAGATGCTGTAGCAGTGTTTAGCAGGCTTTCTGTGCCCGTAATGGCTTACTGAAAATTAGTTTTGCTGAATTGCACCATGTAACCTCGTACAGGGTGTCGAGGGGGGTATGTTGTATTAGTGGGCACAATGAGCACTCTGTATCACCTGTCTTGTGGTGACTTACACCACATGAACGTTTCTGAAATCTCCTGTTGAGTGGAGTTTTCAGTTGAGGTTCCATCTTGGTACCAGTATGGTTTATGGTTTAAGCAAAGATAAGTAGCAAAAAACTTTTCCTGCAGCACTTTTCTGCCTTGGGTCAGCTGTGTCCCATCACTGGTTGTTAGAGCAGCTGGAGCTCCTCTCTTGATCCTTTAAGGGGAAGAGAGCTGGGCTCTTTGTTAGGTTCATGTCTGCCCTCTTGAATTTGTTGGGTTGGTGTGGGGAGAAGCCAGTAAGTTCTTGCATTCAACACACTTTTGGATATTAAACTGTAACCGTGGCCTAGACTAGAAGTATCAGGACAAAAGCAAAACCTCACAGACCAGTGAACTATTTTACAACCTGCTATAAGCATTATTTTTACCCTTCTAAAAGGAAATAGCTGCCCATCTCTGCCATTTCAGCAAGCTGGAAGCTTTACTAGAAAATGGTTCATTGTGTCTTGCTTGGTTTGTTTTGTTCTTATGAGTTAGTAATTTTTTCATTAGTGTAGAAATAGATGTCATGTTACTTTTTCATGCTTGTGTTGGGGTTTTTTCCACTCTGTTGTGTGAACATTTCCTACAGTTATTAGCTGCAGGGAAAATGTGAAAAGGGCTGTATAACAGTAGGTAGAAACTGAGAAATTGCCTTAGCTTTGTAAGAACCTTGCTTCTTGCCCTCAGCTGGCACCAACAAACCCATCAATATTAGGTGTGAGCCAAAATGACCCAGCTTTACAATTACAAAGGAAGGGGGATTGGGAGGTTGAACCATGGCAGGTCAAAATACAGCAGAAGAGTAGTCTGGAGGTTTGTGCAGCTGAAAGTGCATCAGTTTGTAGTCATTACTGGTTGAATTGGGGAAGAATGGAAGCCCTGGTGTGCTTTATAGGGTCCTTTATGCCATTTAGACCTTTACTCTCTCAATTGTTAGTGGATCTCTAGCTCATCTTTGACTGACTGCTGGCCCTGCCCCTGCAACAGGGTGGCATGAGGAGGCAGTGTCAATGGGTGAATGTGAGTCTGATGTTGCTCAGAGTGGTGCTGGCATTTCTAGGTTTTAGAGACTGGTATTAGCAGCTACTCTGGCTGGGTACCAGAGGCTGTCGATCCCATCCAGGACTGGCTTTGTGCCAGCAGCTGCAACTGCAGTGCTGGTAAAACACATGCAGTATTCTTTATGGTGAATAACAGAATACTAAATAGTTTAATATATTATATGCTGATACTGGAGTTATGGAAATTTAAATGTGTGGGATAGAGGTTAGAGAGGACTTATCAAAACTGCCCCTCATCCCTCATTACCTCACAACCTCAAAAATTGTCTGCAGCAACTGAGAGACAGAATATTTAGGGCTTTTGGAGGGAATGTATTTGAAAGAGAGATGTGGAAGAGATGTTGGATGAAGAACGTGAGGAAGCTCCAGACTCTTGCAGTTCAAGGGAATGGGAAGACTGTGCATGTGAGAGTAGATGTGAGGATTGTGTGCAATTCGGCTGGGGTGGAGCAGGCAACTAGAATGAAGCAGCCAGAAATTGTCAGTTGGGTGCACAGGTGGTTAGCAAGTGTCCTAAAGCAATCTGAGGCTATACCAGAGGCTAAAAATAGTTAAAAGTTCACAGCGGTCTTTATGTGAGCAGAAAATCTTGTTCCATTGGAGCCTTTGGGGAAACACAGAGAATGCTGCTAGGTGTGCTTTGCTCTCTCCTTTGCCCTGTGTATCTTGACAGCAAAGGCTTTCAGGCTTCAGATTTCTATGAAGGTTTATTTTTTAACACAGTTAAGTGCCTGGCAGTACAGCCACAGCTGTATTTCCTATAGCAGACCTCAGTCTTACATCCCTGTGACCTTCTGTGACACTTCAAAATCCAGGTGTCCTCTTAGCATTTTAAGCAGGGGCTGGACAGACACTTTTTTCCCCCAGATAACTTAAATACAGGGAACAGAGCTGCAGAGTAGAGCTTTGTACATTAAGGAACTTGATGAATTATGCATGAAGTACAGCAGTCTGGTATTGGCAGTGCCTGCTTTATGAGAGTAAGGGAGTGATAGTAACAATTTGCACCATACACAAGCTGTAGTTTTTCATACTGAAGTAGTAATGTGGGTTGCTGAGCTGAGAATGAACTCCTTTGAGCCCCTGGGGGCTGAGAAAGGTTATTTGGCAGCAGGAGCAGAAGACCTGTTTTGAGCAAAGCATGGAGAAAGGGAAGGCAAGGCGGGAAGTACACATCAGCTCTGTAGTGGAGTCGCTGTCAGGTTGACAGGCCCAGCGTGTGCACTTTACACTCTGCCATGTAATGGGACAGTAAGACTGACACTGAAAGCATCGTATCAGATGATCTATGCTGCCTGGGCTTACTGTCCTGTGAAGCAAAGGTAGAAAGAGGAAGCAGTGGTTAAAAAAAATCTTGTTAATGGTAAAGTTTGACTGCAGAAAAATAAAGGGGTGCTTTAATGTGAAGTCTGTTGCTACGCATGACAGCAGACTCGCAGAGTTATTGTGTGTCAGACACAGAGGTAATGCTCTGTAGGTAACTGGTTCAGTTGATCTGCCAGGAAATGTAGTACAAAAGAACTTCTCCAAGCCTTTTTGATTCAGCAGCAATATGCCTGCCACCACATATTTATGAGGCAGTTACTTCCTTGGTATTAGCAGTAGCAGGAACTTGGAGTTCCTTGTAATTGTTTGTTGTTCTCTCTCAACCAGATCTGCATCTTCCATTACTCTCTTTAATGTGTTTGTTTTACTTTTTTGGGGGGGAGCATTCATGAATTTGAGCCCTTTTTTAGGAAGAGGCTCTCCCTGGAGTGATGCAAGTAGGCTGTATTGATAGGAGGCATCTGGATAGTAATATTGATTTTGTTTTTTATGGTGTTGGTTATTTCCACCTTTCAAGAGAGCTTTGCAAACAGCAAGGAAGCTGTATGCTACTCATTCATGATGGGAGAGTATTTTCATGCTCGACTTGCAGCTGGAGAGACTGACATACAGGGTAGTACAGCCCAGCATTTTCAAAAGTGTCTTGTATTAGAAGGCAGCCATTTCCCAAGGGATCTCTCTGAGCATCAACTGCAGTGCTTGGCATGTAAGAAACTGAAAACATTTCATACTGGGCAAAATCTGAGGCTACTCTGAAAAACATTGGCCTAAGAGACTTCCCTGGGCTAAAGGGCTCAATAGGAATCCTGGACATTGCTGTGATTCCTACTTCTGTGCTGTTTTACCATAGATTGTTCTTTATACTTTTTATTCTTTAGATGGTGACTGTTTGTCTTGGTCCTGTCTTACCAGTCTTTGTCAATGTCCTTTCTGTGACGAAGTTGTGTATTTGAGTCTCATTTTGGAGTTGTTCTGACTTAACTCAACCATGAGCAGCACAAACAGATTTTGGTTTACTTCGGCCTCTCATAGGCCATTCAGATGCAGAAGAGAGGAGAAACCCCAGCACCCTGAGAGAGCTGTTGCCCTTGCTCAGGTTCCTAAAGAATTTTAATTCATGGCTGTCCTCAAGGTTAAAAATGTTGGTTTAACCATTTTACAAAATGCTTAAAGAACACTGATTAAATGAGAGCTTCCTTGCCAATGAATTGGCAAAGCTTTGATTCTATCTAACATTTCTGGTACACACATGACATTGCAGTATCTCATTACTGTATTTCCAGGCAGGGTTTCATTGAGTTGTTCTGTGTTTACTGGTGTGGGTATGCATGAGCAGTGAAACCACCCTTCTTAACTGTAAGCAGTAAAATATGTATTGTGCTTGAATTGTTTTCATTTTTGGCACAGCAACTTTATAATACAATTATGTTTGTGCCCAGGGGCATATGGGATTGAATTACCGGGTATCTGCCTTCCAGCGCTCACTGTCTTTCAGACACCCCGTATTTAAATTATGCAAATCCTTTGGGAACCAGGTAATTATATAAACGTTAGTTAGCAAAAATCATCTGAAGTTGCATGTAAACATAATTGTCTCCAGAGACATTTTGTAGGTAACTTTTATTTTTATTAATCTAAGTGCTTTTAGTTTGAGCTTTAGATTTCTGCTCAAGCAACTTCTTATGAAGATGTTGTTCTGTATACTAGGACAAGGGACATCTGGGGAAATTGTGAATCACCTACTCTAGCCAAACATGAGAAAAGGAAAAAGGAAAAACAAGTCTTTTGGGAAAAATAAGTCTAGGAGCTGAAGTGCAAATCTGGTAATCCTGAGTCAGACAAGGGGATTTTCTTGGTTGTATGGTTTTGTTTGTTTTTTTTCCTAAAAAAAGTATTCATAATTAAGCAGAACAAATTTTGCATGGCCATTCTTATCTTTGCTTTATTTCATTTAAGTGCATGCACAAAGGTATTTACAATAAGTTAAAGAGAATAACTTTGAGCCAGCTTCAGTATGGATTTACTACACAAATTACACTACATTATCAAAAAGTAGCAGTAACTTGTAAATGAGAGCAATACAAAAAGATTTGATAAAAGTTCTAACATCTCTATAACCTCAGCTAAGTTGACTTATGCAGACATTTTACCATGCAGACTTGATCTGAAATCTGATCCAAACCATGGTGGTATGTTCTACCTCCTTTACTAATGACAATGGCTACAGAATGTGTCAGGGAACAGTGAATGCATATCCAAATTTGTACAGTGTAGAAGATATATATATATATATACATATATATATATATACACACACACATATACCTGTATCTATAGAAATCCCTTGTCCTCTAACTGGAGGGTGTTGGTACTGCTTCTGTACTGGACCTTCAGGCCTTAAGCAACCTGGTCTAGTGGAAGGTGTCCTTGCCCATGGCACGGAGGTTGGAATTAGGTACTGTTAAGGTCCTCACCACCCCAAACCATTCTATGATTCTGTGTAACCTTTTAGCCAGTTACTTCTTTGTTTCTTACCAACTCCTCTGCTTTAAATATAAAATGCCCTTACTCCATGTATGTTCAGAGTATGCTCCTGGTTATGAAAATGTTTCTATTTCTTTATAAGACAGAATAATGATTCAATCTCAAGATTTGTTCATGTCTTGGACAGAATTTTTCCCTCCTGGTGCTGGTCCAAGCTGAGTTTCTGTTGCTGGATCTTTTCTTATACACAGAGGTGTGCTTGTGATTGCTGAAATTACACACTGGTATTTACCAAAGGATAATAACATACACTGTGTACAACCTCTTCCTTTGGCTTTTATTTAAATACTAAGAGAAGAGAAATGATGTGCCTAAAGAGGTTTCCTTTGTGTTCACGTCTCACCCTCCTCTCTCCTTCAGAGGAGAAGGGAAAAACCAGCAAACCAACTGCTGTGTTCTCTAGCTAAAACCCATTCAAACAAAAGAAGTCTTAAATCCATATTAATCACCGCCACCTTTAATTTTTCAATCACTGCTTGATTAAATTGCTGCCTAGTTTCATCCTTTCAGTGATAGGGCTTGGTAAGTACTCTGCAGTGAACTCAAACAGAGTAGTAATAAAGTGCTTTCTGTCATAGGCACTCCCCAAAGCGCCAGACACAGCACAAGTTATTAAAAAAATATCAAAGACTGAGCTCCCATAAACTGAGCAGAGAGGAAAAACATGATTGTCCAGGGAAGGGGAAGAAGATTTTAATTTCGCATCTGCAATTACGAAGGCAAATACATCTGTAGAGAGGGTATTTCAAAGTCAAAAAGAAACAAGCAAACTCAAATGCTGGGGCCCGTGTCAAGAGCTAGGTTTATAATGGTTTTATCAGTCAAAAGGCAAGTGTCCTTCTTTTTCTTTCATTATAATTGTTGTCACAGGGCATGTCCCTCGCTTAAATTTATTCACAACCACCTGCCTTTAAATCTTCCCACCAGGAATGCAGATGTTTCAGCTCCAGATATGTCCTGATTCCAGTGGAGGTGGGGTTCTGCTTAAGCCAGCTTACATTGATGAGCAATACTCTTCTGATGCTCCACAACCATTATAAAAATGGCTTATGCTGGTATAGGACTCAATGGTAGACCTATGGCTTTTGAGCAACCTTCCATTAGTGAGCAGTCAAGGTGCAATTCCCATGCTGGGCTGTTTGTTGTTTGGAGTCTGAGGAGCTAGCTTCAGACATTGTGTAGCCTGACATGAGGCAACAGGTCAGGCCATTGTCCTTACCCCACAAGTGAGTAAAGTGAGTTGTAAAGTTGGGCTTGGTGTTATGTTATGATACAAGTGGGCTTCCATGTGTTACAGGATGACTGCTGTTCAAAGCACATTAAGTCAGTATAAGCATCTACTGGTGGCTCAGCAACTTAGACATAGTCATAGAATAGAATCATAGAATCATAGAATAGTTAGGGTTGGAAAGGACCTTAAGATCATCTAGTTCCAGCGCCCCTGCCATGGGCACGGGCACCTCACACTAAACCATATCACCCAAGGCTTCATCCAACCTGGTCTTGAACACTGCCAGGGATGTAGCATTCACTACCTCCCTGGGCAACCCATTCC
Source organism: Melopsittacus undulatus (assembly GCF_012275295.1). Lineage (NCBI taxonomy): Eukaryota > Metazoa > Chordata > Aves > Psittaciformes > Psittaculidae > Melopsittacus > Melopsittacus undulatus. Next base: position 49,588,010 of record NC_047530.1, read on the forward strand.
AGTGCCTCACCACCATAACAGTAAAGAACTTCCTCCTTATATCCAATCTAAACTTCCCCTGTTTAAGTTTGAACCCGTTACCCCTTGTCCTATCGCTACAGTCCCTAATGAATAGTCCCTCCTCAGCATCCCTGTAGGCCCCCTTCTGATACTGGAAGGCTGCTGTGAGGTCTCCACGCAGCCTTCTCTTCTCCAGGCTGAACAGCCCCAACTTTCTCAGCCTGTCCTCATATGGGAGGTGCTCCAGTCCCCTGATCATCCTGGTGGCCCTTCTCTGGACTTGTTCCAACAGTTCCATGTCCTTTTTATGTTGAGGACACCAGAACTGTCCACAATACTCCAAGTGAGGTCTCATGGGAGCAGAGTAGAGGGGCAGGATCACCTCTTCGACTTGCTGGTCATGCTTCTTTTGATGCAGCCCAGAATACAGTTGGCTTTCTGGGCTGTGAGCGCACACTGAAGCTGGCTCATGTTCATTTTCTCATCGACCAACACCCCGAAGTCCTTCTCCGCAGGGCTGCTCTGAATCTCTTCTCTACCCAACCTGTAGGTGTGCCTGGGATTGCTCTGACCCATGTGTAGGACCTTGCACTTGGCATGGTTAAACTTCATAAACTTCATGAGGTTGACATCAGCCCACCTCACAAGTGTGTCAAGGTCCTTCTGGATGGCATTCCTTCCCTCCAGCATATCAACCAAAAACACTGAGTAGTCAGAATAGGGTACTTCAGGAAGTGCCCATCCTTCATTTGAGTGTGACAGCTATCAGCACAAACACTGATTATCCAGTAAATATAGAATAAAATGGACAAACTGAAGCAAACAGCAGGGGCTGAGAGTGCATACATTTGGTTCAACTGGCTTCAGTTGAGAAGTAACTTCCAGACTAAATGGGTTATTTTCTTTAAAATAGAGGCTATGAGTTGTTTGTAGGTATGTGGGCATCCCCTCAGTTAAACCCGTAAACCATCATGTTGATGAGAGCACATATTGGGCAACGTTGTTCTTCTCATTAGGATGTTTCACAGGACACATTGCTGCATTCTGACACAACACTTTTTCTTTGTGGGGTTTTTTTTCCTTACTATGGCCACAACTTGAGTCAATAGAGTCAACATAAGCTAAATCATTATAAGTCAATTTTAAACCACTTCAGGAATGTCCACATTGGGGTTTGTGTGGACAACAATTTAGTGAAATCAATTGAAAAATCAATGTTAGGCATCATCTCTGTCAGTTTAACTAGCTTTCTTCCCATTCAGCTCCCAGGCAGCTAATAGCTGACAAAAAAACGTGCAACATAATGTTATTTTAGGTTTACACAATCTTCATTGACAAAAGGATTTCAGAGGTTGAACTTTCTTCCTGAAGTTTGTACTGTGTAGAGCTTCACCGAGCTAAGGAAGTGATGGAGACTTCCTCTTTCTTTTCTTACTATATTTTTCTCTCTTTTCTCTTCCCACATGGCTACAATATTATAAACTTGCGCGTGAGGTATGGAGCTTACTTTCATTCATTTATTCTTGGGAAGCTTTTAAGAGTTGGTGATTACAAAGGTAATAGAAATACACTGATAATTGTAGTAACTGGATGTTTGGAGTGGTGTTGGAATGTTAGTAATATTCTGCCATTGTGCCTGCTTGTATTTGTTGAGAGAGTTGGGGCTGTTCAGCCTGGAGAAGAGAAGGCTGCGTGGAGACCTCATAGCAGCCTTCCAGTATCTGAAGGGGGCCTACAAGGTTGCTGGTGAGGGACTATTCATTAGGGACTGTAGTGATAGGACAAGGGTCAATGGGTTGAAACTTAAGCAGCAGAGGTTTAGATTGAATATAAGGAAGAAATTCTTTACTGTTAGGGTGGTGAGGCACTGGAATGGGTTGCCCAGGGAGGCAGTGAATGCTCCATCCCTGGCAGTGTTCAAGACCAGGTTGGATGAAGCCTTGGGTGATATGGTTTAGTGTGAGGTGCCCGTGCCCATGGCAGGGGCGCTGGAACTAGATGATCTTAAGGTCCTTTCCAACCCTAACTTTTCTATGATTCTATGTTCTGATGAAAATCAGGGGCTGCTGTTTCAGTGATGAAGATGGTCTCCTGATGAAATCTCTCATCACATAAAATTTCATCTAAGTATTTAGCAAATGCCTTTGAAACTTCAAAGCTGAACATGGCTTGCTCTGGTTAAGGTTGTGAATTCTGTGGAAGATAGATTTCTTTCTGTAGTTTTCATGTACTGTAGAGAAGGCATCCTGCTATTGCAGTTGTTTTGGTGCAGTGCTGAGTGTGATTGCAAAAGCAGCATTGCCTCTATGAGAGTTACAAACTCTGAAAAGGTTCACAACATTAAAATTCCTTTCTGTTCGTTACCTGTTGAAAGATTCAGGAGTGTGGTGTGTTTCTATACTGTGGTACCCATACACATTCTTTGGTTGCCCTACATGGGGCTTCGTGGCCCTCAGCTAAAGTTACTGCAGTTGTCTATGGGGTAGAAATAAGGAGTTAGGGTGGGTGGTTGCTGTATCTTGCTGCGTATTGATGCATGTACTGTGGGCCTCTACAGAATAAACACATCTCATACTGCTGTGCAGGAAAATGCAATCATTCCACAATGAGCAATAACAATTCAAAAACTTTTCACAAACATTCTGGGTTTGTTTTGTTTTTGCTTTAAAAAAAAAAACACAACCCACAAGACACCAGTGGTCTTTCTTGTGGGCTGCAGTAGAAATGTTATTGGAGCAGTGGACCTGAGACTTTCCTTCCATTGCTATCTTTCCATTTAGCGTCAAAATACATTTGGGCTTCCTTCTCTGCTATAATACTGTTGTTCACAAACCTGTGTTTCTTTTTTACGTTCTGAAACTCTTACTGAAACAGCTTGTGCTGTTAGTTGCTTGCTTGAGAAAAGGATCCAGGGTTGAACCCTTCCAAAAGGCAATAGGTTGGATGTTGGAAAAGTCAGCCCACGATAACTGTGTACTCACCTCTGTTTTTCAGAAAGCACCATCACAGTTTTTAATTTCTGCAAGTCCCTGAGGGTATTCTACTAGAAAAAGCTGATAAGGGAAATTGCTTCTAATTCTGCAGCATTCTCTGTCCTTTTATTTGTCTAGTTATCACTGTGTTGTGCCAACAGCCTTGATGACACGTGCTCATTGTCCCTTGTCCTATCATGCACTGCAATTACTTCAGTCATTTCACTAGAATAACAACCACAGTTGTCATTTCCTGGAGATGTAATGTCTTGGGATACTGAGGTCTTTAGGCAAGCATGGGGTTAACCTTTGCATCCCACTGAAATGATGTCAGCTAGTGGCAATTATTACAAGGCCTCAGATACAAGCTTCGGAATAGACAAGCACCTGTAGCCAGCATTTTTTAACCTCTTGGGCTTATCCCAAGCAATCAAGTATCCTATAGCCAAGTGGCAATGTCACTCTGTCAGTGAGTCATTAGTTTAGCAGGGAGGTGATTTCTTTATGAGCAGGGTATTTTCTAATTTAAACAAGTGAAGGATTAATAGAAAATGAGCTTTAATAGAAGCAAGGTCATATTTGTTTCTATCGCAAAAGCTGGAGTTAGAGAATGAATCAAGAATGGGCACAGCATGCAGAAAGGTATGGATGTGTTGATCCTTTGGGCTTAAATTGATTTACCTCTTTGCTGTCCTGACCTTTCTGGTGAAGTTTTCTTGCAGATAAATTCAGACAGATGAAACTGTTAGAGAAACTTGCAGAGCAAGAAAAGAGAGATCTGAGAATTTTCATCATGAGCACACTCACCCATCAAATGCCAAAACAGCAAGTTATATAGCATGACCGGAGTGTCAGTAGAACATCTCTGCTGTGATCTGTCAAGTTATACAGCTATCTGCAAATGGCCTTTTGGGCAGAGCAGGGGAGTCTGTAGAGAAGTGCTTTATCACAATATAGTATTGGTCAGCTACAGCGGCTGATAGCTCTGAATTCCCAGAAATTACTGTTTCAGGGATACCATTCTCTTGCATCATATGCGATCCCTGTGAAAAGCAGCAGTTTCACCTTTTGCATTTGCTTGACAACCTTTCAGCTTTCCAATTTGGTTGTTAACAAATGCTGGAGTTTTTTATGAGAACATATGCTGTCAGCTTCGATTGGCTTCCTTTGTAATTTTGACAGACAATGTTCCCTGAATGTATGACACAGATGATTACTCTGTGAAGACTCTGTCATGTACCAGGACAAAGGGATTTTAAGAATAACAACAAGTAAGCATCCATCCTTGGTGGACTGTTGTTAAAACCCTTTGAGAAGGCAATTCATATGAAGGGTATAATTGGAGTTTTAAGAATTGCTGATTTCCAGAATGAGGAAGGGTAGATACGATTTTAAGTGAGTAAGGTAATTAAATATGATACTATTTGGTGCTTCCCCCCCCCCCACCTTTTTTTTCTCCTCTTCTAACAGAGGAGGAAGAGCTGAGCAGTGCTGTAAGGAAGATGCTTGTAGGATGAAAGAATCTGACAGAATGCAGAACAACCGAGAGGTGACAGTTGTATTTGCAGAGGGTAGGGAAACAGTCAAGTGATGGCAGGAAAAGCTCACTGTGCAGATGAGAACTGTTCACCTAGATGGACAAAGGAAAAAGTATGGGCCTGGAACAGAAACCTTTAGTGAAGGGAAGCTGTTGAACTGCAGTCCAGACCTAAATTTGATGAAGTCCATGGAGCTGCGTGATTTATACCTGTGGAAGATCTCACCTGTTATATGTATATCTTTATATATCTTTTTTCTTTGTCCAGTTCAGGTTTGTGGTTTTGATGTCATACAGATTTTCTCTCGCTTGTTGTTCCCCTTCAGTTGATTTGTTTCCCTCTGTATGTTGTTAAAGTGTTAAAGGATATCACAGTTATTTCAGGCTTGCTGGTTTTCATAGTATACCATCAGAGTTTTTTGAGAGCATGGCATTTACTGAATGGCTGAGAGCATTTCTAAGGCTGTGAAAGGACCTTTGACACACTCAGCTGTTACACCTTTGTTCATGTAAAGCCACATACTTTGGAGTTCACAGCTCGGTGACACTGGTGTCTGTCTAGAAACGCAAGGTTGCAAAACTTGGGTGTGCAGAAAAAAAGCTGAACCTTGGCTCTAAATTTGGCCAATTCTGTTTTATTTTCATGTAACATTCTGTGAGCTGCCAGTTGTCAGGGTTTTTCATTTTTTAAATGCCATTGTTGTGGCAACAAAATGAAGAGCCCTTCTGTCCTTCCTTACTGACCTGTGCTTTTTGCAGAAGGGAAGTAAAGTAAATATTAAAAGCAGAATCAACAATAGCGAAAATATGAGATAGGAATAAAACCACAAATGCTTGTTTACTTCTTTCTCTCCATCAACAAAAAGAAGGTGAGCCAAGGCTGAACAGACTCTGCATTGCTGTGGGGAGGCATGGCAGCCTTCTGGGTGCATCAGCTTTTATAGCAAGCACTAAATAGTCATAAAGCACTTGAACATGGCATATTTATCTGTAAGTAGATTATGTATTCAAAAATGACAAGAATTTGTGTGATGTGAAAAACTTCAGAGGAGCCTGACTGTTCAGTTATCTGGAGACATTTTTATATGTGAAAAACAGCCCTACCAGCTGAAAATGTCTGCAATGGCAGGAGGAAGGAAGGCAGGTGTTCAAGCAGATTTCCTCAGCACTAAGGAATTTCTTCAGAATTACAGAATTTGTCATCATTGCCACCCTTTTATTAAAAGGCTGCTTTGAAAATACTACATAGTGGTGTCAGGACTGTAAAGGATTGCTAAGGTTAAATGACTGGGAACCTGAACCAGAACTCTTAGAAATCAGAAGTTTGGGAATGACTCATGACCAACAAGAGGGCAGGGAGTATTTCATTGGGTAAGAAGGACATGCACCTGCACAAAAAAGTGAGCTCTTATCATCCCTCATTAAAAATAATGTGTTTAATCTCAGTAATAAAATTTTACAGTCAGAATTTCTGTACATTTATCACTATTGTTATGCCAGTCAAAGCTAAGGCCTCTGCTACAAGGTTTTGCAGTGTGATACAAAAGGGTCCTGAAAGTGGCAATGTTGCCTTTTCTTCCTTTCCTTCCCTTGTAATTTGGTCATTCAGTTAGAGACATAATTGGTGGAAAGCATCAGAAAGGGGTTTTCATACTTCCTCTGTCTAGTCAGCTGAGATAGACTATTCATATGTGTGTCAGTTTTTCACACTTGCTTTGAAACAGCAAGGGAAGATAATGTGAGAAAAGACAGAGAACAGCTGTATGCTTCATACTCATACAAAACTTTAAGAGCCAACCTCGCTGTTGCTTTTACACCCAGCATTATAAACTGGGCCCCTGTTCTGGATTGATATAATTCATGAACAAACTCAGAAAGTGGAATTTAAAAACAAAAAAAGGGATTCCATTATTTTAGCTTCATTACACTTCATGCTGCTGCTGCTCCTCCCCCTGGAGAGCATTGAGGAGACTCTCTTGCTGTTCCAGGCTCTTCTCATTTACGGAGTGCGATTGTATGAGTTGACCACATTTTCTAAACCAGTGATCTCAATGCAAATGCTCTACTCACTTGTTTCTGGCCTATGTGCAGAAAGTTAGTGAGTTGTATAGAATTGTCAATACTTCTTTTAATTGGAGACAGTTAAGGTACCTGTATTTTGGTTTTCTATGTTACTGGCCACTGTTTCTTACGCACTGGGTGGAAGGGGGAGTTATAGCATATGGGAAAAGATTCTGCTTGTTTGCATAGCTTCTTAGAAGTCTGTGGGTCTGTGCTGTTTTGGAGGAGCTGGATGTGGCTGTCATGTGACTCATGCTTTTAGACAATGAGAATACTTTACATCAGAGATTTGGCTGTGAGTAGCCCATTAGAAGTACGCGTTATGTATCATGTGCATGTGAGTAAGCATGTATGAGGGCAGGCACCTTGTTCTATTTTTTTCTACTATAGCAATTATTTTTCCTTTCCCTTAACCCCTGTGCTATTGCTGTAGTTTTATCTGATCCATTTTGCAGCCCAGACAGACATAAACTAGTTTCTTTCTCATCTGCTCTGCCCAACTGCAAGTATACTCCATTATAACACAAATAACAGAGACCACTGGTAGCAGATTAGGATTAGATAAACTTTCCTGGGCATGTTCAAATCCTGTCACCCATTATAAAGCAGCTGCAGACCCAGGAAAGATGCATTTCATTGATCAAAGTCCTACCTAGTGAGCTCTAAACCTTGTGGTCTGTATATATATTAATACCACCCCCCTGGCAGCTGTCGTGGTTATTCCCAGCCAGTAACTCAGAACCGCACAGCTGCTCGTTCTCTCCTCCCTCTCTTCCCCCCAATCCCAGCAGGATGGGGAGGAGAATTGAAAGAATGTAACTCCCACAGGTTCAGAAAAGAACAGTCAAGTAACTAAGTTATAACACAGATCACTGCTGCTACCACCAGTAATAATAATGATAAGGGAAATAATAAGGGGAGAGAATATAAAACTAACAGGGGAAGAAAAAACCCAACAGATGCACAATACAATTTCTCACCACCCACTGATCGATACCCAGCCTGACACAAGCAGTCATCTAGCCCTTCTGGGTAACTACTCCCATTTTATATACTGGGCATGATGTGCTGTGGTATGGAATACCCCTTTGGCTAGTTTGAGTCAGGTGTCCTGTCTCTGCTTCCTCCCAGTTTCTTGTGCCCCTCCTCACTGGCAGAGCATGAGACTGAAAAGTCCTTGCTCAGAATAAGCACTACTAAGCAACAACTAAAACCATTGGTGTGTTACCAGCATTGCTTTCAGACTAAAGTAAAAAATGCAGCACTGCACCAGCTACTAAGGAGAAAAATGACTGCTACAACTGAACTGTGGACAGCAGCTTTTCACTAAACCTGAGTAGGGAACAGAGTGTGTAGGTGCAAAAAGTCTTTCACAAATTCCTCATCTGCAGTTGGTCCAGAGAAGACACCGTGTGAGCAGAAGGCATGAGCAACACGTGTGGAATTTAGCTGTGAATAGAACACTTGTAAAAAAAGCTCTGCCCTCACAAAGGTAGATGGCATGTATTGGTGTAGAGCATTATGTGTAAATGTTTCTTCTCTCTCGCTGTGCCCATTCAGCAAAGCACAGAAATCACTTCTGCGGAGATGAACCTGTTGAACTGTCTCAGATGGGCCAGATGAGACTGAAATTACTACAGACTCCCTCTATGTGCTGCCTGGCTGATATTTTTCTCCCAGTCTATGCCAGAAGGACTTTGGCTGCCCTTGCATCAATCTGTTTGATGTGGGACAGGTGGTGGTAAGCCACTGTGGCCCCCAAGCAGGAGCTTTCCTCTAGCCAATGCCATCAGGAACAGACTGTAGTGAGCATTTGTGGAGATACAATTTAATGGTTGGGCTGGATATTGCACAGGATGCAGCAGAACAGTATTGTAAAGCAGCTCAGGATAATAACCTTAAGGCCTGGGGACAGGCAAGAAGCACCCTCAGATCAGCACTCCAGCTGCAGAGCTGGGACTGCTTCCTGGTTCCCTGTGGCCATGCTTTGCAAAAGGCGATGCCTGGGGTTTGCAAAAGGGTTTGGCAACCATTTAACCCCAGATCAAAATGCTTCTGCCTTAACTTCTGTGCAGAGCTGTTATATATGTCAGTACTTTGAGAAGCACCTGGAGAAATGTTGGTCTCTTTTCCTGCTAGAGACTCAGAGGATTCATTTTACAAAGGAGAGCAATAAGGGAGTGATGTAAAGAGAGAAGAACCATTTCTCATTGGTAATGCTGAACATTTCTCCTTTTCATACAAATATTGCCACTATTTAATTCTGCAGTTTGAGTTGGCAACAGCAATAAAGTCAGCAAGCAGATGCTTTGCAGAGAGGAATTATTTCTCTGCTGTTGGTTTTCTTGCCCTATAGCAAAGTTTTATTGAGTCGATTGTGTCTGTAATAAGCCTGGCTTTCTGAGAGCCACTCTTGGGTAGGAGACGTAGAAGTCTTGCTGTAAGCCTCTTGTCCCCTTTGTCAGAGTTAATTTCCTATTTCTAGCTGGCTTTAAGGTAATGGTATGCTCGTTTTGTCAATTTAGCAGGAAGCTGAAAGTACTACTTTTCAAAAGCTCTTTTAGGGGAAAGCCCTGAAGTGTGTTCAGGATGCTAAGTGCCAAGCATCACTGGAGTTTGGGGATGTTGCAGGCTCACTGTGTTCTTTGCCTTGGATTGTATTGGTTTAAAAAGGAAGGACCTGACACTGAATCTATTCAGAGTAAAAAAGACAGTGGGATTCCTGCCTGAGCCAGGGGGTTTCCTCTTCAGTCTGAAAAATGTTATATTGCCCTCAAGCCTTTGCTTGGACTTCTGTACTGAGTGAAAGCAAGCATGGCAAAACCAGACCTCTACCAAACAAGAACTTCTTTCAATGGGAGCAATGACTGGGAAGTCAATTCTGAAAAGGGTCTCACTCAGAGCAAGCTGTTTCTGCTTTCTCTCAAAAATCTCTTCTACTCTGCCTGTTCTAATGCATGAGTTTGTGCAAGCATGTCAAACACACATAATTGTACTTACAGAGCTGTCAGGTAAGCTTGATTCTGCTCTTCTTGGGCTTGGGAGAGCAGGATGATATTTTGTATTAGAAAGTCTGAAGAGAGTTGGCTGACATAGGATTAAGCTTGCTGAAAATGGTGTTATACTCTGATCACAGCTCCTGCAAGGTCCTGATGGGAATATTTATTTATTCAGAAACTAGCTCTAGTTGCTTGTGCTAGCCATAGCTATTAAACATTACAACTAGAGATAATTATTCCTTATAAAAAGTAGCTTTTGTTAGAGGGGACTAATACACAGCCCTGGTAGTGCCATGTACGTCTTGGTGGTGCTTTAGCACCTCCTCATAATCATTCACACTAATGCTACCCAACTGAGCAAATCCCATGGCCATTTCATCCAGATAAAATGGATAAAATGGATGAGATTTTCACTGCTCCTGGAAGGCTGACAACAAATCTCAGATTCATCAGACCAAGAAGGAAGCAATTACCCAGACAGCAGCTTGCCAATAGCGACTTTTCTCTTAAAATAAAGGGGCACAGTGACATCATCTTTTCATCAGCTCTTGCTGTGCTGCTGCAGTGAAGGGAAGGCCGAGAAAGCTGCCTCTTCCTAAAGAGCTTTCTTCTGACTCTTCTCCTTCTAAGCCCCTGCTTTCTTTGTTACTGTATGTCCTTCTACCTTAAGCACATTTTATTCCCTTACACCAGAACAACAAAAAGACATTCACTTAAATTTCATGTTTTCAGCAAATTGATCTGCACTGGCACACAGACTGTTTCCTTTTCCATCATCTGTTGAGATCCAGCATAGAACAGCTCAAATGGTATAGATGATGCAAGTGGTATTTGAGGGAAGTGTTTTCTGATGGGAGGAGAGGTAATTACTGAAAAATGAGGCCATGCATCCCACATGGTCACTCAGAGTTAATGTACCTGAACTGGAAGAGAGAGAGCAGCATGTCAACAGCTGTGTAGAGAATATATTTCACCAACAGTTGTGATGTGGACAAGATAGATAAGAAGGCTGTTAGCAGGTGTGTTTGTCTTGGAGACTGTGCAAGTAAAGTGGAAAGATGAATTCCAGATCTATTCATGGCATATAATTGGATGTGTAGTATCCAATAGCTTGGGTGGCAAAAGCCCACAGTGTGTAAATGGGAAATGCCTTCTAGTCTCATGTTCATTTACCTAGTCTGGAAACATTGAAGCTGGTTTGGGGGGGGAGGGGGATTGTTTTATTTCTGGGGGTTTTTTTCTGGTTTTTTTTTTTCTGTGGTCTTTTTTTGTTTGTTTTTCTGTTGTTTTTCCCTACCAAGCATGCAAATAGTTTTTCTGAGTTTTGAACAGACTATTTCAGTTGGAAGGGACAGAGGTTAGACTAACAGATCTGTAGTTCCCTGTATCTTCTCTCACACCCTTTTTGTAGATTGGAATAATACTGTCTAGCTTCCAGCCAGAAGGGACCTCTCCAGACTCCCAAAACCTTTCACAGATGGTCAAGAGATGTTCTGCTATAACATCTGCTAGCTCCTTCAGAACTCTGGGATGAATCCTGTCATACCCCATGAACTTGTGAACATGAAGCTGATACAGCTGGTTCCTTACCATTTCAGTGTCTACAAATGGAAAGTCACTGTTCTATGCTTATGGTTTCTGACTCAGAGGACGAGACAGGCCAAGATCAATCAGTGTTATTAAAGATTGAGGCAAAAAATTAATTGAATGCTTCCATTTTTTCTTCATCCCTATTAGTCAGAGGATCATCTTCAACAAGTATTGGTCAGTTCTTTTCTTTAGACCTCCCCTTGCTATTAACATATTTGAAAAAGGCCTTCTTGTTATCTGAATCAAAACTGGCCAATTTCAACTCTAATTGAGCTTTGGCCTTTTGTGCCTTCTCCCTGCATACATGAACTTCCTCTGTACACTTCCTGCAAAGATTGACGTTGCATTCCACACATCATACAATTTCTTTTTCCTCTTGAGCTCCTCAAGGAGTTCCTTGTTCAGCCAAACTGTTCTTCTGCCTCACTTGTTTGTTTTACAACATAGTGGAATTGCCTGCTCCTGGGCTTCTAAAAAGTGATTCTTAAAGACTAACCAGTAGTCGTGAGCTCTTAAGCCCTCAAAAGTAGATTCCCAGGGTACTCTGCTGAATACCGCCCTAAATAGCTTAAAGTTTGCTTTCCTGAATTCCAGGATAGCTATTCTTTTTTCTCATTACACTGAAAAATTTAAACTCAACCATTTCATGATCACTGTGGCCAAGAAAGCCACCTACCATCATGTCCCCCAGGAGTCCTCTATTCACAAACATCAAGTCTAGGAGGGCATCTTTCCTAGTTGGTTCACTGAATACCTGTGACAAGAACTTAACTCCTGTTAACTTCAAGTATTTCCAAGACCTGCTTGGCGCAGCAGAATGATGTTCCTAGTTGATGTCTGGGAAGTTGAAATTTCCCATAGGAACTAGGGCTACCAATCCAGAAATTTCTCCTAATTGCCTATAAAATAACTCATCAGTGCTTACATCCTGGCTAGGCAGTGGGTAGCAGGCACCCATTATAGCATCTCCTTTATTTTCCATCCCCCTAGTCCTTACCCAGAGGCTTTCAACCACATCATCACTAACTGTAAGGGTTATATAATCAAATCTCTCCCTTTCTTACAGTGGGACACATTTCCCTCACCTGCTGTGCCTATCTTTCCTGAACAGCCTGTAGTCCTTTATCCCTGCCCTTTAACCATGGGACTCATTCCAGCGTGTCTCACTAATATGAATGATATTGTAGCTCTGGGAGCTGACCAGCGCTTCCAGTTCCTCTTGTATGTTTCTTAGAGTTTGTGTGTTTGTGTACAAACATTTCATATAAGTTCCTGAGCCCTCTGTGCTCCCAGGAACAGTACAAATGTTCCCATTAAGTTTTCCACCCTCTGGAGATGCCATGCCAACCCTTGCCTTACTTAATGCAATGCCATTGGTATACCCTTCCCTCATCAATTCTTTCATTCACCTTCCATAAGCAAATTGGTAGACCACAGTCATTGAGCAGAAAGGAGTTTTGGTCCAGTAAACACAGAAGGTCTTCAAATTAGGAACGAATGCAGAGCTCCTGTAGAATAACAAAAAATTGTGGAGATAGCATATCTCACAATGAATGTCAAGGATGGAAAGGGAACATTCGTCTAAATTTCTGAGTCTGGAGGGAACTAGTTAAGGAGAATAGGCTATTTACACAAAGGATTTTCCTTCATCTTTCTCTGCTTTATCATTCAGCTTTCATTTGAGGAATCTCATTCATCCTGCTATGCTTTCCTGCCTTACAATATTTCAGCTGTATAGTTTTGATATGTCTCTTTCCCTCTTGTGACAGAGCATCTACTAATGGCCGGTCACACCCTTAGAGAGCCATGGCAAAGAGAGGAGGTGGACTGAAAATTGAATGCTTTTATTGTTGTTGGTTTTGTCCAGGCAAAAGCCCACTGTATTAGAGTAGTTCTTGGGAAGTGCCACATGCCAAGTCAGATCTCATCATTCTAGGCTAACCACTAAGCATTGCTGTTACTGGACAGGCAAAGCTCACTTGCCCTTGGAAGAGCAAGACACCATGCTGGGACTGAAATGCCAGAATAAATACTGAAGTGAATGCCTCCTGGGGATTCACTTCATCATCTGAAGATGAGCTGTTAAAGACAGGCTCCAAAAATGAGACCTTTCTGCCCTTTGATTGTGTTTTGCCTGTTAAATGGTTAATGGAAGGGGAACGGAGACAGCTGAAATCATCTTGAGACACTTTTTTGTTACTGAGCTGTTCATTTATAATTTGAAATCAGTAATTTAGCTTTAAGTGCCTCAGGTCATTAATTATAAGCAGGTTCTCTACAGTACAGCTGCAGACAGTAAGAGACCTCATATGAGTTATTAAATAAAAGTTTTCCCTCGTTTAACAAGTATGATTTTTGGTCTGACCTGAACCTGGGAGATTTCTTACTGAAAGTCCTGTTGCCACCTTCCAATTTGCTATATATAGAAGCTAATTCTATAGTTAACCCAAGACTATGGTTCACTATCCAAAATATCCTCTTTTTCTTGTTTAGATAAAGTTATGCTTCTTAAAGTTTTACTTCCCTTTCTATCCCACTTTCATGTCTCTCTCTGATTTTGTTCTCTAGTCAGACCTGTCCCACCCAGCAGAGACACGTTGCAACAGTGTGTCCTGAAGCTTATTTATTCTCTTGCCTGTTAAATTTGCATTAAATTCTACCATTTTGTTTTGGGGGACATTCTAGAATTAGTAGACAGCTTGATGTCACAAGGCTATTCTCTGGATTTCCTTTCTTTGCTGAAGGCTGTAACATTTATATTTGAAAGCTTTTTATTTTTCCACCTGTGGCATTTGAATTGCAATACACCCTGTGGACATTTTAGCTTTGTCAGCTTGACTGTTATTAAGCTGTAATAATTTATCATCATATTGGCAATGATTTTATGTCTGGGATTTTTTTAGCAGGTATTGCAGAACATTTATTGGTAAACTGCTGTGAGCATGCAAAGACTTAAGATATATAATTTATAAAGCCATATTTATGTAGCAGTGCTTTATGATGGAAAGTTGTGCTGAGAAAGCTTTTGAGATGACAGTTTATTTTTAGATGAGCCAGAAGTCTTTGTTTCCATCTCATTTCAGGCCTCAGTACAGAATGATTGAGGATCTCCAGAATCCCAAAAGCTTTTTCCCCTCTTATAGCAAGAGAGTGTGTAAATAAAACTGACAAACACAAAAATGCAATAAAATACAACCGTTTCATGAATTTATAACATAAGAGGCAAAGTAATAAAAAAACTATAAATTTGTGTCAGTCATACTCCTTTATTAAGAGCAACTAAGCAATACATGCACTGGGCAGTGCAAGAAACATCAGTGTAGCTGAATGCTTTCCATGAGTATTGACTGTAAGGGACTGTCTAAACTGAGATAATTTGATTCTTCATGCTTTCTGTGTGTATTTGTACTCATGGGGGGGTTAATATGTATGCAACAGCATGTTTTTATCATGAAGAAAAAAAACCAGTATGTAATTTTAATTAGTAAGGGGAGATAAGTTAATTTCCAAATTACCTCAGGAAGGATTAGGAAGTTTCATGACCTGACATTCGGAGAGAGGATCATCTTTTCTGTCTTTTTAGGTGAGGGGGGGATTTAATTTTTAAGTCTGTGCTCTTTGCTCTGGCTAACCTACAATTGCTGCATGGAGCAGGTTTTCCAAAGGGTGATTTGTCCTGTATGCATATGCTAGAAGTGACCTTTGAAGATTCCTGTTTCTTTCCAGTGACAAAGGAAGGAGAGTTTGGGCAGACGGATTTGATCTGGGATCTGGGTTGCTCAAACTCTAGGCGTCTGAGCTACTGTTGTGGTCAGGGAAATTCTAGTCAATGCCATTAATGATGTCTAGAGAGTTATTCAGCCAACCAAATGCAGGCTTGGACTATGATGAGACACACTGATTTCTAGACATCACTAATAGCACTGACATCTGTAGGTAGGTGACCTGAACCCCATCTTAGATGTCTAAAAGCTAGTCATATAGACCTGAAATCAGAATATTTGCAATCCTTCTGTGTTGTATCCTGCAGCATTTGACAAAAGCGCATGGAGTTTAGTCCCAAAATCTTCTGCAATTCAGAAGTTTCAACACTACTTATATGACCGGAGTGGTACTTATAGGTAGCCCTTAGGGTAAGCATGTTGTTTGTACAGTCCCAATGGGAATGTTTCTACTCATTTTTACTTCATAGTCTTTGCACTCATTTCGATAGATCTAGGAAACAGAAAAAGCAAAGTACAATGTGAAAGCAAGGGATTCTGTGGGCTCTCCTATCTGTACATTGCAATGAAGCTGCTGATCACAGGTCTGTTTAACTAAATGTGTTTATTCCAAAGCATCTGAAATGCTTCCAAAGCAGATATTTGGTTGGTGATAAGAAAAGACTGTAGTGTTTCCTTTGGGGATAACTAGCACAGAAAAAAAAGATTATTTGAGGTGGCATTCATTACTGATGGCACACTGCCCATGCTTGGAAGTAGCTTGGGATACAGGCAATCATATAGAAATAGAACAAGTAGGAGTGCCGAAAAGCCTCAGATGTGCTATTGCATAGCAAAGCCTAATATAAATAAACAATCATTAAAAATTGCTAACATAAAACAAGGGAATAATCTTTGCTTTCTTTTGTACTCCCACCCAATTAGTACAGGGTTTTTGACAAGGCATTTGAACTACTGAAGTGAGAGATGCTATTCCAGTCATAACACTGTGTTATGGGACTGCTTGCATGGTATTTTAGGCAATTGAGATGGTAGTAAACACTTTGCTTGCCTGTACAAATATTATTAACAATCCATTAAAAAGAATCCATAAAAGATTCAGGATGCATTTTCCTCAGCTTTCTGATGGTGTTCAGTGAAAGAAGATGAGCTTTGTTATGGGAGGCTGCTTGTTATGAGTGTGCAATTATTGCTCAAAAGTCTGTTATTGATCAGGAGATCGATACTGAATGTGGTCGAAACCCTTCCTACGACCATGTGAGCCACTTATTGATGGGACTGTTTAAAAAAGACTTTTCATTAAAAACCAGTTGTGGTGTACAAGTTCGGTCATTCTCTCCATCTCTGTGGGAACCTAAACCTCAGAAAAGGAAGGTCTCTCTGCATTTTAATCACATTTTGTTATTAGTATAGCTATTGCTGCTACCCTTAGCTCTATCCCATGGAGCTATGTTTGCATTTGCATCTCAAATACCCCAGTTGGTTTTGGTGTTTGTTGGTTTGTTTTAATTCAGGAAAGAGCACTAAGACAGTGAGTGTTCATTTTGCATGTGAACTCTTCTGGAAGTCAGGGGGTTAAGTTGCATCCTGGAGGGTAACAGGTGAAATGTGCCAGAGAGGCTGGTGGTGGTGAGGGAAAATAAAGAGAGAAGGTGGGAAATTGTGTGGAGCAATCTGAACCAGTCTTGCATTGCTCAATTTTCTTTCATCTGTGAGGCCTCAGCACTCCCACCTTGTACTCCAGTTGTTTCCAGTTTGTTTTATTCGCAACACTAACCTCATACCTTATGTTACTTCCATTCATTGATGCTGTAGTGTTGTTATGATATGAACTGGAATGCGTCTTTAGCTTTACTGGAAGCATGAATATGAAGAAGCCTCTTAATATCAATTAGAAGGTTTTCATGCCTGTGATTCATTCTGATAGGTGGCTTGTGTTGGAGTCATGCCCCACAGCTTTCTGGGAGCTGAGGTATTGCATAAAAGTCTTGCTGCTTCCCAAAACCTTCCTGTGCCTGCTGTGGATGGGCTTAATCCCTGAGCAGGGCTTGGGCTCCTCAAGGAGAGTTGGGCATGCCAGGAATAAGCCTGAGAATCCTGTGCTTTTTCAGATGGGACTTGGAGAACAGTGGGAAGGCACTTCCTGTGATATGGGAGGTTTGTCTGTCCTTAGGTATTGCCAGCACCTGGTCAGAAAGAGCAGGTCGCAGGCACAGACTCTATGTGGGACTGAGGGAAGGGAGTGTCACTGTGTTACTGATGTTCCCAGACACCCACCTCCAGGCCTCTGCTGTCAGCTGACAGGTGTAAGAGCAATATTTGATGGTGACCATAGGTCAACACTGTTAATCATTACTGGCTGCTGAGTGAACTTCAGAAAGGTGAGTGGAAGGGCAAAATGTGCCATAGTGGCATTGCTACTGGAGGAATTGGAAAAGACTTATTATATCATGTAGACCATGCATTTGCAAAGAAAACAAATTTCTCTTTGAAAGGTCTCCATAAGGAAAATTAACTGTAATCACAGTGGGATACATCAGCACAATTTGAGACGTGTGGGAAGGACACTTAAAATCAACCTCAGGAAGTGAAAAGCCAAACACATTGGTAAAAGCCACCTGCCCCCAGTTCCAGGAATGTAATCAGAGACTCTTTGTGATCTGATTCAACTTCCAGAATTAAGTTCAGCTTCTGCCAGTGTACGTTGCAGGAGATTCTTTGTTCAGAGTATTGAATCAAGTATTTGTTTATATAGTCAAGACTTATTTTTTGAAAGCTTTTGTGAAGTAAGAGAACAGTTTTAGCTGTTGCCATTTTTTTTCACAGTATCAGCAATTTTCTCTTTTAGATACACAACTAATTTTGCATTTCAACTATAGTATCTATGTTCACTATGGATGTTTCTATAGCAACCAGCTTTGTGCTATCTATATAGCTCTATGGATGGATTAAATATGCAATACAGAAATGTTTTTCGTTATATCTTTCCTGCAGACTGTGCCTGTTAGCACGTTTCAAAAACTGAGTAGAATGAAATAGAAAAAATATCCTCTGTCATCTTTATAGATCCTTAAAAACCCTGATTATTTTTCTTTGTTTCTTATATGACCTCTGTCATCTTATTATTTCACTGCCTCTTACTCTAAGCCCACTAGTGTCTCTAGCAGAGAGAAAAGTGGTAAAGACTCCAAATAATCTGGATTTTATCCAATGGAAGATATCTGGGGTAAACCAGGGAACTGTGTCATGGCACCTGGAGTCATTATTTGATGCTCCTTATCCTCGGCTTCTCTCAGCATCTCACCAAGTGGTTTAGGTAAAATTCATCAACAATCTCCTTTACAGAAATTACAGGTTTTGTGTTATGTAAAAGACCAAACTTTACCATTTTATTTGCTCCTGTTGTTTTCAGTATTTAATGCTATATACGTAACAAGTGACTAAAATTGCATCTAGAGCTCCAGACCTGGTCTCTTCCCAGTTTATGCTACAAAGTCATTAAAAAAGTTGTGCATTATTTTATGGGTGGGACAGAGCAGGGACTCCAGAGCACACCCGTCTTTCTTTAATTTCTGCTTCTTTGTTAAAAGATGTAACTTCATTTGATGGATTCTGATTCTGGACCTCATGCGTGTATTCCTCTTTGCAACTCTATCGATTTCATTACATTCATCCCAGGTGGTTTTAGAAATTACATTTGAGGAGCAGATGAAAAACCTTTAACATTTCAATTTGGCAGCAGTTAAAACTAGAACCTAAAAAGAGACATACTATTTTTTGTTGTCATGTATTCATCCCTTGCCCTCTTCTAACTCAGCTCATGCATTTGCTCTGTATTTCAGTGAGTTGTCATTAACTCAGTGCTTTGCTCATAATCCTTAATTTGAATTAGAGTTTAGGCAAGTGTCCAAATTAGATGCTTGTGAAACTGATAATAACAGTTTTTTAGCATTCTGTGATCATGTTTAATCTTTTATCAGCAATGCTGCCATAATAGGTCATCTCACCTGTTCTATTTCTGCAAGTTTTTGCATCCTCAGCGATATGACTTTGCAGTATGGGACAATTAAGTGCACTACAGAAGTGGCTAATTAAAGTTGGCAGCAGTTAAGCACATGCTTTAAATGCTTTGCTAGATAAGGATGCAATTGAGCAGTAGTTTAAGTGTTTCAATGAATTTCTGGCCCGTGAAAGGAAAACATCACTTTTAGATTGGGTGTATTAACTGATAAAGTAGTTCTGTTCTTTTGTAACTGTAGTTGATAGATAACTATGATTTAGAGGAGCAAGCACATAGGAGAATGCTACTCATAAACCAGCAGGAATTAACTGAATGACTTTTTATTCTCTTTTCCATTAGCAGGGTGTCAGCATGGTGCTCTGTTTTTTTGACATCTTCAATTGTCCTCAAATTTACTTGAGTTGTATGAGACTGCAGTGTAGTGATGGAGCTCAGCTGGCAAAGAATAATGTATTTCTTAAGGCTTAAGCTCTTGAGGCTCAATCCTCACCAGTGCAACTGAAATAGCAGCATTTTATGTTTCTGTTATTGACACTATAGAAAATAATGCCCTTCTTGTGTTATTTCTTTGCCCACATACAGCTCCGAAGTCCTGTTTGTAGACTTTCCTTGCCTGATAAAAATGCTCTTGGTATTTGTCAGGCTCGTGCACTGGGTGAAATATCCTAAACCAGTGTATGTATAGGAGAGAAGCATCTAAAAGGATGGAAAGCAGCAAAATGAGCTATTGAAGTGTGTTTCTGCCAACCTGTGACAAGACTACAGTGCAGTTAGAGGGCAGTGGGGGTATGAATCCCAAGATGTCACGCTGGCAGGCAGAACATGGGTTAGAGTTGTAACTCGCAGCTACCTGTGTGCGTTAATAGTTGCTTGCCTGTCATGCAGGATACCAAGTTCAGGCTTGTGGAAGATGGCACATCGTGTCTACTTTGAAATCATGTTGAGTACTGTACACTGTGTTGAAACTCTGACAAAACAGTGCTTGTAGAGAGACAGCATGTTAATCAAGTCATAAGTTTAATATTGTTGCCTGCTTGAAAGCAAACTCTCACAACACCCTCCTTTTAGAAAGGAGACATTGTTTATTCTGCGCAGGGTGCTCAGTGGTGCATTTCCACAGATCAGGCACACCTACCAGGATCCTTCTTCCGGTACTTGTACACAAGTTACAAAGCTCCACTTAACTAATGCAGTTATTCTGTCTACATTGTACATATTCAGTGTGCTGAACAATCAAAATTCTCTGTGCCTGTGTGGGACATTGTGCTGAGCAACCAAAAGTCTTCTGCAGGGATCTCAGAGGGTCTCCAGGGGTTGTTTGAGGAAGAATATCTCTATTGTTTTTGTCCTCTTGTAGCCGTGCATCATCTGAGGGCAACAGTCTTCCTTTATTTTGCCAGTTTCTCGCTAATTAGATATATGTCCCTGGTCAGAGGATGTTAATCTTCTCCTCTGGGGCCCTTTAGCCTTAATTCAGTCACCAAATACAAGACAATAGTTCTTTTAAATCCTGACAGATATTTACATAGCTTCTTCTGGGGTACGTTTTGACCTTACTGCTGCAAATTCAGCAGCAGTATGACACTTAGGCTAGATCCTTGGCTGTTGTTGATGAGGATGGTGACTGATCAGTCATGCTGGCTGATATGGAGGGGAATGTAGGCCTGCAGCTCTTGGAAATGTTTGCTGCTCGTTTACATAACAGCCCATATTGCAAGATGAGATTTTTGTCTTTGAAACTAATTTTTAAGCAAAATGAAAAAAATACGGAATAGCAAGGCCAAAAACTAGTTTCATAGAGTTTTTAATTTTTAACTGCTTATATGCAATGCTGAGGATATTGGCATTTGAAATGCTTTGTGCTTTACTCAGTTGCACTCTTTTAAGGCAGTTTCCCGTAAGTCCTGGAGATGTTAGTAAAAGAGTTCAAAAGTGGAATTAAATGACTTCAGAACAAAATAAAATTTTGTCTTGAGAGAACATAGCAGAGTGAGTAAATGCTGTTCTAAAGAAAAGCATTGAGTCTGGGAGTAGAGCAGCATCTGGTATGTGGGATAATGTCTGTCTACTGGGTGGAGCTAGCACTTACTAGGAGTTGGGACCAGACCTGTCTGCTTGAGAAGCAATGCTACTGAGCCAATCTGAATTAGGTAAGAAAGGGATTTCCTGAGTTGTTCCCTTTTACAGAGAGGCTTTGCAGACTGCAAGCTTGTTTGGGTTTCTTTTCTCCACCCTCCTGCCTCTCCCCACCCACCACCTCCTTTTGTGCATGCTTCGTGTTGTGCCTTACTGTTGAAATCCCGAGCCTCAATAGACTTTTGGGGTCTATCCCAAGATGGGATAGATTGGAGACTTTTCTGCCCTTATTTGTACTTCTCTGAAAAGACTTCTTCAGGGGACTGTGAAGAGTCAGCCAGGCTGGCTGTCAGAGTACTAAAGGTGTGTGGATTGACTATCGGGTGAAAAGGATATGCTTGCAGTCAACCAATATTTAAAGGCTGCTTAGTCCCTAGAGTGGGAAATCAGGGAGACTTTACAATAATTTGAAGATACGTAAGCCCAATTCTCATTGATTTTTCTATGCAAATGATGAGACAGTTCAAGTGCTCTGGAGTGATGGCAGCTGACAATTTGCTGGCAGCTGCCAAATTTTCATAAACAACACTGACATCCTGGGCAATAACTGCAAGAACAGAAGGCAGCACTAGAAAGAAAAAGGAAATGCATGTATGCAAAGAGCTGCAGGGGAGATATCCTCATAAGTAACGCAAGAGTCTGTTACATGTGAGCATAAGTTTTAGGATTTTCCTGCAACTAGCCTATATCAAAATGCAGAAGATCTACTGGACTGAGTATGTAAAGGTTAGCAAGTCTGGATAGGATCCGTATGCCCATTGGAAAAGAAATACAACTTTTATAGGTCCAGTGGATCTGAGGGAGAGAAAAACATTTTGAATTTGTTTCTATATTTGATGAACATTTTGTATTTCTTAATTTGATGAATGAACAGATTTCTAAATTTGAGGTTGAAATAAGTTATGCATTCGTTGATACAAAACCAAGAATATGGTATGTAGGTAAGGAGAAAGCAGGAACTTAGCCCTGTTTTCTGTATCTGTAGCCGTGTCTTCTGAAAATAGGCTGATGCCAAGCAAAGCAAGCAAGCAAAAAATAAAAAAAAGAAAATAAAAAATCAAACTGTAAGTGAACAGTAAAAGAAGGGAGGGGAAGAGGATGACATAAGGAGAACATAGAAATGTTCATAATATTGAAAAAGTTTAATCTAGCTTAGTATCCTGGTTTTGGTCATGTTTGCTTGGGGGTGCTTAGAGACAATATAAGAAAAAAGGAGAGATTTTTGCCAGGTGCTCCAGTTAATGGTTTAAGGTCTTCCCCTGAAGGTCTGCATGCAAAATATCATTTTTCATAGATGCTGGATACCTTTGATTTCTGTAATTATTTTCCTTTTTTTTTTTTTTTTTGAACCTGCTTTTATTTTGACATCCACAAAACTCTGTGGCAATGGATTCCAGAACTTAATTAAATGCTTTGTGAAAAAGTACTTGCTTTTATTGGTTTTCAGCCTGCAGACCAAATAACCTCTAGCTTTTTTTATCTTAAGAAAAATGAATAATAATCTTTTATTCACCTTTTCCATCTCACTCTGGCATTTCTGCACTGTTACTGTTCCAGTTTCTTCACTCTTAGGAATGTAGTCCCTACTAATTGTTCTGTTTTCAAGTATTTTTTCCTGTTTCTTTTTAAATTGTTGCTAGAAGGACAAAGCTCAGATCATGGCCACTTTGGATAAGATGTATGAGATTGTGTGTATCCTTTAGCTCTGCACTGCAGAGCTCTAGAGCCTCCGTACACTAAGGGTAGAAATATGTGTCAGTTATGCATTTACTACTCCATTTAACTTGCAAAATCAAGGCACACAGGGATTAAATTTTGTATCATCTTATATTTGCTAGATTTCCATATACCATCCCATATTTGTTAAATTTCAGACCTCTGACTAGCAGGAGAAATGTAGCTTGTGCTACCCTGAGGTGATACCACTAGTATATGTCACATGAGCTCTGCTACATTGTCCATCCATGTGGTGGGACACCATCTGCATATTCAGTCATCCTGTGTGTTGGTAGTTGCTAGTGGTTGTGTAGTACAGCTGGATGCCTACAGGGTCTTCGATAGTCTGAAGGCCATGAACTGCTGGCTTGAAGGTGTTTTCCAGAAGTGGCTGCTCCTTCTTCCAAGATAGGCAACAGCTACACCAACAGGTTGTTTGCATTTTTTTGTATATGCTTGCATAGAGTGCTGCAGTCTCTGCATTAGCACACGTCTCTGATTTTTCTATGTAAGTTCCTTGATTCATTTGATTCTGTCAGGGCATGTATGCATTCCATTTTCACCTCTTCTGTATGTCCAGCTGAAAGGAACAGCAATTTAAGTATGCCTTACATTACAAGAACATCTGCTGGATGCTGTTCACATCGCTATTATTAATGCTGGGATGTTGATTTTCCATTGTATACTCTTACCCCATAGTTAGAGGAGGAAGCATATTCATACAGGAGTAACTGAATAGCAGGTGGGATTGAGAAAGCCCTCCTGGTTGAAATATGTGGAGGCTGAGGAGAAAAACCCTCAAGTGAGTTAGTTTAACTACAAAACAACTGGTCATACTTTCCACTTGGATTCTTTTATCAGTATATTTTTTTTATCTAAGAGAGGAAGTATGATGTGTAGATCCTAATCAGATGCAATCTGAGAAGCCTCAATTAGATGCATTTTCTGTGTAATAAAACCAATAAAAACCCACTTAAAGACACCAATACCGTTATCATGAACAATGAGGCAATTTCTCCTGCAGTATTTTAAGTGCATAGCTGTAACTTCAGAATAATTTTCTCCAACAACACGCATATATCTAGGGCTGTTTGGGATTACTTTGTTTACCATACTGTAAGATCAATTCTAAATGTATACACTGAAGTTTGAATAATTTATTTTCTAGCCCATTAGAACAATTTGGGGGATCTAATTCCATAGGCAGCTTTCGTGCCAAGAGAGCGAGTGCACATGTGTCTGCATATCCCTTGAGGAAGGAGATACAGACTGAATCTATGCTTTTAGGGTAAACCACCTGCTTTAATCCTTGACTCTGCTCTATAAGTGCCTATGAGAAATTTATCTTGAGCAGAATAAAATACTCTTTCAGCAATCAATTGTGAAGTCCAGTGTTTGCAAAGAACCCACTACTTGTGTGTCTGTACTCACTATTTCACAACTCGGGCATATTTGAGATTTGCACCGAGTTCTGTCCTGGAGCAGACACTTAAATCTCTTAAGTCTTAGGGCTACGATACTATCCTTTCTGATGCCCCCCTATTTTGACCTTAGAATGAAAGTTTTTACCAAAAATGCAACATTTCTTATTAAAAAAAACAAACATTAGAAGCCACATTTTGTTTCAGACTGTGACAAGAGCTGCCTTGCCTGCAGGAGTGGGGATTATTATGAGCAGTTAGACAAATAATGTGTTAAACAATTCCCAAGGGAATAATAAAAAAAAAAAGCTGTTGTCAGTAGCCTGACATCGTTGAGAAGGATTTGGTTTTTGCTTTTAAGAAGTCAACCCTGCACTCACCACATGGAGTAAATACAGACTCATATCTTACTGTCAGTAGATGAGATTCAAGCTGCAGACTTTCTTGCTCATGTTTTTGGTTTCATGTTTTCTCTTTTAATCATGACAGCCTCATTGTTCGTACATAAGCCCCCAAATTGTCAAGAGTAGCCCTGTTAATGGTTTTGATTTTGTTTAATTTCACATCTCAGCAAGCCCTGAAAGCTGTCAAGACTTGTCATCTCATCACTCTGCTTCTGACTGTTTGGCACAAACAGGGACTTCAGGGTTGGGGATGGGGTAGGGAGAGAAAAAGTGGGGAAAAGGGAACATCATAAATAACTAAGTAAAATTATCTGTAACTTAACAGCTCCTTACATAGCAAGATGAAGAAATTAAAACAGATAGGCAGCACAGAACCAACTATGACATTTTTGTTTTGCTCTGATGCAAAATAAATAAATGTACAGGGATCAGAGGGATCACATTAGGCTGGGAATTAACTCTGCTGTTCAGTTCTGCAGGGGTGGGAGGAGGACTGAAATTTTGTAATGTTTGGGGAGAGAAAATATTCTGCTGTAGTTGGAAATGCTCCTATGGCTCTCTTGGTGGGTCTTGGTTCCTTTAAGCTTTTCCTTAGCCTGAGTATTATAATGGGCATTGGACAGAGACTTACAGATGTGCTTCACCCCTTGGCAGAAAGGGGGCCTTAAGGAGCAGTTTAGACTAGAGTTAAGGGTAGCCTGTGGTTCCCAGGGCCTGGTGTGACTGTTCAGTGACTTTAATCAAGAACCATGAAGGGGTGTTCTGCTGTGGGAAAAGAAACAGGGCTGTACTAAGGTGGAACAGCCCTCAGTAGTGTGTGCTGACGTTTCCTAAGCAGCACTTTGTGAAATCAAGTTTCAGTTGGATGATTTCATGCTCAGAGAATCCCTTTGTGCATTTCAGGATTTGGTTAATCAACCTAAGGAAGAGCTGTGCACTAGCTCTTCAAAAACAGGAAGATAATGAGCTGCTGGAGAGCCTGACGTACATTAGATTATCTCTGAATTAAGGGCAATGTAGTGAGATACTCCTGCTGACCAGCTGACCTGAAATATTCAGCCCTGATCTAAATGGGTATGGTCACAGTCACAGTGTTTTGAATGAACCGTCCCCTGGCTTTGTGATGTTTTGTGCTACTCGTGAACTCCCAGTTTCAGCAGACAAGAATTACTTTGGAGGGAGAAGACGCTGGAGTCAAATGTCCTAACTGCAGTGATGTCTCAAGCATTATGCATTGTACTTCATAAAGAATTTAATGGGCAATGGAGGAGCAGGCAAGCAGGTTTTGCCTTTATTGAACACAGCAGTGTCCTTGGCGAGACCCACCTTCTATAATAGGAATTATAGTTGTAGGTGTCACTATCACTCAAAGCAGTGTAGCAACATGGGGAGCACAAAAGGTGATGAAATAAGCTGTCTTTTATTGGTGCTGTTGAATTGCTTCAGAACGAAGAACTAAAGATAATAGCTAAACATATTGCAAGGTGATATTTCTGCTGCCACTGGGCACGTGCCCTCATTAGACTTAACTGGCCCATTTGTGCGGCCTCACTGCCTGTGGCTTTGAGGCAGAACATCCACCAGGCTGCAGTGGCAGAAGTGCAGTTGTGCTGTCCAATCCCATTCTGCCAGTTTAGTGCTATGTATGTCTATTGTGCAATTATATGTCTATGTATGTGTAAATGTACAATTTAGTGCTGACTGTATGTCAGCACTTTGACCAGTTTGGTTTTGACTTGGGTGTCTTGCACCTCTCCTTTGATGCTATTCTGTAGTTCAATGGACCTTGAGAGTTTTATTCCATTTTAAGGAATTTGTTCCCTTTCCTTTTTTTTTTTTTTTTTTCTTTAACATTTTTCCTTGGGCCATCTTGATAACTTTTGTTTGTACCCCCTCAGTTACCCTAAATGATTTTCTGTGGATTATCTGCCCCTAGTGTTCTTCCTTCTTCTCTCCCCTGGTTATTCTTCAGTCATGTTTCAGATCATGGTCCATAAGTGGGCATAGAGGGGAGCTATTTCCAGTGTATATGGCCAGAGAATAGACTGTCCCTCTGTAGTGTTTATAGACGGTACTATGCTAAAGGGTGAATATGGTGATATGGGATGCCTGTATGTGAAAAGGCTGCTGAATGAGATGATTTGAGTCCCTGTGCACTGGAATCTACCTTCTCTCAGTGGAGACACATAGATTGTTGCAGCTGAGGTACATTTCAGTGAGGTTTTGTTGCATTCTTTAGTTCTGAACTAATAGACTGGTTTGCAGCTGGGGTGAGGAGTCCTGCCTTGAGACACAGCTGCCTTTATTGTCCTTATTGAGGGGGAATTCAGTGGCATGCAGAGACAACCTTAGCAATTAGTACAATAAATTGCTTTGGCTTTTGTGTTTCTCTTCTGTTTCATTTCTGAGGCTTAGCTCTGCCCCAGGATTAGCTCTATCTTTTTCCTACCCTAGTTCATGAGCTGCCTTATGTTCATCCACTTTATGCAGACAGTTAATTGATATGCTTCTATGTCTAGCTTACTACTCTATGAACACAGTTTCTTTCCTAGCCTTTAATTGATTTGGATAATAAAGTCCAATTATAAAACTCAATAAAAATTGGTTATTTTAAAGGGAGAGCAAGAAAGAAAGAAACCTAAGTGATGCTCTGCTGTGACTGTATAATAATGCAAAATCCCCTTTGGTTTAATTCTATTTAATTGCTCAGCTTTACTCAGATTGTTACAATTCTGCAGGCTTTCTCGCAATTATAAGCAGCATGCTCATAAATGTTTGCGTTTTTTAAAAGTTCTTTGTGTATATAATAATTGCAAATTTTATGGGTTACTGGTGGCTGCTGCCTGCACTGGCATCCTCCCTTCTCCTTGCTCTGTGCCTGGGGAGCCTGTATGACTGCTCTAAACCTTTCTAAAACCAGTCAAGTCTCCTTCTGAGGATTGAATTGCCAAACTAGTGGCCACATTAGGAGTAAACATCATCTTTGGGGTTTTTTCCTACAGGAGGATACTCCTTCCTTCCCTGCCCCTTTACACTTAAATGCTCTTTTGCTTCCGAGGGAGGCTAGACCTTGGACAGAAACTAAGAAAGAGGTGTGAGGTGTCCTACCAGGGGATACTCTGACAAGATTTGTTTATGGCTTGTGCCAGGGGTGGGAGAAAATGTATTAGATGGGAAGAGCAGGGCATCACAAGAGCTTCACTGAGCATCTCTCTGAGGTACTGATATAGAATATGGATTTTTTTTTCAGTCCCTTTGGGATCTTGACTCTTTGGGAATTTCTCCTTTTGGGGATTTTCTGCTTTTTCCCTAGAGAGAAAGACCTGATATTTGAAGCTGTGTCTTCAATTTGGGAAATTTGTGTCTCTTTCTTGAGTGTTACTGATGAGTTCCCCCTCTATGACTTTTTTTTTTCTATTTCTCCTTTGTGTGTTTTCCCTACTGAATGTGCCATAGGGAGAGTTTATTTTCTATTAAGTGTGACTGCTGCCATATTGATATGGATGAATATCTGGGGTTGCTTGGATACAATAATGCAATTTCTTTGTTTCTTTTTCTTTTCCCAGTTAGGAGGCTGTGGAATCCTTGGAGTAGGCATCTGGCTGGCTGTTACCCAAGGGAATTTTGCCACCCTCTCTTCTTCTTTCCCATCCCTGTCAGCTGCCAACCTACTGATTGTCACAGGGACATTTGTCATGATCATTGGCTTCGTGGGTTGCATAGGTGCCATCAAAGAAAACAAGTGCCTCCTGCTGAGTGTGAGTATTAAGCCACTATGCCATTGCAGTGTTTTTGTCTTAAGGTTCTGGTGCTATTCACAGTGCATGTCACAGTGTCCTGTATTTCAATAGAAGTTGCCTGCTTGACATGGATGAGATGTCAGTTATGTTTGAATAGGTCTTTAATAGCTTTAAGGAGCTGCTAGATCATTCCTAACCATGCTTTCAACTTGCCCTTGGAGGATGAGACCTGCAAGAATAGAATGGTTAGTGGTGGTGTGGGTTTCCATGAACTCTTCAGTGAAGAGGGAGGGGTCTATGTAGACATCTTTTGCAGTGTACCCTTGAATTATCTTTTACTCAACTTTGGTACTCCAAATGTGTACCCTGGAGGTACTGATGATCTGAAGTCTTCAGTTGATTTGGGTTTAAATTGGAGATAAAGTCCTTCAGATTTGGCATGCTCGTTTTACCAATCATTAACTCTCAGAAGACTGAGATGTCAGGAAGTAAAGGTGCCAGCAGAAGGAGACTGCTGTGAAACCAAAGATTAATAAGGCTCCTGCTGTTCAAGTTTTAACAGAAGCTTGAGCCATATCCCTGGTGTACTTTATCAAAATGTCATTTGATGCCACTCAGAGCTGACTTTGAGTAGTGGATGCCTTCTATAGTTGCTGTTTGTATATTTTGGGTCCTGTTCAGCTGAAGACCAGGAAGTGAGGTGATCTTGCTGCTCAACTCCAGGATTTCACCTTGAGGTTCAGCAAACCTCAGAGTGAAGTGAAGCTGGGATTTAGTTTGGTGGGCTGGTGATTGCTTTGTAAAAGGCTGTTCCTCACTGTGCTTCACACATTCATTTTGCTCCCCTGGGAACCACAGAATGAGTTGAGGCACACAGCTCCCAGGAAAAATTCGCCCTGTAAAAAGAGGACTCTCTGTAGACCCCTGCAGTTGTTTCTGCTGATTTTCAACCAGTCAAAGTCAGGACTAGTCTGCGTAGGCTAATATGTAGGCTATTTATGTGCCAGGTAGGTGGCTTGAAACTAAAATAAACAACATAATTTGAAATAAAGGCAATTTTTTGAGAAGAAGTTTACACTGGGAAGGCTGAAGCTAAAAGCCTTTGACAATTTTAACGGTCTTATAAATACCCACTTTGTGTAGGAAGTGTCTGGTTGACCAGATGTAATTACTGCATTCCAGCTTCAATGCCAATGTAGCAAGAGTCCACAGGGTGCTGAGTCTAATGGTATAGCTTACACATGCAAAATTAATCACCTGGTTTGTGCTTTTGTGATTGAAGTCCCAGCTCAGGTGTGGCCAGCGATGAATGGCATATTCTTATATGTCAGGGTCAGGTCAGGATCTGGAAGTCAGTCCTTCGTACTGGAAGAGTTTCAGCCTTTTATATCGTATGGTTTGTTGGCCCTCATCACTCATTTGGGCAAGGGCAAATTCTCCCTTGATCAGCTGTCATTGCTGCAGCTAGGGTGAATATACTCAGCCAACCTCAGTATACCCGGGGCATCCTTTAGGCAATGCAAATGTTTGTGTTTATTGCTCCACATAACACATACTGCACAATACTAGAATGTAATGCCCTTCAATGCACAGTGTAAGGACTAATCTCATGCCCTTCAGTGCATGATTTAAAGACTGTGATTGATGGTTCAAGTTAAATGATGCAAAGGAATCCAAATTCATGCTCTGCTTATAATGCCCTTAAGGTCTCCTTGAAGACACAGCATTATAAGCATATGGACCACATGGACATGCCTAGTTTAACTAAGGACAATTTGGAAACTCCACTTGCTGTTATCTCCTGTAATGCATGCCATTGTAATGATGGGTTGGCAGTAGTCTTTAGACCTGCAAGACCTGGAAAGACAAATTTCCCATGCATTAGGAGCATCACTTGTTCTGTATCCTAAAAGCAGAAGAAAGAGGAAAGGATGTAGCAGTTACATGTTGGAGAAGGATGTAGTTGAGAGGATGTGCTGCTGTGCTGCTGTTACTGGGATAGATGGTTTGGAGGAAGACAATGGAGGTATTGCAGGAGGCATGTAGCATCACAGGAATCCTAAAATGGACTGGGAGGGAGCAGAGCAGGAAGAACTCTTAGCTCAATCCACCTGCATTAGAGGATGTTTTTGATGGTCTTGCTTTACAAATAGTGCTACTGCTCAATGATGTGATAAGAGATGAGATGTCCTAAGGGGTCTGCTTGAGTGAATGAGAAATGAGCAGTATCAGAGACATTTTAATCTATTTGTATTTCATACACTAGGTTGCAGAGCAGATAAGACTCTGATCCTGTAACTTTGTGTTCTCCACATATGATATTAGTATTGTGTTTTGTAAGCTGTGCATAAGGCTGCTGTGATGTTAGGTGTCAATGATAATAATTGCTTATCTCAGGCATTTGCCAAAAACTTTTGAAAGAAAAGAGGGTGGATGAAGTGTTTCAAGTAGCAGAGGACAGATGGAGAAAGGAGGACAAAAGCAGAAGTAAAGTTTAATTTGTAAATGAGGTGTTTGCACAGCTGTGTGCAGTTGTCAGGAGTGATCCAGATTAACTCTCTGAATAGAGAGCTTAGCTTAAAAGCTTTTTTACTGACTTGAAAGAACTTACCTTGTGTCCACAGGCTAAGGAGCTGGTAGATATTCTTTACTCAATGACAATGTATAGTCAGGGGACAATGCCTCATTAATCTCTCAAGAAACAGGCACATTCCTATTTCTCTTTCTTCAGAGGAATAGAGTAATATGAAAATCTAAAATATAGTGGAAAAAAATGTAAAAGGAAACCTCAACCATCCTGTGCATTCTGCAAAAATATGGAGAATGGAGCGTGTTGTGCAACTGTCATTCTAAGATCTTGGTGAGCAGAGAATAGATGTTTGCAATGATTCTTATTTGTTACAGCATGGAAGTAGATAAACTTTTCTGTCATTAGATTTCTCTAGGTAAATCAGAGCAACTAGCATTTCTTGAAGTAAGTGTACAACCTGGAGTATATAATCTTGCATCTGAATGTGGATGCAAATTGATGAGTGAAGTGGGCAAACAATTCTTTCTTGCTTCAGGAAGATTCCTTTGACATTTCTGCTATTCTTGTTGCTCAAGATTGTTTATCAGAGGTCCCTCTGCTACAAGCTCAACTGCTACAAAGCTCAAAATGGCAGCTTTGTTCTGGTGGGTTGGGTCACTGTCCTGAGCAGGTGACAGAGGTCATAATCTAAGAGTCTGACTTGAGAAAGTTAGTTTATGGACTTCCACTGATTTTTTTCCATAGGTATTTGATCCTGCATTGCAGGATTATCTAGCTGTACTGCATATCTCTATAGGCTGTCTTGAAAGAAAATTATTAATCTATTTTTGTCCTATTCCCCATTGCAAAAGTGTTATAGTTCTACTGCCCATCAAAGCTGTTAGCTGTATCAGTCATCTTTGTGAATTTTAGCAAAACATACAGCTTGAGTGCTCTTAACTCCATTGTAATGCATGTGCATTTTAGCTGAGGGCAGCTCCTTGCAGAAGATGAGGCACCAGCTGGCTTTACCACTCAAGCACAACCAGTTACACCAACTTGATCATAGTACTGCCTTTAGGCAGATGCTGTATGTACATGTGCACATGCCATTGCTCTATGCTAAAGAAATTTATGCCTTATTAAGTTCTTTTTTCTCTTTCATGCTCAAATGTTGACCATAAGCTGATCTTAAGTGTCTGTGTAAACATTGTCTTTTAGGTTAGTTGCTTAACATCTGTGTTTGAGGAGCTAAATTGTCTGAATTATCTGCCTTTCGTGCATATTTAGCAGAGATCTGTATTTGTCTGCTTGCACTGAAAAAGGTTGTTATTCCATGGATAGTGCAGATTAAAGATCTTGGTTCTAGATGTTAGATCACAAGGGTCTATGTTATTTATTATCTGTATTACAGTATCCCCTTCAGGCAGCCCATGAGATCAGGATGCTTGTTCTGTATAAAATTCCTGGTAAGAGGAGGTCCCTGACCAGTAGAGCTTGTCATCTAAATAGATAAGACAAATGGAAAGTATTATTATCCTCATTAGGCAGATGGGGAGCTGCAGCAATGTGAAACTAAGTGCCTTGCATAGGTTGCCTGGGAGATTGTGGGAGAGCTATGAAGCAAGCCCAAATTGTCTAAATCTCTACTCAGTGCCTTTATGATCTTTCTCTCATTGCAGCAGGACATGCCTAGCTCTCCTGTCCTTTAAGAAGTATTTAATGCATGTTTCTGTAATAGGAATGATAATTTTTATTTCTTTAATCATATGTATTATGTACAAATGATAAGTAAATATCCCAAAGCAAAGTTAGTTCTCAAGTTTTTATATTGTCAAAAGTGCCTAATTGGCACAATTAGCTGGTTTCCATGAGCTCCACTGCAGCCTGTCCCATCTGAACAGATCAGCCTAACTGCAACGTTACCTTCAGTGAAGTGGGAAACAGGACATTCAGAGAAGCTGCCAGAAAGCGCATGAGAATGTGGTTGAATGCAAACTTTTTGCAAATATGAACTTACTTCTGGTCAAGGAAAACATAGTCACTGGTAAAAAACAGTATTTGGGCTCTTTGTGAAGGAAGGATTTTTTTGTCTATTTGGTTGTTATAGCATCTATGTATAGATAATGTACTTCCAAACAGTTGCAGCTTAATAACCCATTTCCTAGAAGCAAATAAGATCCATAGACATTTATTTATTCCACCCTCTGATTTTGTGACAGCTTTCCTTTTTTTCAATGAGTCAGTATGAAGAGCATGTTGTTCTCCTGGTTGGAATGTGCAACATAGCCAATAATCCAGCCAAAAGAGGCAGAGGATGTCTTGCCTAAAAAGATCTGAAGTTGGCATAGGGGATTCCTTGCCACGTATTGCCCATACAGGTATATATTAGAAAGGGGAAAGGGCTTGAAGTTGACAAAATGCTGATTCCTCTGTGATTACACAAAGCCAGCTGCCTTCTTATAAAGCACCAAGGTTGGGTGTGTTCCATCAGATCAAGGATTAGATAAAAAGATGGCTTAGATACATTCCTCCACTTCCTGATGTGTAGATAAGCCTGAGTTTTGGTGGGTTTTGGTGTGGTTTGGTTTGTTGTTTTCTGGTTTTTGGTTGGTTTGGGTTTTGCTGTGTTCCTTTTGTTTCTTTTTTGTTAGGTTTTTGTTTTGTTTTTTTTTGTAGTAAAGCTGAAATGATTAATGAGAAGGGAAAAGAAAACAATCATCAACAGATCTGTGTTCAGCTTAATTTAAATGAGAACCTCATGTTAATAAGCAAGGAGTTCATCACAGTTGCTGGAATTAATAAGATCAGAATTAAACCTTGATACTAGGTCAAGACCAGCTGTGGAAAGAGCTGCTACTATGTATGTGCATGAATTACTATCCTTACATCGGGAGGCTCTCATTTATGAAATAGTTCAAGGGGAAAGTGAGTGCCCATGATGTTTTGTACTGTGCTATTTGGAGTTTTCTGAACTTCAGCCAACTCATCTGTAAGTGAAATAGCAATAAAGAAAATGAGTGAAAAGTTAATGAGTGGGAAGAAAAGGAGAATAAAAAACCCTACTTTTTTCTATAGTGTCACTGGATCCAATCAGAGAACTGACATCTGAAATTCCATTGGTGACAGGGAATTTATTTCAAAGCAACTAAATGGGAAATAGCCTGTGAATGACTTCATCTCAGTAATTTAATGCTACAGACCAAACAGTAGATCCTTGTTCCAGTTTAGCACAGGAGTTTGTGTTTTTTTAGCAATCCAAGTAGCAAAATCAGGGAAATGATGGCATGGCTGTAGTCACAGCAGCAAGCAAGTGATGTGACAACCAGGAAGGTGCCATACACACAGCCTTGAGAGCATTATACATCATGTGTAACAGTTCTCTGTGTAATGCTGTGTTGAATATGGGAGCCCTAACTTGGTACCTGATTGGATTGTGAGTACTGAGCACCAAACTCCCCTGGTTTTGTTGCCTCTCCTTTATTAAGAATCTGCTTCTCATTGCCTTTCAGTATTTAGCTCCTTCTACCTGGCTGACAGTGAAACTCAGAAGTGGATGGGACCCTAATCTTCCTCCTTTCTTTTCTTCAGCTCTGGTAGCAGTTAATCAAAGGGCTACCAGAGGAGAGAACAGAGGACAGAAAGAATAAAGCTGGTTTCATTCCATCTTGGTTTTAGACTTGAGCCCAGGATCAATTTGTAGGAAGGGCTTACGTTATAGTGTAGTATTTATTTCTCTAATATAAACTGATGCAATACCACTAGTGATATGCTGTCAATCATCAAGTTGGAAGGGACCCATAAGGGCCATCGAGTCCAACTCCCTGCTCCTTGCATGACTACCTAAACTAAACCAAGCCATATTACTAAGAGCATCATCCATATGTAACTTGGAACTCTGACAGGCTTGGTGCTCAGACCACTTTCCTGGGGATCCTGTTCCAATGACTGACCACCTTCTCAGTGAAGAACCCTTTCTTAATGCCCCCATAACTTTTTGTATTGCCAAGGTGCTGCTTTGTAGCAGACAGTGTTACAGTGCCATGTGCAGGAGTCAGTGGAACTATACTAATTAATATCAGTGGAAAGGTTAATTTAATGATCACTCTACCTTGTCCTTTTTTCTCTTCTTGACCATCTGCTTCTCACCATTTCCTTCACTTACATATACAGGGTATTTCTAGAGGCTGTTTAGAGACTCTTAGAAATATTTCTATGATTATAATTAGCATGTGAGGTCCCACTGCAAGCTTAGCTCAGGGTTTGCAAATAAATGTAAAGTGAGGCCTGCAGAATTTCAGAATAATCTTTTTCCCCTTCAGCTCATTATAGGTCAGCTGAGCAGCACGGTCATGTCGTTTGCCCTTATTGTCTTGGGGGAGCTTCTGTCAGTTTGCTCAGAACCTGGGGTCAGCCAGATGTTCAGTGTGAATATGAGCATGAAGCCAGCCCTGCCAACTCACTTGCTCCCCAAGCAGGCTGTGTGGGGACCACTTGTTATTCTCTCCTCCTCCTCCCCGGGCACTGAACTGTCTGATCGCATTTCATGCTGGAGCTCTACATGACAAGAAATATCCTGGGGATAGTAGATTCAGGGAGAAGCTTCATTTACTAAATACACAGGTGATGTTAATGTCTGAATAAAAGGTTTAAGTTTAGCCATTAATGAACTTTGCATTTCTTTGCCATAGATGGAAAATACTTTAACCTGAAGACAGAGCCTTTTAGTTGTATTTGTATTTCCATTACCTATGTTAGATGGAGTCAGGCAACTGCTTTGTTATTGAGTAGCACAGGGACATGTAAGAACCAGTCTAATATTCTAGTTCTTTTTCAGTATCTTACTTCACAAGTAGGATCAGTTTCTGTCTTGACTAGGATAAAGACTGACACCACATCATGTCAGACCTTTGCATTCTCTTTGCAGGAGAGATAAAGCAACCCTTAAAGAGAGTCAAAGGCCAGCGAGACCTTTATTTGTGCTAAGAGATAATAATCTAAGATCTGTTAAATAGGCCTATAGCCACCTTCTGTTGTGACACGAGAGTGATACCTAGCTAATATTTCATGACACTTCATTGATTTTGAGTCAGTGTATGAAGAAGAGAACTAGAAATGCTACACAATGCCGGTAAAAATCCTATGGCGTAGTACAGGAATGTCAAGTCCCTCAGCTCTCACTAACACAAACTGAATGATTCCAACTGAAAGGAGTAATAAGACTAAAAAACACTGTTATGTGTTGAAATTGCATATGTTGTATATATTCCCAGAAATAATTACTGCCGATTTCTCTGAGCCTTACTGATCAGCAGGAGTTTTCGCACATTCATGAAAAATATAGTCCAAACATAAACAAAGCTGTACTCTATATCCAGCAGGAATAAAACATGCGCAACTTTGTCGCAATCCCAATGAACTATTAAGGCTTTTAGAAAATAACAGCTGATGAACCAAGTTTTCATTTCACAGTTTGCTTGCATACATTACTGCCTTTTTAGTGTTTATGGGCAAACTTATATTTATTCTGCTGAAAATTAAAAATAAAAAAGATGGGG
The DNA here is from genome assembly GCF_012275295.1 of Melopsittacus undulatus. NCBI lineage: Eukaryota > Metazoa > Chordata > Aves > Psittaciformes > Psittaculidae > Melopsittacus > Melopsittacus undulatus. Next base: position 49,624,396 of record NC_047530.1, read on the forward strand.
AGGCTAAAGAGATTTACTTCCAAGGAAGTAGTAAAAGAGCTAAATATGCACAGCGTGGCAGAAAGAGGGCTCAGATGGGACATAAGTCTACAGGTATTCAAGGAATCTAAATACTATAGACAGAAAGGAAGCATGCATGGTGCTACAAAAGGTGTTTTGTATGGAACTAACAAGAGAAGAATTCAAACCAAGTGTCAGCAAAAACTTTTCTGAGATGTTGAATCAGAATCTACTATGATGGAAGAAAGCTGCCCTTTCCCTTTTGTTGTGAAGTTCATGTGGTAGATCAATAAGCTGGGATTTTATTGACTGAAATTCAGTTGTGTGTCTGGGCACTGTCTTGTCATTTCTCATTTGTTGCTCTGTCTCTTCCTGTATAAGTCTTCCAGACTACTGAAGAAGTCATTTCTTAGATCCAAGTACAATTCCCATTGCACTTTTTCTTCTGTTCTCCTCTCCTTGCCCAGTTCCTTGGAAAAGAAAATTTAAAAATATTTAAAAAAACCTAAGTGAGCCTTTCATAATTTTCCTACTCCCTATTAATATATCAGATCAAAATGCCTTTAGGGAATTATGTTAAATCAAACTGCTTGTGAGAACTAGTGATACATTAAACACTTTTGCTTTTAAAAGTGGGTTTTTTTTTCTTTTGAGTGCTGGTAAAATCTGTAGTGTATCAGTTTTTAGTCTGTGGAAGTAATGTACCAGTAGGTAATAAAAGAGCTATTCTGGGAAACCTTTTCAGCTGCTTAGGAATGATCTTAATATTGCTGTGCTTAAAAAGCCAGAGCCAACACTGGCAAGCATTGATGCCTGAAAGCAAGTACAGGACCCCTATAAAGAGCAGGTGTTTCTCCAGTACCTGGACTTCTGTTTTCCAGTACATCAGTGGGAATTCTTGCATTGATTTTGACTTTTCATGGGTGGCTTGATTTTTTCCTAAGTGTACAATATGCAGTAAATTTTACAATAGTTTATAGCACTCAGGACCTATGACACTGTTACTTACCTGTTTTGGTGCTCAACTTCATCTGTCTAAGTTTGTTGCTGCACCTATTTTAATTTGGTTATGTGTGGGGATGCTATGCTTTGGCAGGATAGAGATAAGGTTTTGACAATGCCAACCATAGTAATGAGAAATCTCCACTCGCTCTAGTAGATATTATTTCAATCTAAACTATATCATCTATGATGAGAGAACAGGAAAATTAAAAAGCATATTAAATTAAAGGGAAATTCTTTGTTTTCCAGCAGCTTGGTGTGGCTGCTATAAAATCCATTAAGTTCTTTTGACTTTAATGGAGTTCTTTGCATTTGTGGGTAAAGGTTTGACTTAATTTATTAAATGTGTCTGCACTGTTATTATTAAAGCTAAGATGCTATCCCTGTAGAGAGTATGGGCAGAATGTGATGTGAATTTTTATAGTATTTCTGTTTATATCAAAAAATCTAAAAATCAATTAAAAATTGTTTTGAACAGATAGTTTAGACCTAAGGCACAGTAACACAGTCGGATAATCCTCATTTTAAAACAAAAATGAAGGACCTTCTCAGTTTTATTAGAACAGGGATCTTTAAAATGTGTGAAGAGCCTGCATCTTCATATGTGTCTTTATCTCAAATCAGAATAAAAAAGATGAATTTAATAGTTGGGTAGCTGTGGGCCATACCGAGCCCCATATTCCTGTATATGTCTTGACACAGAAGAATATCACCTTCTTCCAGACTAAGATAAGGCTACATCTGGAGTATTTAGCTTAATCTGGGGCTCCACAGTAGAAGAGAAATTTACATATTAGAAGTGAAGGAATCTGATGGAGGGGCACCATTATGATTATGGGGCACATCGTGTGCAAGGCCAGAGTGAGCAAGCTGGAATTTTTCTGTCATAAGAAATTAAAGCAAGGAGGAGATCTTATTTCTGTCTTCAACTACCTTACAGTAGGGTCTAAAGAAAACACAACTTTTGGAAGGATTCCCAGGAATCAGACAAGAGGTAAGAAACTGAAATTACAAAGGGAATTCCAATTAGAGATACTGAATATTTTTGTTGTCATGAAAATGGTCAAGTATTGGGAAAAGGTGTCTGGTGAAGCTGTGGATGGCTATCCATCTTTATCCTTGGAGATGCTCAGAAGGTGACTAGGCACAGCTCTGCACTGCTTCATGTAGCTGACTATGCTTTTAGCCAAGTGGTTGAACCAGCTGATCCTCAGAAATCATTCCCAACCTCTAGAGTCACAACCTCTGTGACTGTAAGGGACTCTGTCCTCTAGCAGCCAGAACTGGACTATTCTTGAAGATCAAAGTTATGTACACATTACAACCAGGCAGGCAAATTAAAATCCCTCCCAGGCTATGAAGTTGAAGTTCTCTTGGAAGACCAACAATTTTGTCCCAACAGATTCTCTGTGACTTCTTCTACTTGATGTGCTTATTAATTAGGAAGTGAAATGAAATTAATGAAATTAAAACTGACCAGTGAGGATTTGGTATTCCAGCCTAACTAAAAGGTAAAATGTGTGACTCTATCAAACTTGCAGTTTATGTGACAGAGGAAAGATTGCCTGTGACTCTTCTGTGGGTTTTTTTCTCTTCATTCTGGGAGCTCCTGCAGACTAAGAGCAGTTAGTTTGCTGGAACACTTTCACAGGGGCAACGTACCTGCTTATTTATTCATATTTTTTTCTGTCAGAAAAGAAGCTAACTGTCCCCCCGGCACACAGATTAACAGTGTAGGCATAGCACAGAACACAAGCGATGCAGCATAGGGTGACTGCTGATGTTATTGTCCAGTTTCTTAGGTAGGTTATGCTAATCTATTTATCTGTTACAAATTATTTGTCGAGCCTTGAACTTTAAAACTCTTTTGGGACATTATTCCAAAAAACCTGCTTGCTTTTTGGTCTTCCTACTATTTTCTTCTTGCTTGTTGAAGAGGATTTGAATAATACTTTGCAAGAAACTCCTGTTGCTTATCATTAGCTAATGAGAAGAGGGTTTGGCACACTGAGATCTTACTGACTCTTGAGACAGGCTCCCATCAAAATGAAAGAATTACTGCAGCAAATAGTCTAAACACAGCATTCTCAATTTTGCCATTACTTATATCATGTTTACTCTCATAGCAAAATGTTAGGAGATTGACATGACAATTACAGCTTGGGTTTCACTGTAACTGGTCACTTTTGTCTTTAGGAGGTTGTGAGAAGATCAGCTACTCCTGACATGGAGAGATAGGCAATTTGAGCAACATGATAGATCTTTTGAGAAGACCTGGGAAGGAAAGGCAGCGGGGAAGCAAAAGACCCAACCCTATGTATTAGTGTGTGATGTTCAGTCATCAGGCAGAGAGGCAAGTGTCTGTAACATCTGAGAAAACAGAAAATCTGTTTGTTTGGGAAGAAAATAAAATTAACTTGTTGATCTGTGCCTTTGTGAGGATGATGGAGACATGATGTACTGGAACTAGTGGGTCAAAAGCCTAATACAGCTCCAGTGGAGATGGAGATGCAAGTTAGGACCTCTTCTTCTCTAATAGATATTTCTCTCTCTGACATCGAGAAGGAGATGGGTTAGCTATAAGGTAGGCTTGATAGCAGTTGCATACTTCATTTTCTCTGTTCCTTTAATGGGAACCTGTGGGAAAGTCATGGGCTTTGTAGAATATAAAGGTAAGTGCTGAGCTGCTGAACTTCTAAAGGGGTGGAAATAAGTGGTGTCACCTTACCTCCCTTCTCATCAAAACTTCTGTGGGGTTATTTCAGGTACAATTTATGAAAAGTTGTGCAGTAGGTACCTCTCAGTGAACCTCTACTAGGTTGCATCCTTTTATTTGACAAGTAGTACGGTAAAAATCTCTCCGTACAAGGTCAGATTAATCTTTTTTTATGGGGTTTTATATGAATGCTTTGCTTTGGGATTGTTTTTTTCTCCATGCATAAATCTTGATTATACCAACAGCCTGCAGCCCCAGTGAACCAAAGCAAAACTCTTTCTTATTTTTCTCTGTAGTTATCACCACAGTGAGAAAACTCATTTTAAAAGGAGCTGTGAGAGTTTCCAGCAGGTGGGGGTGTGTGTGTGCTGTGAGCTTTCAGTGGGCTGATGTTTCTCCCTTTTATATTTGAATGGGATATGCCAAGCTGGTTCTGGCCCCAGATCAGGCATCATTTCCTTTGGGATGATATTGAGGATGGAACTGAAAGTGAATTTTTGCTGGAAGGTGCTATGGGAATAGAGGAGCAGGTTGTGCATGCATTCATGCATGCACTTTAGTCTGGTGGATAAGACGTGCTGCAGCATGCAGGCTCAGCCAGCCCAGTCTGAAGCCTCAATTTTTACTTTCCCACTTGTTGGTTTGGGTTCAGGTAGGGTTCTTCTTTAGAGGGGGATGATAAATGTGCTGACCTGTAAGTGCTTGTGGCTTTCACGAGTTGGTGAATTTGAACTCTCCACCTTGAGGTTGACCTCACCTAATTAACCTTTGCAATAAAAGATACAATGTGTGTCTATACTGTCTGCACACATTGGGATTGCTAATACGTGTTAGTTACCTGTGATATAACAGTGTACATTTTGTCGATGAATGCAAATAGTAAGAAAAAGAAAACCAGAGTTTTTATTTAAAACTAAAAATATTTACCTATGAAGAAAATGCATAATCCTGCTTATCTGGGTTTTGAGTTTCTAAACAGCATACATTAATTTTGGTTCACTGTATGACTTCCAAAATCTACAGTGCATGAAACTAAATACCCACTAGTAATAGCTTCGAGGAACCTCTGAGCTTGTGTAGGGAAAGACTTAGACATGGTACATAACAATCCCTGAGAGGATTTCTATTCTGAGACTAACTAAATTTTGATTGCTTGTCTTCACAGTTTTAGCATCTTTTACGATGGCAATGTCATACCTACTTCTCTAGTATGAACTGGAGGAAGGTAGGAGCACCATTATGGTCTGGCTGGAAGATCCACTTCCATAAACTCTTAATTACTGATTCTGGTGGTGATAAATAATCGCACACACTTGAAAAACCACCTTTCTTTCCTCCTTGCTAGTCTCCACTCCACTCCCTGCACATTACACTCAGTCATGGGGGACAGTAAAGGGTCCTTTCCTTTTTCAGCCACTCTTTGTTTCTTGCACTTTTTTTTTTCCCCCTCTGCAGCTCCAGCATAGGATCCTCCACAAGCTACCTTGCTCTCAAAGGTGTAGCTCCTCCTTGGTGTCTATATGCACAAGCATCCTCTGCTGCTGTGCAGACCTTGCCTTACTCTCTGATGTCTCCTGCCCCAGTGGGCTGTCAGGAGGTCCAGTTTGTCTAAACATGGTAGCCAGATTGTATCCTAAACCAGACTGTTGCCCATATGCTGTTAAAAATGTTCTTCCTTACGTTCTTCATATTTGAAAAATCATGGCAGTCAGGTGAAGTTCCTGATGACGGGAAAAGAGTAGTATAACCCCCATTTTCAAGAAAGGGAAAATGGATGACCAAGGGAACTACAGACCAGTCAGTGTCACCTCTGTGCCTGGCAAAGTCTTGGAGCAGATTCTCCTGGAAGGCATTCTAGGGCACATGAAAAACAACAAGGTGCTTGGTGAGAGCCAGCATGGCTTCACTAAGGGGAAATCCTGCCTGACCAATTTGGTGGCCATCTATGACGGGGCTACGGAACTGATGGACAGGAGTCAAGCAGTTAACGTCATCTACCTGGACTTGTGCAAAGCATTCAACACTGTCCAACACAACATCCTTGTCTCTAAATTGGAGAGACATCAGTTTGAGAGGTGGACAACTTGGTGGATAAAGAACTGGCTGGATGGCCGCACACAAAGAGTTGTGGTCAATGGTTCAATGTCCTGCTGGAGACCAGTAACGAGTGGTGTCCCTCAGAGATGGGTGTTGGGACCGATCTTGTTCAACATCTTTGTCGGTGACATAGACAGTGGGATTGAGTGCACCCTCAGCAAGTTTGCTGATGACACCAAGCTGTGTGGTTCGGTTGATACGCTCGAGGGAAGGAATGCCATCCAGAGGGAACTTGACACACTTGTGAGGTGGGCTGATGCCAACCTTACGAAGTTTAACCATGACAAGTGCAAGGTCCTACAGCTGAGTCAGAGCAATCCCAGGCACAGCTACAGGTTGGGCAAAAAGGAAATTCAGTCCAGCCCTGTGGAGAAGGACTTGGGGGTGTTGGTTGATGAGAAAATGAACATGAGCCAGCTTCAGTGTGAGCTTGCAGCCCAGAAAGCCAACCATATTCTGGGCTGCATCAAAAGAAGCGTGACCAGCAGGTCAAAGGAGGTGATCCTGCTCCTCTACTCTGCTCTTGTGAGACCTCACTTGGAGTATTGTGTGCAGTTCTGATGTCCTCAACATAAAAAGGACGTGGAACTGTTGGAACAAGTCCAGAGGAGGCCACGAGGATGATCAGGGGACTGGAGTACCTCCTGTATGAAGACAGGCTGAGAAAGTTGGGGCTGTTCAGCCTGGAGAAGAGAAGGCTGCATGAAGACCACATAGCAGCCTTCCAGTATCTGAAGGGGGCTATAGGGATGCTGGAGAGGGACTATTCATTGGGGACTGTAGTGATAGGACAAGGGGTAACGGGTTATAACTTAAACAGCAGAGGTTTAGATTGGATCTAAGGAAGAAATTCTTTACTGTTAGGGTGATGAGGCACTGGAATGGGTTGCCCAGGGAGGTAGTGAATGCTCCATCCCTGGCAGTGTTCAAGGCCAGGTTGGATGAAGCCTTGGGTGATATGGTTTAGTGTGAGGTGTTCCTGCCCATGCCAGGGGGGTTGGAACTAGATGATCTTAAGGTCCTTTCCAACACTAACTATTCTATGATTCTATGATTCCTTATACTCCCCTTTCTCCTGCAAAGTCATTCCCTGTCTTCATCTGTAATGTTTTCATGCTGTTGAGTGCAAAGAAGGGAGGAAAAGCTTTCTTGAGAGCACAGGAAAAACAGGTCTGTGAATTTTACACCAGTTTCTGGCCATACCCTCTGTTCCAGGTCATGTCCTGTGAAGCAGAACTGGAGGACATCAGCTCTGAGGGGATGGCAGTAAGGCATTACAGGGGTGTGTGGGCACCACAGGAGCAGGGAAGATGCTCTCTGGGGTGGTTTGTGAGCTGTCTTGTCATGTGAGAGCTGCAGGAAGGATAGGAGTAGGCTTTTTGTGGTTGTAGACTTTGAAGGTTTCAGCTGTTGAGCCCTCTCATCTGTACTGGATGTGTGAAATGCAGTCTTTTGAAGGCTAATAACTTGCTCACAAAAATCCACTCATAGTTGGGTAAGACAAAAGGCACGTGCCTGGAATAGAGCCATACTTTGTTTCACATCCCTACTCTGAACACTGGAGTGTGAGGGGATTTCAAATTAAGCCACCAGATTTTTAACCTGGGCATAATAACATACTTTGCCCTGCTTCATTCTTAGAAGTAACTGAGTGCTATTTTTGAAGTTCTTCCAAAAGCTTTTATCCTTTAGACAGAATCAAGCTCAGAATATATAAGCATAGATAATTAAAGTTTGGCAATATTATAAGCTGATGAAATTGGGGTCTTGTGGTAGGAAATAATGCTGATCACAGTTTATAAAGGGTATGAGTCCTTCCTTTGTTCTAGGAATTGCCTAATGCAATCCAGACTATGCCAGTGAATTTCACAGGAAAACAGAGGAGATCGTATGCAGATTTTGGAATAGCCATGCTTTATGGATGAACAAAAAAGTACCTCACAGCCAAATAAAATATAGCAAGGTGTTTGAGCATCTTTGCAAAGAGTGATATGCATTATACTGTTTAAGTTAATGCTATGCAGCAGGCTAAAATTGTAAATGTAAAAAATAAACAAGTTACATCAAGGATGGTTTGCAAAGTCATACAGAAGGTCAGTGTTTGATGGTAATGATATGGAAATAAGCTTGGATCAGTAGCATGAATTAGTTCTGTGATTCAAAACTGGGCAGTAATAGGATCCAGTATTAGGGTCAGGCAGGTGTGAAGATACTAGTGCTGAAGATTTGAAAATAAACTTTTAATTTAAGATGTGCAGGGCAAAATGCAATGAGTTCTGTAGATGGTGTAATTGTAGTAGTGGAGAAAGGTATTTTCCCCTTCTTGAACTTTTGCCTTCCATTCAGTTGCAGAAATCTGTAGGTTCAAAGTTTTGGGTTTGACCTACCGGGTACTGAAGAAGCTTTGATAAGGCTTTGTAGCTATTAAACGCTCATAGGTTTGCACCTTTGTGGTTAAAGTTAACAAGATTGTAACTGTTTTTTTCTCTTGGGGATAGGATTTCAATTAAATCAGTGTTGCTCAGTATTAGAATTCCAGCCTTACAGGTTAAGTGTATGGAGTTTGTGTTATAGGGAGCGGGACCTTCTCCTGAGCCTAAAAAGTTCTCTCCTTCACTCATCTTTGCAAAACTCAGTTTCCTTTAATGCTCTGGTAGTGCTTGTTCTGAAGTCTGTGCAATTGCTGTGCTGATGCTGCTTCAGAGCTGTGCCACAGATCCACCTAGCATCTTAACAAAAAGTAAATTTTTCAGACGTGTTTGGTATTGCCAGGAGTTCTCTTGCTGAAGCTGATTAGAGTGAGAACTTTAGAGAATCTACGTGAAATTACTGTGTTAAAAGTTTATATCCACTCCTTTGGGCTTTTGATTACTGGGGTTTAGCTGGTTCCATAGTTTATGAGGAGAAAGAGATGGACTGGCTTTGATGTCTTCACTACAAATCAGCCTTTTCAATTGAAACCCATGTTGATTTGTGTAGCTACCCAAAAACTACCTGGTGTACTACCTTGGTGTGCCTTTCACTTCTTCCACAATTCTCCTCGAAAGGGGCTATGACTGTGGTTTATGGACCAGGCTACCTTCTCTTGCAATGGGAAGTCTAAGCTGTGGATTTTGTTGATATTGATAATTGGAATGATCTGATGGGGAAAAAGATAAAGAAAATCTAGCCTGGGAAGAGTCCTCAAGGGTTCCTGTCTTAACAGAGCACTGGCCTGCTGGGGGGACAGATCTTTGTGGTGTTTTATGCTGTTCTACTGAAATCAATTATATAAATGACCTATATGTATGCCCAGATATTGTTGTGTTTCCTGACTAGTCCTTTCCCTGCTTTTTCAGTTGCTGCATGTTGCGTGCCTTCCGTTCTGCTGTAACACCGCAGCTTTGCATCTTGCTGCCTGTATGACTCCCACTCCCCATTCTGCATGGTCTGCTGAATGTACTTACTGTGCATCCAGAAAAAGCTGAAATAGTTGTTGATGGTTTTTGCTTTTTGTTTTATCCCCTGTCCCTTTTTCTCTTGACAGTTTTTTATCATGCTGTTAATTATATTTCTGTTGGAGCTCACTGTTGTGATTCTGTTCTTCGTCTACACTGACAAGGTAAGTCAGATTCTTAATTTTTCTTTCCCCTTCAGCAAATTTTTATGCCCCTTTTCCCTATAAATAAATCATGAACCACATGACTTGGTATGCACATCATGCTTCTGTCTTCCTTGAGACACCCCTCTCAGAAGGAGCCCTCTCAGAATACATAAACAGCTTTGCAGGACTGGGATCTCTTGCTTGCTCATGTGTACAGCTCAAGGTCACAGATATTGCCAAGTGCATCCGCCATTAAAAAAACAAAAACTAAACCAAACAAAACAAACCTGCAAAAAAACAAAACACCAAAAACAAACAAACAAAAAACCAGAACAAAACCCAACAAAAAAAACCCTAACCAAATAAGAAAAAGTAAATCACAGAAAAACAAAGCAGTCAACGAGCCTGACTGGGAGCATGTAGGAAGAGACCCACCAGACTGAATAGGATTTTTTTTAAGTATGTTTATAATGTAAGAGCCACGTTAATGTTGTAGCAAAGGAGGTGTCCTTAGCACAGTCAAAGGCACACAATTCATTATCTTTCCAAGTTGCTTCTTTCAGCACATGTGTAAAAATGCATAAAAGTTTAATGAACAAAGGTTTTGTTTGTGGTTTCAAATTTTACTGAAGTTTGACCTTTGTTCCTGTGTTTTGTATTCTGTTGTAAGGGCAAGATTGCCTCTCTGAATGATCTTTATTTTTAATTTATCTTTATTTTAAAACAATTTAAAAAAAAAGCCCTGATAAAACCAAAACCTACACAAATAAACCAAAAACAAGGGCATAACCTGCCAATTCAATTGAAATTGTCAAAGTATGTTACAACTGAAGACTAAGGGAGCTTGAAAATCACAGGGAAGGTGCAAAAAATTTGCCATGAATTGAGTCATCAGGTATGTGACCAATAAACAGCTGCTTCTGGAATGGAAAGACAAAATACCGAAAAGCAAATAAAAATAAAAAATAACTACACAAGATATGAGAGTAAAATGAATATTAGAAGTAGACCTAGACATATTCACTGTGTTTAGCAATAACCTGGATGAATAGTGGATGTCAGCACTGCTTTCTAGAAAGGCTCTGAATTAATGAATGAACACTGTGAGTGATTGTCAGGGGCACTTCTGAAGGACTGAAAAGAGCTAGGTTGCCACACAGCATGTTGTATCTAGAACATGAAATTAACTTGCAAAGTAATTAAAGCAGAAGGGGCAATTTGAAATTACTTGTATGCATTATTGGGCTCTGAATTACCGGTAACCTCTTGGGAGAAAGATCTACACGTCATACATGACAGCTTAATAAAGGCACCTACTTAATATGCAATGGGCCTCCAAAACCCTAATACACTTGGCTATATTTAGAAATTAAATCAGTTAGAAAAATTACCACGTCATTGTATAAATTGCCTCATTGTAAATTAAATATTGAGTTTTGTTTAAGCAAACAGAAGTGCCAGAAAGGTGGGGGAGAGCAATATGAAGAGGTATTATGGACACAACCCTGATTCAGTTTGGGAAAGGAAAGACATCCTCTGCTTAAGTTCTCTTAAGAATATAAATGATAGCAGTTTCTGAAATAACGGCATACTAAAAACTTGTCCCAAACACAGAATACCTGAAAATATTAAAGAGTGGATTTAAAAGGTAAATGTTTCTTCTGTTCTGCATCATCATCATGTAGAATTCCCTGTTGCTGGCTGCTGTTGAGTCTAATAGTTTGAGAAATGTGTGGGTATGGAGGAAAGAAAATGTTACATTGGTAAGTGTCTCTCTGAGAATGTCGGTCCTCACTTTTCAAAGGTGAAAAAGTGTCAGGGAGCATTCCCTCCCTCCTTCAGCCTGTTGGTTTGCAGTGGTTTTTATTTGTTGTTAATAAGGAGATGAGGGATTTTAACTTTCCCCTGAGTCATGCAGGAGATACAGTATAGTTGTCTGTAAGATCCAAACATAGCCTCAAATACAGGTTCCAGTTCAAGTGAAGTTTTACTGAGTTAAGAAATAGCTGTAGTCCATGTATTGCGGATAATCAAATTTGAGGCTCTTAATGTTTCTGTATGGCTGTATATGCATGGTTGTATACTGAGGAAATCAATAGTTTGTCTCCATATTACACTTACAGAATAAATAAAACAGCAGCAACCTAAACCAAATATTTTCATAGAGCATGCTTCGAATTTGTGTTCTGGCTTTTCTGATGTGAAGAACAGTATTGTCATGTGTGCTCATATGGGGAAGTAGCTAACCCAGACAAGTCCACCATATTGACTCAGTTAATGCAGTTCCCTGAAAAATCAGCAAAGGAGCAGTCTACACTAACTCTTGCATGTCAGAAGAAAGTAACATTAGTTTTGTGTGCAAAAGGAGAAAAGGACTCTGAAGATTAAGACTTGGAGGACTCCTCTATCATTCGTATATGTGCACACACACACACATATATATATAATCAACATTTTTTTTCAAAAAATTGGTAGCCTTCTGTTAATTAGGAGAGTATATACATATAAAATTATTTCCAGGATAAAATGGGGGTCAATTGTTATTTTCTTTTCCTGGCTTGAGAAGAGCTCAACAATGGATCCCCTTGCAGTTTTCATTTAGCCCTCCTGCTTTGTCAAATGGAAGGACTTTGGAGTGGATACTTCATCCCTTTGTCACAAAGTTGAATTAAGACTCTCCTCTTGCCATGAAGCAGGTCAGTGTTATTACCCTACTTAGGTGGAGAGGCAGGAGCCAAGAGAGTTCCCTAAGATTCTGCAGGCAGCTGGGGCTGATTCTAATTTTAGAGCTCTTGGTGCTTTGTCTGATGGCAGGGGATCTGAGAGATTGAGCTGTGCTGGCAGCGGGGCTGGATAATGCAGGTGACTTAATAGTACTTTTGCAGTGAATGATGTCCGTTTTGTGCCTTCTGCTGTAGAATGGTCACAGTAGCAAGCTGCTGCCTACACCACAAGGTGCAGGTATCAGCCACAGGGTGGGTGTGCATCCAGGTGCATGTGGACACGACTCATGTGCTCCTGAGCTGACAATGGGGTAATGTGCTGCTGCTTGGAGCTGCACTGTGCATCTCTTTGGCAGGGCCTGAGCTCATACCTTGTTCGCATTTCCTCCAACTGTCCTGGCTGTCCTTACATTGCAAAATATGAATCTCTGGAATTCTGCAGAGTGAAATGTGGCCTGTGTGGGAACAGGATGAGGAAATGCATTCCTACAGGGTGGTTGTCGGGAAAAATATATAGCACTTCTATTTTGTCCTGGCTGTTCTCAAGGCAGCGGAGTGACTGATTCATAGGCTGTCTTCAGCTCAAAATGGCACCCAAGGTGCTTGGGAGCTTCTGTTTTTGTTTATGCCTGTTCAAATGCAATGTCCTAAAGTGTGGCTTTACATCTTTTTGAGGGCAGGAATATCAGCCTAAGAGATGTGGGCATTGAACAGAGTTTGTGTGGTTATGAGAACTAAGGCAGGTTGTTATTACACTGAGAGCACTATTTATTCAGGCTGAACTGATGTCCCTATTTGAAGCAGTCTAAACTCCAGTGACATTGCTAGAGTCATATGAATGGTTGGTTATGTGAATGGCCACCCATCTATAGCTTGACTATTCAATTTAATGTGTTTTATTTAGATTCCATTAATACAGAGCAACATCAGACATTTTCTTAAGTTGGTCATTTCTATGTGAGGCTCTGTATGCATTTATGAGAATTTCATGAAGTACTGATAGGGTTAACCTTAATTATAATTGTGATAAAGAGAAAGCAGCAGGGTCCTGTGCTGTCAGAGGCTGGATACTCCTTATATTTCTTAATACCAGATTGGACCCTGTTAGAATGTAAATTATGCTAATAAAATGCATAGTCTTGTACCAGTTCTAACTTGCATAATCCTTCTGGCATTAGCATCTGTATTTATTTATACTGTAATGATTCTTGTGAAGGCAGAGAAAAAAAAAGACCGTATTTACTTTTTTGCGGCTGTAATACATTATTTTTTTCAGTAGGTTTGTTTGTTCAGATGTCTGCGTTTTTTCTGATTTATGGCAGAGCTATGGAGCCACTGTTTAATGCCCACAAATGGAAGAACATAACCACCATAATGTGCTTTTATTTTGTTTTCTTTTTGAAACATCATACTGAGTAACATAAGCCAGTTTAAGGAATAAAAGCACCGAAGGATCACTGAGTATGATATTTGATTATGGGAGCAGTTACTGCTATTTGCAACTCAAAGTTAAGACCAGAATTTTCAATGAAGATTAGGCCGTTAACTCACTTGGGGTCCCTGTGACAATTACAGCCTGAATTCCATGCCTGCTTAGCTGTTTTGAAAATGGCCCACAGAATAGTAGAGGATTGAAAAATAATGACTACTTCTGTTTTTCATGATATGTGTGAAAATGCTCTTGCTTTCCATGTCGCAGTAAATTATAATGAGTTCTGCTATAGCTTTTACTGCTAGCTGATAAAAAAATATGGTCTGTAGATTGATGCATTTCTCGCTTTGTTTCTCAGAACGTTTTGCAAATTATTGTAATTCCTGATTGATATTTTGCCTGGTTCCATACAGATTAGGCACCACAAAGTGGAATGTAGTGTGTATGGTTTCAAGTATAGCTCAGTCCTCACAACCTCTTTCACATTTGGCTTTAATGACAAAGTGGAAAAACTGAATCCACCTTCTGCATTCATGAGCAGCTGTTCACAGAAATGATCTGATGCTGCTGAGCCACTTGATGAGTATGAGGTTCACAATCAAACTGAGGACAAATTATTCATGCAGAAAGTCTAGTTCAAACCTACTGCAGAAACTGTTGCTCTCATTGAGTTTCTGTCCAGAGAGCTTTAAAGTTTTCAGCTTTGACAGAGCTTCAGCAGAGCAGGATTATCTTCTCAGATAACAAAATGCTTCATGTTCCTAGTCAGCCTAGCACACAGGGCTATGCAAGGTGCACACAAAGAAGATGGGAAACAGCAGCCTTTGGAAAGTCCTGCAAAACTGGCAGGGTGGTCACTCTGCACCACTCTTCAGTCAGATAGCCTGCCTTTTCTAACAGTGTTTCTTCGTCAGCATTTGACTATCCCATTGTCATACATTTTAAAACTCATTACTGTTGAAAGTTTTGGGTGGTGGTAGAAGTATTGGGTCCCTGTATCCTCCTTTGCCACAGTGAACACAGCTGTTCCTGCTGCTGTGCGGGGCTGGGAGAATTTCAGAACATTATCTGTGTGAGTAGTGTCTGTGTTTGCTGGCATGCAGGAGGCTCTCAAGAGGACAAGGCTATTTTTAACTCTGTGGTATTACTGTGGGGATGTGCTGCATTAACATGCTTCACAATGTGTATGTGTATGCAATGGTTTCTGAGCAGCCTGTGTGTAGAGTTCAATTTGTTTTGTTTTTAAAAGAGCTCTCCACACATTGAGATGTTCCTGGCATGTAGCATCTCTCTGGCAGTGTTCCTGAGTTGGGTTTTGCATAACTGCTGACATTAATAAAGGCTATTTCTCAGATAGACAGGAGTAGCATTGCATGGGAATGTGAAGGTATCTAGATTGTCTCCTAGATTGCAGTGCACTGCCACTATTGCTTTGTGAGTCTGATGCATTCGCCCTGGTCAAGTACTTTATTTCTCTAATGCAAAAATAATGTTATATAAATGGTGATATAGAATTATAAAAGACAGAAGTGTCTCTGTGGTTTATTTTACTTGGTAATAAGCTTAATTTTAAGTAGTTTATTAGCATTTCAGTACTGGTGTCACACAATAGGGAGTTACAGAAATTTCATCAAAAGAATTTAATTATAACCAATTCGTTGTGGCTTCTTTTAAGCAAAGCATTCAGGCATAGGTTTAAATTTGTCTCTGTTCAGCAGCTAACTTAAGTGCGTGCTTATATCTATGTGACTGACTTAATAATACACTGAAGTCTTGTCAAAGTTGATATGCACCTTTTGTGTCTTTCCCTGAAAGGAATGACACAATGACAGTGAAAAATTCTGGAGATGGTAAAGATCCATCACATCTTTCACTCCATAGGGAATTCAGTGAAATATAACGAAAGTTTGCTTTACAGCATTATTGGTTGTCTTTTTGTATTTGTCTTGAACAGCTTTCTGTTTAATATCCTGAACTCCAACACATTGTTTTGACCTTTTTTTAGGCAGGAGGAGGTGAGGTAGATGGAATTTATTTGCCAGTGTGGCTGAAAAAAGCACACACACCAAAGGAAATCCCAGCAGCTTCATTAATTCATCTGTCAAAAGAGGATTTCATTGAAAGTGCACTTCCAAAATGCTATTAAAAGGCTTGTTAAAGGATAGCACAGTATTGATGAAAAGAGTTAAGTGCATGCTCAGAAATAGGTGTTATTTAGGAATGGTAACTGCAGATAAAATGCATTAGGGCTCCCCGTTGAGAACTCTTGATCAGTGGTTGATCAAGGCCTAATTGATTCCTCGAATAAATTGTTAGCAGGGGAATGGGTGTGGGGAAAGTAAAATCAAAGTTTGCTAAATTAAGCTGCATGCCTAACACAAATACTCTTACTGAAGATCCGATGATGCAGTAGCCTCTCGGATCCTCATGCTGCATATCTTCCTATTTTGGCTGAGTTCAGAAATGAAGATGCATGTAAGAGTCACATCCTAGTCAGTATGGGTTTGATTTTTTTTTACCTTTATATTGTGCTGCTGCACAGTTTGGAATTGTGCCTTTTCTCAGGAGAAATACAGTTCTGACCTCTAACCTGGCTGACCGGGAGATCAATTCATCTATGCAGGTCTGGGAATTAAACACAGCTGCTGCTGACATTATGCCTGTCTTAAAGCCAGCCAGATGTGTCTCTTAGTACTGGACATGATTAAATTCATCAGGGTGTCTCCTGATAAATAATAGGCAATGTATCAGCCTACAGAAGAAAGAAATGCATCTGGGCTTCCTTCTTGCTGGTTGTAATCCCTCATTAGAGATTAACTCACAATCTCAGGAGCATGTTAGACTGTATCTTTGTTCTGGGAGCATTTTTACAATGAGATTATTTGTTTCCCATGCTCCTATCTTAAGTTTCTGGTTTTGTAGTAGATGAAATATGTGTAGTGCAGGTTTTCAGTCAGCTTCTCTGAAGGAACACTCTAGAATACACTAGTGGTGGTTATTAGATAATAATAAACATGTTTTTTGTCCAGGTGTCTTAGAACGTGTTACAAGTAAGTAGTTCAGCTCTCCTTTTGCTGAGTGGGAGAAGTGATGTTGAAGGCTAAATCCTGAAGGTGCAGTGTCTCCTGGGAAATACTCAGTGCTCTCATATCTGGATGAATGTTAAGGGCCTTATTACTCCAGACAACAAGTTTTTACATGACTCTCCTGTGATTAAATGAAAAGTTATTTCAACATCTGGGCAGATCAGGAACTGAATGAATGTTGGTGTTCATTGCTGCTAGAACTCAAGTGACTGGCACTGCTTTACATACATCTGGTCAACACTAGTTTTGGCTGGTGACTGACCCCCAGTTTTGTACCTGTTTTAACTAACTGCTGGCACACTTTTTATACAATTTTAATTTGAAAAAGGGAAGAATAACAGAAAGAGAAAAGAATGTGTTAGAAAGTTGATAAGATAAATAAGACAGCTTTAGACATTCAAATACAAGCAACATCAAATACAGAGGGATGACTGAGGTAATATATTGAAACAGACAGGACATTTTTTATTCATGCTGCAAACATTTTTGATGTGTCATAATTTATTTCAGACAACATTAGAAAATGGCAGTAAACTAAATGTTTAACAATTTTTACATATACAAAAAGAGAAGGGAAGATTACTTTTTGTGTTACCAGACTGCAAGCAGGCCAGTAGCATACAGTCCTTGTCTTGGATTTGTTGGATGCAGCTGAAGAAGAATGTGGTGGGTACACCACTTTATTAAGTATAATTTGCAGATGGAGCTCTTTCAACTCCTTCCTTTTATTTAGCTCAGCAACAGTATACATAGAATGACTCCTAGTTGAAATGAGGAAAGTCAGATCTGTTGATGAGCAGCTCTAAACCACTACTACTGCTAGGTTCTCTTAGGGTGGGGTATGTTGACTTTAAGGCCACAAATGTTGAGGTGCTTTATATTACCCAAACTCCATAGTATGTATAAGGCATCCACCTTATAGCATAGCTTCTCATTGGAAATATTGCTGCACTGCCAAACGGTGTTGTCTTTGCAGCTGGTAATTGTGTGTTGAATCCTTGCTCTGAAATTCAGGTGTAGGAAGGAGGTGCAAGTGTTCTAGACACAAATATATTTTGAAATATAGTCCCAAACTTAAAAACCCAACATAATCAATGGCGAATACCAATTGATGGCAAACTATATCTGCTTCCTATTTTGCTGTCCATGCCGGTAAACCAGCAACCAGGTATAAATAATAATCTCTAATATAGACTAATTATCTTAGTTATTTGGGATCTTGAACTCTAAATCTTTTTACAAAAGAGCACCAAAATCAGTGATTGACTTGACAATAGAAGATGACTGACCCCGAAGAGAGAAGTAGATTTTTTTGTAAATGGATATATCTTAGTAGGAAGCAGAGAGAGAACTATGTTACAGTTTCTGAGTGCACGCATTTTCTACTTGATGCTTTCAGTGCCTCTGATAATTTGGATGGTGGTGGTGTTAACACAATTTGGCTGCAGTGTCCTGGCATTAGCAGTGAATGAGGCATGTACAAAATTTGTTCTAAGCATGACACAATCTTAATTTGCTTTTGTACTGCAGTTATTCTCTGTACCCTCTCTATGCCATTAAATTGTGGGGGAGGCCATCCTTAAGAACAGAGAATTCTTGTATAGTTTAGGTTCTTTCTTGTTGAAACCTATTCATGTACTTGCACTCCCCTTCCTGCTGCTGTCTTTGATACAGTTTCTTAATCAGTTTTTTCAGTGATAATTATTGAATTGTTATATGACAATATATGTTTTGTTTTCCTTGTTTGCTCCGTTTTGCACTTTACTGCTGTAAGACAACAATGCTGTTGCTCTGCCAGACATTTTTGCCATCTGCCCCTTACCACTCTGAGCCACAGGAAAATAGAAAAATACATGTCATCATCTTCAGCTGTGCTGATGTTGCCTCTGTTGACAAAGTCCTAACCTCACCATTTAAGAAACCTTTTCAGAGGTCACCCTGAAGGGGCTATTGAAGTGCAAACTGAGCTGAATGCTAAAAATTGGTAAATTATGTAAATGAAGCAAAATTGAAAAGATTCAAAGGATAATTTGAAGACATTTAAACCAACTAAAAAGTCTTTCTCTAGAGAATAATGGAAGTGGAAAATCACAAAGCATGTAAGAGAAAAAGACCTTGATTCTAAATCAGATGTATGTTAGATTTATCGCACAAGACATTTAGTTATTCTTATGAAAATTCAGGACCAAAGAAGTTCAAATAAGATTTGAATCAATCAAAATTAGAGAACATATCTTTAAAAGCTATGAAGAGAATCAACATTACTCTCTATACAACACACGCACAAGAAAACATCCTGCAGATTTCTTTCAGGTCCACCTTTTTTTTCAGTGAATAGGGAAGGCATTGTAGTTGGCAGAAAAGTAGCTGAAAGCATTCAAACAAAGAGAAGCAATGTGGGTTTTTTCAAAGTCAGGTAGCTTGGGGGGGAAATAATATTTTGAGGACTATGAAGAAAGCAGGAGGGGAATGTGTCACATACCTTGAAGTGTGTTGAGTTTGGACTAGTATTGAAGTAAATGTCAGTGGAATGCCCTTGCTGCTACTATCACCACTGGTGGCCATTCATAGAATCATAGAATAGTTAGGGTTGGAAAGGACCTGAAGATCATCTAGTTCCAACCCCCCTGCCATGGGCAGGGACACCTCACACTAAACCATATCACCCAAGGCTTCATCCAGTGGCCAAGTGTGGCTTCCCATAGCTGGATTTTCTCAATGGAAACCTGGTTTGTGCTGACTTTGACACTGATTCATGTACAAATGGCAGGGGCAACTCTTTCATAATGCCTGTTGTTAGCACAGGAGAGCAATGAGCAATGGGGATTGCTTTTCCAATTGTCTATCGTAATTTCTCTCTCAACTCTATTAATTCTAAGTGTCAGTTTTCATGTAAGAGAGTCACTGAGAGACAATTAGGTAAGACTAGGCCACTGGAATGGCTGGATAACAGTTTTGCCATACCTGGTTTAAGCCTTTTAGGGGTTTGATTGCATGACACCGTGTCAGGTGTCAGTACATAATGAATACATAAGTTACCGCTTTCTATATAATAAAATCCTGTCCCCAGTGAAGGCTGTATGTTGTCTGCCAGGGAGCCAAGCTATTACCCTTAATTTCAGGATATTTGAAATCTCCTTCCCACTTACCTACGTGATGATTCAAATAATGTTTGCTGGAGTGTATGAGGTAGTGTATTACAGTGCTATAGGAGATTCCACTGCATGGCAAGTAAATCCATCCTTTGTAAATCCATTCTGACTACTCCCAACGATTTTGTTCTCTATGTGTTTGGAAATGGTTTCCAGGATTAGTTGCTCCATCACCTTCCCAGGGATTGAGGTGAGAATGACAGGCCTGTAGTTCCTGGATCTTCCTTATTGCCCATGTTGAAGACAGGAGTGGTATTTGTTCTTTTCCAGTGTTTGAGATCTTCTCCCCGTTCTCTGGTGGGACAGAGGGTTTCTCTCTTGGCTTGTATGGTATTGCCATTTTTCATCCACTACTTCTAACCACTGTGCTAGCAGAAAACCAGACCAAGTGCTGACTCTATATATTCCAGAGCAGACAAAATGTGTATTTACATTTCCATTTCAACATTTTTTCCTCCTTCTAGGTACTAATTTTGGGTATCTGCTGCAGCTAGTCACCAGTTTTCACAAAAATGATGGAAATTGAGTGTATCATCTGAATGGTCTACCAACCATTTGACTTCATTTTTTTTTTGCTTTATAATTATTTATAAACATATATTGGCAAAACCTTTCCAATGACAAAATTCTCCCACTGGTGCATGCCATAGATTTGCAGTGATTTAACAAGAGGAGAATAGAGTTAAAGGCGCATATGCAAGTTAAAGCTTTCTGTCAGTGATAATTACTGGAATGAGTAGCCTTTCACTGTCATTTATTTGAAATTACTTTTTTTTTAATACTTACTCTGAATTCCTGGAATGTGTTTGATAACAAACTGCTAAGGGGGCAGCAGGGAGAGACTTCATTACACATTCAGCTGGACTTCTTGAAGACTTAATGCTCCTTTATTAGACTTTGTGACTGGGTATGGTTGGGTTTTTGTATTCATCTCATCGGATCAGCTAATGCTATGTAAAGTAAAATGGAGAATGTAGGGTTTTCTTCCACATCTTTGGTGATGCCATGCAGAGTCCATAGGAGCCAGATTCTGGTTTCCTTGGGCTTCTCACTCCTGATCCAAGGGTATCTGCTAGCATGCTCCTTATACACCATGGAACTGTCAACATTACTGTATAGCTCTTTGAGGAGATCCAGCTCTGAGATGAAAAATTACTCTCCTGCTTAATCTAGGAATGCAAAGGCACTTTTCTGATTTAAAGTCCATTCTAGATACATTTTGAGCAATGTTCCACTCAAGTAGCTGGCCATTTGGAATAGACATGTGTGCTGTGTGCCTGGAAGAGCTAGTCTTCCCTGTTAGGCTGAGGTGACACTGTAGAGGTTTGTGGTGCATCCTGGTGTGAATTTTCCTGTTTGTGGTCCCTGCTATGTCCTGTTTAGCAAAAAAATGCTGAACAGGTTTAGAGATGGACAAATGAACCCTTTCCAACTTTCCACATGTCTTAATGAAGCGTTTTTGTTGCAAATGAGCAACGTGATATTTTAAATCACTGTTTAACTGACTGTTTATTTCTAGTCTCAGTAGGATGCCATGCAGAGTTACAGCCTGTAAGGGTCACTCAGTAAGTCCTTATTTATTCCACAGCTTTTATACTTAGAGGTTGTACATCTCATTAATCTCCCCTCCCCCCTTTTTAATAGCATATTAAATTTGAGGATTCCAATATCATTCTTTCTCTCAATGCATGTGAACCTTTCTAGAGGTTAGCTTATTAGAGAAGGGTTAAGGAGTCTGTTCTATAGAGATTTCTGTGAAAATTGGCATGTTTGGGGGCTAAACCAAAGCTGATGAGGTTGTAAAAGGCACTACTGGAAGCATGTTTCCTCAGTCACAGAATTATTTTCTTTTTCCTCAAGACTCTTTGCCTCATTCAGCTTAACATCATGACTCCACAATTTAAATAGTGTGAATTAAGAGGATCAAGTTTCTGGTCTCTGAAAGCTTGTAATACCCTGATTACTCTAACCTTCCAAGAGAAGAGGACATTGAGATGTCCCCGTATCAGTTCTGGCTTGCCAATCACTTCACCTTCTATCCTTGAAATAATTATCCAGTGGGAATTTTAGGTTGCATGCAGACAACTTGTGTTCTGATTGAACAGAGCTAAATGAACTTGGGAAGAATTTGACACTTGTTACAGAGGTTGTTCTTACGCAACTTCTAAGTTCTCTTTTAAGTGGTGGTGATGGAATCTGATAAAGAAAAAAATTAATGCTAAAGGAAAATGATATTTAACAGACAGTTAACTACATTCTGCATAACAAAAATGAGGTTTTAAGAGAGGGGTTTGGATGTCTCTCCCATGTTGACCCACTTTGAGATAGAGAGGCTTGAATTTTGACACTTGATGAGAATTATATCTGCCAGGATCTGAAGTGGGATGCCCTGAACCCCCTTTCATGTCTGCCAGTCACCTCTGAGATAAAGTGACACTGTACAGTGGTGGCACATGGTTCAGTGCCTACCACAGCAATTCCATTTACAAGGGAAGAATTCCTTGGGTACGAATGAATTCCCTTTTTTGTGTCCTGTAACCAGAGTGCTAAGCCTTTCTTATTCTCTTTGGAATATGGTGGTGCATGGATGGTAAAGATGCATTTGCATTAATAAGCATATAGGTTTGGATCACTTCCTTTTGGTTTATCAGGAACTAGCAGCTAACCTGGTCCTCCATTTCAGGCTGAAATAGAAGAATAAATTAAACAAGTCTTTTGTCTGAGGAGATTTTTATGAAAGTGAGTGGGGAATAAAAGATGAATTGCATTTTATGAAGTAGGAAATGAAATTGTTCTTCCACCCTCTATCTCAAAAATCCAGAAAAAGTCAGGAAATGTTCCTTGCTTTCTGAATGTACCAAGATCCCTCCCCATGTTTGGACTGTCCCAGAATGTTCACGAAAGGCTTTAGGATTAGACAATTGTGGTGGGGTGTGTCTTTTCCTGCATATAAAGCTATATCTTGTAAGAAGTATGTATGGCACCTGAAAGTTAATTGGTTGATTTGCAGCAAGAGAAAAAACACCTAGACTGATCCTGCAGTGTTCTGCTGCTTCACCTCACCAACAGGGTCTTCCCTTACGGTTCTTATGAGAGATGAGTTCCTGTTTCGAATCTTTAGTCAGCAACTCTGGGCAGCAGGATTAGGTAGGGGGAAAGCAAAGGTTTTAGGCTGCTGCTTTTTCCTGGGGGGAGCACAGGCTGCCTCACCTTCCCCCATCATGCCTGTATTGAAGATAGGTGTTGCAGATGAAGGAATGGAGTGAGGGACTATACTCTTTGCCAGAGATTAATATGAAACTGATTGGTCCCCAAGCTGTGAGTAATGTTTATTAGTAAACATTTTGCCAATTGTGGCAGAAATGGCTGTTCGGGATTCTCTTGGCAGCATTTGTTCTCTGCTTTCCCTCTATTGTAAGGAATGCAGTCTGACAGCACAAGTAATTTAATGCAATTAAAAGCTAGCCCCAGTGAAAGGAGTGATGAGGAAGATTCTTTACTTATTCCTCATTAGTCCTGGGCAGGCTTGCTCATGAATCCTGTAACCTTGGCAGCAAGAGAACCTCCTTTTGCTTTGCTATCTGCAAGGAAATGAATTACACAAACACATAAATTCATGAACGCTGAATACTGCAATTAATTTTGTTAAAGCCTCTTTATATATTTAGTTTTGGAAGAGGAAGGAAGGAGAAGCTTATCACTAGCTATGAGTCTGAAGCCACAAATTTTGCACAGCTTTCAGTTTAAGATAAAAATTAATCTATAAGGAATCCAAAAATCCTTTGTTTATTTTATATATTGTAAGAATGAGAAATGATGAAGGCAGTAATATAATGTTAACATCACAATTCCCACATTGAATTCATTAGCATGGAGAAAACACATTAATAGCCTTTTTTATTGCTAATCTGAAAACTTTATAATGGCATTTATTGCAATGGAACAGAAACGTGAATGGCAGAACTTTATAAATCTCAGCTCGTATGATTGGTGGCTTAAACAGTGTCTGAAAAGGTTACTGGGGATTTTGTTGTTTTTTGGTGTTTTTTTAAAAAAAAAGTCTGGACTTTGAACTTTGCCAGTTTTTCCCATTTAATCTTGCTTTTGCACATATTAAGGAGGTAATCCTATTGCAAAGAAGCTGCATGTAAAGCTGGATATATTGGATGTGGAAATTTTCTCTCCTGATGGCCAATACAGGTACAAGTAAATGTTTCATCAGCACACCCATTAAGTTCCCAGTGGTAAATTTAGCCACAAGCATTCAGGAGATGCTTACTTTGCATTTAATTTAGATTTAAAAAAAAGACATAGCAGCTTGCTTTAAAATGCATTACATTCAGTTTATTTAATTTTCTCATCTATTCTTATTCATTATGTGTATAGAAAAAATAAATGAAAAAGTCACAGCAATACCCACACAGCTCAAAGTGATGAGGGTAGTTGTCCTAAAATAGATACAATCTGGCTCAGCCACCAGCCAGTCATTTCATGAGCTCTGTTGGAGTGAATTTAGAAATAACCTCACTGAAGTCAGAGCTTCTCCCAGACAGAGCAATCCCTTTATCTTCTTGCTTTAAGTTGCACCAAATTTTCCTCTTTTTTCATGCTGCTGCATAGTGCTAGCACTGTAGGGAGTTGTGGTTCTTTTTTATCTTTTTTCTCATTCTTTCTCATGGGCAGTGTCAATCAACTTACAAATTACAGCATGCTCATATATGATTGCAGTGGAGGTTTCTTTACCAAGTACTTACAGGCTTTATAGTGTTAACTCTTGCTGTGGCACAGCCTCATTTTGCCTTTAGGTAAGAAAATGTGGGACTTCTGCTTGTGCATCACCTACCTTTCAATGACAGTAGTGTTTTGCACTGCATGGGGAGTTGTGTTTTGTTAGGGAGTTGCACCAAAAACATTTAACATGTGCAATGTATTTTTTTATCACATCCGTTCAAAATGTCTGGCCAGAAATTATAATTGCTGGACAAGGAAAATGATGGCATGATGAATAAAGTACAGTAAATAAAACTGTTATCTGGAACACAACAGTTGCTGAGATGAGTAGCTCGAGAGAGGACGCCTTCAACACTGGAGCAGGGGAAGCTCAGTGTCCTGGAGCCTCAACCCAGAGCAGCGAGAGCCACCGAGGGAGCCTCGAGCCCTCAACAGGACTTGCCCAGGAGCCGGCAGCTCGGCTGATGGGAGCAGGGACTCACATGGGGTGGAGCCAGGAGAGGCGGCACCAGCCCTGAGTGGGTAAAAACCTGCCCCAGGGAGTGCACAGATCAGGGATGTTGCAGAGAGGCTGCCTGCTCTAGTTAAGTCCCACTGACTATTACCCACTTCTAGTGATCCATGTGGGTGCTAGTGATATAGATAGCAGTAGCCCAGAGAACATCAAGAAGGACTACAGAGTGCTTGGAGAGGTGGTTAGGGGCTCTGGAGCTCAGATTGTCTTTTTGTCAGTTCTCCAGGGTAAAAGGGAGGACCTTAAAAAGGCTAGAAGGCTTGGCCAGGTTAATAAATGGTTGGAATGGTGGTGCCATAGTCAAGGGTTTGGGTATTTAGAACGTTGGACTCAGTTTGGGATGCCAGGTCTACTGGAGGCTGGTGCAGCTGGTCTGACAATGAAGGGGAAAAGCTGTTTTGGTAGCAGGCTTGCCAGACTTGTCAAGGATGCTTTAAACTAGATGTGTTGGGAGAGGGGGGCATCACTCCATCCCAACACACCCCGTCAGTTGCCAGCACCTATAATAAAGGCTCAGAGCAATGTAAAGATATTCCAGCCACTCCAACCAATGAGCCAGCTTCATCTGGAGCTCAGCTCAGATGCCTCTATACAAACGCCCGTAAGCATGGGGAGCAAACAAGAATTAGAGATGTGTGCACGTCTGTGGGGGTATGGCAGAGGGGTTGGGACTAGATGATCATAAGGTCCTTTCCAACCCTAACTATTCTATGATTCTATGATATAATAGGCATCACAAAAACATGATGGGATGGCTCCTATGACTGGAGTGTTGAAATGGAAGGTTACAGGCTCCTTAGAAAAGACAGGCCCAGCAAACAAGGAGGGGGAGTTGCTATTTATGTTAGGGATAGGCTGGAGAGTATGGAACTCTGTCTGTGGACAGGTGATGAGTCAACAGAGAGTTTGTGGGTCAGGGTTAAAGGGAGAATAGCGATGGGAGACATTACTGTGGGGATCTGTTACAGACCGCCTGATCAAGAGGACTCTGTGGATGAAGCTCTCTATAGACAGATAGGAGCAGCCTCACACTCACAGGTCCTTGTTCTCATGGGGAACTTCTGATATCTGTTGGAGGGACAGGACGGCACGGCCTGGCACAAGCAATCCAGGAGGTTCCTCGATGGTGTGGAAGACAACTTCCTTCTGCCAGTACTAGAGGAGCCAACAAGGAGAGATGCCATGCTTGACATCATGCTCACCAACAGGGAAGGGCTTGTTGGAAATGTGATGTTCCAGGGCAGCCTTAGTTGCAGCAAACATGAGATGGTCAAGTTTGAGATCCTCAGGACAGTGAGAAGAGCATGCAGTAAGCTCACTGCCCTGGACTTCAAGAGAGCAGACTTAGGCCTCTCCAGGAACCTGCTTAGCAAGGTTCCATGGGATATAGCCATAGAGGGCAGAGGGGCCCAAGACTGTTAGTGAATATTCAAAGATCACCTGCTACAGGCTCAGGAGTGTTGTGTCCTGACTAGAAGGAAGTTCAGCAGGAGGGCCAGGAGACCTCCATGGATAGATAAGATGCTGCTGAGAAGACTTAGATGGCCAAAAAGAGGCTTATAAAAGGTGAAAGCAAGGACAGGCGGCCTTGGAAGAATACAGGGATGTTGTCCAGAAAGCTAGGGACCAGGTTAGGAAAGCTAAAAATGGCCCAGTAAGAATTAAACTTGGCTGGGGATGTGAAAGGTAACAGAAAGGGATTCTTATAGGCACATTGCAAATAAAAGACAGACTAGGGACAACATGGGCCCTCTCCGGGAGCTATCAGGAGAACTGGCTACCCTCAATTTGGAGAAGTCTGGGGTTCTGAATGATTTTTTTGCCTTATTCTTCACTGGCAAATGTTCTGACCAAACCACCCCAGTCTTGGAGGGCAGATGCAGGGACTGTGAGAATCAAGACGTTATGCCCACTGTAGGAGAGGATCTGATCTGAGACAATCTTAAGAACCTGAACGTGCACAAGTCCATGGGACCTGATGAAATCCACCTGGGGGTCCTGAAGGAGCTGGCGAATGAAGTTGCTAAGCCACTGTCTGTCATATTTGAAAAATCATGGCAGTCAGGTGAAGTTCCCAGTGACTGGAAAAAGGGAAATATAACCCCCATTTTCAAGAAGGGGAAAATGGATGACCCGGGAAGCTACAGACCAGTCAGTCTCACCTCTGTGCCTGGCAAAATCTTGGATCAGATTCTCCTGGAAGGCATGCTAAGGCACATGAAAAACAACAAGGTGCTTGGTGACAGCCAGCATGGCTTCACTAAGGGGAAATCCTGCCTGATCAATTTGGTGGCCTTCTGTGATGCATCTATGGAACTGATGGACAGGGGTGGAGCAGTTGATGTCATCTACCTGGGCTTTTGCAAAGCGTTCGACACTGTCCCACATGATATCCTTGTCTCTAAATTGGAGAGACATCAATTTGATGGATAGAGTACTCAGTGGATAAAGAACTGGATGGATGATAGCATGCAAAGAGTTGTGGTCAATGGCTCAATGTCCAGCCGGGGACCAGTGGTGTCCCTCAGGGATCTACAGCTGGTTGGAGCAGTCCTAAGCACAGCTATAGGTTGGGCAGAGAAGAGATTCAGAGCAGCCCTGCGGAGAAGGACTTGGGGGTGTTGATCGATGACAAAATGAACATGAGCCGGCTTCAGTGTGTGCTTGCAGCCCAGAAAGCCAACTGTATTCTGGGCTGCATCAAAAGAAGTGTGACCAGCAGATCAAAGGAGATGATCCTGTCCCTCTACTCTGCTCTTGTGAATATTGTGTGCAGTTCTGGTGTCTTCAACATAAAGAGGACATGGAACTGTTGGAACAAGTCCAGAGGAGGGCCATGAGGATGATCAGGGGACTGGAGCACCTCCTGTATGAAGACTGGCTGAGAAAGTTGGGGCTGTTCAGCCTGGAGAAGAGAAGGCTGTGTGGAGACCTCATAGCAGCCTTCCAGTATCTGAAGGGGACCTATAGGGATGCTAGGGAGGGACTCTTCATTAGGGACTGTAGTGACAGGACAAGGGGTAATGGGTTCAAACTTAAAGAGGGGAAGTTTAGAATGGATATAAGGAGGAAGTTCTTTACTGTGAGGGTGGTGAGGCCCTGGAATGGGTTGTCCAGGGAGGCTGTGAATGCTCCATCCCTGGCAGTGTTCACGGACAGGTTGGACAGAGTCTTGGGTGACATGGTTTAGTGTGAGGTGTTCCTGCCCATGCCAGGGGGGTTGGAACTAGATGATCTTAAGGTCCTTTCCAACCCTAACTATCCTATGATTCTATAACATAGAAAGAAATATATTCCTGAATGCCTGACAAGTTGAACTGAAGGGAGATACCTACAAAGCATGAAGGGCATTTTTCTTGGTAGGATCAGATACATATAGGCTTCTGTATATATTATGAGACTCTGAGAAGTGTACTTAATGCTATTTGTTTGAAAACTACTTGGTAAAGTTTGGATTAACTATCTATCGATTCCTTAAATATCAAGGAAAATAATCATCTTTCTACTGTTTCAACATGTTTTCAGCCAGAATCATAGGATTCAGCATGGTGAAGGATTAAATTGATAATATCTGTGCTTCTTTTTTGTATTTTGTTTGCTTTGTCATGCTTTTGTTTATTCCCCTTCAGAGGATGAAGTTTTACTGCACTCCATCCTTACAGTATCTGTAAATAAGGAGAAAACAAAAAAATGGTTTGAGTTTAGCTTGTATGTTCTTGCCCAGATTTTAGAAGATAATTTTAGCAACTCCAAAGCTCGTCTTACATTGCCCATTAGGGGGTAGTGGGGGAAAGAAAGACTATTTTTTTCCCTGTCTGTTTGGTTTTTTTTTTTCCACTAACAGAATGGCCTCTTGTGACAGGAGGGATCAGATTTTTCTACCCTCATCCCTTCCTATCTTGTGTCATCACAAGTCATACTCTATTAGAGTACTAATGTTGCTATCAATAAGTGATGAATTTGCCAACGGTGATTTAAGTTTAAAATTACTTGTGAAAACGTAATGGAGCCTGCAAATCATGAATTAGATTTCAAAGAAATTATCTCCGACAGTTAAAAACTACAGGGCCAAAGTAATTTCAAGGGTGGAATTTTTTACCCTCTATAAATTATGCATCAGGTCAAAACAGAGGAATTACCTTTTAAGGCAAATCACAATTTGTCTCTTACTGCAGCAGCCTTCTCTTACTGGTGTGTAACAGGGTGAGTAACGTGCTCCTGCAAAATAAAAATTGTCTCTGCTGCAATGAGCTGTTGTGAGCACCAGTCTGCTTCTGATTATATTTTCCACTGGTCTAAATGACAGTTTCTAATCCCGCTTCCCAGTCTTCTGCCTTGTTACCAGACCACTTGTCTACTATGGGCAAAAAATGATACCCTGAGGCTCTCTGAGCCTTTGTATTTCTAAACAGGGTTATATTTTTATAACCCAAAACATTCTTTGCAGGTTTAAACTGTCCCATTTGGCAGCCACTTTGCCTGTGTAGGAGCAGATGCCTGATGCTGGTTTGCAGTTTCACAAGGAAGAGAATCCCTTTACTCAAAAGTGCACATGGGGAATTTGCTGTTGCTTGGAGCATATTCATTTAGTTAATTAGATTTGTGAATGATAATGAGAAGGTTCCTGTCCTAAATTCAGAATATTTAATGCAATTTGGAAATGTTTGTAAGTATGTTTAAAATAATCAGAACCATAGCTGGCCTATTGATTCTCTCCTGTCTTTCTTTTCCCCCAAATACAAGAAGATAAGACTAGTCAAAACTCTTTCACCCTCTCTCCGCATCAAGAAAAAAAGGGAAGGAGGGGAGCAGAGAGTTCTTCTAATGCTTTAATAATTGTGCCTGTAGACTATTTAGATCTGGTGATTTTCTCTGAGCTGCACGGTAACAGAGTGGTAGTCAGCATGTTTCTGAATGTTCTCAGTCTCCCATTTGGTGATGGGAGCAACGATTTTTCGGATATACACTAAAAAGCTTTCGAAGAAGCAAACAGGAGTGAAATGCATTGTTTAGATGTGGCATAAATAGGTAATAGAAATTCTTCTCCTCTCTGTTAATTTTGTTTGAATTGACCCTGCAAATGAACCCTTTTTTCATCAGACTTCTGGTGCAACTTTTTCATTATTAACATTTAGATTGGTGTTTTCAGAAATTGTGGGGTGTTTAAGTCCTCAATAGTTTTGATGAAGCAGTCAGCCACTGAATACCCAGCTTTTGCAGTTTCCCACTATTTTTGTTATATTGTTTTTAATTTTTTCCCTTGTGTCTGCATAAGCTTTCTTGGTGGGAGGAAATTCAGCCCTGGATGATCAGTCTTAGTATTTCTGTTGTCCCATTTATGTTGTGGAAAGAGGTGAGTGCAATGGGATTAGTGACTGAAACTTGTTTCAGTCCTCTCAGTTAAGGATGCCAGGACTCATTTACTCCATATATGCTGGGTGTAATTTTTCATCTGCAAAGCTGCTTTATGAAAAACCTCTTTGTGCAAAACCTAAATATCCATTTTTTTTGATTTGCATGGTTTCAGCTCTGTTTCCAAGATGAGATTGTAGCACATTTATCTACCAACAAATGGTTTGTTTACATGATGAGACATTCCCTTTTGCAAGCTGGGTACTCTTCTTCATAGCTCAGCCCCCAGCTTACAGCACTTGTGATTCTTGACTTGAATGTGTCTCTTATAACCTTCTGTGTGGATTTGTCTGTAAGTTCAGTTGTTACCACTAATGTGAGGTTAGCAAATAAATCATTATTTCTTTACATTACTTGGGGAAATCTGTTCACAGGGATATGACCTTTGCAGTTTCAAAACAACTGGAATCCAGTCCTGGGTTCAGGACTTTCTGTAGTGCTGTTATGGTCTTGGTTGTTTTAATCATGCAGATCTCTTAGTGGTGCTGACGGCCTTGTCTGTGTTGACAGCAGAGAGCACTGTCACATTTTTGCTTCAGCTGAAGCATTTTTCATTTGCATATATGCATGTCGTGTTCACATAGTCAGTTTCTCAAAGCCTTTCATCCTTCAAGTACACTCTGACTCCTATGGTGTTTATGCCCCAGATTCTGTCCCACTGATTTCTGAGGTTTTCCTACTGTCAGAGTTGTTGTCACCTTGCTCTTTTGACACATTTTGAGAGCTTTTGTTTTTAATATGCAGCAGCACTTCCAGTGACACTGACTGTGTTTCACTCTTGTTATCTTGAGGACTTCCAAATCTTCCAAAATCTGGAGATGCAAACTCTGACTACTGACCTGAGTAGCATTCAGAAAAGTATTTCTTTTATTTATGTCCCAAAGCAGCACTAGCTTGGATGGTATCTTCTGAAACAACAGTCAACACATTTTCTGTGTTAATTAGAAAGGTAAGTGGAGCCACTGGCTTGGCTTTTTGCTATATTTGTCTTCACACATGTGATGGCAAAAATTTCAGCAACATTACATCAGAAAGTTTAGTAGAAGAAAAATGATGCTGTAACTTTCTGTTCTGTTTTGGAAAAGATACCATAGATAAAGAGATTCCAATAATCACAGAATTTTAAGGGTTGGAAGGGACCTTGAAAGATCATCCACTCCAACCCCCCTGCAAGAGCAGGGTAACCTAGAGTACATCACACAGGAACTTGTCCAGGTGGGCCTTGAATATCTCCAACGTAGGAGACTCCACAACCCCCTTGGGCAACCTGTTCCAGTGCTCTGTCACTCTCACAGTAAAGAAGTTCTTCCTGATGTTAACGTGGAACCTCCTATGCTCCAGTTTACACCCATTGCCCCTTGTCCTATCACTGGATATCACTGAAAAAAACCTATCTCCATCATCCTGACACCCACCCTTTACATATTTGTAAACACTGATGAGGTCACCCCTCAGTCTCCTCCAAGCTAAAGAGATCCAGCTCCCTCAGCCTCTCCTCATAAGGGAGGTGTTCCACTCCCTTCATCATCTTTGTGGCTCTGCGCTGGACTCTTTCAAGCAATTCCCTGTCCTTCTTGAACTGAGGGGCCCAGAACTGGATGCAATATTCCAGATGCAGCCTCACCAAGGCAGAGTAGAGGGGGAGGAGAACCTCTCTTGCCCTACTAACCACACCCTTTCTAATGCACCCTAGGATGCCATTTGCCTTCTTGGCCACAAGGGCACATTGCTGGCTCATGGTCATCCTCCTATCCACCAGGACCCCCAGGTCCCTTTCCCCTTCCCTACTTTCCAGCAGGTCAACCCCCAACCTGTACTGGTACATGGGGTTGTTCTTCCCCAGATGCAAGACTCTACACTTGCTCTTGTTGAATTTCATCAAGTTTCTCCCTGCCCAACTCTCCAGCCTGTCCAGGTCTCGCTGAATGGCAACACAGTCTTCTGGTGTGTCAGCCACTCCTCCCAGTTCAGTGTCATCAATGAACTTGCTGAGGGTGCACTCAGTTCTCTCATCCAGGTCGTTGATGAAAATATTAAACAGCACTGGTCCCAACACTGACCCGTGAGGGACTCCGTTAGTCACAGACCTCCAGCTAGATTCTGCCCCATTGACCACAACTCTTAGTATTGCATTTTTCCATCAGTCAAACCCAAGAAAGGTGGAAGTTGGCATGGCAAAGACTTACACAACTGTTGTTGTCAGGCTGTTTTGCATAGTGTCTGGGTTTCAGCTGTGATGGAGACATTTTTTTTCTTGGGAGCATTACGGTGCTGTGTTTGGATTTAGTCTGAGAATGATGTTGATAACACACCTATGTTTTAGTTGTTGCTAAATAGTGCCTTCCTTAAGTCAAGGACTGAGTTTCCCATGCTCTGCCAGTGAGGAGGGGCACAAGAAGCTTGGAGGAAGCAGAAAGAGGACACCTGACCCAAACTAGCCAAAGAGGTATTCCATACCACAGCACATTATGCCCAGTGTATAAACCAGGGAAGCTGGCCACGAGCCACAGACCACTGCTCAGAGCGTGGCTGGGCATTGGTTGTCAGGAAGTGAGCAATGGTATAGGGCATCGCTTGTGTTTCCTGAGTCTTACTCCTCTTCATCTTTATGATAATTGCTATTGTTGTTATTGGTTTAATTACTGTTATATTTTACTTTATTTCAATTATGAAACTGTTCTTATCTCAACCCATTCCGATTCTCCTCCCAGTCCTATCAGAGGCAGAGGAGGGTGGTGAGTGGCTGTGGTGGTATTTAGTTGCCAGCTGGGGTTAAACCATGACATGTAGTTATGCAGTTCTCATGCGAACACTAGAGAGCTGGCTTCTCCTGGTCACAGAGGTACACAGCTGAGAGGATATGGTCAAGCTTTGCAGAAAAATTAGATTTGAAATATCACAGGTGTATCATAAAAAGGAAATGGTCTTTAATAATTATTAGAAGTGCCTTCTTATGCTCAGGTGGAGGCACTGTATATCCAGTGCTGCTTATTTCGTTAGGGTCTGAACTAATGTAAGTAGTCTAAGTAGCTATAGAAGCTCTTAAATAGTCATATCATCAGCCTATGGAGCTATGCCAGAGCTTTACCAGAGTTGAGTGGCTGCCAGCATTCAGCATATGAAATCATGCAAAAGGACATTGGTGGTGAGGCAGAATGACAAACACAGTTCTTTCTTCTTACCAGGTTGGGAGGCAGGGAAGTTTCCTTTTGATTTTTAGTACTTTCAAACTTTTAACATAAACCATGAGTCCTCAACATTTTATAACCTTTTTTTAATAAAAGTCAAATTTCTCAACTATGGCTGCTGGATTTAGTAGCTGGAATATTATACAAACCCCCATGCAATGACTATGTGACTTTTCAAGTATCCCAAAAGCTGGCAATATCAGTAGAAGTACAAGGTTGTTCCTTTGGATTAGGAACTCATGTGCAGACTGATCCCTGCCTGCAATTTCTTTACTGCTGCTGGTTTAGTTTGGGGTTTTAGGTTTGGGGTTTTGGAGGGGGTTTTTGCGTTTTTTTTTTCTACCTACAGTTTTTTCAAAAAGCATTTTCTTGACTCTTTGCTATTGAATACTCAGGTTCTGCAGTTTGTCCTCCTGGCTACGTTGGGTATTTTGAATTCCCTTGACAAAATGAAGAAACGTATTACAGGAAAATGACCAATGGTGGATAATGAATAAACAGCAGAGCAAGTCTCAGATTTTCATTCTCATTAAAAATACCTTTGCCAGCATTCATGAACTCATTCCAGCCTTTCAGTACCTCAAAAAAATCTTCACAAGGCACAAACCCCCTGCACTTTGCACTTCTGTGTGTATGCATTTTATTTTCACTACCTCAACACCTGGGGGCCTGTGCTGTTTGTTTTAGGCTGATAGGATCATGTAAGGTAAATTGAGATTCCAGCTCCAAACATCTTTTAATCCCATAGGAGATTTATTGCTATTGATCCAGGTCTATCTGTATTAAGTTTTGAAATAAGTATGAAAGCGTGTCACAGTCACAGCTGAGTGAATGTGAGCTTTTACTGTGTTTTGGGTCGTGAACGGCAGGTCGTGTCGCTGCAGCTAATCATGGTGCAATGTTCCTGAAATGGTTACAGTTTAGATGATGGAAGTTTTTCAAATAAAAGTTAATGGGATTCTGAATAGCAGGTGTGCACACAGGGCCCTTCTTTATAAGAAAGGTGCTGCAAAACTGTAGCACTGATAGTGACTAACTGCAGCAAACAGCACAGAATCTGTGGCTGGAATTGGCCTTTGCTGCTGCACTGTGTTCAGCACAGCCTGTGGATCCGTACTGGCTGCATAGATTGAGATTCAAGGATGATCTGACTTTATGAGATTAATTTGGTATAGAGTGGTGATACCTCACCCTGCCAAGCCAGTGCTATGATAGCGAAGTATCTGGGACAACAGATAAGGGACAGGGGCAGTGTTAATACTGATGAAATTAAAGGAACCAAAAGGACTCAACTGTTTGGACTAACAAAATCATGTGCCACTGACTACTGAAAGTTATACTGAAGGCATTTTTTGCTGTCTATCTAAAAGTCCTGACTTGCCTGTACAAAGGCAGTTAAGGCAGCACAGCTTAGAGCTGCTCACCTGTGACTGCTTAGGCTCAGCCTTTCCTGTATAGCCACAGTACTGGGTGATGGCAGCATGCAGGCTCTCACACTGCACCATGAGAAGCCAGGTAAAAGCAGCTTCTAAGATGAATGCCCTGAATGTGCTGCAGGGAAAATGAGCCTGTGTGTGGATGGTGACTGTCAAGCAGCTAGCCTCAGTAACTTGGAGGACACATTTCCCGGAGGAACGTGTGCTCTGTCACACAGCAGCAGCACATTCAGTACTTGAACCAGCACTTTTGTGTGTTGACATGGGCTGAGAGATGTGGGTTTGGCAGATAGGGAGCTCATTCAGAGAACTTGGGCTGTGATCTAGGAGAATTTGTGCCCCAAAATTACCAGTGCCAGTTTAAAAGGAGCAATGCCTGTGTCTCCAAGATTGGATGTGCCAAATAGAGTGATATTTTTTATATCAGCTTTTCTTTCAGGATGGATTTGAAGTACAGTTCAAGGTGCAGGGCATAGGGGATGAATAGGTCATGATAGGTGTCATGAATAACAAAGTCCTTTGAGAACCTTGTAGTCTTCTGGAAAGATTTATAAATGTTAAGACCAGGTGAAATGGTTAAGGTCATCTTTGGTCCACAGCATTTCAGTCAGTATTCTTGTCATCAGACTAATGATGTCTGAGTTATAACTTCTAGAAATTCTTGAGCCTTGTTTTAAATACATTATTGACCACACATCATTCCTCATTATTTGTTCCAAGGATTGTTTTTCCTTCACAGTTCCAGTTATGCATTGTTTCAATCTTGTATTTGTCTAGCTTAAACTTTGAACAGCCCTAGGGAGCGCTCAAATGGCCCTAGAGGTGTAATGGACTAGGAGCATTAAGGGTCAAGAGGGAACAGCAGCAGGTCGCACAGGAGGGCACCTGAGAAGGGCTGTGCATCCTGTGCATCCAGGGAGGTGTTCTAGATCTCTGCCATAATGGTGATAGGCATTCACCTCAGTTAAAAACAGTGTTTCTACAGAGAAAGCTCCTGAGATTTGACACTTTCACCCAGAGTGTCAAGGATCTGTCTTCTCAATATTGTGGGTGACTAATTCACCTCTCTTGCTGCAGTGATCACAATATTGTGGAGTTTGGGATCCAACTGAGTATGTTGAATGTTAGTATTAAGACTAAGGTTTTAGATTTTAGAAGAGGAAACTTCAGCTTCTCAGAGCTCAACTCAGAGGGATTCCATGGAGGCTTCCATGGACGATAAAGGAGCTAGTGAGTGTGTGAGTTTTTAAAGAATGCTCTCCAGGAAGCACGAAAACAGTTCATCCCCTTTAAAGGTAAAGGAAATAGGAGAACAAGAGATCCCATGACTTAACTGTGAGCTTCTCAGTCTGCTCAAAACCAAAACAGAAGCATACAAAAATGATGGAAAAGCAGACAGATACCCTTTGAGAACCACAGGGGCATTGCCATGGTGTGCAGAGATGCAGTTAGAAAAACAGAATCTCAGCTCGAATCAAAATTGTCCAGAGACATCAAAAACCACAAGAAAGGGTTTTTTTCAGGTACGTAAACAGCAAGCAGAAACAGAAAGAAAATATGGGCCTGCTGTTAAGCAGGAGAGGTGAGTTAGTCATCCACAACACTGAAAAGACAGATCCTCAACGCTTTTTTTACCTTTGTCTTTACCAGCACTGCTGAACCCTAGGCGTTAGGAAAAAAATACAGAATCTTATGGGGAGACATTATCACCATGTTCCAGTATTTAAAGGGTGACTACAAAGAAGATGGAGACTCCCTTTTTACCATGACTCACATGGAAAAGGTGGGAGATAGTAGGTGCAAGTTACTCTCCAGGGGGATTACAGTTGGACACTAGAGGAGACTCCTTCCCAGTGAGAACCAGCCATTGGAATAATCTCCCCAGGGAAGTGGTGGTTTCCCTGGCATTGGACACTTTTAAGATTTAGCTGAAGAGAGTCATTTAGCTGGGTCATCTTGCCTAGACCGTGCTTTTGCCAGGAAAGGTTGAACCAGATGGTTCTTAAGGTCCCTTCCAACCTGGTATTCTGTGATTCTATCCATAACTCTCACTATGTTGTTTTCTGGTAGATTAAAGTTGATTATTCTGTTACATCAGCAAGACCAAGTCAGACATGGCAATGCACTCTCCCAGCCCTTCCCAATAACCAATGGTGTGAAACAAGGTTGTGTTCTTGCACCAACTTTATTCACAGTCTTCTTCAGCATGATGCTTCAAAGGGCTACGATAGACCTCGATGAACAAAACAGCATTTATATTCAATATCATACTTATGGGAGCCTTTTCAATCTAAAGCAACTGAAGGCCCACACTAAGACCTTAAATCATCTTGTCCGTGAACTGCTTTTTGCTGATGATGCCACCCTTGTTGCCCACACAGAAGCAGCTCTGCAGCGTTTAACATCTTGCTTTGCAGAGCTGGCTGAGCTTTTTGGCTGGAAGTCAGCTTGAAGAAAACTGTAGTTCTCTACCAACCTGCACCACAAGAAGGTTATCATCATCCCCACGTTACCATTGGTGAGTCAGAGCTTAAGTCAGTTCAGCAGTTCAGCTATCTGGGAAGCATTATTTCCTCGGATGCCATGATCGACAAAGAGATAGATAACAGAATAGCAAAGGCACATAGAGCCTTCGGAAAACTAAAAGAGTCTGGTGCAATAAACACCTGAAGAAAAGTACAAAGATTAGCGTCTATAGAGCCATTGTGTTACACGGGTCTGAATCGTGAGTTATCTACCACCATCACCTGCAACTCCTCAAATGCTTCCATCAGTGCTGCCTCCGCACAATTCTAAACATCCATTGGACTGACTATGTGTCAGACGTTACTGTCCTTGAACAGGCAGGGGTCATAAGTATCAAGGCCATGTTGCTGAAATTGCAGCTGCGCTGATCAGCGCACATCTATAGGATGAAGGATCATCGCCTCCCTAAGACTGTGTTTTACAGTGAACTTGTCACCAGTTGCCACTAGAGAAGTGCCCCAAAGAAGAGATATAAGGACTCCCTGAAACAATACCTTAGCCTTGGCCGTATTGACTACCATCAGTGGTCCACCTTGGCCTCCAATAAGGAGACTTGGCAACACACCATACATAATGCCGTTGTCTCCTCTGAGAACACACGCAGAACTAATCTTGAGGAGAAAAGACAATGTAGAAAGAATCATGCCCCACCTATACCACCCAAGGAGACCTTTCACTGTGCTTTTTGCAGCCAGATTTGTCTATCCCACATTGGCCTTTTTTGTCATCAGTGCGCTTGTAGTAAGTGTGGGTAAAGCCATCCCCAAATCTTCGTTCGCGAAGTCAAGCCATGATGATGATGATGATGAAAGTGCTGTCTGCTGTTGGAAATTGCTTCTCCATGTAGGTACCTGAAGACTGCAATTAGGCTGTTTTTTAATCTTGTCATTTTATTTAGCTTATCCAGGAGTGTTAGTCATGTGAAGTAAAGCATGGTTCTTAGTGATTGGCTTTTTCTTGTAGGCCTTCTCTAAAATCTTGTCATGTTTTCAGTAGATTTCTGAAAACATGGATATCAGTTCTCATTATAGAGGTAATGATACAACTCAGCCTTTATATAGATTACGTGGAATATGCCCATGTATCTTTTCTCTGTAAGTTGGAAGAGTTGCCCTCAGAGACTTTCCATCTCCAGTTATTCAGTTCTTACACAGATCTCCTGCTTTCCATAATGTGATTTCCAGTCTTGTAGTGTGACCTCTTGTCTTCGTTCTTAAATGTCTGTTCTGATATTTGGCTATATAAGCCCACAGGCTCTGTAACCAAGCAGGCCAAATGAGATTAGCAGATTATTTAATGCACAGCAAATTTTGTTTGTTATCTATAAAATTTCATTAGCAGTGATTTTTATACTTCCTTTGCTAGCAAGTAGAAAAATACCTAATAACTGTGGGTCAAGAACTCACTAAAAACCCCACTGTACAAATCCTCTATTTTTAATAATGTTCTATATTCGTAGATTTTACTTTTTCAAATACATTCAGTGTGGCTGCCCTGACATTTCTTTCTCTTTGCCACATAAACCTAGAACATGATGGCTAATTTGAGCTCTTTAGAGATGTCAAATGCGGTAGATTTACGTAGGTGGAGAGACCTAGATGAATGCCACATGCAGAAAAGAGTTTCAGACCACTGGTATTATTACATACCAGAGAATCTAAGGGCAATGAGAGAGAGAAGATAGTTTCCAGCTTTAAGAAGAGACTTGGGATCAATGCTTCTCTTTGGCAAAAAGACGATCTCTCAATTAGGAAAGAGGGGCTCATTTTGAATAGATAGAAGTGCAAGCAATAATTACAAAGCAAGTCAGAGGCAGCTGAACAGCATCCTCAGAGGTGTTCTTGAGACCATTGTCCTATGTGGCAGACTTAACTTTTCATTTTGTTTTCTGCTTCTCTCCAAGGGATAACTCACCCTTCTGGTAGAGATTGTTTCTGATTCATCACTGGTGATTGCTTAGTCCGACTGGATTACTTCCAGGACCTTGGTGCCATTTCTAGAAGGGGCACTTCCATATGGCAGAAACAATTTCCAGAAGGCTTCTGTACTGAGTGAAGTCAGTTGCATGAAAGCAGAGTAGGTGTAAACTACAAAAAAAAAAGGATAAGAAAGCACAGTGGTTTTGTTACTGACAGAAGGCTTTTAAGACTTGAGATTTTATGGAAGAGAGAGAAAGCATATGTTTTAGCATAGAAGGTTGGTAACAGGATACAGCTCATACTTTATGCTTGTACTGACTACAAGGGGTGGGTTGAGCTATAGCTGATTGACAATAAGCTTCAGATGATTTTCACATTTTTAAAGGCAATTCCAGACACTAGCTACTGTAATATGTAGTATATTTGAGCCAAACTACTGTAGTTTAATCCCAGAGGCAAAACAGAAGGTGGTTGGAGATTAAAACTGGTTAGAAGTGATTGCTGTCTGAAGAAAAGGGCGGTTTGACCAGCAGTTATTTGATTGAGTCTAAATTATTGTAGACAGTTCTCTATATACTCTTAGATATTGTTCAGTTCTTGTGATGGAGGCAGGCTGAGAGACACCAGTTTTGCAAATTTCCTTCCTTTATTCCAAATGGTGGCTCCTTTGGACTTGACATGGATCTCTGGCATGGCACGGGTGTCCCATTTCACTGGGGGAGTCTGCTGTAGTCCAGCTACATGTGGTATGTGATCTTCAAATACTTACTAGCATGCTGGGTTTTGTGGGGTTATGTGAGGATGGCTCAAATCATAATCTCTGTCGTGTCCCTTGCTGCTCACATGAACAGTATATGCATTTTTTTATGCTGGCTTTTGTTGACTTTTCCAGTTGCAGCTCTGAGTATCCTTTCCCTTCATTCAGGATCACCAGGTAGTTGAGGAACTGAGACTCCTTGGTGTCTCCTGACTCCACTATCAGGAGTGGATGGCCACTGATACCCAGATATACAGGCTGTGTGTCACCATTTACATGACGATGCAGTTACAAAAGAAGTTGGCATGTGCCCTGGGTGGTTTGAAACACTGCATCTGCCACAGAGCAGTGGTGCTGTCTTCCACTGCTCACTCCATGGGATCTGTGAGGAAAGTCAAATTTCTTGCCAATTTGCAGCTGGGTTTGGCATCTGGCATGTTCGTGTATCATGTTCTGGGACATAGGATGGCTCCTCAAGTAGCATTAGTTTGAGGTGAACCTCTCTTCAAGATTTTTAGTTTCTCCTTTTATCTGACTTGGCTGCCATTTAGCAGAATGTCTGCTGTTCATTTGGTAAATGCCACTTTTCATGTAAAAAACTTAGCATCCCAGCATATATAGTTCTGTTCTATATGGAAATATCGTAGTCCTCCAGCACCTTACTAAGTTGAAGGTACTGTCACTTATCTCTATTTAACACCTGGGGAAACAACCATGTTTCCTTTTCCATTCAACCAGTGTGACTTCCAATGAGAAATGTGGCTTTTTTTCTCTGGGCTCATTAGAAGTAGAGAGGGTGTTGGAAACTTGCATTTTGTGCTGTATAAGTGTGACTGGCAGTTTGTTTACTTGCTTGTTTTCTGTTATTATGGAAAGCAATCTCCATGTAGTTTATTCATTTGCAATGACTTGAGTCCCAAATCATTCCATTCATAGTAAAATCTGTTTTCAACGAAGTGCAGTGAAGTGCTGCAATTGTTTGTTTCATTAAAACAAGGGAGGCATTTAATAGCAGTAATTCACTTAAGTTACTTTTGTTATCTACTAGCTTTCCAAGACATTTTATTCCAAGACATCCAGTTTACAGTATCTCCACTGGAATGCTTACCTGAGGATTAAAAACGGTAATTCCAGTTGCTGAAGGTCAGAACTCCCAGAGTGTCAGAGATCTTATTTTGCAGAGGGAATCATTTATGAGCTTGAATGAATGTACCCTAATAAAAATAAAGCGTGGTTTTGAGCCACTGGAGACACCATGTGACAAATCCAAGTTGCTAGAAATGTGAGCAACTACATCGATGTTAGTGGAGCCAGGCAGATTTCTACTAGATGAGGAGATGGCATTTAGCATAATGTGCGATTCCTGTAAGTACACGTCTATGTGATTGGAAAAAGTGAACATATTTCCAAGGTAGAAAATATAGGCAAGGAGATGATCCCTTGTCTGGTGTTCAGCCAGGAGGATATTGAGATTCTGTTCCATTTTATTCAAAATAAAGCCAGGCAACTTTTCCAACAGTCTGAGTTTCTTTGAAGTAGCTGAAGTTCCTCCAAAGCCCTTGATTTCATCCCTGGGTCTACACCTGGTGCTGTCCTCTCTCTGGGAGTGTGTTCTGCACTCCTCCCATTTTCATGCTGAGCAGAGACCACCCCATAGTAGGCATAAAGCTTGTTGTAGTGACCCTGACTTCATCTTCTGGTCTGCTCCCTCCAAGGACAATGGTAGTTATCCTCACAGCATTATTTATTTAAAATTAGTTCATTTCAGATAAAGCATATCTTAAGAAAAAGAAAGCAAGCTGTGTGTGAAATCTCACTTTCCCCTAAGCATTAACATTCCCTGGATCTAGGAAGACACAGCTTCTTCAATTTGTTTCCACAGAATTATTCTTTCCAGCAAGTTTCTCCAAGCAGTAACAGATTTTAACCCTTCAGTGGGCTGCTTTGGTTTGGGTTTTAATGGGTCTTTTAGTTACAAAAATGTGGCTTATCAGTAGACACTTGTTCTCCTTGTTCTAAGAAATCAGGAATATTACTTCCCCTGAAGACATGATTTAACCAGCTTCTTCCTGCTTACCCTTGTTGTTAGTAGTTGCCAGTGGACCCAACAATGACAACGCCGTGCTCATCAGAGCAGCTCTGCCACCAAGAGGCGGCAATACCCTATGATCAGCCACGGCGAGTTTGTGTGCTTTTCCCATAGCCCCCAGCAAGGTTCAGGTGCCATCAGAGGCCTGATCTAGTTGGGGTTTAATTGGTTTGAATTTTGCAGAGATGTATTCTTACAGCAGTGGACACATTCTGTATTTTGGCTTACATTTTCCTATCAAAGTCATGTATTTAAGAGGAAATGAACTAAAGTTACTTGGATAAATGAATTTTCAGATAGCCCACACTTATGTGGTTTGTGGGATTCATTCATCTTCTCATACCACAGTGGAAGCATAGGGTATGTTTTGCCTTAGCTATCCCTTCTCCCCCCGATATTTTAGTGGTGCTCTCTCCTATTTGAAAGCTCTCTCATTCACCTTTAAACTAACTAAATGAGTATTGTAAATAATTGAAACAAAGGTTGATCCCATGGGATGGCTGCAGCAAATAGATTAGTGGGTAGATTGCCAAGTCCTTCATCTCTGTGAGTAAACTGCTGGCTTCCCCTTTCCCAGATCACAGCATCTGCAGAGGAGTCTGTGTCCAATGTCACTGTTTCGCCTAATAAATAATCACACAATGGTCATTAGTTCCTACACGGGAAACAGCTTGTCTCACTGCTTTGATTTACCTCTGCACATCCTCAAGTCTTTGTAACAGCTAATTGGATCTCAGGCTCTATTGACGTGTGCATCCCTAGGTGGTTGGGAGGGGGGTTGTGCTTTTTTCTTGGTCTGAATAGATGGAGATAACAGGTTGTTAGCATTTGAAACACCAATGCAACCCACCTTTCATGTCTGTTGGCAAAAAAGGCTCAACAGCAAGTGTTGTATTAATTAGCATCCTTCCCAATTTGCTTATCTGAGGTTATATTGATGGTCATTGAGGGCAAATGAAAGTGATCACCCTTTTTTTTTTTTAATGATGGGGCAGAAGGTAAAGAGGCTGAATACAGATACCCTGGGGATATCTTAAACCTAAGCATGGGTTTTGAATAACAAGCATTTATTTCCCTTTTCTGCTGGCCTGGATTCAGTGGACGTGAGATTTCAATATATAAGCATAGCTCAGACGAGTCTTTACACCCTGGTAAAAGTGTGGTCCTGTAGCCACTAGAGATCAAGGCAAAATTACTGTTTACTGGGACATGCAAGGAACAAATAACTATTGCAGTACCCTGTCTGGGGAAGGATTATTTGAATAAGTTGGAGGGGTGACACAGGAAGGAGATGATGGCTCTGAGGGTTAGTTTGTGAGATCTGTGGAGCACAAGAATAATGTATGAAGACAGTTGGTGGGATAGAGTTGGTATGAGAGCAGCAGTTGGTGGGATACATACCTGGAGACAGGGGGTAGAAGCTTTCTTGTGTCCATCATCTTTGGGGTAAGAATATGAAGAAAACCTTCTACAAAGGGAGTTTTATACTGGAAAGAAAATGGTGATGTTAGGTTATGATGGCATCCAACTTTGCTGGTGTCACTGCTATTGAGGATGTTAGTATAATTTTTTTCCCAACCAGTTTAGTAATCTGAAGAGGGGTTTGTTTATATGTAAATAAAAGGTTTCTTCTACAGAATCAGCATAAGAAGTATCCTGAATGCTATATAAATAATTAGGTCTGCCATAAAACACATGCACTTCAGTGTTCACTCACCTGAAATTCCTCCAAAATGCTGGTAAGGCTTTTGATTAAACATCCAGGTAATTAATTCGCAGTGTCAGCCTTTTTGTGTATATAATTGATTTCATTTGCCAACCTAGTTTTACTCAGCCCTTTGCCCACGTTTGCTGCAGCATTCCTTTGAAATAAGAAGCAGCAAGCCAAGAATTCATGTTTAAAGTTTTATTCCTAGGTTCACTAAAAAAACAATACTTGTTTTTAAGGAAGTCTAGGACTATCCCATTGGGAAGTGCCCATGCATAGGGTGCCTTACAAGACAGAGAGCTGGATGTACACATGCTCTTGAACAAGCAGTCAGCTGTGCTCTTGACTTCATTCTGTATGCAAGCGAAGAACCTGCATAGCTGCATCTTAACATTTTTAGCCCATATCTCTGAGCTGGTTAATGATGTACTTTATTTAAACAAGCTTGGGGACTTGATGCACAAGTTATTCAGTTGTTGCTGTGCATAAGAACAGATGAGATGGCATTGGCTTCTCTGGCTACAGGAAAGAGCACTTTCCCCTTATTCCAGCAATGATCAGAGGCTAAACATTCACTTTCTATGTAACAGTGATAAAATGCCTGTTTCTCCCTTGG
Organism: Melopsittacus undulatus; assembly: GCF_012275295.1. Taxonomy (NCBI): domain Eukaryota; kingdom Metazoa; phylum Chordata; class Aves; order Psittaciformes; family Psittaculidae; genus Melopsittacus; species Melopsittacus undulatus. The sequence goes on from NC_047530.1 coordinate 49,669,083, forward strand.
ACTTTAAGAGAATCATTTGGACAAAATGAGGTGCAGTTTGCTCTTGCATAAAAATTTTGTAGTTGCAGAGCTTAATGACTTGTCATACTTGTGATCTCTTGTTTAAAAAAAAGCAGCATTAAAGCTGCTGTTGGGATTCATTAGCATTTTAAGAGTATGAATAGTACTAGAATGTTTCAGTGTCTCCTTCCTTGCATCCTCAGCTGTCTGCTGCATCAGGTGCCTTGATGTCTCCTTTTGAGCAGAAACAGGTGCTTGTAGACTGAAGACTGACTGAAAGTGCAATTAATTGTATACACAAACCATGGACCCAGGAAAAACTGATTTGGAAGTTATGTGACTTTCTTATTAGCTTTTTCTGGTTCTTCTCAAAGAGTATGGTGGGAAACACTTCCCCTTACTGCTTTACCAGTTGCCTGCTCCAGGCCAATGCAAGATATACTTGTCCTTCCTTTTGCTTCCTAATGAGCCTTAGTTTTATCCTCTCATTGCCAGGAATGTTACTGACCCTTTCATGTTAGTAACTTCTTTTCTTGTCTCAGATTCTGTACAAGGCTTCATGTCCTGGATTGTTTTTAGTATTCAGATACCTAACCCTAATTACATTATTAATTTTATGGAATAAGTGGAGTCAAATCATTCCTGTTTTAAAAATAGAGAACCGAAACACAAGAGGAACTATGTAGGAAGCCTGAGGCACAGCTGAAGTCAAACCATTATGTTCCAGAAAAGTTCATTCTTCTTCCAGCTCTCAGACAATTTCCTACAATCTTCTGTTCCTGGAGTCTCCAGGAACTTTTTCCTCTGAAGTTACACAGCCAGTGCACCTCTCTTGGTATCAAACACTGCTAGAGCCAATAAGCACTTCAACTAACTTACTGAAGTTTGGAAGATCTGTAAAATGTTTGACTCCTGACATAGGCTTTTGCAGTCAAACTAGGAAAAAAGAACTCACTAAGCAAGTGTTTTGCTGTGTTTAAGGAAGCAATCATAAAAAAATGTTAAGTCCTGGAGTTGTTTCACATTTGGGGAGGAAGTGAGGAAGAGGAAATTCCACAGGGCTGAGCAAAGGGTCCTGGCAATGCTGTTTTACACTCATGACACTGAGAAGAAATGACCATATTGTCTCTGAAGTGTCAAACATCAGCAAAATTTACACGATTTCTCTTACTAAAATCTTTTTAAGCTTTCTATCTATAGGCAGATGGCATAAGGAGGATTTCTGCCATGAGGAGAGCATGTACTGCTCTCAGCTTCTTATAGACAGGCCTGGGGACATCTCATTTAAAACAAGCCTTACCTGTTGGTACGATCAATCTCATCTCTTAGCAGGCAAGAGGGCATCCACAAATGACCTTATAGATTAGGCACTTTCTGTTTACATTCGATTTCCTATTCCCTGCTATTTGTAGAGAATGATTATCAAGGCATTAGATTAAAAGTTTTGCCTAGTGGGAAACTCTTGGATATTTTGTCATTTCATTAAAGCCTCTCCTGTTCTGGTGGAGAAGCAGAGAACTAGGGGAAACAATCACCAGAAAGGTCAGGAATATTTACTTACCTATATTGAAACTGCTGAGAGGCTTTGTCCAGTTTAGGGTGCTGGTGGGGTGGAATTTTTGTTCATGATATGGTAGGAAAGCATTGAGGCTTGAAATTAAAAGTCTCCATTTACCTGCAGGTAAGAAAGCTGGGGATGCTGCTGGCATCCTCTAGCCTTTGACTGAAGGTTATAGAATCATAGAATAGTTAGTGTTGGAAAGGACCTTAAGATTATCTAGTTCCAACACCCCTGCCATGGGCAGGGACACCTCACCCTAAACCATGACACCCAAGGCTCTGTCCAACCTGGTCTTGAACACTACCAGGGATGGAGCATTCACAGCTTTCTTGGGCAACCCATTCCAGTGCCTCACCACCCTCACAGTAAAGAACTTCTTCCTTAGATCCAATCTAAACCTCTGCTGTTTAAGTTTCAACCCGTTACTCCTTGCCCTGTCACTACAGTCCCTAATGAAGAGTCCCTCCCCAGCATCCCTGTAGGCCCCCTTCAGATACTGGAAGGCTGCTAGGAGGTCACGCAGCCTTCTCTTCTCCAGGCTGAACAGCCCCAACTTTCTCAGCCTGTCTTCATATTGGAGGTGCTCCAGTCCCCTGATCATCCTCGTGGCCTCCTCTGGACTTGTTCCAACAGTTCCATGTCCTTTTATGTTGAGGGCACCAGAACTGCACACAATACTCCAAGTGAGGTCTCACAAGAGCAGAGCAGAGGGGCAGGATCACCTCCTTCGACCTGCTGGTCATGCTTCTTTTGATGCAGCCCAGAATACAGTTGGCTTTCTGGGCTGTAAGCGCACACTGAAGCTGGCTCATGTTCATTTACTCATCAACCAACACCCCCAAGTCCTTCTCTGCAGGGCTGCTCTGAATCTCTCCTCTGCCCAACCTGTAGCTGCTCCTGGGATTGCTCTGACCCAGGTGTAGGACCTTGCACTTGTCATGGTTAAACTTCATGAGGTTGGCATGAGCCCACCTCACAAGAGTGTCAAGGTCCCTCTGGATGGCATTCCTTCCTTCCAGCGTATCAATTGAACCACAGCTTGGTGTCATCGGCAAACTTGCTGAGGGCGCACTCAATCCCACTGTCCATGTCACCGACAAAGATGTTGAACAAGACCAGCCCCAACACCGATCCCTGAGGGACAGCACTCGTTACTGGTCTCCAGCTGGACATTGAGCCATTGACCACAACTCTTTGCATAAGCCTATCCAGCCAGTTCTTTATCCACCAAGTGGTCCATTTATCAACTTGATGTCTCTCCAGTTTAGAGACAAGGATGTTGTGTGTTACAGTGTCAAACACTTTATGTGAGAATCTAAGTGAGATCTTAAACTGTCAGCAAGCTGAAAAGGAGTTATTGAGGATTTCTGGAAGAGTCTTCTTTTGGCCTTTCTTCCAGAGAGGATTGCAGCAATGCTGGCTTTCAGTGTTTTGGGACAGTGGAAGGACTTGTCTCTTCAGTATCAGTATCTTTTCAATTCAGTCAAAGTCTTGCATCATATTAGCTATAAATACTGATAATACACATTCTGCACAGATACATCTTTCTTGTTTGCCCAATAACTTTTGCTCCAAAGTACTTCCTCCTTCTCCTCATCAGCAGAATTTGGATTCTCAGGGCGCAGTACTTGTCTTCTGTTTCATGCCTTAACAGTAAGTAGATAAACTCCAAAGCCTGTTGTTTAGACAAGAGAGTGAGATCTGTCAGATCATCCCCAGGAAATGAGAAGGCTACTACAATCTCCCATCTGTAATAAAGACATGAAAATAATTCTGAGCCTCACTAGGTTTTTGCAGTGCAGAATGTTTATGTAGTGCTTTCAGCATATCTGTGTCTGTGCTAAGCAGAGGGTTTGTTGTTGCTGCTGTTCCACAGTTTTTATCTCAGCCTCAATTATGCCTAAATTGTCTCATTCAAGGAGGCAAGGTGGAGTCTGACAGCGCATGTCCTCTTGAAGGATGGTGGCTTCTGTAGCTGGGCTTGACAGCCAGCCAGACACAATTCTGCTTGGAGGGTCTGGACTTCCTAAACAACGAGGGGACAAAGCTGACAGAAAAACAAATTTTACATGTAAATTGCTACAGCATAAATAGCTGTCTTGAGGGAATATAGATTAAGAAGGAACCAGTTTTTAATTTGACCTAGATTTATTTGCAGACTTCAATAAGATTTTTTCTTTTTTATTTTTTTAAGGAGTGTTTTGTCACAGCTGTAGTTTAGGTGAGGCTCAGATCTCTGCCCATTCTCACTGCATCAGCTGCTTCCAGCCTTCCCACCGCTTTTCCTGACCTCTTGTGGTAGTTTCCCTCCAGTCCTGGTGCATCTGCTGTAGCTTTCTGTTCAGTAGTTCAAATACTGAGTTTTCTTCAGTGTCTGAAACTCTGTACGTGACTTGTCTGTCTTAGAGTAGTATATGTTTTTAGAAAGATTTTTAATATGATATTGAGAGATTTAAGAGCCAAATTAGGGCCTTCTGGAAGTCAGTCAGAAAGTGTGCTCATTGCAGTGGGAACAGGATCTTAACTTAGATAAAGTGTTAGTGATATGCATGCCCCACTCTTAAGAAGTGGTTCTTTTCCAGTGGTGAATTGTAAACGGATTACCACACTAAGCAACGGGACACATTTAACTTACGTTAATAGAAACACCACTGAAATCTGATGGTGCTGATAAGCATGAGCAAGCCTCCAGTGTGTCTGAAGTCAGAAGTCATAGGAAAGGACATGGATGAGGTGCCAGCTTGAAGCTTACACCTCTCTCATCTGTTGACTAATGAATCCCAAGGAGGAAAGGAATTTTCCTCTGCTTCACTTTCAGATTGATAAAAGGTTCTTAGCTGCCTAACCTTTCAGAAGCTCTTTCTTCTAAGGAAATCTCTGGTATTTGACATGACTTAAAATAGGCATCTCATTTACAATAATGGTCTGCCTGCTGAGAGTTTTTATTGTGTTTCATTGTGCTCCTTCACTAGATAGAGTTGTGCTTTGTGAAAGGCCTGGCTTGGGTATGGGTGAACACAGCAGATTCAAATTACAGAATATTTAATACAGTTGCTGTGGTTTAACCCCAGCTGGTTAGTAAGTACTACAGAGCTGCTTGCTCACTGCCTGCACCCCTGGTGGGATAGGGAGGAGAATCAGAAAAATAGGTAAAACTCATGGATTGAGATAAAACAGTTTAATAATTGAAAAAAAGAACAGTGGTTATTATTAATAATTATAATAATTTTAATTATAATGAAGAGAGAGAGAGGAATAAAACCCATGGAAAAAAAAAACAAAATTGCGCACAATACAATTTCCTGCCACCTGCTGACCAGTGCCCAGGCTGACCCAAGCAGTGATCTGTGGCTTATGGCCAACTCCCCAGTTTGTATACTGGGCATGATGTGCTGTGGTATAGAATACCCCTTTGGCTAGTTTGGGTCAGCTGTCCTGTCTCTGCTTCCTCAGGGCTTTTTGTACACCTCCTCACTGGCACAGCATGAGAGACTGAAAAGTCCTTGATCAGGGTAGGCACTACTTAGCAACTACTAAAACACAGGTGTGTTATCAGCATTGTTCTCTGACTAAAGCTAAAACACAGCACTGTGCCAGCTACTAGGAAGAAAATTAACTGCATCCCAGCCAAAACCAGGATAGTGGTACTTACAATCTCTGTTTTGCGATAAACTCTTTGCCTGGCTAAGGACTGGTAGCACAGGGACAAACAAGAGGAGCTGACAGATGGATGAATGCTGGGTGGGATCATTTGTCAAGAGCTGTGATGAATCACTGTGGTGATTCTCAGAAGGATAATTTTCTGAAAAACTCAGGCAGAAGAGCCAGCTGGGGGTGTTTTGTGAGCTTTCATTTAAATCAAATACACAGTTAGAATAAAGGCATATTGAAAAGTTTCTAAAAACATTTTGAGGAAGAAACAAAATTGAATTTGGGAGGAAACAGAATGACCTGGAGGAGCATTTCCTAGCTGTGCTCCACAAACATGTGCACCTTACTTACCTGTCTCTGGTCAAAGCCAGTAGGAAGCCTATGTCTAGAGCTTCCAACAGTGCTTCAATTAGGGAGAAAATATCCATCTTATAACCCTGCACACAGGTTATTTGAAGTACAGGTCAATGTGCCTTTAATGGGATTGTTTGTGGAAAATTCCTTGCAGTATGAATGAGAGAAGTGGTCTTGTTTAATATCATCTGTGCTCTTAGAGGTCTAAGGCTACTTCTGCAACAAGACTGGTAAATTCATGCAAGATAACACGTCAGTAAAAAAGGCCTTACGTAATTGACTGAAAACAGGGAAGACAGAAGGGGACTTCATGCTGGTACCACAGCTGCAGACATAAGTGACAGGAGACCAAAGACTGATGCTGCTTCCTTTTTCTCCTGGTGACAAAGGGCTGCAGATTCAGCTGTGCTGTACAAGGTTATTTCTAGGTGGCAATGAAGATCTTCCTGTTCCTAGTGTAAACAAACAGGAGTATGAATGCTTTAAGGAGTAGCTCTGTGGAAAAGAGAGGTTTCAAATCAGCTTCTTTTCAGAGAATACTCTTTGATGCATTTACAGCACACCTGGTTAGAAGATCAGTTAGAAACTTTAGTAAAGGAGAATTATGTGAAATCCTACATTTACAATCATTCAAGTAAATATAAAGCTCTGTGTGTGTGTATGAATAAAACTGTGTGAGATTTCCAGATACCTTCCCCATGCCAGTGGACATGAAACAAAAAAGAAATCTGGAGATAGAGTTTCACAGCAAGTGTATGCCTCTTTCAAGGTTGCAGCCTGTGTAGAGATGAGAGAGAGAAGGAAATGAGACGCACACATGGTGTGGGATTCTAAAAAGCTTACATGCTCTTCCAAGCACGATTCAAACTGGTACTTTACTTTTTAAAACAACAAATAAAAATGGTTCATACAGTGTGCATGGCTTGATGTTGAGCAGCTTGATATTGAAGCTTTTTGAAACAGCAGTGAAAGAACTGGCCACATATTGCCTGTTTTCTTGAGTTTCTGAAATATGGAAGTCTGTTGCCAGTTGTGTTCCCAGTATAAAGGTCTTGCACTCTTTGTGCAGGGAAGAGTGATTCATCTCATGAGGAAGAAAGGACTTTCAGTTTTGCCTCAGCAAGTTGCTTGGTAGCGTGTCTGCATAAAAAGAAGGGCAGGAATGCTTGGTGAGGCAGTCTCTTGGGACCATGTTAAAGTACACATGGACTAACAAAACTGTTCCAGATCTTAAAGTACTTTATAAATGTTGATTGCAAGTTATTGAATGTATTATTGTTGTTGTTACTCTCAAACAGGACAGAAAAAATTCATTTATAAGGGCAGCCTGTGAGCCTTGGTAAAAGCGGTTATCACACTGAGCCACTGCAGTGATTTGCAAAGCAAAATTTGAGTGAGGAAATGCAAACTTCGCTTTTTGCATCCTTTTGGTAGCATGGCATTTACCCCTCAGATAAGCATCACTATTTCATTTGACATTCTCCCTTGTTCTAGATTAGTGGTGATATGAACTGTAGGCTGATGCATAATTCTCTCACTTGGCAGATCTTCTCAAGTGTGATAAATTAATATTCCAAATAAACATTTCTGTTTTGTCTTTGAGGCAACAAATCTACCTGATAGATTTCTGTCCCCACCTGCCCTCAGCTAGGCTGTTTCTCTTCGCTGTCCCTTTCCAAGTAAGAATTAGTTTTTCAACCATTAATTTGCCTCACTACCTCTGTAGGACACTAACTGAATTTCAAAGCCTCTCTCAGACTAGCAACACAACTGTGCCCTTTCATCAATTAGGAATTGATGGCTCTGCTCCAGACCACAGTAGGTCTAGCTGAGACAAAGGGAGCTGAAGGAAAATGACAAACCAAAACCCAGTTCATTCTAATTCTTAAATGAATGCCAAGAATCCCACACACATATAAGTTTATCATTATTGCCTGTAATTTTCACAACTAATTTAACAGTTAATGATAGCTTTCAGCTTTGGTTTTCTCTTCTAATTAATGTACCAGTGACTATCTATAATCTCTGTGTAAAGTCAAAAGCCACTTACATGTTAATTACAGTGGGAGCACAGCACCTACTGTTTAAGATAGTCATCCACAATAAAGTGCTTTCATGATAGTCAAGGTGCTGAGATTAAGTTGTACATCTTTCTGGTACTGTCTCAAAGTTATTAGTGGATCAGCCTGATGGTGATTAACTTCTGTGAAGGAAACACACTGGAAAGACCAAGCACAACCTTCTGCAAATACAGCAGAGATTTCTTGGCCATGATGAACTTTTGAAGTCATAGTTTTTTCTGGAGTCATATTGTTGAGTAATGTTACATCTGCCCCATAATAACTGTGATGTAGGGGGTTGAAAATTCCACTTTCATACTGTGGAGTATGCTTTGCATCCACATTTTTTTCCAGGAACAAATAAAACCCAATTCTGACTCAACAAAGCAGGAGGAAAATCCAAGTGTGGGGTAGAAGCAAAATACTTCTGTTAACTCAGAATTAGCACTGGTTACTTCATTTTAGATCTCCTCCTTAGCTGGCACATCTGGTGTCAGAGGGGCAATCACTAAAGAATTTGCTATGTCTGTCTGTTTTCCAATATGAAAGACAATATGTATTAACTTATCCTGTCCCCATGAAGCAAGTTGTGAATTTGGGTGGTTTTTTGACTGTTACAGCAGAAAGATCTCAGAATGGCACTGTATTTTGCAGTCAGATTTCTAGCAGATCGATGGAGAAGAAAATGGGACAGATCTGCTCACCCTTCTTGACATACCATTGATGTCAAACGGACGACTAAGCACTTGGGGGGTGGGGGGAACATAGGGGTGTACTTGAGCAGCACTATTCAGTGCTTTTCATTTGCAGCAGAAAAATCAGGTTAAACCATGAATATCCATTTATTATTTACTTCCTTTTTTTGTATTGGCTTGATTCTGTAGAAATGTGTATGTATGGTTAGACTGAAAGGCAGACACTTGAAATCATGTTGGATACTACCTGGTGGTGACCAGTGGATCCAACAATAGCCCACTTTACTAGCAGAGACAAAACAAAAAAGTCATCTTCAACCATCTCCAATTGCAGAAGCCTCTAAAGAGAACTTTGTACTTTCATAAAATCAACAAAAATGAATTTATTTAAGAGCAGTGCAATTAAGAGAGATATAAACAATCCTATTTGTCCTGAATGTTGGCTATCTCATTGCCTGATGCTGTAATATAACTGTCCATCCTGCTGTAAAAACTGGCGTACCCTGGCTGATACAATGAACACAATTCCAAGCATCAGTACAATGTTACTGCTGATCTCCCAGGAAGCTTATGGAAGATGACGAGATGTACCTGGTCAAAATTGAAGATATTAAGCTAAAAGGAAATGCTGTGGGTAGGTGAATATCTTCACAGGCCTCCTTTGCAAAAACCCCACATTGTGATTAAACACAATCCAGTCTCTCTGTAGTACTTTGGTGGTCAAATGAGAAGGAAAAAGATGTTCTAGACATCTGTAATGGAAAACATGAACATTGACTTAGAACAGGAACTCTTCATGTTCTTTACAAAATGCACATACCTGCAATGGATACCAGCTCTACTGGAGAAAAGCTTTAAGAAATGTCAGTTAACTTTTGATTCACTTCAGTGTAGGAATGGTGTCCAATATCTCCCTGCTCTGCGCACTTTGATTCTGAAATGTGGTACTTGGCAAATTTTGACTTTTGTGTCTTGTTTTTGGTTGTAGATTGACAAGTATGCTCAGCGGGACCTGAAGAAAGGGCTTCATTTGTATGGGACAAATGGAAATATTGGCCTAACTAATGCATGGAGCATCATTCAAACAGATGTAAGTGACCTTTTTGTTTCTTTGGGTTTTTTTCTCTCTTCTTCTTTATCCCCTGTATTCCATAACAGCATCAAACCTCCAGACCCCAAAAGCCAATCTTTTCCTCCTAACCAGGCGGCACATTAGCAACTAAACTCTGCTTTTTATAACAAATGGTAATTTTTATTTATTTTTCCCTTGACCATGGTAGCTTATTTCTTTTAAAATTTGATTGTGTTGAAGCCTAAATATCTTATATTTCTGTGCTGTATGGATGGTGGAGGAGATGGCCAGAAAGGAAACAAGCAGTACCTTCTCTTTAAAGTCAAAGCGGCAGCTTATGTTGGCATGAAGAGTGTAGTAACAAAGAACCACTTTAGCAAGTTTTCATTTCTGTCCTGCCTCCTTTCATTGCAATTGTTGGTTTCTTCTGTGTAGTCAAAATGGAAACCAGACATGGCATTTAAAATATTCTCCTACAGTCAGTACATTTTTCCCAGCAGAATTCAAGCATCTTCCATCACAGATGGGAGGGAATGCTTTTTGCTGTGTTACAATCACTGATGCATCCTTCTGATCCTCTGACAGTACTCTGCCAGTGTTTGTCTCATAAGGGCTGGTGAACACTGTTGCTGGCTTCCTGCTCTTGTCCTTGTCTGGCTTGCTGAGGAAACATCATCACTGCCAGTTCAGGTTTATTAGCTCTGTCCTTTTCATATTCAGTACAATCAGTTCTCTTGAGGGTGATCTTTCTGATTTGATTTCCTCTGCTTCTTGAAGAAAAGTACTTCTACTTTGAGTTCTGCTTTAGGAAGAAACATTCATACTGCCTTGGCATCACTCAAAATATCTTGCATAGCTTTTTCAGATGCTCGTCCAGAGGTACTAGTTTGGTACAGACAGGAAGGGCTTTAGACTTACCTCTGATGTCTTAAATCAGCCAAAAATGAGTGCTCCAAGTGCATCCAAGGCTATGCAGACTATTCAAGAAGATGGATGGGCTACCTACTGCATTCTGATAAACCTGATAATTTACCCTTTACTTTCTCTATTGCCATTTGGGCTGAAATCCTGAACATTTTTCAGTCTGGTAGTGTCAAGATTCACATATACTCTTCTATACAAAATAAGGTAACAGGAGCAGTAGGCTGCTAAGAAAAGGTCCGAGAAATTAATAATTGGGGGTCACTAACAGAACAAAAGAACTGGTTGGCCAAACTCCCTTTGTGCATCTTTGAGGCCACGGGAGCTGTCTGAATTGAGTGTAGTAAGTTGACAGCAACAGTACTGTGTGTGAAAGGCAAACAGCTCAGGTAAAGCAAACAGGATAGTAAGTTTTCCAATCCTAAATCCTAAGAACTGCATGTGGAAGGTCCTCTTCATTACCTTTAAAAGTCCTAAGCATCTTGCAATATTGTTAATATTTCTCTTCCAATACTATGATCAAATATGCAAAGTTACCAGTTACTGACAAGAGAAGAGCATTTTGTGGTGCTAGCCCGAGAGTAAGCCATTTACAGATATATTTTAAATAACATTGCTTATATCAGTGTTAGAAGTTTTACTCTGTTACACTAACTTAACTCTGCTTAGTAAAAAATACTAATATTAAAATGTTTGCAGTAAATATTAATCTGGTTTCAGTTATACTGCAAGAACTGTTAAAGGCGTATAGCAAAGGTGGGGGGAAAAACACTATTTGAAGGACTTACGGGATATAACCCCCATACTTCTGCTCTCCTTCCTGTAAAATAGGAGTAACAATATGTAGTACGTGTAGTTCACCTAGGCACATTTTTTCGAGATGTTCATAAGTTGGATTGGATTCCAAAAAAATGTAGAAGGATAATGAGAATTTTGGAAATTTTCATTGTGGTGAGAAATTTTAAAAGCTTTCTATAGCCATGAACAGCAGCGACGTGATTGCAGTCCTTAAAAAGGGAGCAGGAAGGGGAAAGAGTTTAGAAAGAAAAAAGGCTCTGTAATTGATCCAGCAGCCTAAACCTCAGGATACAGACATCTGCTGGTAGGATGCCGTTGTACAGCAGGATGGTGGATTCTTTTTCTCTGAAGTTAAAACAGGGTTGTTTTGGTTTTTTTGACTCAAAGAAATTGTCTTGTTCAGTGACAAGCTGGGTTAGAGACAGCCCTCTATGGTCTGTTCTCTCTGTAGTGCCACAGATCAGGCTCGATTGTCTTAATGATTCCTTTGTCCTTGAAACTTAAGACAGTTTAGAGAGTGTCTTATAAGTTTCAGATGAAAGTAATGTTAGCTATGTCTTAGAACCTCAAAAGATAATAGGAAAGTGCCATCTTGCAAGCCATGTACAGTCATGTTACACCACTCTCTTTTTTAACATGGCAGCCATGAAAATTACCAAGCACTGTCTTGACAGTACCAGAATGTTAAAGTCTCTGTGCTCCCTGTGCTGGGCACTGAGGAGAAAGGCAAAGAGCTCCCACAGATCCATTTTTACTGTTCACATAACTGGTTTTCACATGAATCTTTCAAAACTATTTAGGCACAGACTCTTGCAGTGGTGCAGTGAAGGCAATCCCAGCATGCTTAATTATGTAAAACACTTTGCAGTTGAATAGGACTATGTAAATGACAAGTATTATTTGTTGTGTTCAGTAATGATCATTATGCCTTACATTCCTAATCAGTAGAGTGCAATCACTGATAGGAGGATTAGAGCAATGCAGAGGACTTTCTGAAAGGCAAGTCACAGCCCAGGCTTGCTGATTGCATTCTGGCTCCTAAGAGACGGCTCTCAAAACCCCCCACACATTAGAGTTGACCACATTGTCATATAGGACAATGTCTCAGCACTGACTTTTCTAATGAGCCAGTAGACATCAGTCACTGGTTGAGCAATGGGCCATGTCTCTATATGGGTGGAAAACAACAGCCTTGGAAAAAAACATGACATGTAAAAAACATGACAGTAACAGAAATCACGAGTCCTTTTCCTTTGACCTCTCCACATTCTCATTCTTCTCTTTGCAAAAGTATTTCTCAGAGTTTGAGCAGAAGGATGGCACCATGGTTATAGAGGGATCTGGCATAGTTCTTCATTTCTCCTACTATTAGCTTAGCTATAGACCATACCCACCCTGTGTGACTGTGTATGACAACTTTTTCTTGAGGGGAGGAGGAGGAGGGGGAAGTTTTTCCAGAAACAACCACATTTAGATGGCACTTGATTTCTGTGGGACTGGTCGATCACAAAGCAGAGGGGAGCTTTGACTGGGAGTATGGATACCCAATGTGCACACAGGGACTTTCGAGTGGTGATTACTGTATTTCTTCAAGGGTGAAAGGCCTGAGCACCTCTTCTGGGGGGCTTTCTTCTCTGAGAAATGGTTTTCCTCTTTTTAATAGAAACATACAATTCCTACAAGGGAAAAACAGGGGTCCATCAAGCCTGTCCTTAGGGAGGAAGTCGCACGTTTGGGCCAGGATTGATCTGTTCATGTTCCTACTAAAGGAGTTGGTTTGAGCTGCATACATAAAATGCATGTTGGAGGCAAACGCTAGACTCATTTTGCAGTCGGATTAAGCCTCTAGGTTAGGGAGCTGTTTCACATTAGAACATTTTATTGATTTCTTTTAATACCTTCAGCTAACCAAACTGACAGCCTTTCTCCTCAACAGCATTTCAAACCTTAAAAGGATCAGAAACACAAGCAGGTGACTGTGCATCGTGACTGAAGACTACGAATGCTTGCAGAGTGATTTTAAACATGACTAAAATTCCAATAGATTAGGTTGTAGGTTACCCTGAACTGTATCACACTCCCTGTCAGCCAGGTCTGGTGGAAGGTACAGGTGAAGATTATTCGGAAATGAGAAACAGGCATTAATATTTAAAATGTTGCTTCAGCCCCATCTCTTTGTGATCAATATTTGAACACTTCTCATTTTAACTAACCAGGCAGTAATTCAAGAGGCATGCAGAAAATGCTTTAGCTTCATTAAAGCTCACTTTTACTGCTGTGTAATGCCATTCATGCCTATTTAGACCACAGTAACTGAGAAGAAAATTTGACCCATGTCCTCTACCCCAGTCATCGATTCTGTTAGATCAAACCATACTTCAGGATTACTACTGAAGTAATCCAAACCACCAAGTAAAAACACGCTTTTAGAATAAAACTGTTTTATTCACCACTTTTTACAGTGATGGAGGAAAAAGGAATATGAAAGACACCCTCCCCCTGTCCCTAATTCTCTGTCACATTCACAAAACTGGCAAACCAGGACTTGCTAAAACCTGTCTGCAACAAGGATTGGGTGTCTGTTTATTTTCATGAACCTTATCCCAGCCTGGCTGATTCTGAAGGAATTTGACAATGAAAATAAGGCCTACGTAGCCTTCAGTACTGCGATTGCCTGTAAAATACAGAGAAGAATCCAACTCCTTAACATTTCCATTGCACCAAGATAGAAACTTTGAGTTGAACATTAATTACCAGCCCTAGATACCCCATGCTAGAGCAGCAATTACTTGTTAACACAAAAATCGAGCTATTTATGAGCAGCGTTGCATTCCGTAAAAACAGCACGGAGACTTCAGTGCTGTTTGGTCCTGCTTGGCCGGGAAAAGCTCTTCTCAGTAGCACAACCTTTGATTGCATGGTTGAACAACTCCTGTATGTCCTGAGCTCTTGGGAACCAACAGGCAGCTTCAGAACACCACAGGAAATCAATAGGGAAGCCATGTATGTCTCTCTAACAAAGAAGGGAAAAAATGTGTTTGCCATCTTGGGAGACAGAGCCTCCCACATGAAACATGTGAAACAAACAGCAGCATATTGTCAGTATTCCTGGAAATGTTCAGCAGCAGGAGCTTAGATACTTGGAGGCGTTTGCCAAGCTTTTGCTTGTCTGAGCAACTCCACCAAATACTGTATGAGTGTCCTCAGAACTACTGCCTGATTGTCACCCTATGCCATGCATCATATGGGCAAGCACAACGGTACCTGATCACACATGCTCTTTCACAGCAGCAAGCATAGAATCAAGAGACCTCGGGTGTTCAAGTCAAGGTGTCTTGAAGTTACAGCTATTCAAGGCAGTAGCTGACATTTTCCAACAGATTGCTCCTTTTTAAATTGGTCAAGGTCCCCCAGAATAAGCACTGTTAGTTTGTAGTTGTTTCTGTAAGAATGTAAGTGTATTGTGCCCTGTTGAAACTAGGAACAGGAACAGCTAGGCAACCTCAACTAATTTTATCATTTAACTAGCAAATGGAACAAGACAGGACTGTAAATGTGACCAAAAATGAATGTGGCTGTAGCAAGCATCAAGTCTGCAGTTGCTTTGTGACAGTCAGGCAGTTTAACTTTCTGGCATTGGCAGAACATCAGCCTTTGGGGAAGGATGTGAAGTAACTGGCTACAACAAAGTGCTGGTAACAGAAATTATTCTTCATGTGAGGTGAGCTTTCTCCATCCTCCAAGTGCAGGACTGTCTCCAACTATCCTTACTCAGAAACCTTGTTCTCAAACAGAACATTGCTCTCGAATCTAAGAGGACTCTCAAAAATCCTTTTGTTTTGCTTTGTCCTCAGTGTTTTCCTTTTCTTCTAAAAACCCCTCATCTCCCTCAACAATTTGGCTATGTGTTGTTCAGCTTCATGCACAAGGGATAGATCAATCACTTGTCACATGATCCAAAGTCACTCCCACCCTCTCTTCTCTGCTTGGGCCTCCATAATGAAGTGTCTGAATTTACTGAGCTTATCTGTGGTTTTTGCTGAACCTATACTGCTGACCCATTCAGACCCACTGCTGCTTGTTTCCTTATTCTTGCCTTTTTGACCTACCGCCATGGGTCAGTGCCTTGCTCCCCAGTTGACTTGGTCTTCATTGAACTGCTCCCTCAAATGTGCCCTCTCTGGTCTCTGGTGTTAGAACACACTTTTCTATATTTGTCACCTCCTTTCTTTTAGGATCTGCTGATTAATTCCATTGCTCATCCTTCCTTTGTCTTCCAAATACATGACATCTCTCCCAGTTACAGTTCTAGGCATTATTTCTTCCAGTCCCAAGACTACTGATCAGTGTGCTACTTCACTGGTTTTCACCCTTGATTTTTTCTTAGTCCTTTTTCCCACTGCTGGGACTGCCTTGTCTGCCAGCAGTAGCAGACAAGTATCAATATTTAATCCTCTGCTCTTGTACAATATACAGGGCAGACAATGTGTGTCCAACTGCAGCTTGCCTTTGTAGCTGTATCCCCTCCTATTTCCACCTTCTGGCTTACCAGCAAGTTTTCCTCTTTGGAGTCCCAACCCTAGATCATGGCCTAGCCACCTTCTGCTTCACAGGCTTCATAGGAACAGCTGTCCTCAGCCTGTCAGTGAGCCCTTAACTACAAAACCTGTACTTCATCTCCATAGTCTGTCAGACTTTGACATCCTCAGCCAAGCAATATTATGGGGAGAAGGGATCTGGTCCCGATTTATGCAAACTTGTGTCACTTGTTTTTGGCCAGAACATCACTCAAATGTCTCAGTCCTCACTGCTGCACTCTTTGCATCACAGATGAGCCACATTTCCCAGGCTTGCTATTTACAAGTTGTCACTTCTCACTGTCTATCAAAGAGCTGCCTCCTGACTCTAATGATGACAGCCTGCAAGACCTTCATGTTAGATTTCGAGATAAACCAGCCTTCCTCAAATACATGCCATGTGTTCCATGCTGCTCCTATCCACTTTTGGGACCTGTTACGCACGAAACTCCTGTCTTGTGTGCAATAACATAGTGGGAAAAGAAAGTCACATATTATTTTTAGTTTTAAGCTGGTTTGCAGAAAACGAAGCCTGTGAACTCACAAATCAAACAGTTGTGAGCTAAGGATTGATTCCTGCCATGGACCAAATCAGAATTCTGAGCAGAATCGTGGGGGACAGATGTTAGCCCGGGGAAGATTTCTGACTTTTGCTTGGCAGAGGAAAACCAGTGTGAGTGCTGTGAGCACTGCAACGTCTCTATCCCTTTCTGCAAGTGCTCGAAGCATCGTATGATGCGTGTGGCAACGTGTGACACCTCTGCCCTCTGTTGGTCCGAACGCTCAAAACACCTACCCCACTGAGCCCAGAGACTGCAACTATTTTATACATATTTATATACATATAGGTAGGAAAAAATCTCCCTCGGGACAGTGTAGACATCAGGATCTGAATTAGGTCCCTGGTCCTGGCAATGCAGACATCTGCATGATTACAAGTCTATCAGAAACAAGAGGAACAGTGTCTATAGGAATGCAAAAAATACTGTGCAGCCTTATATAAAATCACATTTAAAATTATTTGGCAAGTCATTTTGAGGCCAAGTAGGTGGCTAATATAGCCTTGAAGAAGTGTGAAGTACTGCCAATAGAGAACAGTTCTGCACCCCAGTGTTGTCTTCTTTTACTCATTTGTGGTAAAGTGTCTGAATACCCACAAATTCATACTTTGGAGTTAGCACAGGAGTGACAGATGGTGTATACATCTATATGGTAACGAGTCTTAGCTTATTTTGTATCACAGGAATATACCAGTTCCCTGAGGGGGAAGATGGTTGCAGAGCCATTCCCCAGATCTTGCATCCTGCTACCAAAGTCAAACAAACCTGATTTAGCACTAACATAGTCATTGCACACTGTCATCATATGCAGACACTTAAAGCAGAAACTTAAACCACCACTGTTAAGCAGCATCAGATGGTGGCATTAAGGAACTGCACCAAAAAGAGGAGGAAATGCATTTTCTACTGACTGAGTTTTTCCAAGGTGATCGATCAGTAATTAACAGTTTAGAGAATTTGCCTTGTTAACTTCAGTCATGGTTTCAGAAGTGTGTGCCATAGAGATCCCAGTATCTTCATCTCCTGAGTGCTGCATATGTATCGTAAATAATTTTTGTGCTGACAATAAGCTGCAAATCATCATTAGAATCCTGCTCAGCCACATCAACTCTTAACCTCAGTACTTGGCTTAGGTTGTTCTGTTCCAGCTCCTGCAGTGTTCTGCCATTGCAAATAGGCACCTGTTTCTTATATCAATGTTACCTACACGCAAGACCATATTTGAACATAATAAAAGAATGGGGAAAAAGAGTCTATTTGGGTAAAGCTGAGGAAGTAAACTTTATTTCTATAAAATTTCAAGCCTCTGCTGGTGCAATCAAAATACACTGAACATCCAGTTCCAGATCATATTTACAGTATTGTCTTGGTTCTTCTTTTTCCAGTTCAGATGCTGTGGAGTCTCCAACTACACTGACTGGTTTGAAGTGTACAACACAACCCGGGTGCCAGACTCCTGCTGCTTAGAATTCAGTGAGAACTGTGGGCTCCACTCCCCAGGGACCTGGTGGAAAGCGGTGAGTAACTGTCCAGCAGCAGCTCAGCAGCTGCCTTGCAACTCAGGTAAAGGGCAGACACCTGGGCATTTGCAGGGCTAAACAGATGTTAAGGTATGATGTACCCTTCCTCGTCTTTAATCAGGTGCTTTCAGAAGGCTTATGTTGAGCTGCGGCTTTTGACCTCCAATGAAACTGCTAATGTAATTATTTTCACAGGCTTTCCTTTCAGTAGGCTCTAAGCTGTTGTTACACATCACGGACTTGTACCCTCCAACACTGATCACAAGCACAGTCTAGCAGATCTAGCTAGTAAATTACAGGATTGTCCTTTTTAATGTCCCATCTACTGGAATCAGGCAGAGATAAAGGCAAACGGCTCATCCACACATGCAGAGCACAAGCCCTGGAGCTGCAGCCACAGCTTATCATGGCCCAGGCAGTAGGGATGCAAGAAGACTCTGTGACCCCACAGTGCTCTGCTGCTGCCAGGAACCCCAGTTCAGGGGCTTCCACTGCACAGCAGGCAGGTGGGAACTGTGCCACTGAATTGCCAGCAGTGCTCTTTTCTACAGTAAGTTTCTGCACTTGCCTGTAATCAAATTCAATACTCCATGGGATAATTTCTGTACAATGTCTTCAGCAAAATTCTTCCATAGCAGATAGTCAGAGCCTAAATTCTTCTCTGAAATTAGCTCAGCAATTCTTTGTGCTAATTACATGTAGTGCAATTACCCAGGAGGGGTGTGGAGTAAAGCCATCTGATGAAGTGGAATTGTAAGGAAGTTTTGCTAGTTCTAAAGGTTTGTGAAGACAATGAGTAAAGCTTTCTTGGCCACTTTCTAGAGATTTCATATACATGGATTTTCACTGGCACAGGCTGACTTCCAACCAAACAGGGCTCCCTTCTACCTCTTAAATAGCTCCAGGTTAAATTTTGAATTTAACTTAAAAATTCTTCTATTTTATTTGGGGTATGAAGATGATCAGTGCAGGTCAACACCATGTCTTCTGGTGAGCATTAATAAGGTTTCCTTTAGCATATACATATGTTAAAGCCACTAACTTAAGGCTGAATGATTCCTGGCCATGTACATTTACAAGACAGGGGCACAATTTTTGCACAGGGTTGTCTTACAGATATTATTTGTTCTTTACACATTATTTAAAGAAAGTTTTCACTTAGTTCAAGTCAACCGTCCCCAAAACTGGGCCAGGAACATGAGGTTACAGTTACTGCAGAATTTAAAGCAGGAAGAAAATATTCGAGGAGAGCCCATACTGCAATCTGAAATTATGGGAAATGGTACAAAATGGGCCTGTGTGCAGCAGGAGTAGCTGCTGAGCAGCTCTCACTTGATTATACACATATATCTATATAGTGTAAGAAAATTCTGTTTTTCTGAAACATGGAGAAACTGAAAGGCTCATTCTGAAGTTCCTCTGTTTCTGGTTGGTTTCAGAGGGTAAAGTGGGCTCAAATCCACTGCTTGGTTGTTTGGGTTTTTTTTTTAGTTACTGGCCTAATTTATACAGAGCAGTGCTCGTGCGGCATTTTAGAGGTGCACTTTTTATGTCATTAGAATGGGTACTCCATATCCAAGCTTCAACCCAGAAATATACATGGTAGTTGCTCCAACACCAAAATGATAACCCAGACCTACCTAGCAGCTTAGTCTGAACTGGCTCTTTCCTGGCTGTATTCCCAGGGGAGTAGAACTGTGCATTTATGGCTAATACAATATTCTTTTGTGTTTTGTTTTTTTTCCAGCCATGCTACGAAACAGTGAAAATATGGCTCCAGGAAAACTTACTAGCAGTGGGAATCTTTGGATTATGCACAGCTATGGTGCAGGTACAGTTTAATATCAGTCAGATATCAAATCCTAGTTAACTGTAACTAAGTTAGATGCAGATTTACTCTGCCCAAGCCTGATTTAGTAATTCCAAATTTTGCATGATACTACTGTAAAATTCTGCAAGATTTAGGTCTTTTATGTTTTAATTTAGTTAAAATACTGTGCACAAAGTACAGAACTAGGAATACTGCACACATTTGTCCCTGCCGATGGCAGGGGGGTTGGAACTAGATGATCTTAAGGTCCTTTCCAATCCTAACTATTCTATGATTCTATGATTTTCTGGTTTATGAGGAACTTACAAAAAGCAGACACTTCACCAAGTGCTTTATCTAAGGCTTAGGCTAGATTCAGTGGAGAGATAGTCCCTGCCCTCCAAAGACAGAAGTGTAGTCAGAGTAGGGTGAATTGCCTTTTAGGGTACCTGTATTTGTCCAGTAATTCTCCAGAGGGGACCATCCACTTAGGCTAAATATCTACCTTTAAGAGAGCCTGAAAACAGACTTAAGTCTTCAATCCCATTCTCAGTCCTAGGATGAATTACAAGCTGGGATGTTGGTACTATTACTCAATCTTGCCAATAGAAACATCTTCTTTTTCTATTAATTGCAGGGAAATGGGGTAGGTAAGATGGGCATAGCCTTGCCCATAAGATTTTTGACCTGCAGATATTTCCAGCATAACTTTGCTCAGAGAAGAATCAGTTATGAGTCAGTGTAGTACCTTGTCTCTTACTCTTACATACCTGCATCTTTACATTAGCTTGCCATGGTTGTGGACATAGTGCAGCCCCAGTGGTACAAACCCTAGCCTGAAGGGTACACAGGTGAAAGCTGTGCTGGAGCTCAGGCTGTACATCAGCCTTGCATTTATGTGCCCAAGGTCCCATTCCTAAATGCAGTGAAGACGGAGCGTTAGTTTCCAGCTCTGCCTCCATCACACTCAATGCATAAGCAGAAAGGAAGGATGGCACTGCTAAGCTAATTAATAACCTGTAATTCCAGATGAACATGAGAGGTTTGGATGTGTGTGTAATTTTGTGTGGTATATCACTAGCAGCAACAAGAGAGAGCCTGGGATCAAAATGCCACTTGATCCCAGTAATGTCATATGAGGCAAAATGTGTCATATATTGGCTACAACTTATTAATGCAAATGCCTGACTTCTCATAGGCTCGAATTCTGTAGTTTTGAGTTTTGTTTTCCAGTATAGTAAGCAGATATGCTTAGGAAAACAGATAAGCACAACAAGATAATAGAATCATAGAATATTTAGGGTTGGAAAGGACCATAAGATCATCTAGTTCCAACCCCCCTGCCATGGGCAGGGACACCTCACATTAAACCATATCACCCAAAGCTTCATCCAACCTGGCCTTGAACACTGCCAGGGATGAAGCATTCACAGCTCCCTGGGCAACCCATTGCAGTACCTCACCACCCTCACAGTAAAGAATTTCTTCCTTATATCCAATCTAAACCTCTGCTGTTTAAGTTTGAACCCATTACCCCTTGTCCTATCACTACAGTCCCTAATGAAGAGTCCCTCACCAGCATCCCTGTAGGCCCCCTTCAGATACCGTTCAAATGTACTCTGGGCTGCATCAAAAGGAGCGTGACCAGCAGGTCAAAGGAGGTGATCCTGCCCCTCTACTCTGCTCTTGTGAGACCTCACTTGGAGTATTGTGTGCAGTTCTGGTGTCCTCAACATAGAAAAAACATGGAACTGTTGGAACAAGTCCAGAGGAGGCCACAAGGATGATCAGGGGACTGGAGCACCTCCCATATGAAGACAGGCTGAGAAAGTTGGGGCTGTTCAGCCTGGAGAAGAGAAGGCTGCATGGAGACCTCATAGCAGCCTTCCAGTATCTGAAGAGTAGCTATAGGGATGCTGGGGAGGGACTATTCATTAGGGACTGTAGTGACAGGACAAGGATAACAGGTTGAAACTTAAACAGCAGAGGTTTAGATTGGATATAAGGAAGAAATTCTTTACTGTTAGGGTGGTGAGGCACTGGAATGGGTTGCCCAGGGAGGTTGTGAATGCTTCATCCCTGGCAGTGTTCAAGGCCAGCTTGGATGAAGCCTTGGGTGATATGGTTTAGTGTGAGGTGTCCCTGCCCATGGCAGGGGGGTTGGAACTGGATGATCTTAAGGTCCTTTCCAACCCTAACTATTCTGTGATTCTATGAATCTTCTTTAGTCATGCATGCTCGAACTCATAAAACAAATTCAGCCACCAAGGTTTTATTATACAGCTGTCATTGAAGGCGTTCCTTTGCTAGGAAGCAAGAGGCAATATTCAGGGAATACCCTCAAAAGGCACGTGGTTACTATAAAACAGCACTCTAAAGCCTAGCAGTCTCATTTCACTTTGGAAGAAAGGGAAGTGAGGGTGGTAACTGCTTTATTACCATTTCTTTATTTATAAAGTAGTATGTGTGTTATTCATGTACTCTTTCAAAATACTCATTATGAAGTGCTACAATTTATACAAAGACTAAATCTGAACTGGTCAAATTAAATGCTTAACATACAATTCATAGAAAAAAATGTCTCCCTGGCAAACCTTTATTTCAATGACAATTTTTTATAGCGGGGTTGCAAAAGAATAGTAAAAACTACTTAGTACATTCACAGAAATACTTCAGCTGGAAAGAATGTATGACACTCTTCCACATCCCTTTCTGATGAAGTAAAATCTACCAGAGGTGGCACAGCAGGTCAGCATTTGGGCTGGGAGAAGAACTACTACTTCCCTGCTGCTTTTCTTGAATAGGCTTAGTAGAGAAAGACACATACATTGTTGATGAGGCATTGAAGGTTATGATGAATGCATGAACAGTCTCCAGTGATTTCCCCATAGAAACCTATACACACATACACTTGGAAAAGTACAGCACAGTAAACTACAGCATCATTTGGATCAGGGATGAATGTCATTGTCTTTCAAAGCAATAGCTATGGAGAAAACCACAGAGCCTCACAGCTGTGGGTTGCTATTATAAAATACTAGCAAATAATTTGAGAAAAAGTCATCCAAACAGTTCAATATACCTCTCTTCCCAGTAACTGGAGGCTGCTTTTCATGGAGAAATCAGCTCTCCCATGCTTTCATTGTTCATTCTGTAAACCAGCAATACAGGTAAGGACAAAAGGCAGACAGAAACTAGGAACAGAACAAAGGACATGAACCGGTAGGAAAAGCAGTATGTGATGTGTCTGCCTGTGTGTGAACAAAGCCAGTGTAAGCATATTTGCCTCTCCTTTTTTTTAAATAGTGGTGGAGTTTTTGCTTACTGAAAAACAATTGTGGTTTTTTTTTTCTCTTAGATTCTCGGACTCACCTTTGCAATGACCATGTATTGTCAGGTAGTCAAGGCAGACACCTACTGTGCATAGATACCGTCTCCACTCTTTCTGCTCCTTCTCCAAAGGACACAGGAGATATCTCCTTCATGCTCATCCATCTGACCTAACCCCCCCCCCCCCTTTGTACTATAAACTGTGTATAATGCTATCTTTCTGAAGATTTTGTGAATCATCCCACTTCACTGAAGGAGGAAGAAAAGAAAAAGTCAGTACTTGAACTGGTGCAGGTAAGAAGGAGCCTTGTCTTTAAACAGAAGAAAACTCACAAGAGCAATGGTTTCTTTTCCATGGCCTATGGCAAGGCAAAGGAGGCTGCTTATGAGGGGCTGGTCTGCAAACCCATGGTAGGAAGATTGCAGTGAGGCAACCTCTGTGAAACCTGACAGGTTGCTTTCCTACATCCCATGGTCTGGAAGAGAGGGCATAGAAAATGAGTGTTCTTCAGCAGAAGGTACAGAGTAGCTAGCACAGAATGCAACTGTAATTTTACTTCAGTTTGCATACAGCTAAAACATCAAGATCAAGCAGCCCTGCCTCCAGGTGTCTCAAGATGACTTTGTAGCCAGGAGAGGATCATCTTCAGAAATATGTTATTTTAAAGGAGTATTTTTAATCTTTTGTGCTGCAGAGTTGGGCTTTTAATCAGAATCTGTACAGTGAGATCTGGCTGTTAAGGGAAAACAATATTGGACATTGTCTCACTTATTAATTGCCAGTGGCATATAGATGGTTGACTGTATATGTAATATATATTACATTCGTATATATATATGTTCTGAAAGGAAGTAAAAATACCCAGCATCTACCCTCGGAAAGAGGAAACCTTTTTATCCCATTTTACATTCCAACTGAAATAACCGACTATTATTTCTTGTAGGAGGCACTATCACTTATACCTCTGGGAAACAAGTAATTACTTTCAGCTGTATCTTCATTTCAGTAAACAACTTGTGAGTGGGCTCTGTCATTCTACTATGGTTTTATTTTTTATCATCCCTGTTGCAAGTTATTCTGCCAAAAAATATCACTCATTTCCACACTTGCAGATCCATACAAAGCTGTCAGCTGTTCCTTCCCTGAATGTCACCATTTCATTAATTTACTTTGGGATATCATCATCTGCAGGTATGACAGAGTTTGCCTTGCTGAAGAAAAATCTTTCTGCACATTGCTCATTTTTGAGAGTTGTTAAAACTTCAGATGTTTTTATGCTTAGGGTTTTTTTCCCCCCTCAGCTGCATGCTTGCAATGGCCAAGACACATCAGTCCCTGCTGGAACTGGGGTCACCTCTCAGTTCTGTTTTTCAGACCCATCTCTCTCTGCCTGACTGTTGGCTAGAATTTACCCCACACTTTCTGGAACTTGCAGAAATTGAAATCGTAACTTTCCTTAGCCAGGAAACAGCCACCAGTTGTCTGATTTCCCCACCCATTGGTAACTGAAGTAATTTATGTAGTACCCTTATGTGCACATCTTGTAGTGATGAGGTTAAGAATCAGATGTTTCCTGTTGTTCCAATACCTAACTCCCCATCAGCAAACAACTCCAGATAATGCACATTTGACAGGGAGATGCTAAGCACTCAGGGAGAGAACACAGCAGGGAACAGGCAAACAGAGGAATGCAACTGGCTCACTCCTCGAAGCCAGCCTTTGAGGACCTCTTGGCCACTGACAACAGACCAGAGAGACAGCCATGGTGCCCTGTTTTCCCAGGAAGCTCAGTGCAGCCATTCCAGCATCCATCAGATTTAGGAAAAACAAAGTTACCCTGTACCTTTAGTGCTTACAGTTGCAGGCCTCAGCTGTGAGTGACATTTTGCTTCCTTTGATTTAAAGGGAATTTCCAGCAGTAAAGCTAAACTTGCCAAGGCTCAGACTATTCTCCATGACACCTGTAACTAAATCTTTCCTGGACCTGCAACATTGACAAATATTACTCTCACTGCCTAGGTTTTGGGGTATTTTTTTCCTCTTTGCTGATTCCCTGTGGTGTTTTCACCCTCAGGCATGAACTCCTCAATGTTTTGTGGGAAAGTGAAGAGTCTGGTGTGTGAAACAGCAAGTATCTTCTGAAATTGCTACCCTCCACCTTTATGCATGGTGCCCATCTGTAGCATCAGGCATTTAGCTGTGCAGACTGACCTGAAAGTAATACATTACTTGTGTGTGTTTTATGTGGCTTAACAATCACTCACTGTCACAGCTACCTTGCCACCACTAAAGGATTTTACTGCCATGTTCACAAGCCTTGAGAAACATTAATGCACCTCAATCCAAGACAAAGGTTAAACTAAGTGAGTAGGCCACACACAGGTAGCCTGTACCCCAGTGCAGGAGACCTACTCTTGGTGTTACAGCCACCATAGTCTCAATGCTCTCTGCTTTCTGAGCCCAGGCTGACATGTCAACAGGCCTGCTCTTTGAAAGATGCTGTAAGTTCGATCCTTCCCTCTCTCCCACTCTGTTCCTTTCTTACCTGTATGGACACGATTCCAGGTTAGATGCAGCATTAGTTCTTGCCATAGTTTAAAGTTCATACACAAAGGTGCTCCTGCTGACAGCTCAGTTTTCAACACTGAAACACAGCGTAACAGAGTGATGAATGTGTTAATAAAATATTGATTTTTAAGAAAGATAAAAGGTAGACAAGTCTATTTGTAGTGATCCCTGCCATTAAAAATTAACAGAGACAGGAAGCTGATGATGGCTCAATTGGTAAGAGCAAACCATTGTGCAGCAGAGTTCCCACAGAAGGTAACTCTCATCAGTTTGCCTGATGGTGGTGTAAGGAAGAGAGAGATCATAACGCCTCATCCTGTGAGTCTCCCAGTAATGTGTGCTGAGCTCTTAGACTGCCAGGCTTCAGGTAAACCTACAGAAGAAACAAAATGAGAACCAGAGACTGAAGACAAGTCACACTTTGTGGTTTGCTCTAATAATTTTCCACAGGTTAGGGGTCTTTACGAAATAAACTACCTTGGTTTTCAAAAACACGTATCTATAGGCAGTAAAACCAACACTCTGTAAACTGCAGTCACTGCAGCAAAAACATACGGCACTAACTGCTGAAAAGAAAGAAAAAAAACCCAAATCACACATTGCTGCTAATAATTCGTTTTTTAAACATTACCAACTGACACTGTCAACTGAGATGCGACTGCAACTTGTTTATAATTTGAACTGGTCTATTTTCTGTATTTGATGTTATTAGCTCTCTTCACACAGGCCAAACAAATGGTATGGTGCTTTAAGCATTACCAGCACAATCCAATTTCAAACCTCGGAACATACAGCACATAACAAGCTTCAGATTTACCATATTTTTCTTTCTAAAAGCATTGTAGCTTTGCTTTGCTGATGAGGTCTGAACATTTTGGAATATGTAACAGTAACAATCTTTTTTTAAAACCAAACAAGATAGTTCCATATTATGCATAAAACTTCATGTTGAACTGGTTGATTATAACTAAATACCCTGTAATACATAATACCCATTCAAAAGGCTGCTTATACTGTATGTAATGCACAGCAAAACCGAAGTCATTCCAATTGCTTCCATTAGTGTATTGTCACTTTTAGTAAAGTGTTTTGTGTTATTTTCACTTCTTACCCTTTAAACATGAAGGAGGACTCAATACATTTAAATGAAAGAACCAAAGGCAACAAAGATATTGAATGAGCACACTCCTAAGTAATACTCCTTGCTCTTTCTGCTTAATGACAAGATATGAAGGCACAGTTTGCATGGCTGGACCTACTGAATTGAGCAACATCAGAATTTAGCTTTTAGATTCAGTCCAATATATTTCTGTCTTATCACCTTCACAGTTATGGTAATACATATACATATATACATTTAGTAGAATATGGTTTATTTTCCTTTATGGTAACTGTTGGTAGCAGACAAATCTTATCACTTGTACAAATTAATTATTTAGCTCCAGATCTTACAGTGCACAATCACTGAAATTCACTCAATTTTCTGTTCTATGAATACTTCTTTCTTCCTCTCCCTCAAATAATCTAAACTCATTAAGGTTTATTCTACCACTTAATAATTACCATTTAAATGCAGCATTGTATGATTTATAATATGGAGAGGACGAAACTGCACAGAAGCTGCAAAAAATATGTTATCTTGCACCAGCAGTACGGCTGCTATGTGAATCCATGCAAAGCCCGCACGTCTCACAAGCTACTTATGAACCTTTCACATCTTTTGCATCTTTTGGTATATGTGGCTTCTGGCTGCTGCTTCCCCCATTCACAGATAGGGCAGGAGGTGATTGTCATGGAGAAAGTTGAAGCCTTTCACTTACCCCTTAGCTTCATTCTTGTGCTATAAATGTGGCATCAAAGGTAAGCAACAGAAACCAGCAGTTGACTGTGGCACTTATTAACATTATTAACTTTGTCTGCAAGGATTCTTGTGAAGCATGAATGTCTTCATACATACTGAGTTAGACAATTCACAGAAGGAAACAAGTCAGGACTTGCCATGGGAAATTTTGTTTGGATTCAGTTGTGAATTCTCCTAGATTGTCACCGGCTTCTTACCACAGCGGGCAGGGCTCCTCAGTTCTTTGCATTTTGTCACTGCAACTATGATGATACATTTTTGTGCATTCATATTAAGAACAAAATTTAAAATATACATTTTATTTTTTAAAAGTTATTAAATATTATTTAAAGTTTACAACAGAATGTCTTTTGTATTCTTTATAATCAACTATAC
Organism: Melopsittacus undulatus; assembly: GCF_012275295.1. Taxonomy (NCBI): domain Eukaryota; kingdom Metazoa; phylum Chordata; class Aves; order Psittaciformes; family Psittaculidae; genus Melopsittacus; species Melopsittacus undulatus. Next base: position 49,696,797 of record NC_047530.1, read on the forward strand.
TACAAGCTATAGAGTATATATGTACCCAAAGATGTGTGTGCAAGTGTACACACACACAGTGAACACAATTAAACAAAAATAAACACAGCATATTGCTTTTTTGTAATTTCTCATTACCTCCCTTTGATGTGGCCAACCTGTCCTCAAACAATAGTAATAAAAAAATAAGTATTTAAGTGGCTTACCCATTCCCAGGTAAATTTACACTCCTGTTTCCTCTTTAGGGCAACTGGAAATGATGTGGTAGTTAGTTTAGAAAAAACTGGAAGATCAGGTTTACAGTGTAAGAAAATACTTAGACTGAAACCAATTATCTTCAGTTTAGGACTTGTCAACAATTTTGTGTCATGATTTAAGCTCTGAACTTCAGACTTCTCTCTTCCTGTGGTAGCTGCTTAGAATCAGAAAGTAATAGAAAAAGCTGAGAAAGTGAACGCCAGACTGTGTTCAACTGGAACTGCTAGGTTCCTGCTATGTCAGATTAGGTCTCATTTGCCAGGTATCTTGTGTGATGTCATGTCTAACACTGCCTTTTTCAATCTAATTTGTTGCACCCTCCAGGTCAAACAGCTTTGCAAGTGAATTTGCCTCTAAACTGGGCACATTCTAACCACCACCACAGGCATATTACTGAAAGTGTGAGCGTAGAAGCAGCCTGAAAGTGGAGACCCAGAAATTTTAGAGGTTGCTGCAGGAAACCTAAGAAAGGATAAGCCCAACCTTTGGTGGAAGTTTCTTGCACCTCCCTCAATTCACTAGGCACATTTATATTACTTGATTTTAATTCATCCCATTAAGTGTACCATTAGATGCTCTCATTAACCATATCTATCTTTAATCCCTTTCTGATTCTGTGAAACTTTCTATTTCAGTCTTACACTGTAGCAGTGGCTTTCACAATTTCATCATGCTGTATACATTTAAAAGAACCATTTCTAATATGGATTTTAACATGTTGCTTTTCAATTTGATGTATTCACCATTGGGTCTTATACTTCAGGAATCCTAGCTTAATGATTCTTACAGAAATATACGGGCATAAAGCAGCTGTATTACCTTTACAGCCTAATTTTGTCTTTCCACTAAGGCTTAAGCCTAGGCAGTAGAATACGATACTGATTTTAAAGATCCTGTTGTTTCCAAGCCCCGAGCCCAGAGTACCTTCCCCCAGTAGCTATCCTAGTTCAGCTGTCTTTGCTTTTTGGTCTACATGTTGGCACAGACAGAGGTGTTTCTGTTTTAATTAACAACTAGGCTAGTATTTCATCTGACATCCTGCTATTTTTCCTCAGATGTACTTAACACAACCTGGGTATATCAGGCTTAGCTGATTATACTAGCTGAGTAATACAAAGCACTTTCTGTCTGCATGGCAATAACTTTTTAAGAGACTCAAGGGTAACCTAAGAAACCTCACCCAAACTTCTGTCTTAATGGATCAGAAATGCAAAATGCAGAACCCTGTGTTTCTTACCTTCCCATGTGTTAAAAATCACAAACAAATAATGACTCTATCATGATTAACTCACCTAGTGAGTGCAATTTGAAAAGGCTGTTTTTCTGAAATCCCATCAGCTGCCTATGTATGTCATTTTACCCTAGGCCTTGCTTCCCTCTCCCTCCTCCCAGTAAAAACGTTTCCCCATAGAAATACTGTATGCTATTCTGTTCACTAGAAGTAATGGGGTTTGTTGACCTGGAAGAACAGGTTAGTTTACACTCTTCCCTCCATCAGCCAGACAGAAAGCATTCACTACCAAATCTCCACCAGTGCATGTCAGACAGCTACACAGGGGGCCTGGAAGTCATCTTGTAGTGCATGGATTTTTAATGAAGAAATGGCTGAGGGGTTAAACTGGTTTCTCAAACAACTCCCTAGTATCTTTTATGAAAGAATTGTTTAGGCAGAACATTCTGTTGCCACAGAGTTGCTTCAAAGAGACTTCCCTGTACTTCTGGGAATAACTTCAAAGGATGGGGTCCTTATCCACTATAAGCCTCCCCTTACATTCCCCTGGCACTGTTGTTACAGAATATGATTCAAATCACAGCCTACAAAATAAAACATAACTGTATATAAATCTATCTAAAACAAAGTACAGCATCAAAAAACAAACACAAAACCCAACCTGTTAAGGTATATTGTTCATGTGTTTATTTTTCCATATGAACACAGTAATGAGTTTCAGGTGTGAGGCATTCATCCTGAAGATACTAAAACTTACTATAGAAATAAAGGTATTTCAGGAACTGGTTTGTGAAAGTCTATTCAGATGCACCTCATCATTTCCCTTTCCACGGATATAAAGCTTAAGCTCATTGCTGCTCCATCCCTTCCACCTCGACTGTACCATTTAAATTTGCTGTTCTGCATTCAGGGGTATGTGGTTAATCAAGGTCCCATCTGCCAAATGCAGAGGGGACTATGTTATTTGTATTTTCTAACTTCAAGTGCCCAAAGATAGATACCTCACATGTCTTTATAAAGTTTAAGTTTGATTTTGAGATAAGGAGACCACTATCCCTGCCTAGCAGAGATAAGTGATACAACCAAGTAATTCATGTCAGCCTAGTTATGGACCTATCTAGTACCTAAATCTGAACTGCTCTTCTCAGTCCCCAGAGGCAAGCCTGCAGATGGCTAGGTAAGCTCTGCTCTCAAGCAGGACTGTCACTAGTTGTTCAGCATTCTCCAGCAACTAATGCTGCAGGGATGATTTTTTTTTTCCTTTAACCCAATTTACCTTTGAAACTTGTTCAGTGTTACTGTGTCATCCGCACATGCAATTAACTGATTCTGATAGCTCGGCTTGGACAATAAGCACATAGAATATTGAGCTAAAAATGCCTCAGCACAGATTTTGTTCTGTGACGGCCTGACTGCCTGAGAAAACTTCCACAAAAGAAAAAGGAACAACCCCAACCAACAAAAAAACCCCAAAACCAGCCTGGGGGGAGGGCAGGAAGGGTTGTCAGTTCTTAGTTTTCTCATTCTCAGGCTCTTATTTCTCAAGGAGTCAGACCCTCCCCCCCAAGGGAGTTACAGCTGTTTACAAACTCAATTATGATGAAGCATTTGAAGTACTTCAGGAAAAGAGCACTTCACCATGGTGGTGTTTCTAGTGCTTTCTTAGAACCCCTCCTCTCACTCTGTGAGCCTTTACCAGATCACTTATGACAGTCACAGTCACTAAAAGCTTCTTTCTGATCCTCAGAGCACCACAGAGCCCTCCTCCCTCCCCACCAACAGCCACTCTCTTTGCACCTGTATTAATTTCATTTGAAAGTCACCTTGGTTTTAGCTGAACAGGGAGGCTGCATGGAGCTACAAGCACAGGTACTTGAGAAAATTCTTCACACAGCGAGCTCAGACATACAAATATGTTGGAAAGAGAAACAGGAATATTTCCCCTAGAAGCCAGAGGTGCTTTGACTTGTCCCCTGGTCAGCAGCTAAGCTATGCTACTTGTTCTCTTAAGAGATGTCTCAAAACCTCATGGTTGAAAATACTCCTACTTTAAAGGGAAGAACAGAAATTGTGAACTCAGACCTGTGCACAACTGAAGGAATTACGGATTTGCAGATGCTAACACAAAAGAATACATGGAATGAATTGATGTGTCATATAATTACCAACTCACTTTACCTAAAAAAATAACTCACCAGCTTGGAAGTACAGCTTGTTGTCATGGAACTTGCTTTATATGTGGTGCTAATAAAAACTGAAGTTTTAAATCTCCTTCCTGTGAAGTCCATGCGTGAAAGTTCTTCCCTATTAAATACCTTCTTATATCCAACTCTGCACCACAGCTGGTTGCCCTGACACAGTAGTCTTCATTTTCAAAAGGTCCTTTGAAATAAGTGTTCACAGGTTTAAAAGAACAATTATCACTTGAGAAACCAGCACATTTAAAAGCTTGCTACAAATCACACTCTCTTGTTCCTGACAGAATCAAGAATTGATATACATTCAAAAATCTATGTACATATGTTCTTCTCAGACATAGGATATTCCAATGCAAACAATCTTTGCTATGGATGACAAAGGACTCCAGTTTATCCAGAATTCTGCAATAGGAAAGTGGTTAAGAAAAGCAAAAATAAAAAAGGTATAAAAAATATAGATTAAAAATATGGGAGAAGGTTGGAAATGGACAAGAGACCTCGGCAAACAGCACCTGAGCAGACTGGTTTTTCCCCACTGTAAGGTTCAAAAATACAGCAGTATCATACCATGAAATACGTGTCAGCTCATTCACAACAGACACAGTTTTCTTTTAGGAAGACACTCCCTGAAATGAATCAAGGCTTCAGTGTGTATAAATTCTCTCTATAAACTGTTCCTCGCCCCTGTGATTTAGCAGAATGGGAGAGGGGTGGGGGGTGAGTCCTGTGCAGATCATGGTTCCCTCACTTCTAGCACTACAGCAGCCCTTCTCTGTAGCATGCTGTGATTCAGATCTATATGATCAAAGCTGTGATGCCCACAGCCAGGGCAGTCAGTCCATCCCTTCAAAACAGTCTTCATCTTACTACCCCTGGCAACTGTACAGGTAACTTCCTACCAGAGGAACTGCAGCGGATACTGTCACCAGGAGAAGGGGGTGAGGGGATGTCACCAACCCCATCTAGTGTATACAAGATTAAAGATACACATACACATGTTCAGTGCAATCTGTTTACCTCTTTTTCCTTGACCCTGCTTTCATCCTGTCCTCTTCAGACTGCAATACCATCTACTCCCCTTCTAAATGCTGCAGGTTCACACAGCAACTGAAGGACACTGGAATACTCAGAAAACAGTTACAAGGGGTACACAAACAACGATTTCTCTTACATCCTCCAACTTTCAGCACTTGCACCCTCACAGGAGACAGAAAGCAGTGGGGGTGAATTTATGTGTAATTTAAACGTTACTGAAAATTCCGTGACATTTGAGAGAACTCAGCATGTCGCAGCTGATGTGTCACTGGTCATATGGAGCACCTCCTGCAAGTGAAAAACCTCATCAGTTTTTCCTGATGTGCAGAACATCAGTGCAATTACACAGAACCTAAGAGTGTTCAGCTACACAATCAGATCTAGTACCCAACAACTGGTGCCTTATTTGCACAAGCAGCTCTGGTGAAGTATAAACAGAAATTCGTGAAAACACTGCCATTCTCAGTGCTGACAATGCAAGCTTATTTCATTTTCATTTTAATTTATTGGGTTCTCACTGAAAACTAAAGATTCCCTGGGAGCTTCCTAGCATAAAGTTTCAAATTAAACTGAAATTGAGATAATCCCCAGAAATGCGTACACACATTTGAGTAAAACAACTCAAAGTCCAGACATCTTTCATACTTGTAAGCTCCTATATAAATAAGAAAAAGCAAACTCCAATAATGAAAACATTTTCAAGCTTTTTCACTTGCCTGAAGACACCCCAGAATGTATCACACGATGTCTACACTATCATTGCAGTAGGACTACTCAGATCGCTATCATCCTGAAACAGAAGCATCACAGAATTCCAGAAAGGAGTCTGAAAAAAGCCAATCTTTTTCAAATTTCCTCTGGCTGCCTTGTGGAGAGCACACATCAGAAGCCTCAACTTAATTTTCACTTCAGTATTTACAAATCGACACTATTTCCTTGCTTGAAAGCCTAAGCAAGATCTCTGTTCAGGCAAGAAAGTTGCTCTGCTCTACAACTCTTGTTTTTCAGGTCTGTGTAAAATTGTTCCTGTGGCAACAATATAATAAGAAATGAAAACCCACCAGGAATGAGTGTACAGATGTACAGAAAAGGAATTCTAGCCCCAGGAATGAAAGCAGATTTGCAGTAGGCAAGAATGCACTATAGTTTCAGTTATGTCTTCAGTGCAATTTCCGAAGCAGACAGTATGATTCCCCAGGGAAACTGCACAACCACAATGCCTAGCATATTTAAAGATTGTCATTCTAGGCTTTTAAGTCCAGCTCTATGTTTCCATTAATCGACTGAGCTGCCAGCCAATCTCACACTGGCAGGCTCACTTGCTCTCTAACAATAGAAAGCTTATTAAATATTAAGGACTTACTAAATCTTAAGTACTTCTGTTTGACTGAGAAATCCTAAACAGCACACAGAAGATAAACATTTTTCCACTAAAAATATATACATACACATACACAGCAGTATTAGATAAAGGCAAATGTCCCCACACTAGCGAATTGTGTAATAAATCCATTCATTTTAAAGCAGCCCATGTGTCCCCACAGCCACATTCTTCCCGGCTTGTCTAGACCCAGGGTTCATAGGCTTACCTCTGAAGGAAAAAAGCTCACTTTTCTCCTGCTTTGAAATGTCAGCTTAGCAATTAGAAAGATGCTCACAGCAGGATTCACACTATTCTGATAACGCTGATGGGGCACACTACAGGTAGAGACCATTGCTTAAATGTAACAGGACCAGTAGCATGTCTGATATTTCATCTCTGCTACTTCCATTACATCATTTAAAAAAAAAATCCACAAACATAGCTTTTGACTAAGAATTAGGCTAACTAAAATGCAAAAATGCATAGGATGGATGTATATCCAAGATTTTCTGAAAACTCATTTTTCACCTAACAGGAAAGCGGGAGGCATCTAGTCAGCTGGATTACCTCCTCTTGTCTTTCAGCTAGTTCACTTCAGATGTAGCATACCTCAAGGTGGAGTGGGAGAAAACAGGAAAGCTTTCAGCTAAGATTTTTAAGCTTTTCAGACTCTTAAGGTCTTCCACTGGATCCTACAGGAAGGCAGGGAACACTGTGAGCAGCAAGCGAGAGTCCTCTTGGGAATCTCTCCTGTAGAATGAGACCAGGAGTACCCACAAAGGATGCTGAAACACCACTTGCCTCTTGGAAGATCTGTAGTGCAAGCAGCCCTCCTGCCCCTTAAAGCAGTCCTGTAAGCTCATGGGGTGTGTGGCTTGCTATACTGCCTGAGGAACTAAGACCTTCCCAGATTAGATAATTCTTTTATCTATCTTCTTTCTCTGTGCTCTAAACAGCATCACAATCCTCTGTGGGCTGGCATGCTGAAACCCCTCTGCCGGGAATCAGAGGCACAGCAGCTTCTCTGCAAACAAACAGAAATATAAACTTGAATTTACATTTCTTGACAGGCTCAGATATCAAATGATGGTATACAACAGGCACACACTCACAGGAACAAAACTTGGATGTTGCCAAAAAATGAAAGACGAAAGCTTAGAGTCTGTGGGCACACATGAAACCTAGAGATGAATAAAAACTGTAATAGTGGATTTAGTGCTGAGGTAAAACATGATAAAGCAAAACACGAAGCAGTGGTCTGAGGTTCTTCCAGCATGTCTATGCCAGGAACCTTGGCACAGGCTGGTGGAGACACTGCCCTGGTCTGTGGTAGGAGAGAGACAGCTTGGACACAGGTAGCACATGGGCATTCAATTTTCCATTACAATATGTGTATGTGGACCCAAGAGAGTAGTTGCAAAACTAACATGCTCACAAAAATTTTGCACGATTTTGTCAGATCTCAAAACACAAAGTTACCACTTGGATGTATCCGGCTAGAGGTTTAGCTGAGGCTGAGCCTCATGTTTCCCTGATGCATGTCATCTACAGGCCCATCAGTACAGGACAACATAATTCATTATTCGTGTTTGGGTACCACAATTCACATTTCATAAAAACAAGTACTGCAGGTACTGCAGTCACGTAAGGAAGCACTGAGGGCTAGAAAACACTGAAGGCTTTAAACCCCTTGGAAGGATTAACAGTATAGCATGCAGAATTATGCAAGTTATTTTGAACTGCAAGTCAATCCCTTTATTAACAGGAGATTACAACAATCACAGCATTTGGTATCATTTGCACACACACAACCCATGTATTAACTCCTACATGTGCAAAATTCAATTCACTGATATTCTGCAGTGTACTTTTCCCACCATGCCCAAGCTTTTTACCTGTAAGAATGTACTTAAATGACTTAAATTTCCAAACCTGTCTTGAATTACTGCAGAGCATGGCCCTGCACAAGAGCCCAGAGAAATGCACTTTCTGCATTTACCCAGAACCCTATGAATCTTTGTCCTTCTTCCATTAGTGGCCCATATGACCACCCCGGGAAAATGGCGAGGTCTGCAAAGTGACTAGTTCAAAACAAGCCAACAATACTCAAATTCTGTTGTAGGTCCTACAGGCCAGTGCCTGAAAATAATGCAGATTTGGTAATAAAATGATCTTCCACTTGTCAGTTCTTTTTGTATGTGCACTGGCTTAGTTCATGCTTTGTTCCACACTGAACACCTATTTTGTAAGAACGGTCTTTAGAAATGCTCACTATACACGCTTACAAATGCTTCTTTATGCAGAATTAACAAAAACCAAAACACATAATAATTTTAAAGGACAAAACAACTAAGGTGCAAAATAGTTTAACAAATGCCAAATGTGTTATTGTGGCAAGCACAGGAAGTAATTATTCCGATAGTGTGCAGAACTATTCACGAGTCATTGAATAAGTGGTTCAGCTTCTTCCAAAATAAACTTTTATAATCTCCTCTCTTGATAAGTAAGACAAGTTTGCCTTCCCATAAATTCTATTCAAATAGTAATGGCAAAAGGATTAGACTTATCAGGACACAGATAATTTTGAAACTAAATCAAATATCCTTCCTCAGAGTGATGCATATTTGAGGGGTTACTTACAAAATCCTGCCTTTCAGCTGAGCATCACAAGTTTTACTGTCTGACAGAAAGCAAAGCTTTACAGTGAAAGAAAAGCACTGCATAGAGAGATGCCATTAGAGTACACAGAGGGCTTACCAGGTGCTGCTTACTTTCAGCGCTGTGTTGTCAGGCCACTCCAATACAATCAGAAATTCAAAAACATTTTCATGTGCCATTATCTTCCTGCTTTGTTACCAGCTGCAGTCAGTCTGGGTGACATCTCCCCATCATCATCATGAAGAAAATGCCCAAATTTAAGTGCCTAACACCTGCACTGTAGAATGCTTCTCGCTAAGCAAAGCTTTCATTATTCGGAGTTTGCTCTGGAATTAGAAGTAAATTCTTTCAGATACAACCACTTACTTCCACACAAGCCCCAAATAAATTATTTGATGCTGCCAGTGGAAATACCTTAAAAAGCAAAAGGGTAGTATTACAAAAGTAGCATTATCAATAAAAACTGGCTGGGCTATACAGCTTCACAGCATGGTTCTGTCCTCAGAATTGTGCTCCTTTTCATCGTTCAGAACCACCATCTACTGTGCCCTTCCAAACAATGGTTTTGTAGGCAGAACAGGCGAAAGGCACTATTACTTCTTTTGATTCCTCCCATTCTGAGTCAACACAACTACAGGAGATGAGGCAGGATTATGTTTTCATTTGAGATCATTAAAAGAGCTGCAATCAGGCTGCAGCTGCACCGCTAAATTCTGGTTTAATTATAAACAACAAAAATCCTAGAATACAAATCGGCTCCCAGACATGCAAATCAGTGACAGAATAGGGCCTGTGGAATCTTTAAGCAAAGATGATGCCTGAACACCAACAGCTCTTAAACTCCAGGAGGACAGGGGGGTGGGGAGTGGGGGGCGGAGGGGGGGAGAAACTGGAGAAAAAAGCTTTCACTTACAAAGAAAATGACTTGGAAATGAAAGCTGAGCAGCAGCTTGACTCAGACATCACACAGACACAGAGACTACAGAGTCACTATCAAAGGAGAGAAGTATATCCTACATCCCCTGCAGTGTGCATGCAAGCAAGATTAAAAACCACAAGGTTAGCCACAAAAACATGATCCACTACAGATCACATGGGTGGAGGGAAGATGCCCCACAGGAGTACACAAGTTAGTTAGCCAATGGCAAGAGAACTAGTACACCATTATTTTCCCTTTAAAATGCATAATCAGTGATTTCATGACTAGGAAAATATTCAGGCCTTTTAGAGATCCAGCTACTTTCTGTACCGTAAGTAACTACTTACTGCCGTAGTTAATTCCTCCACCTGACTGCACACTGTGCTAATTACTAGTTCCATTTATCCTTTGTAAAGTTACTTGTCTTCATACCTACAAGCAAATCCATTTCCCTTAATCTGTGGAGAGGGGAGGGACTCATCACTTCCCATAGTGTCACTTACAATGGCAGAATGCTCTATTCACTCCAGCATGCACACAAACTCAGCTTGCTGTCAACAGACTGTTCTGCACCAAATGATTTTGAGACCCTCACCACGGCAGTGAGGAAGAGAACCCTTTGCTCTGACCTGTTCTGGTTTCTGATGACCCAGTAGCAGGGTCTACCCAGCATGTGATGGGAGAGAGTCAGACACATTGCCTCCCATTTGACTTTCTGAGAGACTAAGTGCCCAACACTGAAAAAGTAATTTTCTCTTTTGTTCCCCTTCATCCTTTGCCAGGTCTGTGTGCTCTCTGGTACACTGTCCTCTTTGAACTCTAAGAATCCTACCTGTTTTTTTCAATGCAGTTGTTATCACTAACTGCTGAGAAGGAAGAAAAAAGGCTTCTCATATACCTGATAAATTAGTTTAATACTGCACACACTTGAAATTCAAATTACACACCAATATGTGTACCTGGGAAGGCAGGTAAATATTGTAAATGAGTATTTATAATATTCATGCTTTCATTTGCAAAAATCACTCAATAACTTAATTCTCTGCTAAAAGCACCAGGAGAAGCCATCAGAACAGTAACCATTGTTTTACAAATACGTATACCAAGGATACAGCATTGACTCTGCCAAAGTATTTCATACTCCTTGGCACCAAGCCAGCCAACTGCAGAGGGATGATCTTAGGAGCAGAGGGGTTCAGGTTTTTGTTCTGCTAAGCTTAGCTGTCTGCTACTTCTACAGGAGGGAGAAAAGCAGAAAGTGCATTTTTTCCTGAAAGCAATTGCTCTGCCCTATTCTGTTCCTCTCATCTCCCCCAAGCAGCCACAAGCGGTGTTTCCCTTTCCTGAGGTGCCCACCACCATAGAGAGAGGCAGATAAGCTTAATAGCTACTGCCAAGGTGAGAACATGAAATCTGAACACAAACCTGGGACTTAACTCACATCAAAGGTTTAAGCACTCTACATTACAGAGAATAGGAAAGTCTTAATTCCAGAGATGATGAATTTTCTCCCTGAAGCTTTATTTATGTATTTTTTTTAACTCTTATTAAAACAACTGAAAAAATCCGGTTCAGTTAAAACTTAAAAGCTTACTGCCTGTATCCTCTTGTAGCAAAGGCAGTAATCACAAATCCTAAAATGAATACTAAAGGTATAATTTAACCCTCAGCGCTTCAAAGCAATCAGTAAGCTTCTAAACCGGGCTTTTAAGGCATAAGCTCAGCCAGTCTTCTGCATGCAACTGCATCCTTGCAGCAACCACAATTTAAGGGTTGATATGAATGAAGAAAAGAGGAATTAGATGGAATTTAAAATCCTGGCTCACTGTTTGACACCAAAAGTCCATCTAAAACAATTCCAAGCTAACAACAAAAGCACTTCAGTTTTAATAGTTCTGAGTTAAAAAGCAGAAGTGCTACGTAAGGCCTGATATAACAGCCAGCCATTTAGTGCTAAAGGCATCATTGAATAAAACATTTCTAAAGGCATCATTGAATAAAACACTTTCCAATGTTCATTCCAGCTAATGACACCAGCAAGCTAGCCAGACTCAAAAAAGACAAATTGATTTTAAGTTGTATTTACAGTTGCAACACACAAGACAATGAATTTGCAGAGGGGTGCTTGCCATTTATGCAGAACCAGTCTGCCTTAGTTATTCCGAATACCTCTCCCTGGTTCACCACTAAGGCCAGCTCTAGTGCAAAGCAAAGGTACTTTGGCTTTCACTTCACCAGATCCACTGGGTGGTTTTAATGACAGAAATAAATAAATAAATAAATAAAAAGTTTGACACAGAGGTTTTTCACATTAGGACATGAAATAGCAGAGCAAAAATAACACAACCGTTTGTTTTACACAAAAGCTCAGGAACTGAAACAGCACATATATATAAAGGGGAAATCAGCCCAAAGGCAGCTGTATGAACAGAGCTGAGCTTTGTGACCCTACTACAATATCATTGTAGTAACTCTAGGGACTAGGGAACCAGCTTTGCAAATGATATAAATTACTCTCTCCTTCACTCTCACAGTGTGGTCACACAACACCCCCAGGCATCTCTTCCCTAACTTCCACAGCACAAGAATGCTGATGCTGCTACTGCTGGGCTTTTATCTCCTCATGATATAAAAATGTGTCTGCTCAACACCATTTGTTTTGTTCAGCCCCAAAAACAAGCAAAGCAAAACACAAAAGGCTTGCAAGCATGGTTATATAATATTAAATAGTCAAATTATCTACGGCAGCTTAACTTTTCTGCCCCACATGAGTTCATCTGAAAAATCAGAAAAGAAACATCAAAGATTGGGTGAAAATAGATATACACAGTCCTAAATAACTTCCTACATTGGGCTGCTATTTTTTGTCACAGTCCCTCCTCCACAACTGCAAGCAAAGACAGCATAGAGCAGAGTCTATGCTCTCTGCTGGTGCACTGAAAGAAAACTCACTGAAAAGAAACAAAGGTGTATGTATGCCATTCCTAAAAGCAGATTGTAAGCAAGAACAGAAAAGTACTGTTTAGTGAAAACTGGCAATGTCTGCAAGTGAGTTGTTTTTTGGGGTTTTTTTTTAGTTACTTCAAAGCTTGAAAATGCATGTAGTAAACACAGGAAAACAAAATTCAACCTTACCTTTTTGAGTAGGATGATCAGCAGAGGTAACCATAACCTACTGACATTACATACTGGAGGAAAATAGTGAAACACCATAATCTTCTGACTTCTATCCCATATGTAGTGGCCTTTGAGGAAGGTAAGGTATATCACTCAGGTAATCCTTGCTGCAGCCTTACACACAACAGGAACTTCACAGAAAAAGATGACAGAGCTGGAACATTAGATAGCCCTGCTCCAGAAACTGTGACTGGATTTGCAGAAAAATGCAACAATCCAGCAAGCCTTACAGCAAATCACACAAAACCCACATGGCATGTAATCTAGAAACTGGAGGGTCTGTGCCCTTCTGCCACTAAGTGGACGTCTGCTGTGACTAGTAAATGAAACTAGGAGAGTTAGGAAGTCTCTAGAAAGTCAATATACTGTTTATATACACTGAACATGAAATATGGTAATTATGTGCCACGTGAAGGCAACTCAAACATGCCGCTTTGCTTTGTTCTCAGCAGTTGAGTGGAGAATTGGTTATAATGTGTTGGATGTCGAAGTGCGAGCCAATTTCAGCTTGTAATAAACAATTGATTTTGTCTCTCTGAAAATGCCATACAGGTTTTCTACAGTATTTTTAAAATACATTTTTAAGTTACACTGTAACCAAATAAACATTCAAATGTATTCAGAAAAGGTAACTGATAAAAGTAGGAATGTAAAATCTCTAATTGTTTTGTAATTGTTTTCAATTTTGAGTCTTAGATTCCATTCCTCCACCTTTTTGCAAAATAACATTTTATTACAATGTTCTTGTTCCATCTAAAAGCACATTTCAGGTTGTAAGCTCAAATGCTAACAAGGTAAGTGATTTTATTTATTTTGCAACTTTTTGAATAAGCAGTGTTCATCAAATTCTATTTCAAGTATTTTTCATATAAAACTTATTTTTTTCTGAAGATACAATTTCCACACACAGAGTATCAAGGTTTCTTTCCAGTAGATCGCAAAACACCAACTCAGGCTTAGTTAATTTGCACTTACTACATAAAAAAGAGATCACTGAGGGAGTAGTATTTTCAGAAAACAGCAATATGCGACCTCATCAAGCTGCAGAGGTAGAATCCATCTGCTTTTTGCTGCCATTTGTTTAACTGACGTAAACAGCTGCAATGTGTATTAATCAAAACAGTAATAATAAAAACAGTAAACATCAAAAGACATATCCCAAATTCAGGAAAGTCTGTAATTACAGTTCTTATGAACATCCATTAATTTTGCAGTCTCCGCAGTGAAGTATGCACAAAATACCAACCCACAATCACCACTCATAAAAATAATTACCACTAGTAGCTCTTAGTAGAAACAGAAAAGATATTTTCACCCAAGCACATAAACAACTAAATTTTTACAACTTGTTCAGCAATACTTTATAACTAAGAAGTCATTGAAGAAGCTGTTTTCCTATTGTCATCTTTCAGTCTACCCTACCTCTACTCCCAACCTTCTTACCTGGAAGCTACAGTTGATTCTGGAGTTTAGCACCTACCTATGACAGCAAAAAAGAATTATAAAACAAGGTACCTAAGCAATTTTCCTTAACAAAGTAGCATCTCACAATGAGACAACCTAAACAATTTATTTTTCACAATTCTCTTTCAAAACTGTTTCTGATTACAAAGACTCTATGGAAGCTCCAGTTTTCAAGACAGATACACTTACCACTTACCACAAGATACATAATTCCCGAGATAAGATGCAATAATGTTGTCCCGGAGATGGTCCATGCAAGTAGTTTTCTGTCTCCATAAGATACTTAGTTGTATACAGATACAAGAAACACTTTGCTAACCATTAAAATCATGTGTGTAATGATGATAAAAACAATAGGTTCATATTGAAGTCAGCTGCAACAAAATACTTTTTCTCAGTGAATGCAATAAAATTTCTGCAGAAAAATGCATTTATCTTAACCCTGCATAAGTCTAACCCAAAACAGTAAAACATGGGGAAACACAAGTGCAAAGGTCAGTTGGAAGAAGGCTCTGCTTGGCATGAGGCAGCTAAAAGATACCTTTACATTCATAGCACTGAAATCTTACCCTAATATACAGAAACTTTTATTGCAACTGAACACGATTATAGAGCACAGCTCTTTTTTTTTTTTTGCTTTGTTTTCTTAAATATACCTTAGAAAACTGAATGATGAAATATTCTGCTGAAATAAACACACTTCATTTTCACTGCTTGCTATGCTAGATGTAAAATGTTTTAATATGAACACTAGGTAATTCTCCCCACCTATACCCTCAGTTTTCTAAGTGCAATATCTTTGGTCTTGCCCTGTCACGTACCTGACAGTACATTTAATAAGTACTTGCTTCTATGGGAGAACACACATACTTTTTTTGCTTTACAGAAAAATGTGTCTTTGCATTGTAAACCAGTGCTTTCTACTCTTTTTGAACTGAGGGAATGAAAGCCACCTGCCATGGTCCTTATGATGTCCCACTCCTGCTCTCCCACCTATCTTTTGCCCTTTGCTCAGTCTTCCTCACTTGTCTGAGGAAACAGATGCCCTGCAGAACCTCCTTTCACATCAGCATCTCTGTCCCGTGTCATTTTTTTCTGACATGCAATTGAGGTGCAAATTTCAAAAGAAACATTTCTTCATGATGGCTCCCTGGTGAGGTCAACATCATTGACCTCAAGCACCTATATATTATGGTTGGCTGAAAATCACACCATACTTCCCATTTGATTTTTCATGATACAGCAAGGATAAGTGTGATCTTTTTGAAACACAGGTATTCATTCAATCTCTTAAGGATGGAGACATTTCTTTCTAATATAGCTGTACAAACCAGAATCTTGAACATCAAAGAGAATCATCACAGAATATATAAAAGTCATGAAAACTGTGATAAATTACATGTATCATTTCTAGAGAGGAAACAAGAAGCTAAAATGAAATATTCTTTTCTTCCTCCACATTCTATTTGAAAGCTACCTGCTAGCTAATGTAAAAATGGATGCCATCTCAGATCACAACCCATTTCATTCTTTACAGACTTTTCCTGAGGCATTCTGGTTCAGTAGTGCCACTGAAAGTACAAAACCCAGCGTAATAGAATTTAATTCTTGTACTATTCCAGATACCATTGCCAGAGTGACTTTAAAATGCTTTTGAACAAACTAAAAAATGCAAGTTAATTGAACACAAGGATTCATGTAGCAAATTATCTTCCTATTAATGGTATGGAAGAAAGAAGCCTGATTAGTAAACCCTGCTGGATACTTGCAATGTGAGAGGTTGAGAGATGCCAGAACTAAATCAGAGAGGTGAAAATCAATAGTTCTTTAATCAATGGTGGATTACAGTGGGATTTATTCTGCTGAAAACAGCAGGGGCAGATAAATTGCCCACTGAGATTAATTACTGGGAAGGGTGGATGCAAACAGAGGAGTGCAGTTATCTTTGTGACAACTGTAAAGTGACAAGAAGAATATCAGTGGGAGTACAGAGCTACTGCCTAAGTCTCTGCTGGTGACCAATGACACCCTCATCAAATTTCCAGCACCCCTTAGATGCTTAGAAGAAACTGCCTTGAAGCCTGTGTATTTCTACAAACATATATATTGTAAACCAAAAAGCAGGAACACATTTTTTGCTTTGTTTTTAAACTGATGTGTTGTTACAGCCTTTGGGTTCATAAAAATTCTGTATTATAGAGACAAAGGCACCAATGTGTACAGCTGAAGAATGACAGCTTAATGCACACAGATGCTGATCACATTCACAGCACCTACTTAAGCCAAGGACTATAAAAGCAGCTCTAGGGTGCTGTCTACTGTGGCTATCCATGTAATCCATCATTACCATCATAGCCTTTGGTATTAAATGTCACAATTCCCACGTTACCCACCAATGCATTACACACTAGCACTAAACAGTGTAAATGGAGACACTAAGCAGGTTAAGCAGAAGAAAGAAATCACAGAGCATGTCTTGTAAACAAAACTTGATTTAGAAACAAGTCATAAATAAAAATTACTGTGACTTTGAAGTACTTAAGGAATTTACTAACATGAAAAAACCAGAACCAGCTAACAGCTTCATTTGTCAGTGCTTGATTTTCTACCAGCTTAAGGAAAAGATATCTAACTACTTTCTTCCTCAACATTTAACACTGACTTACCTTATAAGAAGACAGCAGAGGGTCCAGTAGATATTAAATTTGCTGGACATAATCTGATAGACTTATTTGTTCACTTACTTTGGTTATTACCCACAATTGTTTGACAGGTCTGTGTCTTAAACCATGATCAGATGGCAACAACTAATCCATTTTATTTCTTGTAGAAAACACTTTGGAAAATACTTTCAACTCTGATGCCATCCCAGCTCTGTTGCTTTTAATGACTGAATTCAGGAACTTTGAAAAAAAAAGTCTGTTTTGGTTTGGTTTTCTATTAATTTTATAAGATACTAATAATCACATCTATGTGGCAAATCAGAAAAGGTTCTTTATTGGGAAAAATACAAGTTTAATACAGATGCAATATAAATTACAAAAAATGTTTTAAAAATCACCTCTCCAGGATATCCAAATTATTTGAAGTGGAGTCTCAGTAAAGCAAATAAAGTCTTTTCCAGATCATCTCTTATTTTAAAGCAGGTCATAAAAATAGTCCAGGCCTTGTCCCAGTTCCCAGATGGATATTCCAGTTCCCAATTCCTTTGCAAGTTCTAAGCGCAACTGGATAGACTAAGACAAAGACACATAAAGCAATTACCTTTTGACTAGAGACATTAGACACTGTGGTGCCATCTCTTCATGATATTAAAAAAATCTATCCTTGAATGAGATACTGAAAAACCTAGTCAGTATTTCAAATACTCTCTGGTTAGCAAGCAATCATTCAGTAAGAAGCAGTTAACTGCACTGGTTAATTCACTGACCTAATAAAAGATAACCAGTTAAACAGACAAAATGTCACAGAAATAACTTGCAATAACTTGCAATACACTATTCTAATTTAGGCTATCATTTCACAAGGTACAGAAATTCTAATTCTTCCCAGAAAGGTCTCAGGGGTAAAATAAAACTTTATCACTGAAAACAATTAGAACTTGTCAAATACCAACAAGATCTCTTACCTACCCTTGCCTTCACCCATGATCTGGTCATGATTTTCACTAACACAATTCTATTTTAAAGAGATTCTCGGAGATTAATATTTAAAAGTATCCCTGTTTGAGCTCCAGCCATTGATTTAGTTTAGCCACTGGTTTCCAAGGGAAGCAATACCACAACTGATGTACCAGTACAGGTTGGGGGTTGACCTGCTGGAAAGGAGTGAAGGGGAAAGGGACCTGGGGGTCCTGGTGGATAGGAGGATGACCATGAGCCAGCAATGTGCCCTTGTGGCCAAGAAGGCAAATGGCATCCCAGGGTGCATTAGAAAGGGTGTAGTTAGTAGGGCAAGAGAGGTTCTCCTCCCCCTCTACTCTGCCTTGGTGAGGCCGCATCTGGAATATTGCATCCAGTTCTGGGCCCCTCAGTTCAAGAAGGACAGGGAATTGCTTGAAAGAGTCCAGCGCAGAGCCACAAAGATGATGAAGGGAGTGGAACACCTCCCTTATGAGGAGAGGCTGAGGGAGCTGGATCTCTTTAGCTTGGAGGAGACTGAGGGGTGACCTCATCAGTGTTTACAAATATGTAAAGGGTGGGTGTCAGGATGATGGAGATAGGTTTTTTTCAGTGATATCCAGTGGTAGGACAAGGGGCAATGAGTGTAAACTGGAGCATAGGAGGTTCCATGTGAACATCAGGAAGAACTTCTTTACTGTAAGAGTGACAGAGCACTGGAACAGGTTGCCCAGGGATGTTGTGGAGTCTCCTACGTTGGAGATATTCAAGGCCTGCCTGGACAAGTTCCTGTGTGATGTACTCTAGGTTACCCTGCTCTTGCAGGGGGGTTGGACTAGATGATCTTTCAAGGTCCCTTCCAACCCTTCGGATTCTTTGATTCTGTGATGTTCTGCACTTCCTCCATTCCACACAACAAAAATATTTTCCCATCTTTTACTTTCATGTTTCCTTAATTTAAAGTGCAACGCTTCAATGTTTAAACTATTCATACCAGGGATGTGTTTAAAACTCATTTCCACAGAAAACAGAACAAAGTATCAAGGCATCAACAACAGAGCCACTGGGCCTGGTGTTCATGACTGCTTTTAACTAATCCTGAACAAAGCAATTCTGAGCAACCTGCCAGTGATTTTAACATTAAAAAGGGGAAGAAACACACTTGTCCTAGGGCAATAAAATTAAGTGTTCCCTGATAATCTTGGTCATTATTATATAAACAATTCTTTGATTTGTCCCAGCATACAAATCTCAAAATATTTCATTACAAGCTTGCTGAAATCAGAAAGAAAACCAGTTTCCATAAATTCACCAACCTCCACAGTTGAGTATCTGTTAGAGAAGAAGCAGTGAAAGAAATGTACAGGAATGAGTGGTTCTTAACCTGGTTCGGAATGACAGTAGCAGGCTGAAATCTTTCCACAAGGCCAAAAAGCATGTAGCATAACAACATGCAGCGCTATCTCTTGTCTCTGACAGGTTCACAATAAAATTTTCTAAAAGACAGCTCCTACTAGCAAGAACATAGCTAAATATGGTAGTTAATACCCCATATGTGCTAGTACTCCCACTAATATTAGATTAATGAAGGGAAATATCCTTGTACTAACGGAGCTTAACAATCCTGTTCAGAAAAACAGTTTTGGATCATTTCACACTAGTTTAGCCATACAAAAGGTGTCCTCTGTAAATACGATACCCTTTCACTACAGAAGCAATTCCCTTCCAATATTAAAAGCCAGCAGAGACTTAATATACCACCTTTAGCTTATTTGAGAAAATTTAAAGATAGCTTCTAGGAACTACATCTGCAAGTAACCAATTTATCCTGTATTGTGTTATATTGCAGATATTGTATAGACAGAAATGATAGGTCCTGACAAAGGACTTTAGTAAGGCCAAATGCTTAAGTTTTCAAAACACTAAAATACATTCCACAGAACCAGGGTGATGGAGGCTGACAGGAAGAATTAGAACTTGTCCTGGGTTCAGCAGTAGCAGTCATTTTTCTCCTTCTTAGTAGCTGGTACAGTGCTGTGGTTTTGATTTTCAGCCTGGGAACAGCACTGATAACACCAATGTTTTTAGTTTACTCTGACCAAGGACTTTCTGAGTCTCATGCTCTGCCAGGGAGGAGGGGAAGCTGGGAGGAAGCAGAGACAGGACACCTGACCCAAACTAGCCAGAGGCATTCCATACCACAGCACATCATGCCCAGTATATAAACTGGGGGCAGTTACCTGGAAGTGCTAGATCACTGCTTGGGTCAGGTTGGGTATTGGTTGGTGGGTGGTGAGCAGTTGTATTCTCTCCCCTTGTTATTTCCCTTATCATTATTATTATTGGTGGTAGCAGCAGTGGTTTTGTGTTATACCTTAGTTACTGGACTGTTCTTATCTCAACCCATGGGAGTTACATTCTTTCAATTCTCCTCCCCATCCCTCTGGCAGTGGGGAGAGGAAAGTGGGGTGGAGTGATTGAGCAGCTGCATGGTTTTGGGTTGCCAGATGGGCTTAAACCACAACAGGACTGCATCACAGAGGAAGGTAGAAGTTCCCCAAGCTTCCATCCAACATGATCCAAAGAATTTCTTCAGTCTCTTGTCTGACAATGAGTATGTCTGTTAGCACTTGAACAGCACTGGTTTGTCCTGCTGTGTCTTCTCTCTAGACATGGCTAATCTTTAAAGAGTCCAAACCCCCACTATGCGTGAGATGACAGAAAAAAAAAATCTTCTTGTACAGGCAGCTGAATCTTTGAATCACACAACTACATAAGGGTGAACTTCTTTCACAGAAGTTCAACATTTTCTGAAATTTCTCAATAATGCAACAAGTCAAGTAAACATTTCTTTCCTCTTAGAGCCCTCTAACATGAAAAAGTAGAACTTACTTTCAGTGTTGGGTAGAAGACAGCATGTTTTCCTCCCTTATTCCTGCAAAACAGGAAAACCAAATAGTCACAATAGCTTTGATAGATTCCTGCAGGATTTTCAGCTGAGGTTAGAATTCAAAACAAGCTTTATTCCTTCCTTCTAAGAGGAAACACAGACTGAGCTGAAGAAATCTGCCCATTATATTTTGCAGAAGTTATTGCTACTAAAAATAAGATATGCTAGTATGCTCAGCATATGAGGATGAATACACCCATATCAAAGACAGAGACTACTTGCCATTTAGTAGCTCAACCCTTTGAGATTTCTTACCCAGTGCTCATTTAACTCTAGAAGCTGAGGCAATCTGTCTCTGAAATCATTGTTGCCATTAAGCTCTATCTACTGAGGGCAGGGTAGGACCAAAGTCTTCTTTACTTCCCTTTCTTTTCTATTGTACAAACAAACTTCTACTACTGCCATTTTCTACTCTAGATACAAACATACCACAGCACATAAAGCCAAAGTGATGGACAGATAGTAAGACAGTTGTGCCTATTAAATGTGCATTTGAAAAAAACGAAGACATTTGGTTGTCAGATGTGAGGATGTACACAACATATTTAAAGGTCAAGTATGCAACTGTGCCACTGTCCTGCAAGTATCAGTTAAAGAAGTATTTATCAGAAATGTCATCCTGAGAAAATCATCCTATTTAAATGGGCTTTGCCAATACTAGGAGCTGGAAAGTTAGAAGTTCAAAACATGACTGTATGAGTCAAAGGCCTGATAGAGGAATCTTTGGATAGCAAATGCATCATGCCACCCCTAAAACAAGAAAAATCTCTGGTTATCTAAAGAACTCTTTAAAAGGCTTAAGACCTTTCAAAACATCAAAAGAACAGAGCACAGTTTCCTAATAACTAACACAAAGAAACCAGGTTCGATTAAGACGAAAGACCCAAACTTCTTAGGGCATAACACTTTATCCAAGAACCAGTCACAACAACATACAACATAGGCAGAGTCAGTTAATTATCTACCCCATACCATTGGCCTTTAAGGAGGACAACTCTTAAAAGAGGTGAAAAGGCTGACACTGAAAATAGAGGATGCAAGAAGAGATCTCACAACAGAGATGGTTTGATATTAGATGTAAGTAAACAGACTACAATACCTTGTTGCTACTGGGTTTCTCAGAGAGGTGGTAGATACCCCACTCCTAGAAACATTCCAAGTCAGGATGCATGGGGGCTCTGAACAACCTGCTGTAGTTGAACATGTCCCTGCTTGTTGGGGGGAGGTGGGGGTTGGACCTTTAAAGATCCCTTCCAACCCAAACTGTCCTGTCATTGTGTGATTATAAAACTGTCAGACAGTGAAAGACAGTTGTGTCTAATAAATGTGCATCTAAAAAAGATGAAGACATTTGGTTGTCAGAACTGTGGAAGATTTTCTCCAGTTCCCAAATTACTATATTTCAGGTTAAATTAAGTGCTAGCAGTATAAAATATACAGACAGGGGAAGCTTTGATGGCTTGGATTCATGAGTGAAGATTTTGGGAAGGGCTTTAACCACACTTACTACAAGAACAATGACCAAGGGTATGTGGGATACACAATTCTGGTTGGAATAAAAAGGGTGCTTAGGCCATCAGGAAGTGTCTGACCAGGAGTGTCATCTCCCAGTGCACTCTCGAGCAACCCATGCCCTGGTCCGCCAGCATACAAGGTTGGATCTTCAGCTTCCCATGCACCTTGTCACCTACTGTTTCGACCCTCGCCTGTCCATACAAACAAGTGAGAGCAAGCCCTTCCAGCCTGCACAGTGGATTTTTTAGGTGAGGCACAGCATGTGCAGAACTTGCCCGTGGCTAACTGCCACGGCCTAGCTAGCTAGGACGGTGACAGCAAAGTCCTCAAGTCATAGGTTTTGTAAGAGTGTCCTTCTCTTAGAAGACCTTACAAGACTAGATGAGCTCTATCTCCCAGGGTTTGAAGATAGGAATTTTCCTACTCCTATGAGGAGGGCCTGTTTTCGCTAATGAAGATTCACGAAGGGCTTTAACCCACACATTCTGAACAAGATTGTCACCTCCTGGGTCAGTCTCAAGCGACCAATGACACAACAGCACAACATCAAGCGTCTAAGTGGGATTCTGACTTAGAGGTGTCCAGTCATAAGCCTGCAGATAGTAGCCTCACTCCAGTGGCTCCTCACCTGGGAAGCTACACTGGGCACAAATACCAAGACTGCATTTTAAATCCCTAATAATCAGAAGGATGAGTTACAAGTGATCTTACAGCACCATTTAACCACTTAGGATCAGAGGAAATGAAGAGTACATAGACCAAGTAGGAATTGCTCCTAAATTTGAGCAATTTAGAGACTCTGGCCTCTTCAGGAGCCTGCTTAGCAAGGTCCATGGGATATAGCCCTAGAGGGCAGGGGGACCCAGGACTGTTGGTTGATATTCAAGGATCACCTGCTACAAGCTCAGGAGTGTTGCATCCCAACTAGAAGGAGGTGCAGCAGGAGGGCCAGGAGAGCTCCTTGGATGGATAAGGAGTTGCTGAGGAAACTTTGAAGGAAAAAAGAGGCTTACAAAAGGTGGAAGCAAGGACAGGTGGCCTTGGAAGAATACAGGGATGCTATCTGGGAAACTAGGGACCAGGTTAGGAAAGCTAAGGCCCAGTTAGAATTAAACTTGGCTAGGGATGTGAAAGATAACAGGAAAGGATTCTGTAATTACACTGCAAATAAAATAGACTAGGGAAAATGTGGGCGCCCTCCGGAAGCTATCAGGAGAACTGGCTGTCATGGATTTGGAGAAGGCTGAGACTCTTCATGACTTCTTTGCCTCAAGTCTTCACACCACCCAAGTCCTGGAAGGGTGCAGGGACTGTGAGAATGAAGACCTTGGGCCCACTGTAGGAAACGATCTGGTTCAAGACCATCTGAAGAACCTGAACGTGTACAACTCCATACGACCTGATGGAATCCATCCATGGGTCCTGAAGGAGCTGGCAAATGAAGTTGCTAAGACACTGGCCATCGTATTTGAAAATTCATGGCAGTCAGGTGAAGTTCCCAATGACTGGAAAAAGGGAACTATAACCCCCATTTTTAAGAAGGGGGAATTACAGACCAGTCAGTGTCATCTCTGTGTCTGACAAAATCTTGGATCAGATTCTCCTGGAAGGCATGCTAAGGCACATGAAAAACAAGGGGCTTGGTGACAGTCAGTATAGCTTCACTAAGGGGAAATCCTGCCTGACCAATTTGGTAGCCTTCTATGAGGGGGCTATGGAACCGATGGACAGGGATAGAGCACCTGACATCATCTACTTGGACTTGTGCAAAGTGTTCAACACTGTCCCACACAACATCCTTGTCTCTAAATTGGAGAGATATCACTTTGATAGGTGGACCACTCAGTGGATAAAGAACTGGCTGGATGGCCGCATGCAAAGAGTTGTGGTCAATGGCTCAATGTCTGGCTGGAGACCAGTAACGAGTGGTGTCCCTCAGGGATCGGTGTTGGGACCAGTCTTGTTCAACATCTTTGTTGGTGACATGGACAGTGGGATTGAGTGCGCCCTCAGCAAGTTTGCCAATGACACCAAGCTGTGTGGTTCAGTTGATATGCTGGAGGGAAGGAATCAAGAGGGACCCTGATATACCTGTGAGGTGGGCTGATGCCAACCTCATGAAATTTAACCATGACAAGTGCAAGGTCCTATACATGGGTCAGAGCAGTCTCAGGCACAGCTACAGGTTGGGTAGAGAAGAGATTCAGAGCAGCCCTGCAGAGAAGGACTTGGGGGTGTTGATCGATGAGGAAATGAACATGAGCCAGCTTCAGTGTGCGCTCACAGCCCAGAAAGCCAACCGTATCCTGGGCTGCAGCAAAAGAAGCATGACCAGCAGGTCAAAGGAGGTGATCCTGCCCTTCTGCTCAGCTCCTGTGAGACCTTACTTTGAGTATTGTGTGCAGTTCTGGTATCCTCAACATAAAAAAGACATGGAACTGTTGGAACAAGTCCAGAGGAAGGCCATGAGGATGATCAGGGGACTGGAGCAGCTTCCACATGAAGACAGGCTGAGAAAGTTGGGGCTGTTCAGCCTGGAGAAGAGAAGGCTGCGTGGAGACCTCATAGCAGCCTTCCAGTATCTGAAGAGGGATGCTGGGGAGAGACTCTTCATTAGGGACTATAGTGATAGCACTATATATATATACCACATATAGTGGTAATGGGTTAAAACTTAAACAGGGGAAGTTTAGATTGGATATAATGAAGAAGTTGTTTACTGTAACTGTGGTGAGGCACCAGAATGGGTTGCCAAAGGAAGTTGTGAATGCTCCATCCCTGGCGGTATTCAAGGCCAGGCTGGACAGAGCCTTGGGTGACATGGTTTAGTGTGAGGTATCCCTGCCCATGGCAGGGGGGTTGGAACTAGATGATCTTAAGGTCCTTTCCAACACTAACTATTCTATGATTCTAAAATCTCTCAACTTGCTTATATAAATGCATACTTACCTGTAATGTACACTGAGACAAGCATCAGAGACAAGAGATTTCTGTACCTCTTGGTACAGAATATCTCCCTGCTATATAAAAATTATCAGCTGTGCTTTGCTTAAAGGTTCATGATTTGATTTCTTAGCAATGATTTTCATGTGAGATACTTGTCCAGTGAAACATATTTCAGGCCTGACTGCCATCCCCATCCAAGGCAACTGAACCTTTGCAAACTAGAGTGGCAGCTGAAAAGAGTTCCCTTAAGTAACCCTCCCATGCAGCCAACTGAACCACTGCAGACATGCTGAGCCACATGGCTGCCTGCCAAGCACAGCACAGCAACTGAAGTTGAGAGTGATTTTCAGATCCAGTGTGTTTTATGCATCAAAAATTCCTCCAGGATGTCCAAAACCAAGAATTTCTAAAGACTAGCTTTCAAAGGCAAATGACATAATACTACTGACAAGCTATCCCTTTCCCACATGTTCAGTTGCAAGGAGATGTTTAGGAAATGTGTTTCAGAAATGAATCCCAGAAGTATGCCAGTTATACAGAGCCCTCACATTTACTATTTTGAGAGCAAGTTTTCATTTGGTGGTCACTGTGTCTCCAACTGGACAGTGCATTGAAGACCAATAAAATAAACCTTATCATTTACTCTTCAGTTAACTCAAAAAACTTTGGAATTGCTTGGCACAAAGTGATTTTGCAAGAGGATACCAAAGAATTAAATATGTAGGAACACAGATCCCAGTCCTTTCATACAAACACAGAAAAGAAATTAAACCACTGACAAGCAGGTAATTTCTTCTTTTTTTTTTTCCCCTGAGAAATGATGAAATGAGTGTTGCTCGGAAGTCAGGAGAAGATTACAGACTGAGAGAAACTTTGAAAACTAAACTAAGAATATAGAAGTAGGACATCTTAGGTCTTGGGGTTTTTTGTGTATGTTTATTTTTTATATCTAAAAATATTTAAACCAAAAGGTATATTGAAAATATTATTTTTCTTAAAACACCCTAAAATACGTTTTACTCCCGTTTTCAGTGATGTGTCTTTACATTACGCATGCACTGAGTAATATGAAAAACACAGTTTTGTACAAGTAGTAGGATTACCGTATTTTTGTATATTTGCATATGAAAATTGCAAATTACCAGAGGCTAAGAGGTTGCTGGGTTTTTTTTTAATATTTTTTATATGGAATCCTCCTAGCATCAGGAATCCTCTCGTCATTTCATGATGAAAAAGGCAAGACAAAAAGTAATTTTCTTTTCATTAGTGATCTCAGTATTTTTAAAACTTTATCTGAAAGTCAATTGATAGCATTTGCATTATACTTCTCTAGAGTCCATTCCATTTTTGAAGTCTGCTGCTTGACCAATCCTACTACTAGCACTTGTAAAAACAGGCTCTTGTATCACAGATTTTTCTCAAAACTATTTTTTGGTCTAGTTTTAGTAATCACCCAACAGCTCGCAATAGTAATTTCAGAGCCTCTGATTAACTGACACTCAGCAGATAACTTTGATGGATAATTTCTAAAGATATGACTCAGACTTCTCTTCTAAAGATTGTTTTCGCTTATGTTATTTCATTAATCCTTTTCTGATGTACTTCTCTTGCCTGAAGCACTTTTTTCTGCAGCAGTTCAGTGTTAATATACAGACTAAAAACATAAGAATTTCCATTTGCTGAATTTAGTTGCACACTATAATTACTTCATTGTGTACTGGACCATGCCCAAAAATATTTGCAGAATAATAAGTTAATAAATGTAACTCACTTTTTGTATTCAAAGTAGTGTTCAGCAATTTGTTCATCCCAGACGATTTTTGGTTTGTGCTCCTTCAAGGTTTCAATGTACCTACAAATTAAAAACACATATATGACATTAACTTTTCTGAAAAGTAGTTATGAAATTACAACACAGAAATTTCTGGGAAACAAAAAAAATTCCCAGTTTTACTATGTTCAGATGTTGAATACTGCATCGAAAGTATCTTCTTGCTGACAACTTCCTCAGTCACTTCATACAATTTGCCATGTTTATATTCTTAGGTTGTTGTGGGGTTTTTTAAAAGGAATGAATTAATTAATGTCCATCAACCGACAAATCTATAAAGGCACATGAAAGCAGTGCTTCAGTATTTCTACAGTCTGATTCCTATATGCCAAAGCACAGCAACTGTAGTCATCCCTAGGCTGTAACTAATAATGTCCTCCAGGGCTAATCAATGCAATTCTTGATCATAAATAACTATAATGTGATCAAAAAAGTTCTTCCATAGAAAGGGCTTAGTTACTCTTCTAAAATGAAATTAAAAAAGAGCTGATTTTCAAGGAAAAGCTACTGCTAAGTAACTTTTTACTGCTTTTACTTAGCAGTAACTAAGTTACTACTAAGGACTGCATATGAATTTTCTCCACCATTAGTTTATTCACATTATTCTCTTGCAATGACATTTTGAATGTGGAATTATCTACTTCATACCTTCTTGACACAACGTGAGGACAGAATAATATTTGTACCAATAAAACTGTACAAGGAACTGCTGTGAAATAGTTAGCATGCTGTAAATTCATGTTCTTGGTTAGCTCACAGTATTGTCTCAGTGCAGAGACAGTGTCTCCTTGTGCTTGCATTTATGACAGCACAATGGAAATCAGCTGCTAGCTGCCTCATGTAAGAAGACCAGAAAACAGCAAGCTGCCAGTGGTAGAGGTCCCACAGATGGCCCAGGAAGTCTCTATCATATATTCTTCTATCTCCTCTACATCTTTTTAACATGTATCTTTGTATTACATCTTTTTTTTATCTTTGTATTACATCATGTATTACATCTTTTTAACCTGCATCTTTGGCTACCAAGAAGGCTGAACTTAAATCTGCGGACAGCTTTCCTGACTAAACATTAGGGAGTTTATCTGGCCACAGGCCAAGCACAATCATTTTCTTTTTTCCTTGGGGACTGTATCAGGAGCTTGAACTCCAAGTCCCATTATCAGTATTTTATCATGATTCTATAAAGCTATCACAGGCAAACACAGTGATCGTAAGTTACTAATATTTTTTTTTTTTAAGATCTATCAAAACCATCACTTCCACAATATAGAATCATAGAATAAACTAGGTTGGAAAAGACCTTTAAGATCAAGTTCAACCATTCCCCAGCATTGCCAAGGCCATAAATGGAAAGGTACTGTCGTATCTTTCAAACACAATGCTGTACATGAATATGTCTCATTCTTGCAGGAATTTTTTTCCTCAGGACAGGATTTGCATGGAAAAATTTGTCTTCAAATCTCCTTATTTTTGAATAAGAAATTTCCATCTCCTATGCAAAATGTTACAACTGATTTCCACCAGCCACTACCCTGACTCCATCAGTGCTGAAATTCCACCTCACTATATGCTTCAAAAAACAGCAAAAAAGTTTGTACTTCTCAGTTTGAAAACATTTATTCTCTCCTTTGGCGTTAATCTAAACATAATTATACTATTTAGCATTGCAGGGAATATCTTCTCTCTTCTGCTGTGGCTTGCACATTCATATATTGGTAAATTGCTGCCTACTGCCAGCAGTTTCAGAAAAGATTTTCATTTTGCTTTTAAGTCAAATGAACCCAAGCCAGATATGCTATTTAAGTATCTACATGGTAGCAGCTATTGCATTATTCCTCAATACAAACATGCCCTGGGAAAATGTACCTTTTCAAAAAATGCAGTTGAAACTTTGGGACATGACCATCCCTTTTTAAGGTATAAAAAAATTTCAGTTGCCCCACTAGTGAAATATGCAAAGAGACCTAGTTTTGTATATTTCAAGTTTAAGGATAGCTTTTAACACCTTTCTTTCATTCCAGAATGGTGACTTCAGTAATGACAGGAGACAACACTCAAGTAGAACACGGGATCAAGATCTTATAAAAATTACCAGCTAAGACAACCTGGCATGCAGTTTTCCTAGAAGAACTAAATCAGCTGGGTTGGAAAACACCTTTAAGATCATCAAGTCAACTATTCCCCCAGGACTGACAAGTCCACCAATAAACCATATCACTGAAGGCCTCATCTACATGATTTTTGGACACTTCAAGGGATGGTGATTCCACCACTTCCCTGGGAGGAAGCCTGTTCAAATACTTGATCACCATGTCTGTGAAGAAATTTTTCCTAATATTCAATCTAAATCTCCCTTGGTGCAGCTTGAGGCTGTTACCTCTTGTCCTATTACTTGTTACTTGGGAGAAGAGATGTATGACTTCAGATGAGAAATCATATGCTAAAAATCCTAATACAATTAAAGAGTCTTCAACACCCATATGAGCAAGCTTTAAAATTAGAAATGCAACCTGAAGCAATTATAGCCTATTACATACAAGGCATATTATTGGTTTAAAAAGCTGTTCAGGCACGTGCTGCGCTTAATGAAAACCCATCCTGGCCGGGCACAGAGAATTTGTTTCCTTTTCTCCTTTCTCCTCTAGACATTTATCATAATGGTATGTAAGACCAATATGAACAAGTTAGTTTGTCTTCAAATCACACCTATTTTCCATCACACTTAAGCAGACAAACATGGAATATCAGTATGGCTAGGGAACAAGAGATCTAGATTCATTTCCAGGCTCTCAGAGAGGGAAAAAAGATGGGCAGAGTGCTCATCTCAGCCAGCCTTCCTCCTTCTTTCCACCTCTCACCTCAGTCTTCACATTTCAACTCCTATTTATTGCTATTTTTCTCTCCTTTCTTACTAACTTACCTCTCTTTCTATTGCGACTGTCCCAGTTCACATCTACCTTTGTACTCCTATCAAGACTAAATTATTTGCTTCCTCATCCATCAGCTCCTAACTTACTAGCTTTCTTCTTTTACCAAACTGCCTCAGCAGTTAAGAGTATGATAAACACCAAAAACACCTTTATTGCCTTGCACTACAGATTTTCTGGAAAGTTTGTGACCATTTGCAAAGAAAATCATGCTGGTTTTGTGGTCCCAGCCTGAAATGAGGCCAGGACAATTCAAGTATCTGGAGTGCTGATGCTATTCTCTAATGAAACACAATGCATCATGTAGAAATGATAAATATGCATGGACTATCAGGAATAGTAACTAAAGGCAGATGTCACCTGCATGTCCACCTTGCAAATAAATGCTTGTTCTTAACAGAGAACTGCCATTCTGGCTCATTTAAACAGGCCTTGGCTTAACTTAACCAAAGTAACATCCTTGTCTCCCAGAATATTTCCTCTTGACAATAAGTAAGCAGCTGAAGTATCAATTCAGTTGCCACAACTGGGCTTTGAAATTTATGACCAAATAAAATCATGGTCACATAAAGCGTGTTTGGAATGATATGAAGCATGCCTGCCACCTGTCATACAAGTCTTCAAATCTGCACTTTGCTGTCATACCTCTGTCAAAAAGGACAGAGATAAAGAGTTGGTGTCTACAGATTGCTACTCCTGGTTACAAACCCATTGGACAGGATTGGACTAAAATAAGCATTCACTTACACAGAGTAAATAAGAAACCAAAGTGTACATATTATGGAGTATCTGTAAAGTCAGTCCTGCCAATGATGTATATCTATGTACAACGCTAATATGGCTACACCTATATTCTATTGCACTTTATTGCACATATGACTAATAAATAAAGGATCCACAGGAAAGGTTCTCAGAATTTACAGCTGGTGTTTCTGTTCCTTTTTTAGGACACATTTCTTCTTTGCCTATTTGTCATCCATATAAAGAGCAAAAAAAAACCCCTTTTCCTCAATTATTTAAAAATATCACACCACAGAGGTTCACTGACCCACATGGCTTCATAAAACCACCAATAAGTATAAAAATACTTAGAGCACTGCATGCTGTCTCTGTTGATAACCAAGTTGATTCACATGTTCTATACTGTCTAAACCCTACAATATACCTTGATTATACTACGTAGGAAAGGGGCAGTTCAAGTGTTTGATTGTATCAGCACAAAGTTAGCTATTCCTAGCGGGGCTGATCAGAAGTCAGGTGCTATTTTGTGAGGTATTTCACATCTGCATGCATGCAAATTGTCCTAAATAGAGTTGAAAATATGATGATATTAATGAAAGGCAATTTCAACAAAATATATAGATGTGTCAACAGCAGTACTTACTATACCATTGCATGTCAAACCATATAATATGCACTTAGTTATTAAAATACTGTATTAATTTTATACTTTAAAATCAATGTAATGTTTCAGCTATTCATTATGATACTAGGAAAAAGTACAAGAAGATCTCAATTTTACTAACTCTATCACTAAAGTATTAGGGTAAAAAAGTATGAAGAAGAATACTCAGCAAAAAGTACTTTGTTAATAAATTACCTAAGTTTTGGCAGGATGTAGAATTTAAGCAGAACTTCCTCATTCTGACAAAAAAGAGAAGATCACAGCTTTCCTATTTCTTTATTTTTTTTTTTCTTTTAAAACCCCACTGGCCTCATTGGGTCTCTGTATAGATATAAACCTGAGTTTCTTTACTTTTCTTTCTCTGGATAGGATTTGTAATCTGGATCTTTTGTGGCATATAGGAAAAAAGACAGGATATGGAGGTGTGTATCAAACTGAAATCTTTCTACACATCTCCACGTAGTCATGGATAAAGGTACTGGAAAAATAACCCTCTTCTCAGGACAAGTCGCAGACTACCAATGCTGTTTGAGAATGATTATACCAGAAGATGCTATAGTGCAATGCCAGAATTTACTTTGAGCAGGGAAATGATTGCTTACTCTTACCATATTAAGGTAGTTTTTACTAGAATGCAGGATAAGAATCATCACAACACTGAAGATTTTGGCATATGAATTCCCACTAGAGGCTAGGAGTAGTAAATGAAAGCTTGAGAAATTGTATTAGATAATAAAGAAACAACTATCCTGCCAAAATTAAAAATACATAACACGTAAGTTATGTACCAAGCACAGAGTAAGTGGAAGAGAAGCTTAGTCACAGAAAAGTTATCCTTACAGAATTCTGAAATACTTGAAAGTACAGCCAGGTTTCTACAAGAATGACTATGTCTGAAGGAGAATTCAACATATGCATTGTTGAGAAGCCAGTAGGTGATTCTTTCTGCAGTCAGGTTCAAATCACCACACTGACATTACTGCAGCTTAATGTATGTCTTTCACAGAAGAAACACAGGTCCTAGTAAATTCTTATAAGGCAATGTATAATTATGTAATGGCAGTGATATTAGTCCTTTCTAGACCATACAGCATAAAGGCTCAAATTCTGTTCCAGCTCACTCAATAATCTGGCCTCCTGCAGGATCAAGAGACAAGACACTGTCTCTCTGCTTAAAACTACTTCTCAAGATGATGAAAAGTAATGCTTGTTTATCCCTATTGGCTTGTTTTAAGAATCAGCAGGTTCATCCTCCTAAAACAAAAACAAAATGAACCAAACAAAAACAAAACAACAACAAAAAATCTTTGAAAATAAACCTGCTAGTTTTTAAGGGTACATTTTCTGAAATGCTTAATTAATCTTCAGCTGAGGTTGAAGCATTTTCAAATACATTAAGTACAATACTATGCTCCATTATTCCAAGAATTGCCATAATAGGCTATGCGTATGAAAAAGTGAGGCTGGTATCTTTGGATGTGAGGCTGAACAAAGTTCAGATAAACTAATACATCTTCACTTCCAAGTAGCCCCAGCAGAGTGTTCATATTACTTAGATGACAATCACATCAGGCCTACAGTTTCCACTAAAATTATCTCTGGCTACTCCTCTTTGACCTGTGAAAGCAAAGTTGATAAAAAATACTGAACTATAAAAGTGATCCAGTGTTGAACAGCCCTCTCCCTTCAAAGCAGTGGGAATACCCATATTCTTGAACTCTCTTGAAGGCAGCCTCTGCTACCATTGCCCTACACTTCAGCATGTAAGACATGCTGCATTTTCAAACTATTTCAAGAACAGTCCAAGAAGCAAGAAAGCAGTATTCAACACTGCCTTGTGCAGCTCTGCTGCAGATCCTTGAGACCCAAGCATCCTGTTGAATACAATAAATCAAATTCCTTTGAAAATGGTCTTAATGTCAGCCCAACTAACAAATTCATGGTATTATTCCTTCCACCAAGAACACTCCTATACTTCCAGCTATTAGAGTGCGCTAAAACTATAATTTTCAATGCTGCTATGACAAACATGGACAAAATACCCACTAATTACTTGTACCTATTTCTGTTCACTTGAAAAGTATATATTAAATGCTTTCAAAATGCAAGAATACTTACTAAAATAATGGTATTTAAGTAATTCCTTACAAAAAAAACCATTCAATTTTGTAAGAGTAATTGTGATAAGCTATCTAAAAGAAGCTATGAAATTACAGAGTCGCTCAAGTTTTATGTATCTTACTGTGGTGCTCTAGTTTGCTGATAAATGGTCTCTTAAACCTAATGCACTCAAAACCTATTTCAGGTGACATTCCTAAGCGAAAGCACATTGTATTATTCCTACAAAGAAAAAAACACAGCCTCTCCCCACAGTAATTCCAAACTAAAATCCACACAATTCAGAATAAAAATGGAACAAGAGAAATTAGAAGTCATGACTTTTAGAGGTAGCAAAGACCAAAACCCAGGAAGGTTTGGTCTTAGATCTGAGCTTAATCTGCAAAATTCTCATTGCTGATAAATCTGACTATGACTTCTGACTTATCACACACATAATTTTTGAAATTAGCTGTCAATTAAACTTCGTTATTTCAACCTAGCACTCACAAAGCAGAAAAAAATGTTTCAAAGCTACTCCGAGTCTTTACCACCTGTCCTGTCTGAAGTTCAACCTCTGAAGACCTGGTGTTCAACCTCTGAACACCGAACACTTCCTATGAGATAAAAGAAACACAGTTCAGGGATAGTTTTTTAGCATGAAGTAGTCATAGATGTACATAATAAATTTAAATGATCAAGCACAATACAGCAGATAGTTTTACCTTCATATGAACAAAATCATAAATTCAATCCCTGACAGAGGACTGTAACTAAAGAAAACAACTACATTAAAGGAAAATGTATGGCAGAGCAGTAAACAACAAAACCTCCAGTGTCCTATGAAGCTATGAAGTACATACTGTTTTGGAATCAAGTGAAGAACAAATAACATTTCTGATCATAATTTTAAGTTCATTTTTCATACCTAGCAAAGGGATTTTTCTCCTCTCAAATGATCATGCTTTAGTCACAGTTATACACATTTATTCTGGACTTACACCAACAGAACTAATATAATACTTTCAGCCTCTTTTTTTTTTAAGATAGAATGATGAGAAATTCATGCATATGACTACTAATCTCTCATAAAAAATGCAGATCTCAAAGGATTAGTACATTTTTAACATGGTTTAGAATAACCTGTATGGCATATAATTTCTAAATTTTTGGTATGACTTGAATTGAATATGGGCTATGCAGTAATAACTATATCCTATCCAATGAGAGTGTAGATTTATGCCCTTTTAAGAAACTTGTCTTCAATTGGGCAGTAAATACTTGAGGACACGGACTTTAAGTCTCTTGATATTTAGTTAAACTAATACATATTCATGTGGCACCCTTCAGTTTTAAAGAAAAGCCTGGTACTTTTCGTCATGAAAGAACAGCTGAAAGTCTTCCATATCTTTGCTGTAACTCCAACAAATATTTGTATATTTTTATCTGTTTAGTTTCCGCTGAACAAACGTATCTGTGCCAGCTGCTAAAACTTGATAAGGTGAAGACTAAATTTTAAAGCAAAAACTAGTATGCATATATTTATTTGAAATGACTTCCAGAAGAGCTGTTACTTAAATCAAATTGCAACACTTGGAATGCAAATCAAGGGACAAATTGATGGCCCCCACATTTTTTTCCCTTTGAATTAACCAGAAATTTCAAAATGCAATACTATTTCACCTCTAACAGGTATGTATATAATTATATTTTTAAAGTTTTTAATTTAAACAGCACTATTTTTCACATTAACCATAACTAGAGCTCTCCGCCAGGTATACAGCACTTTGTGCACAAAGAATCTTTAGTTTGTTGAAGGAATTGTTTTAGTAAAGGGGAATTATACTCACAGCATATGTGCAATCTGGACATTCTAAAATTTTGTTAAAAACTGTTAAGTTAGAAAATAAACCATTTTGCTGTGTTTAAATGACAGAAGTTTGCTTTTTGCAATTATTTGAGCAAATTTAGACACTAAGTGTTCACAATTTATCCTAGTACACTGCTAAAGATAAGAGTAGGACATGCATGTACCTGAAGTAGTCCTATATGCAAATATATTAAATTGTAATAACACTTGCAAAATACTATCACTTTGCATTTCCTACACAAGTCATCCAACACAGAGTAATCACCAGTATAGCTGTGTAACCAACAAAAGAAAAATGTCCAAAAATGTCCTTTGAATGCTTACTAACTGTAAATCTAAACAAGTTAATGAACAGTATGATATGCATGTAACAGAAGATGAACCCAGAAAGCCCAAAGCAAAATCAGAGAGCAAAAAACCCAGCAAGGCATCAAACACTAAAAGCACAGAAGAAAAGAGACTGATACGACATGGAATGAAAAAAACATCTTAGGGTTTTTTTTAATATGTATAAAAAAGCATCATTTAGAAACAACTTCTGAGGAAAAAAGTTATAATTTTCCTTTTCTTCTTTTGATTTCAACAATGGACACTGCTTGTTTCAAAGGTTCAAGAAAAGCATTCATTCATTTTAATTTTAAAAACTAATTACACTGAATTAAGTCTGGCAAGATACTGAACAGGTTCATTGCCAGAAATAAGTTAACTTTTCTACCTTAAGGCAGCCCTGGGGGGGAGAAGTTTTACCTTTCATTGCAAAGAGCCATTCAAAACCATATGGCGGAGGTGTCACCTGGGAATAACTCCCTGTGCCCTACCTATCTAATTATCACAAACTCCTGCTACAGTTGTATTCACAGAGATGAGCTATTAATCACTGTGTTAAATAAAGAAAACGTAAAAAGAGGATGACAGCAAAGCTAGAAGATGAAGAGAAATAGATGGAACTGTCAACTGCAAAACTTTACAATGCAAGAGCAGGAATAACCTGGAGGATAGTATTTGGAATAGAAAAAAAAAGTTCCAACTGCAATCACTGAAAGACTTAATGGCCAATGTTTGGGATTGATAAGGCTTTTGCTGGGTATTATTTTAATTGTGCTTACTTTTACATAAGGTGCAGGGCTATAATCTGTTCCTCTTTAATCTGCCATTCTAGCTATTGCAATAAACCTCTGTACTGTTTTACACACATTGTATCATACAATGTAGCTATTGCACCACTTGAGAAGCTCTTTTACTTCAATCCCAGGCATTGTTTCCTCTTTAAGCAAAGATCTATTACTGCTGATATATCTGCAGTATGATATAACCACATATCGATTGCTGATGATCGATTCTGTACTCAGCATCAAAAAATAGTTGGTGAATCAAATCCAGAAGTCCTGAAGAGAAATATAAATTACTTCCTCAGGCCATAAAAAAAAAGGAGCTTCTTGGCTTTTCAGTAAGCTCTGACTCCATCACTGGGATCAGTTCAGCTAGTTTTTCTGACTGATTTTGGCACTTGCTGTCTTGAAGTCCCAAATATGATGCTGTGTGTAATCTTTTGCCCACAATGCTCTACATTTGTGGATTGTGATGACTGCTGCCTTTGATCAAATGCTCAGAAAGCTTTCACACAAAGGACCAAGCTAGGAGGAAAAAACAAAAGAACCTGCAGCAACATATGACTGACAGCCAAAATACAGAGAATCACATTGAAAAGGCTGAAACATATTTTATTGCCACTGGTCTATGTGGGTATCACATCAGGGATGGTCTAAATATCATACATGTTCTAGGTTTCTTAAGCTGACAAGAAGAGACAAAGGAAAAAAAAAGAATGGGGCCAAGAACTAATTTTTTATCCATTAATATTTCTGAGCAAGCAACAGCAATTCAACTATGCTGCATAATTTTTTTGGATCGGGGGAAAAGAAAAGACAGATTAATAGACCTGCTAATTTATATTCACAAAATATATTCCAATTACAACTAGCTCCTGACCCTCTCTGGCCCCACAGCCATTGCAAGAACCTCTTTAATTACTTGCCTCTTTTGCAATAAAATACAATTAAGCACTACTAATTATTTGACACAATATATTTTAAGCATGGAAGAGACTAACCAGTTGCTATAACAACATAATCTAATAAACTTGACTGGCAGCTATTACAGATTCTCTTCCCATAGCAGAAGTGTTTTGAACTACACCCATACTTTCAAACTTCTTATCTTTGTCGAATTTTCTATTTACAATAAAATAAGAACATATTGAATAGAAGAGTGCTGAAAGAATTCATAAACCCATGAGGTTGTCACAGCACTTCACACTTCAGGATGATGCATAAACATTAAGCAATTAAGACAGATGTGGAAGACAAATAATCTATCAGAAAACAAGTTCTTCATGTGAAAGACAGAAGTCTGAAATGACCTTATAAATCAAACTAGACAAAAGCAATACCAGTGCAGTCAGTAACTGGGGGCATTTTGTATAATAGTGATTTCACCCCACAAGGGCAGCAACTAAATATGCCACAGCATGTAAATATTTCTTCAGAAATACTGCAACAGCATTAGGATGTCTAGAAAAAAATAATTTTAGGCAGATATCAGAAAATTATAAAAACCCTCTACCTATCCTTACATGATTCTAGATGATCTTCACTGTGACCCCCAAAAGCATGTCTGGGGAAAACAGAAGATATGAAGTTACCAAGTTAACAGGAGAGCAGTTTTATGGAAGTATATTATTATAGGAGAAGATTGTGTAACTTCAGGAGCACTTTGATCTAGTTTATAGACAATGCAAATTACACTGTCATTTGAATCTGGCCAATCTCTCAGATTCAAATTTGAGCACAATGAAAGTATGAGTAAAATTACACAGGAATTCTGAAAGGTTTTTACAGATAGAGAAACACCATCCCATAAAGAACTGGTTTTATACTTTGAGTGAAGAAAGTATACAAGCCTTCCAGAACCAGAGATACTGTTTCATTCCAGCGAATAGATCTATGTTTATAAAAAACACAATCTGTCCAAGTTTTCTTACCTTTTCATTTGAGTTACTGGTTACTCTTAATTACACTTAAAGCTAACACAGGGTATTCATGTTTGGTTTTAGCCAGAGGGCAAATAATTTCTTGAAAAGGTTCAGCTCTGATAATAAAAATTAATGGAAATCACTAGAATTGCATAATTGTATTATCTGTTACTAACTAGTTACCAAGACTCACAAGTGCTTTAGAAAGCCAAAGGCACCTACCATTTTGCCAGTATCAAATCAATCTCTCCTTCCTTCAACAAACAGGGGAATCCTACTTCTGCTCCTCTGCTAGTCAATCTTAGCAGAACACAAATCCTTGCATTTAGTTCAACAAATATTTCCAAAACAGGATTTAGCTAAACCATAAATAAGAAAGTAATAAAAACATTTAAGATATCTTAGTAACATTTAAGGAAATCCAGAAATATGGAAATAAACCATTATGTTTATTTATTAGTTAAAATTACTTGTCTTTCATTGCCTAAACAAAGCAGCTATTTTTTTTGTTTGATTTTCAGATGCATCTCAGAGAATTTACAAGTAAAATTGTGTATCTACTATTAAGCATAGCATTCAGATTCTAAAACAAAAAATATCAAGGCTTTGCTTTGTTTTCAAAAGATTTTAGATTTTACATAAACTCGAGCTTATTTTAGTCTTAAAATGTGCATAGAGTTTTAAAAATTTAATCTTAAAATCTATGAAATATTTCAGTGTAATATACTTGAATATTTTCATAGGAAAGCTCTTAGAAGGCCATATTGTATGAACTTTGGGGGGCAAAATTTAGAGCAATATTACCATCTTTACCACCCCAGGATTAATATAGAAGAACAGCTGACAGAACAAGTGCATCACAGACTTAATTAGAGGACTAACAGAATTAATCACAGGATTCATATACATACATCATTTTTAAATAAGGAAAATAAATGAGAA
Organism: Melopsittacus undulatus; assembly: GCF_012275295.1. Classification (NCBI taxonomy): domain Eukaryota; kingdom Metazoa; phylum Chordata; class Aves; order Psittaciformes; family Psittaculidae; genus Melopsittacus; species Melopsittacus undulatus. Next base: position 49,736,213 of record NC_047530.1, read on the forward strand.
GGATCAAAGAAGTGTTTTTAAAGGACAGAAATACATCAGGTTTAAAAGCAATTCATAGACACAAAGTAGATGTTGCCAGAATGATATGCATATGGGACATTACCCTTTACCTCCAATGTTACTGCTATTCTACAAAAGGACAAGACAGCTACGTATAATACAAACATCTTCCATTTTTCCATGCAGTACTTGAGTGTACTGGCTTTGGAGTTCCACAACTATTTAAACGAGCATCAACTATTATTTGACTTGCCTGTCAAAGGGGGATAGAGGACTACATGTTCTGCTGTTTAGTTTGATTTTCACAGCTACTAAGAAAACAATGCAATCATTAGTCAAGAATGAAAGTCATACTGCAGAGGTAAGATCTGTTAAGACTGTAGGATACTATTAGTGATAGTACTTCACACCCACATACACTGAAGAATACAGCCTTTATGCATGGAAAGAACCTTTCTGCATGGGCCAGTACTGAAAAATTGAAACTGGGGCATTACATCTTTTTCTCAAAATAGCTGAGATGATGATTTTCATTAACACAAGCAAACACAGAATAATTTAACTTCAGTACCTCTAATACTTGACTAATTGAATGCTTAACTTTGACTGTACTGAAAATGTATTTTAATAGAACTATGCAATTACTGCATGCAAAACATAGCAATAACTTCCATAATTTATGTATTCCAAAGCATTACAAAGGCTAATGAACCTTGCTGTTTCGATTTATCATGAAAATAACCTGGTTAGACAGTCATTAAGAAGCTGTTTTCTCATAACACAAAACAGAAGTTCTTGCTAATAGAGAAAATACTATAAAATAGATCTTACAGGTAGACAAAGAGTACCTTACCCATTCTAGAATTTTCTATAAAATGATGAAAAATTCAGAATTGTGAACAATTATTTGGCAAAGGTCTCCTCAGATTTTTTCAAGGACAGGTGGAAAACCCCTTCTTTTCATAATGCTCTGGCATCTTCTAAATGCCTCATTGGCATTATCCAATTAACCTCCTGAGCACCTCATCTTTAACATGGAGGAAAAATCAGAGATGCTAACTTCTGTCACAAGAGCCACGTATTGAAAATCATCACATGAACAGAAGTCTGTCATTGTAAAAATTGCTGGGGCCGTATTGGTAAATGACTGATTACTATCTAACAGTTTCCTGAAGCAGATTTTAATACAATTATTTAAAAAATAAATTAACTATCCACTTGATTAGCATTTTTCTTCCTCAATATTTACAAGAAGCACAACTTGATTAATCCCCAGTTTGAGTATCACATCAGGAGCCAAGGCTGTAACTAGATTCCAGCTTACAGAACAAGCTTATTTCTTTCTGTTGAAACTGAATAAGGTGCTACGAAAATTTCAAGAGTCTGTAATGAGGTTGGCATGTTCTGTAGATAAAATTATAGGTGGATTTCAATTTAAACAACAAAGTTGCTTAGTCTTTGGGTAAGTTTGAGAGCTCTGATGATAACTTGTAAATACAGTTAGTAAAACCAGACAAATAAACCAAATAAACCAAATTTGCTGCAGAACATAAAGCTAGAAAGTATTTTAAGGTTTTGCTTCATGAGTAAAAAGGGCTGAAGCCAGTTATTTGAGCCATATTTTACTTTTATTTGGAATCTGCATCAAGGGAGGTGGGAGGAAAGACATACAAATCTTGAAATTACTTTGAATCTGTGAACCTCAAAGGACTAACTTGCTTTCATACATGTAGAAGATGACTGCAAAGTAATTTAGAATTTTATCCTCCATATTCCAGAGCACAGATGTGAGAGATGCCAAGTGCCTTATGACCTTGTTCTTTTCATGAATTCAGAGGCAAAAAGCTCTTGTCTCTCTTGGGTCTCCACAAACACTTCCAGAAAAAGATTTATTAGGCTTGTCACCAACACATCAACATCCTGCTTCAATAAAAAAACAGGCCCTTCCTTTCTTTTCACAATGAAACAATTGGTGTTGAGTATGTTCACATTGTGTGTTTCAGGAGTTGTTTCTCTGGACTAACCCTAATCAGGTTTCGTGGACTCAAGGTTCATGGCAATGAGCTAAATGTACTCGTGCACCTCAGTTTCCATTTCAGTCTTGTCCAAAAGGAATTAATTTTGTATATTCCAAGACTGTTTTGCAATGCGAATTAAAGTAACAGAAATGAGAGACCATGTGGAACACTGATTAAAAAAGTGTATTCCAGAACCAAAGTGAGATACACCACACTATTTTAAAATGTTTCTCACAAAAAGAATGACCAGAGGGGTTTTTTTTGTTAATTGATTTTTTTTACAGTATCTCCAAAACAATGCTGAAAAGTCAGATTTTTCTGCTTTACAGGAAAGTGAAAAAAATTCTCAAGCTTGGAAATATGATACACATAACAATGGTGATGCAATAGTATATCTGAAATACTTGGATTTGGCACTCCAGTAGATTGTAGCTCATAAATAACAGTGACATTTTCAGTAGCTCATAACAGTGACATATGTTACAAAGTACAGAAATTGTATAGAAAACACATAGGCTGACATATATGCAAAAATACATATTTCACTTTTTTCACATAAAATAAAAAAGTATGCCCTAACACATTTGCTTGGTTTGTTTATTTAATAAAGATACAAACTTTCTAATTCAGAAAAAAAAAAGCTTCACAGAAAGGGTCAAAGAGTAATTTCAAAAAGAAGTTCTGTACTTACAGGAAGCCAACCTGATTTCTATGAAACTAAAAACATCCAGGGCAATGGTGGCAGTATGTATTTTAGATATGCTCTATTGTAAAATAAATGAGTGCATATTCCATTGACTTAAAATTTAAATTTACCCACTCACTGATAGAAATAATATGGCCTAAATGTATTAGTTGCTAACTTAATTCCACGAATTCACTTCATTTGACAAAAGCCTTCATACATGCTTGCTTTCGTGGATCTTAATTTATCCCGAGTTCTTGAGATTCCTGCCATTTTCACTCACCCAGTTGTACGTTTCAATGCTTAAGTATTTTTAATTTTTTGTTTGTTTGCTTGCTTCTGCAAATCAAATGGGTAGTTATATAAATCACTATTTGCTGGTGCAAAACAACAAACCCAAAACCAGTAAAATATGGCAGGGTACAGATGTTCTTGTAACAGTACACTCCTTTATCTCTCCTGTTCCTTCAGCCTGTTTTTAAACAAAACCAACTTTGATTCTCACAACTCCAGATACATTCCAAAGTATTCTGTAAAATTTCAGCTTCTTTTCTCATGAGAATTTTGCTAATTCTCTTATCGATTTTTCTCATAGTTTTTTTCTAGGTTTAAAGAAAACACGTTTTCTAGTTCTAAGAATGTATGCATGACACTGAACCTTAATTTAAAATTATTCTATTTTTTAATGCTAAAATTCACAAATCACTAAGCATGTCTTAGGAGAACTCTAGAACTTAAGAATTGAGATCATTAGGAAAGCATGTATTAGAAAACAGATAAAGTGCCTGAATATGCTGAGTTAAATTTTGCATGTAGTTAATTTTGAAAAAAAAAAGTGTTCTCCTAAAAATAAACACAGAGAAAAGCATAGTATGAAAACAAGGTCATTACATTTGTAGCAATCTAGCAGGTATTACTAGCCTGTAATCAAGGAGAGAGGAAACTCATGGAGACAGATTATATGGCATCATCTTGTACATCAGGAAAGGACAGAACTGAGAAACTGAAAATTGCAAGAATCTTCAGTATTCAGAAGAGATTATGGAAAGATGAACTGTATATAAGACTTAAGGACCAACACAGCCACATTAGGACTGAAAAATAATTAAAATACCAATAAGCATGGTGATTGAAATATTAGAACTAAGTCAATATACATACCCACATGTATTAAAATGGAATAGAAAACAAATTCATCATTATTCAAATTTTCATAGCAGATGTAAAGATAAAATATTTTTTCCCCTATACTACTCATATGAAACATTAATACCTAGCTTGCATGCTGAAACTTGAAGTTCATTTTACAAAGCTGAATTAAATATCTGAGTTTAGCTTGAGCCAGTTTAGTAAATATTGAGGGAGCAGAACCTAGGAATTAGCACACAAGACAGCTATCAGAGTTGAACACTGTCTTTTTGGTTTGCCACTCCTACCTTTCTTTTAAGGTTACAGGCAACTCATTTATGAACATGGAATATCTCCATCATAAAGCAAGGTTTTACCTGCCTTTGCTAGACATGTTGAAACTTTAATTACCTTATTGCAGACATACATTGATACTTACACTTCCATAAATCTATGACTTAGTATCTTGAAATACCAACTACCTCCCTAAAACTTAGGAAAAAGTCCAAAGTAAGACATTGGAAAAATCAAGTCAGGAAAGTCATGCTGTCTAATGAACATCAGCACTTCCATCTCCCATTAGAAAGGACTCAGCAAACAAATATTTCGAAGACAAAGATCAAGAACAACACCAGACACAACAGTACTAAGTTCAGTCTTCTCAGCTGTGAGCGCACTACCATGTAACTCTAAAGTCCAGCTGAGCCAGTAACTGAGACATGAGAATTAGTTTTAGTTAAAATTCTGAAACAGAATCACAGTATAGAAGGTTTAACAGAAAATAAAATCTAGCAAATCTATCCACTTGCATCATGCTACCTTCTATCTTAATTACAAAGGTATTAGGAATAGATTAAATACCCTACAAAAAAAGACAAAAATAGTGAGGCATCTCGTGTAATGCTTGATGGTAAGATACTTGTTCGTTATAAAGCTTTCTGTTTTCTACTTGGCCACAAACACCCAAAGAGACAATTTTTCAAATGAGCATTCCAAGTAAAAGCTACCAGTTGCTGATGAAGCTTTTCATAGCTGGAGTTGAACAGTAAAAGGGTCTGGTTAAGTGCACTTTCACAGCAGAGGGAAAGATGTTTGATTCTCAGCAAGTCTTCCAGATGACGTAAAACTGAATTAGACAGCGAAAGCCTTGTTACAGTAACTCAAAGTGGCCCCTAAGACATTCATTATGCACTGAATGTCAAATTCAGCTTTAATTCACTAACAGAACACTAAATACATGAAAGAAAATGCTGACGAGTGACACTTAGGCACTGGCCATTCCGGTGAGGCATGTGAGCAAAGAGATTTAAGTAATTTGTGGAACGCCTCCCTAGCTGAACCAGGTCAAATGCAGAAGAGAACCTTGTAAAAATAAATACATGGTCTGCTAAGACTGATGTGTCAAACAGGACAATGGTTGAATTTAAATATGATTTCAGGGGAATCAAAAAATTACTTGAGAGGGCACACTGTAATCTAGTGTTTATACTGTTTTAAACACTTATTCTGTAACAGCATTAGTTGCTGCATTTGAATAATGTATACATGAAAATAATAGGCAACTCTCCTCCTACAGTGCCAGTGCATTGAGTGAAAGGAGCAGGACCAAAATTATAAAGAAAAAAACCCAAACTTGTGTCATAAACTCATATGTACAGGAATAAGTGAACAAAGAAATCTACTACTATATAGGTTATTAAAGCCCAGAAAGCAGCCCAACGTAGGTGAGAGAAGAACACATGGCCACTGGAAGAATCTTTCTGACTGAAGGAGTGCACAGTTCACAACTTTGTCTCAGAAACTTAAATCCAGTAAGTACAAAGTTAAAAATGGTTACACCCGTATATCCAGCAAAATACCTTGCTAAGTTATTTCAGGCAAAGCAACTCTAATCATCATGGATAAGTCTTAAATGTGTGGTTGCTGAAGTGTGCACGTGGTCAATTTTGGGAAAAAGAGAGCAATGGCAGGCTGCTAATGACAGATCAGCAAGCTGAAAAAAAAACTTATCCTGTGTTTTGCAATTGACTGTTTCAAAAAATTGACTGTTTCAGTATGCACAGCCTCCAAAGAACTGTCAAAAATATCAAGTCTTCTAAATTGAAACATCTAGAAAACAACGTCTGAAAGACATGCTTGAGGATTTTTCTCAGAGAAAAACCTGAAGCCCTATAAATATCAAACATACATTTCTTCATCTCACTTTTTGATTACTCCAAATGGCAGTCAGTTCAATTTTCTCCAAGTGTCCTGTTTAGAATCAGAGAATAGTTAGGGTTGGAAAGGACCTTAAGATCATCTAGTTCCAACCCCCCTGCCATGGGCAGGGACATCTCACACTAAACCATATCACCCAAGGCTTCATCCAAGCTGGCCTTGAACACTGCCAGGGATGGAGCATTCACAACCTCCCTGGGCAACCCATTCCAGTACCTCACCACCCTAACAGTAAAGAATTTCTTCCTTATATCCAATCTAAACCTCTGCTGTTTAAGTTTCAACCTGTTACCTCTTGTCCTATCACTATAGTCCCTAATGAATAGTCCCCCACCAGCAATCCTGTAGGACCCCTTCAAATGTAACTATAAAACACATAACTTGTAAAACATATGAATTGTACAAAGCATAGTTATAGGACCTAGAGCTGTGCTCATACAGGAGATCTGAAAGAAAGAAGCAGTGCTCCTTCTTTATTATTTGGATGCAACAATCCAGATTGATAAATTATGAATTATTACTGATTTCTCTTAAATCTAAATTTCTGCTCCTTCATGTCAGTTACCAAGATAAAGGTCCTTTTAAAGAAATCAAAATACATAAATAAAATACTGACTGCAAAGGTATATATATATATATATATATAATGCTGAGAAACACAAAATGAATGCTTTATCTCCAGTTTGCACATGGCACAGTGACACAAAACTTGCATGCTAGGTCTAATCCTCTAACACAGTAGCATCGCCTTCCAGGTGGTTAGGCACGGATCAAACATTTTCACAGGTTTCACTTCTATTAAGATCCTTCATTACAAAAGACTTCAGTAAGCACTAAGTGCCTAAATGCTTTGGGCAACTTGGCTTGCCGACTCTAGAGTGTCTGGGAAAAGTGAAGGCTCAGGCCTTAATTGGTCCAAATCTATCATATTTTATTTCAAGGGTGGGTAAGGGACTGGGTGGTCATCTATCCTGTCATTTAAATACACCTACAGTCTTAAAAAAACACTGAATAATTAAGATGATCATAAATTTTGCACTACCTACAAAATGAATGTATTTTACATTTTTCAAATATAAAAGAAATGCATATTTCATTACAGAACAACACAGACTGCTGGTGGCAGTAAGAGCTGGGTTTATGCATTATTTACGCATGAAAAAAATCATTAATTCAAAGCTTGCCTGATGGTGTTCATGCCTTTTGCAATACTAAGTCTGAGAAAGAGTGAAGATGTTTCAAACTGCAAACTTGTGGGTCACACGCTTTAGCTGGCAGTGGAACACTGGGAAACGCCTGCACACCATCCAGTCACTTCCATCAAAAGGTTGATCTGCAGTCCACAGAGAGAGCAAAAGAAAGTATATGGCAGAGCTACAAGTGGTGGGCAGTGTTTCTCCAAGGTTCTCAGCCCAGCCCATACACAAACACAGGAAAGGTCTGCATAAGCATTGTCCAAGATCTGAGCATTCCCAGGTTCAGCACTCAAGTGGGTATGCAGTGTCACTTATAAAGAACTATAATGCATGATACTGTCAGCCTACAATTTTCTGCTATTCATTTTCTGTCAGCAGGTAAATGGGAGCAGAGTGTCATTACAGATTAAATTGTAAGCAAATGAAATTACAGAATTGGAAGGGAGCAACTGTTTTAGCTTAAGGAGACTAATCAGTGTGACAAAAGGATGTTGGCACAGACCTCCTACTAAGGGCAGTGCAAAGGCAGATTGCAAGTAATATTTGTCTCAGTGGGTCATCACTGAAAGAGAGAAAAACTGTTGTATGAACTTTTGCCATAATTTGATATTTATGACTTCTCAGAAGCCTGGCTTTTTCTGACTTCAAACTCTAAAGATGGAAAGAAGACACCAGTAGGAATCCAGAGTTCTGCACTGAATAAGGCTTTTTTCATCAAATTAGTAGGCATATGGGCTTTTTATCTGGCAATAGTAAGTAGGTTGTTTTACAACAGAAAGAAATAAGCTACAGTTTCACAAATATCTGTGTTGTAACCTTTGCTGTTCAATCTATATACATAAAAATCTGAAAAGGGAGCAATTGGCAAGGGTGCAAAATCTGCTGATGATATGAAAACATTCAGAGCCAATTAAAACCAAACTTGACTGAAATGAGTTGCAGACGTTCACAGTGATGACTTATGTGGCAGTAAAATGGCAACCAAAATCTGATGCCAGTAAACACAAAATAATAACTACCGTACTGGTTCTGAATAAGCCGTTATGACCCAGAAAAAGACCTTGGTGTTTTTGTAAGTTGTTCTCTGTTATCATCAGTCTAGCACTCAAAAGTTGTCAAGAAGCCAAACAGAATATTAGAAGTCAGTAAGAAAGGACCACAGAAACATGAACTACAAGTAATAAACTGTTTCTCTCCCTTTATGAAGTGTTTTAAATGCAGTGCCCAGTTCTGATGCTTGGATGCCTATGGTATGTATCAAGTGCATTTTAACAAATCATACAGCAACATTTAGCTAAGAGTCACATTTAACCAGACTCTGACCAACTCGAGCCAATGCCTCTGCATGATGAACACCCCTTGAATCAAGAAATAAATAACCAACCAGAAATAATTTGTATCACTTTGGCCACAAATAACTGCAATCAGTTAGGTGAACATAAAAATTACCTTGATTTGAGCACTGATTTACATTTTGTTTTCCCACAGGGCCAGTAGGTGCCATTGCAGTAGATGAGGGAGACATCTAGGAAATAAAAAAGTCTGGGGACAATTCCCTTAGCCATGGTTTTATCTCCGTATGTGAACAAGCACTAATAGAACCTGTCAATCACCAAAAAGGTGTGTGGGCTGGGGAGAAATTAGAAAAAAGCAGATGAGATACTGACTCGTGTTCCAACGAGTACTGATATTGTGCATAAACCTTGCTAGGAGACATGCTAATCTCCAAGGTAAATTTAAGTAAGCATGTTAATTTTACAGTATTTAGAAAAGCATTAGAAACAGAACTAATTTTAATTGCAGCAAACCTGGCATCTTGATGATATAATTTGCCAACTTGATTGCACAATAAAGGATCAGGGATTTTGAAATTTGGTAGAACATTCGGTTTTTAGAAACATACATCATGCAAATGTGCTGAGAAACACCTACAAAAAGATTAAGCTCATTTATACACAGGCTCTGTAACACTGACTAGTGTTAATATTAAATACCTTAAACATAGTATTTTATTTATGGAAATATTTTTTTTTTCCAAATTATTATGAAAACCTTAACCTTTGGAATTTAAGATCACTGATTAAATGGCCGTTATTTTTAATCACTGCTATGGTATTTCAGCAAGTCACCTGCAGATAGAGATGAGCTACATTTTCTAATTTGTTTGCTACCTTCTTTTTTTTAATTATATTTTGCTGGAACAGCTGTGATGGTAATAAGCATGATTCTTTTTGCAGTATTTCTCATCTGGTGAGGAGGTTTTTTTGTGTTAACAGAGTCTTTCACATACTTTACACTTGGCATGTTTTCTCTGGTAACTATACCTATACGTATTTTCAGTGCTGATTCTAAATATTTGTAGACTGTAACGAATATTTATAAAGCACTAAAGCAAATAGTTACAAAAACTACTCTGTTACTACATCAGTTACTTTAGGTGCAGAAAATTTCCATTAGAATGCTGTATCAACGAGGAAGATAAAGAGAAGCTCTCCAGGATATGAAACAAGTTTGTATTAGAGACATCGTACATTACTCTTAATTTATGGGCTTTATGTTACAGTGAGGTAAACACTTTTTATGCATAGACCTACAAAGAGGACATAAACTAAGCAAAATTATTTTCTGTCTTCAGGTGCATAACTGGATGTACATACATGCACACCTATGGACTGGGGCAATTTTCCTGAAAAACAATCTGAATTTTCAGCTGAACTGACATTTCAGTAATGGTATCACTGAAGCAATAGTGCTAGACTTCACTACAAGAAAATGTAACATCAGTAATTAAAAAATGCAAAGTATGAACATTGACACGGTCCGGAAACTTGGCAAGAACCTCCCAAGAACTCAAAAGTTACATCTTATAAGTCTCCCACTTGATATACTAGGAATCCCAGTGAATTTAGCCTAGAACAGCAAGATGGATTAAATACTTTACTATAGATGGTATTTTTAAATTTAAGCAATACCTCACCTTTCAACATTTTACTTTCTACAACTTCTCGATCCTTAAATATCTCCATATTGTCCTTCTATTTATTTATCCTTAAAATACTAAAATGTCAGTGTGTAACATTAAATAACCATTTTGTCTGAGAAAAATAACAGCAAGTCAGATAAATATATAGTACCAGGCAAGTAGTTACATAAAGTTACATAAGCCCTGTGAACAACGTTTACCCTAAAAATTGGCTTGAGTTACACGGAACTATAGAAAATACCTCCCTATTCCTATCAAACCTCTCTGTTTTTATCAGCTTTTCTGTAATTGTGTTGTAACTCCACAACTGGAAGTCTCATACTTGGCTTAATGACATGGAAAGCAGAAAAAATGCCCCCTTCCACCTTTCCCCTCCCCCCCTGCTTCCATCCCCCAACCCACCCACTTTTCAAAGAGATTGCTTTAATCTGCTTAAGTTAGTTATAACTATTCCCTAACTACCAGAATTTATTTGCAATGATGTCTCCACTCTCACCTTTGGCATACAGTCCACTTCTGTTTTCAAACAATAATGTTAGTTAGAATTAATAAGTATTGCTTATGATCCAACCTGTTAATAGCAAGATTGATCCATGGGGTGCTTTATAGCTTGTTAAAAGTTTATTAGCTATCACAGATCATCAATAAAAACTGTTTAATTGGCTAACTGCTACAGCTGCTGCTGTCAGTGTTGCTTGTGATTCTACCCATGTATACAGCAGGATCTACTCCTGTACACCACCTGGTTGATAATCCTTTTACAGGGGACTCTTATTGCAGTTTTGTACTCCGTAATAACTCAACAGATTTTACCTCTTAACAGTTCCTATGAGAAACAGTGAGATTAGGTTACAGCTGCAACCAGAAAAATCTTTTTAAAACGTGTGGAAAATTAAAAGCCTTTCATGTGCTTGGTTTGATAAGTAGTGATCTGTGTCGTTTTACAACACAGACTTAAGTTGATGAGGAGACTCAAATCCCAGTCGAGTCTCAAATCCAACTTTATTACAACCAAGCCCTTTTTATCCCCTTGTTCAGTACTTTCCCAACCTGCATATACATGCAACGTTCAATCTCACTGGCCCCTGTAAAACTCTCCGGGTAAATAGTCCAATCACAATGCTGCAGGCCCTCTCACAACCCTCACATCCTCAACTGAGACTCCTGCCACAACTACATCCTGGCCCATCCCCCCAAGGCTTGTTTTCCTGCCTTTCCTGTCCAACAGTCCAACTTATCCCTCTAGGGCTTGTCAAGCACCAAGGCCTCAGAGCTCATTCCCAAACTGCTTTTCATGCAAATCTTATCGCCTTCACTCCCCACAGTGACCTCAGAAAGTGAGCGCCCTGCTGGGCTGACTAGAGATTACTACAGCATCTTTGTTCGTCTTTACTACAGCTGTTTCTCAACCTCACATGGCTAGGTAGGTATTTGCACTGAAAAACATCTAGCAACCAAAACATTTGGCCAGCTGGAATTGTAAGAATGATGATATTTAACAATTATTAACAGATATATTCAAGGCCCACCTGAACAAGTTCCTGTGTGATGTTCTCTAGCTTACCCTGCTCTTGCAGGGGGGTTGGACTAGATGATCTTTCGAGGTCCCTTCCAACCCTTGGGATTCTGTGATATGGTATTGTATTATTTGAATTCTGTTTCAAGAGATAAAATTATCATGCTTGATGTGCAGGACTTTTAATTTTCTCCATAACTTATTCTAATTGCTTGTCATATGAAAATTGTGTTTAATCCACGAGTGTTTTTTTCCTCATTAAACCATCTCTTAACTATTGTTTACGAACAACTGACAGCCATGCTCTACTGCAGATGTCCATATGAGATTATCAACTCCTCCCAAGTTCTCAGAGCAACTCTGGAAGACAACATGACATAAGGAATATCATAAATATTTTCCTTTTTAGAATCTGTTGTATATATTTTGGGGTTTCAAACATACACTAATCAAGTACAGCTATTTTATCAATATGCATTCTGGCAGCAGTGCCCAGGCTTTCACTAGTAAAGAGCACAGACCAAGTAGTCTTCTGAAACAGGGTTATACCTGGAGAAGTTCCTAAGAAGTAAATGCATATAGTGTTTATTCATTCATTCATTCATTCATTCACTCATCTATTCCTTCAATAGACATTCAAACCCTATATACTTGAACAGATGAAGCTGTCAAATACTGCTCTAAACCAGGTATTTCTACAGTACTCCTCCTTAAAGGTTCTGAGTGAAGCAGTAGTACAACAGCTGCAAATTTCTTTCTTTATGCCAGGTGAATAGTGTGTGTGTGTGTATTTCTAGCAGTAAGTACCTCTAGACCTTCTAATTTTCCTGCTGCAAAGGGTATTGTAAGACAGTGAAATACATACACACACACGAAGGAGCTAATTTCAGTTACTTGTATACACTAAGTTTAATTTTAAAACTCTATGCCCCTTATGCAGCAAAACTGTCCATTCCTGACATTCAGATTCTAAAGACAGTGTTATACATAGGATATTGCATTTTACTTGGCCTTCCAGTACTAACTTGGTATTAATACATGAATAAATATTACACTTTGAAATCAAGAAACACATTATCTTTGCTTGTTGAACAACAGCAGTGCACTTAAGACAATCTTTCTCTTGTGGCCTCTCTCTGCCCTGGATTTTGTGAGATATGAGAAGAATAGTTATGTCTCATCCTAGCAGACTGTTAAATCTGCTTGCTAATTATACATTAAGCATTGATAAATGCTGAAAGTGAATTAATGCATTACAAATATATGACATGTATCTTAAGCTACTATTAAGGCTACAGTCTTCTGAATAATGAAGTAACCAAGAATTTTAACCACAGTTCAGAAGCATAATCACATTTCAGAATAATACTTTATGGTATAAAAGCCTTGAGTGCTTTCAGAGCCAGTGTGAGCTTATCAAGTCATAAAAAAACTAGGTTATCTGCAATTCATATTACTGCTTTAGAGTCTTACATATATTACTTTAGATCATCTTTACCAAAAAATGTAAGTATTAAATTTTTAATAGTGTTCCAATATTTCTTAGCCTTCAAAAAGGCATCATTTAAGCCTACTTACGTAGAAGGGCAAGGGAAGAAAAAGATGCAATACTCAGATATAGGATTAGCACTGCCGCCTATAAGTTGCAGATAAAAAAAGAGATTCATTTCTTGGTGCGAAGCTGCTGCTTCTACTTCAACCCTCTTATACTCTCACTTGTTTTCTGACGATTTCCTAGAATTCCATCAGTGCAGTGTACAAACTTCCAAAGATCCTTACAGTACTAATAGGCAGAATGTATCATCACATCAGAAGAGAATATTGCCTACAGTTTTGCTTCTCTGAGAGAGAATTCACATTCCTGGACCTCAGTTCCCCATGTGAGATAACCAAAAACTCTTGAACCTCTTAGGAGCTGTGATATTGGCTTGATTTAATTAAACCCATGCATGGTACCAACATTATGAGGCACTTTTTAACAGCTTTTGGGATATTCCAGCCAACCAACAACCTCTGTTCCATCCAACTAAAATAAAACGTATTCTGAAGTTTCCTTTCCCCTTGTGCTTTGTTTCCAAGCCTAGTAACTCTTCTGAATATTCAGAGATGCAAAACTTGAAAAAAAAAAAAATAAAAAAAGAAGAGAAAAAGAGTGTCAGCTCCTGATTATAGCGCATCAATACTGGAATGCTAATGATAAACTCTGAAGCAATATGATGGTCAACAGAGCTTTCAAAAAGCCACATACAGAACAAGGCTGAATTCATAAAATATCTGATTTCTTTGTGGGGAAATTTGAAGGAGAACAAAAATTGAGAAAGAGACACAACTTCCAGTGAAAGTTTTTCTTCTAAGACAGAGTCAAGAAGACATGTCTGCTACAAATCAAAGGCTACAGGTAAGCTCAGAGCAGAGCGTGGGCTACGCTGCAGTCTGTCACCTGCCCTTTTAGGGCAAAAACTCCCAGAGCTTTGTGATTTCAAAAATCTTCTACCAGAGAATTGAAACCTGAAAACAAGGACTGTGGCAGATGGTATCTTGAGATAGAACAGCCAGCATTATGGTATGTGTCAGAACCATGGTTTTGTCAAACTTCAACTTTTAAGTCAAATTTCTTCAGAGCAAGTTTTGCCAAACAGGAAATTAAGCAGAGAAAATCTTCTAAAGTAGCAGTCAGCAAGTCTTATGAAAGACCATACTGAGACTCTTCTACCACCATCTGTTAATACCAGATGAAGATGTGAGTACTGGGTTTACGCCGGCAGTCATTAGTATGTTTTCAGTTGTACCTTGATAAACCCTACATGTTGGTTAATGAAACAGACTATTTGAAATACTGAGTAGGACCAGCTGGGCTGATTAACAAAACCCAGATGGAGAAGCAACTTTCATACTACTGTATGTTTTAAAAGGCTACTGTTTAAATGCAAAGAACTAAAAGACCTAACAAAATTTGTTCGAGCAATCCCAGGCACAGCTACAGGTTGGGCAGAGAAGAGATTCAGAGCAGCCCTGCAGAGAAGGACTTGGGGTGTTGGTCGATGAGAAAATGAACATGAGCCAGCAGTGTGTGCTCGCAGCCCAGAAAGCCAACTGTATCCTGGGCTGCATCAAAAGGAGCGTGACCAGCAGGTCAAAGGAAGTGATCCTGTCCCTCTACCCTGCTCTCATCAGACCTCACTTGGAGTATTGTGTGCAGTTCTGGTGTCCTCAACATAAAAAGGGACATGGAACTGTTGGAACAAGTCCAGAGGAGGGGCACAAGGATGATCAGGGGACTGGAGCACCTTCCGTATGAAGACAGGCTGAGAAAATTGGGGCTGTTCAGCCTGGAGAAGATGAGGCTGTGTGGAGACCTCATAGCAGCCTTCCAGTATCTGAAGAGTAGCTATAGGGATGCTGGGGAGGGACTCTTCATTAGGGACTATAGTGATAGGACAAGGGGTAATGGATTGAAACTTAAACAGGGAAATTTGGATATAAGGAAGAAGTTCTTTACTGTAAGGGTGGTGAGGCACTGGAATGGGCTGCACAAGGAAGCTGCAAATGCTCTGTCCCTGGCTGTGGTCAAGGCCAGACTAGACAGAGCCTTAGGTGACATGGTTTAGTGTGAGGTGTCCCTGCCCATGGCAGGGGGGTTGGAACTGGATGATCTTATGGTCCTTTCCAACCCTATCTATTCTATGATTCTATGAAAATCAGAAATGTGAGCAAAACCACAAACCTGTATGAAACAAAGATGCAATCAAATGCATCAAGGCTTTGCTGTGATTGATAGTTCTCAACTAAAACAATATATAGCTGTTTAATGCACAGGCTGGCTGTTCATACAGTCTTTTACCTGACCCACAGTAAGGTAAACAGCAGCTCTTCCTGATCATTATTTGATCTTTCACTTGAATTTAATGAGTATAGTACTGTCAACTGGTACTAAAAGTAACATTACACTCAATAGGACCAGAGAGGAGTAAGAATCCAAGTTTCAGAATAACATTTTAGCTATTAACTCCCGATACAAGAACTTATCTACTAATACCAACCTTGGTCTAGTGGAAGAGAATAAACTGTTACCCACTGTGAGATTGTTAGTGTTCTTCCTTTTAATATACTGATTGTGCTACTGAAGATAAACATTAACCTCACTGGCACCTTTACAACTTCTCAACATCATGACAAACAGAGCTGAGATAATATAATTCATTCAACCCCTCATGAATAATCTTTTTGACAATGATAGTAGATTCAATATCATCTATTTCATTAGGAACACAAATGCAGTATGAAAGCTGAATATAGACACAATTAATAGTGATCATGTTACAGAAAATTCTCCAGGTACTAGTCTAGTAACATTTAGAATGAAAGTTTAAGGTATGCTATTTTGGTATATTAACTAATCTTAAAAGATTATAGTGTGGGAAAGATCACTGCCGTCCTTGGTTATCAACATAAAATATGTACATGCTTCAAAAAGTTAATTCGAGCATCGTATAAATATCCAAATTACACAGCAGTTTGTTATGCAGCCTCAGGACAAAAATCAGCACAAATCATTTAACCATCTTGACCTAAACCACAGATGAATGTGCATGATCTGTTCATAAAACCAACCGATCTCATATGAATCAACAAGTTTGAATCAGTATTTGTTTTTTAGTCTGTAGCACTGCAACAGTTTTTGTTAGAATGCAAAATTAAATTTTCACTTAACCAAAACCAGTCAAGCTGGTATTTTTCAGTTCATCAATCAGAGAGGCTTAGTATACTGGGTAAGAGATGAAATTACATTATACCAATCATTATCTGTGCCCCAAATGTTTTTATTTGGCATACTCTAATTTCAGCATGACTGAAACCCCCTTCCAGCTTAAAAAGCCATGATGTTCTACATAGTTGGACAGTACCATCACCAGTAAATGACCATTGTGCAACAGTGCTGCCATCAGCTTTGTAATACCCTCGCATGCTAAAATGTCAAAGTCTTCATATACAAACAAACATTTCAGGGCCTTGTGGGGTTTTACTTGTCTTTTTGTTTGCACTGAGGGAGGAATGGGGAACCTAACTTCATGCTCAGATGTCAAGTTCATAGCTGGAGCATGAATTCCACAAATTAAAGTAATCTGAGTTGGTTACAATTCCCTGTGCAAGCATATAATTAATAAAATGGGAAGAAACCTTGCTGTACAATTTGTGCCAGCACTTGCTCTAATTTCCCAGACAGCCACAGCCTCATTACCTCCAGATTTGTGCATCTCATTATGATGCTGACTCTCACACTTGTGTGATTAGTGCCAAAATTACAGATTCATCCTGATTTAGTGTGGCCTTTATTGCTGTTAATCAGGCTATGAAATGTGAAAACTGTTACAGCATTTTAATTATCTGAAGGCAATGAGATGTGCATACTTAAAAAAAAACCAACACAAACAACCCCCCCCCCCAAAAAAAAAAAAAAAAACAGAATCAAAAAACCCAAACAAACACCAAAACTCCAAAACCTAGAGATCTTTTCTTTGAAAGAGTTGCTGGGTTTGATGGGAATAGGTGATTGAAAAAAATTTGGCCACTTATTTTGCTGCTAGTTGAGGTGAACCCTCCTGTCTGCATCTGGAACAGTTATGTGGCAGAGTCTGTATTTGTACAGTTCTATTTTTTGCAAAAAGATAAAAAATGCCTGCTTAATAAAGGGCATCAAAATGTGCAGTAACAAAAACCTGAATGAAAAACTGACAGATGAATTGCTTACCTTAGGTAAATTTTTTCTACTGTTTGGACTAAGATCCTTCCAAAAAAACCTGGAGGAACAGCCACGAGTAAGCACAACTTATGTGCAGAAACACTACATCAAGGGAGACAGCATCAAACCTGCATAAGAAGCACTGGTGTCTCACCTTGTTGCTGGACCTAGGTTGAAGTAATTCTATATGCTGACTGGTCAGTATGACCACATCCACATCAGTTATCTCAGCCAACATGGGTGCTCTCTGACAGTCAGTTCTCACAGAAGGTGCATGGAAGCACAACTTCTTTGGTGTAGCCATGGCATGGGCTATATGCAGCACATAACTGTGTGAATAAGGTATGTGTCTGAGTGTCTCTTACTATCTGATTTTTCTCACTGTTTAAATAAATGCTTAATCACTCATTAAGTGATTAATCAGAATTAGTTAATAATCAGAATTAAGTGATTAATCAGAAATAGTGAAGCAAAGCATCACTAGTTTTACTTACTACTGGTTTATCAATTTTTGCTAACATATGGTACTTATCAATTGTCATAGCACATTGTGAAGGAATTTGGTTCATGGGCAGAAGGAGCCTTTAAAGAGATGGAGAGCCACATATCCCTGCATTCTGGCACTATGACTGCCCTGTGACAGCTTGCAGGAGAAGGAGGCTGCCTCTCAGGCAGAGGACTACTAATCTCACTACCAGCCTTCCAGTGGCTGTGTATCTCTAGGCTTCACTTACTAAAATGATATTTTAGGCAGACATATCACATGTGGGCACTTACATGCACACACAAACATAGAAGTCTGAATCCTGAACTGCACTATGCCTTGTGTGTTTGCATTTCTGTAAATACTTAGCTACATCAGAGCCTGTCTTTACAAGCACCTCATAAGGCAGAGCCTGGCAATTCTGCAGATAGCTGCTCATAATACACGTGGAATTTGTTGAAAAGCACTGTCATTCCACTTTCTTTTTTATACTCAAATTTGTAGGACACTGTTTTCATTATACCCATTTAAATCTTTCTTCAACAGTGTAACATCACATGCCTTTACCTTTATCTTATTTGATCATAAATAATTTCCTGTACCCAATACATTCAGTAATTCTGATTAAGTGCTCTTAAACCTGTCCACTCCTTTCATTACACACAGGATAGAATTTTGTTGCTTTGTTTTTACAAGATCACACACACAAAAAGAATAGCATGTTTATTTGCAAAAAGGAAATTGAACTGGTGTCATAGTTTGCAAAAGAGATGAGATTTCAAACAGATTTTAAACAGACAAGCATCAGGAAATTTGAAAAGGAAGGCCCTCAAGGAAATGTCAAGTTTAATAGATTTTATGTATATATAGATATCTCATGCATATGCATCCATCAGTAGTCCATAACACTAAAGCATTAACTGCCATGGTACTGCACTGGGAACTTCTCTGATCTCTCATTTACATTCTCAGTTTAATTTATGTACATTATACATTTTTGGATTGGTAATTTTTTACTGAAATAGCCATGGAAAATATTCTCAAGTAAGACTATTTTTAACTGTTTTGCATATCTTCAGTGAAACTAAACTCAAAACACTTTGGTGAAAATACTAAAACACTTGCTTTACTGCTACTCCAGCTCCACTAACTTTCATGATGTAAAAACATCACATGCCTTTATCCAGATACACAGTGTTCAGGAAGCACAGAAAACAGAGTTTCAGAGACACTTCATCTATAGTTTCCCTCTTGTAGATAAAATTATTAGCATCTTCTCTAACAAAGGACTCACTTGCATTCCAGGAATGCTGATTAGGCATGAGCATCAAATTTTACTGCAATTAAAAATCAAAGAACACTACTTTAATACTGATTTAAAATCCTCCTTGAAAAATTGTACCCTCTTACTTTCAAGCCAGTATATTTCCTAGTGTGTTTCTGGAGTCATAACACATCACCTTTTTCTTCCACTGCCATATGCCTGTTTGGGCATTCTGCTATAAAATGGAAGTACCACTGCATTTGGAGACAAGTTCTGCTCTACTGGGGGACAAAGTGTAAGTGAAAAAAAAAAAATACAAATTTCCTGCCTTCTACCTCCTCCCTACTTTCAATATCACAATCAGTCCCCTGAAAATAATTTTGGGAACTGTACCAGAAAGCAGGTATTACTGAATGGAGCATCTGCCTGAGGAACTACATATGGAAGTAAACCTAGACTGATGCGTTTAATACATAGAAATAAACATGAATTTACTTAGCAATTTTTCACTCCAAAGCTAGCTTCCCCCAGAAGGATTATACAAGAATAAGTACTGACATTTTTCAAATACTAGAAATGCAAACATTAGGCAATTTGCCAAAGGCTACACAAGTCAATAAGAGAATTATGAGCAGAGTCCAGTTCCTCACTGAATTCATTAAACTGCTAATCAGTAAAGTCCTTAAAGTCAGGATAAGCAACACATCCTTCTGATATAGGCAAAGTAATGGTGTTGACAGATTATACATAAATACATACAGACACTCAGAGTGACATTACTGCAGCCCCTTCAGCCTCTTGAAAAAGCAGACATCAAAATCTATAAAAACACTCATCTTTATTTTATTTTCTACTCAACAATACTGCACAGTTGCCTGTTCCACTTAAAGTGCTCAAGTTCACTCCTTTATGCATTGTTCCATGGGATTTATCTTCTAAATCCCAAAAGTAGATGAGCTTGGTGCATATATTCTTAATAAACATCCTTTTCCCCTTGTCCTTTTAGTATTACTACCTTGGAATCATTTTATTTGCCAGCCAACCCTTTTTATGAGCATTCATTTGCACACAAATAACAAAAATTCTCCAGATGGATATATACTTCAGGGAAAATTTTAGAGCTGTCACAGTAGAAAGGATGGTACTGGCTGTACTAGGCCACCTGACTGTCCCAGCTTAGTGCACATAATCCCAGTGAAAAAGATACATCTTCCTAAGAATATGACCTTTTTGGTATATAAGGATGAGTTCAGCCAATTAATGTAAAACAGCAAGACAGACTCTCAAATTTGAAGCTGAACATACTGAAAGGTCCACCTGGATCAGTTTCATTAAACCAGATCAAAATAATGGGTATCTTTAAACTGAAAGCTGAATTAATCCTAAATAATTAATAAAGTATATTTTACCTATAACTTCATTTTCAACGACAACTACTGAGAAAAGCAATGGAAGTTAATCCTGCCCATCCCCTTATCTTTTGGTTCTATATGGAGAATGAGACAGTGAACTGTTACTTCCCTGCTTAAAAAGTTGATGTGTTATATATTTAAGTCTATAAGATGCTTCCCTCAATAAATCTGCAAGTTAATGGTTTACATTTTCATAATCTAGCAGATGCTATACAAGCATATTTTCCATACAATCCTGTCTAATTGGTAGTGGGTCATGTCATTAAATATTTTTAAGTGACACAAGAATAGGGACACTTACATGAATTCTAAAACAAACACACTGAAATATGATAAAGCAGTTGGAAAAAACCTACAGTACTACCTGGCAAAATCATACATATTATCATTAAAATGCATTCAGCACCTGAAACATCCCAGTCACACCTGAAATAGACATTTGCTATTACAACATTCAACATACCTCTTTCACAATTTCTGGTTACAAATTCTAGTATGCAGTATTTCAGGTATGAATATAAACAAAGTTCTCATCCATACATAATAAACAACTCAATTCCATTTGCCAAGAAAATGAGTCATTTTATGAAATTATTTTCCATTAATAAAAAAACAACTAAACTTTGCCACCAGCAGCATGTGCTGGAAAAAAAATCCATTATAGAGTAATATAATACATAAGGTCATTAAGGAACATATTTTCAAAAAGAAACAAAACCAAAAAAACCCACATATACACAAAAACCACAAGCCAGCTTGGGTTAATATTGTAACACTATGTTGTTACTCCTGAAAAATTTCACTCCTGAGCTTGTATTGCTTGTATTACCAGATGTGAGATTTGCTTCCCCATATTCTTTGCTTGTTGAGATGCACTGATTATGCCATTATTTGGTACAAAGGAAGATGGACAAGAAAGTACAGGAAACTTGCATGATGGAAAAAGTCGAATTTACTGAAGAAACATCATCCAAGAATTTAAATACAGTCTTCTGCCTAATGAGAGGGACTATCTGTTGTCTTACAATGACTCACAGATCTAGAGTCAGTGGAACACTAACTTGACCTGAGATTCCAAGAAGTTCTGCACATAGCTGAAATACAGCAATGTCACAGCACTCCAACACAGGTATTAAAAATAAACAAACAAAAAAAGAAGTTGCATGCACTACCCTGCACTGACATTGCAACTGAACATTGAAACAGCTCAAATTAAGTGTAGAGAGGTCCACTTCTAAGAATGGCTGTAAATGATGATGTGTATCTCTGCCCCTTTCCTCAGCCCTTCAACATTATGTTTTGGCATCATCACAGAGCACACTCATGCACAGTTAACAGGGTGCCTATCATTCCATCAACCGGCATCCTTGTACCCAGCTTATATGTCTTCCAAGGAATACTGCTTAAGAGTCTATTTTAAATCTTAGGCATACATGCTTTGCCACTTGTCCTCAGCCCCAAGATGGCTCCCACACCTTTCACTGTATCTATGAAATTGAAAAAAAAAAAAAAAGGAAAAAGCATTTAAAGGCCATGATTTAAAAAGAAATCACTCATGAGTAGAAGAGATGAGGATGCTGCTAAAAATCAGTCAAGCGTCAGTGCATTGCACAATCGCTGCCAAGGCAGTCAAGAGGGCACTGAGAATACTGATGGACCACAGCAACTACAGGGATTTAGTCCGTGCGAATTCTTCGTAGGTAATAAGGATTGCGCTTAGATCATAAAGCAGTGGATATTTGTCACCTGAATCTTTTTATGAACACACTAAGTTTCAAAGGTTTACTTACTAAAAACACTGTGTGATCATGTAAAACACTCTGAATACCTAACAAGCATCTCAGACACCTGAATGATGCAAGCCAGAATATCCTACCACATAGGAAGTTTATAGATAAAATTTTGTAGACAGTGTTATTCAAAATGGTGATTAACATACAAAAACCTGCTGTCTCTTGTAAACCACTTATTATCCAAAGGCAAGCTAATTCTCATTTTACAAAAGTCAAAACATTATGCCTTCATACTATCTCTTGGATCTTAAAATACTCTCTTGATGTGGGATAGTTATGCTTCTGTAGGATATTCCCTGGATAACAGTTCAAAATTGCATAATCTTGAAAGAATACAAAAAATGCCAAGTATACTCTCTAATAGCCACTTTTAAAGGAAGTATATGTACTACCCAGTCTAATTAGCTACAAGCTTCTGAATGTCAAATCACCATGCAAGAGCTGAACAGTCAGTTTGACCACTGAGGTCTTTGCAAACTGTAGGCAGTAGCAAATCTTAGTAAGAAAATGCCCTGAAATGTGTATTTGAAATTCCACTGCTATTAGAGAGCATTAAAAGATATTCATACGCCACAGCTAGAGTGAGACAAAAATAGAAAGCTTACGTAAGCTTCTATAATGAAGACTGAGTACTGAATTCAAAAGTAACTGAAAATGAGATCATAGGCAACCTTGCCTTAGCTCTAAAAATACATAATAATGTATTTGCTGGTTAGTGGTTGAAAAGGACATACAGCTGATCCACATACATTTATAAATTTACAAACACTGCGTATGATCTGGTTACTAAGGTAGTTAATTTATACATATATGAATTTGGCTCAGCATAAGAGCTGATCAGAAACTGTACAGAACCACTGGATTAGCAATAACTGCCAAATTATTCATCGGTCACCCACTAAACATTACTGACTGAAATACTGGACATCTTAAAGCTCAAAAATTGCAAGAATTGTTTTGCCAAAGTTGGAAAGAAAAGGCCTAAAGGACAGTAAACAGATAGGAATTTTCAACTTTCAGCTAGGTAAAAACATTGCAGGGACCTGCTAAACAATCACAGTTTGTACACAATTAAGATTACCCAGCACTTGCTTTAAAAGCAAGTTCTCCTGCAGATGAAGGAAGCAAGCTTAAGTTTAGCAGAATCACTCAGTAAGACCAGAAATGGAAACAGAAAAGCATCTAACACACAAGTCCTGACAAAGATATAAGAAAGTGCTTACTGCTACTTCAGAATATCAAGTATCTTGAAGTTTTCCTTAGGAAACCTGTTTTCCCTAGCATTAAGCCTTTCAAATGTTCAATAACATATAAGGGTTAGTCATACAGGACTTAAAGTGTTCTCTGCAACTAATTAAATTACATGTCTGTTAACATCAGTATGTTCTCGGCTTGCCTAATACTTGTGTTAGAATGTATGTAATGAAAACATTGATCTGAGAATTGCTTAAACTAAAAAGATATTTTTAGATGACAACTCTTCTTTCTCAAGCCTCTTAAAATAGTTGTTACATAAGGGGTCATGATGCCCACCCGCATTATATGTAAAGCAGGTATCACTCTCGTGGAAATTAGTAGCAGCAGATACAATGTCTGATCTGCAACCTATACTTTCACCAAATTACACTGTTCATTGTTTCACTACTGTCACTTAAAGAACCTTCCCAGCTGCAACAAAGTGCTCGAAGGAGAAAGAAAATTACATGGCCTGTCATATTCAGAGGTTATGGCAAATTTAATCAGCATGTGTCACCATTAGTGCTGTATTCGGGACTTCAAGACATCTGGAGGTGAGAGAATATAAAATTAAAGCAGAACTGTGGCTCTGCAGAGAGGTCAGGAAATGAACTGCATGTAATGGAGACCTTACCCATGGGAGATGATGCAGTAGGAAACTGGACATTTTTTTTTACAGAATGCATTAAGGAATCCAGATATTTACTGCATTTTAAGTGTATCGCTAGTAGGCACTGCGCCTTGTGAGAATACTCCGTGCATTTTAAATACCAAGTTATGTGTTCATCAGTGGTACATTGATTTGTTTTGTATGAAAATGGAAAAAACCCCTAAAGCTCTAAAACTAAACAGAGAACCCCATCAACCTCAAAAATATCTCTTCAGTGCCAAAAATAAAGAAGTAGAGCACCAGCAGGTATTTACAGTTAAAGACTTTTGAGATTTAAGGTCACAAAAAATTGTAAAAAACCCCTGTATTAATGATAACACCGTTCAACATCAAATCTCAACGAGCTTTTTCATTTTCATTCTGAAATACAGCACATATCTGCAAATGAAAACATTCAACATAATATACATAATCATGTCAAGCCTGGTGGAGAAAGCCACTGCCCACATAAATGCCACGGGATACTCTCCTGTAAGTAGCAAACAGCTTCGCTTTTCAGGTCTGATGACACCTCCTGGTAAACTGCATTTTCTAGAAAGTTACAAAGTGAAACAAAGTTTCTATTTGTACATAAAAATAGACAAGTATTATTATAGCGTGGATAAGTACGATTTTTATATGTGAGTATTTTTAAGCAATATGCTACATTACCTCTGGAATTAACCTCTTGAACTAAAACTATTCAAAATGCTATGGCAGTTCCACTTAGGCATACAAAGGCACATCTCACAGACGACTTTCAAATCATGCAGATAAGGAATGCCACATACTGAAAAGCATACACACAACTAAGAACCCCCAGCAGACAGAAGAGAGCTTATCATTTATAGCTATAATACTGAAGAGCTGCTCTTCAGTTCAATATGCTAGGAAAAAGTTTCTTGGCTTTTTGTCAAGAATAATACTAAAGCTACCCTTAAAACAAAACACAACACCAAACAAACAACAAAAAAACACCCACAAACGAAAACCAGCCCACCCCTGCAAAAAAACCACCACAAACCCCAAACTACTGAACAAAGAATTCTCTTGGTTGTGCACAACAGAACACAACCATCTCTCAACAATCAGGGCAATTCAAATGTATTTTCAAGCTTTGCTTTATTGAGACAGGTGCAACTTTCTCTTGTAGAAATTGACACTGTGTTGCTTGATCTGTAAAAAAGCCCTGAATTCCTGCCCTGCATTTTCTTTGCAGAAAGCTTCTCTAATCTTAACTCCAAACATAGCCCAAATTTCTAATATTCTAACATCTACCTCTCAAAAGTAAAATGTTAAAGTTAACAACAAAAACTTGAAATTATAATGACAACAGTTTGCAACTGGAAGACATATTTAAAACATTTCTTCCCTACTAAGTGTGATTCTGGAATCATTCAAGCATTTTTTTAAAAGTATTTTAAAGAAATCACGCTGCTGATAGTGTTTTATTATATATATGATTGTTTTGTTCCTATTACCTCAATGACTGCCATTCCACTTAACAATAACAGTTTGGCTTTCCTACCACTATTTTTTGACACCTCTTTCAAACAAGCCCAGCAAGAGAAAGGTCACAGTTCACTCTTACAGAATCCATCGTGGCTATGCTTTTGTATTTAAGAAACCTATTTTTTTCATGATGCTGCTACATTAAATTCCTGTGGAAAACACTTCAATAAACCCACTA
This sequence comes from Melopsittacus undulatus, assembly GCF_012275295.1. Taxonomy (NCBI): domain Eukaryota; kingdom Metazoa; phylum Chordata; class Aves; order Psittaciformes; family Psittaculidae; genus Melopsittacus; species Melopsittacus undulatus. The sequence goes on from NC_047530.1 coordinate 49,762,224, forward strand.
CTTTTATGTTTGCTATTCAGGTTGTGCATTCAGTCTTGCTCTTCCCAACAAACCCTACTCAATAGTATCACCAAAATACACATTTCACATCATTCCAGTGACTGAAGATAAAACTTCTTCAGAGCTGACTGCAGTTGTCTTGTTCTGACATGACTAACATACACTATTGCAAAACTGACATCCAGGAGACCAACATAACCACTGGGACCAGGCACCAGCGGCCAGAAGACTTACTGAAATACAATAAGGCAGTACATTAGAGAGTGCCAAATGTGTCATCAGTTGTACCAATACTTGGTACACTGCATTTCATAAACTCTATTAATGGATACCAAAGTACTGACATAATCTCATATTGTTCCCTTTCACTGTCCTTATTTCATCCTCTTCTACAGTCAGTGTCTGTTGATTTGCTCCCATCTACGCCATTACATCAAGAAGACATGCCAAGACTCTCAGCTGTCTCAGAACTGACTGTTACAAGGAAGTTAAGTATTGCCAGCATACAAGACATGCAAATTCCAGTATCACCTGGTTCTCCTAACAGTATTCACAGACCTGATGAATATAAGGCACTCAAAGTCATGAAAAGATCTTTGTATGAACATGAACACAAAAAGAAAAGGCCTTCTTGAGACATGAAGTTATGCTGAAGGTAACGCATTTCCCTAAAAAACCAGGGAAGAACACAGTGCTCACAGACAAGTCAAAATATGTCTGTTTATCAAAAGGTGGGAATGAAAATAATTACAACTCAATGTTTAATCACCTCAGTCAAAACTTTGAAAGTCTACATTGTCCTACATTTCTTTGCCCTTGTTCAAAGATAAAAAAGTGAAACTTCTAACAGATGTTAACTGGACATGTCAGAAATACTTCTTGGCTTACTGAAATCCTGGTGAGTAATGCTGAAATCTCTAAGGTAGTCTGATGAGCTTAGTACAGGCAAAAAATATCCCAAATCTCCATTACTTTTAAAAGATTGCTCTGCCATCTCATCCATGTTCTAAATCAACAAGTTATAGATTCTGAGTCAAAACATGTATGTCTACCACCATACCTAACACCTAATTAAATGCATCAATCATGTAGACATGGCACTTAGGGACATGGTTTATTAGTGGACTTGGAAGTGTTAGGTTTATGGTTTGACTGGTCAATGATCTCAAAAATGATTCTATGGTTACATATGCCTGCACATCAGTTACTCAGAAGAAGCCAAGAACTCAACAATCTGAGTATGTCTTTGAAACTAAAAATTTCACTTCACAAGCTAAGAAAAAGAGGCCCTCATTGATTAAAAAACTGCCTGGTTTTGATTCTTATCAGGGCCTTGATGTTCCTTATTTTATCTCTTAACATCCTGAAAAATCCCATGAATCACAAATACAAAAATCAGTCTTAACACCTAAACTTAGCACCTCAGAAATCTGTCTGCTTATTTTATAAAATAAGCTTCAAAAGTGACATAAGCCAATAAATGCAAATTCAAGCTTCCCTGACAATTTTATAAATGACTTACCAACCAAGTTTCATATGTGGTTTTTTAAGGTTTGGACTAGAAAAACAACAACATATTTCAAGTTTGATATACTGTCTCTTTTGCTCTCTGCTCCTCTGCAGTAATGTAAGTTTGTTAACAGAAAACATACCATGGTATTTAAGGTTGTTAAGCAACTTCAGGGGAAACAAAACATCCTGGGATGCCACTTCCATTTGCCTTTGTTTCGCAGTGGGCATGAAAAGGCTACATAACTAGTCAAATATAACCTTACCTGCCCTAAGGTGAATAGTTGAAAATATCTAAAGTGCTGGAGGATTAATCCCAGAAACAATGGAAAATAATGTGAATTTCCAGAATTGATTTGCCCTATGTCTTCTGGAATCAGCTTACATACTTAGGATTCCCTTTTTTTTTTAAATACAGGTGATAAGAACAAAAGTAATTGTTCTCTTAAAAGTAGCAATACTAAGTACATTTAGACACTCAATTCCTGAGCTATGGAAATAAAATGTTCATTTAATGATATATATGGATTATGCATAGCTGCATACTTCACAAAAAAACCCTGAGTTTGCATAGACAAAGTCATGTGTGTACAAATGAATGACATTTGCATGTTAATACTTTGGTCCAGTAAAACCCTAACAGCTCCTACTGACTTTTAAATATATTTAAGGCATTTCACAGAATCATAGAATGGTTTGGGTTGGAAGGACCTTTAAAGGTCATTCAGTCCAACCCCTCTACAATGATCAGGGACATCTGCAACTAGATCGGGTTGCCTCATCCAATCTGATCTTAAATGTTTCCAGGGATGGGGCACTGACCATGTCTCTGGGCAATGTCTTTAAGTGTTTCACCACCCTTACCATAAAAAATTTCTTCCCCCTATCTAGTCTGAATCTACTCTCTTTTAGGGATAAAACCATTGCCCTTGTCCTATCATTACAGGCTCTACTAAGAAGTCTGCCCCCATTTTTCTTGTAAGCCATTGTCAGCCACGGTCCTATCGTAGATTTGTTCTACCAAGTAACGGCAAGGAGGTTGTAGCCACCATGTAGCAACACCACAGCTTCCAGCTCTTCCTATTTGTTGCCCACACTACCTGCATTGGTGTGGAGGCACTTCACCTGGGCTGTTGACCATGTCATTTTTTTAGTGTCATGGTTTAACACCAGCTGGCAACTAAGCACCATGCATCCACTGTGCTGGGCTAGGAAGATTCCTAGTGAAAGACCCTAGTGGGGTCCTTAGCTCAGACCCCAGGGAGGCAATGCATTTCCCTAAAAGGAGTGTCTGTCCAGCATATCAGACCCTTTGTTCCCCTCAAGAAGGGAGCTACCTACCACTATAACCTGCCTTTTCTTCCTCATGGAGATAGTCATGATACAGGGTAGTCCTTTCTGACCTTGGCAACACCTCTTGCATAGACAGACCATCATCCACATCACCCACTCACTGCCCTTCCATATATAGAACCTCATACCTGTTGTACACCCGGGAGGGTGAGGTGGGCAAGGAACAGGTTCACCTGCTGTCTCTAGTGTGAACTTGCTTCCACTCATTCTTCTTTAAGCTACTGTCTTCTGCATGGTGGGAGAAGAATACAGGATCCCCTTGATAATTGTGTTTTTTCTGGTGTCTGTTCCTGTTTCTGCCTCAGCGAGAACAGGGCATGGCTCCACCAGTGTAACTCTTTCTCATTTCCCTGCTAATGACCCTGTGTTCAACTCATACTTTGAAATAGCAGCCAGCTGTCCTAATAATGGTGGCTGTATAGCTCTGTATAACAAATTGCAGTGTCTTTGAAAATACTGTTTTCCATTTCAAGCAATGACATTAAGTGATTCAAAAGCATTATTTCATGGTTCTTATTAATAACCACACATAATGGAAATTTCTTTTTTTGCTCTCAGTAGCAGATGAATACACACAAAAATGCATTGCTAGTAAAGGGACATTTGCTACTTGTGTTATGGATTTTAACTGGCATTTGCACCAAGCTTGAGCAGAACCTATGTAATGTGACTGATGCAAAATGAATTCCATCTTACTCAAATTATTTTGTCATGCTTTTTCTCATTAAAAGAGAAAGCTCCTTAGGTGAAAAAGGCAATGGAAAAGATGTTTAATTCCACCTAATACTCAGAACTCTACCTGGAATTAAACACAGTGCTTTAATATCTGGATGCATTTAGATCTGCTCAAATAGGATTTGATATCCTTAGTCGGTTCTGTCTAAGGTAAGATATCACTGGTACAGAGAACTCTTGCAAGTGTTACTATTTTTATAGGTAAAAAGTATACCATAGTCAATACACACAATGCTTTCTATACACATGTAGAACAATTAATAATGAAATAAACATTTTTTTTACTGCAAGTGCTTGTATTTCCACTGTGATAAAATCTTTTTTTATCAAAAAATCCTATCTGGATTCATAAAATTTCTGCTAATTCTAAAGAAAAAAGACACCTAACAAGTTACAATATCAATTAAATGCAATGGAGCCGAATGAGTAATCTGCTATTAACTTCTGGAATAAAAAATGTTAAGTCTTTTATGTTAACTGGCCTTTTGGGATTTCTAATAGGCTGAATCTAGGATACTGTGGGATTTTAGCATTGACATGTTTCTCTTGAGAGGTTAATGAATCTAATCTCTCATACCATGATAAAACACAAGAATGGGATTCAGGGAGCCAGTTCTGTTAGTGTTTGGCTGTGTTCCAGTTGAGTTCACATATTCATGAAGAAGTTTCCATCAGATGCTCCACTTCTTACTAAAACATGAAGTGAGGTGGAAAAGAAAGGTTCCTGTGGTGTAGAAGGAACCATCAGCAACCCAAAGAAAAGGCCAAATTAAAATTAATATTCATTAACCTTAGCATCTGTCAAACAGTTTTGACAGAAAGAAAGGAGGGGAAAAAAAGGTAAATACAGTTGTCTAAGACAAACAGAATGATCACATTTTAACTGTTTCTTGGAATACTACCTACTGTATTAATAGCCTTAGTTTTCCAAGAACAATATATCTTTGATAAATAGAAATTATGCAACCTAACTAAGTACCATTCTTCACTGACAACTAGCTTCATGTACCTGGCATTTGAATGTGCTGAGAATAGCTTTTCCAGTCTTTTTTTTTTTCCTGTTTTGTTTTTGTTTTGGTTTTTTTTTTTGAGAGGGGGTGGGGGTGTTTTTTTTGTTTGGTTGGTTTTTTGTTTTACTGTCTTCCTCAGCCATTGAAACATGAAGTCTGTATCTGATAAAGCAGCTAATAAAGGAGGCTTCTGAGGTCATGTTGTGCTTAGCTGCACTACACCAGCCACTAAGAAGGAGAAAAATAACTGCTACAGCTCAGCCCAGGACAGGTCATTTTAATGGTGATTACAGACACTGGTTACTATTTAGACAGGCTTGTAGATTTGGGTATCACTCCTGCCAGTTTAAATAATACTAAAAAAAACAGAAACTTACGTACCTTGTTTCCAGCAGAACATTGCTTGCTATGCAAATTGACAGCAAATATACCCTTATCATCTTTTTGATAAAAGGTGGTGATATTTTTGAGTATCAAATCAGTGTAAAGCAAATAAAATGTTCTTTTCCCAAATTTATGTACAGTCGAGCAGAAAGCATCGCATCAACCAAATCTACCCATCAAAAAGCTGTTGCAATGTTCCATGCAACTCACATCCAAAGAATCAAGAGTGAGAAATGCACAGACGATCTACTCTAGCCCAACTAAGGACATAGTTCACAACAGATAGAAGGAGACCCTAAGTACTGAAAACAGTAAAGACTCCTACAGGTCTTCTCCCCCCAAAACACCAAGGTCTACAGTTACAGCAAGCAATTCTATGCACAGCACAACTAACGAAATCTGATTTCCTATCTTTAGCTAGATTTTCCCCTACCTAATCAAATGCAAGCTTTCCCCAGTAGAGCTTTACATGGATACTCTGGCAAGAAACTATGGTAGCGAGGCTTACTCTCTTCACAACCATAACTTCTAATTTGCAGTTCTGCTAAGCCACCTATATTCAGAAAAGTTTTCATATCTTTGACTACTTCAGTCTTGGTCAAATTTGGTTTAAAGTACTTGATATATCCGAAAAGTACTGAAAAGAAAAACTGCATGGAAAAGCTGACCAGCAGAGACAATGTGAGCAATAAAACTTCTTAAGAAATAAAGAAAAATAGTAATAATCTGGATGAGGAAATGTAGAATATTCAAGATAGTTAATTTATCAAAATAAACCCAAACATAGTATTTGACACTAATATACATGAAACACGAATAAGCACCTCAAAAGGAAATAGAACACAGTGGAATTTCAAGCAGTTCATAAAGAGATACTAATTTTCATTGCTAGTTCAAAAATCACTCCTTTGCATCTCAATACATAATTTAATTTAGCTCTGTACTCAAAACAGCCATTTTTCTGAAGACTACTCTAATGAATACTTGGAATTTGTTTTTAAACATTTTACATTTCCCAGCAATTGGAAGTACAATTCTGCAATTTAATAGTGCAATAACACGGGTAAATAAATCAATATATTTTATGCAAGTTATTCAGCCAAGACTTACTGCTTTTCAAATGTCGTTATATTTCTACTATGCAACTTGAGTGATTAGAATCCCTCCCTCTCTGCCTACATTCCTTTTAAGCTTTTTCTTGCCTAAAATAAAGGTTTTTTCCATACACGCAGGTCAAGGTGATCTGTTAATACTTCAAGTATTTGATTTATATTTCCAATTTAATTTAAAATTAACATGCTTTTCTGCTTCTGTCACAACATTTTCAGCTGAATTTCAGATGTTCCTCTAACTGACTTTCTCTAGAAACTCTGGTTCCTTACGTAGGTTACAAAAATTCCGGCTCTGGCAACAAGAATGTCCCTTTTTGGTGTTGCAAGACTGAGAGAAGGCTTAACCTGCTCTGAAAGCAACATGTAATACCAGCTTGGATATTCTTGAGAGCTTTATTATTTCAATATGCCAAAGTTTGTAAATGTGTAGAATTTGGAATTATGAACAGAATCATTTTTTAAAAATATGCTTTAGCACAATGTAGGATAAGAGATCATGCATGGGTGTATGGTGACCTTTCCATGAGGAGAACATATAAATTAAACATATGTAGTAGAAGTAGTAAAGATTTTGAATAAATAGCTGAAAAAACAGACATGAAATAAAAGCCTAAATAAAACTACATGTCAAGTATAACAAGATTTACAGCCCTGGCAATGTTATTGGACTGCAGTTTCTGGCACAGAAGAAACTTATTACAATGGACATAACTTACTGATACAAGGCAGTATCATGTATCCTTCTTTGAGAAAGATTATTCTTTCTTGAATGGACAATATTCGGAACTTTTATTAACATGGGGGGGGGGAGGAGGGGAAGGGAGGAAGAGACAAATAACTTGGAATCCCCTCAAAGTAATTTCAAATTAGCTGAAAAAACTGTAACATCCCCAGACCATCCTTGAACATACAGTTTTAAGACAATCTTCTACTACAAAGAGGACACTATAAAATGGCCTTCCTAGTTTGGCCATTATGGAGGAAAATGCTGTCATTTAATATTGTGAAGTATAAAACGACAACATTTTCAAAAACGCATTTTCAGAATCCAAACCAAGACCCCTTGTTGCACAGTATTCAATGACTATTTTTAATAAAGGCCAAACCACACACACCCCACCCCACCCCACACCCCCCGCAACAAAACAAACAATTTAATTCCTGTAAAAAATGCTGGGTTTTGGATTGGGTTTCTTTTTAAGATAAAGGCTCCCCTTCAGCAGGAAGTCTTAATATTCTATGACTTTCCTTTATTCTGTCCCAGTACTCTGGTGACCACAAAGAGAAGTGAACAGAGGGCAGAACTGTTACCCATTGGAGGACTGGAGAAAAGCTGAGTCCTCTGGCTCATTTTGCAAGATGATCCGTGCACAGCCACTTGCATGATATTTATATGAACCATATGTTTAGGAACAAAAAGTTTGGTTTATTTGCCATGAATTATTTTTTTTTTCTTTGACTTTACAACAACCCTGATAGGTGTTTTGCTTATTTAATAGATTCCACATTTACCTGTCAAAAATCTGTTCTCCAGACAAACTGTCTGAAGACCTTGGGCCCACTGTAGGAGAGGATCTGGTTCGAGACCATCTTAAGAACCTGAATGTTCACAACTCCATGGGACCTGATGGAATCCATCCGTGGGTCCTGAAGGAGCTGGCGAATGAAGTTACTCAGTCACTGTCCATCATATTTGAAAAATCGTGGCAGTCAGGTGAAGTTCCTGATGACTGGAAAAAGGGAAATATAACCCTCATTTTCAAGAAGAGGAAAATGGATGACCCAGGGAACTACAGACCAGGCAGTCTCACCTCTGTGCCTGGCAAAATCTTGGAGCATATACTCCTGAAAATCATGCTAAGGCACATGAAAAACACTAAGGTGGTTGGTGACAGCCAGCATGGCTTCACTAAGGGGAAATCCTGCCTGACCAATTTGGTGGCCTTCTACGAGGGGGCTGTGGAACTGATGGACGGGGATAGAGCAGTTGACATCATCTACCTGGACTTGTGCAAAGCATATGACACTGCTTCACACAACATCTTTGTATCTAAATTGGAGAGACATCAAGTTGATGGATGGACCACTCGGTGGATACTGGTTGGATGGCTGCACACAAAGAGTTGTGGTCAATGGCTCAATGTTCAGTTGGAGACCAGTAACGAGTGCTGTCCCTCAGGGATCAGTGTTGGGACCAGCATTGTTCAACATCTTTGTCGGTGACATGGACAGTGGGATTGAGTGTGCCTTCAGCAAGTTTGCCGATGACACCAAGCTGTGTGGTTTGGTTGATACACTGGAGGGAAGGAATGCCATTCAGAGGGACCTTGACACGCTTGTGAGGTGGGCTCATGCCAACCTCATGAAGTTTAACCATGACAAGTGCAAGGTCCTACACCTGGGTCGGAGCAATCCCAGGCACAGCTACAGGCTGGGCAGAGAAGAGATTCAGAGCAGCCCTGCAGAGAAGGACTTGGGGTGTTGGTCGATGAGAAAATGAACATGAGCCAGCTTCAGTGTGCACTCACAGCCCAGAAATCCAACCGTATTCTGGGCTGCATCAAAAGAAGCATGACCAGCAGGTCGAAGGAGGTGATCCTGCCCCTCTACTCTGCTCTTGTGAGACCTCTCTTGGAGTATTGTGTGCAGTTCTGGTGTCCTCAACATAAAGAGGACATGGAACTGTTAAAACAAGTCCAGAGGAGGCCACGAGGATGATCAGGGGACTGGAGCACCTCCCATATGAAGACAGGCTGAGAAAATTGGGGCTGTTCAGCCTGGAGAAGAGAAGGCTGCGTGGAGACCTCATAGCAGCCTTCCAGTATCTGAAGCGATGCTGGGGAGGGACTCTTCATTAGGGACTGTAGTGATAGGACAAGGGGTAATGGGTTAAATCTTGAGCAGTGGAAGTTTAGATGGGATATAAGGAGGAAGTTCTTTACTGTGAGGGTGGTGAGGCACTGGAATGGGTTGCCCAGGGAGGTTGTGAATGCTCCATCCCTGGCAGTGTTCAAGGCCAGGTTGGTCAAAGCCTTGGGTGACATGGTTTAGTGTGAGGTGTCCCTGCCCAAGGCAGGGACGTTGGAACTAGATGACCTTCAGGTCCTTTCGAACCCTAACTATTCTATTAATTCTATGAGAAAGCAAAGCAACTTCATTCATGGATATTATATATAGGAACAAACGAAGACTAATAACCACCAAGAGTATGGAAGTGAAGGCTACAAGGCAGTAAATGAGGGTAACACAAAGAGCCTTTAAGAGAAACTGGACAAATCAAGAAGAGATAATGCCATGGACTCATTAAATGATTTATTAAATGTATATGAATAAAGTAATTCAAGAAACTGGAAAATATGAAAAGCTATTACAGAGTAAGGCAAAACAGATCTTTGTCTTCAGTGAAAAGATCAGATGTTCCTCCTAACACCCAAACAAACCCCAAAACAAACACAAGACTAGTTAGTCTCTAGCTGACACTCAAATATTTATTATGCTATTACTGCCCAGTGTCCTTGAATTGTTGCATTACCTATATTCACCACTGCTCTGAAAAACATACCAGTCTTTTTATGTAAAATTGTATCTTCCCAATTTTAGATACAGAATCACTACAAAAGCACAAACTGCATATCGAAATTAATTTCAAGATGTTTTATCTGTACTAAAAATTTCAACATCTGCCAAAGTTCAAATGCAGATCTCTTACTTGAATTACTCCTAGAACTGAAATACAAACATGTTTACTTTTCTGATAGCTCAAATGAAGGGGAAGTGGTTAAATAAACTGCTATGGTTTCACAGCAAAGACAGGAGCAGAACTGAGAAAGGAAATGAAGAAGAGCAGTTAGTTCGACTAAAAATTCTGCCTTTTTACCATCATACTGTTTCCTTTCCCTTCATAAGCATAACCTTGAATCTTTATCTTGCTAGGCTGAAGAACAAGGGTCTCTCTTCACAGATGCCTGTTTTGAATACACATTCCTATCGTTTGTTTTCCAAACCAGGTAACAGTTCTAGCATTATATTATAGTTTGCTTTGAAGCAGATGAGGAGCTTTGTTCCCCCTGGCATAGCACCCTTAATTATCAGGCATATTGACTGATTTAGCAAAATACAGGCAAAGGAAAGAAAAATATTTTACACAACACTTTTCCTCAGATACCACATCATCAGCAGCCAGTAATGAAATACAGGGGTCTCAGTCTCACAACCCCAGAGGGAAAAAAACCCCAAACAAACACAAACAAAAATAACACCACAAAACCCCACCAAACATTCTGAAGGCAAAAAGTCCTGTGTTCACAGGTCAGATTATTTAAAGGATGGCTTCAAGTAGAAGAAGAAAAGCTGTATTTAAACATAAATAGAAACTGCTCAATGAAGATGCAAAAGGCAAGGCAGGTTAGCTAGTTAAGATGTTCATTTTTGTTAAAATATGGGAACAAGATTCCACTGATGAATGATCGGTTTATTATTCCACTAAACTTGGAAATATAGCTACAGAAACATAGTCAGTACATTACAATGATTAAAATGGCAGAACACTAAAGGAAAAAGGGAAACTAAAGACATTTTGCACCACTGCACTAGAGCATTACATCATGGTCATCAACAGTGTATGTTACACTTAATATCCTAATAATAAAACTACTTGGGTTTTATGCATCCTTAAAAAGACAATCATATTAAATGTCCATAAAATGCTTCAACCTATAACAGTTATAAAAACTGAATACAGAAAATCATTGCTCCACATTCTGAAATTAGCAGCTTTATGAGTAAGTTAAATTCAGAATTTGCAGCATTTTGCAGTAAATAAGTATAGATTTCTATCACTAATGCCACAATTTTATTTTTATTTCTTTCTTCAAGGTCCAACACCTGTGTTGAAACAGTCAACCTATGGGGTTTTTTTAAATATGACTCAGACTTACTCCTGCAAGGATTTCCACCCCCTCCCATATTTCTATAAATACTGCTAGTTCAACTTACCTTCTACTCGCTACTAGAGAATATGGACTGGGGAAAGTAAAATCAGCTTTAAAACTGATATAATAGTACTGAATAAATAAATATACCAGGATTGTTCACATTACGCATTTACATAAATGAAGGAAAGTTAGTGTCAAAAGCCTCTTCTCTTCCATTACTCGTCTTGCCTTTATGTCTGATTATATGCTGGCTGAAGATTCGCTTTCACGAACCAGTAGTTTTTCAGTGGACATGGATTTTCTGAGCTGCAGACTTTATGTGCAAAATATGCTAAAACAGATAAATGTTAAAACGTATTTCTCATTGCTAATAACAATCAAAACAAAGACTTTCAAGCAGAAAAATTTAATGTGAAAATAAGCTCTGAAAATAAATGTATTATCCCGTGAACAAAAGGTTTTATTGTATAAATCAGCAGCTCTTTAAAGTTCTGCAGCTCAAGAAACATCCTATTACTAGAATTCAGATACTGAAGAAATTAAAGCTGCCAAAATATTTTAATTACAGAGATTTCTAAACTCATGTAAGGAGGAACAAAGACATTTAAACAGCAGATAAATAAATATCAGAATCCAAGGAAGATTCAGCACAGTGGACAAAATATAAACAGCTAAGTAGAAAACACGATCTAGATTAGCTAATGCTACTCTAGTAGCCTGTGAGCACATTTTGTTATTCGGATTCTATGAAGGTGCAAAAATATCTTTTTTTTTAATAACCCCTTCCTAAAATTTTAAACCCTCTGTAAGTACCACAGTGTATCACATTAGACTGCTTCAATGCTTTTTCTGCATACAATATACAGAAATAAAAGCTCTGGAACTCCAAAGATAGCTTCCCATCAGATCCATGTGAACAGAAACACTCCAATTTCAAATGAGAAGCTGTCAACATGTAGCAGAGCAGAGAGGATGAACTTAAATTGTGTCCACCACTTAGAAGGAAATTCTAGTAAGTAACTGCAGTGAACTTTGAGAAACTGAATGGAAAAGGAATTACCTGGACTGTAATTCTGAATAGCACATGTGAAAGTATGCACATTAATGTCATTTGAAACCAATAGCTCCATGTTAGCTCCATAATTTTTTTTTCCCATGCTCCAAACCTACTGTTACATTTGAAGACATTTATTTTCCTTACTGCATCTAAAAGATCACTTGTTTTCATATTCAAGTACAAAATTGAGTTCTTTACAACAAATTGTTTCACCTGTTGCCACAGAGTCCCAACTGCTTAAATCTATCAACTACTGCACTTGAAGATTTTAAATTTATGTTCCAAATACACACTATTTTATAAATCTTTTTCTCATGGTACTATAAACAGATTCTACCAAATATTACTTAGATATATAGGAAGATCTTACTGTACATAGCAATACATGTCATCACTCCTTTATTACGCTGTTTGATAATGACCATTTTTTGAAAGACTAATGGCAAATGGTTTCTTTGCGAATTATCGGTATGTTACTTCAGGTAAGCTCATGATTCCATTACAAATTTTTGCCTTAAAAACACACAGATTTTCAATTATTCTTAACACAGTTGCCAAGTAAATGCTGCCAGGCAACAATAGGGCTCCCAACATATCTTATGCTTAATATTCCCTTTACAGATTTTCTCAAGGAAGACTCTAGAGATATGGAGCAGGAAGAAAACTCTTAATTTATGAACAGATTTTTAGATCCAATTGAAATTTATAAGTAGGACACTCTGTAACCTTGACATATCACCATCAGTGGTATGGGACCTTTTTCTTTTTTTTTTTTAAGCTGGGGAGAGACTAAGTTTCCTTTACACTTATCAAGCACTTTAGTTAAATTTTAATTTCTTAATAAAAAGCTGGCTTTCACTGACAGTTTCCATCACCAGACTGATTAGTTTTCTTTGATGATTAGATTTGCATGGAAGAATAAAAAGAACAGCTGAGATATTCTTGAGTATATTTGTTTCTAAATCAGAAAAAAGAATCACGCATACTACTATACTTGACCGTATTTTTAAATGGAAGCACTGTGTCTACTGCCCTCATCAACCCTGAGTTCTAAAATTCTTATAACCTGCATCCTCAAGTAAGGCTTACAGAGACACACTTAAGATATAAACATCTGCAACATGATACCTACTTCAGACATACAGATTCTTATAATATTGGTCTCCAGGGTCAAACATAAAAAACAATTAAAAATGACATACAATTTAGCATTCATTTTTAACTGTTCTACCCATTCCTCTGTCTTCAAATTCACTTTCCCAAGGATGCATAGATCAGGAAAAAGAGAATTGTTCAGTCGGCCTTCAATATGCAAACTCAAGTACAGAATTAAAACCAGGATAAACTAAACCCTTCCAAATGCCTGGGCCCAGCTAAAACAGTGTCAACCTCCCCCCCCCCCCCAAATCCCAAACCCACAACCTCAAACAAACAAACAAAACAAGAAAATATGCACCCCAGTGAAAACCCAATACAGAGAAAACAGATTTTAGATTTTTAAGTAAGCAGCAGTCAAGATGATATGATATACCACATCATATTTATAACTCCAAGTTTCAGTGTTAATTGCAGAGACACTATTATCCCCATAGTTAACATCGTTTATTCACTGGGTAATGAGGGCTCTGCAATACCAGTTTCCAACAAACAATTTAGTTTCCCAGATTTGGTACATAAAGGTGTTCCTAAGGATGCATTTCTCTTTGATTTCTCTCTATATGCTTATAATCCACAAATACTGAAATCTAGGACCAATTCTACAGATTATTATTCCTTAGAGCAATCAGAACTTCACTCATGCTGGCAATACAAAAATATATTCCACTTCTATGTTGAATTTTTTCACACTGTAGTGTGAAAATGTGCTATAAAAATAGTGAAAATTACTATAAAATGTAGAATCAAATGAAATGTAACTATATCTAAATCCATTAAAAATAATTCAAAGCAGTGCAAGAATATAGAAAGTGACAGCTTCATTGACTTTAACCTTCCCAGGTTTGTGGCTCAAAATGTTCTGCATATTAAGCACAGACCTTTAACCCGCAAATTCTCTTCAGCTGGAAACAATGTAAGAAAGTAAGTTAGTGGGAGTCACTTAGCTTTCACTCACACAGGAAAACAAAAAACAAACAAACAAACAAAAAAATCTTGTCAAACACTGATGTCTCTAAATTTTGCCAAATACAAGGAAACACTAATGATAAGATTACCTCTTCTGGCGTTTAACAATTGCAGTCAAGACAGCAAGCACTACTTGCCATCTATACCCCTAGCCTGTATGTGAGGTTGGCAGTATGACTATCCCCACTCTTACAGAAACTAGGTCACAGAATGTACAGACTCCATTTCAACCCTCTTGCCTGATCAATGTCCTCACTCACAAACAGGTAAGTGCACGTACCTGCTCTAAGCATGGCAATGCAGCGACCTTGAACTGCACATGAAATACCATTCTAGTGGAATTTTTTTTCCCCTCCCCAACCTTCAGGGCAGGTAAATGACATAAGGCAGAAGCTATTTGCAAAGTTTTACAAAGATGTGGTTTATGAATATATTTTCACTTTTCTCAAAGACAGTTTCTTTCTAAAATAGGGTAACAAAACAAACATTTGATTTAAACATGGAAATGACATACATAAAACTGTCAGAAATAAATAACTATTTAGGATATATATCTATATTTTGGGCATAATCTTGTAAATTTCATTGAGTTTACAAATGATTTATTTGAAATAATTTTCATAATACTGTAATTCCAAAATGTAGATTAAGTACCTCAGTCTGCTGTGATTTCTGTTTTAGACAAGAACAACAGTATGTTCCAGAAACATTCTGAAATGCAGCTCTCCTATTTTTACAGCACAAAATCCAACAACTACTTTAGCTAAAATTTATTACTAACATTTCTTGATTCATTTTCTTAAAATAGGCATGGAATAATTTAGGGAGGGAAGCCCCCTGCTCCCTCTACTTCCTGGTATTAATAATAAACTGAGATATCCCATAAAAATGTAAAAAAAAATTATTTGACCTTATGCTGCTGCTGCATGTTATCACCAGAAATCTCATTCAATCACCTGCTGCATAACACCAAGTGTAAACAAGCTGTTTGAACAAATCAGAAGCTGTTAATGTTGTGGAACACACTTGCACTTCCATTACTTCAAAAAACTGCGTGGCTATACGCTCCATTATTGTTTTTTAAGTATTATTATTTATTTTTAAGTATTACTTCAAGGCTTCAAGCTTCAACCCTGTTCCTGAGTTACGTATTTCCATGCCGGTTCATGACTTGGTTAGCAAATTCTTCCATCAGAAATGAGATCACTGCATACTTTCATGATGCAATTACTACTTTTCTCTAGAATTGTAATAAATATGCACATTTACTGTGAACCTTAAGCAACCATGCACAAAAAATAGCTTTGAGAAATGTTGAAATAATTTCACAGAATTATTTCCTGTTCCTTTATCTTATGCTTTGTAACTTTACTTTTTTTTTTTTCCCTTTTCCCAGTGTACTGTTTAAAGGCATTGTTGTCAAAAAGAAAGGAGGCCTACAGACTTTTTGGTCACATCAGGATGGAGATTCTACAAGAAAAGCTAACACCATACTTTTGTCTGCATCATGGAGCAGTCTCAGAGTGCATGAAATGCATAGGGTTTTGGGGTTTTCTTGGATAAGACAGCAGAAAAGTCACAGTAACGGCTGATGAGTTTCAGTCCACAGGACCAGGTACACAGCACTTCTTTTGTGCCAGCCTGCTTGATAGCATTCACATAGCCGAGTAACAAAGACATGACTTTAGCAGACTTGGGTGGAGGAAGGGAAGGCAAGGAACTGTGCTCTATCAAGACTTACCCTAACTTTCAGAGCGTGCTGAATAAAGCTTCGAAAGTGGTGCTCTTTAGCAATAGCAAACAGTAATTGTCTTCCTATAAACTCAACCAACTGAAATGATATTGAGTTACCAAGAAAGTTCATTCAACTTCTATACTGATGATATTCAAGATTAGCTTCACTAGGCCTAAAAAGAAAAAAAAAAACAACAAAATACCCCCAAGTCCTTCCTCAGGCTGCTCTGAATCTCTTCTCAGCCCAACCTGTAGCTGTGCCTGGGACTGCCCTGACCCAGGTGTAGGACCCTGCACTTGGCATGGTCAGACTTCATCAGGTTGGCATTGGCCCACCTCTCAACTGTGTCAAGGTCCCTCTGGATGGCATTCCTTCCCTCCAGTGTATCAACCGAACAACACAACTTGCTGAGGGTGCACTCAATCCCACTGTCCATGTCACCAACAAAGATTTTGAACAAGACTGGACCCAACACTGACCCCTGAGGGACACCACTCATTACCTGTCTCCAATTGGACATTGAGCCATTGAGCACAACTCTCTACATGCATCCACTCAGCCAATTCTTTATCCACCGAGGGGTCCATCCATCAAATTTATATCCCTCCAGTTTAGAGACAAGGATGTCATGTAGGACAGCATCAAACGCTTTGCACAAGTCTAGGTAGATGATGTCAACTGCTTTGCCCATATCTATCAGTTCTGCAGCCCCATCATAGAAGGCCACCAAATTGGACAGGCAGGATCTCCCCTTAGTGAAGCCATGTTCACTGTGACCAACCACTTTATTATTTTCATGTGCCTTAGCATGCCTTCCAGGAGAATCTGATCCAAGATTTTGCCAGGCACAGAGGTTAGACTGATTGGTCTGTAGTTCCCTGGGTCATCCATTTTCCCCTTCTTGAAAATAGGGGTTACATTACCCTTTTTTTGCGGTTGTCAGGAACTTCACCTGCCATGTTTTTTCAGATACTATGGACAGTGGTTAGCAACTTTATCTGTGAGCTCCTTCAGACCCTGCAAATGGATTTCATCAGGTCCCATGGAGTTGTGCACATTCAGGTTCCTAAGATGATCTTGAAACTGATCCTCTCCTACAGTGGCATTAAGGTCTTCATTCTCAGTCTCTGCATCTTCCTTCCAAGACATGGGTGGCATGGTCAGACCACTTCCAGTGAAGACTGAAGTAAAAAAAGTCATTGAATTTGGAGACCAAATCCAGGGTAGCCAGTCCTGCTAGCATCCGGAGAGGGCCCACATTATTCCTTGTCTGTCTTTTGTTTGCTACATACCTACAGAAGCCCTTCCTGTTATCTTTCACATCCCTTGCCAGACTCAGTTATAACTGGGCCTTAGCTTTCCTGACCTGTTCCATAGCTTCCTGGACAACATGTCACCTGTCATTGCTTTCACCTTTTATAAGCCTCTTTTTTTGCCCTCTAAGTTTTCTCAGCGGCATCTTATCTATCCATGGAGGTCTCCCAGCCCTCCTACTATATTTCCTTCTAGTCAGGACACAACACTCCTGAGCTTGTAACAGGTGATCCTTGAATACTGACCAACAGTCTCTGGCCCCCCTACCCTCTATGGCTATATCCCATGGAACCTTAGTAAGCAGGTTCTTGAAGAGACCAAAGTCTGCTTTCTTGAAGTCCAGGGAAGTGAGCTTGCTGCATGTCCTTCTCACTGCACTGAGGATCTCAAATTTGACCATCTCATGATCACTACAGCCAAAGCCACCTTGGACTGTCACATTTCCAACCAGCCCTTCCTTGTTGGTGAGCACGAGGTCAAGCATGGTGCTCTCCTTGTTGGTTCCTTGATTACTTGCAAGAGCAAGTTGTCTTCCACACAATCAAGGAACCTCCTGGATTGTCTGTACCAGGCTGTACTGTCCCTCCAGCAGATATCAGTATGGTTAAAATCCCCCATGAGGATAACAGCCTGCAAGTCTGAGGCTGCTCCTATCTGTCTATAGAGAGCTTCATCCACAGAGTCCTCTTAATCGGGTGGCCTGTAACAGATCCCCACAGTAATGTCTCCCATCGCTATTCTCCCTTTGACCCTGACCCACAAGCTCCCTGTGACTCATCACCTGTCCACAGACAGAGTTCCATACTTTCCAGCCTATCACTGACATAAATAGCTACTCATCTGCCTGGCCTGTCTTTCCTAAAGACCCTACAACCTTCCATTCCAACACTCCAGTGATAGGAGCCATCCCACCATGCTTCTATGATATTGATAATGTCATAAGCCCATAGCAATGGACACATCTCTAATTTCTCTCATTTACTGCCCATACTAAGGGCATTTGTTTAGAGGCATCTGAGCTGAGCTCCAAATAAAGCTGACTCATTAGCTGAAGTGGCTGAAATATCTCTGCATTGCTCCACGCATTTAACAAAGGTGCTGGCAACTGACTGGGAATGTTACGATGGATAGGTACCCCTCCCCCCAGCACATCTAGTTTAAAGCTGCCTTGACCAGCCTGGCAAGTCTCTTACCAAAGCAGCTCTTCCCCTTCGTCAGACCAGCTCCATCAGCCTACAGCAGACCTGGTCCAAATTGAGTCCTATGTTCTAAATAACCAAACCCCTAACTGTGGCACCAATGTTCTAACCATTTATTAACTAGCCAAATCTGCCTGGTCTTTCCAAGGTCCTCCCCTTTGACCTGGAGGATTGATGAAAAAGCTATCTGAGCCCCAAAGCCCCTAAGAACCTCTCCCAGGGCTCTGTATTCCTTCTTAACAATTCACAGGCTACTGCTGTCAATATCACTAGCATGCACATGGACCACATAAAGTGGGCAACAGTCAGTGGGATTTACTAGACCAGGCAGCCTCTCCGCAACATCCCTGATCCGAGCCCGTGGTAGGCAACACACCACCCTTGAGATTAGATCAGGCCCTTTCAAAGTAGAGTCTACTTTGACTTGCCTACTATTACTAGAGTCTACTGCTATGACACACCACTCTCTCCTGGAGGCACTAGTAGTGATCCTCTTTACTGGTGCATCAGCTGGTTCTTCATTTGGTGAGGTGTGCATTTCCTCATTAGCCTCCTGCAGAACTGCAAAGTGGTTCTGGGTGGGGATGCTGGATTTTGGAGGAAGCCCATTGCTTTTATTTGTCCTCTTCTTCCCCATTATTTTTTTTTTGTTATTAGCTCCCAGCTTCCTGGGTTAATGCCATCATTTTCTGTATGTGCTAGGGTGGGCACTTGTGGGTCTTGAACAGTTTGGGCCTAGAGCAAGCAGTCCAGCTCCCTGTCAGCTTCCCCTGTATATTTTAGCCTACTGACAGTCTCCCAGAGCTCCCCCACTTGCTGCAGGAGGACCTCCATCAGGGCACACAGTGTGCAGCCCTGTCCACTGTGCACCCTTGCCTCAAGAAATACGTCAGGGCACTTTTTTGCACTTCGAGGTCTGTGCTGCAGCTTCTCCTCTTGTCAGCTCTGTCTGGGTGCCTGGGAGAGACCGATCTGAAATCAGTCTCCACTGTCCCAAAGACTGGTATGAGAAGTTGAGATGGGATTCCACAGTCCATTGCCTCAAAGATTGGTATGACAAGCTGAGATGGAATTCATCTATCTTTTGTCTCAGAGATGGTTGGTGGGAGTTGAGATAAGACTCCAGTGTCCATTGCTTGGAAAAAGGGTGTGAGGAGCTGAACTGGGACTCCACCAACCATTGCCTGAGAGATGACTGAGGAAGAGCTGAGGTAAGACTCTGCTGTCCATCACCCCAAGAATTACTGCAGACACATGCAGTTGAAGAGCTGGCTGCAAGACAAGGGAAACTGTTCCACCAGGAACACATGATACATGACAGGAAGAACAGAGGTACTTTCCCTCCCCCTTCTCCACCACGTTAAAAGGGGGAAAAGGTAATCATGAAGAGGAGCCACTGCCATGAGGATGACTTCAGAAGGAGACCTCCATGAGGACACTCTCCACCAATGACTACTACAGACCCTGAGGGACACCCTCCATGAGACATGGCCATGAGGACAACTCCGCAAGACACACTCCACAGGGTACCTTCAAGGAGACGACTCCAGACAGACACCTCCATGAGGACACCTACTTCTGACGACTACTATGGACTCCTGGGGACACTCTGCTCTGACACTGCCATGAACCCTGGAGAACTCCCACCACCAAGAATGACAGATCTCCAGGACACCTCTGGAGAAAGTCCACAGTGGTGACTCAATCTCTGCACCCTGCATTCTTGCTTTTCTACCTTTTTTTCCAATTTGTCCTATCACTATCCCCTTTATTATAAAAAAACCCACCTTTATACTTGTTTTTTCGTAATAAGCCAACTGATCAATTATGGCGCTTGATGTCATTCGCATCTTAATCTCACTCTTGGGATCACGAACGAAACAAGGTCTGACAATGGGGCTTTCTCCAATCGCACCCTGACATGGTCGACCCTCCCAGACCGGGCCCTGGCAGTGGCGCCGGCCCTTAGGCAACCGCTCACCATTCCGCTGGCCTGTCCACGCTGCCAACTGCCGGCCCCCACTGCCGCGCCATGCCCTGTTCATCGGGCTCCACTCCCTGTCAGTCCCTGCTCGCCTCAGAGCTGTGGCTCCTGGGCAAGGCCTGGCAAGGGCTTGAGGCTGCCTCAGGGGCTCTCGCCACTCAGAACTGAGGCCCTGAACGCTGTGATTCCTCTCGCTCCGGTGCTGAAGGCGTGAACTTCATCCAGGCTGCTGTCTTTTGGTTCAAAAAGACGAGGAAGTCATGCCTACAGAATCAGAAGCTTCTCTGAGTAACCTATACTGCATATGATCCAACAAGTGCACAGTGTACTTAGCCAGCTCTAGGCTAATTCATAAAGGGACTAAGCATTTACAGGAGGCCGTTATTCACACTCCTCCCCAGTTGATTTCCAGTGGAACTGAACACAGTGAGTATCTCACAGGTGATGGTCAACAAGGCAAACATAATCACTGCTCTCAGCACTGAGCAGGAGAAAGGATGGGGCAATGGGAGCTAAGGAATTGATAGTGGATAAATCTGGATACACACATAGTGGTATCTGTTACATGTTCTTTGAAGAGAATCAGTCTGGGCTAGTAGTGGGTTTAGGTCTGCCACTGGTGAGTGATCTCACCAGCCCAAATAAGGCTTCCAAAGCAATGAGTTTATTTCACTTTATACTGGCTGCCTACACCCACATGCAGATTTATGAAAGTAAGTAAACTTAACTTACAATAAAGGTTTCTGGCTCTTCCCTTTGTTTGTTTTAAGCTAAAGAAGTAGTCTTTTCCAATTCCATCATGCTATCTTCTAATGTTTAGAATTCAACAAGGCAGTGAAGGACTAAATAATTATTATTTTGTCAACATTTGACTGCTTAATATTGCCTGTACTAAATTTATCATTAAAAAAGATCCTGAGACAAAGAGCACATTTCACAGCAATATGCTCACCATTTAAAATGTACATCATAACTGACTACATTTTTATTTTATAAACAGATGCACTGAGATATACATACTCACCCACAGCCAATATACTATTGTACAACTGAACTTCAGAACCAGTCATGTGCCTTACAAACCTTTTCCTCAGTTCTAAAGATATAAGGAATGTGGTTTATGTAAAACCCAAATATAGCAGCTTTTGTATTTAACACATAGTTACAACTTGAACAAGCTGAAATATAATTTTATTTCATAAGATATTCTATTTACTGTATATGAATTAACTGGTCTTTTGCTTCCAGCCGACAGCTCACACCTTCCTTACCTAAAGGAAGGGAGGGACAGATATACAATGTAAACTACACAGAATATCCTGGGAGAGAGGGGAATTTAATGTAATAAACCTCTTGAATCACCCCTGAATTATTTAGACATTTGTAATATAGAAGTAACTCCTTCCCAGTTCCAGGCCCAATTGTAATTTCCTCCTATGACTGCCATGATTTTACCATCTCACCCAGCAGCACAGTTTCAGAAGAAAGAGCTTAACAGTTTCTCCAATTAAGCAGAGAGGTAGACAACAGATCAAGAGGATGTTCAAGCCTGCAGAACCAATTGGCCCATCAGTTTATTTGAAATATTAGCATCTTCTCAATATTTGAAATATTAGTATCTCCATGAACAAAATGGATTAAATCAGGAATCATAATTCTGATTTGCACTGAAGTAATGAAAATCCTGAGAGAATTACATCATGAAGCAAAATACTGTAAAAGCCTTAAAACTTGAGGAGTAAAAGCATCCCTTGCATAAGGTTTTTGATGCCTTCTATAAGACAAAAATCACAGTCACAGTTGGCCCAGAGTTTCTTAAACTGCTGCTAATAAAGACAGTCATGGTAATTCAGGGATAAAACTCACCTCTAACTACTTCAATGTACCGCTTTTTATTACCTGCTATTTACAGAATGGCAGTCAGCCAATAAAATTCTCAGTAGAATTCTACATTCTCACATAGCTTTCAAATCATCTTATTTTCAATCCCTGAATAGCACAATGCATTGCCAAATTAGTTTCTCCCTTCAACTGGAAATGTATCAGTCTTCTTGAGTGTTTAAAAATTAACATTAAAATCCCTGTTCAGATTCCTTTTAAGTAAAAGGTACGCACACACAGCACTGAATCACAACAATGAAGTTATTCACGTATCTATTTTCAACAGCTATGTTTGGAACAAAAGCAGCCTGGATGCAGAAAATATTCATATGTTAGATACAGCCAAGTGGAACAGTAGAGATGTATCTTCCCTCTTCCAGCACTATGCATAGAAAAAAAAAAATCTTTAGCACATTAAACTTAGAGGGGATATGCTCAATATAAATAAGGCTGACTTATTAAACATAAGTGGCACCATTGCACATGATAGCTTTTGATTTACACCGCTTTTAATTC
Organism: Melopsittacus undulatus; assembly: GCF_012275295.1. NCBI lineage: Eukaryota > Metazoa > Chordata > Aves > Psittaciformes > Psittaculidae > Melopsittacus > Melopsittacus undulatus. Next base: position 49,785,071 of record NC_047530.1, read on the forward strand.
ACAGCTAACAATTTATTATCTATTCCCTTTTTGGTCCAGGTCATAATGGCTCCAGATTTTAGATGGCATGTAATGGAAAATGACATTGCACTGTTGTTTAACCTCCCATGAGGAGGCAAAAGAAAGCAATGGGTAAAACTGAAATATAAAGTCCCAATGATTAAGACAGATTTTGAAGAGCAGATAGCTAAAAGCAAAGAAAGTACATCAGAAGAACCTCATGAGATTGAGGAGCTTGCTGAAAAAGAACTCAAAGCTGAAGATTCTGCAGAAAGGCTGAACAATTTCTTAAACTTCAGTGTATACTGAGGAATTATTTACACAAGACATACATTTTTGAGGTGAAGAAGAAATACTGTCAGATTGCAGTATCAATAGAGGACACACTGGAACAAATTGATCATTAGAGCAAAAAAGTCAGCAACACCAGATGGTTGTGTTCTAACAGGATTTTAATACAGTGGTAAAATTTAATGACTACATCTTAGCAGTACAGACACCTGATTCTTTACAACCAGAGGGCAGAAAACATTGCCAGAAGCACCAGAGACAATCTGGGGAATCACAAGCATACCACCTTTACTTCCTGCTTAGGTTTTCATACAGATTATGTCAGAACAAAATATAGACAGGAAAGTACCTTTCCTACAGCTAAACAATAGTACTTGATTCATTAAAGCACCAGGATGTACTATAATTTCTGACAGTGACAAGTAATACTTGTAACTAAACTGCAAGACACATTGTTACTGCAAATATAAGCTGTAGTTCCCACTGTAACAACACCCAACGACAAAGTACATTTTGTCGTAAAAGAAAAATTGTTTTCATTTCAGTTAATCCTGATATTTACATATATACACAGGTACACAATCACATAGAATCATACACATATACATGCGACTTTTTATGGCATGTACGAAGGAAAAACATATAAAGGTTGTGTATCTTTTCAGCAAAATGGTAACCAAGCACTTCAACCTTTAGATTACATTCTGAATTTAAAAAATGCTGCCAGATAATATTTTATGCAAAGAGGAATCCCATTGAAAGTTATTTTATGCACTTCCTGACTGCAAAAATATTTTCAGTGAATGAAATCCTAATAATCAACTTCAGTGCATGCTACCTTCACATCAAAGAACTTGAGAATATGGTATGTCACTAAAGCTTACAATTCTCCATCTCACTTATTAAAGATGATCAGATTCTGATGAATATATTTCAGCAATGCAGTGTGCACTTTACAGTGTGCCAAGGAGCACTGTCATGTTGCACATGGAATATATTTCTGACGCAGTAACCTGAACGGAAATCTACAACAAAAAAATTGTCACACCATACTGCACTTAAAATTCATTCAAGATCTATTTAGTTAATACCAGTACTTTCTTTTAACATCACTATCACTATAACATATGGAGGATGCCTTAAGGGAGCCATGACTCAATCCTTGAACACTTTTTACAGGTCCTATCTAACACTGCATTACAATCACCAAGGAACTGGAAGCTCAAGTGCACCAAGGATTCAAGGTGAGAAAAATAAATAATCAAGCCATCCACTTCTACACTGTACATAGCTTCTGAGCAGCTTTTATGTAGTATGAAGCAGATATAAAAATGAGAAGGAACAGATCACCCTCAGCCATTTGTCTTAATATAGAACAAAAAAACATGTGACACAGCCAGAGTATTAATAGTGGAATATGAGGGAAGCTTTTTTGGAGGAAGGGGAGAAAAGCATCTCTGAACAAGCTATACCCACTGTTTTCTTTAAGTCAGAAGCTTGGCCTTTTTTGAAGCTATTGTACCTATTTTGAACCTGTTTTATTATTACATTACTACACAACACATACAGTGAAGAAAAATACCTAACAGTATATGCTCAAAAATGTACTTCTGGAAAAAATCAACTTAAACCATTAACCAATGTTTAATAGGTAAGGCAGCAAGGTGAAAATTAATGTGTTACATGTATAAACTCAAAGCTTCTTAAAGATTCTGTCTAGAACCCTGCTTCTGGCAGATATGTGAAAGATTACAATATCATGGTCTATCAATGAAGAATATGTTAACAGGACCATGCTCTGTACAAAACGTTGTCTTGTACTCTGCACCAGGACCAACAACCAAGTAAACATAGATGAGTCTTAGCTCAACTATTTGTCATTAATTAAAAAGCATCATGAATTAACACTATAGTCAGAAAAATCTATGAAACATAAAAGTAGATGCTATCCCAGTGTGTAGTATGTTTTTAAGTAGAAACTTCATTCCAAAAGTTGCAGTTCAGAAAAAAGCAGGATCCTTTTATTCTGCTAGATAGTGCTATACTCCTACTTGCAAAAGAACTGTAAATATTACAGTGAAGCTACAATAACTGTGCTGAGCTTGTGTAATTAGGCTTGTAAATCAACAATACTTTGACTATTATTTTTCCTGCCTAACCACTACAACTAACTTTACAGAAGCCATCTGATATACTCACTATATACCTTTCACTGAACACAATGGCTTTATTTTTCCCCACTCATTTTCTGTTTTTCAGCCAGATTCAAATACAGTTCAGCACTGGGATAGAACTATATCCACAGTATTACACCCCTGCAAACAGCCAAGGTGAAGCTGGAAGACAGCAGAGGCACGTGCAATGATGACAACATGTTTGCTTAACTAAAGGAATGGACATAAAACATTCAGGCCTTTACCTTATCCAGTCCACCTCAGATAATATTTCAATGCCTAACGTGCAGTCTGTTACTATATTGAAATATTCTGGTGTAATGAATTTAGTAACCTGTGAAAGTGAGAACGCTCACCTCTTATGCTTTAGGTTTGTTTCCTTTTGGCTTGGTTCTACTTGATAAATTAATGACAAGCTTCTGAATAAACTTGATTTTCCTGCAAATTCAAGCTGTTTTTCTCACTTTAATTCTGGCTTGATGTACTATACCCTGACTTTGTACAAAGCTCACTGACATTATAGGTGGTTGTTACCCAAAATTAAAGAAACCATTTTCCTCTGAGAATCAATATGAAATTTCAGGCTGGCTTTGGAATACTTCCCTTGATCTTGTTACAGATTTTTGTCTCCAGGTGAGCTTACTGTAGCTTTTTCTACTCAAAAAAACTTGGTGGCATACTGCTGCTTGAAACCAGTATCAAGTTTCAGAGTAACAGGTAACAACTTCAGGAACCAAGAGAAACAATCTTTTGGTCAACTGTGTGAATCCCCAAAATGATACACAGAGTAAGAGAATACTGCAGAACATTTTAACACACAGATGGCAAATTGTGTGTACAACCACAGACAGAGGAAAGAGAGAACACAAATAATTTTCCCATAGAAGTTCTGACAGGATAACTGTGCTATTTATTTGGATTTTTCTACAGGGAAGACAAGCTACAGATCTTTAACTATGGAGCTACTATTTTCAAGTAGCAGATTTATCACTTTTGCCATTTCTTTGTTACACATCCATATTTCTAAACAAGAATGCGTGTAAATTTCTGAGTTTTGTGAGAATATATCATACATAAGTACTTACTATTCAGAGAAGTCTTACCTGCTACCAAGGATTGGCTCCCCAGAGGCTCCCAAAGCAGAATAGTCCATGCCATAGAAATTCAGCCCTAAAAGTATTTTATTCCTCCATTTTGAATCAGGATCCAGTACTTGAACACAGGCTCGTACCCAGGGAAGAGGAGAATTTGGACCAGGTCTGTCAAGTTAGTGAGAAACAGACAGGTTGTCAGAAAAAGTGCACATTCATTCTTGGCTTTCTCTTTTTGCCTAGTGTAATTGTAAAGAGCAAACTATGGCACACAAAAATCATTGAAGGTTAGCCTACAGTCTATAAAGGTTAAATGTACATTCTCTAGTGGCTTGAAGTGCTGAAGTACAAAACATGATTGCCCCACTCTTGACTTTGTGATTCCCTTCCAAGGTGAAGGGACACAAAATGCACAAAAATGTCTTAAGAGTGGGTAAGAAAAGGTTTCCACCTAGCACATTTTCTTTGTCACTGGGCATGGCACAATGCCTACAGAGTAATTCACAACTCTGTATGACTTCAGCTTTTTTCCAATAATATCCTCAATATTTTTACAGTAAACTGGCACAACATACTGGGACAAAATCCACCATTTATTTACAGAAAGAACTAGAAAATCAGTGATTGGTTTCAATAACTGTTTTAAGGCTTATTTATGGACAAAACCCTAAAGAGGCAACTACTCAACAAAAAGCTAAATTAAGAACAAGGGTAGAGCCTTAATTCACAGAGTAAATGAATTGTCATACATACATCATCAGGACATGGTGCTCTTTCCACTCCTCTCTCATCAGAGAGAAGAGCACATTTTATCGCAAACACTCGCTAACATGGAAAAAGGAAAAGCATATTCTAGTTTTACAAATATTAACAACATCTATTCCCTTCTAAGTACCCACCTCAGAGCCTTCCAGATATCTGTGCCATTAAAACTCAATCTGCTAATACAGTACAGGAATGTTGCTGGAAATTGTGTGCATATTTAAAGGCAAAAGAATTGTGAGAAAACAATATGTATTATCCTGCATTTCACATACTCAGATCAATCAAACCAAATTCAGGCAAAAAAAAGATTTTATTTCTTTCTATCAAATCCTTTCTCAGACTAAAAGCATTACATGTCATAAACTATATTTATTTCAGATACAGCGGGTATGAACTGAAGAATGCTTCCCTCCTTTCAAGTAAAAAGGATTAGGAACTCCAAGTCAGGTCTAAGTAATTTAAAGCACCAGTGAAAGTATAAAGATGTGACTGTACTACAAGCTGTGATTTTAATATGGCACAAAGCATGGTGCAGCTTTGCCACACAGGAAAGACGTAGCCTACAGCACAGAATTTTGCAATGCATTCAGGGTTCCAGATGGGTTTGTATAGCATGTACAAAAGCCCTTATTACTTCATCTTCATAGATCTCAGATTTATCTAGAGGAAACCTAAACTGGATACACCTATGCTGCATATTCCAGCAGGAGAGTAACAAAAAATTGTTTTAACTTCAGTACATATTACTGTCTATGTTTGTTCTCCTCTAGGTTGCTCGGCTTGAAGATGCAGAGACAGGCCTGGGGAAGCAGGTATACAAATTCTTTTCAGAAGAAACAAAAGTTCCTCTCTGCTAAACCTATCTAGACATTATCAAAACGCTAACATACTACAGGTGACAAAGATTTTAGTGATATAATAAAAAAAAAGAAAATTATGGCATTTCTAAATCTGTTTACCACAAATATTAACTCTGGACAGTCACCTTGAAGTAAGATACACAGAATCTAACAGGAATTCCAAACGCATGTCCTTTACCTACAATTTGAGGTGAACCATGCTTTTGGAGAACAGTAACATAACAAGTCCCTGCAGAGTTTAAAGACCTCAGCTACACTGCTGTTCTACTTTCACTCAGTTAAAAGTATTAACTAATATTCCTGTAAATTAGTATTCATGTACAAGAATGAGGTTCTGTATTATTTTCCAGTCGATCAGTTCCCAGATCTGGTTTGATGAACTGCTGCATAAGCAGCTCTATCAGTACAAGGGAGACACTAGTGGAAGAATGGAAAAACATATCCACAGTAGAAGTGTTGCCAAAAGGCACTCTGCTGCCTAGGATAAGGCAAAAGAGTTGTCATTGTTGAAAAATTAGCTTTGAAGCACAACTGACATGTATTAGATTATTCATGTACGTATCTTGCAGAACTGTGCTAAAAAGTAGTAACAAAAGAACCTGCCCTGGAAAAGAGTAAATACCATGGAACTAGTAAAAGAATATTTTTTTACCCTGAGTACAAAGCCTTTCATGATATCTGCGTGCCAAATGTATTCTCCTGTTAAACAATGTCCTGAGCTCTTGGCTTGTTCAAAATTCACCTATCCTAATTACTAATCCAAAATCTCATTAACTGATACAGTTACAACATACTATCCACTTTACTAAAAAAATGACCTCATACTGTAGATTTAATAGTGACTTAACTGGGAGTCAGTTCCTTCAGCAGTGTTTTTTGTAATGTCAGATGGAGTCTTACCGTTGTGGTGTTGAATAGTCGTATGTCATGAGACTGAAGCTGTCTATCGCTGAGGCCAACTGATCAAATTCTTTCTTTGTGAACATTCCTGGCTGGTTAGTCCTTTTAAAACAAGCCAAAACAAAAACAGGAAGAGATGAATTACTACAGTAACCTGGCTTATTCTCTCCTTCAGGTTTCATACCATTTGATCAGGTAAGAAAAATCTTTCATTCCAAAGGTGGCAAATAAACATACTGCAATGCCATTCTTATAATAAATGTCTAAGAAAATAAATAAAATCAATACTACTTATGTTGCCAGTGGGAAGAATCAGACTTCCACACCATACTTACCAAATAAGCATTTCTACCATGGCTACAATAGTGATAAGAGATGTGGTATCAATCAACTGAACTCTAAAAGCTTTTACAAAACCTGTATTTGCTTGGCTTGTCATGCTTGTTTTGATACTTATATGACTAAGTTATCTAAGCCATACTTAAAAAACTGGATGGGTGCAACTGTCAATACAAAAATAAAAACCAAAGGTAATTTTTTTATTCATCTGAAATAGAGCAGTAATTTCAGCTTGTACTGTACTTAAGACATGTTCTCTCACTGGTAAAAAACATTTCAGTTTCTTTCCATTCCCTCCCCAAAAAAGTCCTAAAAGCAGAAGGCTAATACAACTGCCTGACTTTAGCAAAAGAGTACAAAAACCTTTCTTTAGACAAAACCACATCCATTTCTTTTACTGGAGCAGGGGGGAGGAAGAAAAGAGGGGGGGAAAGAAAGAAAGAGGGAAGGGGAAGAGAAGAAATCTATTTGATGCCCTTCCCTAGACAGAAGTCTAGTTTTGCCTTCTGCATATCTTTGCATGAAATATGGAACACGACTTTTTTACTTCCCCCCTTTTTTGCTTATTCTTGATTTAGAAAATCTAGCATTGGGTCAACATCTACTTTAGCTTCATGGCTGAGGGGTTGTATTTTTGACAGTTTTGGACTCGTAGAGACTACTAACTTCCTTCAATCATTCAACTCGGAAACAATGGACGCAAGTTGCTTGAAAACGCAGAATCTGTTTTGAAGAGAATTCATTAACTTTGAACTAGCAGCACACATAGCACAGCAGAGAACATAAGGCAGCCTTAATCGCATTGCAAAGATAGAACTGAACAAAAAAGGAGAAGCTGTTGTCAGGCTGAGGGCTCTGAAGCACATTAAGCATATTAAGATGAGAAAGAGAAATTACATATTGTCCTAAACAGCCTGGGAGAGCAGGGCTCCTAGGGGAACATAAGAAAAGGAGAGGGAAAGGATAGAGGAAGAGAGAGAAGAGATTAAAAAAACATGGCTTAACAGCTACAAACTCTGTGGTGCCGCTCTGCCATTTAAGGGCAAACTTAGAGAATTATACAAGATTCCTCTAGAGAGTAGAGCAGAGACTGAAGAATCCAGACCTTCCCAGTAGTATTGTAAGCTGCTACTTGATACAGAAGTTAGTACGCAACCTCTGTCTAGACAAGGTACCCATTCAAAGCACTCATGTTCCATTTTAAGTGTTAAAACCAAAAAAGATGCTCAGTGACAGATGAAAGTAACAATATGGAAAAAAAATCACTTTTTTTGTTGACCTTATCACTTTTGGATCAGTGTGCAAATTCTTCATCCAACAATATGTGCTGAATAGATCATCAGAGCATAGTAGTGTTCATTTATCAGCTTACTTTCTGTTCTACCATTCTATCACATTAGGAGAGAGGATAACAGAATACAGGTTACACAGTGGAGCAGATTAAATTATTTAACATGCCGGTCATGTTAAAAGGGAGCAAAGCATGAATGATATTTGCAAGTCAGGTCAATAAGACTGATGAAGCATACACTGGATTATGTAGCTGTAACTGTGAAATATAGTGGTTCTGGAAGTCGCAAATTTGCAGAACCACTGATCTACTTGTCATTATTACAGAGAAATCCCATCCTTTTCCTTCTGTGGTTTTAACAAATTAAAACAGACCTTCACTCTGCAACCAACTGGTGGACCTAATTTTTTTAATAGTTATTTGCTTGTCATTTACTGCAGTTGCAAACTACAGTTGTTCTACAAGAATGAGGAAGATGAAAGATACCTTTGAAACTATGTCATGGCAACTGTAGGCAAACCAATTCTCCAATGCAAACTAGCAAACCACATTTTAAGTAAATTGATTGTGATTACTCATGAAGGGAAAAGTATAAAAAGTAATTATTATCTGTATTAGATATTAGGGTAAGTTGGATTGCTTTAGAGATTAAGCTGGGTAGTATTTTAACTAAATTTGTATGTGTAACTTGCCCTCTGCATCTGTTTTTCATATACAGTGTCAAGGACTAAGAGAGGGGAAAAGAATGAAATTAAAGCAAAAACAAAACCAGGTTGAAATCAGTTATTGCTATAATTTTGTACATTTTCTCCAAAGCAAGCATGTAACTGGACTACTTCCACTACACAGGAATGCCATCTGAGGAGCAAGGTCATAAATTTTCAACTGGAAACAAACCCAGCAGCAATGAATACGCTTCATCCATTCACAGATACTGTTAAGCACCACCACTTTTCACAGAAAGCAAATACCACTCACCAGCTCAAGCAGCACCACCAGCCAACTCTGCTCTAGCCAAGCACCTTGGGAAACTGTTTACTGGAGCAAAACTAAGTTTTTGATTCATGCCTTGAGAATCATTCTGAGTCAAGAAAACTGGCACTCAAGGATAAAACCTAAATATTTTTCAACAGCTGTTATGCTTCTTATCTGAAGTTTTCCAATCATTTTGTTATTTAACCATAAACGTAATGCAAAGGCAGGTATGCTATCAGGAGAACTGGCTACCCTGGATCTTGAGAAGGCTGAGGTTCTTAATGTTTTCTTTGCCTCAGACTTTACTGGCAAATACTCTGCCCACATCACCCGAGTCTTGGAAGGCAGACACAGGGACTGTGAGAATAAACATGTCAGGCCAACTGTAGGAGAGGATCTGGTTCGAGACCATCTTAAGAACCTGAACGTGCACAAGTCCATGGGACCTGATGGAATCCATCTGCGGGTCCTGAAGGAGCTGGCGAATTAAGTTGCTCGGCCACTGTCCATCATATTTAAAAAATCACGGCAGTCAGGTGAATTTCCTCATGACTGGATTAAAGGGAATATAACCCCCATTTTCAAGAAGGGGAAAATGAATGACCCAGGGAATTACAGACCAGTCAGTCTCACCTCTGTGCCTGCAAAAATCTTGGAGCAGATTCTCCCGGAAATCATGCTAAGGCACATGAAAAACAACAAGGTTCTTGGTGACATCCAGCATGGCTTCACTAAGGGGAAATCCTGCCTGACCAATTTGGTGGCCTTCTATGATGGGACTACAGAAGGTGGGTTGATGCCAACCTCATGAGGTTTAACCATGACAAGTGCAAGGTCCTACACCTGGGTCGGAGCAATCCCAGGCACAGCTACAGGCTGGGTAGAGAAGAGATTCACAGCAGACCTGCAGAGAAGGACTTGGGGGTGTTGGTCAATGAGAAAATGAACATGAGCCAGCAGTGTGCACTTACAGCCCAGAAAGCCAACCGTATCCTGGGCTGCATCGAAAGGTGCATGACCAGCAGGTCGAAGGAAGTGATCCTGCCCCTCTACTCTGCTCTCATGAGACCTCACTTGGAGTATTGTGTGGAGTTCTGGTGCTCTCAACATAAAAAGGACACGAAGCTGTTGGAACAAGTCCAGAGGAGGGCCATGAGGATGATGAGGGGGCTGGAGCAGCTTCCACATGAAGACAGGCTGAGAAAGTTGGGGCTGTTCAGCCTGGAGAAGAGAAGGCTGCGTGGAGACCTCATAGTATCCTTCCAGTATCTGAAGGAGCCTTATAAGGATGCTGTGGAGGGACTCTTCATTAGGGACTGTAGTGATAAGACAAGGGGTAACAGATTAAAACTTAAACAAGGGAGTTTAGATTGGATATAAGGAAGAAATTCTTTACTGTGAGGGTGGTGAGGCACTGGAATGAGTTGTCCAAGGAAGTTGTGAATGCTCCATCCCTGGCAGTGTTCAAGGCCAGGTTGGACAAAGTCTTGGGTGATATGGTTTAGTGTGAGGTGTCCCTGCCTATGGCAGGGGGGTTGGAACTGGATGATCTTAAGGTCCTTTCCAACCCTAACTATTCTATGATTCTATCTTTCCTGTCTCTTTGTAGGGAACCTCTGTGTTACTGATGTAAAAAAAAAAAAAAAAGCAGTCTACTTTCTTAGCATAATGTTTAAGATACAGAAATATTTCCAATAAGTGACAGTCCCTTTTTTGATTTTTTTTTTTTTTTTTTTTTTACAGAACACATCTGTCTCTGAGACCCATCAGCACTTTTGTTTTAGACCTAACCATTTCCTGGATGAAGTTTCCACCACATGCTTTCAAGAAATGCTTTTTCTTGGATAAAATACAAACTTTCCTGCTGAAGCCTTGTTTATCCAGCCCAGTATTAGTATCTTCCTACAAAGATTAGAGTTGCACAGTCCCTTTCTACCATTCTATTCTTTCACATCTAAAATAACTGCAGAGGAGTTTGCTTTGTATCCTAGAATATCTATTACCTGAATCTTCCAAATAGTATGTGGTCATATGTATCAAAATTCTCATTAGTGATTTACTGGTAAGTATTCCTGTAAGGTTTTGACTTTGTAGTCTTTCATACAGAAAGACTGGAAAAAACACTTTAAGCATGCAAGCTGCATGAATCTACATTCTCAATTACTTCTTGTCTCACTATGATTGCACTCAAAATGAAATAAAAAAAAAAAAAGTCTTGTAACTGACTTCTACTCCCTGTCAGTTTGAACTGCATTCTTGTTCAGTTATCTCACACTCTCCTTACCTTATAAAAGAGAAATTTTCTGTATCTTCATTGTTTAACAGTCCTTCATAATGGAAAACTGATTGAATTTCTGTTTCCTGTATATATCTATTTCGGAAGTCATCTTCTTGGTAATGACCTAATTTTCTTGTGGTGTATAATTCTCCATTTTTGCTGTAAAGCAACTATTTGTAAATCTTCCTTTCTCCCATCTTTTCACCGTCATATATTATTGGTTTTCATAGCTCCTTCCAGTAAGGAGCATTAAAGTATAATGCTATTGCATTTTTTGAACACAGACCAGTGAATTCAGTTAAAGCACAATCACTGAATAAGAATTCAGTGTTTTTTCCTGCACGCAGTCTGTTCTACAGCAAACACAAGAAAAAACTAAAATCTCTACCCTATACATCCCACAGTTATAGGAATTGATAATGAAGTAGCCAAATGCATAAACAAACTAGATCTGAAACCATTTTCTTTCCAGGAAAAATCCTCTTGGCAGTTTTGTAGCTACACTACCTCTTTTTATGTTCTCAAAAACGCTGTAAGGATGACAGCTGACTGAACTAATGCTCCACTACCAGTATTCAGAAAAACAGCTCTATGTGGATCCTGGTTCCAATGGATGTTTTGCAACTAGATTCTCTGGAGTCTTACATATGTTCCAGTCACAAGTCCTGCTCACTGCTGGATCTTGGGGAAAAAAAAGATGGGTCATCTTCATCTGTCCAGCTGCCTATTTTCATCAAGTAGCAAGGACCTGACTATTAAAACTCTATGCCTATGTCCATTTGTTTGAAACTGGTGAAGTGCTAAAAAAGCTTTTACAGAGAGATGAAGAACATAAAAGATAAACCTTACAGACAGCTTGTTACCTCAGGAATTATGCTAAAAGTAAAGCAGTAAGACCTGTCTACAACAGTATTGGAAGAAGCAGGCAAGTCAACAGGACGTTGACACAAGACTGCTGTTCAAAGCCATGAACAATAATTACAGATTTAATCCCTGCTGTTTAAAAAAAAGAATGTGACCATATCAAACAACTAACCAAAACAAAAATTCTCAGAGAGATGAAAATAAGTATCATACATAGTGAGGGGCTGAATTCCATGCAGCAGACTAGAGATTTTACAAAGCACAGCATGATCTCTGTGTCTGACCTCTCTCCCTCAGTGAGCATATCCTTGCAGACAACAACATATCAAGGCTTTTGCAGAAATGCATATTACTCATTAAGCATTTTAAAAAATATGGATGCTTAGTGTTCAAAGACATTCACAAGCATTTCTAATACAGCATTCTTTTTTCCCATTTCCTTTGTAAGGACAACAAGTTGCAAGAGCTGAAGAACTGGATGCAATTATATTATCCAAATCTCAGTTAAATCAGAGTTTAAACACAGTGTCGTGGTTTAAGCCCAGTCGGCAACTTAGCCACACAGCCACTTGCTCACTCCCTGCCCCTTCCTCCTCCCAGCTCCCAGAGCGATGGGTAGGAGAATTGAAAGAATGCAACCCCATGGGTTGAGATAAGAACAGTTCAGTAAATAAAGTACAACACAAACCACTGCTGCTACCACCAATAATACTAATGATAAGGGAAATAACAAGGAAAGAGAATACAGTCACTCACCACTGACCGAACGATACCCAGCCTGACCCAAGCAGTGATCTAACCCTTTCGGGTAACTGCCCCCAATTTATATAGTGGGAATGGCATGCTGTGGTATGGAATACCTCTTTGGTTAGTTTGGGTCAGGTGTCCTGTCTTTGCTTCCTCCCGGCTTCCCCTCCTCCCTGGCAGAGCATGAGACTCAGAAAGTCCTTGGTCAGAGTAAACATTACTGAGTAGCAACTAAAAACATCGGTGTTATCAGCACTGTTTCCAGGCTGAAAGTCGAAAACACAGTACTGCGCACCAGCTAGTGAGAAAGAGAAAAATGACTGCTACTGCTGAACCCAGGACACACAGTATCTGATTTTGTGGCCTACAAACCCAGATCCATAAAGTAGGGACTGTACACTGCAAAACCAAAACCAAAAATTCCAGGTTAGTGTAATTTTATTTTTATTAAGCCATCACTATGAAAATCACATGCCTCTTATAATAGAAATAAAAATCAAACTGAAAGGCAACTGGAAATCAAACAGAAAGACAATCATTACTTCTCACATACACTCTTTCTGTTGTGGTTTTTCATCTGGTTCTACTCTTAGAACACTCTCCCAGTTTCACACACTAAACAGATGAAGACAAAGACAAAAGCAGGAGGATCCTTCCCCTCTCAACTAACCCTTATCTTCTTAACATCTCCAAATTACATTTTGATCATATAATATGAAAGACTACCTTATTGTTAGTAAGTCAGAGAAACATCATCCCAAGAGATAAAAATTATGAGGGAATGAGCAAATGAAAAAAGGGGAACGTTAATGAAAACATGACAATTTAGCAGTTCATTCCTAATGAGTTGGAACAGCCTGAATGTAGCCAAGACAATTTCTGTAGCAAGCCTGGGCTATACATTGTTATATATATATAACATTCATTCATTCATTGGTAGATTTTAAGAGTTTGTTAGACAAACTGCTATCAAAAGACGCACTGTTATAGTTTATTTTGCATTAGGATAATGAACCTTCCAATATTATTAGAAGCACCACCTACTATTCAGAATAGTCATTTAAATTCAGAAATAAAACCCTGCAACCCTACTTTTTCACTTGTCTTTTGCTGCTGCATTGATTTCATGATAAGAATGGTAAAATTTAGATGCCTTCAAAGAGCACAATGGCAATCTGTTAGTTTTCCACAGAAAAGATCACAATTTAAAATGAAAAAAATATCTCTACCAAATGCACCCTAAAAACACAAACCCAGCTGATTTTATTAGCATTACTGAACACATTCAGGTTTTCTTAATGGCAAGAATCTCTTTACAAAATTATCAGAATATGATAGGCATTTAGAAAACAGTGACAAAACCCAGCCAGCCTGACAAGCAAGGGAATTGTAACTGACTGCTACAGATTCACAATACAAAAGAGCTGGGAGTGGTTACTTCACACAATGTACTCCATATCACTAGGGGGCTGAAAATGATAACAGACTGACAAGTAAAAACTTGCTGTATTTTCATCAGGAATCAAAATAGTATTTATGTACCAAATGAAATTTTTGCAAAGCATTGAGGGTGGGCACTCTTCCTCAATATACATATTCCATCCCAGCTGTTGCCTTTGCAGTACTTGCTCTCCAAATAGGAAGAAACACGGGATCTGTTCTTGTCATGGAATAGCCTACACAGATTTCATGAAGCCAAATTAACTACCCATGGCCCATCTAGTTTAAACCAGTAACAGAAGTCAAGAAGGAGAAACACACCAAAAATGGTATGTCCTGAAAAGAAAGTATGAAATCCCAGCAGACACCTAGGGACAGATAAGTCTGAAAACTGCTGTCCTCAGAGCTGAGGACAGTTACACTGTATTTTTCAAGTAACTTATGAATTTCTATCTGAAACTGTTAAGCAAATATCAGAAATTCACCTGACAAAACCAGACAATCTGAATACCAAGGAAGGAAAAGTTTCTTTCAATAACTTGTCATTGTATTTGAAGTTTCCATTTTTGAGAGGTTAACTGCTCTCTTTAATGCCTGGTTCCTTTATGTTGCTTCATCTTCTATAGGGGAATCATTTAAGTAAGACTCTGCATAGATGAACATCCATTGTGTCACCATTTTGTTATCCTAATTTCCAAGCTATTCTAGCGTCTTTCATGCCAGGGCTTAATGCCCAGGCAAATCATGCTCCAATAGCAGAACATCACACAAAACAAGCTTGTACCCTGGAGCATATGATCCTCATTTAAAAACTCCATAACCTACCAAATGTAGGCTTAATTCCTCCCTGTGAAGATTAAAATGGACTCGCCCCCTCCCCCGAAACTTACACAGTAATTGCTCTATAGCAGCTGGCTCAGAATTGGTAGAGCTACAAATGCCACAGTGAGGAATACATACCACTCCTTCTCTTTGGATGTCATTAGTTGACCAATAGATTATTCTAATGACTTTCCCTAATGAGAATTCAAAAACTGATGCGTGCACACCTGATTCAGCACATATACGTACAGTCAGACCTTGGCTGCATTAATTTTATATAGCAAGGCATAAATTTGTTCTTCACAAGTCCTTTCTGAATCTACAAAAAGTACACGGAACTTTTCTCATGGCTGCACTCAGTCTTGTTGTACCGAGCTGGCAGCCCACGAAGCAGCAGCAAAAACAGGGAAGTCATTTGGAAAAGAAACAGAAATAATTTAAAGTCACATTTACTGAAGCTAACAGAATTCAGTTTAAAGAGAGATGTGACTGACAGACCTACACTTTAAGCGTTTATACAGGAAAGAAACAAAACCCATGAGCCCAACAGCATGACTATTATTCAATAAGATTAGTGCAATTTGAAGAGGTTATAAAACTTTCTCTAATAAATGTTACTCAGAAGTAGTCAGCAGTCATTTCCTACCCAGTTTTCTGCTCCTCTCAATATAAACTTGTATCTCAAGCTGCACGTTGTGATCCAAGTCACACATATTTTAGAGGTTCTCTAATACACAATAAAAACTTTTGTGCCAGCCAGCTACCCTAGACAGCTCACTTGAGAGCTCTGGAAAGAAGAAGATGAAGCTACTTTAAGACAGTTCTTCACAACCTCAATGTTTTTGCCACAAGAATAAACTGAGTAGCTAAAATCTTAATTTTGAAGAAGCCTAGTTTAGAGGTAGAAAATACTGACAGCACATACCTACAGAAGCTTTAATGTGGAGAGAGGCTGTAGATTTATTTTTTTACTCTTACATATACAAGTATGAATATCTGAAGTTAGGGATGCTTGCTGTATTTTGAATAAGGGGCATGGATTATGTTCAAATATTTGAAGAGAGAACAATGGTCTGGATTCCTGCAGCTTTCAAATGAAAGCAGCTGTACTCTACTGCTGTGCATTTCAAGAAGCCAACAAAGACAGACAAATTTGATATGGATTATCTGCCAAGACTGTAGTAGCTTTATTATGCTCTTTTCCAAGCTCAGAATCTACAAAAGTGAAAAACAAAAGCCATGCTCAACTACATATTTAACTGGACATTTCACAAGCCAGGAACAACTTGTGAGCAAGAGTGCTGCATGCCAGAGAAGTATTTTGCAAACTTCCTGAACAACGAACAGGTATTAAAACAGCATTACAGTGGAGTAAGCTGAAGAACCTGAGAATCAAAACTTCTGGTTTGCAGGCTGTTTTTGCACAAACTGAAAATACTGGTTTTCAGCCATTTTTGGTTCCAGCTGCTTAACAACTGACTTAATTCAGTTGTCTGGCTTTCTTCTAAATTGCAGAAAGCAAATATATGTTGTTTTGAGCATTTCCTTCTTGTATTTATCTTCAGAGATTATACTAAGTTTAGCATAACAAAGGTAGTAATAACTTTAAAACTTCAGCAAGAACATTTTAAGAAGATAGATCACTTCAAAATGCTGGGTGTTTCTGTCCTCCAAATCCATTGTTACATACCTTGCTGACAGCATACAGAACAATTCTAGGATTCCCCCAAATACAAAGCTGAATCTTGTTCAATAAAACTTATAGTAGGGTCTAAGTATAGTAAGGTCTAATATAAATATAGGTATATAATATATAGGTTTACATATTAAATTTATATTTATACATTATATTAGTTTATTATTATAATATATAGTATTATGGTTTACTATTATAATTATATTATTGTATTAATTTATATTTGTATTTTATATAAAAAAAACTATAGTAAGGTCTAAAAGGCAGCTGATTCTCAGAACAGATGAAAACCACAAAGAAACATCCACTTATTCTGAACAATCAACTAGTGGTCTAAAGGAGGAGAAACCTGTTACATAAAAATATCTTCATAAATAGCAGAGACACTAGAAAAAGTTTCCCAATTTCTACAGAAAAGTTTTCACTTTCTACTCTACTAAAAGGTTGGTGAGATACTGGTACAGGGACCCCAGAGAAGCTGTGAATGCCCCATCCCTGGAAGTGTTCCAGGCCAGGCTGGATGGGGCTTTGAGCAACCTGGTCTAGTGGAAGGTGTCCATTCCCAGGGCAAGATGGTCTTTAAGGTCCCGTCCAACCCAAACCACTTTGTGATTCTATGAAACAAACTGTTTTCAACAACATAGCATCTTGTTTTCTTGGAAACATGATTTGTTACTTCACAAATAAAGTATATTTTAACCTTTATAGCTCCCATAAAGTTCTAGAAGGACTTCACCTAAATGTTTTTAGAAAAAGACTAAATATTTGTCCAGATTGTTTACAATATTGGAATAATTCTGCCTAACCAACATGACACGAATGTGTAATTGGAATATGTTTTAACTGCCTCTTCCCCCCCAGTAATTTCCTAAAAGCTAGGTTAACTCCATTTATTCACACCTCACCACAGCAATCCTTACTGTTCAATGAATGAAGAATGCAGTTTTAAAGCTATCAAATAAGATAGCTAGCCTGTTCATGACAAAAACGCAGGAATTCAGAATTAGTCTTGTCTACCCTCTGCTCCCACTATTACAAAACTAAAGTAAAACCAGTACAGAACCTTGCTCCTGACCTTGTTCAGGAATGTCAACAGGTCCAGATTCTAGAACAATGAGAATAATATAATGGCAATTTTTAAAATAGTACTAAGTGCCATTTGAATATAAAATGCATTATCTTTAATGGCATAAATCAAAACCACTTTGAGGCTGAAAAGCGGAAAGTTGCTGAATCAGAGTAAAACATTGTCAAGGCTTTATAGTCTGCCTACTCTAAAACCAGCAATACAGTAATGGCTTGAGATATTTTCAGTTTTTCTCAAAGTCCCTTGTCTCATAATGCATATGTAAACCAAAAATATCCTCTCCCAGAAACTTCTCATTGCTTTTAAAAATATGTAGTGTCAAGAACACTTACCTTCAACATAACCCAAATAATTTACCGGATCTTAAGAATGCAGACTGTTCGAAATATAAGTGCTTACATTTGTGATTTTCAATTCCTTTTTCTCTCCAAGCAAACAAGAGATCAGCCAGAGCAAGAAGAAGCAGTTCAAAATAATAGTTGGCATATAACTTCACTTAGCTGAGAATGGATAAGGTGTATGCCCTGTACAAGGCACTGTCCACAGCTCAAAAACAGGCAGGACGTGTATTTGCAAATGTTTGAGTTGTTCTCAGGACAATGGAAGAAAAGTTTCACAACAGAGTGTACTCTTCTTTTTCCCATTAGCTCAGCTCTGCTTTCCTTCCACTTTTCTGCTGAAAGAAATTAAAGGTAATGCTCTTTCCTCCTTGCAGAGCTGTGCATCACCTGCTACCCAGATAGGTATCATCAAGCTCAAAATGCATATGAAGATGCCAAAATTTTCTTCTGTGTTTCTACAGCATTTTGCCTTCTGACATTATTATTTTTCTAGTGTTCAACCTACAAACTCTTTATCATGAACCAAGAGTACTTTTATCCTTTCATTCTGAGCTGATGTAAAGACCAGTATATCACAGTCACTTATACAGCCCAAGTGGACGCATTTGAAGATTATGTCTCCTGACAACTGTTTCCTCTCTTTACTATACTAAATACAGTTCTTCAAACTTTCATCAAAGGAGACATTATATATACTTGTCATTTTTCTGTTTTCTTCTGAACACTCTAATATTTCTGCATCCTCCTATAAATATAGTCGCCCAGACTCAATTTTCTACGAGTCCTGCCTAACAGTGAGAACAGAGTAATTACCTTTTGTCACATTCGAGGCTCTCTGCCAATCATCTCAAAATGAAAAGTGTCTCTTTTCCCACACCTCAAAAGACTCTCGCTCTGGTATTTTGAAATTGCCTGACACCCTTCCAACACAGGTCTGCCCAGAAAGTTTCCACGCATTTCCATGTTTTACTTTTCCTTCATTTTTTATTTTTAATTTAATTTTATTTTTATTTTATTTTATAAATATAAATATTTTATTTTATTTTATAAAATTTAATTTTATTATTAATTTCTGGAATAACTTCAAGATCTGATCACCTCCTGTTAAATTTTGCCTACCAATCTGATATCTTCTATGGGCTTAAAAATAAGTGAACAGCCTTACTGTTTTAGGAAAATGCTTTAGGTCACTTCCATATGAAATCTATTCCCTTACCACTTCTTTGGCCCTGATCTTACAAAGGACCAGCAAAAATTGATTTTTATAGTGCATATACAACAGGTCCAATGTATCCAAAATATACTAAACTTGCTAGGTATGTGCAACACAGTTGATTTGTGATGTTCTATACATTCCACTCTATACTGTATGAACACATATTTCTTCCTGGAAAATCTAAGGGCCATGGCTTAAAATATGTGGTTTGGGGAACCATCTAATAAAGACAATTGAGAAATTTAAAGAGAGTCCAGAGAAAATTCAAGGTCTAAAAAACATGACCCATACTAGAACACTGACAGGCTTGGGTTTATTTATTACATACAAGATTTGCTTATGTGTCCCACCTGAAACATCATTCTAGTGCAACAGTTGCACATCTGCAGCGTGGACTATTTTATTAAAGCTGGCACTTACATCAAATTCATACTGAGAGCTTTTGTTTTACAGATGAGGAACCACACTTCATATTTCCACTACTGCTTGACAGTCCTATTCTAGCAGATGTGAAACACCGAGGTTAAGTGCATTTTATCAAGAAGGATAAAAAAACCTACTGTGCTTGTTCTTCATTTAAATACTGCTTTGATAGATACTATCAAAAAATGGGCAGGAAAAATAAAATTATTCTAGCTAAACAATATGTAACAGGATTACTTTCAAGAACTTCATGAGGACAGTGATAGTGCCAATGAGTTACTTACAATGTGCTTTACTCTTGCTAATAATACCAAAACACCATGTCCTGTAAGGTGAAATGAAAACATACTGCTTAATGACCTCTGTTTTGTACTGGTAAGCATGTTACTAAGACATATGAAGATCAGCAACTCTTTTGCATACTATTACCTAAACCAAGGATCAAGGCCTGATACACATCTAGTACTATCATGCTAGACCTGATTAACATTACTGAAGTACAAAGCTGCCTTGCATTACCTGGGGCCTGTTAAACAACAGTTGAAACAATCTGTTTTAAAACTGTTTTCCATGCATATTGATTGTGATTTATACATACAAAACTCTAACATTTTGGTGGTTTTAACCAATTTTTTTTTCCCCTAGGAATGCAGCAACCACTACTTCAACAGGTTTTTCATCTGTAATTTTAAAACTGGTAACTAATACAACAACCAGTACTTTTTGTAATTTCATCATATATTCAGGGTATGATAAAACAAGCTCTTAGCATCTTAAATGTGATCTTAGAGACAACCCCAAAAAAGTTCTCAATGGCATGTCAGATGAGTCATGATACTTCACAGAATCACGTAGGCTGGAAAAAAGGACTTGAACATCAGTAAGTCCAACCATAAACATAACACTGCCAAACCCACCACAAAATACCTCCAGAGATGGTGACTCAACCACTTACCTGGGCAGCCTGTTCCAATGCTTGACAATGCTTTCAGTGAAGAAATTTTTCCTAATATCCAATCTAAATCTCTTGTGGCACAACTTGCGGCTATTTCCGCTTGTCCTATTGCTTGGTACTTGGGAGAATAGACCAACAGCCATCTCACTAGAATCTCAGGTAGTTGCAGAGAAGGATAAAATCTCCCTCAAGCCTCCTTTTCTCCAGACCAAACAATCACAATTCCCTCAGCTGCTCCTCCTAACACTTGTTCTCCAGACCCTTCACCAGCTTCATTGCTCTTGTTTGGACATACTCCACCACCTCAATGTCTGTCTTGTAGTGAGGGGTCCAAAACTTAACACAGTATTCAAGGTGTGGCTTCATCAGTGCCCAGTCCAGGGGGATGATCACATGCCTGGCCCTGCTGGCCATGATATTTCTCATACAGGCCAGGATGCTATGCTTTGGCCACCTGGGCAAGCTGCTAGCTCATGTTCAAGTGACTGTCAACCAACACCCCCATGGCCTTTTCAATCTGGCAGCTTTCCAGCCAGTCTTCACCAGGCCTGCAGTGTTGCACAGGGTGGTTGTGACAAAAGTGCAGGGCCCAGCACAGAGCCTTGTTGAGTCTTCTACAATTGACCTCAGCCCATCGATCCAGCCTGTCCAGATTCCTCTGTAAAACCTTTCTACCCTCCAGTAGATCAACACTCCCACGCAACTTCGTGTCATCTGCAAACTGACTGAGGGTGCACTTGATCCCCTCATCCAGATTATTAAACAGAACTGACCCCAACACTGAGCCTTGTGACTGGCTGCCAGCTGGATTTAGCTCCATTTAGCACCACACTTTGGGCTCAGCCATCCAGCCAGTTTTTTACCCAGCAAAGAGTACACCTGTCCAAGCCATGAGCAGCCAGTTTCTCCAGGAGAATGCTAAGGAAATGGTGCCAAAGGCTTTACTGAAGTCCAAGTAAACAACAGCCAGAGCCTTTCCCTCATCCACTAAGTGGTCCACCTTGTCATAGAGATCTGGTTAGTCAAGCAGGACCTACCTTTCATAAATCCATGCTGACTGGGGGCCTCATTACCTGGCTGTCCTGCCAGTGATGGCACTCACTATGGCACTCCATAATTTTCCATGACAGGGGAGGTCAGACCCTCAGTTCCAGCCTGTAGTTCCCCAGATCCTCCTTCCAGCCCTTTTTGTAGATGGGCATTACATTCACTAACTTCCAGTCAACTGATTAGTCAGGAGTGTTGAAAATGACTGAAAGTGGCTTTGTGAGTGCTTCTGCCAGATCCTTCAGTACTCTTGGGTAGGTCCCATCTGGCTCCATAGGCTGGTGTGTGTCTAGGTGGTATGGCAGGTCACTATTTCCTCTCAGATGGGGGCCCCACTCTGCTCCCTGCCGCTGTCTCCCAGCTCAGAGGGCTGGGTATCCCGAGAAAAAATGGTCTTATTATTAAAGACCGAGGCAAAGAAGGCATTAAGTACTTCAGTCTTTTCCTCATTCTTTGCCAAATAAACATCGTTGCTGAGCCGAGCAGCTCTGGTCCTGGCAAAATCCATAGCAGGGCACTCTAGCTTGGTGCACAGCAGGGTTTCCTGAACAGAGACAGGACAGCAGGAAACAGGAGCATTACAGATGCTCTTTTTGATGATAGCTCATCTAAATAAACTTAAGAGTTTTCTTTACTCATTGTTTTCTTCACAGTAACTGGGAAGCACCATGGATAAAATGTCTGTTGAAACTGGACAAAATATGTAATGATTGTCAGGTTAAATTCAATTTACTTGCAGATAGGAATGAGTTACTCTTCACTCTTCAAATTCAAAACCTCACTTTGAGAAAGTGTCCCCGACATACTCTAAAGCACATATGTATAGAGATACAAATAAAATAGTCAATCCTTGTGATTCAGAGACTTAACAAAACAAGTGCAACAAATTTGAAGCTCCATTTGCCTTTTTTATTTTCAAGATTTCTCTCAACAGAATATTTAGTCTAAAGGTATTTCACTGCAGCACAGATATTCTATTCAGAAAGAGGTTTGTGGTATCAGTATAAATACATCCACACCAGCATAATTTCTGCAGTAATCACTAAAGGCCACATATTAAGCCAGGAATTTAGTCAAGCCCAGGATTAGTCAGTGCAAATGCAGCTACCCACCATTGCCAATAGGCAGAATATGCCCAGCTACACACTGCCATTTTAGGAATAGTACTTATGTAGTTTATACATACATCCATATCCATGTATGTTAAAAGCAGCAATGCTCTAACATTTTGAGACGATGTGTTGAAAGACAGGGTGGAAGTCTTTAGGAAACCTGAAGGAACCATCTGCTCTAACAATCATTTACATAACCCAGCAATTCTAGCACCTCTCTTCAAACATATGCAACCACAAGTCTCCCATTCCAAAATACAGTCACAGTAAAATACACACACCTTCTAGATCATAGCTTTGGCTCCTGTTGCTCCTCTGTCTTGCAGATAACTTAATGTTTGCAGGGAAATCACACAGTTCCTGGACACCAGGTAGTTGGAAATAATAACCATCTCAATCTTGCACTTGATCTCATGTACAATGCTGCATTTTCAGTCTGTTTTTTGTTAAGCAAGCCAATATTTTTAGCTCTTAAAAGCATCTTCTTTCAGACAGCATTTGCTGTTAAATTGCTTTGATCTTAATGCATATCAAAGGAGTCTAAATTACAAATTCCTAAATAAACTGCTTATATTTAACTATGCCCTAAGTTTTAATCAGGGTAGAACACGAAAGGAGCAATGTTTCACCTCCTAGCATCCCAGCTGGTTAGGGTACTACCCATACAGCTCATGTCTCCTTTATCAGTCTATCAGCTGCTGAACTGTAAAATATTGATTCTTGATGGTACTTATTTCCATGCCTTTTTCTGTATTTTTGATTAACAGTGCACAGTGATTCCAACAAATAAAGAACATAAGACTCATTAAAGCACACTTTCAGCCATGTCTAAGTGTTGAAACACAAAGTGAGTTTCAAGACATGAGATACGTAATGCACAATAGGAAGCACTTTCCAGTTGAAGCCTTGTTATCCTATAAATCAAGAATATTCTTACTATCTAAAAAGTCAAGTAAGGCAAAAAATGTCAAGATTTTGCTTACTGATACCATTAAATCAAACGTACTTTTAAGCTCTAAAGCATACATGGATATTATGAACATTCTAGGATGTTTCTGTAGCTTCTGTAGCTACCTGCTTACTCAGAAAGTGCAAATGTTTTTTCTACTTAACGCAATACGAAGACATAAATGCAAGACAGACAGGTGGCATATATAATAGAATTAACTGAAAAGAATGTGACTAATGCATTCTCCTAGGCAATAAAGGTTTATGAATAAATCCCAGAAACTTTAGGAATGCATAAAAAAACAAAATAATTGGTTTAGAGGAATGAGACATTGGGATTCTTTCATATAGATTACAGGTGTTATTCTCCCACAGCTAGAAAACAGGAATAATTCACTACTACTCTAGAAAAAAGGCCATTTAGGGAGAGGCATATAACACATTTCAGATTAAAAATTGCTCTGTAGATAGCCAGCTCTTCCCAGCTGTGACAGGGCATCTCTAGATCCCAGTTCAGAAAGGTTTTGGAGCTACGAATCTACTATCCTGTCAATAAAAAGGACAGCAGCAGGAGGGGCAATGACAACACAGGTCCAAACATCGATGTGGTGTTCAACTGCAAAATAGTCCTGAAAAATACAGCTGCCATAACAAAGCAAATTCTGCTTAAGGCAAAATATGTTTATGAATCCGGAGGGCTTATAGTGATTTTAACTCTTAATTTGGGATTTAGAAAAATTAGTTTGTAAAACCCTATGTGACTGTACATAAACAAAACAGAGGCAGGTCCTTCTGGCTATGAGACGGAATCAAGGAATATCAATAGGCAGCACAATGAAAAGGAATCTTAAGGTTTGTACCTCCACTTTCTCCCTACAAGCAAAAGGAGTAAATGTACTTTAATGTGAACACTGTTTACAGCAATTACTTAAATTCTGCCAGAGCATGCATTAGCATTTTAAAAAGCATCTGTGTGATGAAGTGATAAAGCATTTTAGAAAAATGTTTTAAAGTGTTCTCCTTTGCTTTATCTGTAATAGACTACAATTAATAGCATCAGAAAATTGTTTTAAAAAGGAACTATCAATTGAGCTGAAATGTAAATCATAAAAGGGCATGAAAGATTGAAATAAATGACAGAAGAGAAGGCATAGTAATTTTTCATTATTTTTGACATAACCGAAGCACAAGAATCTCAAAGTATCTGTTATCACCACACCTGCAAAGGCATACCAACCCACAACTTTCCAAAGAAATCTGCAAGAAATGAGAGTATTAATATCCTGTTAATATTGCGAAGGTTATTCCATTAGACAAGAATAGATTTTTAAGGACTTAGTTTCCATGTCTTTATTCTTAAAGAAGTATTGCAGTTGTTGCTCTGTGGTGCAATGAGTTAATACAACAAAACATGTAACACTTTGGCTTACTGGGGGCCACATTAGCATTTCAGAGGGCAATAGCCAATAGCATGGTTTAGCTCCTGGGACCTTCCCTGTAAGTAAAAAGTTCTACCAGCAAAGTCATCCATGCATCACAAGCAGCTCGTAAGCATTTATATTCTGAAGCAAATCTGAATTACTTCCAATCTTCCCTTGACAGAGAAATCTGGCTTCTTAAGACTCAACTATTTCCAGCAACAAATAAGAATAAATTCTTAACCCCATTTACACACAGCATTCCTTTTTAGCACATTTTAAGATTTGGAGCATAGCAGAGCACTAAACTGTCTCAGGATTATAGGTGTGCCTCCTGAAATGGAAAGAACATGGAAAATACAGAACACAGGGAAGAAAAAGGAACAAGACACACCCTGCCTACAGAAAAGAAATAACAGCAAAACTCTAGTGCTGTCCCAAGACTTGGATCTACACTCTTAATGCCATAATGCACTAGAAACTAGTACTGCTCTACGAATAAAGTGTTTCACAAAACATGATGCAAAAACCACCAGAACTGAGGTAGAAACAAAGGGGTTGGAGTGGTAAGAAGGAATCTCCTCAAAATGCAGCTTGGCTGTCAGACACCTTCAGTCCCTACAGAAAAGGGCTCTACTCAGATATTTTACAGGACTGTCTACCAGTTTACATGGAATTTATTTTGTTTGCTTTCACTATACTCTTCAACACACTGCTTCTCCCTCTGCCTATCAGGTGGTGGCCAGCCGCATATGGAAGCAAAGAAATTATTACATTAAACTAGCTATTTCATTTTAAGGACATAAAACAGTTATACTGTGCAACAGAGAAAAATATAAACCAACAAAAACCATCCTGAAGAACAAAGTTTTACAGAAAATAAACTTCAATCAGATTTTATGCAGCTATTGAAGAAGCACATCACAGGTAGATGTTGTTCTGAGCTTACAGTCTTAAGATGGTAAAAAGTACGCAACCTGTATTCTGAAATTGGTTTGGACAGGGTTACATTACTAACCTACAGAAGAGGTGACACCACAGTTACAGTGCTAACTCATAGTTACAGACACTAAAACTCAGCAGATGTGCAGATTTTAGTCACCTGCTACATGGTCCCTGAACCTTTCTAACAGGCAGCATTTAAGCTCTGCACATATATCTGTAAGCGGAAATGCTTTGCTTTCCCTATAAAACTTGACAAAAACTTGAGACCATTGCAGAGAAATATCTTTTCTGTGGCTACAGTTCTACAAGCCTACTCAGGCATTCAATTTTTTCAGCCTTTTTGGTAACATGAAAATGAATGTACACTGAAAGATTGTGACAGCCTCCAAGAAATTTAGGAGGTTTTACAACACCATCCTGAAATTGTGCTGTTAAACTGTCATAAACTGTAGTGGCTTTGAGACTGTCCACACTGTTATACAGTCCAAGGTGAGAAAAATGACACTGTCATATCTCATCTGAAAAATACCTAATATGGCTCTCTGCTTAAGACCGACTTACATTACTAAATTTTCATTTGTAGGCATAAGGTTATGGAACAGCTTGAAGGAAAAAAGGAAACTTGGAGCAAAATAATAGTGCATTGCTGACTATGCAAATATTACAAGTCTTCCCCGGTTATCATTATTAGCTAGTCAATCCTAAACGTAAGTCAAAATAAGCCAAAAATACATTCCTTACCAGGAACAGGTACGTATCCCATCAGGTAAAACTGAGGAATAAGGAGTAAGTATGACATACGATTAGTGCATGTGTCTCATCTGCCACCTATTCTGCAGTTATCAGAACCCACAGCGATATTCATAGAATCATAGAATAGTTAAGAGTTGGAAAGGACCTTAAGTTCATCTAGTTCCAACATCCCTGCCATGGGCAGGGACACCTCACACTAAACCATGTCCCCCAAAGCTCTGTCCAACCTGGCCTTAAACACCACCAGGAATGGAGCATTCTCAGCTTCCCTGGGCAACCCATTCCAGTACCTCAACACCCTCACAGTAAAGAATTTCTTCCTTATATCCAATCCAAACTTCCCCTGTTTAAGTTTTAACCCATTACCCCTTGTCCTGTCACTACAGTCCCTAATGAAGAGTCCCTCCCCAGCATCCCTGTAGGCCCCCTTCAGACACTGGAAGGCTGCTAGGAGGTCTCCACGCAGCCTTCTCTTCTCCAGGCTGAACAGCCCCAACTTTCTCAGCCTGTCTTCATACGGGAGGAGCTCCAGTCCCATGATCATCCTCGTGGCCTCCTCTGGACTTGTTCCAAAAAGTTCCATGTCCTTTTTATGTTGAAGACAATAGAACTGTCCACAATACTCCAAGTGAGGTCTCACAGGAGTGGAGTAGAGGGGCAGGATCACCTCCTTTGACCTGCTGGTTATGCTCCTTTTGATGCAGCCCAGGATACGGTTGGCTTTCTGGGCTGTGAGCACACACTGCTGGCTCATGTTCATTTTATCATTGACCAACACCCCCAAGTCCTTCTCTGCAGGGCTGCTCTGAATCTCTTCTCTGCCCAACCTGTAGCTGTGCCTGGGATTGCTCTGACTCAGCTGTAGGACCTTGCACTTGTCATGGTTAAACTTCATGGGGTTGGCATCAGCCCACCTCACAAGTGCGTCAAGGTCCCTCTGAATGGCATTCCTTCCCTCCAGTGTATCAACCGAACCACACAACTTGGTGTCATCGGCAAACTTGCTGAGGGTGCACTCAATCCCACTGTCAATGTCACCGATAAAGATGTTGAACAAGGCTGAAAGACATAATGTATTCCTTGTATATCTTTGTAGCACTGTTGTATATCATAAACACTTCCCCATAAAACAACACAACAGGTAGTTATGACTGCAGTTCAATAATACCATGCATCTTTTGACCTGGAAGGCCATCCAAACATGACCATAAGTTACCTAAATGACACATTGATACTGGTGAAACTCTTGCTAATAAAGCTGTAAAGCACTGCCATCATCCACATTTCCATAATGAAGTCACACCACTGTGCTGGAATACTGAATCACCTTCCATCCTTGTATTTAGTTGTATCTGCTCACTCTTACACAGATGTACTCACTGACTGATCATAAAAAACCCTGAAGTACTAGACATTATCTCCTTGAAATACCAAAATACTGGAGTATGATTTTTTTTCATTCCAGAGAAAGACTAGAGAAAAAGTAAAACTGATTTTTCAGTTTTACAATACATCACTTAAAACAAAATACTATCTTTTCCTAAAAATGTAGAAATTTAGAGGATTCACATCCCTTCCACATCTAATGAAATTACACACTAATTTTCCACATGAGTTTTAATTTTTTAGACAAATACAATCTTAGAAAGTAAATATTTCTCTGTTACAAACACTGAAAGGTAAGAACTGCCTACTGCTGTTGAGCCAGAAGAGCACATAAACCAGTACTTCCATCAGAGTCAAATCGTTGCACATATAACAGAAACCCTAACAATTCTAAACATTATTTTCTTACTGAATGCATTTTCTGTACATACAAAGATAGATATAATTATATTTATAATATGTATTATATAGATAGATAAATAGATAGATGTAATTTCTTCGTATAGCTCTGTTTTTCTTACATAAAGAGTAACTGTTATCTCTCATAACTGAAATTGTGCCCAGAGAGCCAGAAAGTTCTTTTATGGCACCCTTTTCACACCTTGGCAACAAGTCATTAAGCTCCGTTATTCCTTCTGCTCTTGTTCTCCTGGAAGTTCTTAGCAGACACTTTGGGTTAACACCACATCAGAAAACCCCTCTGCAAGTTATCTTGACATCAAAAGTTTTGAGGTATGAATTAATGCATGTAGTTAGTAAGACTATTCAGTGCAACATGCATGAAGACCAAACTAAAGTAATTTTTTATTCATTTAAGCTGCACAGCTATATACAAAGCTTTGAATTTATTGTATACAAGACAAGAAAGTATTCCTCACCTGGAACCTGACATCTTAATAGAAATACTCACCCTGCTGCAACTGCAGGAGGGATGACCAGTATGAGTTTAAGATGTGCTTCATGCAGAGCCTCAGAAAGGTGAATGAGCAAGTGTATCAACTCCCTGAAATAGAATATATTAGTAAGAAGGTAAGGCAGTCGAACTGGTGCTATATATTGGCAAAGGCAAGGTAACAAGTAACAGTAGAAATAATTGAAAAGTTGCAGCTGGCAAGAAAGTGAAACAATTTGTAATGAATGATCATAGCAGAAAAAAAACTTAGAAAGACTGATCAGAGGCTTACTCTCTTTAAGGACTAAGAACATTGAACTGCTAACATAGTTGCAACAAGTTTTACTGCAACTTGTCATCACCTTGGGACTACAAGGTTTTCAAGTTTTATTCTAATCTAAGTACGCAGTGTTAGCAAGTAAAATTAGTGTACCTTATCAGAGCAGGTCACCTCTTGAAATCATATTTAGTAAAAAGAATTAGATCAATAAAAGAATGAAACACTGGTCTGAAACAAGCAGCTGTTGAATAGATTCAAGTTGCCAACGTATTACTGCACATGAGGTCTGAGAATCTGTAAAGATGCTTTCACAGCAATATATGCTATCTCCAAGGGTTATTTCCAAGCACTGTGTATAGAAACATTTCTGATGCTGGCTTTTGCCCGTACAAATAATCCTTTGTTTCTGAATACATTATTGCATAGCTACAAAATAGATGTTTCAAAATGTCCTATCTGGAAGTCTCACCTTTCATATGCCTAATTTTATGATTTTCACAAAAGCTGATTTTCATATCCAAACTCTAAACACTTCAATAGGGCAATAACCACCAAAATTCTAACATAAACT
Organism: Melopsittacus undulatus; assembly: GCF_012275295.1. NCBI lineage: Eukaryota > Metazoa > Chordata > Aves > Psittaciformes > Psittaculidae > Melopsittacus > Melopsittacus undulatus. Next base: position 49,814,978 of record NC_047530.1, read on the forward strand.
GTTTTCAGTCTTCCTTATTTGAAGGGTGATGTTAATAGAAAATCCTCCAGAGACAGACTGCAGAAAAAAAAAAAAGGTTTAATAGCTATTTTTATCTTAAGAGGATTCCAACATCACCTTAAATTTGCACTATAAATATGGTCAACTTTCATATTTACCCACTGGCAGGGTGGATTCATGAAGGCAGTTAGACAGATGATATTAGCACAGAATTCTAGATGTGTTCAGGACTATACTTAAACCTGAACTGAGTAGAAAGTAACTTCACGACCCATTCCAGTAGCCTAAAAATGTTAAAGCAGGAAAGGCAGGATACAGATCTGAACTCTCAGAAAAAACTTTTGGTACTGTCATGCCTTTCAAAGTACTACCATCCTATTCTTCTGAAGTCATCTTCCAATATAATTATCCATCACAGTAATTATGCTTTGTTTGCACAACACAGACACTATCCAAAGCCAACCAACTATTTGGATTTTCCCTGAAATGGTCTGATGCCTGATGAAAGCTTCTTAAGGACACTACAAAAGTCATTCTCCTCAAAATCCTGGCAAACAAAGCAAGGAAGTTTTACCACTTTCCCAATACCGTTAATATTTTGTGCTTACAATTTGAGAGTTGGCTGTACTGAACAGCTCTTGACAATGAACTGCCACACTGTCACCTATATTTCTCTTCAGTGGGAAGATACGAGATTACAAGAATCAGCTTTTGGCCTGTCTGCAGCATGTACTTCTACCATTCTTGCTCTGGGAAAGTAACAGCTTTCTCCTCCCATTTCCCTATATGCATTCCACATTGATTTGCCTGAATAGTGACACTATAAATTATAGCAAAAAAAGAATCTTTTTCCATAGGAACACACTAAAAAATTACAAGACTGAAATAAACAGATATTTATTGACTCCAACTAAACATCACAGTTCCTACATGACAATCTTATCAAAAGCTATAATCAGTATTAAAACTAGCTAAGCTTTCTTTCCCACTGATTTGTGTCTCATGGCTAAGTGACCTTTTTTAATTAGTTATGACTAAACTACAGTATGAACACACTCTTCATTAGATATCAGAGATGCTACATGTAGATAAATTTGACCGAAGAATCAGTTCCTCTGGCACTGAGATTATTCTACACTGTTCATCAGCAGGGATCTCTTTTCTCTGCCTTTGCTACCTTTTTTAGCTGTAGGAACTTCAAGACCTCTACACTATGCAAAATGCTTGATGACTTTAATTATTTAAAAGGTGAGCAGACAGAATAAGGGATAAAATTGAAGAACCTAACATAGGTGCAGAAAAAGGTAATTTTTCATTTAGAAATGTGTTTAGAAATTATGTTGGAAAGGCCTTTAAAGATCATCTACTTCCAACCGTCCCGCCACAGACAGGGACACTTTCCAATAGACCAGGTAGCTCAAAATCCTGTCCAGCCTGGATCTGAAACACTTCCAGGGATGGGGCAGCCACAGCTTCTCTGGACCGCCTGCTTCCAGCATAAAGAACTTCTTCCTTACCTCTAATCTAAACCTACCCTCTTTTGTTTAAAGCCAGTACTGCTTTTGCTATTATTACACTGCCTTGTAGAAAGCCTCTCTCCAGCTTTTTTGTAGGCTCCTTTCATGTACTGGAGGGCTGCTATAAAGTCTCCCTGGAGCCTTCTCTTCTCTAGGCTGAACAGCCCTGACCTCCCTCAGCTTGTCTTTAGAGGAGAGGAGCTCCAGCCCTCTAATCAATTTTGTGATGCTCCTCTGGATTTGCTCCAACAGGTCCATGTCCTTCTTACAATGGTGACCCCAGAGCTGGATGCAGTACTCAACCTGGAGTCTCAGAAGAGCAGAATAGGAGAATCACCTGTATCACTTAATTTTGGCTCTTTTCCATTTATCAGCCAAGACAGCTTCTATAAATCAAATGTGCACCCTTTGCCTCTCCCCCAAATGGCAATAGCAGAATGCTCATTTATTGTGCTATAAATTAAAACTTTACTATGTCCCAACAGTGCTTTCCAGTATTTTAAACACAATATTCTGCTGTATTACCACTAGTAATTTTGAAAGAAAAGTTACTGACATTTTAAACATTATAATGAGGTGCAGGAAAGTGGGAATAGAATCAATCTTCCTGAAAAGGCTTCATTAAATATTTACCAGAGACTTCACTATTGTCAAATTTAACTTCAGAGTAGCTACTAAAACACTGGCACCTTTAAGACTCTATCTGGAGCTAATTAAGGTCTATTTCATTCTTACTATTTTAGGCCTCCTACAATCACTACCATTTGGTAGGTCAGTTTTCCAAGTCTTCATAATTGCAAAGTATCCTGTCTCCTGTGAATTATGCAGACCTCCACATTTTCATAACCCAAGGACTGCAGGAAGCTTATTTTTTCAGAACTCCCTTTTTCTGACATTGCTGCTCTATTGTGCTGGGGACACTTTGTAGTACAGTTTACTTCAATGCGTAACAGTAGACTGTACCGTATTTGAAAAGCCTTGCAGAAGATACGTAGGACTGTTATAACCTTCCCTTCAGTTGTGTGACCCTTCAGAATTCTGCAATTTTCCACCTTCAGCCACATTTTCTGCACAAGTTTGTAGTCAGTACTCGCTAAAATTTATGTCTTATCAAGAAAATTGGACAGAATAAAGCTGTCCACTTCAAGAAGAAACTGCCCTCTGGCACATTTCACTGCCTAGTTAATACAAATAAACGAGTATGAATTATGGCAAAATTTTGATTAATAGATTAATTTTTCAAGGACTAAAATGAAGGATAGAACTGCCAGAAGAGCATTTTGCGCCATACTCCTAACCAATGATAAGATGTCTGAAGGTCACCTACAGCACATGTGCCCACAGCGCATGATGACCAAAAAAAAAACCAAACAACAAAAAAAAGGTTTTCAGACTGGTTCTGTGTGATGGCAGTGCCATCTGTCAGCTGATGCTAGACTGGTGAGAACAATGTGTGCACTTTTATGCATGCTGTGAGATTCTGATGGGTGAATTCACACCTTTTTCACATGACTCAGGTCTCACAGGGAAAAACTCACAGCAAATAACTCACAAGCAAGATCAGCAAGAGACACTATCCTGTCTAGTTGTTAACTAAATAATCAGGATAATAAAGATGGCTCAGTTTTCTCATTATTTCTGCCATGTACATTTCGAAACTTAAATGCCACAGTATAAATAACTTGGGATATTTTATCGCAAAAATCAAGGAAGTTTTAACTAAAAGGAGCAGGTTTAAACTATAAGAAGCAGCAAAACACATTAGAGTTTAAGTTATCATCCATATAAGGTATCTTGACTGATTTAGATCTTTGTTAGAAGACTGGTTTCCTACGTGTTAGAATAAAAGTTAGGAAGGTGAATACATTCATTTTTCATCTCGCATTAAATCTGACCTCACTGTAATTTGTATATCAATAATTCTATTCCCAGTATCACAGGGAGGAGGTGGATACCAGTATTTTAGAGGGTACTATATATCTTATCTCTACTGGACATCTACAGGAGGCTGAACTTCAGTCCACACACACCTTTCACAACAATTCAGGTTCTTCAGATGAAACAGGTGGTATTTCAGCATCTAAATATAAGAACCTAATGCCATTTTATACATCCAAAGGTATACAAAGCATGCCTACAGGATTAATGTGTAAGACTTGAGGCATCTAGGAGCCCACCCTAACAGCTAGAGACCAGACTGGTCTCTGGAGACCTGACAGCTATATTTAGGCATATAGTTTTCTTCTATAAAACTTACATAGTTGGTAAAACCATCCTTTAAAAGAATATGGAAAAAAAAAGCATAAAGGATTGATATAATCTAAAACTTTACCATGCAATTACAGAGCAATTCTAATCCCAAACCAGAATGATTAGAATTTTTTTGTTCCGGAAAACAAAGTTTATTTTCCACACACAGATTAAGTTAGTTCTGCTTAAGAAGATATAAACCAGAAGATACATAGTGAGCCTGAAACCACAGAACTGAATATCTTGGTGGACGCCAGCAACATAACCTCTTAGCAACATTTCGCCTCACCTGTAATGCCAGCTAGGATAAACAGGAAACTGAAGGCTCTTTAGATAACTTCTTAGACCTTGCATGAAGACTTTTCATTAATTTCTAATGTTGGAGTAGCCCCCCCAAAAAATCAAGATTTTTCCAGAAATACATAAAAGACTAACAGAAGTACTTAAATTTGCCCCATCTTAAAAAAAGTTCAGTTATGACAGGTTCTTAAAGCAGGTATTTACAGGATTTGTGGGTTTACAGAAGCCTTGCAAAGGGCTAACACTGTTATCCTGTTATGTGAAGATTCTTACAAAATCTGTTACATCTTTAGGCTATGCAGTGTTTCAAGCCCCAACATCAAGACAATGGGGAGAACATGCATTACAAAGATGTTATCATGCCTTCTCAATCCAACCAAAATCCATGCTGAGCTCTTCAGAAAGGTATCTCATGGGGACACTTGCTCAGCTGAGGTCCACTGAGATGGGAGCTTCAGCTGCAATTAATCCATTTTTCTGATATATGAAATGGTATTTAAATCATAACTAAATTTTTAGTGAGTTCAGACACTAATATGCAGCTTTTCAGACTCTTTTGCAGACTCACCTTACTCAAGAAATACTGATACACTCTACTAAGAAGTATCACTACACATTGTTTTTAGAGATGGATGCTGATTTCATAGTTGAAATGTTATATCAAACATAAATGTTCTTTACGAAAATCCCTCTCTCTAGCCATTGTAAGTCTGATAAAGAAAACTGTGCTGTATTAAGTGCTGCTGCATCACTAAGGTAATGCACTGGATGGGATCATGGATCTTTCCCATAACATCATTAAAATATTAACAGGAATCATCTCCACAGCTTTCCCCTCAACACAGATACAAAGAATAATTCAAATAATAGAGTACCATTTTATCATTTATTTAATTTAACAGCTAGGCATCCACTTACATTTTGGAAAACCTTAATGATTTTAAGTAAAATATTTTTTTACTTAAGATCCACACCACAGTTCTATTATTTCCTAAGGCAAGCTGCCAGCTGCAGCATAGCTCCAGATGTTTGAGCATAACACCAGTGTTGAGGTTCATTAAATGCTGCTAACTGCTATGTGAGACAACTATTTGTATTTCAGAAAATAACATTTAATTAAAAAAAAACAACTGATTTTTAATTTTCTTTTTAAACTAAGACATATTCCTACTAAAAGACAGGAACCAATTGTGTTAGCTAGGCTGGCTTCCTTGCATTGTCAGACAGCTCTGAAAATAATTTGCATGTGTTCCTCGGAGCATCATTATGATCTTCTGTTCCTTTATGTAGGAGTAGGTTAAGCTACTTTCAGCTGTTTGACCTTAGAGGATCCAAGTCAGGAAAGCCTATACTATGTACCTAAATAGTTAATACAGATGCTTTAGATGGAGCATACACGACGGCTGTTCTACAAACACTTCACATCTCCAAAGATTCAGGGGTCATCTCTGTCTTGACACTTACCTGTCAATCGATCTCCACCCTTCCAAAGTTAAAAACATGCTTTACTACTGATGTTTGTCACCTTCGAAAGAATCTGACAAGATGAGGCATGTTACAATACTGCCACTCTGTGGGCTGAAGAGGTCATGGGCTGCTCCACTTTTCTGGGAGGAGCAAGGGAAGCAAAAGACCGTCCATGCTTACCCATTTAACAGGAATAACTCTGCTCTGCTCCCAAAAGGAAATTAGAAGATCACAGAATCACAGAATCCCAAGAGTTGGAAGGGACCTCAAAAGATCATCCACTCCAACCCCCCTGCAAGAGCAGGGTAACCTGGAGTACATCACACAGGAACTTGTCCAGGCGGGCCCTGATTATCTCCAACGCAGGAGACTCCACAACCCCGCTGGGCAACCTGCTCCAGTGCTCTGTCACTCTTACAGTAAAGAAGTTCTTCCTGATATTAACGTACAACCTCCTATGCTCCAGTTTACACGGATTGCCCCTTGTCCTATCACTGGATATCATTGAAAAAACCTAGCTCCATCATCCCAAAGTAACATCGCTCGGTGGGCAATAAAAATGCAGGCTTGCCAACGTGTCAAGTTCAGTTTATTCTATCTGTTAAGATCTGTTCAAAGCTCATGTTCACTCAAAACAATTGATAGGGAAAAGCTCTGGGGCACTGGATACCCAAGCCATCCAGTTTTTGAGCATGTGATAGACAAAATGACTTAAATCTCAATATGAAGACACTGGTCCCATAATTTACAAGCATCACAAAGCAAAATTTTAAGATAATGATGCACTTCTACATTAACAGAACTGTTGTTCCACACACTAGCCTAGCTTCAGCTTGCTTCCTAAATGAGCTATAGTCAGAATCCTTGTCTCTGAGGAGGTAAGCCCAACACAAAGTATTTTTCAACTTAAGCACCTTAACTATTTCTAGGGAAGTGGCAATAAAGGGAGGAAAAAAATCCACAGATGAGTTTACAATGAAGCACTTAAATTCAATCTGGTCTTGAAGCAAATCTGCAGTTCTTATTTTTTGTTTCTATTCATGTTTTTATACCAAATACCATCTTTCACTTTTTTAGTTGGGGTAACCCTAAATCATTACTCACAGGTGGACACATATGATCAAACACTGCTGACCTGGAGTAAAGAAGGCAGTTAGCATTCTATTCTACAAGTATGACCCTTCTCTGAAGAAAAATACTTCCCACTCCTGTTTATCAATAACAGATAAGACAGCGAGTATGTAAGCAGTGCTTCTATACTTCACCTAAGTAACACTTGGCTACTAAAGGCTAGAGCAACTAAAAAGCAGTACCTCCCCTAAGACAAACAGTTATTAGGACACTAAATAGGACAAGCAATGCTGTTTTGAACCAGCATTACTTCTGTCAAAGAGTAGCATTTTTACAATGTCACAAGTAAACATACCCAAGGAGCTAACGAAAAAAGTATGTCTTTGTTCATGTGTGTCATTTGCAATACAGAACTCTGATGCTAGTATGCTTAAGTTGGTCTTCAATAAATCTTAAAATTACATTAACAATCTTACATTCATGTAAGTTAACTTACTTTCCTGAAATACAGGAAACACAAGACATAAACTAACCACTACACCCAGCTTCTGACTGGCAGCTACTAATTGCTTAAATCACCTTGTTGGCTGTCTTATTGCAACAGATTCAGAGCTCATTATAGAGATCAACTCTAAAGAACAACCTGGCAAATTACCTAATTGTGAGCAAGAGCCTCTAGTTTAAGAATTATCTGTTCCAGCACAAATGGTGGATCCCCTGACAAAGCTACAAAGATGCTGCAGTTTCAATTCCTTACTCTCAAGTGTTGATTTTCTAGGGAAATGGCAGGACTCTGTTAATAGCACACTCAGTTCCAATAGTAACTATTATATGCCAGTCAGTAACATTTGCCTTGAACAGAATAACCCGAAGGAACCATTTTTAAAAGATTGAAGTCTTCAATAATAAAGCCTGCATTCTGTGAAGCTTTCTTCTAATCTGTTTTTCCCCAGACATTTTAGGCAACAGAGAGCTGGTAGGAATGTGTGCTTTAGGGAATAGATGCCTGAATTTCCTGAGGGAAATAACACAAAACTGCCAGATTACTGCACTGAATCATTCATTTCAACACACATTCTCCCTTTTCCTCCTGAAGCAGCAGTTTGGAGATTGCCTTACCTTGAATCTTGTCCAAGGTGTTAAGAGAGCCAAAGGGGCTTTTGCTCAAGGAAACCAGTATGTCAGGCAACAGCTTATTGTGGATAAGCCCTTTAGTTTTAGCAGCTACAATAAATGCAGACTCACTGAAACTTCTTAGCAGAGCTACTAAAAAGTAGATTAACTACTCTAAAATACAGACCTTATATACACTGTGCCTGCAAAAACCCAAAGCCAGTTTCTCCCTAGATTTACTTCTCGTTGGGAATTTTGGTTTTAGATTCAGTATGTCTAAAAGATCTCTATAAAAAGGCTTGGAAGGTTTCCTAAACAGCTCAAATTTGGTGGTCTTGAAAGCATCCCCCATTTGCAATCTTCATGGAGTAACCCAAACCAGTCAATGTCATAATACAGGCTGGTGCAATACATCTGAGTAACCATGCAGTGAGGTACCCTCTTCACCTTTGCACAACAGTAAACTCAAGCATGAAAGGCTAATCTGGTCTGCTAGGTCCGCTATGAAGATTGTATAATCTTTGCACTCATGTAGAGTGAAATAGAAGAATCTTCTACTTCATTCTAAGTTAAATGGAACAAACGTTAGTTGTCCTAGAATGAAGTGTATTTATTTATAATGAAAAATTCAAATCAATACGGACAAATTAAAAAGATACTTTAAAAGAACCAGTTTTTAGGAATTGCATCCTAGAGACTTATACTCACGTCTGTTTTTTGATTTCCCAGCTGACTCCAAACTTCAACTACAAAACCATCAAAATTTTCATTCTAAGTAAAGGGAATCAACAACAAGATAAATTAATCACTATGCTTATTCATTATGCTTTTATCAGAGACTACAATACAGTATCAAAGCACAAAATTACTGTAGTTGTTCTCATATTATTACAAATTGAACATGCTTTGTATTCCTACACCAGCTTTGACTTATTCACGAAATGCCGCATTAAAGACAAAAAGAAGCACAAATTATTTAACAAACATGCAAAAGGTGAAGACCTCTATTAGTTAATCCATGACTTCCAGTCTTACAGGATAAACCAGTATCAGACTGGGAAAATTCAGTCATTAATGAGCAATGGTCGTTAAGCAAATCATTTAACAGATATTTACATGTATATTGGTAAAAAACTCATGACCTCTTGTGTCTAAAAATGTAAATGCTAACTCGGCATAGGTATGATTCCAAACATCTTCCACAATTAATCTCACTTGTGATTATTTATGCTTAGCATGATCAAGGATATTGCCAACTTAAGTACCCTTTCCTTAAGGGGCAAACCCTTACCAAGGGCCTAGGATTGATGTATCAGTTACAAATTTTAAGAAACTATTCCGTTTACCTCTACATCCATCTTCCTCTAGAGTACAGTAAGATGGCTTTACATCATGTAGCAAGTGAGAAAACTTATTTGACAGTAATGAAGCAGACTGTCATGAATAAACCAATAAAGGTGAATGTCTTTTACTGCAACTTCTTTAGTCCCACACATGCATAATAGCTCTAAAGCTATGAGCTAAGGGGCTGCACAGAAAATCTTAGTAACCATTCCTCAAAGGAAACCCTCTTCTCCTCTCTCCAACCTCTTAATATTTTAAGCAAACTGGTTTATCAGACCTTAGCAAAACTGTACAGTAACAGACATCCAGTGAGTTATTGTTGCTAGTAAAAGTGGATTACCAGCTCTATCACACCAAGCCCAAATGTACTCCCGTCACACAGAAAACAGCACTCATGATGCTCATGACCCTCTTTCTGCCTATCAAAAAATGCTAACCAGTTTTAACCCCGGCTTAATATTATTTATTTTTAAAAGAAACTTAAAAGAAAGCAGTCTGTTCACTAGGCAGCCTCCATGAGATGTTTATCAGGTATCCACTACTACCCCAGTAACGCTTAGTCTGACAGCTGTTTGGAACAAGTCTTATCAATCATCATTTACAGCAGGCAAAAGTCATCTGTGCAGCTGCCAATGATAACATAATAAGGTTATGTTGATCAGACTTGCACAGTCTCACTTTAGACTTGTAGTTAACTGCACTTAAGTGTATAAATACTTCATATTTATAGGAATTGGGCACATACGAGGACACACTATTAAGAATCCTCCTGCATTATTGTTTTGAGCAGATTTCCTAGAAATGAGAAAACACCCACTCAAAAGGCATCAAATAATCTCACACTGTTTTATAAGCATTTTCAAAATGTCTGTTTACCTTGGCTAGCAGAACCATACTCTTGGAAAGCTCCTCTATCTCATCTTCACTGCCGAAAACACTTTCGAAGTCGTGGTAAGTCCAGCCATCAAATAAAATTCGAGGCACTATCAAGTAAAGTTGTCAATCAGTAGTGAAAATGAAGAATTTATTATATACACTGGAATATTTCTGCAGAAACTGAATACTGCAGATACAAGCAGAGATGCCACTAAACAACACATCCCATAATTAAGATCATTGCTCTTTGACCAACTTCAGCAGCATAGATAAACTGGCACTGTAGAACATTCTTCTTCATTTTATGTTTAGTTAAAGGTCAGCACTGATGCAAGTTTTAAGAAAAGATACCTTCACTTGATTGAACTATTTGGTTCTACTGCTTGAGTTTATGATCTTAATTGAGCCCCACGTAAAGTCTTAAAATACCACCAACATGAAGCAGAAGTCGTTCTGCAAGTTGTGAGTCTATTCTACCAGGAGAACAGGAAAAGTTCAACACAAATTCTAATTTATTCTTTTGTATGTAACCTTGTACACTCTTCTACTAAAGTTTTCTACTGAAGACCCTGTGACAGATTTTTATTTTGGAAAACGTCAGGACTTGAGCACATGTAATTTCTTTTTCTAGCAAACCAAAACATTCAAAACAGTCAGACAAGAGTCAGGAAAACTGCTGTTGAAACATATAATAAACATGCACACTAGAAAAGCCAACCACTCACACAGAGTTATGTTTAAGCCCTTTGTAACTATGAAGGATGTAGAAGTGTATTTTAGAAGAGATTTAAAGGTTTATCATCTGGCATCTAATTTAAAATATCTGACTGCATATAATTTTTCTAATACATTTCAGTTTCATACTCCATTCTGAATTAAGAAGGGGTTTGCAATTCCACAGAATTCTTGCCATAGAAAAATATAAGTCTAGCACAGTATTCTCTCCACAGAAATATTTGGCATTTTCCCTAAACACACGGACCATGGCATATCCTTCAAGTTCCCAGCTTCAAGGGGAGAAGAGGCAAAGCCGGACTTTTCAACTATCATGCAAGAAAGTCTAACTGACTCAGAGTTGGATATTTTTTTAAACTGAGCAACAAGTTTGTGGACTGCCCTCCCAGTACTATTGTATACATGTACTGTTAAATCAAACTGCCCCTACAAGGAGGTCCTGTGACCCAGGGTTTATCCAGAAACAAGAAGTTAAGGCAAAACATTAGGACACCAACAGGATTAACACTTCAGTTACGTAACTATTTTAACTGCTTTTCTTTTTCTTCTCATACATTTTCCTTCATACAGCTATGCTAAGGTAACCTCCCTTTCTCCCATACATATCTGGAGCAAAGCCTTCTTTTGCTCAGCTAGCAGATAAAGATGATAAAAACCAAAAAAAAAGGCTCACCAATTTTGATGGTTTTGGAGTTTTTTCTGACATCTTTCATCCAACCTGTCAAACAGTATCAAGAGAACAACTGTTAAAATATGAATGTTGACACTGAAACGTATTTTCAAGTATTCTTCAAATAATGTAACCTAGTTCATTATATCTTTCTGCCAGACCACTAACTCATAACCGACACAGATGAAACATCCTCTGACACACAGGATTTGAAGGTATTTGCCTCCACTACAGTATAACTAGCATTCACGGCAATTTTACAATAGTCCCTACCCAAGCCCTCTCTGCTGCTCATAGTTCTGCCTCATGATGGAAACTATCTTACTACCTACTTAGTTAGAACAACACTCACATAGTCACTGAGCATCACCTGGGAGGAATTTTTTTTTCCTTTCTTTCTTTTTTTTTTAAGTGTCCCATCCACTCCTCTTAGCAGTCACTGCACTACAATGAATTTGCCAGTGAACACCAACACAGTAGCTGTTTCAAATAAGATTCCCTATTCAACCAAGTTCAAAACCATAAACGACTTAGTTATTATTTCAAGAACATACTAACTGAAATGTGAACTTGCCACCAGTTTCTTGAAAGGAAAAAAAAAATCTCTTCAGATTAAAACTATCTTCCATTCCCAAAACAAATTCACCCAAAGAGTTTTGCAAAGGTGTGGGGCAACCACACAACAGGTAAACAACTGCACAGTGCAAATACCAAAGACTATTTCTGCCTCTACAGATTCTTTGTCCCTTCCTTTTTTCTTTTTTTTTGTTTTTTAAGAGGGGCTCTGTAGACAGCCTGGTGGAAAAGCCAATCTTTCTGTTCATTCTTTGAACTGATAAGCTACGGATGCATGTGGAAGCCAATGGGGACTGAAAGAAGTTCACTCTGAAGAAAATTCCCTCAAATAATTGAATGGATGGAAGTACTTCACTATGAGGCAGAACCAGAAAACTCCACATTCACATATTGCCAAAGCTACATACTCTGCAACAAGACCAGTAACGTTGCCTGCAATGTATAATCAAAGAAAAATAAAGTAACACCTTTATCAGCATCATGGAGTCCAGTGAACTGGAACCTTTCCTTCCCTCTCCTTTTCACTTGTAACCAGACTGGTGAGATTAGTGTAAATTTGTTTCCAAATATTTTAGCAATGTCATAGCCATGACTGTTCCACTTGCAAAAGAAAAGAGAAAAAAAAAACCAAACAAGTGAGAGGCTCAAAAGCAAGACAGACAGTTCACTTTACTATTAACCAATACAAATTCTTTCATACAAATGTAATCATTTGCTAGGTCTCCATTTGTTAGTTTGAATAAACCTTCTGGGATATTCTTTTCATTTAAATAAGAAAGTACTCTGGAAACTGATAGCTACTTGAAAGGTGAACTACAGAAATCTGAATGCAAAGTCCAACACAGTTTCAAATTTACATTTATGTAACAACCCTCTACATTTATGTTCAAGAGAACTTGAGAAAGGTGAAAATTTATAGGGCACCTACTTCTCTTTTGAGCTGTGTAAGACTGATACAATGAAATACAACCTCTAAACAAAAGCAAGCAGCATTTATTATTCAAGAATAGCTCCTCTGAATAACAGCAAGACTGGACAGCAAAAGAGATCTGTCTGACAGAAGCATAATTTTTTTTACTGTTTATTTAGAAGGTTCAAGTTGGTAGCTACATGTTATGAGGACACTTAGTACTCCTCTTGTTCTGACTTTACTGCAACTTCACATGCCTCATTGAGGACATAAGAATACTATCATCTCTGTTGTATCAGAGAAGAATAAAAACCAGTATGACTTAGACATCCTCCAAGAGATGGATAGGAGAACAAGCATATGAGACCACCTGAATCCCAGGCCAGCTATCGATAATGCATTATTTGACTGCATTTGACCAGAAGTTTCCATTATTGTAAAAATGCTTTTAAAGCAGAGATGCAAGACTGCAGATTAGCACAGTGTCCTGCATATTCATTCAAAGCATAATTTTATTAATTTTACTAACTTACAGGAGTAATATAACCCAGAACATCTCCCGAGAAATGTCTTTCTCTCATCTTCTTGGAGCAATAGCTTCTGTGTTCCAGTATAATATCCTTTGCCTTTAGGTCCACAACTACCAGTCCCCGGTCTTGCACATTTTTATCGGAATGCAGTGTCTGGGGGGAGAAGACAGTGTTTACAACCAGCTACACGTAAGAGCAACTTTCAACAGCAACAGAAAAAATAAAATAAGAAAATCACATAATTAAAGCCTAAACACTCCTTTTAAACAATGTAAAGCAGTTTGATTTAAAACTGAAACACTGCTCAGACATGATTTAACATCATCAGTAAACTTTGTCTGAAAGGCAAAAAGCACACAAATTTAAAAATAATAATCAAGAATTTATAAGATTAAAGAACATTATGCACCACAGCTGATGGCATTCTGCTCCCTAGCCAATGCTTTCTGACATGTTACCTCCAAAGTAATAAAAAGGTGTCAGGAGTTCTTAACCAATAATTTGAATACTAAAACTGGATATATTTAGACTGATTATGCTGTACTGTGGTCACTGAAGGCCAAGGTTCTTAACACCTTTCTTTAAGGAAAACTTGCTTTAACTGAAACAGCACAAATAGTTTTAGTAGACAGAAATAGAGAAGGCCTAATTAAGTGTGCATGGGGAGTAGATAGAAACCATCTATTGATTTAGCATAGGGGCTTTAGCCATAAGACCTGTCTTAACACTTTGCATTACCCTCACTACCTGCAGACTAGAATTTCTTTTGTTCAACATATTTGTCGGTGACATAGTGGGATTGAGTGCACCCTCAGCAAGTTTGCTGATGACACCAAGGTGCATGGTTTGGTTGATATAGTGGAAGGAAGGAATGCCATTCAGAGGGACCTTGACACACTTGTGAGGTGGGCTGATGCCAACCTCATGAAGTTTAACCATGGGTTGGGGCAATCCCAGGCACACCTAAAGGCTGGGCAGAGAAGAGATTCACAGCAGCCCTGCGGAGAAAGACTTTGGGATGTTGGTCAGTGAGAAACTTAATATAAAATGGCAGTATGCGCTCATAGCCCAGAAAGCCAACCATGTCCTGGGCTGCATCAAAAGGAGCATAACCAGTAGGTCAAAGGAGGTGATCCTGCCCCTCTACTCTGCTCTTGTGAGACCTCACTTGGAGTATTATGTGCACTTCTGGCATCCTCAACATAAAAAGGACATGGAATTGTTGAAACAAGTCCAGAGGAGGGCCACGAGGATGATCAGGGGACTGGAGCAGCTTCCACATGAAGACAGGCTGAGAAAGTTGGGACTGTTCAGCCTGGAGAAGAGAAGACTGCATGGAGACCTCATAGCAGCCTTCCAGTATCTGAAGGGGGCCTACAGGGATGCTGGGGAGGGACTATTCATTAGGGACTGTAGTGATAGGACAAGGGGTAACGGGTTAAAACTTAAACAGGCGAAGTTTAGATTGGATATAAGGAAGAAGTTCTTTCCTGTGAGGGTGGTGAGGCACTGCAATGGGTTGCCCAGGGAAGCTGTGAATGCTCCATCCCTGGCAGTGTTCCAAGTCCAGGTTGGACAGAGCCTTGGGTGACACAGTTTAGTGTGAGATGTCCCTGCCCATGGCAGGGGTGTTGGAACTTGATGATCTTAAGGTCCTTTCCAACCCTAACTATTCTATGATTCTTCCTGGTATACACTGAGCAAGCAAGTAATACAAGCAATGAGAGATGCATCTGTATATTGAAGGATTAACTATATTTATAATTTAAGAGAGAGAATTTTTAACATATCTACTTTTTTTTCCTAACATGTTTGGCAACAGTAAGTACACACAGTTGGTATATGCACTGGTAAATGTACTTCCTCTCCATACACACCCATTCTCTTGCACTGCTGTGCTTTCTTGCAGTTTTGAAAGCAAAGAAGCAAGAAACAAGAACATTCTGAGCAAGTTAAGAGAGACTTCAGCATGCTGGCTCCACTTGTTCAGACTGCTATGAGACTCTGAATTATTGCTGTCCGCAAGAGAACTGCTGATTAGGAGGCTCTTCAAAATTTCCTGTCAGAGTACAGCCTTCCCATTAGCAAGGCTGAGATCACCTTCTCTTCCACCAGTAAATGATCTAGCACTCTTGGCCCAAACTCCTGTTCCCTCCTCCACTTTCTAAAGGGATGGAAATATGTTTCCTTTAGCTATGCAAGAGGGGACAAAAGCTTCCTGCTTCTGCAGCTTGCATGGGGGATAAAGTTCCAGAGGTCTGCACCAAGGAGTTTGTTCAAGGAGTGAACCACCTGAGACACTCATAAAAGCTGAAGGAAAGGACTGTTTCAAGAAGTCTTTTTTGTGATCATAAGCTTCAATGGAAATGCCTGATTGCTTTTAACATCATTTTAACAGAACGAGAATCTATCTACCAAAGTTCAATTAGTTCACTGCACATTCCAAATAAAATTAGTGTTTCAGTTATTTGTCTTACCTTTTCTTCTAGTTTTTTTGCAGCACCTTTCTTCACATCTGTTTTTGACAGAGTACCTTCAGCTAGCCAGCAAATCACAGTAAGAGAAACTGAAGTGCAGAGGAGCCTCATTATGTTTTTCCCCATGTCAAGTTTCTCCTGCCCTGAAAACATAAAGGTTCGAATCTCTATGAAAAGACCAATATAACAGTTTAATTCAGTTTTCTTGCCTAAGAGAAATAAATCAAGCATTGTCTTCTGCCCTCTAGAATCAGACTTATTAAGGTAGTACCATTTTAATAGAGCTTTTCCTCTGACAGCAAAATAGCAGAGTATTTTACAAGATTCCTAGGCTTGAACATCTCTTTTTGTCCCTTGCTTTAGTAGATTGATCACAGACAGAGTGGGTTGGACACTTACAGCTTCCCTTTTAAAGATTCTCTATAGCGTAACAGTTTACAGCTGAAACTGAGATAAATGTCTGCTGTCCAGAACAATTATACTATCACTTTACCTTCCCAATAGCAAACAAGAGATACCATTTGTCTCTGCTCCCGCGCAACCCAGTCAGCAAGTCATAAATTAAGAGACAGAATGAATTATAGCTATATGCTGATAGCTATATGCCTTTACTCTAACAGGTGAGAGCATTGTTTTCAGTTCCTTGCCAAATTGGTGACACACACAGAATTAAAAAAAAAAAAAAAAAAACGCAACAACAAACAAGACACACAACACACACACGCAAAGAAAACCCCACAGAAACACACACACACAAAACAGGGATCCTTTCCCTTTGGTCTAAAAAATGACTGACAGTTTGACCCTATTCCAGATTTCTGAGCACTTCCTGTTTCAGTTTTAAATCAAACTGCTCTGCATTATTTAAAAAGAGTGCTCAGTTTAACTATGTGATTTTCTTGAATTAAGAATTAATAGAGAACATTTCTGTTTAGCACTATTTATTTCGTTCTGTCAGATGAAAGACTGAAAAAAAACCCCAACAAACCAAACCACAGAACACAGAGTAAAAATATTTAGCACTAGGAAAACCAGGAAAAATGATGTAAAATACCAGAATGCACAAAAGCAACCTACTACTAATTCTGGAAATCCCAAGTATCAACCTGGGACTAGCTTTCACGTATAATAAACTAGTAGCTTTCAATATGTATTAGGCTGTTTCTCATCATTATGAGGTCCTAATGGAGAAAGAAAAAAAAGGTTACCTTTCCCAGAATTTTCTGAAGTTTTGTTAAACTTAAAAAATTCTCCTGCTTCCTGTATTACTCTGAAGAATTAACATTTCTACCACTCATTTGAAGACTTATGATCTCATTTCTCCAAGTCATATTTACAAGACTTGTTCTGTTGGCACTGATAACAAGTGCTGCTCAAAGACTGAATATTTTGTTCCTGTACAAAACATAGGGTGATGCATACCACAAAAGCAGACTGAGCACTCTAAAGGAATACTGTGGCAGAAGGAACCTTAAAGGTTAAATGGAAATGTAGTCAATGCAAGAGCAGCTATTTGAGACCAAGAGTTGTAATGTAGAGATGAGATCAATAACCCATTAAATTGAAGCATTTTTGGATGTGGTTGGCTTTGCAGTTACATTTTAAAAAGCAGAAATATTTACTTCAGGAGTTAGGGATTCTGTAGTAAAACAGAGAGGAGCACATGATTAGGGAACAAAGAAGGATGACAGCAGTAAAAGTGCTTGAAAAGAAGAAATCTACTAGCACCCAAGAACACAGAGCAGCAATACTCTCATGTACAAAATTATTTCAAGGCTTTAGTCAAGTCTTATAAACACTGCAAAATAAAAGCAGAAAACTTTCTTGGATCCAGAGAGTGGGATAAAAGCTAAGTTGCTGTACCATTTGAAATCCAGTATTATTCATAGTTAAGGTGATATACTTCTACTTTGACTTCAGAGTCACTGGTAACCCTTTGTATTCTGCATCCTAAAACATCAGACCAAGCAGGCTGCTCTTGATAGCATCTACTCTATTCCATTTAGCTTGACAGACTCTATAAACAACTGCAGAGATGAAGAGTTCAGATCCTGAATAGTCAATACAAGTCTTAATTCTTTGGACAGATTACCAATTCTTCCAGAAGCTTGTATATATTGATTTGGAGGTGTTTGATTTCACTTTCAGACACAATTAGCAACAGCATCCAATTCCTGAAAAGACGTGAACATTTAACAGCTGAAGAACACAAGTTTAAAAAAGCCATCACTAACTAATTAGACATCAAAATGTGCTAATTTCCTTGACATGATCATATTCATCTTCCCATTACTGTTAAGTCAACATCCACCCCTAGATCTATAGGAAGCACTGAGCCTGTGGGAAAATGGTTTCTGCCAAGTGATAGTCCAATATCGACTCTTGGCGAGAACCTTGCTTTAATAATTTGTTCATTAACACCATCAGTTTGGTGAAAACTGAGTAGGTAGCATTACTCTACCACATAGAGATTATCTAAGCAAACTTAAAATGCTCTTTATGGTAACTATAAGCATGAATTTTGCAAACTTTACAAAACTATCAAGTTTTAGTTCTGCTAATTTTTCTTCCTTTTTAATTCTCCTCTAATTAAACTGAGTAGAACTGCATGAGCTTGGCACTAATTTCCTGTATCACTGCAAAATGCAAGCAAAATTAAAGCCTGACTCTGCTCAACTGACACTACATCTGAAGTTTAATGCATTTTCTGACAAACTGATCTGCAGCCCACATTTGTCTCTATGCCAGGTTAAAAATGCTGTTTAAGTCTCCATATGAGGGAACATACTTCTCGTCAGTGGTTTTAAATTAATCTTTAAGAGAGAAAGAAGCTGGCATAGATTTAGGCTGCCCAGAAGAGGCAACCAAAGAAACTAAATACTCTTGGAGGATGATACAGTAGGTATTTGGAAATCAGCATTAATGTTTATACTTTATTTCTAAAGAAACATGATTCTAACTACTGCTGCAGGAGTCTGCATCACTTAGCAAAAGAAGCCCAAGAAGCACACCGTCTATGTGCTTTCAAGTTAAATCAACAAAATCTAGATTCAGGTGTGAGAACCGTGAAACTCACAGCTTGTGTAAGTATCACTCCTTTTCCTCTTGTCAGGTGCTCTACTTTGACAGTAAGTTGCCTCCTATACTCGTCTGTCAGGAGACCAAAGCCTTCCACCCAGTCCTGTGACAGCCCGCAGCCTGCAAGCCTGCCAAGCCCAGGCTCCCTCACAACCAGCCTCCGCTGCGGCCTAATTCCGAGCTCGTACCCCGTGCAGGCACCGAGGGCACCCTCACCTGCCGTGTCACCCCGCCACTCCAGCCGTGCTACAAGCAGAGGGCCGCCACACCGCCTTACCGCCCGACCCCTTCCATTCCCTTCCCTACCCACAGGCAGCCCTCAGCCGCCCGCTGCCACCACCTACCGCCCGCCGCCGCTTCGGAAGTAGAGGCGGCCGGCACCGCCCCGCCGCCTGACGGGGCAGTGCTGAGGCGGCGAAAGGGAGAGTGCCGGGTGGCGGCTACGCGCTGGCTGCGCCAACATGGCGGAGAGGGAAGACCGGCCGTTGCGAGCTCGAGGGAGTGGCTGTTGCGTGTGACGGCCCGCGGGGCGGGGCGGAGGCAGGCTGCTGCTGCTGCCGGCCGCCGGTGGAGAGGCGTTAATGGGGCTGTCTGTGGGTGTGTGGCATCGGCGCTCATCTGTGCCCGGAGAAAGCAAGTGTTAGTCACGGTCTAACCGTAAATTGCCTAGAAGAGCCTCTTGGTTTATTACAAGCTGTAGCGAATAGTGTAGGGAACTTGGGAGTTCGGGCTAAAATACATGCACAAACCAGGAGACAGCCGAGTAACGGCCAAGGCTGCTGGGAGTCAGCAAAAAATATTGCTAACTCCTGGTATGCAAAAAGGAGGAGTAGTGTTAGATGGTCATTAACAGGATTTAAAATAAATGTTTATGGTTTAAATTGAGATTTTTATTATCTTCAGTTTGTGTTCTCATATACAATGTCACTACTACTATTTTTACTGCAGCAGAAGTATTGATATAACCCTGTTAATTTCACGGGCTGCTTGCAGGGACTAAATATCATACCAAAAGACTTTGTAAAAACAGATGTGTTATGTCATGATGTAGTGGCAAGCCTAGCATATCCAGCAGCCCGCTTCCCAACCGAAGCCTTTCCTCCCAGAAGCTTAACTGGAAGGTTACCTAATTTTCTCCTATCTGTTCTCTTTTGTTCACTCTTGTGTAAGAAAGATCTCCATGAATGTTCTCTGGCACTGGAAAGAAAAATAGCAGTGTTTTTCCTCTGAATGAGTGTTGACAGCGAACTGCATAAATGGCCTCTCTGGCAAGTGCTATGAATGTGAACTAAATCACCCAGATTTAAATCCTAGCAAGGACTTCAGAAAGGAAACTGATACTCACTAGAACATTTAGACCCACTTACAGACTAAAGAGCAGAAAAGAGGAATGTCTCATCCCACTTCTTTAGTGTTACCCAAATACCTCTGAATCCTTCAGCTTTCACTTAGGAGTGATTTTTTTTTAATCTCATAGGACTGTTTGATAGGCATCTTTGAAACACAGTACATTTTCATATATTAATTACCCAAGTTTAAAAGGTGCATAACTTCAGTATCAAAAGTAATTTAGAATTAATGTGGTACCAGATTTTCTGTTGTTTCATAATACGCTGTTCATCTCCCACAAACTTTAAATGTTTCCATTTTGCACTTCTAAATAGGAGGAACAACAGAGATAAGGCAAAAGGGCATGAAAAATCAGGTTTATTTCCAATCTCTCTGTAATGAAATCTATGATTTCTTGTGTTACATTTCCATTATATTGTCCTATTGACACTCTTACTTGCAGTCTTAGTGAGAATGCAACTAGATGACAGGGTGCATGCTGTCACTGAGGAGACCTGTTGCTACCTATAAGGGAATCACAGACCTTACATGTAAGCACACATCCAAATTTTTAACATGTCTACAGTAGGTTGGTAGTAGGTAGGTATTGGGCAGTTCCCACCAGAAGCTGACATTCCAGTATGCAAGACTAAAAGATAATCGGATCTTTATGCTTCCACATTTTTAATGTTCTCCAAAGATACTGGAATCTATATCTGTTCTGGGAATCATGAATGTATCTTGTTTAACTCCCACTGTCTACCCCATGCACTGCATACCAAATTCAGTAACTGAACTTGGCACTATGAATTCCTTGTCTTGAGCCAGGTACTCGAAGGCTGGGTGCAACACTTCTGGACATCTCAGCACCAATGTTCCCTATGTGCAACTAATTGTAACTCATTAAATACCACTTTACTTTTCCTGGAATTATCTCATGCTTCTTAACTTTTTTTTTAACCTAAAAATGCAAAGTCCTTTGAAGCTTTGAAGGTATTTTACATAAAATAATGATCAGTTTTCTGTTTATTCCTCATACTCCAGCAGTTACTGATTTTGATTATTACTGACAATAAGTCTTTTGGTTTAATTATATGCATTTGTGGTCAGCTCAAAGAGTCATAAATAAGTTTAAAAATGGGTTATGGTTGCCTATGATAGACCATAACAGTTTTATTTCTGTGTCTTCAGTCCGTACACTGGTATTCCTTTAAAAAAGCTGTAAGATAGGACACATGGGGGAGGGTTTGTCTGTTGCTTTCCTGGAGAGTAATTGCTAACCATTCAGAAAATAAGAATGGTGTGGCAGCAAGTAATGAGTGGAAGCCTGTAGTTAGGAAGAAAGCAAGCTAGCAAGCTAAGAGAAACAGCAGAAGGACCTCAGAGGTTAAATGGATGAAACTCCTATGAACTAGAAGGAATTATAGAGTTTATTGCAATTCACAGACACCCAGCTGGCTGACATTACTCTGCCAGCATGCAGGTAGCAAAGCCTTTGTTTGTAAAGCCTTTATTTACCCATATTTTATCTCATCTACTCTCTTGAAGTTTATTTTAAAGCTTTCTATTCCATGTTTTAATATAAGCATGTTGTTTTGAGTGTAAAACCCTTCTGGTCACTGAGCTCACTGAAGAGATCTAGGCAGATCCATCACAAATTTCTGGAAGTTTAGGGTTTCATGATAGCGATATTATCCTAACTTTGTGTTTCTTAACTTGAAAGCAGCACATCTGGTACTCTGACACTGCAGAAGGCATTGCTGATAAATCTGTGCTCTCTGTTAATAGATAATGAATGTTAGATGTCAGGTAGAGAAACATGATTGTGTGTACGTGTGGAGGAGCCACTTATTCTGTTTTCTCTCAAGCTATCTTTGCTTTTAGTAATGGTTAGAATGACCGTGAGGAGCAGAAGAAAGCAATAACTGATGGGAATAGGCACAAATCTGGCAGAAGTAACAAAGGGAAAGGAACAATTCCCTTTTTGTAGTTTCCACAAATGAATACTCACCAGCTGAATCCATTCAGTTTAATGGTAATAGGTTTATCAAGGTCAGTGTAATTATTCAAGTCTTTGTACCAAAGTGGAATGAAATTCTGAAAATTATTAAAGCAACTCATACATGACATGGGAAAGATGGGATAAACTGTGGATTTATTTGCAAACAAATGTGCTGCAAAACATCTTCTGTAATAGTAAAGCTTTTCTTGAGACTTTAATGCTTACTTTGCAGTAATTTAATATCTTAAAAAATCACATCTTGGGACTGAACTAATGAAATCTGTTTTTTTCAGACTAGTGTTTTATAGAAGTTAAGCTCAAACCAAAATGTTTTCCAGATTTAGTAACTGAGTGGTTTTATAAAGGGCTGTGCCTAGTGTGAACTCTCTGCTGTATAACAGCTGAGTTCACATTACAATGGTTCTTTCAGTAAGGACGCATAGAGACCATTATAGTCTCTCTTTCCTTTCTTTGCATCTTCCCCTTAGCAAAACTGTCTGAAAGAGGCTAATAAGCTCTAAAGTATGAGGCAGTAAGTGCAGACACATACCTACACATTTGCCATAATTGCATAAGCAGTTGTTGAGGCAAAAAAGAAGAGATGAAGGATGACGCCTCAGAATTCAGTCAGAGGAGGCTGACATAAAATAACCAGGATATGTGTATTGCATACTGAGACACTTCAAATGAAAAACTTAGCAGTATAGTTACAAAACTAGGGAGCTCCACATGGGTTAACTACTTGAATTTACCCGTGTTCTCAAGCAGAATTTGCAGCCCAAACTTGGCTTGGTACTGTCACAGCTATGCTGGTAGCAGTACTTAAGCCACCACTTAAAAAGTAGTTTAAGTGTACCTGCATGACTTGCAGTTAGGAGTACTTGCAGTATTCCCTAGAATACAGCCAGACAGGACACTTAGCCTTTAGGTGTCACTGTGCTCTTAAGAGTAGAAATTATTCAACTTAGCTCAAAATTTTATTTTTTTTTTTTCTGAAACAGAAACTCTTATGTAGTGACAGCTTAAGTTTTGAGCTTCAAAGGTAAATGAAAATTATTAAGCATCAAAGTTTGTAAAGCTATGAAAAGAGTTTTCTTTATGGAAGCCTACAAATGCAGAGAATCTGAGCTGGATGTTAGACTAGTTGTACATGACTGCCTGTAGTTGCACTTCATTTAAAGAATGGATCAAGGGAGAAATTGATATATGTGTGACTACCACATGCTGTTATCTTGTCTTTCTAATAGATACTTACATAAATAAAAAGTACTCATGTAATAATGTATCCTGAAAACACACACAACAGACCCTTGAGAGGTGAGCTGAGGTGTACAGACACTACCAGAGAGATCATATCAACGTTTATGTGGTTCTTTATCTATGAGAGAAAAATGTATCAACTTAAAGGCATTGGAGCTTGTGATTCGGAGACAACTCCAGGAACAAACTTGCCAACAAAGTTTTCAAGCTGACAAGCCGGTATTCTTTATTGCAGCGCTGGGAGACACGGGGGATAACTCCTCCTAACGTGTGTCTCCCTATTGCTACACAAGCCATCCTTATATAGTCCCTGGGCACACATACATATTCATGAGGCTACGTATGGATTACATCATTTTCCAGAAAGCTCCCCGCATGCGTACAGAACTGTGGTGGTGGTCTCTGAGGGTCGTTTACTTCTTCCAACAATCTTCATCACTTCTGGCAGCCTTTGGAGCATGTGCAGTAGATGCTTATACCAGTTTAATTGGTTTGCTAGCACCAGAGACATAATAATCCCCCTATCCTCCTACTTACCAGTTAGTTTACCTGCAGCCTATCCCGGACACCTGCTATTCCCAGATACTCCTTATCCCTGTGTCCTCTTTTTCTAGACTGTTTTTCTTAAGACCACATCAAATATAACGATTTATCTTGTGCCAGTATGTTCTCTATCTGTACTCTATTTTTTCTATGTATTATGCACCTCAGTAATTTTCCACTGCTACTGTTACAAAGCCATTGAACTTAACATTGCTTAAAACTAATTCTAAAGGTTTATAAATTCCATTTTGTGTTCCCCTTGTTTCACTTGATAAATTTAAATAAGATGCAAGGTCTCTCTGAGAAGGATTAACCACATGAACAAACTACCCAGGGAAATAGTGAATTTGATGGTGTCAGGTGAAGACTGAGTGCCTTTCTTGGAAGATAGGTTGTAGCTAAAAGCTAGATACTGGGCTCAATTTGAGGAGGGATGCGGGATAACAGGGGAAATGAAATGGCTTTAAGTACTCTGGAAAACAGATGAAATGACTGATTGATCACCAGAAGCCCACTGGTATCCTAAGTATATATCCACTCAGTATACTAATCATTCATTTGCATTATGACTGAAACCCTACTTCTGTTTAGGCAGACTAATGGTTTTGACACCATTTGAATCTATTTTCAGCTGATGAGATTAAATGCTCTGCACAGTCCTACCTCTTTGGCATGTTCAGGACAGTTTAAACTGGAAATGTTTCTAATCTTAGGAGTAGATGTGGCATGGGAGTGTGTTGCTCTGCATGTTTCACAGCCTTCATGAAAAAGATGCAGCCCTGGATTTGTATGCCTGCATGCCCACAGAGAGTCAGGATTGTGAATGACCACACGAAGCACTGGAGAAGGCTGCATGGAGACCTCATAGCAGCCTTTCAGTATTTGAAGGGGGCCTACAGGGATGCTGGTGAGGGACTATTCATTAGGGACTGTAGTGATAGGACAAGGGGTAACGGGTTGAAACTTAAACAGCAGAGGTTTAGACTGGATATAAGGAAGAAATTCTTTACTGTTAGGGTGGTGAGGTACTGGAATGGGTTGCCCAGGGAGGTTGTGAATGCTCCATCCCTGGTAGTGTTTAAGGCCAGGTTGGATGAAGCCTTGAGTGCATGGTTTAGTGTGAGGTGTCCCTACCCATGGCAGGTGGGTTGGAACTAGATGATCTTGAGGTCCTTCCCAACCCTAACTATTCTATGATTCTAGGATCTCTTACATAGCTGAAGGCAGAATCACAAGGTTATGACAAAAGATGGCTCTGCTCCTGGGCTTGCAAATGTTCAGAGTAACTGCACAAGGTACCTGAAGTAGATCCCATGCACTGTTTTGGGGCCCCTTTTGAGCTGCAGGACTGAGGCACAGCTTCCATCAGTTCACCCTATGGAAAGCAAGATCATAGAGAGCCTGTATGCTTCTCTCCACGTTTTAGAAATAAGGTCCTAGACTATCAGACCTCCAAAGCTTACTGCTGAAGTGTAATTTTCTTGTCTCCTGATCTGTTGTCTCTTTTCTCCCTCAGAAATTACATCCTCTGAAGGCACCTGCGAATCCTGGTACTTCTCCTTCAGAAATCATAAAGCTTCTCGAGCAGTAGGAGCACGGGGAGAGGAAGGGATTATGCTGCTCCTAAGCAGTGAACGCGCAATGGATTCACGCGCAGATCTAGCGGTTGAAGCCACCCTTCCGACCCCTCATGGGGAAGGGCCGCCCGCCCGCCTAGGCACCCCTCACACCGGCCTGTGCCTGTTTGCCCTGATGGCAGTGACCGGTAACAGCGTCCCAGTGCCAGCACCGCCAACCTCCAGGCCTCAGCCTCTAAGCAACCACCCTCCCACGCCGCAGCATGGCCCGGGCTGCTGCAGACATAGCCAGGGCGCGGCGCAAGCAGCCGGGGGCCGTGAGGGCGGCCCCGCCCGCCGCGGCCCGCAGCACCCCCGCCTCGGCGCGGCAGGGGGCGCCAGAGCCTCGCACGCCCGTCGCCCGCGGGGGCGCGGGAGCCATCCCGGCGCCTGCGCGCTGCTGAGGCGGTGGCGGTGGCAGCGGCCTGAAGAATCCCGCGGGGAGAGCGGGTGGCGGCGGTGGTTGTGCCGGTTTGGCGTGTCGCTGGGCGGCCGTGATCGCGCGCCACCATGCCTGCGGTGTCGAAGGGCGATGGGATGCGGGGCCTGGCGGTCTTCATCTCTGATATCCGGAACTGTGAGTGGCAGCCGATGCGCGGTGGGGCTGGGGCCTGGGCCGTGCCGGCCGTTGCTGTGGGTTGTTGGGCCGGGGCTTCTTTCCCTGAATCCCCTCACCAGTGCTCTTCTCTTCCCCTTCTCCCCTGTAAGCAGGCAGCTTGGAGCGCTCTTGCCTCACGAAATGGCGACGCGCTCTGGGGGGGGGAGGCGGCGCTGCGGGAGGGGGAGCAGCCTGAGGCTCTGGGCTGCTGGTTTGGGTTGATTTGTGCGTTTGGGTGGGTTGGTTGGGGTATTTTTTCCCATCTTCCCCTGTGAGCTTACCCCCCACGCGTCTGCAGACGGGCGCTGGGTATTGCAGTCGCTGTCCCGGCGGAAGGGGATGCCAAGAGGCTGGTGTCCGTTGTTGTTTATAAGGAGCTGAAGCGAAGCTGGCATGTATTCGGGGTGCGGGAGTGTTTGTGGCGGAAGAGAGAGAGAGGCGGCCCTGGTCTCCTTCCAAATCCGTGAACGCCTCTGAATTCGAAACGTCACTGATGGAAAGCAGGCCTCTGTAAGGGTTCCTGCGAGCAGGGCCTTCTGTGGGTATGGCTAGGCTTGGCTTAAATGACTTTAAAATACTGCTTTAGCACAAATCAGCTCTTAGGATCCATGTGATTAAAAATGGGATGGAGAGGGCTGCGAGTCAGTTGTCCCCCTGAGGGAGGAGGGGGGAGCATGCCCGTGAGTGCGCAATGCAGAGAGGAGTACAACTCTGCTGTCGCTTGGGTTGGGAGGGGAGAATAGGCGAAGAAGGTGTATGTCTGGGGGTACATTCAGTGCTGAACTTACCTTTTTGACTGAGAATTACATGTGATAGCAGCTTAATATTAATCTGAGTTAGTGATCTAAGTGTATGATGTGGCAGGAATTGCCTGAGGAAGGGCTAAGGTCACTGTGGTTGGTGTGATGAAACAGTTCTATTTTGTCCACCTTTTTGCCTCTGTAGATAACTTGAGGCTACTTTAAAAGCAGCAGCAGTAAGGTTTCCTCGCTAACGGATGAATGTGGATTTGGAGAATTTTTAAATGCAAATTGTGATGATCTAATGATGGCTTTTATTGAATAACCTCATCTGCTTAGGAGAATCTTCATGTTGATGACTTCTAATATAAAAGGCAAGGGAGAAAATCATGCAGATAAAATTACTGTTAAAATGCAGAGTTTACTTAAACTAAATTAATGTGATTTGGACTTCCAGCCATGTAAACAAGGGCTTTGTGTATAAAATTCAAGGTTGTTAATCTTCCTTACAGTATAAGCTGTCTTGTTTTGTTTTCAAAATAGACTTGCAGATCCTTAGGTTTCTTCTGACTTTGTTCTTGTGTATGTAGAAGAAGGCTTATAAAATGTGTTGTATATTAGTTCAAGGTTGCATGAATGCTTCTGTGCTTTGCCTGGTTGGCCCAACTATTTTACTGGATATTTTCCAGTGCCATGGTATTCTATGCATGTGTAACATAGCACAGAATCACAGAATATCATGTAGTTCCAACCCCATGTGATGGGCCGGGACGCCTCACATTAGACCATGTCACCTAAGTCTCTGTACAACCTGGCCTTGCATATTGCCAGGCCTGCAGCATTTATCACTTCTTTTTGCAACCCATTCCAGTGCCTCACCACCCTCATAGCAAAGAACTTCCTTATATCTAACCTGAACTTCCCCTGTTTAAATCTGTTGGCCTTTGTCCTATTGCTGCAGTCCCTGATGAAGAATTCCTCTCTGACATCCAAATACTTAGTGTCATAGCAGCTAAGACTTGCTATTGTCTTTTAAACTATTTTTTTAAACAATTGTTTTCATTCATTTTGATAGAAGTAGTATGATTTATTCTTCAATGTCTTTTGCATCTTGCAGTTGGTCAGCACATTTGTCCAACCTTACTTTCACTGAAACTCAGTAGAGGAATTTCAGTAGAGAAACAAGAGAAACGTTCAAGCCCTTAAGTTCCTAACCTATGTTTAGAGATGTGGAATAACAAAAATTGAGGTAGTAGGATTGAACAAATTAACTACTGATATCCCCACAAGCTTGTTAGTGTGTAGCAGTGTGCGAACTCTCATGGAACAACCATCTCTCTATCCAGATTGGACAACAAACCTCTCATCCTCTCAGTGTAGTCAAGTGACAGACGTGTAACTTGCATGTGAAATAAATATTAATGTTTTCACTGTTTAAGCAAATAGTGATACTTCTGAAATGTTTTGTCCCTGCCCAGACAGCTGTTTGAGAGCTGTAATTGTGTATCTTCATAATGAAGAATATAACTGTATCTTGCAATTAGCTGCAAAAGAGTTAATAGTTCCCACTAATATTTGATTTATGCAGTTTCCAAATGGCTGTCTAGTGGCATTTGAGTCTTTTTCCTTTAAGGGAGTTCCTAGTGTTGCCAGCTACCCGTGGGCTGGTGTATGCTGACTAAGATTCCCAAAAATACTTGAGAGCACTCTCAAGAGACTGTGCTTTGCAGGCACTGATACTTGCTTAATTGTCATCTTTCTCTCTCCAGAATGGGGAGCTAGGTACTTGTCAAGAACAAAAAGTAATAGCTATTTGGAAAAAATCTTTTGAATTGTAAATCTAAGATACTGTTCTCCTGTTCTGAGATGGGAGATGGGGAAGCTAGATGCCAAGTGCAGTGCTTAAACTCTGTTTCTAGCCTTAAAGCTGGACTTAAAGCTGACAGCCTTAAAACTGACAGTTGTACTGATGTGCAAAATGTCTCCTGGCATTCTGAATTTCAGTCTTAATTTTGACTTAGTTGGACTTGTTTATATAATACTAGTGTAAGGACCTGACATTTTTAGTTTGCCTACAGCTCTTCCAGATTGAGTAATGTTGAAACACGGGGTGTGTGGTTTCTGAAAGACCCGAGGAGCAATTTCCCTGTAACACACACCCCAACTATACTTAGGGGGTTACTGAAAAAATAAAATGCAATTGTGTGCTAGCTGTTCCCAGGTGAAGGCAGTAATAAGATAAATGATATAAATATGTAAATGTAGACTGTCTACCTTTAGAAATGCTTAATCTTCTTACATAGTCTTCTTTCTTGGGCACTTGTACCTACAAGGTCTGCAGCACTAAATAATGCATTCTTCTCTTTTGAGTTTTATTATATTACTAATTTGGAAGTGATGCTTGTCTTGCCTGTTTTTACTAGTCTTCTACAGGCTTCAGAAAAGTCTGATAAAGTGCTAGCAATTTTCAATGCTTGAAACTCTAGCTGACTGTGGATGAATGAACAGCTTGCACTACCAGGCTGTCTTTAATAGCCAAAAGGTTGATTTTGACTTCTGTGTTGGTTAGCCATGGTTTTGTCACTTGGGTTGTCTATTAAGCTTCTTGATCTGAGTGTTAAATGCTTTTTTGTCACATATGGTGTTGAGTGTAAGAAATGCTTTCTATATGACTTTAAAAAAATGCTTAAAATGTCCTGATTTCTTGAAAGTCTGTAAAGCTATTAAAAGAAAGTTTGCATACTACTTGTAGCAGCAATGTAAACCATTTTAAAGGGCAAAAATGCTTCTTAATGCTTTGACTTTTCTCTGGCATCTGTGAAACTGTAGCATTGAATGTATTTTTCAAAGGAAAATGTTATATATCCACCTAAATACCAACCAAATTTTCAAGCTCAGATACTATAAGAAGGTTAATCATCCTGCAGTTCCTGATATTTCTCCACAGTTATGTTTCAGGGCAGCTTCTTGTTGCAGGCACTGTATTTTGTACATAGAGATTCTAGTGCAGAAGGCAGAAAAAGAGTTTAAAAAAAACCACCACTCGTTTAGATGCCTGACAACATGCCAGTAGATGTATGGGCTCTTCTAGAAACTTGCATAATTGGATTGTTTTATACCACATATGAAATAGTACTTTCATAGACATCAAAGAGACAAGAAGACTGTAGATTGGAAGCTGAAGTACTTGGCTAAAATAGCCCAGTTAATTAGCGTTTTGGTTAATGAGGCCCACTGAGAAGACAGCAAAGTGTGGCTATGCTGTAAAACAGATTGTGGTGATGGTGGAGCTAGAAAGCTCTGAATCCTGTGGCTTGATGAAGTGCCATCCAGACTTGGGAGTTCAGGTCAGGAAGAGTCCTTGTCACTGCTTGGGTGAAGGACCTCATGAGCTAAGGCCCAACAAGATTTGCCTGTGTTACATGCATATGGAATCCTGAAAGGAGCACTTATTCTGTATTGAGTATGCTAAGTCTTTTTTTGTGTGTATACGTACTGCAGAGCTGCTGAAGTGATTTGGCTTCTGCAAGATGGTACTTTATAAACTCTCCAACTGTCTTAGCTGACAGATACATCATCAGGAGTCTTTTTTTTTTTTTTTGAGAGAGAGAAATAATAGCTTTATTCTTATCTGGTGATAAAGTACTTTAAAGTCATTTGTCACTCAACCTATTTTGTTGCAACAACATTATTATCTGCTATTCACCCTGAAAACTAAAAAAGCTTACCTTTTTCTCTTTTCTTTTGGAGGTGGTAGTGTAGAAATAGTTTCTGTTACAATATATTAAGTGTACTACTGGTAACCCCTTCCTCCACTGTAAAATTGGAAAGTTGTCTACTCTTGAGTTGATGAAATGGATCTGCACAGAGACAAAAGCTGCTTTTGCCACAGGCTTAGAGAACAAGACAGTTATTAATTTCCCTCACTACTTTAGGTAACTGCCTTATCTTTTCAGTGCCATCTTAGAAGTTGGACAGGAGGAGGAATGATTCCTTCATTTTCCAAATGTTTCTGTGTATGTTCTAAAATACTGTTCTCCTCAGGCAATTTTTTTTTTCCATAAATAAAACCCAGCAGATATACTAAACAAAGGTCTATCTCTTCTCTTAGAACTTAACTGCATTAATTCTTCTTTGCACTGAACAGGGAGGATGTCCATAGGCTGAAGGCTCATGAAGCCTGACTTCAGTAGCTTTGTTTCACTGAATTGGGACTGATGCATCAGGTTACAAATAGACAAGTCGGAATTAAAAAAGGCTGGTTCATGCAATTAGTTGTGTGAATGGATTGTAGATAACAGAGTGCATTTACCTGTATATGATGGAGGGACATGCACATGAATTAAATGACCACGTGGGTATGTATAGTTATTTGTTCTTTGTGAGAACACCCCCACAGTGGAAAAAAATTCACGTATAGCAAACTGGGCATATAGAGCTTGTTTTAGTGCTTTATGTCAGTAATGGTGCTTTAGTGTAGGGAGGCAACTTTGAGATGCAGGTTCCTACTTGCATTGGATATGGTTTTAAAGTATGACTTGAGTTACTTCCATATACAGTCAATGACTTTTTTGCATTTTTATTCTTAGATTACTTATCTCTTCGAAGGAATTTCAAGGCAAGGTGTCTTGATTTGCTGTCCTGTTTCTCTTGCAAGCTTATGAACACTCATCTAATATGGACAGTTTCTGCCCAGAAAAACCCTAAGAGCATGCTGCTCAGAGCTATAATAAGCACTAAGTCTAGCATTACTTGTTCCTATTTGCAGGAGAGCAATTTAAGGAAAAAAAATACTAGTGTGAGATTAATCTGAGGAGGATGTGTAAAACAAAATTAGTGGTCCTCTGATTGCTCCTCAGTCTTAGCTTTCTTCTGGTCATTTCATAGAACTTTGAGGTGCGTTTGGGTTGTGGGGTTTTGTGTGTGTGTGTGTGTGGTTTTGTGGGTTTTTTGTTTTGTTTTGTGTTGATTTTTTTAATTTGCATATTTGACTAAGAAAAGAGGAGAGTAGACAAATACGATGGTTGGTAAATGAGAAGTTACAAAGAGCTAGAATTTCTCATGTGACAGCCATGTTCTCCGTTGAATACACTGGAAAATTTAGCATCTGCTGAATTTGAAATCCTTTTGATAAAGGCTGCCCATCAGTCTGGCAAGAGGAAATTTAGACTGTTGTAGAGACTATTACATATCTGCATCAATTAGTGAGCTCATGCAGGATTTCTTAAGGCCCCTGAAACAGTAGTTTAGAAGTGATAGTAAAACTAAATTTTTGGATAAGCCTCAAACTGTTCTTCTGTTATTTGGATGTGACCTAAAGTAAAAGAGAGGCCACAGTGACTTCTAAATCAGTGCAAATACTGCCTTACCCTGTTGAAGGGAGTGTGAAAATACTGTTGCAGGAAATGGCTGCTCAGTTAAGGAAGTAGGAAGAGCTGCATTATGTAGTAACCTAACCTTGCATTTCTGGTTTTGCGTATCTTCTTAGCTTAAAGCTTCTCTTTTGATGGGAGTCAATGCCATTTTGTTAACTAAACTGTCAAGTAGATGTTTTATATATCATAAAGTCACTTGGGTCTGAGCTTCCAGTAAGCTTTCAGCTGATACAGGGAAAGATCTGGTCTTAAGCTAGACCCTCTGACATAGTTACTTCTCAGACTCTTTCAAAGTTTGAGCTGTACTGTTTTTCGTAACTTGTAGTGCCTAGTTAGAAAAACCACCCACAGTAGGTGCCTCATATTATTAAACTTCTATTACATTGATGTGATTAAACTGTCTGAATTGTGATATGATTTGAAAGCTGCAGTATGCTCTTCTGCATTTATTTCCCTTATGAGACCAAGGAGTTAATGGATTACTGTATTACAGTAAAGCCTATGACTGCCTGTTACTTCATGGGAAGTGTTATAGGGGCAAATCTAGTAGCATACCAGAGGAAGAAGTGAGTTCTGTGGATAGAACTATCTGCTGTGCAGGATATTAGCAAGTTCTTAAATAGGATCAGTAAGTCACTGATCCCTTTGTATAAAGGGATATCTGATCGCAACATGATGTCCCAAGTCACAAAAATCTTCAGATTCTTCTTTGGGTCAGTCATGATCTCCAACAGAATAGACAGGCATTTCTTTCCTCCAATCAGGCATATCTTGTGAAAGGACAGTGTGCACCCATGTTGTTCATAACAGGATGTTAATACATCATTGAGCAAAAAGCTGCTTCTTGTGCAGCCTTGAACTGGTCAGTTTCTGCACAAAACTTGAAGCCATATTAACATCCTATGAAGGTACAGTATTTTATAGTAGTCTCTTTGGATTAGTTGCAGAGTGAGTTTGTAAACAATAGCACCATCATTCTTTGGATATAGCCAGGTGGACATGGAACTTGCATCTGTGTTGTAGTGCTCTAGATAGTTTAGCCAAGTGAAGGCTAAAAACTCATATAATGTGAGGGCAGACATACAGTAAACAGGCACTCTGATGTATTGCTATGTAACCTGCCTCCCTTGTGACCCTTTCCTTCTGTGCTAAAGAGATGGAGAAGTGGAGGATGGATTTAGTGGTTTACTTTATGAAGCTAATGGTCTGCATAGCAAAAGGCTGATCTATACTCTAGAGCTGTAGCATGAGTATGCATCTTGCTGGCAGGTAAGAGCAGCAGTTTAATTTACTGACACAAGTTTTAAGTACTATAAAAGCTCTTTCTAAAGGCAGGAAAGTATATGCTGATTACTTTTATATGAATATTGTCCCATAAGTGTTTGGACCACTCTTAGTGTAGAGATGTTACTGTTCATTTTGATTCGGTCCATCTTGTAACCAGTTTCTTTCTCTGTTCCCTGATAACAGGTTTAAGAATGCAGTGCACTTTTACCATCATGCTAATAAGCTGTTTTAGCAATAGGAAAGGGGAATGGGTAATTTGATTGCTTTCTGCCACTAAGAGTGTGCTTGGATGGTGAATGGGGTGAGCTTGCTCTTTACCTGGTCATGTATTCTGCTGGCATTATCACTGTAGTAAAGCTGATATAATTTACTCTTCAGATATTAAATAAACCAATCTTGCTTTTGGCTGTTTGGCTCTCTAACTGATCTGCAGCATTACAAAGTAGTAGTAGGAATACATATGCCAGGAGGAGCGCAGTGCTAAGGAGCAGTCTGGAGTTGTCTTTTAAGAAGTATAGCCTTGAATCAAACTAATTATGAAACTTGTAAATGGATTTTGCTTAAAGGAAGATAGTAGCAGTTTGACTGTGATGTCTCTCCCACCCAACTTAGCCAGTCAGCTTGGATTCTCCTAGAGGCTAATGATAACATAGCAGTGGAAAGAAAATCTGTTTGGAAAACAGTGGTTTACAGCTCTGCAGGAAAACATTTGGCAACATCTTTGAAAATTTATCTTTTGTATTATAACTGTGTTCTTAAGTAGATGTTCTTAGCCACTACAGAGTTCAGAGGAGATGCTGCTGCTCTTAACCTAGTCAGTATTTGTATTACTGCTGTCCTTAACAGAAAACTAGAATTGTCCTATATTTAAGGCCTATTTGATAATTGATTGTGAACAGAGGCATGTTCTGTTAGACAAATGGTAGCACCACAAATAGGAACTGACACTACTATTTGCCTTCAAGAAACATGACAGAATGGCAAGCTTTTCCTTATGCTAATAGAGCCTTCTACCCAATATGCTTTGCAGTTCTTCCCACTACTAATGCACATCTATAATCATAGGATTGTCAGATGGCTACAATTCAAGTAAGGCTAAGAGGTGACATAAGTAACAGTTCTAACTTGTGCATAAATTCAAAACAGATTAATTTAGTGGGCTCCATAAGCAGATTTGAGCCAGATGAGTAATGGCAACACTTTTGTGAAGCGGGGTGTTTTTTGCTTTAAATGTTGTCTGTATACCTGTCTCAAGAACTTGCCTATAGAAATCTATGGTGCTCAGTATTTGTGCAGATGCTGGTGTAGAAAAATACTTCTTTGTTCCTTTGGGAAATAAATGCATAGCCTTGGTCAGAAATACACCAGACTAAATGGTTTGTATGAAGGCTAAGAGCTCTTACCAGTTCTAGTTAATCAGCATGGAGGTGCTTTGTGCCTCAAACTTGGCTTAGACAGTCTATAGTTAGTATAGCAACAAGTTAATCCTGATGGAGCAGGTCACTGAGCCACAAGCAGCCCATTAATTCTAACTTTGAAGGACTTGCTTAGTCTCTTACAACCCTGCTGCCAAGTTAGTATTAAGATATGTCAAATGTGTTCTTCAGATGGATGGAATCAAATTCTTTTCTGTAACTTCTGTTTTCTCATTCTTCTGTAAATTGTAATGCAGAACTCCAAACTGACATATGGAGGTGTTATTCTTGCAGTACTGAAGCTCTGACTATAGTCTGGATTACTAGGAGATTTAAGAATAGTAATTGGTTCTCTGAAAAGCTGTATGACTCTTGTTTTTTCCCAGTCTGTCTTTGTTAAACAAGATGGTAATTGATGATAATAGTGCACTGCAGACTAAATTTACCTTGCCTAATGAAGGCAGTAGGCAGTATAGTGGAGTCTGAAGCCTGGCAAACTGCCAAATATGAAGTAATCATTCATAAGCACCTTGGATAATGTTGTGGCTGAAGATCTGTTTGCTCAGGTACTCATCTTGGAGACTAAGAGCAATTGTATACAAGGGCTGTAAGGCTACAAACAATATATGTCTTTTGTGCAGAATAGCTAGCCAAAACTTACTGACTTGCAATCAACTCTTTTAATAACTTTTTATGAATATTTAATCTTATTTCCTAAACTGGAAAAAGCCTAAGTGAAAGCGAGAAGGATGTGGCCTGAACTGATGTGGAACATAATCTTTTTGTGCATTGGCTTAAATACTGTCCTGCCCATCGGTTTGTATATGTGGCATGACCTGTATTAAGCATATCCAAGTTGAATGGCTTAGCTACATACAGCCCATGTTTTTGGAATACAGCTTGAAACTGGGAGCTGTGTGACAGCTTGGAAGTGAGGCAGAGCAGTTGCCTTTGCAAGCACAGTGTTCTGAAGCACAGTGCTCCTTCAGCTGTCATCAATCTTGTCTTCCTTTTGAACAATTTTTAGGTTACATAAATGTTTATAGTAGTGATGAAAATCAAATATGCATGTAGAAATTCTAAAGTGAGTGTACCATGGCTGAGTAATGTGGTTAACTTCTCACTTCATTGAACAGATTTTCTTCAATAGTCCCTGCTTCCCTCTCCACTCTTAGTGAGACAGAAGATCCAGCTGGAAATTGGTCCTTGGTTTTTGGTACTTATTTTTTCCTGTACATGGAACAAACTGAAACTACTTGCCACTGTTTTTGCTTTGCCATCCTCTATTGTAAGAATAAATTAATTTGAATAAGGTTACCATGCAGTATAACTTCTGAAGTTCAGGAAACTTGTTTTCAGGTGCTTCAGCCTTGTTTTAACTCATGAGTTGCTCTAAGCATTCTTATGTGACCGTCCTTGGTGACACTTAACACCCAGTGTGCTAGTGCTGCTCTCTAAAACTGAAATTTCAGGCACATATAGGCTGTAATCACTAATAAGGAGACAAGATGTAATCATTTGACTTGATTTCCAGTGTATGGACTTAAACTTTTATCCAGCTACTTGCTATGCTATTTAAGCTTGGTCAGGGCCTAGATGAGATTGCATACTGCATTCCAAATAAACCAGCCTGAAGAAATGATGCAGAACAGGCTTTTATTCACATGCATGTTTTTAACTTTGAGAGAATAAATCTACTGATGCAAATATACTGTTTGATATGGGTGTTCCTGTCAACTCATTGCTACAGCTGTGTGCACAGGGGAAGGGGGAGTTTTAGAGTTTCATGTTGCTGAGTCTGCAGTCTGTTTCAGCCAAAGGTGCTGACTTCACAAATTCCTGAAGTGTTTTTGTCAGGCTACCCTTAATGTTCTGTTGCTTGCTTCGGACACAAAGAACCCAGTTTCTAGCAATAACTGATCATCTGTGAGCATAAGTTCTTTACTGTGAGAGTGGTGAGGCCCTGGAATAGGTCATCCAAAGAAGTGATAAATGCTTCATCCCTGCCAGTGTTCAAGACCACGTTGAATGGAGTCTAAGGAGGGAAAAAAAAAAAAAATATATATATATATATATATATAAGTATCTTTGTTTAAGAAAAACTGGCTGACATGTACTTATTTCTCTTTCCTGCCCCCTTTTTTAATATGTGATCATTGCCATGCTTGTTAAGGTTAGAGAAACAATTGCTAATTCAAAATAAATTCTGCAGCGTGTTTTCCTTACAAATAGGATCCAAAGATGCAGAGCAAGAACATAACTTCCAAATTTAGGTAACTAAATATCTTACTCAGGTTAGCAGTTTACCTGACTGAGGTTGGTTCTGTGCCCTGTTTATCTGAATGAAGTATAAAATCTCCAGAATCAGTAGTAATGCTTTAATGAGATGTGCTCTTCACTTGGTAAAAGGTGAAAGAAATTGATTTTAGAATTATTTTTTTTTCTAGAGCAGGTGAATTGTTGCAGATAAGGAAAGTGTGTTAAGCCTTTAAAAAGAGAGCTAATATGAGAGCCTACAAAATTGAGTGTTCTCTGTTTATGTAACTGCTCTCGCTTTTCAGGTGTATGTTACTGTGGCCCTCTGTTCATAGAGTATAGACCCAGGAGCAAAAGACTTGCTTAAGTCCAGTAGTGAATTCCTAATGCCGGGAAGTATCTTAGACATGAACAGTTGAGTATGTTTGCCATGACCACAGGATAAATAATCTAATGCAGTTAAGACAAATCTAAAATTTATAGTAGAAGACACCTCAAGCCTTGGATTGTACAAGCTTCTGCTTATTTATATGGTAGTGTTACTGCTTTATGACCAGCTTACTTTACACTAGCAGGTTAAATTGGAAGAAACCCAATAACATCTTGCGTGATACATTAGTAAACACTGGTTAAACTTTTGTGATGCTAACAGATGCATCTTATAAGCGTAGGAAGGTGTATATACTATGATTTCTGGCCTTGTCATTGTAGACGTTATTTGGAGTTTCTAGGTCAAATAAAACTGGTCACATCTGTTTTATCTGAAAACGAAGATGTGTGCAGATAGCAACTACAATTTATGTTTCAGAACAGGTTTGTGAATTACTGAGGTTTGAAAAAGCAGTAAGTGGATGAGTTGGTACATATGAGTAGTTTTTCAGGATTGGGTATGGGTTGAGCAGTGCCCCTTATGAAACAGTGTTGTAGAATGGGAAAAATTCCATTTTAAGGCAGTCTGTAGATATTTTGTTAAAATGACAAGGCAAACAAAAGTAGTTGCTTCTTATTTGGGCTAACTTGTTTCCATTTGTACAGTGTGCTAGTCTTGCTGCATGTCTGTACTCTTGAGGCCATTGTTACAAGCATATTAATATAAACAATTTTTCTGCATTTTTTGTAAGAATTTGTTTTGGAAGTGCAAAACTTCAGTT
Organism: Melopsittacus undulatus; assembly: GCF_012275295.1. Lineage (NCBI taxonomy): Eukaryota > Metazoa > Chordata > Aves > Psittaciformes > Psittaculidae > Melopsittacus > Melopsittacus undulatus. Next base: position 49,853,464 of record NC_047530.1, read on the forward strand.
TCTTTTTGGGTCTAAATCACAAAATTACAAAATCTGGTTTAATTTGGCTTTAATTTGGCATGGGTTCCTTTATACTTTGAATACTTTGTTACTAATCTACCCTGAGGCTCCTCTTTCCTTGAGTGACTTCATCTTTCATCTGGCCTGCTCAGATTATCTTTGGAATGTGGTAAAGGGGTGATCAACAGTCACTGAGTGATACAGGAGTTTGGACATGCAAATGTAGTAGGAGGAGGTTTAAATGCTGAGAGTTGTTGCTTTGCTTATGTGCAAAGGGTGAGATTGGAAGTACTTTGGAATGCCGGTCCTGATATGCCTTTGGCTTTTCTCATTGCCAAATATATGCAATGAAGAGTAAAGGAAGCCGTATTTTTCTGCTGGTAGTTGTTGATGTTTTGGAAACTGCTTGAAAGTTTGAGAAGGTACAGGACTGAATTTGCAACATGACTAGATGGCCAGTTCTGCACTGCTGAAGTGGACTTTGTTTGCTTCAAGCAATTGAGTACACTGCCTGAATAGGTTATTTTACCTCCCCATGCTCATTTATGTAGGAGATAATGGAACCAGATCTCTAGAGTCCCTGTCACCATAAACTAAAGTGATGAAGAATAAGATGGTTTGGTTTTGAACAATGCAAATATTACTTAAATAAGCTTGCACTATCAAAATTTAAACTGCAGCTTGTTTGTCCAAATATCGAATTTAAATTGGCACTAGAAATCCTGATACCTGTTCTTGGAATCAAAAGTTGTTATGAAATATAGACTGTGCTGGGAAGTCTAAGGTAATAATAATTTATATTGCCTAATAAAATGTGAATTTAAAATATTTCTGTTTTTTTTCAAGTGACTTTCATGGGGCATATTGAAAGTCTGAACTTTTGTATTTATCCTTCTGAGGTTTTTCAAGTCTGAGCTACTTGTAGATTTACTGCTTTTCATCTTCTGTGTCTGCTAAGGATTCTTTTAAAGCCATTGAACTGAATGAGCATTCAATAGAGAAACAGTACATCGGTTTGTCATTAAGGTGAGGAATAGAACAAGCTGTTATAGAAAAACTGAAGTTTTTGAAAGCTAGTAATAAAGGCATCTTGCTTTAATTGTATGCAGCTTGTACTATCTAAAGTGTGCAAAGCTTCCTGAAACAGGGAGATCCTTTTAGCTTCTCAAATTCCACTGTAAAGTGGTGCTGAAGTTACCTCTGTGATGTTTGCCTCCATCCAATCCTAATACTGGAAAGGAGGAGTAGTAATTCCTCCTGATGTTTGTATGTTTACACAGCATGGTTGGGCATAAAGAAGCTTAAGGTGTCCAAGGGTTGTCCAGAGCATTCTATTTTGACATGTGTTGTTTTGATTTCAGGCAAAAGTAAAGAAGCAGAGATAAAGAGAATAAATAAAGAACTAGCAAACATTCGGTCAAAATTTAAAGGTAAGTGACTTGATGATACTAACCTATATGTGTTTCTTTGCATGACATTCTTCTATGTTTTTTCTTTTGCTCTTACATGTTTAGAAATTTATTTTTTTTGTCAGCTGCTGATGCAAGCAAAATGCTAGAGCAGGCTGTTAGAGTGACTATTGAAATATTCTCTTAACTACAAAACTTCCTGATAGTCCTGTGAGTCTTGGCCATAACAGAAAACTCTCTCATGTATCAAAGAATTGAGCTACTGTTCATAAACTTTCTAATGCTTTGCTTCCTAACCATGTGACTTTTCAGCCTGTTTTCTTCCAGAAGACTATGAACTAGTTGGAAGAAACATGGGTGGATGTGGTTATTTCCAGTAAACGAGAATCGTTTTTAAACTTCTCCCCATCCCCCACCTGTGTGCCTTTAGGGAAGTAATGGATTAGGCTGTCTTCTAGCAGAATTAAGATAAAAACAAGTGGTTGCTGAAGCCATACATCTTGACCACTCCCATAAGCAACAGTAATACAAATTACTCAAATAAAACAAGGCATGTGCAGTGTCTGATTCTGTCCTCATGCGTTCTAAGAGACAGCAATTCACTTTTAAACAACACTTGATAAAACTCATGCTGTAACTATATTCAAATTGTGTATGTGACCTCAATTTTTAAGGATTCTGAGGGGCAGTTGATGCTTTTGAATGGAGTTCTACCAGTACTGGCTGTGGCTAACATGGTGTTTAAATAGATATGGGGCTGTGTGTGTAGCTAGATAAGGTATTGCAGTGTGAAGGCTGTATATGTGACTTCAGAATTGCTGTATTTGGATTAAACCTGTTTACCTTAGTTATCTATCCTGACTTAGACAAGCATATCTATTTGGAATACTCAAAGTGTCACAAAGCAAGCAGTATATCTCTTAAAGGCATATAAAGACCTGCAAGAACTTGAGTGTCAACAGCAGCTTGAAAGAGAAAATGTGACCGTGGTGCAAGACACTCACAAGTATAAGAATTTCTTATAAATTAGAAGCTATTGCATGCCTCTGCTAATATTTTTCTCTTAGAAATTTCAGCGTACTTTATCCAGGCTGGTAACTTAAGTTGTACAGTAACTGAGGAAACTTTAATGGCTATTTTTCTACAGTAAATAGGAAAAGGAACTTTCATTTAGTCACCTCCCTGTGCTGTCACATTGTTTTCCAGTTCCTTTTAATTCTAAAGCTTCTAATACTGATGTTGATCTTATTTTTGCCAAAAGTAGCAGGCTTTGCATAGTCGTTCTACAAACTCTTCTCCATCACCCAATTCACGTCTAAAACTTGAGTCCCTTTTCCAGACAGAGACCTGCAGATACTGCCTTCATTTACTAAATGTGAGCAACTAGCACATAGTTCAAGGCACTATAAACCTGCATGCAAGAGTGACAGCCATTTTTCTGTATGTTCAAAGTGGATTGCCTACTAAATTTAAGCATAAAATTTAAGCATTTAAGCATAAAATTATATCTTTTAAATAAAGCAGTTTAATCTCCAAACAAGAGCTATACCAGGCAACTGAACCATATCCTTCAGATAAATAGACTGAGTTTATTTGGAAACTGTTTAAGAAGATTTTGTACACTTAAAGTTATTCAAAGTTTTATGTTACTGTGCCATTTAACTAATTTCATTAAGTTAACTTAATCTGAAGGATACAGCCACAAAGACTGCTTGTTTTCTCTTGGTGTTAGCAAAACTGCTTCCTGTCAGATAGCAGCATTATTAGTTATCAGATGCTGCTGAAATTAATCTCTGCACCTAAATTCTCAATTATTTAGCCAAGACTGCATTTTCTAGAAAGCAGCATATTGCTTTCCCTTTAAATATATTAAGTATTCCACCTATGCCCTTTTGTCATCAAAAACTAGAACTATCTGGAAACCTTGCTGCAGTCATGCTAACACAGAAATGTAGTTTTTTCAGCACCTTAACTTCAGGCTACTGCTGTTGTTTTGTGTTGGGTGTTTTGTTTTGTTGGTTTTGCTTGTTTTTGTTTGGGGTTTTTGTTTGTTGGTTTTGGTTGTGTTTCTTTTTTTAAATCTTGATTTAGTTGATGGGCAAGCTTTAGTTTGTTTGCAAAACCTAAACCATTTTTCACTCATGAAACTGGAAGCTTTCCTCAGGCTAAGTCTTCAAATTGCAGTGAAGGTCTGAAAACTAAAGGCATACCAAATGAAGGTTATTGAGGCTTCTGCAGAGCCTCACTACCTACTGCATATTCCAGTGTGCTCGAAGCATGAAGGAGGTTCTGTCAGACCCACTCACCTCACTGCTAAACGTGTTATAAAGGAATGCAATAAGGAATTGCAGAAAAGTTCATAATGGTTAATGTTGTTTCACTACTGACTTGTAGAGATGCAGTCTAGTTCTTACTGTTTGGCTGTGATCAAATCTGATTAAGTAAGATACTAGCCCAGCTCCTTATGTTTGCATCTGACAAGTGAAGCTATAATCTGCAAGCTCAAACAGGGAAGCTTGATTCAAACTTCTCTTCCATATGAAATCTAAGGATTCTACTAAAAATCATAGCTTGCATTTGTTGAGTAACACAAACTCCATTTGGTTCCATCCACATGCACTGACCTGCATACTTCTGTAAACCTGTGAGTGTGAAAGAAGTGAATTTGAATTGTTTGGGTACCACAGCAATCAATGTGGACTTTAAAATTAATTCTAATAATAATAATAATAATGACTTCTGAGTGCACTTTCTGGTAAAGTGCAGTAAGTCCTGTGTGGGGAGATGACAGAATGAATACTGACACAATTCAATGTTTTGTCAACAATCTGCTGTCATGAGTCTTGCACTTTGAAGAGTCTATGAAGGTGAGTTCAGAAGGTTGCGAATTATCACCTCTAGTGAAAGGCTGACTAACACAATAGAGCTAGTCTTCGCTGTTCTTTTCTGTAAATGTCTCTATAAAAGCATCAATATAAGCCACTGTATTAAGAAACTTCTAGAAGACTTGGCAGTAATTAAGCTCTAAGCAAACTGAATTCTGTCAAAAAAGCATCCTCTGGTTAACAGAGGTAGTTTGTGTTTAACTTAATCTGTGTTTAATCTTGTATAGTACAAGAGCTGCTGATAGTGCAGTTCATAAACTTACTCAGTTCTGTTCTTCAGGTTTGTAAGGTATTTTGTGGCTCTAGTACAAAGATAGTTAAAAGTATATACACAGTAAATCCTCTGTACGTCATAGTTAGTTGTGATGTTGGGAACAACTGATTGTAGGAAAGTTGGCTGTGTAGAATCATGAATTGACAATGATAGGAGAGTAGAGGTACTTTCAGCAAAGTAGTGCAGTAACTTTAGTCTGCGTACCTTGTGTAGCATCCTTTAAGCAGAGTTTAAGTAGTGTTGAATAAATACCACTGCCTGCTCATACAGTGGCTTTATTATGACTAAAGCTTCCTGTAAGCTGATTTTCACTATGGCTACATCATTATTGAATTTGTATGGGTTTTAAGTGAAAAATTTTGCTTAATTGAAGACATTAACTTGGTGTAGCCTAAATTAAAATTGGACATAAGTATTACAGTTTAGAAGAAGCTGAGTTTGAAAAACTTGTTATGTATCTGGTTGAGGCGTTGAGAATGCGAGGAGAAGATAGCTGTATATCTTTCTGCTGCAGGAGTTTTGCATGGGCTTTGTGCTGTGTGGTTCTCTCTTGCAGAAGTGCCTTGTAAAAACAAACACACCTTCATAATGCATTTTATTCTTGGTGTAAGTGGACATCATTTGGTTGAATCCAGTTTCTTTTTATGTATCTCTGACTTCTAAAAATATTTTGGATTAAAATAGCTTTAAAATAGTTTGGATTAAGACAAATGTATGTCTGTGAACTTAAGATGGAGTCCCTTGCTAAATAATTATGGGGAGAACTGTTGCCCTGGGTTAATCACCTGACCAGAGATATGGCTGTTGGACCAGCTGCATTGCCATAACCAAAGAAAAGTCTGACTGTAAGAAGCAATGCTGACAGTAGTGCCTCTTGGCACAGATGCTTTCTTGTTTAAGACTAGCATAAGAGACTGGTATACCACATATCCTTTACAGTCTTCAGCATACTCCTGTTGCAGTATCCAGACCCTGACCCATGTGGCTTACAGGTGGTATTCTTGCACTGTTACAGAGGGAGGCTAAGTGTATTTCTACTTTTGTTCTATCATGCAAGTAGCTGGCAAGCCTGTTACCCAACTTACGTGTGGGTAACCTGCTATTTAAAATCCCCTTGTACTTAACAGGCTTTGATGAGGCTGCACATCCCTGGAAAAGTCATACTTCTCCTGAACTAATGGAATGTACACCATGGCTTTGGGTTCTGATCTGGCTTCTGTGCTCCAAGCTCAGAAGGAATCTAGAATCTCTGTACTTAAGGTGACTTTGTCTCTTGTTTCAGCATGAGGAAGCACTGTTGCTGAGGTCAGTGTGTCTTTGATGGTTGCTTTAAATGCTTCTGCATTAACTGAGATAAGATGCATGTAGCAGAGAGAAACTACATCAGTGTGATAAAGCAGAAGTTGTAGGAATCGTGTGGAGAAATACTGTTGCTTTTGTTTTACATGTTTGTACTGTAGGCTGATTTTGCTCCCATGCTTGAGCTAAACTAAAAGTCTGGCTGCCGAAGTAGTAATTGCTTTGTGAATTAGTGGAAAAAATACCTGGTTTGTGTTTGATCTCTTAGTCACAAATTCAGCTCTAAAGAAACTGACCACAAATCTGCAAGCTGTTTTTGCAGTCAAAGGAACTGTTCTCTGCTTGACTTAGGCTTGTTCGTTTTTTTTCCATCTGGCATTAGGTTTTAGTTTTGTTCTGATTGGTTAATAAGGTTTCTGTTGCAAGAGTGGCTGCTAAATTTCAGACATGCTGGTGTATCTTAGCTTTGGCTTGTGCAGATGTGCTCCAATATCAGTTGATAATTTCTGCTTCCCCCTCCTTTTTTTTTTTGTTTGTGGGATTTGGGTTGTTTTGTTGGGGGGGTTGTTTGTTGTTGGCTGGGTTTTGTTCTGGTTTTCTTTTTTTGGGGGGTAGGGGGTTGTTTTGTTTTTTGATTTGGCTTTTTTGGCTTTGTACTTCAGCTCACTTACTCTCCCAAATTCAAGCAAGTCTTCTCTGTTATCCCAAACTGCATAGTAACCCTTTGCAGGAAATTCAAGATGAGCCTCTGAATTTTTAAGCAGAAGCTGTGCTACAGTACACAAGTTTCCTGGCAGGCTGTGAAAGTGTAGCTTTGGGTCTGGTTAGTCACACTGTCTTCTGATCATTTAAGAGACATGAAGACAATTGGAGAGCAAAATAATAAAGTGTCTTCACTAACAAAGTGAATTGTTGGAGGTAAAAAACAGGCTTCAGGTATCACCTGAGTTGTAGGTCAGCTCTAGTAATACTCTGTTCTGGTGGTACTAGTATGGTAACTAAACACTACCTTATGTATTTGTATGGGTTGTCTGCCACAAATATTCTGCCCTTTAGAGAGCTGGATTGTTACTCTTACAGAAAGACAAGGCTTGTCTCAAAGTTTAGATACATTAATAAAAAGCAACTTCCTTTTTCTAATCCTCTAAGCTAATAGTAGACCTTCTGATACACTATAGCACTGGGTTGCTGTCAACTGCATGAATATAAGCCAGTGTCAACCTAGGAAGGAAGCAAGGACACTGAATGTGAAGAAACACATAAGGGTGTTGTCCGCTCTGCTTTGCATAAGCCATTACTGCAGTTTTAAAAGCTAAGATTGTCTTGTCTCTAAGTTAGTAATCAACCACCTGGATGCTATTATCAGGCTTCTTTACCCTGTATGCCCCCCTGCCTGGTGAACTTCCTACAGGACTAAACCATCTTCTGTTCCTGTCTTGCTGGTGGCAGGCTCTGTAACTGCAGCAGGGTAGTTTTTAGATATACTGAATTAGATTCAAAGCAGGTGCTATTTTTTAACCAGTGTTCCAAATTAATGATAGAAAGTGCTGCCTGGGAATCAGATGGTCTCATAATACCTTTGTGCCTTATTTCTTCCTTTTTGGAAAGCTGCATAAAAGAGATCCATGAACAAGGAAAAATAAAACTTCCCTGTTGAAATAGTAAAGAAGTGCTGCACAGAAATATGGAAGTAGTAATTCTTAATACTATTTGGTGATTGGCTGTTACTAATTTCTTTCTTAGAAAAAAAGACTAATAAACTTTCCAGGGAAAACAAGTAACCTTTGAAATGCCCACTGGGCTCAAAACCTGCTGACATGTGTTCTGAACCCTTCCTGTTTCTGCTGACTTGATTTGCAATACTTGCAAATGTTCCCGAGAGCATTCAAAAATGAGCTGAGTTAAAAGAAATTATTGTGTGTTGAAAGTAAAGATAACAGGACATTTGAATTTTCCTTCTGCTCCTGTTTGGATGTTTGCTTGAGGCTCAAGGAAGCTGTACTGTTTTAACACTTAAGCAATGAGACTTGTTACTAATGTTAAAAATAGAACTTTTATAGCACTTTGTAAATGCTACAAGGGAGGGAGAGGAATTGAATAGTTAAATTTGAAATTTCATTAAGAATCTGAATCAAAAATTCTTCAAAACACAGCTGGAATTAGACAAGTATGCAGAGACCTTTGACTGCAGTGCTTTTTTTCCCCTCAAATTGCTCAGCTAATTAAATAATACAACATTGTGGGTTTGTAAATATTTTTTTTTAAATTGGTCTAGTAACTGTTACTTTGCTTAGTTTGTAAGTTTGCCTGTTACTGAGATTTGCCTTCAATTCTGCATACAAGGGACAGAAGCTACTGGAAGCAGTTGGTGAACTTAACCATCTTAATAGTAAGTGTTTCAGGTCCTGATTTTACAGTATTGTTCTCTGATAGCACATGGTGAAGAAAGAAGTTCAAGATCAGAAATGCTTCAAATACCCCAAGATCCAAGGACCTTGCTAATCTGAGCTCTTAAAATACTAGTTTCTTGGAAGGATGTAATCCTTTAAATAGCTGGGTCATAAACCTGAAAAAAGGAATTGCCAAACCATGACAAACACTTACTTGTTAAAGTGGTTCAGAGTATACATACTTTCATCTGCTTATGATCTTCATTAAGCTATTGTGTTTCAGTATTCTATATTCGCCTCTTCCCTTCTGGTATCACACAGTCAACACCAGAGTCCTTTGAAAAAATGAGAAAATAGGATTTATACTTGTGACTTGTGTATTGCTGATGGATTGTACCCTAACAGGCAATTCACATGCCTAGTAGAGCAAATGGCCCTTGATTTGTTTGCCAACTCAGCAGGAAAATACCTTATGGCAGCAAAACGTAAATGTGACTAGGAAAGAGCATGTTTTTGGACAGCTTTCTGCAGAGCCGGCTGTTGTCAGAGGATCTTGACCGGACCTAATATAGCAGGATTTTGCTGTCATGAGTAGCTTCCGTAACACTGCTTCATGTATCTGAGTAAAATGTGACATGTATTGGCTTTTGTGGTACTGGAAGACCTGAAGGCAGCTTTTCTTTGTGTGTATTTTTTTTTTGTTTGGTGTGTCTCTAAAGACTCAGAGATTTCAAAGGTATTGTTGTCCATATTAAAATCGTAGTTGTGTGCTTAAATTAATTTTCTCAGTTGGAATAAAGCTAAATAAAAGGAATTTCTAGAGTCAAAATAATAAAGAAACCTTCCACCCCTCCCCCTAAAAAAGCATAGTTGCAGCCTGTAGGCATAGCCTTTTATCATTATCTACTTTAGTGTGCCAATATGCTTTTTCTTGGTTCACTAACATTACATGGCTTCACATGTTGATGGTAGTGTTCATTCCTTCACAAGCTGTAAGTTATTTTTTTTCTTTTTGTCTGGTTTTTTTTTTGGTGTGTGTGTTTTGGTGGGGGTTTTTTCTGTTTTTTTTGTTTGTTTGTTTGTTCGTTTTTAATACAATCAGTGAATGTCCTATAAAGTTCATGGGAGCTGTAGACAGGTCCATGAGGCATGGGAAATATAACTTCTCTAGCAGAGGATGAGAAGGTAGAAACTTGTATACTGTTAAGACTATTATATATTTATCTGCCTGTTATATAAATCTGAAGTAAAGTGCAGCTCGGAGCTTTTTTTTGTAAGGGTAGTGAGTTACGGATATCTTATTTAAGCTTTACTTTATACAGGGCTAGTCTGGCAGAACATGACCGTCACTGAGGAATACACACTGATGTGACAGACTAGTTATTCTGGGCCCAGCATGCCCAGGCTTAAGGAGCTTATATATCCTTTTGGGCAGTAACATCTATCAAGGTCATTTTATCCTGACTGAATTCTCTAGTATTCAGGCTTGCCTGATTTAGTGGATACTCCTTCATCTCCTGATCTGGTGTAGAATGTTCTGTGGAAAGTGTATGTTTACATACTGTTCTTCGGGAAAAGAAGTAGTTTGTGTGATGAGCTGTAAGCTGTCATACAGATACTGTTCCAGATACTGTTCCATGTAGCTTTTACAAGCTTCTAAAATACAGCAAAACTGCAACATAAGGCAAAACCTGTTTAGGGTGCATTTTTCTTCTAAAACTTAAACACTTACGAATACTTTCATTTTATAAAGGCTACAAAGCTCTAATGGTAATCTCATTTCACGTATTGTTTTCAAGGGTTTGGAATTTGCTCTATCATTTTGTCCTAAAAAGACTCGTTCTTTTTATTTTGTGGTGTTACGGAGTCTCTACTGTGATGTACTTCAGGAAGTGTGTTAAGACCTTTTACTGTGATAAGGATTTGATAACTGGTTTAACAAGAGATCATGTATAGAAGACCTATAGCTGATCTACAGAAACAGGATAATCAAATATGCATGTACTGTCTCAGCAAGAAAATACTTTAAGGACATAGCAGGATAATTCAGGGACTAGATACTATTATTTCTTGACTGTCCTTTAGAGTATAGATAATAGTAAATGCAATTGACATGAAAGTCTTTGGATTTTATTTTTCCCTGTAAATGAATTTCACATTTAGATAAATATTTAAAGTCGTATCATGTGAATGTCATGTTTATTCAGTGACAGCTCAGTGTTGAGTTATGTATGCATGTTCCTGTCCTGGACCACCAGGAAGAGCCACAAGCTGCCTGACTTCTATGACTGGGAATAATTTTTTTAAACCCCAGTTGCATGATTCCCTAACATCTGTTGGTTTATGATAGCTTTTTTTATGTGTTTAGTACAAAATAATGTAGAGGCTTATAGTCCCTTAAGTCAGAAATTAGTGGATATATGTAGCATTTTGCTCACCGTTGAGTGAATAATAATTGAAATAATATATTTAAAATTTGTGGAATTCAAGTACTGCAATAGCTGAACCCTCATTTTGTCCCTTTTCTGAATGGTGATAAACGGTGAATCAAATGTCAATCTTAATTATTAGGTACAACTGTAAGTCTTGTTACTGTAAGATATGATGAGGTACCTCAGTGGAACTAGAGGGGTGGATATAGGAACAACATAGGTTCAATTGCTCTTTGTTTCCTTGCTTTCCAGGTGACAAGGCTCTAGATGGTTACAGTAAGAAAAAATATGTCTGCAAACTACTTTTCATCTTTCTCCTGGGGCATGACATTGACTTTGGTCACATGGAGGCTGTAAACCTGCTCAGTTCTAATAGATACACAGAGAAACAAATTGTGAGTAACTTGGTCTCCATAAAAGATAAGCTGTTCTAATATCCTGCCTCAGCTGTATAGTCAGCAAATGATTTGGCTTCATTCCCTCCCACCCTTCCTTAAAGCCTTCATTTGGATCCAGCAGTGATTCTGAAATGTAAACATCATTGTGTGCACAGGGAATCTTGTACTAATTGTAAAAACTAAAATGTGTACTCTGCTTAAATTATTGCTCTTGTTAAGAAACTGCCTTGAGCTTTGCATTAATAGGTAAGCAACCTTCTCTTTAGATCTTACTAGGTAAGGTTGAAATGCTGAAATATATTGATGAAACACTTAAAAACTAATAAATTAGGGTAACAACTAAACTTTATTTTTGCTTACCTCATTTAATCTTTTTAGCTTTTTGTCTACTATGTATTTCAGCCCATGTCGTTAGTATTGAAGCAGAACTCTATGTCTCAAAAAATAACTTGTGGCCTTCATGGAAAACATAATTTGTCAGCTAAAGTATTTTCACTTTCTACTGAATCACAGGGCTATCTCTTCATCTCGGTGCTGGTGAACTCGAACAGTGAGCTGATTCGCTTAATAAACAACGCGATCAAGAACGATCTGGCCAGCCGCAACCCCACCTTCATGGGGCTTGCTCTGCATTGTATTGCTAATGTGGGTAGCCGGGAGATGGCGGAAGCTTTTGCTGGAGAAATTCCAAAAATCCTTGTAGCTGGGTAGGTATGACTAATACAACAGCAGTAAACCTTAGCAACAGCATTGCACCAGCTTAGAATCTATGCTTAGACTTACACAGCCCTGGGTTTGCAGTGCAAATACAATTCCCAGTAACTCAGATACTTTGATATATTTGAGCATGGAGTTACTTGTATAAATGTACAAGTACAACAGGGAAATTAGGACTATGTTGGTATCTTGAATAGGGTTTTACTAGCTTTGTTGTGATCTGGTTTTTGTTCTGTGTAAATGTGTGTGGTGAACACCCTGAAATGTGTATGTTTTAATTTCCTTATCTCCTGTTGGAAAAAAGAAACAAATGAACCTAAATACATGTTTGCACTACAAATTGTTATAAACTGAATCTCTTATTTAAATAGTCCTGACTTCATAAGGAATTTGAGAATATTCTCTATAGTGTGAGCTTTCTTGCTTCCTCTACTGGTCATATAAACGGCAATTCCTGTAAATGGCAGATAGTCACCACCAGCTTTTTAACTTTACCTTTGTATATCTAGAAGTGTCTTAGAGATCTGGCAAATATCTGGAACTGAAGTTAAGTAAATCTAAAATGAAACTTGTGATTGATTGTAGGGCTAGTTTACTTTGAAGTGTAAATGACCAAGTGCAAACATTGCATTTAAACTCACGTATGGATATGAAATGAGTATGCATGGATCTTGTTTTATAACTAATGCCTTATGCAGCATATTACCTTTTTATATTAGTATGAGAACTCAATACTCTAAATGTCAAGTACTGGAGCTTACACGTGTTGGAAATGTGACTGCTTGTGCCACACCATTTCTGACTGTGTGATGTGCACTGTCTGAGTTGGTGACAAGGGGAAGGATATAACTTGATACGTAGCTGTGGCAAAAGTCTTAAAAAATCTGTTGGAACTCTTGAAGTAGTATCTTTATAATACCACACTTGAACACTGTTACTGTTTGGAGAGCTGTTTGGGCCAGAAAGAGAAGAATAAGGAGTTAGCACCTGATGTTCAGTGAGTGGAAAAAATAGGTGGAATTACAGGGTAGATTTTTCCCCTTCACAAATATGTAATTCGGCATGTAAGGGTGCATGTTCAGAGATGGTATGTTCTGAGGCCCTGACAGGATTGTTGCTGTCCTGTCCTGCCCTTGCCAGGTGCCATTCTCTATGTAGCATAGGGAAGAAGACACTGTGATGATGAGTCATGGATTTTGATCAGATTACCTTTAAAAGGTTATGAAAATTTCACTTAGGGTCGTCAGTCACAGAAAGAGCACAGCACCTTCAGTGCAGACTTGTTTAAACTTTGAGATGTGTTTATGTTCTGAGATGAGTTTGCAGGGCCTCATTTCTTCTGCATTTCTAAGAGAATATAGGTGAAATGTGTATGTGTACCTATCATGTCTAAGTGACCTGTCCATAATGAGCACTGAAGTTACATTTGTAACTTTAGTGTTGCTCCCTTAGCTTTTTTATAAGTTGTAGGGAGGGAGTAGGCAGGGAGAGGAAGAATAGATTTGTATTTTGGTTTGCTTGTTGGTTTGGGTTTTTTTTATGTGTGAGGTTTTTTGTTGCGTGTTTTTGGTATGTTTTTTTTTGGTTGGTTGCTTTTTTTTAACTAAGGTACAATTTGATTTCATGGAAAATTGATAAATTCATAAGGAATAAGTGGACTGAACCCCTACCATGGATGTAGAGGTTTCTGAACTTTTAACCAAGATTGTACAGCATAAACTCTCAATTCTGGCACTCTGTAAACTTTTAGCCATTGCTTGTACAACATATAAAATGCTTAGTTGACTCCCTTTGTGAAAGGGAGTTCATTGAACTAGAGTAGTAGCTCCTACAGGAGTCTATTTTTGTGCCAGCAGCATGGATGGCAAGGTGAATAGATTTGTGGGTTGCATGCTTGGTGGTAGCTGACTGATTTGGCTGTTGAGTAGTTTATTATTTGTATCTGATATGCAGGACCTGTTAGGAGATCCATTTTTTTGTTGCATGCATGGTAGAGTGTACCTTAACTGTTTGAGTCCATTTGGAAGAAGCTTGATCTTGTGGTTAGATGACCTTGTGTGCATGTAATATATTGCATAAATAGTAGATTCATAAATGACTTTCAAATCTGATAAAAAGATGTGAAACATCACTCTTAAGTTGCAAAGAATCATTATAGAGGCTACTAGACAAGTAATGGTTGAAAACTTGGCTACTTAAATTTACCAGTCAAAATTAAGAACATCATAGTAAGAATTTAGTGATCTTCTCTGTTAGCTTCTGTTGAAAAGATTCACTACTTAGCTAGAACGTAGTCAGTGCAAAGATTAACATAATACTAGCCTACAGGCATTGCTGTGATTTCATCACTCTTTTAAATCCACATTCATGTTGTGCAGAGATACTATGGACAGTGTAAAGCAGAGTGCTGCCTTATGCTTGCTGCGTTTGTATAGAACTTCTCCTGACCTTGTCCCCATGGGAGACTGGACGTCTAGAGTGGTACATCTCCTCAATGACCAGCACTTGGTAAATCAGCTTCCTTATGCTTCTTGGGTCTACTATGTAGAGAATGATGTTACTTCTGCTGTGAAATACATAGTTAATTTATTTCTTCTTGAATCTTTCAAGCAAGTGGGTTGCTGTTTTCTTCAGGGGAAGGAAATGGGAGCTGTTGTCCTTTTTTAGTTGCTGTGTGTATTAAAGTCTTTTAACTTTTTTTTTTTTCTTGGAAGTATAAGAATGATATGCACAACTCATTTTACTCTGACTGTAAACAAAATAGCCAAATAAAGGGCTTTTTAATATGGGGCTTTGCTATGGGGAGGAGCTTTGTTTTGTTGTATATTAAAAAAAACTTGAAGTGAAAGGTGTTAATGGGCAGTATCTTAAACTGTTACGAAATTGAAGGTATTACATTGTTGGTTTGTTGTTTTTTGGTTCTTTTTTTCTAGGGTGTGGTTACTGCAGCTACAAGTTTGATCACCACTTTGGCACAAAAGAACCCAGAAGAGTTTAAAACTTCAGTCTCCTTGGCAGTATCTAGATTAAGCAGAGTGAGTCCAATGATAACCGTGATAATACTTCATGGTCTCTTAATTTACTTGGCTTTCTAGGTCAGATTAGTTTAGTGTACCGTTAATAGTGAAGATGATTCAGTTTCAGTTCATTCAGCTAACCTTTTTAACACTTTGCTTAACAGGGCAGAAAACTGTATTAGCTTGGCCAAACTTTGTTGGTAAAAAAGGAGGAAAAAAAAAACCTGTGAAGGGGGATACCCCAACAGAAACCTAGTCCAATCTTATCACATGTCACTACACATATAAACTGCTTCTGTGAAAACTATCTGTGCTTTGTTCTGCAGTATAAATATTACTAAAGGTATTGGCCCTTCTGCTTTAGTTCAGTTTGTCATGGTCTTGTGCTAGAATTCCAAGTTCACCAACAGCAGTCAACTAGAACACTTCATTCAGGGTTTCTGTTGGCTGCCTCTGTGAATTGCTGGACCAAAGAAAATCAAGCTTCCAATTAAATGTTCTGGTATTACAAGATGGTCATCCTCATTCTTAAGAAAAGCAAGTATGCTTTTAGGAAGACACTTAGACTGTATCTGTAAAACTGAATTTCTGTTGCTAGGGAACCTGATGGTTTAGTCATAGTATGACAACTTGCACCTAATTAAATGAATTAAACATCGCTATTGGGGTAAATCTGTAAGAAGGTAACCTACAGTGTTCTTTAGGTTCTTTTCATGATAGAGCATCACTTCAGTACCTGATGTCCTGTCTGCTTATTTTACAGATTGTAACTTCTGCATCTACAGATCTTCAGGACTATACATACTACTTTGTTCCTGCTCCTTGGTTATCTGTGAAACTTCTGAGGCTGTTACAGTGTTACCCACCTCCAGGTAATGGAGTGGTCATAACTGTGGTCATCTCTCTTTATGCAGTACACTATCTCCAACGAGCTGCTGTTCTAGAGTTACCGTAACTTGGAGCACAAGCACATTGTGTTAAGGCAGGGGTACTGAAGTCTGTGCTGTTGAGTGTTTCAGATTGTTTAAATTCAACAACAGTATTCAAAAGGCCACATAACTTAGAGCAGAGTGTCATACCAGTATGCATCTCACAAACCAGTTGCAACTGCCATTTTAAATATTCTTCAATATTATCAACTATATTAAAGTGTTGAATTGTATTACAGTGCAGATCGTGTTTTGGCTTTTATTTTCAACTGTGGCGTAGAATTCTTTTGCCAACTGTGTACTGGGGGAGGGTGAACTGTTTTTAATGTATCAGAACACTTCAGTTTACTCAGATTTAGGAAGTGGAAGGCCTAAGGTAGCAATTAGGGTGCTGAGCAAAATGAAGTTGTCCAACGGCTTGTTCTTCTCCAGAAGACCCTGCGGTACGTGGTCGTCTAACAGAATGCCTGGAAACTATTCTTAACAAAGCGCAGGAGCCACCAAAGTCAAAAAAAGTACAACACTCAAATGCGAAGAATGCTGTGCTGTTTGAGGCAATAAGCTTAATTATACATCATGACAGGTGAGCTATGAGAACACTTTTGAGAGAATTTTTTAAGTGAAAAGCTGTGGTTTTGTCTTGAACACTAAGTAGAATTTTACTGGGGGAGAAGGGAGGGAGAGCAGAAAGTGGAGTTGCTTGCTAGATTGGAACACAACCCCAGCAATGGAGTTGAGCAGTATTAATGAATTGTGTTGCTGTTGGCATATTTTTTTATCACTTTGTTTCTTGCTGCCTTTTTTTTGGGGTTTTTTTTTTTTTGGTTGGTTGATTTTGTATTGACCCCACCACTCTAATCTAACAGATTATTTGCTCACAGTGTCTGATTTTTTCCTTTCACCAGCAGGGCATTCTAGCAGACACCTTCAGGCATTTTAAGAAATTTCCACTGCAGAAATCATATTCTGTGTTTGGATGTTCTCAAACCTATTGCTTTTAACCCTTTCACTTTCTCTCCTGTTCTGTGCAGTGAGCCAAATCTACTAGTCCGTGCCTGTAACCAGCTAGGTCAGTTCTTGCAGCACCGAGAAACTAATTTGCGTTACCTAGCACTGGAAAGCATGTGCACGCTTGCCAGCTCTGAATTCTCACATGAGGCTGTGAAAACACACATAGAAACAGTTATCAATGCATTGAAGGTAAATATTTAAGTGTGCAGTCTGTTTTGAGTGTTGTCTTCTCCGCTGCCTCAATGCCCTCTCTCCTACTTCCCCAAGTCCCTCATCCCCAATTAGTACTTGTGGGCCATATGAGTTATTCTCAGAAGTCTGCTCTAGGTTTTTTTTTCCCTTAATCCTGCAAAATCTTGCTGTGCTCCTAATGATAGAGGTCAGCTTTGGTTTATTTCTGCAGCTTGTTGGTATATCTGATACTTGTGGCTGTTGTAACACTTTGATATGTCCTGAAGCTGTAGACTGAAGAGGAATAAGTCTTTCAAAATGTGGAATTTCAAAGTGGAGAATGCTGGGAAGACTGTTATATTTCTGTCTTCCTGGTATCGGAAACTATTCCTTCACTGCAATAGCTTATGGAAAGAGGCAGAGCATATCAACTTCCACTGCAGGATCAGAAAGTCAAGAAAACAGATACATTCTCAGGCCATGTTTCTATAAATAAGCAGAAGTCAAAAGAGGAAAACTGATTTGTATGTAAACTTATTTGCACACTTCAGTGTTCACATCTGTTTTCTTCCAAGCACATTCTGTAGCATATTATTTTTGTCTGACTTCAAAAGTCAAAGAAATCTAGCTGAGCTTCTGTTGATACAAGGCAAGCAAGCACTGAACATGCAGGTAGCTGGTTGTTCATTGGCTTGTTGACAGCTTGACATTTTTTGCCATTTATTAGTGTATTTATGGCCAGTGGTCCCAGTTATCCAGTGCAGAGTGGACCAAAAACTCATTCACCCTAGTTAGTGTTATAGTGGAGTCATCTGTGCAAACTCCCCCATCCTTTCAGCACTTGTGCAGATCTGAATATGTGTACTATAGAAACGAAACCTGATGATTTAAATTTTGTAATATTATCTAAAACTGGGAAGCTGTCTGAGTCTCCAGTGACCTCCTTCTAGGTGACTGAAAGTGAGAATACCATAAGAAACTTAAAGCTTATGTGAAGGGTATATCCCAAGTTCATTCTGTGTCTGAAAGATTATGAAAATGCATTTGTCTTCAGTTTAACTGTGGATTGTAGTAAGTTTCATTTCCTCAGTAAGACGCATGAGCTTTCCAAATAAAGATGAAATAATCTTGACTTGCTGTGTGTCTTTTTCAGACTGAAAGAGACGTAAGTGTACGACAAAGAGCTGTAGATCTACTGTACGCAATGTGTGACCGAAGCAATGCCCAACAGATTGTGGCTGAAATGCTGAATTACTTGGAGACTGCTGATTATTCCATTAGAGAAGAAATTGTGAGAGATATCTATCTCCTTATTCTTTCGTATCTGTCTTTGGCATCATAAGTATCATTTATTGATTGGGATGCTGGATAGCCTGTGATAGATGTTCTTTTTCATGGTGGTTTAAAAAAGACAAAACCAAACCCAAACAAAACCCAATCCTATAAATTTGTAGTCAACAACAATGTATATTCTTCATACAGGTCAAACTAATGTCATGAGGGAACCCTTGGAAACTAGTAATTTTAAAAACTAATCTTTGTCTCAGAGCATTGTATATAAAAGTAATTTTATCAATTCTTGAGTAAATGTAATCTCTAGATCTGAGGGTTGTGTTACTTTACTCAACTGCTTAATATCTTCAAATAGTATGATAAATACTTGTAGATAGAACTTCATACTGTGTATGCTGTGAGAGCATTCTCTCAGTCTAAGGATCCCCTAACACAATAAGCTGTCGTGCCTCTCTCAGCTGATTATATCTCCTCCTTTCCAGCAGGCAAAAAAAAATGCAAATCTTGAAATACTTAGCAACCTTCCTAGAATGGTAGCCAAAACTGTACTTATGGTAATACTTAGCTTAGGTGCTGAAGTTTCCTTATTGGAGAAGTTAACATAGAATGCAGTGTTAGTTGATTTATCTGTTTATTTGCTGTCTTGTTGATATTGGCAATCTACCCTGACTTGGCCGATAATGAGAATTTTGTTCTGTTCATTTACTACTCTTAAGGAAATAGGTCTCTAAATACAGCTGATAAATTATGTGGAGGTTTCTTCCTATGCTGATCGTTTGCTATAGGGTACAGAAATCTTAGTATGACCTGAAAGCCAGCTGTATTTTTGGTGACTGATTTGTGTCTGCTAGCTTGTGTTTCCATTTTTTTGTGGGTTTTTTTTTGTTGGGGAGGAGGGGGGGGGCAGGGAGGTGGGAGGGTTGGTGCTTTTCTAGAAAACAAAAGGTGTTCAATGAATTGTTTAGATGCAACACACTCAAATGCATATAGGGAAGGCATTATGTACCTGGCAACTGGTATGTTCTAGCACAGTATTTCAATGTTTTATTTCACCTTCACTATGGGAGCAATTGAGGTGTATTATGGTGTATATGAAAGTTTATTTTGATATACAGCTTATAGTAGAAGCTAGTCCACCTTCTTTATTCTCTTATATGTGCCCAGGTTCTGAAAGTTGCAATTCTAGCTGAGAAGTATGCAGTGGATTATACCTGGTATGTGGATACAATCTTGAATCTGATTCGCATTGCTGGTGACTATGTCAGTGAAGAAGTGTGGTATCGAGTTATTCAGATTGTCATCAACAGAGATGATGTTCAAGGGTATGCAGCAAAGACTGTTTTTGAGGTGAGAATAACTGTTTTCAATTTACTTTCAAAATGAGGTAGGAATTAAATAGTGTCATCTAGCAGGTGTGTGTGCTTCCCTGTGTTTGGGAGGGGTAAAAATATGATCCTGAATATTGCAACAAAGTACTGCTGAAGCATCCTGTAAAACTAGCATCATTGATTTTTCAGAGCGAGAGGCCACATTAAGTTAATGAGAAGCTTCTCTGGCTGAAGTGATACCAATACACCTAGTACTGTTCTGGTCTTGGTGAGGAACGGCAGGTTAGGTTGTGCTGGATTTGTTTTCTACTTTGGTGGATGGCACTGAATGAAAGGCTTAGTAAGGAAATTGCTATACCTGGAAAACTACTGAAATGTAGTAAAAATAGAAGCATTTTATAGGGCAGCTTTTTTTTTTATTTTTGTGGGGGTTTCTTATTTTGCTGGTTCTTTTGGTTTGTGGGTTTGGTTTTTTTGTGGCTTTTTTTTTTGTTGTTTTTCTGCTGTTGTTTGTTTGGGGTTTTTTTGTTGTCGTTATGTTTTTTTTTCCCCTTTGCATTTTCTGCATGCAGGAGTCCAAAACACTCAAAATAACTAACTAGGTCTTTCTGGAAGCATATACCCATTCCTTCTGTTCAGGATCTGATAAAACTGGAATTTGAACTATTAAAGGAGAATACTTTCAAATGTCTGGCCTTGTTGCTCTAATTTCATTTGGAGTCTTTATATGAGCTTTCCACTTCTATTTCCCTTCCTGAATGTTTAAGCTGACTTTCAGAACTCATTCTTGCGATGTGTTTCTTAATATTCAATAAAGACAGTATTTTTATCTTGGACAACTTCAGCACATTCTTGCAAGGTTTATATGAAGTATGTTAACATCCTTCTGACACCCCTAAAGATGTGAAGGAAACAAGCAGCTGCATCTATCCTCAGAAGTCCACGATGTTGCTAAATGGGCCTAAGAGCCATTACTTGAGCAAGTTATACTTACGTTAGAGAGTCTTTATAAGGTTGTGCCACCTATTGTGCTCCGTAGTGCCTAGACCTATGGTCTGTTCTTACAGGTAAGCAGAGTAGGCAACTGGACATGGAAGTGACAGAAAAGATCTTTTTTTGATACATTACAGGTCAATGACTACTAATATGTTCTTATAGGCTCTTCAAGCTCCAGCATGCCATGAGAACCTTGTAAAAGTAGGTGGCTACATATTGGGAGAATTTGGAAATCTGATAGCAGGTGATCCAAGATCAAGGTAAAACACCTTCTAAAATACTGACTTGAAGTAGTAACGCTTTTGGTAAAGAATCTTGATGTCTATTTAGTATTAATAAAGGCCACTTCATAAATTATTCAGGTCTTGCTAGTAATGTATTAAGAACTATCATGTCTTCATAAACTGAACAAATTATTTTTCTTCCCATCTTTTAAGTCCCCTCATCCAGTTCAACCTGCTACATTCCAAGTTTCATCTGTGTAGTGTTCCTACCCGAGCTCTGCTTCTGTCTACCTACATCAAGTTTGTGAACCTGTTTCCAGAAATCAAAACTACGATTCAAGATGTATTGCGCAGTGACAGTCAGCTGAAGAATGCTGATGTTGAGCTCCAACAGAGAGCTGTTGAGTATTTGAGGCTCAGTACTATTGCCAGTACTGACATATTGGTAAGTATAGAGATTTCTTTTTTTTTTATGCGGACCTCTGTAGCTGTGTCTTCTCTTAACAAGTAAACTTCAGCAAACCTCACTTGATTGCTCAGAAATCTTAACACAGGATGCTTTTAGTCTACCAATTCAGCTGCAGTCATCCATTAATTTAGAGCTAAAACCAAAGTTGTTATTGCTTTAGGTAGGACAAATGACTGTTAAAGCACGCCAGTCTTGAGCGTGGAAGCCAGTGAAAGCCAGCATGGTGCAGGGGCCTGCAGTTTTCAGATAGCAGACGGGTTTGTACTTTGTTTTGAGGACTTGATGGTGGGCAAGAAACTTGTCTCTAGAAGTTCAGTAGTTCTTGGGTTTGGCCAGAGCATGGCATGCTCAGTCTTGATAACTAGTAAAAGTGTAGGTCTCACTAGGTCCTTGGATTATCTGTGGTTTCGGTCCAGGTCTGCTTGACTTAAGAACCATTAGGTCTGCTATGATCTAATTTTTTTATTTTGTATTTTTTGTTTAATAGCACTGTAACAGGGAAGTAATATGTTCCTGCTCTCATAAGCAACTGCTCCGGGAGGACTTTAGAAAGTTTCAATATTTATTTATGTACTAAAAGCAAGTCTAATTTGTCATTGTAAATAAACTGCATAGGCATTTTCTGTGTGGGTAATTACTGCTGCTTTTGCCTCATGCAGCCTATAAGGGTGTATGTCTTCAAAGATGAAGAAGCTGCTTTGGCTTTTCCTGTAAGTTCAACTGACATGCTTTTTTCTGTGATAAGGCTACAGTGCTGGAAGAAATGCCTCCTTTTCCAGAGAGGGAATCTTCTATTTTGGCTAAACTTAAGAAGAAGAAAGGCCCAGGCACGGTTACTGACCTGGAAGAGATCAAAAAGGAGAGGAGCTCTGATATGAATGGAAGCGCTGAACCTGCTTCTGTCAATGCCAGTGCTGTTGTGAGTTTAAAAGCTGTTCTTTCATGAATTTAGACACTGTGCAAGTAAGAAAAGAATGGTTTCCTTAAAGTGGCTTTTTGGGGGTTTAAAACTTATCACCTCAAATTTAAGACTATGGGTGTTCACTGTAAAGTAGCAGGGGGAACATACAACTGCTTCCCCCCCCCCTGCTTCCTTGGATACAGTTTTCCTTTGAGAGTCTTCTCTAAATGGGGACAAACTGCAGCAAAATAACCCAACATTTTATGTTGTTACTTTGAAAAAATATTGCTGTAAGCTTAGAAATGGGAATTTCTTTGCTGATGAAATTGCAGCTAGGGTGAGATGATAAAGTTAACATACTTAAAAGGAGTAAGTTGAATTTGAAACTGTCAGCTTTGTCAAACATGGTAGATATCTTGCATCTTGTTTTGGATTGTTTTTGCTAGAAGCACGCAACGCTTGACAATGTGGATGTCTTAAACCCAATGTAATGTTGTTACTGTTTATTTGACAGTACGGTTTGAGTTCAGTTTTGGTAGGTAAGGCCAGGTTTGTTTCTTCTTAGTTAAAGTTTTTAATTTTATTGTCAATTAAAGCTGGTAGAGTGAGTTGTTCCCATAATGTAATACTTTGTTTTAATGACTAGCATAACTTATAATTACATTTGAGATGTAGTAGTAGATAACCTAAGAGGAGGAAATACTGTAGCACACTCCCTGCCCAGTTTGTTAAAGCATAATCCTTTAACTCTTAGTCACTGCAGTATGTAAGAGTAGGTGTTCCAAGTGCAATATCTCTGAGTAGACAGAAATACTTTTCCAGCAGAAAAGATGCCAAACTTTCTTCACATGCCAAATTGACTGAGGTGCCTGGCAGTTAAAATTGTGTTATGCTTTGAGCTTCATTTCATGGGTTGCAGCCGTGTAAGAGACTCTGTTTTTGCCTTCACCAGTGGCTTTGGTGTGACCCATCTTAAGTGCCAAAAATATCTTCCAAACTGGAGCTCTAGCTGTTTGTTCTCAGTAGTTCTTACCAATTGGCTTCTGAAGGGGTTTTTTTTTTTGGTTTTTTTTTTTGTTTTCTGGGGAACTTTTTGTTATACTGCATATGAAATTCAGTCTTTGGAGTATATAAGAACTTTGTGTTGACTGACAAAACCAAGATTTCAGACTCAGTCCAAGTGCATCTCATGTCTCAACTTCAGCTTATCTTGTAGGCTCCAGATGTCTAGTACATGAGCATGTTTTTTAACAGTCTGTGCTTTGTTCTTGCACATGAATTGGTATGTATGTGTGGCCTCCATTGCATGATTCCATGTCCTGGCTGCTCAAATGATTTTTTTTTTTTCTCTCTGAGGCGATAAAAAAACATGAAGGTACTGAACTCTACCTCTAGTGTTTGCAGCTTGAACTAGTTACAGGCTCGGCTTTTTTTGCTGGTTAGGTTTTATGTTGTTTCTAAGGTTTGCCAAGCTTCAAAAACCCAGGTCTAAACTGACTGTCAGTTTCACAGGTGCTGTGATGTTTTCATTCAGGTTTGTGTAAAAGCCACTGCCTTTCATGCTGGATTCTTCATGAAAGAAAAACACTTTCTGAATTTTATTCTCTACAGTCATTAATTTCCCTTGAAATACAGAGGGGAGAAAAGAGGGGGTGAGAAAAATTGTTGTTTCTTCTGCAGAATTTGATTCTAAACAGATTAATTTTTTATTATTATTCAATGTTATTATTCAATGGTTAGGTAGACATAACTCTTAAAAGTGAGAAAAAAAGAAAACCCCATCTGTTAATTACCTTAAATTGAAATTGACCTTAAATTGAAATGGAAGGTGGTAACTGCATTCATGAAGCCTACAGCCATTGAAAGCTTGATTTGGGGTGGGGAGAGGCACTTTGCCATAGCTTAGTCGCCTGTGCAAGAGAGCTTTGTTTTTAGTTTTTCCTCTAGTGTTAACACCAAAGTGTATTGTCTTCCCTAGTCTACTCCTTCTCCATCTGCGGATCTGCTGGGTCTGGGTGCTGCCCCTCTGGCCAATTCAGCTCCCCCACCGTCCTCTAGTGGTAGCCTGCTGGTGGATGTGTTTTCAGATTCAGCTTCTGCAGTTGCACCTCTTGCTCCTGGTTCTGATGACAACTTTGCGAGGTAATTAAGTCACCTTGTAAGGAACCTGAAGAAGAATCTAAAACAGCTTTAGAGACAAATACATGCAATAACTTTTGGTTTTGTTTCAGCTTATTGAATGCATTCCAGGGTGGTAGTTGTGCAGCAGGAGAGGTGTTCTTGAACTCTGTGGTGGTTGTGCTATCTTTATTGAATACCTTTGCTCATGGAAAAACTGAGTCTGTAGTAATCTGAGGATACTGGGCACACAGTATTGCCTAGTTTTCATGCTGATTTTCTTTTTTTTTCTTTTTCTTTGTAAAACCAAGTTGCTTGTGCATTTCAGGATGTCTTTGGCTGGGTGGTTATCTGGCCTGATAAGAATATGTTTATTCTTATCTTATTTTCATAAAGTATTCGTGTGTCTTGTGTGTCTTTGTGGAAGAGTGAAATGGATTATATCCAGAGATAACTTGGTTTGCAGAATTTCAAGATGTATTTAAATTGGTTGGCTACTGTCTGACACACAGACAGTGTGAAAAGGGGAAAAAACCACAAGCCCTTTTTTAAAGGGGTTTTGATACAAGTGTCTAATTACATTACTAAGTATAATGTAGGGTCAGTGTGTTAATATTAAAAGCCACCATGGCTACACTCAAATGCTATTTGGCTAAAATTTTGGAAATGATGCAAGATTGAAGTATGTCTTTAAAAATCTTTTAAAATCTTTACAAATCTTAGAGGCAAAAGGATTTCTGTTGTCCACGACCAGATTTTGAATGATGGCATGATAAAATTACAATGAATCGTAATAGTAAAGGTATAATTAGTGCCTGGATCATTGAGACTTTCATGAAAAATTTATAATAGGCAATGTATTGTTGCAAGTTTGCAGTGATAAAGATCTGTTCCTGAGTTTCTCTTGAAATAATCATGGTATGTAAGACCAAGACTTTAAGAAGCTACAGAAGCTTGTTAAAGCTCTTTTTTATTTAAAGAGCTAAAAAAATATCACCAAAACCGAAACCCAGTACTAGTAGCTTCATAAGCAAAAGTCCAGTTACCTAAAAAGAGTTTTCTCTTTCTGCAGAAGAAAGTTATAGCATTGCCCAACCCCTTGGTCTGTCTGTAGATGATGAAATGCTTCTCTAATGATACTGAGAAGTTGCCTTTTACAGTTTCCTGCCTCTTTTTAGTGCTGTTGTCACTTTTGTTTCTAATCTGTTACTTGGGTAAGTCATTCTCTGTGTGCCTGTATATTCTTGCCTACTCTTGTGTGTTTTTGAGAACTGATTGTGCAGCTGTAGTTGAAGTGCCACTAAGGTTGATGAGGCCTCTGCTTTAAAGCACACATTTTGTGGTAGCTAGTATTCATCTACAGTTATGGATTAGAACTTACTTTTTTTGCTGTCGCAATTAAATTCCTAAAAGGATTTGGTTCTTTAAGAGGTATAAATTAAGCTGTGGAACATCTTCAGCTGTTTCTTGTCCTTGGGAAGAATTGCTGGTTCCTAGCACAATCAGGGAGGGGGGGGTTGGGGAAATAAGTGGGGGAAAACATTACCTAATGCCTAAAACCTTTCTAGGTGAACTGAACTAGGGCAGCTAATAAATTTTTCATGCATTAAACTCAGCAGTGCCATTTTTGAGGAAGGAGGTAAAAGAAATAACTAAGCACTAAGCTGTCTTTACTAACTCCTGCTGTCTCTGTCGCTACTGCCTTTCTTCCTTTGTGCTGCCTGAACTAGCCCTGACCTGGCTTCATCTGAGGTAGTTTCTGAGGAACCAGCTGATACTGTGCATGATGCTGATGAGCTTTTTCACAAGTAAGCAATACTAAAACCTTGCAAGGCTGGGCAACTTCAAGAATATAGTTATAAAGCAAAACTATATTGTGCATTAACTTAATACCAGCAAAACTAGAGAAACTTGTACTGTCAGACTTGTAACTGGAACACGTCTGTAGGTGCTGTGGATTTTATGACAAGCTCATGAATACACTGCCTTTACGATCCAGTGCTGTCACACACTGCTCTAAAATAAGGCAGTGCCAGTTGTGTATTAAGTTTTGCAACTTCACAAAGAAAAACATAGAAGAGTAAATTGTCAGAAGTACTGATATTTGCGAGTATGTTTTAAGTGCCTTGTATGCAAAGGGCTGATGTTTGCTGATCACCTCTTCTACTTTCAAGTGAAGGGTGACAGAAAGGACAGAAACCACTGCAAAATGGGCTTCCTCTCTCAGAATGGAAAAAATACAGCTCTCAGTTGACTTACATGATACAAAACTGGTGGAACAAGAGATTCTTTTTTCTTTCAGGTTTAAACAGTCAAAGCTTCAAACTTTTCAATTCAGCACCGACCTAATGAGTTTTGGAAGTTGTCAAGAATATTGAATAAGAAAAACCCTAGTCTGTTGCCTGGTCCTTTAGACTCTGTGTGTGTGAATAGAGCATACTGTGGCTTCCTTCGTAGTTTCTTAGACATCTTATCAAATAAGAATTTCAGTTCTTTTAGTGTCTTGCAAGTGGTGGTTTTGGTTGTAAAATTGTCTTTTCTAACACTGCAGTTTTCTGCAAAGGCCTCTCTCACAGACTGGTGTATTCTAGGTTAACCACAATCTTCATCCTCTATGTAAACCCTGAATTTTGTGGTTCTAAATATTGCTTAATATGGCTCAATTTAAAACAAGTTTTCCCTCTCTTCCCCTAGGTTTGTGTGTAAAAATAATGGAGTCTTATTTGAAAATCAGTTGCTACAGATTGGATTGAAATCTGAATTTCGACAGAACCTGGGTGAGATCTTTCAGGCCAACTGGTTAGCTGTCTTGCATTATCAACCCCAGTGCCAGCACGATATTGCAAATAGGACTTACTTTTCAGCTACTGGAGAGGGAAATACAATTTCAGGCCTAATCTGTTGTAGGATCTTCACTGTTTGCATGTCCCTGGCTCCTTTGTGGGGTTTTGTCTTGTTAAACTTTTTGGTTGTTTTGGTAGCTGAGGTGAAGTGGGAGTAAGAAGTGGTGCTGCAAGCCCCAGCTCTTGCTGCCTTGTTGTAAGGTTGTGGTACAGCCAGGGTTAAAGAACTATTCTCATCAATTTTCATATCTTACAGTATAGCTTGTTGTAATAGTATGATACACAATATGTCTCATACATGTCTATCATAATATATTAATCCACAAAATATAAAAATATTTAGGAAAGAGCTGGGAATCAAACACAGGTCAGCACTAGGATTGCTTGCTTCTCCTCTTTTGCTTCGCTTTTGGTGCCATAAAAACTTCTTTATATAAAAAGTAATGTTCTCTGGCAACTGAAAGAATTCCACTGATTATTTACCTGCCTGTGTAACAGCTGCTGTGGGAGAGGTCTCATGGCTTCTTTTAATCTGTTACTGCATTTTTAGCTGAATGTTAGGGTAAGATTAAGCCTTGTAAACTATGCTTGGTCTTTCAATGTTTTTTCAAAACAACTTTTAAAAATAATGTTTTAGATGTTTAAAGCACAGGTAATTCAACATGATTACATGTGACATACCTAAAAATTTTGGTGTCTTTTATTCTTTCTAGGACGTATGTTCATATTCTATGGTAATAAGACATCAACACAGTTCTTGAATTTTACTCCAACAGTAATCTGCTCAGATGACCTACAGTCAAATATCCTTAAATACAGTAGCATGTGTTTGTTCTTATTTGGGGTTTGTGTTTCAGGCTGCACAAAGTTGTAATAAAAGCTGCTGGGTGAAGGCATGGTGTTCTTGAGCATGGAGAAATGAGAAACTTGCTGATAACTTTCTAATTTTTTTCAGCAGAGATGGAAGATTTTCTCCTTAAAGCTCTGGTTACAAACACAAATTTAACTGTTGAAATAAGGAGAAAATAGGCTTAAGTATGTAATGTAACTCAGTAGCTTTCTCCACTGTCATCAAGTGGTAGAAGTCCTGCATTAGCCGATAACTTCAGACGTGAGACAGAATATATGTACACAAAGATGATGATCATACTTTAAAATAAGCTCTCAATTTACAATTCATTCTTAATGCTTGGTATGGCAGATTTAGGTTTTCTGGGAGACTATGTAATCAAGCTTGTTAGACACAAAGCATCACTGTAATGATGAGATATCAAAATGAGATAGTCCAGTGGTTTTTCCTGTGAAGTCTGTCTGTGCCTTCATACCTTTTTGAAGTCATCTTTCTTTGAGAATATCCAAATAACTGAGAATTGTGGGGGTTACTGCTTCTAGGTGTGTCAGTATGAAAAACAAACAGCAGAACTTTTTTGCTGTACAAAAATTGAGTTTTGAATATTCAGTAACATATAGAGAAGCTAATTCCTCAGATAGCTTATTGAGGATTTCTTGGGGTTTTCTTAAGTTATCAATTCATTGCTGAGTTTCCTTAACCACTTCTTATGCCTGAATCTTCAGACAAAACCTGTTGACCCCACAGTGGATGGAGGTGCACAGGTTCAACAGGTTGTGAACATTGAGTGTGTGTCAGACTTCATGGAAGCTCCAATCCTGAACATTCAATTCAGGTAAAACATAGGATTCTCATGCTAGTGAACTTAATTAGATGGAAGAGGTTAAATTGGTCCTGGTCCTCTGGCTGAAGTGTAGAATATGGCCACATAAAGTTGTCCTGGGTAGATGATGTACTTGAAAAATTGATTTAACTAAGCTTTAAGCTACAAGGGAAATTAGGGAATCCACTTGGAACAATGTGGTTAAAAAAAAAATAAAGAAGTAGCAACAGATAACATGTCTCCATGACTTCTCCTTCCGCTATCTGTATAAAACAGCAGTCTTCCTGTTTGCTTAAGAAATCTTGACAGGAATACATGCACTAACTTCTGCCTTCTGGAAACCAAGAATGTTTTTGCAGACAACTTGGACTGGAAATGCATGCAGCCAAAAATAGAATCTTATGTCTGTTAAACATCAGTCTTTGGGAAATCCTGATTTCTGGGCTATGCTCTGTTATTCTGCTCTAAACTGGTTCTTACTGGTATGTTTTCACAGGGATATATTTTCAGTCCTTTAGATGCTCTATAGAAGGATAACAACCTATGCTGAGACAGAGATCCTTATTAGAAGTTCTGCCAATTCACTTTCACATGCCATCAAGCAGGGCATATTTATTCAGCAGCAGATTAAAACTGTATGTTAGAAATAACATTATCTGTAGCTGATGGATTTTGATCATAAACAGTTGCACCTTCACCTTAGTGTTCATCCTCAATTGCTTGGCTCATTTAGGCTGAGATACCGCTGGCACTGTGCTGCATACACTGTGTTGTTTCTATTCCCAATTCAGGTATGGTGGAACATTTCAGAATCTTTCGGTAAAATTACCCATCACCCTGAATAAATTTTTCCAGCCGACAGAGATGTCATCTCAAGACTTTTTTCAGCGTTGGAAGCAACTGAGCAAGTAAGATACTGTCTGTACTTGGGCTTGGGGCTTTTGTGAGCCAGGGGGAAAAAAGGGTATACTGGAACTGCAGCTCGTACACTACCCCATCCCATACGTAATCCTGTGAGTTACAAACTCTCCCAGTTGCTATTGAACAATGCTCTGTGTAATACATATATCATGTATTTATTTTGACTTGTCTTGCAGTCCAAAACAAGAAGTACAGAATATCTTTAAAGCAAAACACCCAATGGATGCAGAGATCACAAAAGCTAAGGTGGGTGGCAGTGTGGTATTTTCAATTTGTAATGTAAGGGTAGTGGTGTAAGCAAACTTTGCTCATCTTGGTTTGTACAGCAACTGGATTATCCTGTTCAAGTTTAGGTCCATGTTGTGTTACAGATGTTTGGCAGAGCTAGGTTGAATGGACTGTTTCTTGGTGTGGCTTGAATTAGATATGTAGTTTTCAGTAGCAGCTGGAAACTTGAAGCTGTTTAGGAAAACACCAGTTCATAAAAACCTGATTGGAAAATACTTCAAGCTTTAATTTATACTACAATTAGTAGTTAGAAAAGAAAATAAATCACATCTTGTAGAACTGGCTGCTTTAGTCAAAACAGAAGTGATTAGTGTAAGACTGGAATGGCTTTATCAAAAAAAAAAGAGAAACTTGTTGAAATTCTTCCAAGAACCCTGTTTTGGGAACAGTTCATTATCAGGGCCACTTTGTTACTTCAAAAACTTGTAAAAGAAATGTTATTGGGTAATTCTTCAGTGTCTCAAACATTTCAAGTAAAAATTAGCCACCTGCTTGTTTTGCTACTTGGTGGTGGCTGTGCTTGGGTAGATTTGAAATTGGTGTCCCACTGTTCCATCCTCTAAATCTTCTGTGTTTCTTTCATAGATTATTGGCTTTGGATCAGCCCTACTTGAGGAGGTAGATCCAAATCCAGCAAACTTTGTGGGTGCTGGTATCATACACACAAAAACTACTCAGATTGGATGCTTGCTGCGCCTTGAACCCAACCTCCAGGCACAGGTATCTGTTTTAAGTATCTACAGTTAAATACAAGATCTTATTTGAACTAAATATCTGCATTATCTAGAGCTCTAGTGTTTATACTTAAATCACCATTGCAATAGCTAATGGGGACTGCAGACTCCAACAAGAAATTAAATTATAGCAGCTAGTCCTGGCCCAGTTTGGTAAGCTGCTTATTAGAGCAGTTCACTTCCCTTTTGGAGGAGATCACTGTTATTCCAGACTATCTGTGGAGTCTTATCTTCTCTTGAAGGATGGAAACATTTTATGTTTCTGTATTGTGCACCTTGGACAGTTAAGTATAATTCCCTTTGCCATTTTAAATTAGTAGAAGAATGATTGTTAAAAAATTAAGCGTAACAAATGGATGCAATGTTAAGAATATTTTTCATCAAGCATTTTGGTAAAGGTTTTATTGAAGTTAACTGAGGACTGAAAAGTTTTGGGTTGTAAGTCTTGGGTGATGAGTCTCCTGTTTTCTTCAGAAGTGGTGGTAGATTCTCCAGGCTTTCCCTATGACACTTACTCCTCTTAAAGAACAATTTTGGATAACACCTTGCTGTTAAAGCCTAAAAATGCTAGAACAATGGTGCAAACCCTCTCAAAAAGGGTTTGGAGATGTATTCCATCCTATGATTTGAGAAAGCAGTACTACTCAGTGGCTGGCTGTTTTTGAATGTTTCAACTTGAGGTCTTTTTCCTACCAAATCTAAAAAGACCACAGAAGATATAACTGGTAGCTTTTGCTAGATGACTGTGCATTCATTTAATGCCAAACTGTTTTTAAAAACTAAATAATATTGTATGGTTTTTTTTTCAGATGTATAGGCTCACACTACGAACAAGTAAAGAAGCTGTATCTCAGAGATTATGTGAATTGCTGTCAGAACAGTTTTAATATTAACCATGTCAGTTTGGTTTTCTTCCATTTATATCACTGTCATCATACTGCAAATAAATGTCTTGTACATCACGGTCTTGAGTACTGCACTGTTAACCATTATCAGCTCCCTGCCTTATTAGGACTTGACCCTTGTTTGAAATTATAAAATGTACAGTACAGGGAAGTGATTTTCCACATTAAAAATGGTTTTTAGTGTGTTAAACAAAGGGGGTGTGGGCTCTCTTGTGCTCCTTTTTTCTTTGCAGAGGTCCAGTTTTTAAACTCAGTAAGGGGAAATTTATTTAGGTGTAGTAACCAAGGATTTCAACTGGAAAGGGCTAATAATGTTTGACCTTAAGGAGCACCTGCTAAAGCACTCTGCTCTGAACTGAAAGAAACCAATGTAATGCTGCTCAGTAAAGTTAATTCGGATGTTAATGTAGAGTCAGACTTTATAAAGTGGAACATTGCCACAACTCTTGTACTGGTTGGAAGGGCATGTATGTTTGAATCTGATTCAAGTGAACATTTATGTTGAGTGTCACCAATCTTTGTATTTGAAAAACCCACAGGACCAGAGTCTTAAAGTATTAATCTTGTAATCCTTCACATCTAAATGTTTTGTGATCTCTGGAAAGTGGATTGAACACAAAAGCTATTCTTAATCCTTCTGCTTATCTCAGTGAGGTGAACTGCTCTGATAGGTGGTGAATGGGTACATGCTTATTCATGGTTAGTCAAAGTAAGGTTTAATATTCTCTTCTGTGTTTTTTGTTTCCCATCAGACATAGCAACTGGTAGTCCTAATGATATGATACAACTAACTTTACAGGGTCTGGTATTGTATAAAAGGAGAAGTGGGCCCCTGAAAGGCTGTGAGGCGTGCACTCTTTTAGATGACAGTGTAATTTTAAACAATGTTTTTCTCCAATATGCAGTAATGCTAAAACTCAAGAGGTTGAGTAACTGGTATTTGAACAGTTTACAGTCTGTCAATGGTGGTAAAAATACCCAGCATGGTGTAGAAGACTGAGAGCATGCTCAAGGCCCAAAATGGTCAGCTTGTATAATGTTTTTTACAACCAAAGCCTTTGTAATGTATTCCACATCTGCAAACTCTGCAGCCTCTCTGCAGAACTGATTTGGCACAACTTTGATTTGACTCACACTGTTCAAGTGTTAAGGTGCCCCAAAGGCTGCTCAAACTAAGCAGGCAAGGTAGCACAGTTAGAAACTGGGGGTGACTTGCCAGTGAGTGCTTCAAGTCGCAACGAATGAAGTCAGCTGCTGCTGGCTACAGGAGGCTTGAACCTCAGATCAAGATTTCCTCACTGTTATTTCAGAGACATTTGGGACAGGTGTCTCAGCACATGCAGCCAAGTGTGTCCATGAAATTAAGTTAGAGTGGTAGCAATGAGGCTCCTGTCATGCTGCTCAGTGTACAGCAGGGGACAGGATTCTACTTGTTTGGGTGTGCCTTGCTGTTTTTCTTCAGTGGTTTCAGCTAAATGATGGACGTGGGTGATTACAGTTTGATTTGGTTGAAGGCTAGTGGTGGTACTTGAGTGCAAGTGAAAAAAGAGGAGCAAGGTTTGGATGTGGGATATGGGTATTTTGTTTTTGGTTTTTTTTCCCAGAAATTACTGTTAGCTGTGGCTGTTTTGACTAGAAATTTGGCTAGAGACCTGGTCTCTCTGCAGAAGTTCTCTTGAGGCACTTTTGTGGCCTTTCAGTGGCTAATCAAGACTCTTGGATCACAAACATTCCTTGAAAATCTTCATGAGCAGTTCCTGCAGTAAGGTCGGGCAGTTGGCAAAATATTATAAAATCTTATATTTTGTCTTGTTGCTACCGTATGTCTCTTCATTAGTCCTGTTACCTTAACCATGCTATTGACTGCTACATTAAACATCTGATGTGCTGAACTAAAGGGAGTCTTAGCAGGGGAGCAGCTTCTGTTTCATTTTTCCCACATCCTGTTGTGTATTTGTCCCCCTGAAAACTGTGTATGCCCTCATTAAAGGACATCTTGAGACACTGCGCTACTTCAGTTCACTGTGCTTTGGTTCAAGCTGTGCTAAAATGTGCATTTAAAATGTGGGAAGGAGGGGGGTAAGGGAAAGTGTCTTTTTCAGTGGTGACTGTGTTAAGCTTACAGTTGTTCACACATTGTATTAAATGTCAGCTCAATGAAGCCATGGCAGAAAAGTGAACAAATTAAAGACAAATACTTGATTTTTTTTTTTATTTTTTTTGTGAATGATGGTTAACTTACCAAAGTGATGTATCCTGTCAAGCAGACAAAGTAATTTCTGCAGTAAACAGTGTTATTGTTTTTAAGTACAGTATTTTCAGGCATTGACATATGAAAATAACTGAATAGCAAAACAGGTAGCATATGTTCATTCTTGACCTACACTCCAGTATGTAACATTAATGGTGATTGTCTTATTTGTATAAAACAAAGTTCTGTCAAATTAAGTGGAGAATTTTCATATAGAAGACTATATATTAGACTATATTCATCAGAAGAACGTATTAAGATTAAATAAATGATTAGAACAGTAATCAAACTGGCCTTTTTTCTTTGTCTGGGGGCATAGAAGTGTAAAGAATACTTGCACTGAATGGTTGTTGGGGAACAACAATTGATACATAATGGTAAATTACTTCCTGCAAACTACTGGTGCGTTGTGTTCAGTTTAGTCTTACCCAGCCTGCAGATCTCTGCTCCCCCAGGGAGGTTGTTTATGGCTTTTCGTATGTGTAGGGTGGGAAGAACCCACAGCAAAACCAAACAACAAAGTAACCTTGATGTTGAAATGATTTACAGTGTTTAACAATAGTAAGTATATTTAGGAATAGAAGCTGCAATAAGCTAGTGTAGCACTAGAGTATGGTTGAGGCTAAGAAGTACACACCTGTATTACAGGCAAGACTTGTAAAAAAATGTTGATGCTGTAAAAGGTAATCTGAGGTGTTAAATAACCACACTCAAGCTTTAAATATATGCTGCAGATTCCTAGTGGTTCTCCAAACTTGCTAAAAGAAGAAGAACTATCTGGGTACTATGAGCTTTTGTGCATTCATATAACTTCATCTTAACCGAATTGCAAACAAAGTAGTAAAGAATACTGTACTAGCAGCAAGTAGAAATCGCTTCTGAGTGAACTACCTGTGTCCTGTTAAGGCACATGGTCTTTGATTCCTTGGAGGAAAATGCCCTGCAGATCTCTGCTTTGTCCAAAATCCACTAAGTCTGTTAATGACATTTCTAAAAATGTCCCACCACGCTGAAGGTACATTTAGAAATGTCAAAGGATAGGGAACATACTACCTCGGTGGTCTCCCAGTGAAGCAATGGGCCATTACACAGGCCCTCATTCAACTGTAGTGAACTTAGTAGACTATTTTCTGTTAAAATAATGGGTCAAATAATGAGATAAGTTTGCAAATTCAATTCCTTCTACTTTATTTGGAAGTCAAATTTCTGTTACTGCACTACGCATAGGCCAGCTTTTAGCCTCTGATTACATATTGCCCTCAGCAAGGCCAAACTGTCCCTGCGATGGTATTCTCTCTCAGTACCCACCCTGCCCATGCTTTTTTCCCTCCCCTTCACACCCCCTGAGTCTTCTGATAAGGAATATTTTTATCAGTTCATTGATGCTCCAGGTGCCTGCTCAGGATGCCTCCCTGCAAGGCTGTCCTGTATAATCAGTACAAGGGAACTCCATCAGTGAGCAGTCACTGTGGAAGTAGTAAATTGTGATCAGTGTTTAAAAAAAAAAAAAACAACCAAAAAAGGTATCTGAGGCCAGCTGGAGCTCTAGCTACTGTATGCAACTGTCAAAGTCACAAACACAGCCACTAAATACAGTTACTTCTCTCATGAGCCTTTTTCCAGGGTTATCTGGGTCTTGGCATGGCAGCTGAAGTTCCTTCTTAAGAAGCTGAAGTGGCCTGCAGCAGCCACATGCTGTGTTGACCACCATCTCCTCAACATTCAACCTGTTTGGAAGAGAACATCAGGATTTGTATGCAGCATTGTAGGCTTACAGCTTTTCAAGTATTTGAATGTTATTTTTCTCACGGTGGAATGTTTAGAGGGAAGAGCACAACCTTCAGAGCCTAAGGTTCTGTAAGCTACAAAACTAAACCACTGCAGCATCTGACTGGTCTTGGTTCTCATGATGAATGCTGTGAGAGTTCAGGTGCGCTGAGCTTCTGCCTTCCTTTTTGAGAATGAACTTTCAGAGGGCTTAGAGTTATTAGGCCTCAGACCTCACTGGAAAACTCACAGCGTTTGATTTCCTCACTCTTCTGCACTTCAGAAAATCGTAAAGTATATTGGAATTCTTCTAAGATCTGTGCACTTGGAGCTTGTGAAAGGCCTCTGGCATATGATGTGTTAACAAAGATGCTAAATGGCAAAATATTTTTGTTAAAATCTCTAAAGGAGAGAAGTCTCCTTGGTTTCAATTAAAACAGTTTTTTAACCATAGCTTTCTAAGTGATTATGATGAACCTTTAAAAACACTTCCTCCAGGTTCCCCAGCCCTCTTAACTCTCAAGATCCAAAATCAGTCATCCTGTTTTCAAAATGCTGGGGAACACCTGAACTCCCTTTGAAGGGGATAGCTCATAGCTTCAGCATAGATTTCAAGTAGTTACTGAAAAGCAAAACCCTTGCTTCCCTATTCTTGAACATAGTGTTTGCTTGGATTGTTTGGACTATTAGCTGTCTATTTCCCACATAACCGCACTCTGTAATACTGCTGCAGTGGCTTTAATTTCAGTGAAGCCTCAATTCTCTACCTGAAGAGTCTCTTAATGAGCAAGCAGAACTGCAGAGACTGTGACAACGCACTCTTAACTATGAAATATTCCTGAATTACACTGTTAGGACCACATTATGAGACAACGGAAGTGACACTACATATTAAGGTGAGAAATTCCTTATTTTGCTGCCTTGGCTGCTTGGAAACAGGTAGTTGCAGCCTAACTGACCCTTTCCATCCTCTTAACAACAAAACAACCACCAACAAAGCAGCCCTCAAAAGCTGCAGCACTTATGTCTGGGGTTCCTAAACATTATTGAGACAACATTCCTTGCTTAAATTGTAAATCCCTATGTACTAAATGACCTTATTAGCACTGTTTGTAGTTAGCTGACTTACACTGCAACATTTAATTACCAGGTAGATGCCACACATACTTTCCTCCCTGAATTATAAAGGAGTGGTAGTTAACAGATACCACTATTTACAGATGGCAAAATAACACAAGGGAACAACTTCAGTACCTCATAGTCTTTCAACTTACTTTGTTGAGGATGGACACGATCCTTCACAGCGGCTTAAAGTGACATTTGTAGAACAGCCCTTGTAAGTTATTTTTTCTTCATACTTGATTTCTCTACAGCGCTCTGTCAAATGTAAGAGAAAAATTATAATGTCGTGAATGACATTTGTGTCTGTACTCAGTTTCATGGAAAACTATTCCTACTGCATGAGCCAATTAACAAGTTGCAAGTGAGTAACACAGCAAGAGAAGATTTTAAACTAGGCACTGAAGATGCACGAGAGGATTGCCCTGGAGAACAAGCAAGAAAATGCAAGTCACTAGAATTGCAAATGGGCAAAAAAACCCACAACACCCTATTAAGAGCAGAGTGCAAATTCAGACCAGCAGGAAAAAACAATCTAATTCACTGATGAGAAAACAAAGATGCAAATAAAACAACCAGCTGACTAATTGTGGAATTATTTCTGGTTCACAGTCTTTATAATAGATCTTAC
The DNA here is from genome assembly GCF_012275295.1 of Melopsittacus undulatus. Classification (NCBI taxonomy): domain Eukaryota; kingdom Metazoa; phylum Chordata; class Aves; order Psittaciformes; family Psittaculidae; genus Melopsittacus; species Melopsittacus undulatus. The sequence goes on from NC_047530.1 coordinate 49,890,857, forward strand.
TTAACTGAAAGATGCTGAATGTAAACATTTCAATAATTGATTTGTTTATTTATAGGCAGCCAGAAGTATACACCTTAGATGCCTGCCCGAAGTCTTTTGTTACTAGATAGAATGCATAATATGACATAGCAGGTAACTAGATGTATTGATCTGGCATTTTCTCCTGACTTGAAGCAAAACACTAAGCCCTTGAAGCAAAGAGCTGATGAAAACAAAGGTTTTCCAAAAGGTTTAAAGGTAGTATTTCCCATTTAGATTAAGAGAAACAAGGATATTGTGTACTACAAAGGCAACTTAGGCACCTCTTGCCCTACTCCTATATTCCTGCTCTGTATTCCTCCCAAGTTGCCCATCCTTGCTTCACCCTCAAGGTACATCACTGTACCTTGAAAACTGAGAAAAGAGTATCCTGCAAAAGAGAGACCAAAAACAGCTGAAGTGGGCAGAAAGAGTTTATGACAACAAAAGGGAAGACTGACAGGTAAGTTGGGAGATAACCTGGCCTAATAAAAGGTATTTTTCTTATAGTGTTTAACTGGAATTTTAAGAGTAAAACCTAAATGATTCTGTAACTCTTCTGAGCATCCTTTTGGCCTCTTTAACTCAGACTTTTTCATGTTTACATCAGTATATAGTAGGGAACCTGTTGCTATGAAATTAAAATAACTGGAGAAATGACAAAAAGATGGAACCAATCCTTACATACAGTATCATACCAAAGAATAAGTAATGTAAGAATTCATACATTCATGAAAGAAAATATGTGCTAAAACCAAAAATATGACATAGGAGATGCTATGGCTATATTTTACCTTGTGGCACTGTTAATGGTACAGCAGAAGACAAGGATGTTGACAGTCTAGTGGTGAAAGGAGCTGATGTAGTGCGGGTAGTGGTTAGTGTTGTTGTTTGCAGAGAAGTCCTTCCTACTGACTCTGTAGAAGCAGTAGTAACAACACTGGGTGCAAAAGAAGTTGTTGTAGACAAAACAGTTGGGATCAAAACTGGAGTGGATGTGGGAAAGACACTGGTAGGAACTACTAATGAAGATGTTTTGCCATGTGGAATAAATGTGGTGTTTGGGGAGGAAAAATACATGGTGCTCTTAGCAGACCTAAAGGTGGAAGTAGTGAGGGGTGTAGGCTTAGGGCTGGTGGCTGGGGATGATGTGGAGGAAACTGTGGAAGTAGTGGCAGATGGCAGCTGGGTACTGATAGGGCTGCTGGGGACAGGCATGGGGCTGGGACTTGGAGATGTCCTTGTAGGGGAAACCTTTGTGCTGATTGTGGTGATGGCCTCTGTAGAGACAGAGGTCTTGGAGGTGCTGCTGGCAGAGGTGGTGGCAGTGGTCTTCTGTGTGGTCAGAGGTGGCACGATGTGTGGCACGGTTGTCTCTGTGTGGGTGAAGGCTGCTGGGAAGAAAGCACACAGTGACACAAAGTGGTAGACCAAGACAGAAAAGGAAAGGAAGTAGGCAAAAGCACTGGGCTGGGAGCATGTGCAAGAAAAGCAACCCTGTAAAGTGTGGAGTTTTGTATGGCAAGAGAAAGAGTTAGTTTCTGTTTCCTTCCTAAGTCCCCTGTTCCTGCTTAGACCCATTCAGCACATGTGTGTTCCCTTCAGCAGTGGGTTGGTCCTGGCTTCATGCTAAGTGCTCAACAGCTGCACCCTCACTTCCAGATCAGCACGAATGGGGATAGAATCAGAAGTGCAACTAAAGTGAGGGCAACTACAAAAACAAGTGCCCAAGCATTCTGTGCTGCTATGAAGAAAGGGTGGGAGGAAGGAAGGCTGGAAGGAGGGAAGATACAAATGTCAGGTCAGGGAAGACAATCAGGACAGGGGAAAGGCCAGGAGTGAGCCTTACCAGGCTGAGAGGAGATCCACCATGCTGAGGACACAGTTGGTAAGGAGGAATATACAGCTGAAGACATTGGGCTGGTTTTGGCTGTGGAGGGTGCAGAGGACTCCGTTGCAGGTGACTCTTTCAGAGCACTTGTCTGGGAAGACGGCTTGGGCCATAGGGTTGTAGGAGTTGGCTTGGGACTGGTGGTTGGGGATGATGTGGAGGAGACTGTGGAAGTATCAGTAGGTGGCAGCCAGGTGCTGAGTGAGCTGCTGGGAACAGGTGCAGAGCTCGGACTTGGAGATATTCGTGTGTGGGTGACTTCTGTGCTGCTTGTGGTGATGGCCTCTCTGGGGACAGAGGTCTTGGAGGTGCTGCTGGCAGAGGTGGCGGCAGTGGTCTTGTGTGTGGTCAGAGGTGGCACAATGTGTGGCATGGTTCTCTCTGTGTGAGTGAAGGCTACAGGGAGGAAAGCACAGGTCAGTTGAAGGTGATTGGGTAAGAGGGGAAGGCAAAGACAATGGGCCAAAGTCCCAGGCTGTGCACATGCGCAAGAAAGGCAGAGACTTGCTGTACAGAGTCTTGCCAGAGAAAAGAGAGGAGTGGGTCTCTGCCTTCTGCCTTCGTCCTCCAACCCAGCTTGTCCTTCAAAAGTGGGGAACAAAGACCCAAGCTAAAGGGTTCCTTCCAAAAGTAAGCACCCTCTGCCCCTCCAAGGAGAGAAGCCTCTCCAAATATGTGTTTTCCTTGAAGGAGCAGGCACACTGTAACCACTGCCCCTTCCACACAGCAGTCCAGGCTCTGTGGGAGAGATCTGTGCCTCATGGCCTTTTCCAAGGCAGACCATACCATGGTACTGATGCCAAAGGCAGAAGGAACAGGGAGCAACTACCAAACAAATGCCCAAGCAGCCTGGGATACTTGGAAGAAATAAAGCAGGAATGACAGAAGGGAAGAGGGACCCTTACCAGGCTGAGAGGAGATCCGCCATGTTGAGGACATGGTTGAGGAGGGGGAAGATGAAGGTGAAGGCATTGGGCTGGTTTTGGCTGTGGAGGGTGCAGAGGACTCTGTTGCAGGTGACTCTCTCAGAGCACTTGTCATTGGGGAAGACGGCTTGGGCCATAGGGTTGTAGGTGTTGGCTTAGGACTGGTGGTCACTGCTGATGTGGAGGAGACTGTGGAAGTAGCAGTAGGTGGCAGCCAGGTGCTGAGTGGGCTGCTGGGAACAGGTGCAGAGCTTGGACTTGGAGATATCCTTGTGTGGGTGACTTCTGTGCTGCTTGTGGTGATGGCCTCTCTGGGGACAGACGTCCTGGAGGTGCTGCTGGCAGAGGTGGTGGCGGTGGTCTTGTGTGTGGTCAGAGGTGGCATGATGTGTGGCATGGTTCTCTCTGTGTGAGTGAAAGCTGTTAGGAGGAAAGCAGAGGTCAATTTAGGGTGACAAGGTAAGAGGAGAAGGCAAAGGTGGTGGGCAAATGTCCCATGGTGGAGCTCCTGTGCAAGAAAATCAGCCTCATTACACATGGTGTCTTGTGGGGCAATGGGAAGGTTGGGCTTCTGTTTCCTTCCCTAATCCTCCCCATTCTGCTTAGACCCATCCAGGACCAATGTGTGTGCCAGTCAGCAGTGGGTTGATCCTAGCTGCATGCTAAGTGCTCAACATCCGCTCTCTCACTTCCTCATTAGCAGGAATGGGAAGAGAATCAGAAGTGCAGAAGGAAAAAAAGAACCCACATGCATCCAGATACACTCAGATTTCAGAAGATACCAAAGAAAAACAAACTAAAACCCCCACAAGGTGCAAAAGGAATCGCCACATTCCCCAAGAGACCAAAGCCCAGTCAGTCTCCCAGCAATGGGTATGGCATTCTTGGTATGGAGAAACAACTTGATCCCTCATATTCCCTCAGAATCCTGGCTCTGTCAATGACCAACACTTTGCCCATCTTTACCCACATTGTAACAGGCAGGAGAAGAAATGGAGAGAACCTGGATGCTGTGCATACACTCTACAGCAACACCTAAAGCATAGCTGCTGTCAACACTGACAAGGACATACATCTACAACAGGACCAGACAACGTGCTGGAAATAAATGTCATACCCATCCCAACCAGTCAGTCTAGCAGGTTCCAAGAAAACCAAAAGCAGAGGGAAGAGATGGCCAACAAAACAAACACGCAACTCCCATATGGTTCAGGAGGGCAAGGATGGATGGATGGATGGACTGAACAAAGGAAAAATAGAAGCAAGCATGACAGCTGGGAACAGAAAGCAGAGCAGTGGAACAGGCAGGACAGGGACTTACCAGACTGAGAAGAGATCAACTGTGTTGAGGACATGGTTGAGGAGGGAGAAGATGCAGGTGAAGGCATTGGGCTGGTTTTGGCTGTGAAGGGTGCAGAGGACTCCATTGAAGGTGACTCTCTCAGAGCACTTGTCTGGGAAGATGGCTTGGGCCATAGGGTTGTAGGTGTTGGCTTGGGACTGGTGGTTGGGGATGATGTGGAAGTAGCAGTAGGTGACAGCCGGGTGCTGAGCGGACTGCTGGGAACAGACATGGAGCTGGGACTTGAAGACATTCCTGTGTGAGGGACTTCGGTGCTGCTTGTGGTGATGGCCTCTGTGGGGACAGAGGTCCTGGAGGTGCTGCTGGCAGAGGTGGCGGCGGTGGTCTTGTGCGTGGTCAGAGGTGGCACCATGTGTGGCATGGTTCTCTCTGTGTGAGTGAAGGCTACAGGGAGGAAAGCACAGGTCAGTTGAAGGTGATTGGGTAAGAGGGGAAGGCAAAAGCAGTGGGAAAAGTCCCAGGCTGTGCACATGCGCAAGAAAGGTAGAGTCTTGCTGTACAGTCTTGCCAGGCAAAAGAGAGGAGTGGGTCTCTCCCTGCTGCCCCTGCTCCATCCCAGCATGTGCCCCAAAACAGGGGGACAAAATACGTGAAGGTCCCTTCTAAGGTGCAAACACCCTCTGCCCCTCCAAGGAGAGAAGCATCTCCAAATATGTGTGTTTTCCTCGAAGGAGCAGGCACACTGTAACCACTGCCCCTTCCACACAGCACTCCAGGCTCTGTGGGAGAGATCTGTGCCTCATGGCCTTTTCCAAGGCAGACCATACCATGGTACTGATGCCAAAGGTAGAAGGAACAGGGAGAAACTACCAAAACAAATGCCCAAGCAGCCTGGGATACTTGGAAGAAATAAAGCAGGAATGACAGAAGCATGATCTCTGGGAACAGAAGGAAGAACAGTGTGAAGGGAAGAGGGACCCTTACCAGGCTGAGAGGAGATCCGCCATGTTGAGGACATGGTTGAGGAGGGGGAAGATGAAGGTGAAGGCATTGGGCTGGTTTTGGCTGTGGAGGGTGCAGAGGACTCTGTTGCAGGTGACTCTCTCAGAGCACTTGTCATTGGGGAAGACGGCTTGGGCCATAGGGTTGTAGGTGTTGGCTTAGGACTGGTGGTCACTGCTGATGTGGAGGAGACTGTGGAAGTAGCAGTAGGTGGCAGCCAGGTGCTGAGTGGGCTGCTGGGAACAGGTGCAGAGCTTGGACTTGGAGATATTCTTGTGTGGGGGACTTCAGTGCTGCTTGTGGTGATGGCCTCTGTGGGGACAGAGGTCTTGGAGGTGCTGCTGGCAGAGGTGGTGGCAGTGGTCTTGTGTGTGGTCAGAGGTGGCAAAATGTGTGTCACAGTTGTCTCTGTGTGAGTGAAAGCTGTTGGGAGCAAAGCACAGGTCAATTTAGAGTGACAAGGTAAGAGCGGAGGGCACAGGCAATGGGCAGAAGTCCTTTGCTGGGGCCACATGACACAAAGGCAGTGTCTTGAGTCCTCCCAGGGAAGAGTGAGGAGTGGATCTCCACCTCCTAGATTTAACCTCCTAACCAAGAATATCCCCCGAAATAGGGGAAAAAGGACAGAACTTGAAGGGTTACTTCCAACATGCAAGCACCCTCTGCCTCTCCAGGGAGAGAACCCTCTCCAAATGTGTTTTTCTCCCTCAAAGGAACAGGCACACTGCAACAACTGTCCCCTCCCAGAAAAAGTGTAAAGGCTCTGTGGGAAAGACCAGTGTCACATGGCCTTTTCCAAGGCAGGCCATGCCATAGTACTGATGCCAAAGCAGACAGGAAGAGAGAGCAACTGCCAAAACGAATGTTCTAGCAGCCTGTGCTGATAGGAAAGAAGAAGGAAGGGAAGAAAGAAGAAATGTGGAAGGAAGGAACTGTGGTAGCTGCGAAGAAAAAGTACGACAGTGGGAAGGGTTGGAAGCAGCTTTACCAGGTTGAGAGGAGATCCGCCATGTTGATGATCTGGTTGAGGAGGGAGAAGATGCAGGTGAAGACATTGGGCTGGTTTTGGCTGTGGAGGGTGCAGAGGACTCTACTGTAGGTGACTCTCTCAGAGCACTTGTTGTCAGGGAAGACAGCTTGGGCCATAGAGTTGTTGGTGTTGGCTTGAGACTGGTGGTTGGGGATGATGTGGAGGAGACTGTGGAAGTATCAGTAGGTGGCAGCCAGGTGCTGAGTGGGCTGCTGGGGACAGGTGCAGAGCTCGGACTTGGAGATATCCTTGTGTGGGTGACTTCTGTGCTGCTTGTGGTGATGGCCTCTGTGGGGACAGAGGTCCTGGAGGTGCTGCTGGCAGAGGTGGTGGCGGTGGTCTTGTGTGTGGTCAGAGGTGGCACAATGTGTGGCATGGTTCTCTCTGTGTGGGTAAAGGCTACAGGGAAGAAAGCATGGGTCAGTTGAGGGTGACTGGGTAAGAGGGGAAGGCAAAGGTAGTGGGCCAAAGTCCCAGGCTGTGCACATGTGCAGTAAAGGCAGAGACTTGCTGTACAGTCTTGCCAGGCAAGAGGGGAGTAGTTGGTCTCTGTCTTCTGCCCTCCTCCTCCAACCCAGCTTGTGTCCCAAAATGGGGGGACAAAGACAGCACCTGAAGGGTGCCTTCCATCAAGCAAACATCCCCTGCCTCTCCAGGGAGAGAAGGGTCTCCAGATGTGTGTATTTCCCTTGAAGGAACAGGCACAGTGTAACTACTGCCCCCTCCAGACCAGAGGCCAGGCTGTGTGGGAGAAACCTGTGCCCAACAGCCGATACTGAAGCTGGCCATAGCAGAGTACTGATGCCAATGAAAGCAGGAATGGAGGACAATCACAAAAAATTAATGCAGTAGCCTGTGCTGCTATGATGGATGGGAGGTAGGAAGAATGGAAGTGTGGGTGGGAGGAAGGAAGAGGGCCTAGGAGAACTGAAGGTTGGGTGGGAGAAAGGAAAAACAGAAGGAAGGATGGAAAGAGAGATGGAATAAAAGACAGTAGGAAGGATGGAAACATAACAGATTGGAAGATAAATCAGAGAAGTGCTAGCGGCAGGAGTGAGACTTACCAGGCTGAGAGGAGATCCACCATGGTGAGGACACAGTTGAGGAGGGCGAAGATGAAGGTGAAGACACTGGGCTGGTTTTGGCTGTGGAGGGTGCAGAGGACTCTGTTGCAGGTGACTCTCTCAGAGCACTTGTCATTGGGGAAGTCGGCTTGGGCCATAGGGTTGTAGCTGTTGGTTTGGGACTGGAGGTCGTGACTGATGTGGAGGAGACTGTGGAAGTAGCAGTAGGTGGCAGCCAGGTGCTGAGTGGGCTGCTGGGAACAGGTGCAGAGCTTGGACTTGGAGATATCCTTGTGTGGGTGACTTCTGTGCTGCTTGTGGTGATGGCCTCTGTGGGGACAGACGTCCTAGAGGTGCTGCTGGCAGAGGTGGCGGCGGTGGTCTTGTGTGTGGTCAGAGGTGGCATGATGTGTGGCATGGTTCTCTCTGTGTGAGTGAAGGCTGTTGGGAGGAAAGCAGAGGTCAGCTGAGGGTGACGGGGTATGAGTGGAAGGCAAGGCAAAGGCAGTGGGCAAATGTCCCAGAATAGGAACGTACAAGAAAGTCAGCCTCACTACACATGGTTTCTTGTGGGGCAATGGGAAGGTTGGGCTTCTGTTTCTTCCCTAATCCTCCTCATTCTGATTATACCCATTCAGGACCAATGTGTGTGCCAGTCAGCAGTGGGTTGGTCCTAGCTGCATGCTAAGTGCTTAACATCTGCTCTCTCACTTCCCCATCAGCAGGAATGGGGAGAGAATTGGAAGTACAGAAGCAAAGAAGCCCACATGCATCCAGATACACTCAGATTTCAGAAGATACCAAAGAAAAACAAACTAAAACCCCCACAAGGTGCAAAAGGAATCACCACATTCCCCAAGAGACCAAAGCCCAGTCAGTCTCCCAGCAATGGGTATGGCATTCTTGGTATGGACAATCACCTTTGCCTCTTGATCCTAGCTGTGTCAACAACCAACATTTTTCCCACCCTTTAACCACATTGTAACAGACAGAAGAAACAGAGAAAACCTGGATGCTGTGCAAGCACTCAGCCACAACTAAATCACTTGTGTGCTATCAATGCTGATGTGGACACACATCTTTAACACAGCACCAGACAACCTGCTGTAAAAATTATTATTTCCATCCCATGGTCCCAAGCTGACCAAAGGCAGAGGGAATAGATGGCTAATAGCCAGAAGAAATGTGCAAGTGCCTCATAGCTCATAAGGGTAAGGAAGGAAGGATGGATGGAGGGATAGATGGATGGATGCAAGCATACATGCATGCATGGATGGAATCAAGGAAAAAAGAAAGAAAGCAAGAAAGTAAACATGAAAGTTGGGAACAGAAGTCAGGGTAGTGGGAAGAGCAGGAAGGAGCCATACCAGGTTGAGAGGAGATCTGCCCTGTTGAGGACACAGTTGATAAGGTGGGATATGCAGATGAAGACACTGAGCTGGTTTTAGCTGTGGAGGGTGCAGAGGACTCCGTTGCAGGTGACTCTCTTGGCGCTCTCGTTGTCAGGGAAGACAGCTTGGGCCATAGAGTTGTAGGTGTTGGCTTGGGACTGGTGGTTGGGGATGATGTGGAAGTAGCAGTAGTAGGTGGCAGCCAGGTGCTGAGTGGGCTGCTGGGAACAGGAGACAACCTTGGAGATGTCTTTGTGCGTGGGACTTCTGTGCTGCTTGTGGTGATGGCCTCTCTGGAGACAGAGGTCCTGGAGGTACTGCTGGTGGAGGTGGTGGCAGTTGTCTTGTGCGTGGTCAGAGGTGGCATGATGTGTGGCACAGTTGTCTCTGTGTGAGTGACAGCTGCTGGGATGAAAGCACAGATCAATTTAAAGTGACAAGGTAAGAGGGGAAGGACAATGATACAGGCACTTTTGTGGTAAAATCTTCATGCTAGATTATGGGCAAGTAGGTCAGAAACAAGTTTTGCACTTTCTTTTTTTTTCTTCCTTGGATGAATGAATGTGGCCATGACTCCCAGTATGTCTCATCTAATCCTGCTGCTTCTGAGATTTGCAGGCTGGTGATGTTTAAATTTGCCATGTAGCAGTTTGTCTCTGTCTGATTCTTCATAGAGGTCTTGATACAGGAAGAGGTATCTCGACTTTCACGTGCAATCCACTGGTTTACAGGTAGTTTACAATGTGCCTGATTCAGACTGTGCTGGAAAGGATGCATGGGAGAGCCAAGGCTAATGAAGGTACAGGCATTGGCCATTCATGTCTCTTAGCTTTCTCCTGACCAGAGCACTCACCTGTTACTACTTTACTAGTTGGAGTCCTAGCTCTTGTTGGCTCCCTTGCTACAAAGAAAGGGACGAGAGAAAAGAATGGTTGAGTCTTTGGAAAGTCTAGGTAAAGCATTTTGTGGCATCTTTTCAAAGGAGACTTTTCTAGTCAACAGCAAGGCAACCCAGGCATGTGGAGCCCTATCAGTCTAAGTGGGATAACTTTAGGCTGGAATTGAGTGTACACCTTCTTGCCCTCCCTCCACTGTTGAATCTTTTACACACAGGGACAGCACTGGCCAAGGGGATGGCATTTGTTGACCCACATTTTCATGGCTGTGTCAGGGCCTGGACATCTTCTGGATGGAGAACTTGCCTTGTGTTCTGTCCCTCACCCAAAACTGTCCTGAGGTGTAAACTGGATATATGTTTCCAGTTTCACTGCCTTCTCCTTCTCCCATTGTGCATTATCAGGGCACCACTGTAATTGGTGAGAGTGTATGCTAGCTTGTCTCTGATTGCTAGTTGTAGGGTGGGAACTCACACATGACTACCTTGACACCTTTGTGCCCCAGAACCAAAGTGGTAAGGGGAGAAGATGCAGTCAGGGTCATGTGTGGGCCAGTTCCAACACCTGTCTGGAACCCAGGAGTTCCGTGGCAAAAGCAGTGGGAATTAAGAATGAATATCAGAAGTGAAGCCTGTGTGGGATACGCTGCTTAGGAGAGAATGAATGGGTGGGAGCTGGAAGGAGCAGCTAGGCAGCATAAAGGACAGAAGGGAGCCTTACCGGGATATGATGGTCTCAATCGTGTTGAGGGCACAGTAGAGGAGGGGGAAGAAGCAGATGAAGCTGAGGTGGCAGTTAAAGAGCTGGGTCTTGGAGACATCTTTGTCAGTGGAACTTCTGGGCTGCTGGCATGGACAGTCATTCTTGGGACAGAGGTGCTGCTGGTTGATGTGGCAGGGGTGGTCTTTTGCGTGATGTGATGCTGCGCAAGGTGTGGCTTTGTTGTTCTGTGGGTGACAGCTACAGAGAGAAAAGCACAGGTTGATTGAGGGTGGCACAGCAAGAGGAAAGGCAAAGGAGGTGGGCAGTCCCCAGACAGAAGCTCCAGAGTATGAATGCGGGTAAGAAAGGCAAGACCAGACCACACTGAGTTTTAATGGGCAAGAGGGAAGAAATGGATGGGTTTCCACCCCAAAAAATATATGCCAAGAACTGGTCCTGAAGGGTACCTTTACACAGTTCAACACTCCCTGCCTCTTTCTAGAGGTCCTGAGGAAATAAAAGCCCCTCTGGATGTGCACATCTACCCTCCAAGGAGTTCCAGATTGAGCAAGAACATAATCTGGAAAAGCTGGGGTAAGTGAAGCAGAGTCTTAGGTCAAGGGCATCTCTCAGCTCTCTCTCACCTACTGGGACATGGTAGTGCAGAGTGGTTGCTTGGGTTCCCCCACTCTCTGTAAAGTAAGGAAGAATGAACATAAGTAGGAGTCTTACGAGTTCCCAGCCATTACAGTGGGTTGTGATACTACCTCAGAGGAAGCTGTAATTGCTGGTACAAGAAGATCCAGATGTGTGCACCCCAATCGTACTTTGTGGGAAATGCCAAGATTGGGAGAGAGTGTACGTGTGCCCTCTCACTAGAGCAGACTTCTCCACTGCACACTGTTCTACCCTCTTGTGTCAGCTGCTAAATTAGTAAATGACTAGTTTAGCAATTTAGCAATTCACGTTGTCATACAGCCACAGAGGAGACTGTCCTTTTTGGCATACTGAGTACCTGACATCCCAAAGTAAAATTTATTTCTTTATATATTTAATTTTGGGAGAATTTGTTAAAATGGCTAGGGAAACACATATTCTGCCAAGTTTTCATTGCCTAAATTTGGAGGAAGTGTAGAGTATGGCCTCAAAAAGAAATGCTAGGTTTAAAATGATATTTGGATGTTTGTTCCATTGGCAAGACACAGAAATTTTCATTTTTATTACACTTCTTCAGTTACCCATGTCCTTTCCAATTTATTTGCAATTTTAAGAAAACTAGTAAGAATTCGTGGGTTTTAGTTTGTTTTTTTTTAAATCCACTGGTGTGCATCTTGTAAATGGTGACTTCACTTGGAAGATACCAAAAGTCATATTTACCTTCTGTTGTTAGTTCAGGTTTGCTGAAAGTTGTGATCCGAGACGTGGTTTGAGTAGGTATTGAGGTGGTTGTAGTTTCCTTTTTGATAGTGGTCTTGAAGGGTGGTGAGGTGAACCTTACTTGTTCTGTCTCTGTAGAAGCAGCGGTTGATGAGGCAACAGGTGTAGGCTTTGGTTTAGGGGCCATAGCTCTTTTTGTTGAGGTAGTTATGGAAGGGGTACTGATGGATGTAGTCATGTTTGGTGTGGTAAAAATTGATGTAGTATGTTCTTTTGGAGTAAAGGTAAATAATGTAACATGAGTAATCAATTAATTGAATTTTTATAAATAGACAATTTATGAAGCTACCCATATTCCAGAAACCCAGTCTTCACCCTTGATCTTGTGAATATTTTCTGTGTATTCTTTATATTTATGTTCTCACAAGCTTGCCAAATCTCTCTCTACTTGTATTTGTTTTCTATTGTCTCATATCTTTCTTTGTTCTAATTTGCTGTAATTTTCCTGGGTTTTATATATTTTTTTCTAAGAAGTCAGCTTTTTTGGCTAAAATCTGTATGGGCTTTGCACAAATGACCATTTATTGGATATTCTTATGTTCCAGATCAGCCACAGATTAAGCTTTCCATAATTTGTACATACAAATTACAAAGCTATATACCATCATAGTATAGGACCTTCCTTGTCCCAGTGTAGAAATCATCTGTCACAATGGCAGCATTTGAAATTGTGTTTTGACTGCTATGGGACCTTTTTTTAACTCTGCTTTCTCTGTTAGCCTGGGTCCAGGATGGCTTATTAGTTGAAGTGCATGCTAGTGCGAAACTACGCATTATTACGAGTGTCTGCAGTCATAGAATCAAAAAGTAATTTATGGTGGAGGAATCATTCTCGTGGGAGCAGGACTCTAGAGTCCTAAACAAAGCTGCTGCACTGATACCTGTGTGATTCTGCTTTGGAGCCTGCTTACATTATTCAGAGTTAATAGGTTGGGTGCTCCCTGAATATGACTGCATAACTGAACCAGTTGTGGAAAAGAGCCTGAAGTTGAGCTAATAAATCCAGCTGGAGTTGAGCTGGTGCTTTGCTTGTAGAGCTTCTAATGTGCTTCTGGGATGAGGCACACAGGTGATTTTTGGTTGTGTTTTTAACCTAATGCCTATATCCTTCCTATTTCCATGCACTTTTGATCTACACTTCTGAATATTTCTGGTTTACAAACTCCTTGCTGGAGCTCTAGTAGGCTTTGCCTGCTTCATTACTTGTAGTCTTACATTTGGATATTGAGACAGCTTGCAGTGCTTTCTTAGTAGGGTGATATCTCAACTATATATAGAGTGATCTTATTATAATTTAGTTTAGACAGTAACATTAAACCCGACTAGTTGTTGACATTATTTACTATTATTTATTTTAGACAGTAGCACTAAAAACCTACCAGTTGTTGACATTATTGTTCCAAGAGGTGATGTTGGTGAAGTTACTGGAACTGTGATTTTTGAGGTTACTGTGGGATTTGTAGTCTCAATTGATACAGTAACCGCAGAAGAAGAAATACTAGGTACCATTGGTAGGGTACTTGCAGTAGAGCTTCTTGATACTTTAGGCTGCACTGTTGTTACTAAGAGACAAAAAAAAAAACAGGATAAAAAGTTCTTAATAATCTGTTCAAATTGAAAATTGCTTTCTGAAGTAAAAACACTCTTAATAACTATTAGTAGTAACTACTATTAAAAACCATTACCTTTTACATTAAACATTTTAGAGAAGTTATCCATCTATTCTTTTGCTACTATGTGCAGTGAATACATTAAACAGTAAAATGAAGAAAAATGCATAAAGCTTCTGCAGGAATTCAAGTGAATTTGCCATAAGTATTTGTTCATAGCAACAGAGATGGAATTGTATTTTATTATTCACTCAGCTGATAGTGTAAATTTTCCTAATACCATCCGACTTTGGAAAAATTAGCGGAATTTATGAAGACAGGCTGAGAAAGCTGGGGCTTTTCAGCCTGGAGAAGGCTGCGTGGAGACCTCAGGGCAGCCTTCCAGTATCTGAAGGGGGCCTAAAAGGATGCTGGAGTGGGACTCTTCAATAGGGACTGTAGTGACAGGACAAGGGGTAATGGGTTATAACTTAAACAGGGGAAGTTCAGATTGGATATAAGGAAGAAGTTCGTTGCTGTAAGGGTGGTGAGGCACGGGAATGGGTTGCCCAAGAAAGCTGTGAATGCTCCATCCCTGGTAGTGTTCAAGGCCAGGTTGGACAGAGCCTTGGGTGTCATGGTTTAGTGTGAGGTGTCCCTGCCCATGGCAGGGGGGTTGGAACTAGATGATCTTAAGGTCCTTTCCAACCCTAACTATTCTATGATTCTAATTTCTAGCAAATTTAAGATCAGTATATATAGATTCCTTTCCTGGATAAAGCTACAGGGATTTGGTATAGTTAGTCATGCATTTCCACTAAGACCTTCCTAAAATTGTGGAAGTGTTATACGGAGAGTCATCACTAGGAATAGTGATGAAGTTTTTGTAGAATCATAGAATATTTTGGGTTGGAATGGACCTTCAGACATCATGAAGTGCAACCACTCTTGCAACCAGCAGGGACATTTTCAACTAGATCAGGTTGCTCAAAGTCCCATACAGCCTGACATGTAATGGGCCATCCACAAGCTCTCTGACATCCTCTTCCAGTGTTTCATCATAGAAAATGTCTATCCAGTCTGAATCTACCCTCTTTTAAGGGTAAAACCATTACCTCTTGTATTATTGCTACAGGCCCCGCTAAAATATCTGCTTCCTCTTTCTTGTAAGCCCCTTTCAAGTACTGAAAGGCCACAATAAGATCTCTGTGGAGCCTTCTCTTCTCCAGGCTGAACACAACCCGAACTCTTTCAGCCATTCCTCATAGTAGAGGTGTTCCCTCCCCCTGATCATTTTTGTGACCCTCTTCTGCACCTGCTGCACTAGGTCCATGTTCTTCCCATACTAGAGGGCTCTACAGCTGGATGCAGTACTCCAGGTGGTGTCTTACTAAAGAGGAGAGGGGCAGAATCACCTCCCTTGACATACTGGCCCACACTTATTTTGATGCATCCCAGGACATGGTTAATTTTCTGGGCTGTGTGCGTACACGGTTGGCTCACATACTGTTTTTCATCCACAGGTAACCCCAAGTCCTCTTTAGGGCTGCTCTCAATCTTTTCACCCCCCAGTCTATACTGATACTGGGGGTTGCCCTGACCCAGGTGCAGGACCTTACACTTGGCCTTGTTGAACCTCATGAGGTTCACAAAGGCCCACTTCTTGAGCTTGTTGAGGTCCCTCTGAATGCATCCTACCCCTCAGGTGTGTCATCCACTCCACTCAGCCTGGTGTCATCTACAAACTTGGTGAGACTGAACTCAATGCCTCTGTCCATCAGAGACAAGACAAAAGTCCTTATTCACTAACAGACATATTTTATTACTGAGTATCTGGAAGTGCCTAAGCATACTCAGGAAACATTGTTGTCTCATAATTTTTTTTCTTCAGACATCTAGCAAGTATTTCTGGGTAAATTTTTACGATAATTATGAAACCAAGTTATTTTTCATTATTGCATCTCCTGAATGTGAAACTACTATGTCACACAAAAAAGGACATTGCTTACCTTAGATACACATACGAGAACATATATCAGTGTATACGTACTAGTTTGGTCACTACGTAAACTAACCTGTTGAAGGTGGAGATGTTTCAGGTGTGGTACTACTGATTGCATGTCCTGTTGGGTAAAGGTAAAAAAGGTAAAGTATGTGAATGAAAGCATATTAAAAATTCCAAATAAGGCAAATTTCAGATTGGATTCAAAGGACTTTGTTAATTAGTGAGATAGTCCTGAAAATGCTTAATATTACATGTTTCAGTGGTAAACTTTACATCGAAGAAATGACAAAGAAGTCAATATATCTTATAATAAAAATAATTAAGTTCTTGCTACCTTTCTTATGATTCTTATGCTTAAAGGAGTCTCACTTTTCAGGAATAATGGAAATACGCTTTTTGTTTAGAAATAAGATTAATCACTGGCTAAGATTCTGGTTACACAAGTTAGAATTCTGTAATGTGAGAAAAATTGTCCTTGGGTGTCTTTTATATCTATATGAAAAAAAACAAACTGTGCAGCTAGAAACTATCCAAAACATTATTTAATATGATATATTTTCATAGAAGTAAACTTCATAGGAATAAACCATAAGTTAAAATAATATATATCTTTAAAAAAACAAACAAAAAAAAAACTTTAAAAAGACATTTGCTAAGTAAATCCCATTAGCTAGGTCTGATCCTCTTCTGTGTGTTCCCTTTTTTTATGAAAGCATTTGAATATATCTGAGAGTAACAGCTCTACTGGGGCAGGCCCTCATGCAGAACAGAACACTGATTCACTTTCAGGAAGACCTCAATTTTTAAAAGTACTCACATTTACAATGAATGTAACTCTTCATCTTGCTAACTGAGATCAGCCAGAATTATCCAATTCTGTATTACAGCATTCCCCTCCCTAAATCTTCTTCTAATTAGTTCTTTTCATTCCTTTACTTACAACATGAAGTTTTACATACTAGCAATACAGTAATGGGGTTATTTTGAAGGAAACTTATGTTTGGATGAACATGGATTGAGAGGTACTAGGAAAAAAACCTTGAGAATACAGAATGTGTTAGTATTTTTTTCCAGTTACTGTACAGGAAGAGAATGAGTATTTATGGCTTGCTGCTTACCACATGGCATACATCTTTTCTTCTCATAGTCAAAGTATTCATCATGAGAGCAGTTGTAACAGCCTGAAGAAAGGGGAAGAGAAGTTTGATTTACATTTCTCAGAGAGCACCATTTAATTTATACGATTTATTATCTAGTATCTTAGATTTCTGTTACTAAAAATGGTATTGATTGAATGAGATAAGCATTTCCACTGTCATCCTCAGCAGAAGGACATGTTCACATAGTAATTCTTCTGCTTTCTCCAACTATATCCATTTGTCTAATAAAAATATTAACTGCTCTCTCCATGTTTTCTTACCTAAGTACAGCATATTCTTTTGATTTGGTGCAAGCCAGAGAATTTCTCTCCATAATAGACTGAGCTCAGTGTAAAGATAGATGTAATACAGGTACTGAATTGATTACGTATTTAAAGCAGAAATTGTAAGGTAAAGGTCAGCAAAACTTCTTTAAAGGTAGCATCAATCAGAGTATCACTATTTAACTGTGGTATGTCTGTTTTAAAAAACAGCATTGAAAACTGTTTTATTAACTGTTAACTGTTAACCACTTGTTATTGCTCCCTTGTTTACACTCGTATAGCTTATTACCTTCAATGTTGACATATTTGTAGTTTTGATTTGGACAATTACAAGGTCTGTAATGCCAGGTGCAGTTGTCATTGTTGTAGCCATAGGAATAAGCATCACCATTTTTTTCTTTATGAGAGTTGTAATACTCACAATAAACAGCTGAAAAAGGTAAAAGCAAGAGAGAAATAAGAGTTTTTCTAATTAACAACATGTTATTTTCAAAGAACTAAAGGGAAGACAAAATTTTGTCATTTAAATTATTAGCTTCAGATGTAAATTGAAATTTATGCTGAAGTAAGTTTTGTTTTTTTAAATGCACTATGAAAATATTTCCATTATTTTAAATGCATAATATAGGGGAATGTTGAAAAGAAATCATCAAAGATAACTCCAGCACTGATAACACTCATCCTCTTTTTCCCTCCATATATGGTGTTCTGGAATGCCTTGATACCTTTTTCCTGTTTTACAGTGTTCCAGCCAACACAGCTGTCTTTATTTCCTTTCTGTCCACACAGAAGATGATTTTATCATAGCTAAAATGCAACATAATCTTTTTCAACTTCATACTCCTTCTGCTGACAAACTGACAGTTCACTATGCAGTGGTAGCAAAGGAAACAGTCTGCCTTCCATAACCACATTATTTTCTTTTTCATCCATGGTAAAAAGAAATACAATATTTTGGTTTCAAAACCTAGTTGACTGAAGTCAGTTATTTGCCCATAGAGAAAATGCAAATTTGGAGGTGCTTATTAAGCAATTACCTATGTTACCATATTAATATACACACAGTTAGAATAATAAGCTCTTCAACTTTTTTAAAGAGAGCTTGAAGACACTTACGACAGAACTCAGGGGTCCTCCAGTCAATGCAGATACCTTTATCTAAGCATGCCATGGCATATACTGCAATGGCATCACACATGCATTCACAGTCCCCTCCAATGTCACAACCACAGGAGTCTCGAACACAGGCCTCATAATAGGGCACACGATTCACCTGCATTGGAACAATGAAGTAACTAATTTCTTAGGATTCTTCTGTGCCTATTTGTTAAGAAAGTGTTTTCCCTGAGCTAAACAATACATGTTCCATTAAATGAGAGTAATTTCTCATACTTAAGTCTTCATTCTTTTTTCACTCCGATATTTTTGACTTCTGAGTTAACGCCATACTTAGCTTTTGTGCTTACAAAAGGGCTGGTGAAGTGCAAACAAAAGGATGAAAGGATTAATGTAAATGAGGACCATACTACATTTTATGTATATTTTGTATTATAATATTTTGGGGAAGAGAAAATAAAGTATTGGAGTGTGAGCTTTTTTGGAAGAATATAGATTATGCTTATAAATAAAAAGAAGGCCAAATCAATTCTTACCTTATTGTGACAGGCAGAAAAGACTTGGCTGTTGATGATGGAACATGTCTTTTCTGCCCATGCTTTACGATAAGGGTTCTTGCTACAGGGGTCCACTACAAAGTATACATCCCCACAGAGAGGATTCTCTTTCCAAGAATTGACAAATTCCAATTCATTTGATGCTACATACTTGCTTCGAGTTTCAAAATCATCCTTCATATTGCCATTGTAGTTCCCACACAAACCACATATAGTTTCCTAGATTAAATGAAAGCAGCAACGTCAGTTCAGCAAGTTATAATTACTTGCTTTCCCTTTTGATTACTAATTTCCTATGCTTTAGTAGTGAATGTGATCTATAAATACTCTCTCATACATTCTTAGCATCTTGTGCATGAGGTTTTGTTCATCATTGGATGAATGTGTTTCTCCACTAAACTGTAAACTGTCCTCATTCAGAGATGTATTTTATACAACTGCATGGTTGAATTTCAAGCACTTAGCTCAAGAATTTCCTGAACGTAGCAGGGTAATCACTTAAAAAAATCAACCTTTAGTGAGAAATCTCTGCTGTTTTGGAAATAAGGATGAAAATGAACTGCTAGTAGCATCTCTGAAAAACTTCTGCCATCACAGAGTCAAGGCAACCTTCATCAAATGTGCAGTTCAATCTGAATTGAAGGATGGTCTACTGGCCATGTTATTCTGCAATACCTGTGTTTCTCTGGAGATTTTGATGAAGAAGTTCATGTGCTTATTCCAGATAAGAGTCATGTTGTATTTTCCTGGGATAATGACATCAAACATCAGATGAAGAGCATTCTTTTTCACATTATATTGTACTCCAGGATTTTCTCCGGATATAGTGAAGGTTTCATCTCGCAGTATGAATGTCAAATTCTGAAATAAAATTTATCTATTTATCTGGATGTTATAGCTTATTCAGTTTCAGTATTACCCTTATTCTGTGTCATACTGCCAAAGATCAGATGCTATGGTACTACAAACTGTCTTGACATTCCCACTGTAAAAAAGTCATGGCAACCAGGTGAAGTCCCTGAATGACTGGGAAAAGGGAAACATTGCACTCATTTTTAAAAAGGGTAGAAAGCAGGACCCTGGGCACAACCAACCCATCAGCCTCACCTCTGTGCCTGGGAGGATCATGGAGCAGATCCTCCTAGAAGTCTATGCTAAGGCACATGGAGGACAGGGAGGTGATTTGAGACAGCTGGCACAGCTTCACCAAGGGCAAGTCCTGCCTTCTATGAGGGAGAGACTACATCAAGAGGACAAGTGAAGTACTATGGATGTCATTGATCTGGACTTCTGTATGGTCTTTGACACAGTCGCCCACTACATTCTTCTCTCTAAATTGGAGAGATATGGATTTGGTAGATAAGGAATTGGCTGGCTGGTCACATCCAGAAAGTAGTGGTCAACAGCTCAAGGTCCAGATGGAGATCAGTGACAAGTGACATCCCTCAGGCATCTGTAATGTGGACCAGCAGAGTGTAATATCTTCATCAGTGACATACACAGTGGAACTGAGTGCACCCTCAGCAAGTCTGCTGATGACACCAAGATGTGTGGTGCAGTTGACACACCTGAGGGATAGGATGCCATTCAGAGAGACCTTGACAAGCTCAAGAAGAGGGCCCATATGAACCTTATGAGATTCGGCAAGGCCATGTATAAGGTCCTACACCTGGGTCAGGGCAACCCCCAGTATCAGTACAGTCTTGGCAGGGGAAATCAGTATCTTTGTACTGGCTTTCTGAATGGCTCCACATATGCAGGAAGTTTGGGGACTGAAACATTGACATGAGAATCAAAGAAAAGTGATGGCAATTCCTACTTAACCTGAAGTTCTAGGCATAGCACACTGTTTTACTTCCATCACTTCAAAGATACAGCTAAAGCTTCCAAAGGGGCAGCAAACATGGGCTTAAAATAACTATTCAGCTGTATAAACAGCAGAATGAAGATCTTACCCCAAGGTAAATGCTGATAGATCTGGAGCATGTAACCCCTGATTTCCCGCAGATGACATTCTCAGTAACAATTTTGAAAGAGGAAAAGGGTCTATTAACACTGCAGCCATCCTAAAAAACCCAACAAAACAAATGACAAACAGCAGAAAACCCCAAAAGTCTTCCAACTGAAAACAGAAATAAAAGTAAAGAAAGCTTAAAGTATCGTGACTGATTCTGCCTGTTTTGGGAGGCGATGACCTCTGATTTTTTTATTCAAACTGACATCACTTCCCTAAAAGATATAATTAGCTGGTACAGAATAGGTATATATCAATGACTTCTTAAACATGTTATTAAATCTAAAATTGGTTGTAATTGCATGAGAAAAAAACCTGTGTTTTGAGAAGCAAAGTCTAAAGTATTCAAATAAGCAGAAAATATAAAAACAGTGTTTATAAAGATTCAAGATTCTCTATTGAATATAGATGCATCCTAGGATATTTTCATTAGGCATTTAGATCAAGCTATTTCTTGTTGCTGAGATACTGCCAAATAAGCAGTAAGAGGCAGATTACCATAGCTAATATGTATTCACAGTTGCCATCAAACACAAAACGCTGTCCATCAAAAGTGGTGATGTGGCCTTCTCCATACAGATTACATGTTGAGGAACACACTGATTTCTGAACACATTTCCATTTGCCTTTTTTGCAAGTACTGGGAGTAAGAAGAGAAACCATATTTAGATTTCAAAGAGATGCCACCTAAACCTGCTTCTTTTTATATACATGCACTTTTACGGATAAGATGATAATTTAGTTAACTTGTGTACACTGTGACCAAGTTACAATTAATATAAGAACTATAAGTTATGGATTTTCTAGAAAATAAATTCATGATAAAGAAGAAAAGTAATTTTTGCTTTCTTTTTTCACAAAAGAAAGAATATAAAACTCATTTATTTTTGCTCTTACTGAGAACAGATGTCCTGTCCTGTGTAGTTTGTATGGTAGTGTTTTTTTAAAACTAGATTACTAACTGGAAAGGAGAATAAAATACATTGAGAATGCTGCTAAAGAGATGGAAACAAACTTTTGGGGGGGGTTATTTTCATCTATAGAAAAGGAGGATGATTGTGCTCTCATCTTTATTTAGGTGGAGCTGTTAAATTTTTGATCTTACATAGTTTATAGTTACAGGCCCTACTGGATGCCCTTATTCATGGATATGCATATGGCAGAAATTATCCCTGAAGCATGTATCATGACTCTTTTATCTATGCATATAGACTGTAAGATACTAAGATTCTCTTTATCACCTTTGTGCTTTGTTACTGTATTCCTTCCGTTCAGCTGTTGCCATCTCCTGCTCTCCTGTTAACTAGACACTGTAGTTGTATAGTTTAACAAAGCAGAGATTCCACAATGGAAAACTGTGTTTCTTACCAGATGTCGCATTCAGTTTGGATCTGTTCACCTTTTCCATAAGCAAGACCACCATATTCACATGGACACTCCTCAGCTGGAACACACCTGCCATCAAGATTTTCATATAGCCCATCAGCACAGACACAGCCGGATTCACATTTAGTGGGTATCTAGTAAAGATCAACAGATTGCAACATGAAATGTGAGGTGCATTTTATCTTCTGATATCTATGTGAATGGTGTCAAGAGTGAACCTGTGCTAAGTCAAAGTTTTGACTTGATTTCAGTTTTGTGATTTTTTTCATACTAATATACTAGTCAATTGAACTAGTTTCACTGAAGTTGTACAGTTGTGTAAGGTATTAAACATACTTGAGACACTCCTTCATTTTTACCAATCTTTCAGATAGAGTACAACAGAAGTTCTTTTATACCAAGGAAGCTTATTACAGTTCTTCCAATTACTCTGTTTCCTTAATGAAAATCCTATCAGAAGTCCACCTAGCCTAAATCTCCTGCATCCTGTGACCATCAGCAACACATAGTTGGGATAGAATAGAAAGTATAAACTTAATGTTCTATCAGCTTCCAGTGACATGCAGCTTATGTAGTACCTGAGCCAGAGATGATAGCCATGTAGCTAATAATCCTTAATGGATTTTTATTCTATTCAATTAATCAAATTTATTTTGTTAATTTATGTAATTTAATTCCTTTAACCACTCCTTGACTATATGTAAATTTTTAGTGTCTAGTCTGTGGAACGAAGTCTGGTGTTTAACTGTATCACATTAGAAGAAATATCTCCTTTCATTTCACTATAAGGAACATTAGAAGGAACATAGTCAAGTTCTAAATAACAACTAGAACATTCTTTCTCTCCCAAGAAGATAAATATCACAGAGCTGTGAAACTCACACATTCAATTCCAGTAGCAAGCATCTGACAGGTAGGGGCACATGCAGCTCCATACTTGTTTTCTAAACTATCAGAACATGATATATATTTCTTAGGAGCTCTGCAGCTTTCTAGGAAAAAGGAAGAAAACCAAACATGGCAGAGATTGTGAAGCAGCAATTTTACAACATGGGGAAAAAGAATATGTTTCTAAGTAAACCATATCAGACCCATACCTGCAGGATTTTGAGGTCTGCCTGTGCAACTTAACCTTCCATTAACGCAGTAGCTGGGGAGGGGGGAAAAAAAAAGGCATTTCAATGCAATTCAGTCCTAAGAAAGACATTTTAATATTTTGTGAAGTGGTTTCATGTTTCTTATCATTGGAAGTGTTTCATTTGTTACTAGCTCTGCATCCTTCAAAATGGAATGAGTCAACTTGTCTTTTTACATTTTGTAATGCACAATAACATCAGTTTTGAAAGTGAATAGTAAGCCATTCACTATTATGATGGCCTATCAAATAATTCTTGAGGCTTGTATATAGCTGTCCAGATGCTGCTGTTTGCTGTTGACAAAATCTCCTACCAGGAATAATCAGATCTTACATATTATTTTCTACTTTTTTCCTTAACATTTCCAAGCTTAAGGTAATTTAAATGCTTTTTGTTCATTTAAGAATATTTGTATTTTAGGAAAGGGCAAAAATGATTTCTTAAAAAACAGACCTTTAGTATTAAAAGTAAGGGAGAATGTACTGGAAATGGGTTAATTTTCTCTGTAGAAGCTTGATGGTGCTATGTTTTGGATTTGTGACCAAAACACTGTTGATAACATGATGTTGTTTTAGTTATTGCTGAACAGGATCAAGGTCTTTGCTTCTCACACTGCCCCAACAGTGAGTAAGCTGGGAGGGGACATAATCAGGACAGCTGACCCAAACTGGCCAAAGAGAGATTCCATACTATACAATATCATGCTCAGCAATTAAAGCACAGGTAAAGAAGGAGAAAGAAGGGATATTTAGAGTTATGGTGCTTGTCTTCCCAAGTAACCATTATGCATGACAAATTCAAGTTTCCTGGAAATGTCTAAACATCTGCCTGCTGAGGGAAAATAACGAATTAATTACTTACTTAGCTTTAATTGTGCATGCTGCTTTGCTTATTAAATAAGCTTATTTTTGCTTATTAATAATAAAGTTATTGAACTGTCTATCTCAGCCCACAAATTTTCTTGCTTTTGTCCTTTTAAATCTCTTCTGCATCTGGCTGAAGTGGAGTGAGCAAGCAGCTATGTGGTACTTAGCTACTTACTGACATTAACCCTCAACAGAGATACATGAAGACCCCTTGTCTCCATTTTCAGTGTGTTAATCTTCAAACTTAACACACTTACCAGGTAATCCCACCAGTTATTAGTGACTGGTCAGGCAAGATGTACTTTCTATCTTCTAAATAGCAAGGACAATAAGATTTACGAACACACTCATTCTTGTGGTTCAAGTACAGTCCTTGAGGACAGTGGCAGCCTTCAATAGGGATATCAGTTGGATGACACTCCAGGGCTCGGTTTGAGAGTGACAAGCATGTCCTGTCACATGCCTGAGTGTGGTAGCTGAATGTTTGATTGCCAGTACAAGTAATAGCTGTTAAACAAGACAAGAGTGTATGTTAAACTTCATTTACTTATCCTCTTCCTTGTGAAAGATAACTATGCCCCTAATATGTTCTTCACATTGTGTCAACAGCTTCAATGCTTAATGCTTCCTATTGATTCTCTTCCTGTGGATGGGGAGCTCTAGCAAAAAATATTTCAGAACAGGTCTTAACCCCAACCATGTAGCTGTTCTGAAGTTTTATGAAGGTTAAATATCTTATTGCTCCTTTGTGCATCTTAGAATAAAATAATGCAAAGAGCTTTGCAGAAATACCAATGTATTTTTGAGTAAATGTGAAACCTTTGCCTATGTCTAACTTGCATAATAGCAAATTTCATCTGCAGAATTTTTCCTAGTTCTTTCTTATCTTCAAGTGCAGTATAGCTTTGTTAATCTCTCTATTCCATCACTTAATTTTCAAGTGGTGGGAGCATCCACATGCTCACCTTAGAGCATATGAGTTATTTCATATAATCCTTTTTTGAAACAGAGTAGAGGGTATTCAGTAATTGGACATCTGTTATCCCATTTCTGCTTTTTCTCTCTGTTTTTTCTATCCACTACTTTCCCCATTACCATTAAGATGATTTGGACACTATTTAGAATACTGCTTTACCATTTATAGTTTTTACTGTGTTATGACACATTGGTGAAACCAGCAGCTCTTGGGAATATGGCTTTTACACCTGCTGGTTGGCCGACTTGAGCAATAAGTAGTTATTTTCTAATGACTGGCAAGTAGCTTTAAAATATGTTCTTGCTCTTATTCAGTTTCGTCTAGCTGAATCAAACATGGGAATATTTTAAATGGAAACAGATAGACCTGTATGCATGTATTAATCTGATGACAGACTATAAAGAATTGGTTCAGTGACTTACTACAGTTGTCCATACTGTTTCTCCAGTTCTCAAGGATTAAACCCATTGAACTGCATGTTCGTGCATATGATCCCAGAGCAGAACAAATGTAAGGAAAGGTCTCTTCATAATTACAGGCTTGGTAGACACATCTCTGAAACCAAATACATGGAGAAAACTCTGTTGCTAGGGAGCAGACATTTAGAAGTGCTAAACCCTGGAGGTATTTAAAGCTGTGTAGATCTCTTGTTTAGGGACATGGTTTAGCAGTAGGCAGTATCAGGTTTACAGTTGAACTCTATGATCTTAAAGGTCTTTTCCAACCTAAATGATTCTATGTAGACTTGCAAAGGTAAGTCAGGCAAAATATGTATTACTGCATAATAACTGATGAAAAAGATTAACATGAATAAAACATACTTAGTACCTAAAAATGCCTTTGTTTATCCACTGCTTTTCATTTCTAACTTTCAAAATGTTATGTGGAGATTGGCAAGTAGAATGAGCTCAATTACACACATGCGAAAATCTATACTTTGCATATTTAAAGTTGTCGACATGGAGAAGTGAAGCATGAACAAAAATACTTTCTGATTCATACGGATGGCACTGGTGCCTATTGCA
Source organism: Melopsittacus undulatus (assembly GCF_012275295.1). Taxonomy (NCBI): domain Eukaryota; kingdom Metazoa; phylum Chordata; class Aves; order Psittaciformes; family Psittaculidae; genus Melopsittacus; species Melopsittacus undulatus. The sequence goes on from NC_047530.1 coordinate 49,916,610, forward strand.
GAATTTTAGTGTGGTGGAGGCATGACTTTCAAAAACACAGCTCCTTAGCTTCTATGCACTGCTGATCCAAATGAGTGGAATACTTTATATTAGGATGTTCTGGTCCGTATTTGGACTCCCTCTGTACAATGTCTATCATAATTTCCTACCTTGTAGAAAGGAATAGGGTTCACCACAGCATGGCATTTCTCGAACACTGTACCCTTCTTGGTAAGAATGGAGCAATGAGTCTCAGCAGATATTTCTAATGAAAGTAAAATGCGGACATTAAACAGAAAAAAATTAGGAAAAAGGAAAAAAATAAAAAGAATTCGAAAAAAAAAAGTCTGGACACACCACTCTAGCTGACCTTTTGGCAATAACAAACAAAAGGGCAGCTTCTTAGCTTGTTAGCTTGCAGACTATAGACTATACTTTTGCTCAAACAGCTCAGTAGAGCTTTTTATTTTGTTAAACCAATAGCATTAGAGGCTTGAGAATGTAAAAATTTCATTCACAGCACTTCTGAGCAAGACTAAGACATCTGTGGACACTGCAATTTCACTGGAATATTACCAAATGCCTCTCATTCATAATCTTAATCCCAGATCTCTAGATCTATGCTATATAAGCATAAATACTAGATAGGATGAAAAAGCTGGGGCTGTTCAACCTGGAGAAGAGCAGGCTGCGTGAAGACCTCATAGCAGCCTTCCGGTATCTGAAGGAGGCCTATAAGGATGCTGGAGTGGGACTCTTCATTAGGGACTGTAGTGATACGACAAGGGGTAATGGGTTAAAATTTAAACATGGAAAGTTCAGATTAGATATAAGGAAGAAATTCTTTCCTGTGAAGGTGATGAGGTACTGGAATGGGCTGCCCAAGAAAGCTGTGAATGCTCCTTCCCTGGTGGTGTTCAAGGCCAATTTGGACAGAGACTTGCATGACTTGGTTTAGTGTGAGGTGTTCCTGCCCATGGCAGAGGGGTTGGAACTAGATGATCTTAAGGTCCTTTCCAACCCTAACTATTCTATGATTCTACGTATCCTAGACATCAGAAATGTCTTGTTAGTGACAGAATTTGTGATGTTCAATTGTCTCAGTCTCTGCTTCTCTCAAACTCTCTCACTCCCTTGGTATGGGTTTATGGAAGAGCCAGACAAGGCTGGCTGGAGAGATCAGTTCCAACAGGGTCGTCTACTTACTGTTCAGTTGACTCAAAGCACAAGGGTCAGTATCTCTCTCTAAAGCAGGATGGCAATTTCCTGCCCTCCAGGAATCTACAAACAAGGATGCTGTCCCTTCAGTGATATCCATGCTAGTCATGAAGTCATCTGTAGTGTCTCCATTGTAATTGCCACACAAACCTAATAACATTAGAAATGCAAGGGATGGGGGGAAATTAAATAATGTACACAATGGTCTATGTTTCATTCTATAATAGTGAGAAAATGGATTCAAAAGTTCTATATGGAGTGTCAATGAATACTATCAGTCAAGCAGCTAGAGAAATTTGATTATCTACACATTCAGTCACTGAGCCTCTGCCTCTTCAAGTTAAGACTGCCCACTTCAATGACAAATTCATAGAGAAGTTTTGGGGTTTTTTTAGAAAAAAAGGCTTTTTCGGTGTTTTTAAATCATGTGAAAGAGAAAGGCCATGAAATACTTTTGTAGTTACACGTTTTCTTATATATATAATATCTGTAAAGACAAAGAATATACATTTAGACTCTTTTAAAGGCCAAAGCCTCTTTGTAATTCCCCACAGACAATTAGAATGCAGGATACGCCTTTGTGGCTAATATTGCTGTGGAATAAAAATAAACACCTCCATCAGGTGCTGAGAAGCTTTTAAATTCTTAGGCTCATTGTCCTTACATGTCCTGATCATGTACTGTGTTCAAAGAACCACGTGCTCCAAAATGTAGAGACCACAGAGACCAGTTTGTTGCCCATTCTTGTGAAGTAAAGTACATAGTGAAAAAGGCACACATAAAACACGTGAGATATCATACTACACAAAAAATATCACCCATCTAATTTTTTTATTTCAAAGTTACTAGCAAAAGAAATATACTAATTTCTTAAAACTGCTTTCAAAATTGCACTTCCTACATTTTTCTCCTTCACATGGGGACCAGATTTCTTACCTAGTGTTCTGTCTTTGAATTGTGGTCCAACTTTAACATAGGCCTGGAACACAGGTGTCGTTTGAACTACAAGTTCCAGCCCAAAGGTAGTATACATTTGAATGTACATCGAAGACTGTCTGAAAATAGTGATGTCTCCTAAAAGAACAAGGAAATTTAGAAACAGAAATTTTGATGCATAGAATATTGCAAAGTAATTATTTCAATGCATATGTAAGTATTCTAGCATTCTATGAGTCATCTTTTTCCACACACAACTCTCCACAGAGGGACAAATGCAATGGGAAAGATTTTAAGCTTCCTCTAAAAACTCTGTTACTGGCAATTGTGAGAGAAGAGATGCTGGGTTGTGTAAAACAGACATTTAATGTAATTTTGATTTTACATATATTCCCATTTCTTTACCTGATCTGTAAGGTAGCCGCTTAAGTTCATCATCGTCAGTAAGAAGTTCATTCTGAGAAATCACAATTTTGTCCTGTAAGAAAAGGACATGGAATCCGAAGTAATTATCTGTGTTGATGGTATTCATATGTTCTTTAACTTAAGCCACTGTATTGTCAATAACTTATATAAAAGGAAAACACTGACTCAAGTTTTTTCTCATGTTATCCCACATTGCTTTCAGATTTGAAACAAGGGGGACACAAAATCACAAAATGTAGAATATATAAACCTTTAGAATCAGTTTTAAGCAATGTTAAATTTGATGGCTTTGTAACAGTAGCAATGGAAAATTACTGAGGTGCGTGATACATAGAAAAAAAATAGAGTACAGCTAGAGAACATACTGAGAATTCTTGTCCAAGATAAATCGTTATAGTTGAGATAGTTTTAAGAAAAACAGTCTCGAAGAACAGGACACAGGGATAAGGAGTAGCTGGGAATGGCAGGTGTCCAGGATGGGCTACAGTTAAACTAACTGATAAGTAGGAGGATAGGAGGATTATTATGTCTCTGGTGCTAATGAACCAATTAAACTGGTATAAACATCTACTGCGCATGCTTCAAAGGCTGCCAGAAGTGATGAAGATTGTTGGAGGAAGTAAACGACCCTCAGAGACCACCACCACATTTTTGTATGTGTGCAGGGAACTTTCTGGAAAATAATGTAACCCATATGTAGCCTCATGAATATGTATGTATGCCCAGTGACTATATGAGGATGGCTTGTGTAGCAATAGAGAGACACACGTTAGGACGAGCTATCCCCTGTGTCTCCCAGCGCCGCAATAAAGAATACCTGCTTGTCAGCTTGGAAATTTTGTTGGCAAGTTTGTTCCTGGAGTTTTCTCTGAATCAGTTTTCACTTTGAAAATACTCTAACTTCCTGAGCTGATGTGTCAGCTAAGATCTTTATTGTGTATGTATGAACTGGAACATATCTTTAGTACCTGTCCCCTATAATTTTTCAGTTCTGGCTACCAGCAATGATTTAAAGTATTTATTTTGCTAACCTGGTTACTGAAATGCTAGATAGAACCTGTGGAGGGAATACTTACCTTTGTAGACAGGTAAATTACGGCACTAAGTGATGTCTCAGAATGAGAATAACCAGACTTTTCATATACAGCCATTAGAGTTCCATTGTGCGGCAGGCTGGGACTCTGGAGGAAAATAGTGAAAAGGGAAGTCTGTGTCAGAATAACAATGATTTGTAGAAAAAAAATCTATGTCATAGGATGACCTCAGTTTGTATTCCAATAAGAAACCAAAGACAGATTCAAATATGGCCATTTGACATTGTGTATTTCTAGACTGCAGGAAATTACCTTCATAAGAACATAAGTGCAAACCCCATGGAACCTGTATGATCTAGAATCAAATGTGGTAACGAAGGAGCCTCCTTCCAGTGAACACCTTCCAGGGCAGGGCAAGTCTTTGCAGTTCCATTGACCCATTGTACATTTACTAAGGAAAACAAGAAATTCTGTGTGAGCTTATTCTCATACTATGGCACTCTTACCAGCAGATGATTTGATCTTTATGTCTGGAATTTTTGCTGTAGCTGATCAATATGCAAAATGGGTTAGTGAGCACAGTGTAACACACTTGTACATTCTGAAATTTTATTTCCACCTTTATGAAATTTCTTTTCTTACACGCCAAAAACTCAAGCTACTTCCTAGTAATAGGAGATGTCACTTGTTTCACTTTTCCCCTTATACTTTCAGTGCTTTTCTTTCTGTATGATTATCAGCTGAAGCTGTTCATCTTAACTGAAAATTGCTGAACTCTCGTACGTATTGTCGGTAAACTTTCCTGAATAGATTAATCATGAGAAGTGTTCACTGTTACAATTCAGATGATCAAATTCCATTATTTATTCTTCTACTTATTAGAATTATGGTAGCAAGAGATGTAACACACAAAAAATAATTCCAAATTAAAAAAAAATGTCATAATTATTTACCACTGCAAAACAGAAATTTTGCTTTTTGATTTGGTATCAGAAACACTGAGATTGCAAGGAAGAAACTGAAAACACTGGGTATTTGTTTTGTACTAATTTTACTTCCACTTTCATAAAGGAGATCAAAATGCTACTGTTTTGTGTGGCCTAAGGGAGCATTTATATTTGTACAGATAAAACTGGAATAAGACATGTACATCTTCAATTACAAATATATGATTTGTGGCATTCCAAGAAGGTGGCCTTGGAGATGGTATGAAATCTTTGCAGCTCTGAAAAGTTAAGCTAAATCTTTCAATTGCTTGGTGAGGATGCTCTTTATCCTCTCATGAAAGTACCTGTTGCTACTCACCAGGTCCTACATGCTGCTTTCATTGTCTCACCAGGAGCATATGTTTTCCCGTTCAGTGTACATGGACAGTGGTTAATGTGAACACATGTTCGATTCTTTGAGATGTCATCAAGAACTGTTCCTGCCAAAGACAGTAAACAAAATAATAAATACTTTTCCATACCCACACTTAGCACCAAAGATAATACAGCTTGAATGCCTTTCTAACTTAGCTTGAGAATGCTATTCTTGCACAGTCAGTGCCCATACTTAGAGATGTACTGCACAGGGCATTTTCTCTTAATTAAAATAAAACTGACTCTTTACAAGTGATAACAGTATTTGGCTACTTTGTTATATGAAAGTGCAGACAATTGTCTTTATTTGAAATTTTAATTTAACTTGAAATAAGAGTGAGCTTGAATGTAATTTTTTCAAATTTTATACTTTGCTATAAGACTTATTAAATTGGGAATTTTGAAGAATGGACATCTTTTTCCTAGAGTACTAAGTCTAGTTTTAAATATGTAGCTCAAAACAAATTACTTTTGACTACTCTAAAATGGTTATGATATTCATGTAAATACCCACAGCACAGTAACCTTGGAAGATAGTTCTGAAGTTTCAAGAAACATTGCAAACAATAGTCAGTATGTTTTTTTTGCAGGAAATTAATCTCAAACTACTTTAAAGGGATTTTACAAAATGCCCAAACTATTGCAAAAATTCTCTGAGGTATGCTACCTCTTGCTGGTGCCAAAATGCTGGATACCTCTTAAGGGTAAGAAATTAAGCTTACTCAATGTATATTACAGCACAGAATTTCAAAAAGGCAGCATATAGTAATCACATCACGTATTGAGGTCTTGTAAGGAAATGCTTTCCCAGTCTGTTCTTGTAAATAGTGATCAAGGACCTTTAAGGACCATGACTACTCAAGACTTCAGTTATGTTACATAAAAATAGCAGTTCTAGCAACCCAATGCTCTGAAATGCACTGCTAGCTCATTATTAAGAAGTCTATTACACTTTACTGGACATATGCCAGAAACATTTGTATGTGCCATTTAAGATATGATGAACACAGAAACTATACCTTCTGGACAAAAGCAACCATAGGTACAGTGACTGGAACAGCTGTACTCTGGGTTGGAACAGGTTTTAATACATGGAGAACCACATTCCTCATAGATTTGGTTAGCAGAACATTTTCCCACCGCTGCAACAAACAGTGAAAGTGTTAAGATTTTAAAGTGTAAACACAGATCTCATCTACCACCTAGGATGGAGAAGATCTTGTGATTTCTGGGACTAATGTTCTCTTCTCCTGTTTTAATACTCAGTTCAACATTCGAATATTTGTCATTACTACCATATTCACTCTAGCTTTTGTTCATTCTTCATACCCTATTTATTAGAAACTCCTTACAGAAGCTTGAAAAATGGCAAACAGGCTGTATTGCAGCCAAATAAACTACCACAAGCCAGATTATCAGTAGTACTTGAATAATTTAAAGAAAACAGCTCTTCATCTTCTGTATAGCTTCTGCTTCTCAGACATTATCTGCTTTTCAGAATGCTGCTACCTAGAAATCTTAATATATGGAACATAGAACATATATAAATGTGATAAATTAAATCTTATCTGAAAGAGTAAAAATAAGTGAGGTAGGGAAACAGATAGTTAAGAGATGAGGCTGACAAAGAAACAATAAGGACTAAAAAATTCATTACCTTTGCTTATTTGGCATTGATTTACAAATTCTTAAATTCTTAAATTTTTATATGAGCTGCACCTCTGCTAATTTAATGTGTGAGTTGGTTTAGAAGCTACCTAGACTTAAGTCATTTTTGACTTTCTTTTTGTGATAAGCATATTCTCTTATAAAACAATGAATCCTGCTACATAGCACTGACTATAGATTGAAGTTTCACATTGATTTAGGACTGCAAGAAAATTAATCAGAACTTTGACAATAAATAGGCACTTGAAAGAAAGTGTGTCTAATCATATACAGCTTGGAGAGTAATAGAAGATTTGTTTCTTATTTTTTCCCAATCATTAGCTGTAACTAAAAAGGTCAAGCATCTGAAAACGGACCACTGAAAATCTCCTGTGAATAAAAGGGGCTATGGCAATTGTTAGCAAAATAGGTTCAAAGACTTCAGAGGCCCTTTAAAAGTTTTTTTTTTCTTTGAAATTTCCACGCTCTCCTTCTTATGGCTTTACCAAAAAAGTGTTACTCTTCAGAAAATAAAATAAAATAAAAAGACAGTAGAGACAGTTTATTTCATTATCACTTAATCATTATACTTACACAGAGTATGTATGATATAGCAAGGTTAAGTAAAATTTCCTATGAATAAAATTGTTGAACTTACAGCAGAAGTTTTCAGTTCTCCAGTTGAATACCATTTGATGGGACATAGCACACTGCCTTGAATACTCTGACAGTGTAGGGCAAGTGCAATTCTTTTGTCCTGGCTCACTGCAGTCCTGCATATCAAGCTGGCAACGGATGACAAACCCATCCTTTGGCACACTGCAGGTTGGTGATACCAAGTTAAGTAGCTGAGAGCAGATCATGGCCTAAATAAAAAAAAAAAAATTGTTCTTAGCAGTGTTTTTACCATGTGAAAACCACAACATAACATCATTGCTAGTTATGATTTTCTTGTTGGTTTCTTTGCTGTTTTCCCCTGCAGTTTAAGAATATGTATCTGACTTAAAATGCATGAGAAATTCATTAATTGAAGCGAATATAAATTCGTTGTATAACAGAAGGACTTGATGTGTTGAATTAGTTCTACTTCTCATTAAGTTAAAAATGAATTAATTCTTTCTGTACTATCAATCTCCCTGAAAGTGCCTGAGAACACTACAGGCAGGGAGTATGTAATCTCATAGAGATTCAGCTCCAGGACAAACATCCCCGATGTGACAACAACAACGTTTGTTCCTCTGTGAGCAAACTTTTGATATGTTTGTGTTGCCTATCACATTGCCCACTGCAGTATAAGGCCTCAAAGAGAAAAATGTAAAAAGATTAGACCTCCCAGGCAATAGAAGCTCTTCATCAGATCAAAGTAATTCTTCAATGTGAGTACAAGTAATATTTACAACCCGCTTCTTCAATAAAGTATCTTCTTCCCATGACCCACAGAAAAACCTGTCCTTTATTCTTGCTCTTCTTGCAGATGGGATGTCACAAAACTAATGTTTCTCTGTTTTTCTGTTCTGGGAAAAGGAGAATCTCAGGCTGGACAAGGCTTTGAGCAACCTCATCTACTGAGGGTGTCCCTGCTCACAGCAGGGGGTTGGAACTAAATGATCTTTAAGGTCCCCTCCAACACAAACCATTCTATGAATCTATGAATACTAGCTGGCTCTTCCTCTGTAGTATGAAATCGTAACTTTTTAGCAAGAGGAATGGTTTCTATGTTCTAACTAAGAGATTCTTGGGTTGCTAGAAAAACAAGATGAAACTATTAAGGCAAAAAGAAAAGTCTCCTATTATAAGAGAAAAAAAAAATAAGAATTCTGAAATTACTAGTAACCAATATACTATATACAACTACCTGAGAATTGCAATGTCAGATCATATTCTTTTGAAGAAATACAAACAGAACCAAAGAACATGATGACTCTATGTAAAATTAAATGCTCTACAGACTATAGCAATGAGTACTTGCCATTAGATACATGGTGACTTTATGACCTCCTAGGTAGAAAAAGAAATAGGTGAGAGAAACTATGCAGTTTCCATTTCCTCAGCCTGGTAGATCTACACAGGAGATACTCCAAACCAATTAGGACATTGGCCTGGACAACCTGCTCTAGCTGACCCTACTTGAGCAGAGGGATCTGACTAGATGATCTGAAGAGATCCCTTCTAAGCTAAACCACTCTGTGATTCTGTAAAATCTGTGTGGGAATGCAAAATCTGTGTGGGAATGTCTGGTAAAACAACAGGATCATCTTAATTAGGATTAGCAATATGTTATAGGTATTTTTCAATGTCTCAAGTTAATTAAAAGCTCATTGACTGGTTCCAAAAATATCCTGTGATGACTGGCATGAAATTTCAGAAAGCTGTGGGCTAAGTGCTCTTAGGTTTAGATGAATGATACAAATGTAGCCTCAAAAAGCCCAAGGGCTTTTTTCAAAATATATTTTAACGCAAAGAACTCCTTTCTTATATCATTCTATACAAATTTTGACATTATACATTTTCATGGAAGTCAGTTTTATGAAATCACTGCCTCTCCATTACTGGTTTTTATCTTTCTACCTCTTCTAAGAATCATGCTGTAGAAAAGCAAAGAAGATCTTTCTTACATATTTTTTGTGAGGAACGGGGGAAATTGATATCTCCTCAGACAGGCATATCTCCGATGGATCATCCATTTTTTGTAATGCAGCAAATTTATATGTATCCAGCAATTTACCTGTAAATTGAACGTTTGTATTTTGTCAGGCAAAAGCCCACATGGACATTGTTTGTTTATTGCTGTGATGTAGCAAAACTCAGATTCTACTCTGACTGTGAAATATTCTACTAATTAGTTTATCTGATAAATAACTACCTGTTTCACTCTTCACCTGGAGTCTATTCAGTAAAGCATACTGTTGTCACCTTGATAGTTTCTCTGAGCCATTTCCTAATATATCATATCTACTGCCTTACATGATGTCAGCTGTTACTCTTTTTCTGCCAGCTGTGTTATCTTCCACCAGCTGTTAATTAATGCCTCTTCTCCTCATCCCCATTCTAACATTTTCCCTTACATGTAGGGGTAAACTCATTACAACCCCCAAAATACTGTATACTTTTTAGAACTCTTTTCTGTGATGTGTCTAGAAAACTGTATCTGGCAGTATTGATCTGAGATTAGTCTACTGTGCAATTTAATGCCCCCACACTAGCACTGGAGTTCAGAGTAGCAGTGTGCTTTTAAAGCTAATTTTCTGAACATCCCCACTCTGTGTAATTTTGTTTCCATTGTGGAATTCCTTTAAGATGAAAAATAAGGCAGAAGATGTGCTCCAAGAGCATGTGTAATGATCTCCCAGTGATAACGGGCATTAGTTCAATAGATTAGAGTGACTCTGAAGTGAACCTTCCAAACTACATAGAGTGCTGATGTAAAGTCCTTGCACCAACTATTTTGTTCTAAAGATCCATCCTTCCTGGGAAACACTACTTGTTAATGTTCTTGTCCACTATGTTCTTCTTATTGTAGGCTCATTCTTACTTCTGCTTAATATAATTATTTCACTTACTGTGCCTTGCTATACAACTAGACTGCTCTGAAAGTTAGGTGAGAGAGCAGTCCTTATCACAGTTTCCTGAAAGATAAGATTCCTAACCACTTGTCTGAGGAACCCACAATAATATCATCATACCAAATTCTACTGTTTAGCATAATCAAATGGCAAGTATGTTGGTGACATATAGGTGTGCTTTACTCAATTCTGAAAAACTTGAGTAGTTAGAGCAACGTTAGTACAGTATTCAGTTTCAAACTTGACTCAGTTTAACTAGCTCTCCTTCCACGCAATATGTCCTTAGAGATTACCTTCACTCACAAATTCATTCAATTCATAACCATCATAATTTCCACACATTCCACAGGTTTTCCCCATGTATTTTTTTTCAGTCACAACCTAAAACAAAACAAACCAATATATTTAAAAGGATCATCCTAAGTAAAATCATCTATTAAGCACAACTTTTCTCAAACACATTCAGTTCAAGGATCCAATTAAAGGTGATCCTCCTCATTAATTTCAATGACTTGGCTAGAAGAAACATTTTGGAAGCAGTAACTTCTTTTACCAAATAGGAAAGTAGTGATTATTGTGATTTTTTTTAATTTAGGAAAAGAATAAAATACATTTGCAGAGAATTGAAGGGAAAGATATCCTAAGGAACCAGAAAAAATAGAATAGGAAATGATGCTGTTTCCTTGCTCATATCTTTGTTGATAGAGCATGAATTTCAGATTCATTGTCTTAAGAAGTTGAAAGTTACAGAAAGAATATCTGTTTTCAGAAGGTTATTCAATTATTTACTGCTCTGGAGAATAAAGTGGTTATACTACTACTATTGGCTACAATCAATGCCTTTTTATAAAAACCTTAGATCAGAGGAAATAATTTGATTGTAACTAGGATATAGTGCGTACCAATTACAGTAGCATTTCCTCTTATACGTCTGTTAGCAATGCTGATATATCTCCTATACAACCTCTCACAATCTCTCTGTTTTAGCACAGAATTCAGTGTCTTTTGTGGCAGAGAGACTATGTGATTTCTCATATATGTATGAGAAAATGTATCCTCTAAAATATGTCAGTCATTTTGGAGGGAAAACATGACAAGATTCAGAAATAGAAAAAAAAAAGCTGGTAAAAGCACCATATGTTTGAAAAAGAAAAAAAAGATGGGGAGGGGAAGCACAGTAGAAATGACAAGACTAAGGCATACACTATGCATAAAGAAATTCTAAACGACTTTAAATAACTTCAACAGCCCTTTAGCAAAACATTGCAGCTGTTGGAATAGTTTGAGGAAAGTTTAAAATTTGCAAAAGCATCCATAAATCTCAACACTGGTGACTTTAGTTACATATCAAATCTGGAAGTTAAAGGTACATGCAGATATAAAAAGCCAAGATGTTTTTTTCAAGGTGAATGGATGAAGCAGGAAAAGAACAAATATCCAAATAGTAAACACATGCAAAAAACACTCATTAAGTTTAAAGACATCCTCTCAATTCCAGCAAATCAGTGTGTATTTTCTCTTCTGCTTTATGAAAATATTTTACTAACCATGAGATAGTCATCATTGTTCCACATGACAACCAGCTCCATCTCCATCAGTTTGGCCACCAGACGAACGTTGCGTCCATAAGGTGCTATTTGAATTCCATTGCTGGTGTAAGGCAACTTAATGACACTGTAATAAGGCAAGAAGAGAAACTGACCATCTCATACCATTATTAAGCATGTGTTAGTTATCTTTTCTGGATCTAATACATATATAATCTGAGTATTTGCAGCAACATAAAATAGATTTCTTTACTTTGTAATCGTAGCATTTCAAGATACATTAAAATTTATCTTGATGGAAAAATCAGCAGTTTCATAGAAGAATCGCAAGGAGACAGTTGCATAGTCAGTATGTTAGTGAAAATGTTTGCACAGCACTTGGCATCTTCACTTGGTTTGGTTTTATTAGGGTATAGGTAACGTACATGTTTCAAGAACATGTAACAATACAGTTTGTGTGATAGTATTATTTTGATTAACCTGGAAAGCTTACAGGCTGTTAATATAGGAATTATTGCTGTAACTGAAACCTGACAAGGTTAGAGAAACCCATTATTAGAATGTTGTAGCAAAATTAGGTTTTCATCCTTGCAGCTGAATTCTAGTGCTACAAACTAACAACATTAAAGACAAAGAATATGTTGCTAAGTAGTCAGTAAGCATGTGATATAATCATAGAAAAGTTGGTTGGAAGGGACCTTCTGAAGCTGCCCAGGCCAGACTTCTACCTGAAGAAGGGTTATGTGCAACACTAGGCCAGGTCAGCCAAAGCCTTTGGCTCCTGTGAATGTAGGATAAAAATTTTAAATGCAGATCATCTGGTTAGGTCCACAGTTTTATATAGTTTTCCTGGGACATTAACATTTTAATAAATACAAGTTGCTAAAATAAGGTATAGCTTCGAGATCTCTTTTTGTCATGATGGCTATTATACCCACATAAGTATAAGAAGATACAGACAATCCACACTCAAGTATTTCCTGTACCCACATATACTCACAGGCAAAAATTCAAGCCTGTCTATCTGATAAAAATGCTGAAAACTTCCAATGAAAGCTTTCCTTCTATGGGATCATTTTGTATAGAAGAATGAATGATGCAGAACCCAAAGTTTCCCATCAGTGTAATTCCTCAGTAAAACAGTTGTTTTCTGGACATAGTAATCTTTGGAATAATGTATAGACAGTGGTCTCATCCACAAGGACCTTTTTGTGAGCCCTTCTGATATTTCTCTATTAGTTGTAGAGTTCAAAGTTCCTCTTATAACCTATATATGTGTCATCTTTAGCATAGAGGGTTCAGTTATATAAGTCTCAAAACACATGAACTCTAAACAAAACACGGGAATTTCAACTAGTATCTAGTAAAGGGTATAAGCTGTTCTTTTAGCAGAGGCATATGCATATGCAAACTGGCAGTACATAGGAGACTAGTTTCACTCTGAGAACTGTTTTGGTTTGGGAAGGTTATTAGTTTATCCCTTTAACTACAGAAACTTGATTCAAATAACTGCAAATGTAATACTCATCTATAGAGTGTGAATGCTTGAAAGGAAGAAATGGGAGTAGAGTTGTCAGGTGTACAACCTCTGTAATTTTTTAATTCATCTTTGATACAAAGTAGTCTTCTTTAGTGTGACTGCTATATATATAATCTTCTGCTGTCTTTAAATGTGTTTTTTCCCATTAATGGTAGAATCTTACCCAACATTCCTGACAGAAATGCTGCCTTTCTCAACAATGACAACAGAAGGTCCCAGCTCAATAATGATCCTTGCAATTTTTTTGTCCAGCCCACGGCGGAGCTGTATGTTGAAGTCAGGGCTGGCTTCATCACACACAGTTGCAAAGATATAGTTGCAGGTGCCAGTGAAGTCATACTGGTATTTATCAAAGGTGGAAAAATGCCCTCCGCCCCAGGTAGAACAGGAATCCTTGCTCAGAACTATAAAAGTGAAAGAGAGTAAAAGTGTATTTAGGTCTCCTAACAGTATATTTGCTCATTCTGATTGCTCTTTCAGTTATAAATAGCAAGAAAAGCTAGTAAGTTTCTACTCAGATTAGTTATCTCAGCAAAATCCTACTCTTTTTTTTTTTTTTACAACCTCAAATTTTTATCTCAATTCAGGAAGTGAAACAGCAGTGGGAGTCAGAGCAATATTCTTATTTATTGTAAATAGAGAAGACCTCCTAGCTTGGGAAAGACACTTCCATCTCCTTCATGGAATATATAAATGTTTATCTTCTTACTCTGGTCTGCACAATCTGTTTGCAGAGGTGACAACTTGCTACTGGAAAAAACTTTCACATTTCAGGCACATTTACAAAGCTATATATGGCATCACTGTATCATGATTCATTGTACACGCAGATCATTAGATGTCAGAAAACAGTCTTCAAAGCCCAGCTTGTAAGTCTCCACTATTTTGGGTCTGTTTCTGTGAAAAAGTTCCAGCCAGCTTTGTAAATACATGGAATGTTTTGATCAGTTTTCATTTTTAAAAAGTAATTACTTTTCGTCTAAATGGACAGATTTTAGAGGTTGAAATGAATCATAAAAAAAAAAAAACACTAGCACTTAATGTTGGATATTTCTATACCTACTTAAAGCATTTGAACTGTCCCTCTGAAAATGACAGAATTACTGAAGTCAGTAAAATCATGTCCTTGGTTATGTATTTTCAGACTCGGTTATTATTAATTTTTTAATTATTTTTGCTTTTAGAGTTATATGAGGCTCAGGTACCTTAGAATATATCTTAGAAGCATAAAGTATCAGGTAAGTTTTGCAAAGTTTACTTGCAATTTTTATTCTCTGCTCTCTTAAAGAGTGATCAAATGACTACAGAATGGTATTGGTTTTATTCAGGTCAAGTAGAAAATACTCTTTCCCAGTGAGCTGTTACCTGTTGGCAAAAAGTACTCCTCTTCCATACTTCTGTGCTCTCCAGAACGTCTGACTGGAAAATAGGAATTGGCTAATTGTTACTGATTCTTCATGCCCAACACTAGCTAGTGTAATATACTGTGCTTAAGTGACACTAACCAGCAAATTCCAGCTTTTTCAGAGTGTGCCAAGAAATTATTATCTGCGGCTGCACAATGATCAGCATGCAATAGGAGCCCCTTTCGATAAATGTAGGTGTGCTTTCAGTGTATTTGTTTTTATTTAAATATTATCATAGAAAAATATGACAGGAATGTCAATAACTCAAGATATTTAGCACTAGATTCTACACTTGTCTTTTGAGTTCAGTTTTATTAAATGATATCTAGATTTTCCTTTACTTTGTGTATATCCATGTCCTACTGTTCCTCTTGTAAAAACAGAAAAAGACAGAGATGAGTTGCTGAATTTTGTTTTTTTTGTCTGGTCACAAGTTCAACTATTTTTACCTCTAGGATGAATTTCACGTAGCTTTTCCATGCATATGCTGAATGAGAATTCACTTAATTCAAGCCAACTCTCTGCTTCTCATTATAATAAATTTGCATTTTATAAAATTCTTTTGTTCTAGATCTCTGCATTTTCCCTAAACTAGATTAATAGTTTCACTATCAACCACTGAAATGAAGCAACTTTTGCAGTACAAAGCTTTTAAACAGTAGGCAACAGTAAAGCACAGTATTTTAACATAAAATATTAAGATTATGGAATACTAGGAAGAATGTCTGTAAATAGAATATGATATTGTGCAGAATACTAGGACTGATATACATATTTATTTTAGAAAAGATCTAGTAGAAGAACAGCACAACCTGTACATACATTATCATGATGACATTTGTTCATTCTTGTCATGGATGTGGAAAACTGAATGTTTAATGAACTAAATTTAAATTGAAAAGTCAGTGCCTCACATTTCTTCAGAAAAGAACATGTGAAAAGTTATATTAGTTCTGACCAAGTGTTGATGTAGCTTGCTTATGTTATTTCCAGCAGTGATCATTAGGAGACTGCCAAAGGGAAGAGTACCATCAGGTCAAGCATGCATGCTTCTGCAGATACTCTTCAATCTACAATTATTTTCAATTCAGGGTGTTTTGTGAGGCTACTGAGATTTGTCTGCTTATCCCCTTTGTGCTCTGACTTCCAAATACTTGTCCAGCCTCCTTTAGAATCACAGCAAAATTTCTTTGTAACAGAAAATACCACAATCACTGCTGTCAAATGTTACCATTTTAATCGTGAGTTAACATTTTAGTGATACCTACCTTCCTAACAGTATTTCTGATAGCTATATTTTTTACTACTTTAAAGCTATAATACATTAATTATGCCTTGGCATGGTACACATTTTTATTTGATAGTGGTATCTTACTATATTTTGTATTTCTTAGACTCAGAAGGACTAGCACAAATGTGCAGTAAGTAGGTGGCTGGAGTTAATTTTCCTTACAGATATGAGTTCATGCACACCGGCCATTCTTAGGAGTTAAAGGAAAACTGGGAAACTACCAGAACTGCAGCAAAAATAGCTTCAGCTGGCACAGCTGGATGTTGAAGAACTGTCCAAACCCTGACTCCACACTGGCTGCTGGCTATAAAGGTGAGGAAGAACTATCCTGTATTTTGATCTTTTACTTACACATAAATTTGTTTTAACCTACAATCTTTAAACAATCTCATAGACCAAGCCTATAATCAGCTTTATTTCATTTCCAGGATTTTGCAGCATCAGAAAAATCCACTTCCTAAATTCTTAGAGAATGTTAACCTAAGTGCAGGAATGAAAACCAAGCAGATCACACCAATTACCTCAGCAGCAAACTTCTAAATGTGGTAGGCTACTAAACGTTTTCACAGTTTCTATCCTGGGGCATCAAAACCTCAGCATGGCATACTAAAAGCACTTCCCATTCAGCATAAAACTTACCAGAGCGAGACAACTTATTTTACTGTCCTTTATAAGCAAACTCTTCATTTGGGATTTCTAAAGCTAATGCTTTAAAACATATGCTCCTTGAGGCAAGGACTTATTTTTAATATGCACTTTCTACAGCATCTTCTGCAATACAGAACTGATGCTGAATTGAGTTGCAATATGAACGTTAAACACCAGGTCAGGCACTTACTTCTTTGCAGAGATTCTTTCTGGTTTTGGAGAAAAAAGTGAGGCCAATAATTTCCTTCAAAAGCTGTGAAAGGAAAAACAAAACAGGAAGAATTTATCCTCTGAGCACAAGGAAGTTAAAAATAAATAAACAAATATACAAATATTCAAACATAGCACAAGTCAAAGCAGTGTCAGCAGATATAAATTGTGTCCTGCCACACAAAATTGAGCAGAAATTACAGTGAAAAACCACATAATTCATCTTGTAATAAAAAAAATTACAACTGGTAAAACTACCAAACAAAAGCTTTTACAACCAAAAGCTGCCAGAAATCCCATACAATACGGGGTTTCCTGCACTTCACCCTTGAATCCTCTGTTCCTTATCAGAAATCTGTGGAATAAAACTTTCCTTGTGTTTTGGAATTCTTATTCCACCATATGGATAGAAGTAGTGGAGGGAACAGCCAAAACGGGGAAAACATGGGAGAAGTAATGTCCCATGTGTTCTTCACAAGAATCATGGGATCTGTAGCTGAACAGTAGGGAATCCCCAGGCCTAGTTTTCGCTTTTGCTGCTCATGTTAAGGCGGAATGATGAAAACTGCTATCTGCTTCCTTCCACACACCTCTTATTCACAAAGCCTGTTCTGGTTATGAGAAGCCAAGGACTGTTTAACAAATATGGAGTACAGTATGGTGCCTCTTCCACCACAAACCCAGACCTACTGCATGCGTGTAACTGCACAGTGTCATCATACATACCCAAAGATTCTTTCACCTAGCAGCTTGCTTCCTGTCCAAAGTGCAAAGAGAGTAAAACAGGTGGCAAATCAGGCTGCCACAGCCAGTCTACAAGCAGTGAGCCCTGTGCAGGAACAGAGGTAGTGCATGCATGGAATGAGCTCCCACAGAGTAAGTAACTGGATAGCAACAACCAAAACAAGCTGTAAGAAAAAGTATCCAGTGGGCTTCAGAAATGGGCTACTCCTTTTTAAAGTTTGTCAGGTCCAGTATTTCTTAGGTAACAGGAGCAAATATCCTGTCAAAACCATATAATTCTCTGTTATATGTTTAGGATCTTTTTCAACAGAGAAAATGTTATGGCAGAAGGTTTCTTTAATCACATAAACCAGGCCAAGTCTGCACACATATGCAGGCCAAGCTCTGCTAGCTTCTGTTGGTTCCTTATATTCTGAAGACACTAAAAGCCTCTAGGGAGCTCACTAACCGTAAGGGACTCTCTAGCCAGTTTTACACTGTGCTGCTGATGTGATGTAATATTTATCATGTAATATCTCAAGGACTGCAGGAAAACAGATGTTCTGTCTTGCATGTGAGGCTAAGTTAAGGAACAAGAGGGCAATTTGGAGTTCCAGCACATGCCTTTGCTATATATGTGAGATACAGACATCTCCAACTTCTCTGTCAGTCTATGCCTCTGTTCTCAAAAGAATGCTTATTTTAAAGGATGCTATCTGCATAACCTACTCTAAGCTTTTAAGAGCTAAAATACTGCACTGGTGGAATTGTATACAATGAATATCTAGACAGAAGGGAAATAAATCAAGGTTGTAAGTTCAGTGACAGAAGTGTTCCCACCCCAGTTGTTCCAATAGTTTTAAATGACATTTATTTCAGCCAGTTTTCTATATTCTCTTCACAGGCTGTGAAGGTAAATACAGATTTGCTGAGTAAAATCTGACTTGCAAAATATGTCCCTTAACACAGAACAAATGGATTAAACACAAAAATTGTATTTCTCTCCATTGGTGTAAAGGAAACCCTAGGTAACTGCAGCGTAAATGCCAAGGCAGAAGTTAAGTGAGATATATTCCTTCTAACCTTCTTCCTAGATACTGTGTCCTTCGCAGTGGGACAGTGCTCTATAAACAAAAAATGAAACTCAAGAGTACAATGTAACACAATTTTTCTAAGATGGAGTAAGTTACCAGCATAATAACTTCTTGATAAATTAAACAAGAACATTTCTACAAGAAAGAAATAGCAAAAACCAATCTCATTAGCTGTTGAGATGCAATATAGACTCACTGCACGGCCAGCACTTCCACAATTGCCTGACACGCTCCTCAAAATCATTGTAGATCCTGCTCACTCTGGCTTGTCCTCTATGAGTTAGCACTGGCAAATAACTGTTTGAATTTTTGCCAGTGTTTCAGTACAACCTCTTTGATCAGCCTGCACTCGGCAGGCATCTCCAAAACACAGCATGCTTCTTCCTCTGTCCTTCCAAGTTCCCAGCAAACCATTCATCACAAGAAGTACACCACAAAAAGTAGTATCGAGCTAACACTCTTCACACCTAGAGTTGCTGCTGCCTTGTTTGAACCCCTTTATTTTGGTATGTCCATATCTTCAATAATCTATTACTGTTGGTTTAACAGTTTTGCAATCGCTACAGTTTAATCCCAAACTACAAATACAATATTAATGGAATTTGAGAGCATGTAACAGATGCCTCCAGAGGATATCTGACTTGCAGGAATTGAAAGTATGTCTAAAACATTATTTCAAGAGAGATCTATCCAGAGAACTTCATGTAAAACAAAAGCCTAATACTTTATGAACAAATATTTTAGACCAGAAGAGTTTGGTTTACAAAGCTTTTAAAATTCAAAATTCATAAGTCTAAGCTTGCCAAACAGTTACAAAATGTTACAAATACTCCAAGTCTGCTATTTAGATTAAAACATCGAATGTAATAATCATTCTGAAATATACTGGAGGCATGCAACAGTTATACTGAAAATAATTAAGGATATGAAATCCATTGTAAAGTTTTGCTCAAACAATAGCTGATAAAACAAATACAGGGCAATTTGCTGAATATCTGCCAATCAGTCTGTATCCTGTCAGATCAAACTATTAAACTAATCACAGTATGGTAATTATTCTCAGCATTTACATTCTTTTTCTGACACATAATTCTGAGGAGATGATTAAATTTTTATGGCAATGTTATTAACCATTCGCAACCACGTGAAATGACAGATTGCATAGATGCAGCAAGTGTTATTGCCCTATGCAAAAGTTGTATCTAGCAACCATTTAGGAATTCTCTGCTGAAAATGCTGTCCTACTGGTAAATAATTTCTAAACTACTGAATTCTTTCTGACTGACATTTTTCTGTTACTGCAAGTATTCTGTATTCCTTTGAGAAATCGAATGATTTTGAATTGACATGAAATATTTGACTTTGAATTGCTCAGTAGAATTTTAAACAGAGTTTTACTTTTCTTAGGTAAGGGAAGTTTAACTTTCAATTCCTATTTGGCTCTAGTTGGCCTGATTGCCTTGAGAATTATACCTGTCAAGGTGCAGATTCTGTGTGGTCAGTCTGACAGCAATACAATCCAGACAGGGAAATTGATTTACTGCGACGAAATAATTTCCTTTCTATGTCACAGTTAGTATGAGATTTATCTATGGGAAAATACAATTTTATGTTGTAATGACTTCAATAAATGTATTTCACAACAGCTAAATGAATGAAAACAAAGTATTTTCATTTGATGTAAAATGCTGAAATTAAAACCTTTTATAGTTCCAAGCAGAAACAATTAAAGATTTCTGTTCTGTAAAGGGTTCAGTTTTTCTTCTCATGTGGGACAAAAAGAAATGTTGAAATAAGACGTTCTGGAAAAGACAAGAGCTTTAAAATAAACTACATAAGCCTAAAATGAAATTTAATAGCAAGGGTTGTGCTAGAGTCTTGAATGTAATACTCAATCAGTTGCACATATTCATGATGATTTCTCCACTGTATGAAATTATTAAATTTCTTTGTCTTTAGCAAAAAAAGATGGCTGAACAGCATAAATCAAGGTAAATTCCTAGTTACATACTTAGTAAGAACTATCATGACTACACAAGTATTTCATAAGGATTCATGCAGTTTTGATTATTGAAACAGCTGAAGTGCTGAAGCCTGTAATCAATATGCCAGCATCTCTTGTTAAGTAAAATCTAAAACTAACAGTTTTTAAATGGTTTTAAATTTCTGCAGGTTTTTAAATCAGGCTAATTCATGTTTACTGCTTTTCTTTAGTTATTAAGGAAAAGAGAAAGTGTGTCTTCTAGTTTCTATCAGATTTCACATCAGATATATGTCCTTACAAAGAACAAACACATTTCTAGTTAGAGACAGACTCAATGTATGGAATTTGGATGCAAATCCATGAAGAGGAGAACTGGAGTCCTTGCTTTAACTCATCCTAAAGAGACGATTTGGATCCAGAGTTTGAAATGACTAGCATCTTGCATCCACATCAACTTCTTATGGTTCAGGTATGCCTCCAAAAATTGTCTGATTGAAAAAGCTTACTTGACAGAATGAAACTTCTATTTGTTTTCATAGACTCCAACCTCACAGAGCGTTTCAAGGCTCCAGAATGCTGATACATACCAAAGCAAGAAGACTGCACTGAATTTTCTAGATCTTTTAGGCTTTTGTGTTTAAACTCAGGTGAATCTCTATCCTAGAAAACAGAGTCCTTTATAGATGAGGCTCTATTTGCAGTTGCCAAGAAAGCCTGTGGCTGAGTAGGAGTTGACAGTAATTTTCCGTCTGATTGCATCTACTTATCTATCATATGAAGTCATGATTAAGAATTTACAAGCATCTGCATTTGGGATTAGTACCCATGGTCAGGTACTTTACTTGATCTTGATTGCAATGGTGCTAATTCAGGGAGTGCAGTTATACCTGTTGTGAGAGTTTACTAAAGGGCTGAGTTATTTATATTTTAATTTTTTCAGTGCTAGAAGTAAGTCAGTGATTTAAGAGTAATATGTGTCCTCATGCAATTTGAACTATATGGTTCATTAAATGTAGCAAACACAATGAATAAGAAATAAATTTAACTTTGTTCAAACTAAAGCAAGTGAATTATGCTATTTAGCAGCTCTCAACCTGTTTTTGAAATCAGAACTGTAACTATAATTATGGAGACTATATAGAAGAGATGAAATTAAATCATTGCCAAACCACGGCAAATCAGGTTCACTCTCGAAGAATTCATTGAAAACACTATTGCAAAAGGAATGAGTAAGAAGGCAGAGTAGCTACAGAGTCAGTTAATTTACCTGTCAAGTCTTTTTAAAAAGTTACTCAGGCATCTGATATTTTGGTTGGACCAAAAAAAGACAGAACTCTTTAAAATACTCAAGAATTGCATTGAATAAAATGGAGGAATACCTTAAGAGTCATGTAAAATTTTTAGACTGGAATAATTTCCTTGTTTTCCAGCACAGGATCCTTTGTATCACATAATTTTTCAAAAATGTAGTGCAATCACATAGCTCATACTTACTACTTTCTGCAGTTTGTATAACAAAGGAAAAAGATTTTGACCATCACTATACATAGAAGATACACAGCTTCCACAATGACATTACTAGAGCACTTTGAAAATATGAAAAATTAAGGCACTTGGCAGCTAGGAAACACAATGTAAATACATTAAAAATATATTCCTTGTATCTAGGAAACCAGTTTTAGGGAATGATCCAACAAATCGGTAACCACACTTCTAAAAAAAGTTAAGAACAAATAGTCCCATTTCAGTCATGTACTACTAAATGTGCAGCTGTGTTTTAAGATGCAGTAAGAGAGAAGAAAATGCTTAAACTTAATTCTGATGATTGTGGGAGAGCAAGACCTGAACCTCACGTTTTATAATATTACAATGGAGTCACCCACTTTGCTTCAATACATGGGTATTTTCCTTCAAATCATATACCAAGACAAAGCCAAGCACCTTAGACTTACCAGCAGATTGCAGAAAACTGCAGAAGATAAGCAGTACTACTGTAGGAAACATGATGCATGCCCTAACTGCAGAGGTTTTCTCAGCACTGACTTGCATTCAAAATGGGCAGTACCAATGCTGCCACTTGCTAGGCTTACCTCTTCAAGCTTGGGTGCTTTATATATAGAATTGCAATGCCCTCCCTTATTCCCATGGCTTGCAGAAATTGCAACAGCAGAGTACCCGCCAAACAGGATCTCCTCTTTATCAAGTTCAACACACCTAAATGCCATTTAGAAAGAAAAGAAAAAAGAAAACACAAGCCTCCTTCAGTACATTCTCATTCTCACAAGGTTTTTATAATGGTTTCTATTCATAGCAGCTCAAACACTTTAAACTTCATTTATTAAACAAATTTAGTATTACACCCAAAAGCAAGATATGAAGAGACAATACACAAATTATGATCATTATCTGATAAGGAGAGGAATAAAATTGGATCAGTACGCAAGAAGTGCAGGAGTTCTGGAACTGCTGGGAAGAATGTGTGTATAGAAGATGGTAAGGCACTTAAGAAAAGAGATACAGATCTCAGATTTTTTTGTTGACTCTCATTAACTTTAATTTACTCTCCTGAGTGACTGTGTTCATTTCTCCCTTGCATAACATTTTAGACAAAATGATAAATTTTGTCTTAGTAAAAAGGGCTTTCCATGGTACAGATTCTTTCCTGAGTTTGCAAAGGGAGCTCTTGCCTACCACTTACCATTACCAATGGCAGAGGGCAATCTGTGTTACAAAATGGAAATGGCTATTGTACTGTGGTACTTTGGCAACTCTGAGAAGTTAATTTCCACCTTCCTACTAACATCCCAAAGATAATTTCTAATTCTTTTACAACGCTCAGGTCTCTCCACATCACAGGTGAAACACTGAATACACTGGATACGTTCTCTATGTCACTGCCATCACTCAACTGACACAATATAAGAACTTGGTTCAGGAAAAACAGTCTAATTGGAAGACAACTTTTCCCTTAAAATATACAAGGTATGGATTACATCTCCATATGAATCTCTTCAGCATTTCCTGTTTCACCTATGTAATTCTTATTTTATGTAATTCATTACTTTCCTGGATTCTGATTGTTTTGCCTTTCTCTGGTATCATTTCTTTGCTTAAAAACTGGCTCCTCACCATGTTTTCAGACTTATTGCTTCTGAGTGGTGGGAAAAAGCAGAGTGACCGCTCTCTAATGTAATTAAAGCCAAGGCTCAACCTGGTTGTAATTGAAATAAAAACATTAAATTTTAATTGAAATGAAGGTCTGATTTTTTTTATTTCTTTTCTCTTTTTCTTTTTTTTCCCCTCCAGCAACTGAAGGACAAAGTATATGGTTATTGGCAACAGAATTGTGACCCTAAATTCCAACATTTCTGTTGAAAATTTTCTTCATCTTCTTAATAACAAAAGAAAGTAAATGAACAAAAGCAAGAAAAAAAATAATCATCTCTTTAGTTAAACTGTAGACACTTAAAAAAGAACTCTACAACAAGTATTTGACTACATCTAAAAACTGATCATTATCATATCCCATGGTTTCAATGGGATTGGGAACATTTACTATTAAAGTCCTCCACAAGATAAGAACAATCTCATTACCTTTGACTCTGTAGCACTTGATGCATCTTTTTTCTGTTTTGCTTACAGATCCTTTTCACAGAATTCATCTTAATGCAGTTAAAATAACTGAACTTTAAAAATTAAATGTAATAATGTGAGAACTGTCTTTTGACTCCAATATTTACATCTAATATGTGACTTCTACATAGCTGCCTTCTGGGATGCAGGAGTTCATATACTTTAGAAGTGCATAACTGCCCAGGACTTCCTGACTGAACAGGACCTTTTTCAAAAGGCATCACATAAATACCCTGTACCACTTGTCTCTTCTGAAAATGTTGATTAAAATGCAAAAATATTAAGTCCTCAAAACAGTCTGACTAATTAGACAGATACTACAATATATCTATAATTATTATGATATCACAACTGTACTTATCACATTAATTTCTGGTAAATCTGCTCTAAGTTTTTATTAATGAAATGCAAATCAGAATTTAATTTTTCATACTTTTAAGAAGTAGCTACTCTGTGATTATCAGGACCTGTAGTGT
Source organism: Melopsittacus undulatus (assembly GCF_012275295.1). NCBI lineage: Eukaryota > Metazoa > Chordata > Aves > Psittaciformes > Psittaculidae > Melopsittacus > Melopsittacus undulatus. Next base: position 49,941,326 of record NC_047530.1, read on the forward strand.
TGCTACCAACTCGAACTTGATCACTGAGAGTGTCATACAGAAATTTATCTTTGACAGAAAAAAATTAAAAAAAACTCATCACTGTTGTCAAATAGATATTTCAATTTGTTACATATTTACATAATCTTTCTGTCAAGCGGTAATAAATGAAAACAGCTGATTTTAATGAGCATTCTGTGATTTGCTCATTTCCAGAGCTGGGGAAATTTTTGCTATTAAAGGTATCAGATTAACACCTCTTAGAACTAAGATCACTGGTAATGTCTGAGAAGGTACCAAAGCCTTTATATACCACCTAACAGCTAATTTTCCTCTTCCATTACCATGTATTCAAGCTTTTCTCTGTAGTCTTTATGTTTACCAAAACCTTTTATGCCTTTATTATATGAATCTTAGGAAATCATGAAATGCAAACGCTGGCAAGAGTTATTACAAATGCTTATCCAAAATGTTGGTTTCAGTCCCCCATACTTGTAGCAATGTTCATAGCTGACACACATGATGAGGAGTCAGGCTAAAGATTTACCTTCAGCTATCCTGGAAGGAATTTCACTGAATGAGCCTAAATACTTATGTTTTGGCAAGTAACTTGTTATTTTATGAGGACATCCAATGATGATGTAAATACAATTAATCAAAAGCACCCATCTACAACTACTTTTAAGCCAGGATTCCAGACCAAGAAAAAAGCATTTGCTGCAGGAGTATAAATTACTATGTCTGTAGTACTTTCAGTAGGAAAGTCTGACATTTCAGGGAAACCTCATTTTGGTTTTTTGTTTTATAGACTGTTTCAAGGTAACATTACTTATTTTCTATTAGCATACCTTTTTTAGCATATTTGAACATACCTGGTGTCATGGGTTCAGCAGTAGCTCATGCTCTGCCAGGGAGGACGCGCGACACCTGGTATGAATAAAGACTTGGAAAGAAGTTTAAAAACCTAAGAACATGAAACTGGAAAATAAAATTGCTACATGAATGAGATTTCAAGCCAATTTTATCCTGTCCAAAACAGCACTGCAAATTTGTCTTAGGAATGTGAATAGCCCTATGCTGTAACACATACTAGATATTTTACGTCTGGGTCTTCTGTTCTCATAAAAAAATAGCTTAAGTGAAAAATTGAGAAAAGAAAGGTAAGTATCAATATTAGGTATTTCACATAAAACTCTTAAAATACATGTGAGAAAATTCAGTATTGTGAACATATGGAAGGAAGAAAAGGAGAGGTGCAATGACTAGTCAAGTCAGAATGAAAGGCAGAAGTATTAGTGCTTCACCTTACGCACGATAATTTCATGAGTATTCCTCTATTTCAAAATAAATCAAAAGATAGCATAACTGACATTACTATTCCAGACATAACAAAACAAACTCCCATTTTTTCTGCCTGTTTCTCTTTGTTCTCTTTCAGGTAATTTAGCTTGGGAGCAAAAGGATTGCATACATGGCTGTTTCTCTAGGCTAAGCTTACTGCGCAGATCAAGGGCTCCTGTCTAGTTGCCTGAATAGCTGGCAGGCAATCAGCAAGGCAGAAACCTCATAGCCAGCTTGTTGCCTCTGCTGCCGAAATGCTTTCCAAAAAAAAAACCCTGTCAGTAAAATAGATACATATTCTGAGAATGTTCCAATTGTGGTAAATAAGAGAGTTTAGGCTGAAAACTATTCACCAAACAAACAAACAAAATCATAACCAGCTGTGCACTTACCTGCAGCCTATGTCTCACTTTTAGGACCCCCTTACACTTAGGTTCGTCTGTGTGTGTGTTTCTACATGACCCTCTTCATGTGTTTTTGTACACTTAAAACTCCTTCCTCAAATGGTGGCTAGAAGCAGCCCAGTGTGATCATGCTATCACACACTAAGTAATCCACCTTACACTTTTAGAAAAAATCCATTCTTCCTACTTTCTTTTGCTCACCATCAAATCCCCTTCATGATACCTAGAAAATGGCCCATAATTCTGGAGTTTATCAGACACAGTTACACACAAACAGGAAAAAGAATGCTACTAGTAGACTGTTAGGGCTGCCACTCAGTTGGAGTCAGCTCTGCTGTCCTTGGGTATCTGACTATAGATATTTAAATGTAAAATTTCATTAAACATTGTAGATTATGTTTTTGCTGCAATGTACAGAGACACAGTATCTACAGATATTATGGAGGATTTAGTTTCTCGTTTTACAGTTCATATAGATGAAAAGAAAATACAAACTAAGAAACAACTAACAGCACTCTTTCACTGTTCCAAAAGTAGCACTTTTACATTTTTCAAAATCACTTTTGTACTCACATGAGTGTAAAGTCAAGTCTTTCCCATATACTTGTTAGGAAAAAACTAGAAAATAATGTAAACCACATGCCTTTCAAAGTGGCAAAGACTTAATCAATTGGTACTTATCTTTCAATTATAATTTGTTTGGGACAATGGCCTGAGACCTCCCCGTGTTGGCTTTATGCCTCTGGCATTCGATTTGATGAATATGTCAGACACTAAAGCTGTGGGGATCTTGGCTGGTGTCATTCAGTCTTCGTACCCTGCCAGCACTAGAGGCTGAAAAAGCCTGCCACTCCCACAATTCTCTAAAGCATATCCACTGTCCTGAAGACAAACTTAGACAAAATATTGGAAGGGTTTCTGGAGTAAAGCAGAGAGAGTGTGTGTGTGTGGTGTGTGTCACTGTGAGAGTGTGCTCTTACATGATACCTTCCTGTGCACAGGGACATAGGGAAGGCAAGCTGTTTGATCTCATCTCCCACACTCTCTTCTCCTGCTTCTGAAATCTGTGTTGTTGATGCTGGCCTAAACTGGTTTGAATTCTGAACTCTTGAGCAGTCTGGGCTCCACACCTTGTTCTAACACTTATTCCTAAATTCTGGTCATTTTAGGTACAGTGCTGACAGGAAAGAACAGAACAATACAGAGAGAGAAACCACAGAAGGAATACCTCCTTTATTCATGTTTGTCTTCTATCTCTTGATACTTGTGTATGGCTTTTTAATTTAAACATCTCTCAAAGACTGTAATTGTGAAAAAAATCTGTGCAGTATCTCTTAAGGCCAAACTTATCTTCTAGTGTTTAAGTAGAAGACATTGATACACTGTCACTTGCTTCTAGAAGTGAGGTATTCCTTCTTGCTACTTCAGGTTTATTCAGAATGACCTCATAGCAAAGTCTAGAGACAGATTAGACTTTATGCTGAATTAACTCCAAACTCGGTGTCCTCCTTTTCAGCTGAAACAGAAAACATTGATGCCATTTTTTTTCTTTTTAATTTTCTAACGTATTTTTTTCTCCAAGTTGTATTAACATGGAGAACTTTTATCCTATCAGCAAAAATCTGGGAAAGCACACGTCCATTTTTTATTTTTTTTTTCACAGCTTTTAGGCTTTACCAATTCAGTGGTACTCCTTTTCAAAAGGAAATTCAGGAGTTAACCTGAATTATATGTTAGTAGTTCTCCCGTGCAGCATGCATTTTGACTCCATATAATAGAGCAAAGGAATGGAAAGCATTACACATGAAAGCAACTTGGTCCAAATGTTTCTAGCTTATTTAGAACCGTTTGCTAAATCACATGAACAGGAAACAGCCTAAATTCTCCTAATTGCTATACTCATAATTGCCATGCAGCTGACCTAAACCTGTAGTTTGTAATTAATGTTCAAACCAGACTTAGCAAAAATAATTTGCCACTTGTTACATCACAGTTCTATTAATTTCATAATCAGACAGATTTTATTAACAGATATGGAAAGAAAAGCAAATATTTTGTGTGAACTAGGAATCCATTAAATACAAGCTTTGACCTCTGCTGGTTAGGAAGTAAAATAAAACCTGTATTTGCACAAATATTAAGAGCTGGGAACAGGAAGTCAGTGGCAATCACATGTTTAAAACTTGCCACTTAATGTGTGTGCATTTTAGAACAAATAGTCTGCAACTGATGCTAATACAATGTATCTGCTAAGATAATACGGTCAAGCATATACTTGTGTTTACTCCTTTACGTGACACATTCTGATTCTTTTTCTTTTTTATGCATTTTGGTTGACTTGGATCTAAAAAAAAATAACACAAAAAAAAGTAACTGATATTTACAAGTTCTGAATCATGGTAGAACAGATTTGTAAAACATGACTTGTACCTTATTCTGGAATTTGGAATCCTCTTTCCAGTTCTAAAGAAATTAAGTTATTGGGAGAATTAAACAAAGTTAAGGGTGTAAAAAACATTAAGGGATTAATGAGGGTGGTTTCCACGCATAAAGTTTCAAGAACAAAGGAAATCATAGCTATTTTTCCCATCACCAGAGAGCACTATGCATGGAGAATCGTAAAGAAGAATGCATTCAGAGAAGTCATTCATCCTCCTGCAGCAAGAATGAACAACTTGCACCACTTTCACATACCTCTTCTTTTGACTAGTACAGATACATGATGGAACTGCAGCTGCAACTTGCAACTCCTATTTATAGCTGCTTGACCTCTTAGCTCAGACAGCTACATTTCTGTCATGTGTCTGTCAGCTGGTCATTTAACATATTAAGACTTCACTGTTTGGAGACCACTTTCTGTTTATTTTCATGTAGAATAAAGATGTCAGCGCTATGTCTTCTCACAAAGATTTGACATTTTTGTCCTTGTTTTTCACCCTAATACACTCTACAGATTCAGACCTGAAGGCTTTTTGCTTTTGTGTGTGACTAAATATAACTGAATCTATATGCTATTATCAGTCACACTGCCACAATAAGAATAGGTTTGTTTTTTCAAGGGAAAATACTGTTTAATTAAGTGCACATGCACTTTTAATACCCTGAGATTCTTCAGAAAGATTAAATGTAATAAAGTATGAAGAATAAGTTTGAAAATGAGAAACAAACATTAAATTACTTCTATTTAGCAGCTGCTATTTGCAGCTTCACTTTTCAGTTTCTAAACTGAGTACAATATAGTACTGAATTGCTGCACTGTACAATGTAGTTATATCTTTAATATCTCAAGCTTGGATTTTCTCCCCCTTGGGTCAGGTGGTGAGTATCTCACATGTGAATGTACAGAACAAATATAAAAACTATTTCACAGAACTTAAGTAGGATAGAGCTTTTTTTTTTAGTCCTTACACTTGTGAGCATGACTACTTCCTTGTCCTCTTTGTTAAAGTAATTGGTAAATTAGTAATAGGTACCGTCAATAAGCTGTTAATCTTTTTTATTCTAGACCTTCTTTCCTTTCAGGTACATGTTCTACTAGTTTAATTATTGACTTGAAATATCGAGAATCTCAGTGTTCAATTTAAGAACAAGCAGTGGGAGGAATAACAAAAACATGCATCTATGTTAGGTATCTATAATACAACATAAATATAAGATAATCATCAAATGTATTTTCCTAAGAAAATATCCAAATAAGCTAGATGATTTAATTATTATAACAGGACTCAACATATGTTCCATCTGCTAACATTTACTGTATATATAAATGTATATACATACTGTATCAGTATACATAAATATGTGCATACAAATACACATACAGATATATATTTGTATATATATGTATACATAAATATGTATATACATATTTGTGTAGATATATGTGTATGAATATACATATTGTATGTATAGTCATACTGTTCTTGTGAATTGAGAGAACTGTACTGCTCTCAGGGTGACAGCTCTATCCAGAACTAAAAACTCTGACCAATCAAGGTGCTTAATGTGGCCCAAAGCAGTGAAAATAATGCAGGGTCAGGTTTTGTTTCACTGATGTAATTCTGGCATGAGGTAGGTAATTCTGTTTGAGTTAACGTCACAGTTGTTCCAAGGCCTGTGAGTGCCAAGCTGTCTGTAGGATACTTATCTTAGTTTCTCTGCAGAGTATGAGCAAAGTACTTGTTTGTTGAGAATATGAGGTATATGAGACCTTGAAATCGCCTGTGGGAAATCTGGCAAATTGAACTGCTCCTATGTTTATGTGTTTTAAATAAAACTAATACACCCATGAATGCTGGTAGTTGCTGAAGTCTCATGGACTTAAAAGGTAATATTCCTCAAGTTTCACAAGCAGAGCAAAATTGATATCTGAGAAGTAGCAGAATGTAAAACAATTTAAACAAAAAAACAAAAAGAATAACACCCAAACAAAATCAAAAACACACAAAACCACAAACAAAAAACAAACAAACAAAGCTGGAACTTTAGCTTTTCTTTTTGGACAAAGTCTTGGGTGACATGGTCTAGAGTTTGGTGTCCCTGCCCATGGCAGGGGATTGGAACTTCGTGATGTTAAGATCTAAATGATCTTAAGGTCCTTTCCAAATCTAACTGCTCTATGTTTCTGTGATTCATCATCTTTATCTATCTTCTACACATTACCAGGCAGAACTCCATTTATTTTTTTCACTGATCTTACCCAAAAAGCTAGAGCTTATGATATTTACATACACTCTCATCAATTGTTACAACCTCTTACTTGGTGGAGTGGTGCCTATGTAAATGTGCAGATTCAAGGAAATGCCATGCATCCCTTGCTGTCACTGAGGAAATGTATGTTTCTTGTTACTCTCGGGTTTGGCAGCCTCTGGATTCTCAACCAGAAGCAGACACTGTAAGGTCTGATGTTTCATACTGAGTCAGAAAAAATCATGAGGACCTTCTTTGTATTTAGGAGGACCTTTGTATTATCCTTTCTTCTCCTGCAAGAACAGCAAGTACAAGTGTGAGAGATCCTTACTTTGTTCTGCAAGGCTTCATATAGAAAGGTGAGTATCCCATGAAGCTTGATTTTGAGAACAGAGTGAAATTCAGCTTCAAGCAGCATACTGCATTCCTACTCATTAGTATTGCTATACCTATCTTCAACCTACATCTATCACAGTTATGATCTTGCTTGAGTTTCTTCCAGTAATGCATTGATAAAGAAGACTACATACCATTAAATGTAATAGAAATGTTGAGGTCAACACCGTGTACATGATGCATGACAAGTAGTGAGCATTATGGCAGTCCTCCCTGGCTCTCAGGTAAGCTTGTTCTTATAGGTTAGCTTATTGAAAAGACTGCCAATTTGCTAGAACAGCATTGCTGATGACTACAGCCTTTTTCCAGAGCTTTCATCAAACTTTCAAGAATCCTGAACTCAGACAAGGGAGTCTGCTGAAGATAAGGACTGTGGCTGCAATTGAAATTGAGCTGTATGGGAAGGCAGCATAGATAACAAAGGACATGTACGATACACTTGCAACGCACTGCTAAGAATGTGCTCTGCAGCATTTTTCATTGACTGCCATTTCCTATACAGTGAAAACTTCATGTCCAAATATACCCTGTTTCTTCCAGTCAAGCAATGAAAAGGCCATGTCATTGTTTGGAAAGATATTTAGTAACCTTTTGTCTTTATATCCAATAGGAAACAATAGGAAGAGTTCTCTGTAGCCAGTAGTTGCTGTCTAATACTTACATATTATAGCCAATACTGGCAAATGGAGATAGTTTTTCTGCAGAAAGGAGAACATCACAAGGGTGCAGGTTTTTTAAATGGCAGTAAGCTAAAGTACATTAGTAACTGTTGAAACACTTCTGCTGGTTTTGCTAGTACTAACTGCATCTTCTGCTATTTTGTTATGCTTGCAATGATGATGGTGAGAGAGAAAAAGGTATTTTCCAGCAGTTTTTACGATTTTTCCCCTAAAGACCCTTCTCCTCGCATCCTACTTGGGATGTGAGCACCAAGAGTAAGCAGTAAGAACAGTGAAGTACCTGCTGCTAGGAGATACAGATTCTACTGTTTTCCACAACCTTATGTGGCAATGCCAGAATACATTAAGGCAGCCCGTATCACGGGATTCTTACTTGGAAAGCACTTTGTCTTGGAGCAAACAAAATAAACTCTGTGCTGAGGACATTTACCATTTATCTGATCATTCATACACAATTGCTTTCGTAACACTAAGTCAGATAGAGAAACCACTGGATTGCTGAAGGCACATTTATTGCCTATAAAGACTGTACCTGTATGAAAGTTCTTCCTGATTGCACAGATAAAAACTGCACAATGCTTAGGACACTGCTGTGTGTACTGCTACACTGAACTGCATCACTGATATTGTAATTCTGAAGATTCTTCTTTTAGCAATGTGTGAAAAATCATATTGTGTGTGATGTCCAAGATTTAGCACTTTAATGCTGTTTGTTTGCTGAACCAAATCTTAAAGAGACCAACAGAAGATAGTTAAAGGATCACAATTAAAAATCTTGTAAGCAAGCATCAAACTCAACAGGTATCTCAACAGTGACATAAACATGATTCACCATGTCAGGATACCCTCAAGCATTTGAGGCTTTGAAATATTTACTGCAGTGTTCTCTAATGGATACAAGTACAAGAATATACAAATAGAAATTGACTCTGGGTTTTTGATTGTTTATTGTCACTGAAGATGCAATCCATCTGTTCTTTTCATGTGGCCTTTCCAAATATTCAGCACATTTTGAGGCATCTGGATTTAATGCAGTCACACTACTGGTTCTGCCACAGGAAATGTTCACTCACAGCTGGCAAGGAGGGAAGTAGGAGAAACTTCCATCTTCACTGAAGTATGTACTGTTAAGTATTAGCATCTAAAATGCCCACATTACTAAAGAAGTAGGATTAAAAAAGACACACTGGTTTCCCCAGCTGCCTTCCACAGACTTGCAAGACTTTATGAATTAAGATCATCGAGGTAACCCTTGCTGGATCTAACAATAATGATACAATCACATATGATTCACAAAAAGACCAGTAACATATCTTTGAGACTGGTGGCTAAAGGCTGCTACTGAGTGGAATACCTCTTTGAACCGAGGAACTTTTGTCTGATTACCCATACGAAATGGTACTGTGCTTGCTGTACCCATTGTAGCAATACAAAAGCAGAACAGCATAAGAATTTGTGGAAATGCTCTATTAACAAGGCTGTTACAAAGCATCTGTGACTTGTGATCTAATAAATCAACTTCTTGTTGCTTTTGCCAGGACAAATTGTACAAACGTGCCTACAACTTGCCATCAGTAAAGACACTGCAGATACTCATGCAAACATGTATCTGTGACAGAGACTTCCAAATCAAAATTCCCATTTTAGTTGGCATTTTGGTTTCCAAAATTCCATATGGTACCATGCTTTGTTGATACCCTTACTTTGGGATCAAGGAAACTTCTGACCAGCTTTAAAAAGTTTGGAGCATTCACCTGAGAGTAGATCAGATAAACTTAATTCATAATGTCCTGGAATCAAAATCCAAACATTCAGCTTATACACTTTTTGATTCCTCATTTATCAGGTTTCTACTTCAAATTAAAAAAAATGCGGAAGTTCTCCCCAGTTCTCTGACACTGAAGCTCCATGGACATAAATGCAAAAATAGGCAGAAGCATTCAGAAATAGGAAGAAGTTTCTAAGACATGATTCTGTCCTTTCCAATATGACAACTAAGACTTTTGGTGATTATCTGTGACATTCTGACATGTGACTTTGGGGCTGTTGTTAGTCTGGACCAACTTAGATGGGCCTGAAGCACTGAAAGCCTACTATCCAATAACACTGATGTTAACTGAACAAAAATATACAGAAGCAGACATAGAAACATTCATCAATGGAATAAAAAAAAAAAGTAACTTAAAAAAAACTCCCAACAAGCTCAACCCTGTAATTATGGCTATCTTAGCTTGTTTGTGGTTTGTGTGGAGCAAAATGCAGTGCTAAAGAGTATCTCTCACTCTCCAAAGACTAGCTAACTCTTCCATTTGTACTACCCCCATGCTATCAAATATTACAACAAATAATTATTTCCAAGCCAAGAAAATCAATTATGAATGTGCTGTGCTGGCTGGTAGGGCATATTCTGACAGACTCAAGTCTTGAAAAGGACTCTCGAAGTTCTAACTGCAATGTAGGGTCATACAGGTGTGCAGGATGCCTGATTAAGAAAATCACCTGGTGAGCTTAAACCATTTCAACCCATGAACTCATAATGAAATGCCTTTATGGCAGGTTATCCTGAAAGATGTTAGCTGATTACTTCAGCTACATTAAAAGCAGCACATCAAACTATCATGCAAATTGAAACCACCATTCAAAAAGTTACATCTAGCTACTCAGAACTACTGCAAACACACAAAAAGATATAAACAACCACCAAATTACTTCTATAAACAGAGTTGCTGTATTTTTCAGTATTTCTCTGGAAGATTATCCAAGCCCTGTGATTCAAGATCTCTATAGATTTCATACTACTTATATGCTGGGGGGGGGGGGGGGGGGGGGCAGGAGGAGAAGTGAGACACACCCCCAACTTCCTGCTAGTGCTGTCTTACTTGAAATGACTTATGAATTTATAGCCACTGCAAACATCTGTGGTAACCTTCCGCATCCTTCAGTAATTGTGACTTACAGGGTGGTGTATTTGATAACTACAGTGCTTTCACCTCTTGGACTCAGAATTTGACCAAAACCAGCTGCATGTGAGCCTTGAACAGTACACCATGGTAAACTGTACTCAAACTATGTGGAAGCATTACAATTTAAATGATGAGACTTCTAAGGGAAAAAAAAAAGAAAAAGAAAAAAACGGGAAAAGGCTGTAAACACAGCTCCCCACCTATAACCTCCTCACAGCCCAGCCTTCTAACTTGCGGCACGTTTTCCCCTCAGCAAACCTCCACAGCCTCAGGCACTCTGCGCACATTCCCCTGCGCGTTCTCAGGACTCACCTCTGAGAAGACATACCTGCTCCTGACCCTTCTCCTCAGTACCATGCTGCAGACCCCTCCTCACATCACTTTCCTCTCACGCCAGCTACAGCCCTTCTTCCCTCCCTCCCTCATTCCCGACCCTTCCAGCGCATGCACAGGCACCCTCAGGAAAAGCCCGCCCTCTCCTTACAGCTGTACCTCACCCAGGAGGAGTTCGCCACGAGGAAAGAGGTAGTTTCTTGCTGTACGGCTTACTTGTCTTCTTTTAAAGCAAAATGCTGCACAGTACGCACTAAATTCGAGGCAAGCACGCAAAATGTGTACTGCCCTTTGCGTAGTATTTGAAGAAATGAGTGGGGAGCAGCCTGACATGGCTTGTCAGGTATTGAACTGTATGTTCATGTCACCTGTGCAAATACCAGAGGCTGGATGGCGAGCTTAGTGGGGGAATGAGCAGAATTTTTGTTAGTGTTAAAATCTATCTAATGCTCCTATACATGAGGAGTATTTATGTTTTACCAGAAGATAGGGAACTGCCTGATACAAATTTCCTTTACCAGTCACTGGAGGAAGTTCTGACTGCCGAATGGCAAATGGAGCTCTCCCCTGTCAACAGGGCTAAGGAAGCCATGCTCTGAAGCTTCCTGCAACCACAGCCCTCTGGTGTATTCCTCAGATGCCTTTTGGAGTCAGGGGTCACTCTGTGGTCTGAAATGTCTGTGGTCAGTCTATCAGAGCCCCCTGAAGCCATCACTTGGAGGGGGAACTTGCTGTAAGTGGTTCAAGAAATTTGTGGTAGGACTGGGTGTACCCTGGCTGGCTGGTTGTTGTGTGTAGCAAAGTGGGAATGGTGTATTCCTGAATGGTTTTTTATCCTAAGGTACAATGCCTGACACTGAGGCTGGCCTGTGTGAACCCAACGGAGTTGTTTCAGGCCTGAGTTGCTTTTCTGTCTCAGTGTTACGTATGTTGCCACAGCCTGCAGCAATTCCATTTGTTCTCCTCTATGAACATGATTTTTTTAACACCAAATTTTACTGTGGTTTTAAAATCTATTGTGAATAATGTGAATATTAAGATGTGTGAAAAAAAAGGTAAACTTTACATACCTGCTGGTAGAAAACAAATGATACCGCTGTCAAAGATTATACCATCTTTACAACTGTCCATGTTTTGAAGGAAATAGCATCCTTGCATGTGAGTCAAAACCTCTCCCAGTCCTGCTTCCCTACTTTAATTTGAACCTAAATTTTCTTTATTTGTAGCATACACTCTTGAGATGCTCTTTTGAAGTGCTTCACAATAATTGAAAAAATAATGAAACACAAAGGTCATTTACATAGATACAGTGTATTGAACTAAATTCAGCTGTGGGATTGATGTAGTCTATTTTGATTACTCAACATTTAGCCTTCATTTTCCTTAAATTCTTTTCTGTAATATATTCAAAAGTATATATGCTCTGCTTTAAAACCTAGTTACCAGTGAGGTGTCAAAGAGCATAATCTTTTGGATGTAATTTAGATCTAGCATGCTAAGAAGATATATTCTAAGCCAAGAGCAAGAAATAAAAAGATTTTTTTTATGTTTTTCATTTTGTAGATCAGTAATAACTTTGTGGTGCTTGGCGGGTGGAGGTTGTTTGTTTTTTAATTTTTGTTGGCTGTAAGTATTACTGTTTTAAATCTCAAAGGGTCAATATGCACTTTGCTATCTCTGGAATCCAGGATTCTGCATAGGTTAATAATCTCCAGCATCACTTTTATATCAAAGAATCCAATAAAATTTGAAGTGTTTACTCTTAGCTGAGTTTCCAGGGCTTTAACTATGCAATCAATAGATAGAGTATGTTTACATGTTTCTGGCAATCAGTGAGCTGGTATTTACTGTTTGCGTTCAGTGATGATGTTGTTAATAACAGATTGTGATATCTCTGCAAGTTCGATACAGATTTTTTTACACTCTTGGTCTAACAGCCTAGTTTATCTCATCTTGAACCTATGATATCTAAAGAAATTTTCAGGATATTTGCATAGATTTTGTTCAGAGAACCAAATGGAATCCTCTGAAGCAGAGCAAGTGTGGAGAAATGGCTGTTTGACATCTTTTGGCAGTATTTCTTTGGGGCAATCGCTGAACTTACAGGATAGTTTTCAGAGTAAAGTGTTGCCTACCTGAAATAAGAACTTGTGATGGATTGACCCTGGCTGGATGCTGGGTGCCCACCAAAGCCAGTCTGTCAGTCCCCCTCCTCAATGTGACAGGGGAGAAAAAATACAATGCAAGGCTCATGGGTTGAGATAAGGACAGGGAGATCACTCAGCAATTACTGTCATGGGCAAAATCAAATCCAAGCAGGATAATGAGAAATAAACCCAAACCTTAAAACATCTTCCCCCCACCCCTCCCTTCTTCCCAGGCACAACTTCACTCCTGATTTTCTCTACCCCTTCCTTGGCCAGCAGCAGATCCATCTTGGAGCTGGCTGGCATTGGCTCTATTTGACACAGGGGAAGCTTCTAGCAGCTTCTCACAGAAGCCACCTCTGTAACCCCACTGCTACCAAAACCTTGCCACATAAATACAATACAGAACTAGTTAAAAGGAATTGTGGTTTTGGTACTTTTAATAGGTCTTGCTAGTTAATATAGGCTCTTTGGATCTAAGCAAGTCCTCTACTTCCATTTAAGAATAAGGGGGGGGGGGGGAGGGAAAGAATGCTATTGCATTACTATATATCATTAATTATCAGGCATTATTTAGTAATTGATGTGAGATTTGTAAGGATGGAAACTTTGTTTACTTCTGCAGCACAACAGAAAGTTTATATTCTGAGCCCATTCTCTATGAGTGGGACTAAAAAAGAAAACAAAGAAGAAAAAAAACCTCTACTACTTTATTTTCACTGTGAGAATGATCTTTTATTTTCTTTATAAAGTGCTACCTAAATAGGTTTTACTGAATAGTCTTAACCAGTGTGTCAGATTTTTTTTCTGAATTTCAATTCAGCATGTCTCTTATTCTTTCCCATTTTCATATTTTCCACTTTTATTTCCTTCCTATTAATCCTTATGTTTATAAGGGGTCCAAATCACATGCTCAGGCAAGGCCTTTTAGAGCTGGTTGCCCAGGACCGTGTACAGATGGCTTCTGAATATGTCTAAAGATGGAAAGTCTATAATTTTTCTGGGCAACCTGTTCCAGTGCTTCCTCACTGTCATGGCAAGAAAAGTGTTTTCTTATGTTTAAATGGATCCTCCTGTATTTCAGTTTGTGCATATTGCCTCTTGTCCTGTAACTGGGCACCACTGAAAGGAGCCTGTCTCAAATCTTAACACCCTTCAGTCAGCTATTTATATACATTGATAGGATCTTCCTTCAGCCTTCTCTTCTCTAGGCTGAATCCCAGTTTTCTCAGTCTTTCTTCAAATGTGAGATGTTCTAGCCTCTTCATTATCTTTGTGGCTCATTGTTAGACATGTCAGTGTTTCTTTTGTACTGTGGAGCCCAGAACTGGACACAGCATTCCAGGTGTGCCCTCACCAGTGCTGAAAGGAGGACAACAGTCACCTTCCTTGAGCTGTTATCAATACTCCTAATGTATCCTGGGATATAACTAGCCTTCTTCACTGTAACAGTGCATTGCTGGCTTATGTTCAGCTTGGTGTCCACCATGATTTTCACATCTTTTACAAAACTTCTTTCCAGGTAGGTGGCCCCCAACACATACTGGTGCCTGGGGTCATTCCTTCCCAGGTGTAGGACTTTGCACTTTACTTTGTTAAACTGCATGAGGTTTCTGTCAGCCTGCTTCTACAGCCTGTCCACGTACCTCTGGATGGCAACACAACCCTCTGTCACACCAGCAGTTCCTTGCAATTTTGTGTCATCTACCCTATAATCCATATTATTAACAAAGATGTTAAACAGGACTGCACCCAGTATTGACCCATGGGGTACACTGCTAGTTTCTGGTCTCCAACTACATTTGATCTATGAGGATCTTATGGGGAGATAGCACCAGAAGCCATAGTGAAGTCTAGGTAGGCAGTATCCACTGCTCTCACCTCAGGCCAGTAGTTCAATCATAGATAGCTATCAAGTTCGTCAAGTGTGATTTTCTGGTGGTGAATCTATGCTGAGTACTCCCAATGACTTCCTTGTCCTTCATGTGCCTGGAAATGGCTTCCAGGATTAGTTATTCCATCACCTTCCCAGGTACTGCGGCGAGGCTAACCAGCCTCTAGTTTCCTGGGACATTCCATTAGAAGAAGTACTGAGATCTCACCTTGTATGTAGAATCATAGAATAGTTAGGGTTCGAAAGGACCTTAAGATCATCTAGTTCCAACCCCCCTGCCATGGGCAGGGACACCTCACAATAAACCATGTCACCCAAGGCTTCATCCAACCTGGTCTTGAACACTGCCAGGGATGGAGCATTCACTACCTCCCTGGGAAACCCATTGCAGTACCTCACCACCATCACAGTAAAGAATTTCTTCCTTATATCCAATCTAAACCTCTGCTGTTTAAGTTTCAGCCCGTTACCCCTTGTCCTATCACTACAGTCCCTAATGAATAGTCCCTCATCAGCATCCCTGTAGGCTCCCTTCAAATACTGGAAGGCTGCTATGAGGTCTCCATGCAGCCGTCTCTTCTCCAGGCTGAACACTCCTAAATTTCTCACCCTGTCTTCATATGGGAGATGCTCCAGTCCCCTGATCATCCTCATGGCCTCCTCTGGACTTGTTCCAACAGTTCCATGTCCTTTTTATGTTGAGGACACCAGAACTGCACATGATACTCCAAGAGGGGTCGCACAAGAGCAGAGTAGAGGGGCAGGATCACCTCCTTTGACCTGCTGGTCATGCTTCTTTTGATGCAGGCCAGGATATGGTTGGCTTTCTGGGCTGTAAGCACACACTGAAGCTGGCTCATGTTCATTTACTCATTGACCAACACCCCCAAGTCCTTCTCTGCAGGGGTGTCCTGAATTTCCTTTTTGCCCAACCTGTAGCTGTGCCTAGGATTGCTCTGACGCAGGTGTAGGACCTTGTACTTGTCATGGTTAAACTTCATGAGGCTGGCATCAGCCCACCTCACAAGCGTGTCAAGGTCCCTCTGGATGGCATTCCTTCCCTCCAGCATATCAACAGAACCACGCAGCTTGGTGTCATCAGCAAACTTGCTGAGGGTGCACTCAATCCCACTGTCCATGTCACCGACAAAGATGTTAAACAAGACTGGTCCCAACACTAATTGCTGAGGGACACCACTCGTTACTGGTCTCCAGGTGGACACTGAACTGTTGACCACAACTCTTTGCGTGCAGCCATCCAGCCAGCCAGTTCTTTATCCACCGAGTGTTCCACCTATCAAATTGGTGTCTCTCCAATTTGGAGACAAGTATGTCGTGTGGGACAGTGTTGAACGCTTTGCACAAGTCCAGGTAGATGACGTCAACTGCTCCACCCCTGTCCATCATTTCTGTAGCCCCATCATAGAAGGCCACCAAATTGGTCAGGCAGGATTTCCCCCTAGTGAAGCCATGCTGGCTGTCACCAAGCACCTTGTTGCTTTTCATGTGCCCTAGCATGCCTTCCAGGAGAATCTGCTCTAAGATTTTGCAAGGCACAGAGGTGAGACTGACTGGTCTGTAGTTCCCCAGGTCATCCATTTTCCCCTTCTTGAAAATGGGGGTTATATTTCCCTTTTTCCAGGTATTGGGAACTTCACCTGACTGCCATGATTTTTCAAATATGATGGCCAGTGGCTTTGCAACTTCATTTGCCAGCTCCTTCAGGACCCACAGATGTATTTTATCAGTTCCCATGGACTTGTGTACGTTCAGGTTCTTAAGATGGTCTCAAATGAGATCCTCCCCTACACTGGGCCCAAGATCTAGATTTTCACAGTCCCTGCGTCCGAATTCCAGGATTTGGGTGGTGCGGTCAGAGCCTTTGCCAGTGAAGACCGAAATGTTTCCATTAGTTCAAAACAGTTACTTTCAAACAAATATTGCTAACCTTCAATTTGCTACTGGAAAAGACTAAGTGCTAAAAATCTCTATGGCTTCGTATAGTATTTTGATTCCTTAAGTATTGCTTAAAATACTGGTATCTCAAACATTAAAATAAATGGTATCTCAAACATTCAAAAAACTTCAGCAATTATATGAAGTTGCTCTGATTCCTTTGCATGCCTCCCATCAATGGTCTCTGTCTTCTTCAGTAAGTATAACAAAAGTATTTTCTAAAAAAGAATCATTGCTATTTGTTAGTAACCGTTAGTTATTCAAATAGCTAAAACCAATTGATTTTATAATAGTGATCTTTCCTTCCTCCTGTCTGAGGCCATGACCTCTGGCCAACATCCCAGCAATCCTCCCTCAGCTCTCTCCTCTACTCTCCTTTTCTCCTCCCTTTCATGTGCCAGGGCCTCCCTTATTTCTGGACCATGCAAAAATATTACACCCTCTGCTTAGTGCTACCACATACTGTGCAAGTGCTTTACTCAAAATGCTAGGCAGGACTGGAATCACTGGGAAGCTAGCGATTAGGAGAAATGTTGATGTCTCTAGTCCAAGGCAGAGAAACGTTTAGGGCAGTCAGACCTGGTAAACATGATTCTTTAGAAGGTTCTGACTTAAAGTGCTCTTATAGAGCTTAAATTGGATTCCTAGCCATGAAATCATGGCATGCAGATGCTGTTTCTGGTTTAAGGTGAGCTTTTCCTGCAAGCCCTAAAATACCATGACTCATTTGTAAGATTTTGTTTCTCTGCCTTCCCCTAAGTTACACAGCAAGGCAACTAGTTAACGTAGGGAGCTCTAGCACAATCTCTTCTATTCACCACTTCCTTTATTAACTCCCACTACCACTGACAGTGTTCCTTTGTATGTCCTAAGCAGCACACAGTTTAACACTCTTCTGTCAGGCAGGAAGAAACTGATTTGTGTCTATGCAAAGATGAGGATACAAGGAGAGGAAGGGATAGCACTCTGGATCTGGTTTTGCCAATTGTTCAACTGACAAGAGTTTATGGCAGGACTTGTGTCTCTCAAGGTACCCCAACAACCATGGACCAGCACAAAGTTGCTATTTCCTCTGCACCAGCCTGTACTGTAGAAAACTAGATATGGGTCTATGGTTGTTTTAATCACCCTTTAAGATCTGATACTCTGAGTGACTGGTTGCATTATCAATGCCAAAAGGAAACTCTGGTCAAGCAGCTGTCTTCTTCCAGTGCTCTGCTTCTGTCACCTACTCCATGTAGCTTTGCACTTTCTCTGCTGTGTAGGCCTTTGTGCAGGCCCTTGTGTAGGCCCTTGTGTAGACCAAGTAGGCATCATAGAGCTTCAGCCATTTCTCCCCAAAACAACTTGATGTTGCTAGAAAATAATTCCCACACCTTGTTGTGGTAGCAACTTTGAGATGTTGATAATTTTCAGGATTGGCCCCTTTAAAGAGTAGGAGGATGGCAGCCATTCTTAATAGCAGCATTCATAAATGGTGGCGTATTCCCCCGTTTCTTTAGGTTAGTTAGCAGCATTAGAGCACTGTACAGTTTATAAACCTGTGCAGTATGTGAATGCTAAGATGGAAGGAAAATAATTTGGTGGGCAGTGTCCCCTCTGAAAAGCATCTCTTCTGAAGAGTATGTAATACTGCAGAGCTGCTTCATCTCTCTGAAAGGAAACCCTCAATACTGCAGGAGTAGGAGGTCTGATAAGCCAAACAAGTAAGTAATTTGGAAAACAGATCCTTTCATTAAGCATAGCAAGTGCATACAATGTAAAGGGGCAAGATATGTTTTTACTTTTCTGGTCTATTTGGTACAGGATAAATAGGTAATCAGTGACCCTTCAGATTCACATTAGCTCATGTGTTTGGGGATTTTAATTTTTACTCGAAAGAACTGGACACGAATTTCCCTTACCAAGTAGCCTAGGAGTATCACTCTGTGTCATGGTAATTAACATGAAAATCGTATCTTCAGAAATTTGGAGTGCAAATAGGTAGACGACTCCCACATACCTAATTTTCACCACACATTTCAGTGAGCAGAAGTAAAAAAGTTTGGTAAATGTTGTGATAGCATGTAATGGATAAGTGGGGTAATAGCAAAATTTTCTGTTGTCTGCCTATAGGCAAAAGTTTCTTGGTTTCCCTCAGTGTGGATCAGGAAATCCGTTTTATCTGACAGAGAATCCGTGTGCCTTGGCAGTTCTGCAGTTTAAACTTGACTGCTCACCCAGAAATCCCTATTGTAAACGTCAGGTAGACTTGGCTACTTATACATGCACTCCACTGTCCCTTAATTGATTGATATTGCTTCATTTATAAAGTTCTGCAGGCAGAGGTGACATTTGTATGGTTGCATTTGGATGGTGTTTGAAATATTGCTGAGTACAGAATGGCTGTCACATTTAACAGCACAGTAACAGCACTACCCATATTTTATATGCAATTGTGCGAAGTGATTTGAGCATTTCTGAACTTGAAAGCCAAAAATTTCTTCTTCAATCTACATTAAAATTAACTACTTAGAAAAAGATTGTTCATGAGTTTTCACTTTTGACTTTACATTTAACAGGAAAAAATAGGACGTGGCATAAATAGACAAGCTCTGCTGCTTCATAGGAGTCATTCCCTGGATTTACACAGGTGCAGCACTGCAACATTATGTACTTGTAAATGTATATTTATGCATATTGCTTTAATAATTTTTAAAACAAATACACAATTACAGTGAGAGTTATATTTTCCTGTTTCTTAAGATTTTGCATTTTAGCATCATCTGTTATTATTTTACCAAAGTGTTTCTTAATATTCCATATTAATATTCCAAATAAAGAAATATGCTTCTTTATTTGGCATTCTTAAACAAAAACTTAAGAGCAATGAATAAAGTCCTGTTTAACGTCCATATTCAAGTTTTGGGGTAATTTTCCCTTCACTATTGGATTCTTAGACCCAGACAGTGCTTCCAAAGGAGGTTACAGCTTCTGAACTCAGCACTTATCTGAGTGCACTTATAGGGCTGTCATATCACTGGGATAATGAAGACAGGTTAAGGTAACTCACATGGCTAGGAAGCATTGGGGAGTAATCCATCAAGGCAAAATCCAGCTGCTGAGACGCATAATTTGCTCTCAGAAATACCTTATCAAAATGTTATTGTTCAGTGTTGTTTCCCACTGCTGTAAAAGCATGATATAAGGTTATAGCAAAGTTGAGAAAATGGTGATGAAAAAGGAGGAAGAGGCAAATTTAAGAAATACAGGATGAGAACTTGACAAAGGTAGTATTAAGTGAATGACCTTACTTAACAAAAACAGGAGAGGGATGCTTACTTCTTTACCAGCATCTGGTTGAATT
The DNA here is from genome assembly GCF_012275295.1 of Melopsittacus undulatus. Classification (NCBI taxonomy): domain Eukaryota; kingdom Metazoa; phylum Chordata; class Aves; order Psittaciformes; family Psittaculidae; genus Melopsittacus; species Melopsittacus undulatus. The sequence goes on from NC_047530.1 coordinate 49,961,454, forward strand.
TAAATAAACATCTTAATAGAAGTATAGAATCATAGAAGAGTTAGGGTTGCAAAGGACCTTAAAATCATCTAGTTCCAACCCCCCTGCCATGGGCAGGGACACCTCACACTAAACCATGTCACCCAAGGCTCTGTCCAACCTGGCCTTGAACACCACCAGGGATGGAGAACTCACAGCTTTCTTGAGCAACTCATTCCGGTGCCTCATCAGCCTCACAGTAAAGAATTGCTTCCTTATAACTAATCTAAACTTCCCCTGTTTAAGTCTGAACCTGTTACACATTGCCTTATCACTACAGTCCCTAATGAAGAGTCCCTCCACGGCATTCTTATAGGCCCCCTTCAAATACTGGAAGGCTGCTATGAGGTCTCCATGCAGCCTTCTCCAGGCTGAACAGCCCCAACTTTCTCAGCCTGTCTTCATACGGGAGGTGCTCCAGTCCCCTGACCATCCTCATGGCCCTCCTCTGGACTTGTTCCAACAGTTCCATGTCCTTTTTGTGTTGAGGACACCAGAACTGCACACAATACTCCAAGTGAGGTCTGACGAGAGCAGAGTAGAGGGGCAGGATAACCTCCTTCGACCTGTTGGTCACGCTCCTTTTGATGCAGCCCAGAATACAGTTGGCTTTCTGGGCTGTAAGCGCACACTGAAGCTGGCTCATGTTCGTTTTCTCATCAACCAACACCCCCAAGTCCTTCTCCACAGGGCTGCCCTGAATCTCTTCTCTGCCCAGCCTGTAGCTGTGTCTGGGATTGCTCTGACCCAGGTGTAGGACCTTGCACCTGTCATGGTTAAACATCATAAGGTTGGCATTGGCCCACTTCACAAGAGTGTCAAGGTCTCTCTGGATGGCATTCCTTCCCTCCAGCATATCAACTGAACCACACGGCTTGGTGTTGTCAGCAAACTTGCTGAGGGTATGAACAATCATAAACAGTAGTAATGCTTTAATAGTGTAGTATTAATTATAGAACTGCCTTGTCATTGAGTGCTGTAAATGGATCGTCATAAATTGCTGATTTGTTATTTTCTTTGATGTACATTGATGGCAAGGTGCTAGCTTTTCTTTCTTAAAAAATTGTACCTTCTCCATTGCCTTCCTGGGCTAAATACATATGAAAATTAAAATTACTATTTAATTTAAAGTATTGTTTCAAAAAGAACCCCCATATTTATAACCATGAGACCTGAAACAAATCTTAGAAATATGGTATGCTTAAATACCTGAATGCAAAATTGAGTTCACAATATGCTTTTACGTAACTAGTAAAAGGATATAAATCCTTTTTTTCATGGTCAATTAAAATGTGAGAAAAATATTTAAGGAATTACTTGTTTACTGGCAGAGTATCTTGGTATTCTTTTTCCTCTAGAATGGTCAGTCAGCCCAAAGGAAAGAGAGGCAGCATACAGTTTATTGACTTTGTCTACTGGTGAATTAAAATCGCATGGGGTTTATAGGATGACAGTTAATCCTGTTTGGGATGAAATGGGAAATCACAGTCATCCAAATAGAATGGCAGCTATATTCTGGAAATTCCTTTGCAATTTGTGTTTCAGAGGAAGCATCCTATTTCAGGAAGGATGTGTGTATGACTAGTTGTAGAACACATATTTAGTATGTATGTACCCCTCCATTTAGTATGGGGTTAGGAAGTGAAGTGAAGAAGCTGATACATACTTCTAGACTCAGTCTGTTAGATAGAAAAGAAACTACTTGAGTTGCAGATGCAGTGGTGTTACGTAAGAAAAACATATTGACAAATTGAGTTTCATGTCTGTTTTTTCAGTGCTGGAAAAGTTTCTGCTAGAGGGCACCAAAATGATTTTTACTGAACTCAACTGAAACCTGCTTTTGAACCATCATAATAGTTGTTGAAGCCCACACATACTTTAAAAAGAAATCCCAAATTACTTTTACCTTTCTTTCTTACATCTCACAAACTGGACCATAGAGCTATCACAATTAATTTGTTAGTTTCTTGGCTAAAAAAAAATCAAAGAGAACGTTAGTGTAATACTGTCTGGACAGAATGAAGCATGTTGGACAATTGGATAGTACTGTGTATTTATAATATGGCACACATACCATCGTGCAGGAGATAAGAAGTTTCTGTGTTGGGATTTTTCACAGTCTGAACACATCTTTCATGATACTTAGCTAGAATCCAAACAGCTGCTCTTAAATTTTTTTTTAGTATCTGATCTTAGATAGCTTTGTAGTTTTTCATAAATTAAGGCTTTTATTATAAGATGTAGACTGCATTGAGACTGTAATCTAGAAATAAGGCTTGTTTAAAAAAAAATATGCTGGCAGTTTCATGGGTGACTCATTTCTCATTTCTCTCTCAAGAGTTTATAAACAACACAAGGTCTCTGGAGCTGATACTGGGTGAGAGTTTTAAGCTCTTCCCCATGTGTTTATTTCTGTTGTTTTAACAGATAGCAACTGTTCTGTAATCTTACAGTCCAACATGATGATTTTCCCGTACCAGCCTGGCCATCTACCCTGAAAAGTCTGGTTTAACTTATGGAAAAAATGAAAAAGGAAAATGTAAGAACTGTTCTTGTTTTCATACTAATAAAGTTTTATGGATAAACTCTTGCTGTGTGTAGATTTTGAGTGAGTGCACTCTGTGTGGCCCAATTCTGTGAAAAAAGGGAATGGGCTGTCCCATGCCAAGCTATAGAGAAGATCAACAAATACTGTTCTCATTTATTAGAGCTGGAAATGCATGTGAAGGAATTTACAGCAAGAAACTCCCAAACACGGGCCAATGAGCACCTAGAACAGGTAGGCAAGATACATGCTAACACTTTTCTCAGTACCATGCATGTAGAATAAATGGGGAAAGCTCAGTCTGAATCAAGGAAGATACTCTGTGTTGTTACTAAGCAGTTTACACCTTCTGAAAAATGTAGACTGAAGATTTCTGTTAACTGGTTAAGAATTGTGCTATTGACTAAAAACCATTTTCATGTTAACTTCATGTTGTGGCTTAACCCCATCTGGCAACTAAGCACCATGCATTTGCTTGCTCACCCCCCCCCCCCCCAACAGTCTGCAGTGGGATGGGGAGGAGAATGAGAAAATATGAAATATGTAAAAACCCATGGGTTGAGGTAAGAACGGTTTAATAATGGAAATTAAATTAAAATACAATACTACTACTACTAGGAAATAAAGAGAGAGAGAGAGGTAGGAATAAACCTCACTCTCAAGAAAAAAAAAACACAAGTGATGCACAGTACCATTGCTCACTACCTGTTGACTGATGCCCAGCTTGTTCCTGGGCAGTGATCAGCCCCTTCTGCCTAACTCCTGCTGGTTTATATACTGAGTATGATATGCTGTGGTGTGGAATATCTCTTTGGCTAGTTCAGGCCAGCTGTCTTGTCTGTGCTCCTTCCTGGCTTCTTGTGCACTGTCTCACTGGCAGAGCATGAGCGACTGAAAAGTCCTTGATTTAGAGTAAGCACTACTCAGCAAGAACTAAAACATCAGTGTATTTATCAGCATTGTTCTCAGACTAAAGCAGTACTGCAGCAGCTACTAGGAAGAAAATTAACTCTAGCTGAGTCAAAACCAGGACACTTCAGCTCAGCTGAACAGAATTTTAATTGTACATAGCATATCTAGATGATAAAAGTATCAATATTCTGCTGTTCCCATTTGTGGACTACTATTGCACACTAGTATCTGATTTTCTATGTGATGGCAGTTTGGGAATAATGAAATGAATGAAGGAAAAGACAGAAAAGATGATTTTATAGAATTACTATAATTGCCTCTAATAGACGAGCAGAATAACTGTTCGTAGTGTCAAGCAGTGCCAGGCAATCTGTTCTGGGACATGGAATAACTCTTTGTTGTTTTTTACTGATGAGAACATTTGTCATTTGCAATTGCCAGACTGTACATATGTTGCCATTAGATAAATTTTCAATATGCATCTTGAATATTTTCTGCCTACGGAATGATTTGTGGCCAAAAGCAAATCTGAGTAACTAATATATTCTCTAAGAATTTGCTCAGAAAGAGTTCTGTTTTCCCCTCAGTCTGTGGGAACACAAATCCACGTATCTTACGTTTCACCAGGGTGCAGCAATACTCCTTTTTCCTATCTTATTGATGCTGTGCAACTGTGCAGCAAGGTTCAAGGTAACAGGAATAAAGCAAATAAAAAGGAGCATAGTCCTGTAGCTTCCTGGGATAGGGCACTCATCTGGGAGGTGGGAAGAACTACATATTCAGCCTGCAAAATTCTAGTTCAGTAACTTTGTATGAAGATGTCATTTAAACCCACAAGTAATTTTGGAATGTATACCTATATTACATTGTCACCACCATCATTATAATTTCATACATACTTGGATGCATTTTAAAACTGATTAAGTTGTATGTCCTAGTGGACTTCACATAACACCAGATTAGGGAGATTCATCATTAGGGTTCATGGGAGGTTCATGACCATGCTCCCATGTTTCTTGCAGTCCTGTGCAAAATCAGAAGTACTAAATGCTTAGATCGCAATGTGTAAAACCTGAAACCAGTAACTTGAAAGATGTGTTTACAGGCATTTTTTTTCATTGTGGAAAACTCTGAATGGAGTCAGTGTTTACTTCTACGTGCATATCTTTTCTACCAGTCCTTATGTCAGGAAATTGAAACTTCAGATTTCTGAGGGCTACGCTGTAAGAAATTACCTGTGTCATTAAATTAGAGTGATTATCTTGGTGTTTTCTTGCTGTCATGGCAGATTTTACTGACTTAAAAAAGAAAGAGAAACTTATCCTGATAGTTTTGTGTAATGCATCATCTTGCTCTGTGTTACTTAAATAGTCCCACTGTACTGTCTATGACTTCCACCTGTAACATGCCAGGGCAAGCAGTACGTGCAAAAGTGTGGTAGAAAGTTGTCTTCATGTAATTTTCATTCCATCTTCATTCAAGGTCAGCTGTGTTGCTGTGTTGTATAGTTTGTTCTCTGAGCTAGTTCTGCATGTCCACATTGCTTCTAATTTTCTCATGGGTTTTAATTATAACTTCATTGGATAGTGATAGAGTTCCTGCCCTTTTGGTAGTGTCACTGTGTTTCTTCTAGAGGTATGTCATAATTCTAGCGAGTAAACACCATGCTCTCTTCCCTCTGGGAGTAGCAGTTCTTTCCTGTTGGAACAAAGTCAGTCTCACCTTTAGCCGGAACAGTAGCATCACATTGCATGATTTTCACATCTAGGATTATTTGCTTTTGCAGTTTGATGGCTCCTTTTATTCCCCTGAGACACCTGTTCACCTTTCCTGGGAAACAGCTGTCCTTCATTTCTGCCTGCTATGTCAGGTAGAAAGAGAAATTTAAAGCCTTCCAGTCATCATTCTTCTTCCATGTACCTGGATTAACCTAAATATTATGATTTAAAGAAAACACTCCAAACTAGATCACAGATTCTTAATGAACATTCATTAGGTGTCTCATGGCATGGAATGTAAAAAGTAAATAATTTAATCTAAAAGGGAAAGTGTCTGCAAAGCTTAATTCTGGATCCTTAATAGGCAATATTTAAGCCATCCTGTTACTATTATTTCAAAATCTGTGTAAACCAGCTTTTTCTACTGGTAGTACCCTAGAGTAACTTCCTGAGACAGACTGGTTGCCAGTGATTGCAGCAGGCTCCCAGCGGTTCTGTGGCTGTACAACTGCAAACAATACTAGGAGAGAAAGTCGGTTAATAAGTTACAGTGTTCTCTAGTTAGTTTATTGTGAGTGACCTGGATCATGGTGCATGCTTTACAATGCCGTAGTTCTCAGTGTCTTGTTTTGAGGGCCCACTTTGAAGTATGTTGGAATATATGCAGTGAAAAGTCAATAGGAAACCAGCAGCTTGTGTTCATTACTGCAGAAAAGTAAATAGCAAACTTTCAGAGGTCACAGACTGTTTTATTGGTTTTTTTCAGTATTCTGGAATTTAGACAGCACAATTGGCTGACAGACGAGCTAATTAGAGGTCAAGATAGAGGGCATGAGACTGGCAACTGTCACCCTCTTATGGGAACAAGCTTGGGTCTGTATTCTATGGGCTTGTCTGGGAATAAAGGGAGCAAACATGACAATAATATTACTGTTTACAGACTTCCTGCCTTTTCCACCTTTCTTTGGTCAATGAATTCCCACCAGGGGTAGGTCCTTCCTATTATTTTCCATTTCCTGTGGAACGTGTCTGTTTTTTCAGCCCCACCGTATGATGCTAGTGAATTCTGGCAAGTTACTACTACTTAATGTTTATTCAAATAGTTTCATTTTTGGATCAGAGTATAAAGGCTGTCTGCTGCTTGTACTTTCTCACAGGGCTAGGGAGGCACATGGTGTTACTTTTGCTGTAAGCAATGGTGAAGTGACTCATCTGACGAGTGCAAAGCTTTTTGGTGTTACTGCTAGAGAGAGAGCTCTGTACAAAACTGTCTCTGAAAATGGTACCCATATTAAAGAAATTTACCTTTTTATTAGGAAAGTGCAGTGTTATGATCAGAGTCACCCAGCATAACCCTTTCAAGCTCCTCCTTTCCCCACTGATCAGCTCCATCCCCAGAGAGCTGACACAGCTAGTCCTCTGCTGAAACTGAAGCTTCTGGCTACAGTGATGCTTTTGGTATTCCTCTTCTTCTGGCAACCTTTTTATTTACCTTCACTTGCTCCATGTGCTCACTTTCTTCATATATATTAAGATGAGACATGTGCACTGCAGAGTAGGTAGTTGCTAGATATAAGTGCTGGAGTGTATCAGGTGACATTGCTGCTTCACCTGGGTTCTTGGAGATAGGGTGCCAAGTTCGGAAGAACTTCCTTCCTAAATTTAGAGTTTAAAAAGGAGCTTATAATTTCAGCATTTCAGTGTATTTCAAAGATCAGCTGATCTTTGAAAATTATGTTGCTACTTTGAGGCAATACAAAGTAAACCAGGTTAGCTTAAACTACTGCAAAAATTGTAGAATTTACTGTATAAATTATAACACTGTATAAATTACTGTGGTTTACCTGCCCTTTCCATCAGCCAGTTACTGTGGCTTAACTAATTTAATTTATCATGTCACTTAGCATCTGTCTGTACTCTGCTGGTGCTGTGTGGGGGAGAGATAAAAGAGTGTAGTGGAGAAGTGGTGACTGAAAAGCTGCCCATGAATACTGTCTCAGTGAGAAGCTGGAAGCAGCTGCTGCAGCAAACAGTTCTGCAGTGCATCAGTGCAGTGAGCACAGCTAATCACAGCAAATTACTGTGTTTATGGACTACACATGAAGATCCCTTAACTCTGCCACCATTGTTGAGGGACTTCTAGCTCTTACTTAGCAGAACTGGAAGCTGCAGATCTTGCCTCCACCTGCTCTGTGAGTCCTCTCTGAGGAGAGAAACCAGGGTGGTTGCAGGAGAGTTCCATTTGCGAGTCAGGAGTCTGTGTGGGTTTTGAGAACAGTTCCTTTAAGTGGATCAGTGCTGGAGCCAGGAAGTCTATGAGGGAGCTGCAGATACTCCCTTTCTGGTATGCAGAGACAGATGGAACTGATTGCTCAAGCACCTTTGGCCTGAAATGGTCTTAAACATCCCAAATAACATGTTTGCTCTCTGACTAGTGAATTAGTGTCCCAGTGTAGTGAAAAATAGGCCAGATAGGGTTCTGTTTTCTGGGAATTATATTCTTCTGTTGAACTACGTGATGCTGTGTTTTCATATTACTGCCAGAATTGTTTTGTATTATTGCTCCTTAGGCTTAAATAGATTGTACACATCATACCAATAATAATTTTAGAATTGGAATTACTCCTAGCATGAAGTATACTTTTTAAATGTTTTCTGTCCTTCTTCTTGATAGTTATCTTATGATTTCTAAGCAAAAGTAGTGGCTGGAAGATATACAGATATCTGGATAAAAGATAGTGTGTAAATGCATTTTGTTGAACATCGCAGAAATACGTGTGTGTATACACATGTATATTCACGCTTGTAAAGCAAAAAAGTAATCAAGGAGAGAATCTAAAAAAGACTATGATTCTTCTTGTATTAGCTTGATTTTTTAGCTCCACCCAACATCACATTGAATCAGTAACAGTGCAAAAACTATGGTTTTGTGTACACGATGGCACCTTTAAACAGTCTATTATAATGTAATGTACAGGACAAGACCTAGAACATGTTCAAGAATCAATAGCAGGTATAAGAAACCTTTCACTTTCAGATAGAGTGTAAAATACCTTTATCCTAAGATCTGCAGTTATACTGTATCTTCTGTAAAGTAGCAGAGAAAAAAAACATTTTAAGCCAAAAATTACAAACCAATGAGACAATGAAGTACTTTATACACTACAGCCATTTTTTTATGCAGCTGCTTCTAAGGTCCTATTTTATTTCATTGATATGTATGTATAAACTATTTCTATTGAAGTGCTATTTCTATTTCCAAAAATAGTTTTCTAGTGTGCATTTCTTTACAAAATATGGTTTTATATAGAGCCAAACCTAGACATTTCCAATTAAAATTAACCTATACTAGATCGTTGCAATGTTCTTTAGCCATAAAAAGCTGTAGTTATTCAATATGTAGTAGTACATATTAAATAGCTATTAATACATATCATAGAATCATAGAATACCTTAAGTTGCAAGAGACCAGTAAGAATCATTGAGAGCAATTCCATGTACCTTGCAGGATTACCTAAAACTGAGCCCTATGGCTTAATGGTGTAATCCAGATGATCCTTGAAGTCAAACAGACTTGATGTCATGACCACTTCCCTGGAGAGGCTTGTTCCAGTGACTGACCACCCACTCAGTGAAGAACCTTTTCCTAGTGTCCAATCTGAACTTCCCCTGAGACAGCTTCATGCTGTTATGTATTATGTAAGGGCTGTAGTTCTGTTTAATAGGATTATTCAGGAATGATTATATCACATACCACCTATTTGTAGATATAGAAGAGTGGTTTAAAAATAATTGTGACTCAGGGCCTGTGTCCATCTGCACAGGATGATTAAAAGAAAAAAGTGAACAAAATTGTTTTTTATATGAAAATGTCATACCTAATTATTAAGTATCAGAAATTTTCACTTGTTTTGAATTGGTGCAGGACTTTCTGTAAATTCTCTCCACTCGCGTTTTTCACACGCACAAGAAACCAGATCTTTACCGCACCATTACAGTGAGATTCAGTATTTTCTGTCTCTCTCTCTCCCAGCTCCCTCGTGTGGTCAGGTTGTGTATGGGCTTTCTTTTGTCTATTGGCCACTGGAATGCAAAACCAGCACATAAGGCGAAGGATTCTGTTTTATGTGAAAATTGAAGAGCAAAAATATCTAAATAGTGGCCACAGCTTTCGCTTTTAGCACTTTTTCCGTTGATCCCTTTTCATAAAGAGAAACGTTGCCATCTACTGGCAGAGAACAGACAGCTTCTGGGAATTTTCTTAAAGCTTGTGTCTTCCAATGAGGTACTAACCCTCCCCTTCCACCCCTCCATGTTTAATTAATTTATCAGTTATATATACCACATATATACCACACCGAGGCAATTAAGACTGTGTGAGGTCCATGAGCTGTGAAGAGTTGAATCAGTAAACTATATATACACAGAAACTTTTTCAACAAGTACTCATTGGCCTTGTCTTAATTTTACCTATGAAAAGCTGAAGAAATTCGCTGTAAAACCAGCATATCTTTTTTGTTACAATCTAGATAGCAAACTGAATTTCCAGACTCTTCATTAGAAGACAGAGATTACTCAATCAGATGTCTCACCAGTAGAGTTAACAGGAAAAGACAACAGGTGCCTTCAACCCAGGTGTTCTTTTCCTTAATGCCTAGTTCATGAATGGATGTAATAACATACTCTCTAGGAAGGTGTGACTATGTTGCTGCTTTGCAAGGATGGGGATGCCAGAACAAGATACTGAGTCAGTGGCAGTTGTCTAGATTTCTCCTTCTCTGAAGTATATTTTGCTGTATTACAGTCCCATTTGGCTTGTTTGCTTTCTCCTTGCTGAACACAAAGTAAATGACAGTGTTCTTCCTCTTTTCAGAAAACAGCTGATCCTGAGGAGACAGATGGAGGAAGTTTCCTGTTTTGACAGTGCTTAATTTTACAGATTTTATGTAGGTCACAGGATGCTGGTGGTTGAAAGCCCAGGCCTTTTGAAGACTATGGGAATGCTTTTTCTTGAGTAACCATAAAGGGCTCTGAATATGATACCTTTCTCTCTGCAAAAGAGCAGTATTTCTGATGTTTATAATTTTCACCAACTGCAGGATGAAGCAGGGTGCATTTTGATTGGAAATAGAATGTTATAAATTTCTCCTCTGTGTAAACAAATGCTATGTCTCATGTTGAGGCTATTATGAAGTGCTTTATTTGGTGCTGGATATCATATGCTGTGGACTAGAGGAAGCAGTTGCTTTCCATAAAATACAAATAATCTCATTTGTATGATAAGATTGTCTTACAGGATGCTGAATGAGAATAGCACAGGTATCTAGCAAGAAGAGATTCTGACTTCCTGGGGTTTTGGCAATTAAAGGTTCAGTTGTCGTAAACTCCACTTAAGGAGGAGGAAGGAAACATGATAAGAATTTGCAAAGAACCTTCTTTAGTCTGGCCTATAATATTGAGAGATCTCAGTTGTCTGCCTTTATGTGACTTCGAAGCATTGTTTGAATTGCAAGCTTTTCTCCAACCGGTTAGGGTTGCTGCAGAGAACAGAGTATATTTGTCATGGTTTAACCCCTGCCAGCAACTAAATACCAGGTGGTATGGGCAGCAGGATCAGCAGAGGGTAAAACTCAAGGGTTGAGATAACAACCGTTTAATAATTAATATTTACAAACCCAACAAAACCACCGCCACCAATAATGTTAATGGGGGGGGGGGGGGGGGGGGGGGGGGGGGGAAGAAAAAAAGGGAAAGAAGGTGGAATAAATTTCAGGAAAAACAAGTGATGCACCGTACAATTGCTCACTACCTGCTGACCAAAGCCCACCACGTCCCTGAGCTGTGGTTGGTTGCCTCTGACCAAATTCCCCAGTTTATATGGTGGGCATGACATTCTGTGGTATGGAATACCCCACTGAATATTACTTTCTGTAACTTAATTTTAAATTAAAAGTTCTTGTATTAAAATCTAAATCACCTTATTTCTCCATGTTTTGGAGAGTTGGTTGTTTTGCAGCCGTTATGTTAGAGTACTCGGATGTGGAAAAAATAAAGATAGACCAAAAGAGTGAGTAAAACCCCTACCCATGAGCTTCCTGTGGTTTATATTTTCAATAGGTTAGACTGACAATACCATGTACCTCTGTGAACTGATACCACAGCTAAAATCCTTGCATAGCCATTACTCTCATTTTCTGATGTTTGCTTTGTGGTTATTTTCTGATGATTTTCTCACTGTCTCGTCTAAAAGGATTAGTGCTTTTCACTCAGGTTTGTTCAGTTTGGTTTCTCTTTCAAGCAAAATTGGACTTTTAGAGGCATTATTAATTTACTGAAGGATGTGTGACTTTGGAGTGAAGTCTAATGGAATTACTTTTATATGTGTGTAGATAGTATATTTCCAACAATTAGCAGTGGTAACATCTATTAAAATAGCAACAGCATCAGTGAGGTTGAGAACTACAAGCTCAGTGAACAGTTTTCCCGTATTAATCTTTTGAGGGGGACAAACTCTTGTGAGAAACAACCAAAATGTCTTAATATGAATGAATGACAGTTTAATCATAGTATGTATTTTCCTGTATTTTATCTTAAACTCATCCCAATGGTAGCAAAGCTAGCTACATGCTTAAGTTTTTGGTTGAACTTTGTGTTTTGTCTTTGTCTTTCATAATCATAGAGTCATTTAAGTTGGAAAAGACCCTTAAGTCCAACCATTAACATAATACTGCCAAGTCCACCACTAAACCAAATCCCTAAGCACCACATCTGCATGTCTTTTAAATACTTTCAGAGATGGTGACTTAACCACTACACTGGGCAGCCCATTCCAGTGCTTGACAACACTTCACTGAATGGAGAAATTTTTCTTAATATCCAGTTTTCCCCCTGGTGCAACTTGAGGCCATTTAATCTTATCCTCACTTGTTACTTGGGAGAAGAGACTGACTCAGACAAAAATCATAACTGACAACAGCAGATGTCATCCACTTTGATAAAACAGCATGGAAACTGGTTATCATTCAAGTACAACATTTTAAATGGTTCTTTCTTGGCGGGCTAGCACATAGGCTTATTTTCTTCACTGGAATTACTGTACCAGTTGCAGTGTAGTGCCTTCAGAGCTTGCATTGTGAACAGCAACACCCAGTTACACTCTGTTGAGGCTTGTTGTGATATAAAAAAGTGGTATTAGAAAGCAGAAGACAAACTCTAAAATAGCACAAAGGCCTCTAAATGAGATTGGTCCAAAAAGTGCTACCTGAAATGCTGTGCTATGTGTGCCTGAGGTTTCCAGCAGAAAATTTCTGAGGTGCCTAAAGATATGTTAATGTACATGCTTTGTAATCAATGAATTTGCTTTAAGCTAACTGTCTACATGTCCTGTCTCCTTCCTTGGCACTGTAAATTTAGGAATGAAGTGACCTTGCATTTAACTTCCCTGAAGAAACAGGTATGTTTGACATGTTTTGAACATACCTATTTCCATCTGACAGTGCTGAATCAGACTTAGTCTAACATTGACTCCAAAAAATGTTGCTGCAACATGAGAAGATTTAAACATTAATTTTGAGAGTGTCTTCACCAGAACTGTGGGAATGTACTGGTGGATATCCCTCCATTCCTGTTGAGGCAAGATAACTGTGAGAATGTCAGCTAGTAAATCAGAGGGAGCCCTGGTAGGAAAGAGGAAGCCCAGTTAGCTGGGAAGTGCATAGACTGAACACAAAGCTTACAGTGGATCTAATGCCTCCTGGTGATTGTAATGTAATGGTGTAATAACTGCAAGTGTCTAGGTTATTCTGTGAACATGTCAACATTGTGATTTATGAAAAATAATCTGAAACAGCTTTCTTAGTTTCTGTATCAACTGGAATGTATTTCTTAATCATATTAAAACTCCATGTTTACAATTGCAATTCTTAGATGGTTAAAAACAATTGTGTTCCACCTGAGTGGAACTTTGGTGGAAGTATAGCTGAAACAATAAGATTTACTTTACTCTGGCCCTTTTTTGTGAGTATTTAATTATATAGCATGCAAAATTTCAGAATTTTAATTCTCTATTATGATATCTCAAGCCAAATTCTGTAAAGAGTGGTTTGAAATTGGCACTAACAGCTTTGTTTATAAAGTGGTGAAACAAAGAGGTAGAATCACTGTATGGCTTTTCAAGAGAACTTTTTGCTGCCAAAACTGTTACTCCTTCAATGACAAATGCTCTTTTTATGTAAAATGTGAGAAGGTCCAAAATATGCCAGGCTGGACAGAGCCTTGGGCAACATGGTCTAGCATGAGGTATCCCAGTCCGTGATAGAGGGGTTGGAAGTAGATGATTTTAAGGTCCATCCAACCCAAACCATTCTATGATTCTATGATGTATTTTTGTTAGGGAGATTTCTACCGCAGCTCCTTACATTGCCTTCGATTTCTAGTTTTCTTTTGCTGTATGCATCCTGAATCTTTTATGAAGTTTCTTAGCTGTCAGTCATGGTGACCACAGCTAAACTGCCTAAGATAGATCTAACCAAAACACAGCACTCATTCATACTTAGAAAAATAGGTTGTTCTAAAAAGGTAATTTTTTTGCTGGATTTTTTGGAGTGTACAAAAGCCACTTTTTACTCAGTGGTGATAGTTGCTCTAAGATTAATGAATTCACATCTAAAATGTTACCTCTGTGTGAATGCCATTAACAGAATTAAAAGATCTTTGAGTCGAGGAATGTTATATAAATGAGAGGTTATGTAGTGTTCAGCACAACCAGTTCATGTCTGGGTATATAGATCTATGCCACTGCTACAAAATGGGAGAGCTAGATCTTTTAAAGTTCTTTGTCTTGGTCTAAGTTTGCCTCCAACAGATGTAGTAACAAAACATTCATCAAAAAATAATGCAAATCTCCCATAAAGTTAAGAATATAAATTGTTTTAAATTAATAGCAATAAGCCACATCGATAAAAATGTTGGAAAACAAAGTATACTTATGCACTTAAGTATATTAAGTAATATGTATTTAAGTGGACAATATGTTGTACTATTGAGCCTAAATGTAGAAACATAAACAATATTGTTTGGGTTTGTTGGCTTTTTTCACATTTATAGCCCTGTTTTCAATCTAGATGCTCTAACAGTCACTGGATTTTAGAATGGTAATTATAACAAAATACACTGTGCAACAGAGTATGTGGCATTCTAGCCTACGATCACTGTCAAAACTAACATGTGACATGATATCGCTATATTATCATGTATGAGAACTGTCTATTTTTATGTTACAGGAAGAGAATAATTTTCTTAGGAAATGGTTAGTAGAGTCCTATATTCATACCATTGTAAGAAGGGCATTTGTCTACAAAACAGGAACTCCTTTTCCTTGCACCAGGAACTTGCCACAATCCAAGACACAAACATGAAGATGGGTGCAAATTCCACATACATGCAATCTCATAATCATTCTTTTTTATCAGCTGTGGCAAGCAGCTGTTGTTAATTCTTCAGCTCCTCCCAGAGCATTTATTATTTGTTTTCTTCAGAAACTGCGCAGAGTTTAAATAATGACTATCCTTACTGAGTGTTTATCTTGTGCCAGGAGGCTACTTTAATGAGAGTACTGTTCTTTCTCTATTTTAACAAGAGTTTTCATTTTCAGTATCTCAGTCTGAGTTTTCTCTGTACCAAAGTGATCCAATTTCAGAGATGCTTTCCTCCACAAAAGGCAATCACTGATTACTAGCGGCCTAATATTTTCATTGAGAATCTGTGTGTTATGTCAAATAAATTGAAAGTACACATCTGTATTCTGATAAATGAAATATCATTAACCTGTTGAGCTGCATATTAGTGCAGCTTCTTACAACACAATGCTGGAAGACAAAAATCCTTTGCTGAGGGTAAAGTTATGGCATTTAGTAAGATACTTGTACAAGCAGTGGGCTGTATTTGTATGTTGGAAGTACAAGCAGTGCACAGAACTGGTAATTGTTTTCTAATTTTCACCGTTCTGAAGATGAATATGTGCACTAAAACATGTTGTGAGGTGTGTATTTTTAAGTTAAAAAATACTTCAGTACTTAAGGAATACAATAAATGTCTGTACCAGGGGGCATAAAGCATTTAATATAACTGCATATTTGATATAACACAGTTGGTACCAGTTTGTGTACTACTAGAGATATAGTGATTTAACCTCACTATCATCTAAGTTGGTGTTCAATTTCTCACCAAAACACAAAAAAGCTCTAAATCCTTTTAACAATTATTAAGAAGGTTAATGATCTACAGTGTACAGTACTATGCAAATGATGATACCTGTTTCAGGCTTCATGCTTTTGTTTCTTATGTGCAATTTTTGCAGTATTTATCTTTTAACCTTTTTTCCAATCATGCATTCTTGTATGTGTGATCACTAGAAAAGTTGCCATACTTGTGGAGGTTTCTTTTCAGATTAGATGTGACTTTACTGTGATTTTAAGATGGCATATTGTCGTGGTTTAAACCAAGTCCACACAGCTCGTTCACTCACTCCCCCCCTTGCTCCCCCGACTTCTGGAGAGTTAGGAAGGAGAATCCAAAAAATGTAGCCCCCACGGGTTGAGATAAGAATGGTTTAATAAATAAGGCACAACACAAATCACTACTGCCATTACTACTACAAATAATAATGATAAAGCCAATAACAAGTGAAGAGAATACAACACCTCACCAGTCACCGACCCATAACTCACCCCACCCTGCCTGACCGAGCACCGATCGATACCTCCTCCATCCCCCCAGAGCTCCAGCCCTTCCAGGTCTCTCCCGGTTACCTTCTGGGTATGATGTGCTATGGTATGGAATACCTCTTTGGCTAGCCTGGGTCAGGTGTCCTGTCTTTCCTTCCTCCCAGCCTCCCTCCTCCCGGGCAGAGCATGAGCTCAGAAAAGGCCTTGGACAAACCAAACATTTGAGCAGTAACTCAAAACATACGTGCTATCAGCAACCATTCTCAGCCCGAAAGTCAAAACACAGCACTGCACCAGCTACCAAGAAGGAGAAAAATGACTGCTACTGCTCAAACCAGGACACATATAAAAAGAAAAGGCTTAGCTGTAATGACATGATCTTATTTATTACCCCTTAAACTCTGCTTACCACTGAACTGTTGCTTTAAAAAACTGAGGTCAGTACAGTGCTCTAGAAGGCATGTGGTACTAATGGTATCAAATATAAAGAGACTGGTCAGTCAGAAATATATGCATATAAATGCATATACAGTCATTGCAGGGCTTTTTTCTGGTAATGACTACCCTATTGTAGTTCAGTCCTCCAAGAATTTCCTTTTCTTTTTGATGAAGAATATTGGATGGTCCCCAACAACCTATTAACAACATACATTAGTTTTTGCTGCTGTCAAAGTATGTATGTTTATTACACACTAAAGGTGGCCATACATTTAAGAAGGGCATAACTTCAGTGTACCACCATGATTAACTCACAAATAAAGAAAAATTAGCAGTGTAAATAGCTATCAAGGGAAATTTAACACTTGCGCACACTTACTCAGAGCTTGAAGGTGCCAAGAAGTGGCGTATAAATTATTTTTGGAATTCAAAAATAAGAGAAGGAAACCAGTGGAAGGTCCTGGAAATGTCATCATTTAAGTAATTTAAGATAGATTTAAGAAAATAAAAAGTACATGCCAGAAAGCAAGCATGTTGCAGAGAGCAAAGATAATAAAAAGAAGTCTGTGTCTCTGCATTCAAATAAATTAGGCAATATTTTTCAATTGCATTTGCCTGTATTCTTTGCCAGGAAAAAACAATGCGTGCATGATTGATCAAATATAGTTTTATATTCACTTTTTCTTAATGTGGCATTTGTTTGTCAGCTTTTTTTTTTGCAATAGCTTGAAATAACTTTTATGACGCAAGAAGGAACTAGCACTAGCGTCTATAAAACTATTGTGTACATAAGTGGTTAAGGTTGTAAAAAGGATATGTTTAAATAAAGTAGGTAAATAGAGGTGAAAAGGAAAGTCTTGTCTAAGAAATGAAACCTGTAAAAGAAGTCTGCCAAGTACCCACATATTACATAACTTCTTACTGCAAAACTAATAGAGACAGTAACCAGCAGTCAAGCCCTCGGAGTGAGAGGATTATTTAGTGGTTCTAATTGTGGACCAAATGGGGCTTTTATTTCACAAGTCTAATTTTGGCAGAAAGTGGTGAATATTGCTGTATTTTTCCTTTCCTGCCTTTTTTTTTTTTTTTTGGCTAATCCCAAAGAAGAATTCAGAGCTTTTCCTGCACTGAATGGCATCTAAAACTGAGCAGAAATCACAGTACTAGCTGCAGACACAGACTCCTACTTCAAGGAAGATGCTGGTTACATGTTAGGACTATGTTAATGCACTTTTGATTATATATGCAACATGGGAAGAGGCAGAAGTGTAGAAAGGAATCAGAATAGGGAAATACAGCAAGTTAGACAGACAGAGCAGAGTGTGTGTCTGCTTAGTAATGCACTGCAGTTTTATGTTTAAAAGAACTGGCACTGTTTTCCTCACACATTTTTCTTTTTTTTTTTTTTTTTTAGTAAGATGGTAAAATGGACTCTTAAAACATACACTTGGGGAAAAAAAACTCACTAGCACCCCCCAAAAAATCAAAACCCTTTTAAATTAGTGTGAAATAAAATTAATTACTGACCGAAAATGCTTTCTAGATGGTGTTCATCTACTCTGTGATTTCTCAAACCAGTCACACTAACTGTGGGAGTGTAGTACAAACACTGCAATGCTGTATTCTGTCTCGCTGAGGAAAAGATAAAAGGAATACTGATCAAACATCCCATTGCTACATGAGATAGGACTGTCCCAAATATTTTGTTACCCAGTTAGGGTGTCTGTATTCATCACCACCCTTATTGAAAGGCTGTGGAGGTTGCATAAATAGAAATGGACAGGATAGGGTACTTAGAGTGTGTTGAATTACCTCTATTCTTGCAATGTATTATTCTTTATGTGCCAGTGACTGTGCCTCATTCTGGAGTCTTCCGTCAGGAGAATACTGACGAGACACTAGCAGCCTATACTTAATATAGGTCTTAAAACCTTTGAA
Source organism: Melopsittacus undulatus (assembly GCF_012275295.1). NCBI lineage: Eukaryota > Metazoa > Chordata > Aves > Psittaciformes > Psittaculidae > Melopsittacus > Melopsittacus undulatus. The sequence continues at coordinate 49,979,747 of NC_047530.1, forward strand.
TATAGCATGTTGTGGAATTGTTTAAGTTAAATAAACTTTACGATTTCACTTCAGTAGGTATTTTGGCTCTACACCTCCACAGGTGAGAAAGTTATACTCCCCTCTTGCAGTAAAAGAAAGTAATAAAAACATTTGCCTGAGCTGTGTTTTGTTTTCAGCACCATGGCCAGGGCACAGGGTAGGGAATACAGAACAGTGATTACAAGAATGTATAAATCATTTGTAATTGAATATAATTTTACCATGGATAAATTGCTGGCTGCACTTTCAGTGGATGAGCAGTAGCATATGGTCACTTAGATTTGCCAGGCAAGAAACTGCTTGATTTCCTCCTGCTCCTGATAGTCATCATTAACAGTATGTTTATTTCTCCTGTAAATCAGAGCTGCCAGCAAGTAAGGTAAATTGCAGCATTATTTTTAATCTCTTAATCTGAATTGAAAGTAGTGATTGCTTTTTTTCAGATTTTACATCAGGCCCAAAGGAACTGCAGTCATACCATCCTCAGTGATGTCTTATTTGGCTTCTTCCTTGGCACCACAAGTCAGGAGTTAAAATGTTTTTTAGGAAACATATTCCACACATAGGAAAAACATAGTAAGCATCAGAAACTCAAAACTGAATCTGAAGGTGTAGTTTAGTTTCAGGGAATGAATAAAAAATATGAAGGATGTGCACAATTGTGCTTCTCTTACTGACCCTGACTTGCTAGTGCAAAAGTGGCTTTTGTTCTCATTTCTAGTCCTTTTGCATCTGTTTTGACTGGTGGTATTTGTTTATTCTGGACTTCTCGTATGATGCCTTCAATCAATGGCCAGGTCTTTCCTTATTTTGACTGTTTCTCACTTCTTCATGGGCATTTCCTATTTTTGAAATACCATCTTTTACATAGTTGGTAGCAAATAATAATCTCCTATATCCTCAGTCAGTTCAGAGGGAGTTTTTTCTTGGGTTTGAATAAGCCAATATGAAAAGATTCCTGTGATGACAAAGTGAAAACAAAGAGTTTTTGTAGGACAGTAGGACAAGAGATGAAAGAGTTGCAAAATTGTTTGTTCTCTGACATATCTGTATTCCCATAAATTTCTTGCAAAGAAAGGCAAAAGTTTACTCCCAAATACATTTAATATTAACAGAAAACAATAATTTTTCAGGTCATGGCCAGAAGTAAGATTTATATTGGCATATTGTAAGTCTTCAGGAGCTCACATGCCTATCTCGGTTTTTCCGCTTACATACATCCTAAGTTACCTTGAGCACAGTTCTAAGCTGGAGACTTTACTCTGGTCTGTCTTAGGAAACTAGAGAAGATACTATCACTTATCTCTTGGACCTGCTTTCCATTTATCTTTTTTATTAAGCTATTTGTTTAACGCAAACATATCTTACAGAGTTGCTATGAAATCCTTTTTCTCTATAATGTTTCTAACATACGGAAGTATTGTTGGAAAAATAACTATTCTTCAGACTGGACAGAGAAAGATTATTTTACTGTTATCTGTATTCTGCAGGCTTTTATACATTAGCAACATTCTGCTGTAGTATGTTCAACTAAGTTTTTCTGTGGAGGTCTCTTCGTAGAAAATTAGAAACATCTTTTTAAATTACCGTAAAAAATTTGGGCTTGTATCCATACCAAAGTTTCTGTTCCCAAGAAGTGACCTACATTTTATATCAAATGTATGAATTAACTGAGACCATGCCTCTCCTCCCTCTTCTTGTCAGCAAGTCCTTCTAATTTCTGCTTGGTAAAGTCATGCTCGGTCCTGCTTTTCTTGTCTTTGGAACAATGAAACTCTTAAGTATTCTCTGCAAAGTTTCAGAGTTTCAAAAGGAGGAGAGTGCCTTAGAGGCCAGGGATTCAGGTATTAGAACTGAACCATTCAGTTGGAAGGGACCTACAGCAGTCATCCAGCTGTGTTCTCACATTCTCACAGGATATGTGGTTGTAAGTCCTCAAGACAGATTTAGGTATGTCAGCCCTCTCTGTATTCAGTGAACTGTAGAATGAAGAGTCCTCCTCTGGTGTCATTTTGAGAAAGGGATCTGTTTTTGAAAGCCATGAAACACCCATATTCATGACGCACAGAAAAGTTAAAATTCAGAAACACTCTTTTGGGCTTTTTTTAAGATTTTCCTCTTTCCTGGTCCAGGCCGCTCCTTGTTCATGATATGTATATCTCATTTTGAGTCCTTGACATATATTGCCTAAGTACTTTTGTGGTTCTGTATCTCTGGCTTTGGTAGTTTTAAATACTGGGACAGAAGTTTTGTGGAGGCACATACATCAAAACTGTGAGGTATTGTGGTAGTCTGGAAAATAGTTTTTCTGGATATCAAGTACCTGTAATTTGAAGTTACAATAAGATTTTTCTTTTCCAAATGGTTTTTATCCAATTATTCCAAAATTTGAATATAGGTAGTCCTAGTAGATGCAATACATCACCACATGGCATGGACTGTAAATCTTTTTGCTGGTGTTTTATAGTGCAGATTATTTGCTTCTGAGAATTGTAATTTTAAAAAGCAGTAACTGAAAAGGAAATGCATTAAAAAGTGTTCAACAGTATTTTCTAGTTTGCCTTCTCATTTTGTTTGATATTTTTTGCCTTTCAAAAGGCACTTTAATGACTGATCAGATTCAAATTTTGAAAATGCATGGAAAATAAACACAAACTGTGCAAAACATGAAAGTGTGTGAAGGAAAATATTTCTCAGGTTATCTGATTCATCCTTCTCTCTCCTGTGTGGGAGGTAGCAGCTCTCAAAGGTCACACCGTTGCTGTGATACAGCGCTTTGTATTGACAATGTTGTCTTTTTGGTGATTCAGAAGTTAATTACAAAGTAATGTTAGAAAATGTTCATGGCAGCTGGAAGACATGGATATGAGTCAGCTGTATTCTAGCATTTGACGTAGTTTTTCCCTCTCACACACAACAGAAGGCCCTATTAATTCTGTAACTGCTTATTTGCATAACAGAAAAAAAGCTAACGTTTACCATAACTATGGCAAGTAGAAAATTGTACCAGTTGGACTGTAATATTTGATGGTAGAAGGAGGAAGACTAAAGACTCTTAGCTAAATGTTCATGTAAGTGAACTCATATTTCCATAGTGTTTTGTGGAACTATCACCATAGTTATGCCACACCTCAGGAAATCATTTAGCTCAGATACTTGATATGAAATCTTAAATGTATGAAATTGTCAGGTCAGTAGAAGTGTTGACTACATGTCATTAATTAAACCATTCCATCAAGAGTTCAGCAAAATGGAAAAAGTTTAATCTGTTGGCCAAATGACTAGACTGTTTTTGTAAAATATTTTGTAAAATATGAGAATATGCTGTATTAAACAGGCTTTCAGTGTAATATTTGGAAAGCTGTTTAAAAATCCTGGTTTGGAAAGCTAAAAAATAACTCATAGCAAATATCCATACACTCCTGCAGAAGAAGGAAGGGAAGAGCAAAGGGTGGTTTGCTCTCTAGTTTTGTTTGTGACAGTAAGGTGAGTCTGATTTCCCATCTGGAACCTGAAAATTGTTCCACTGTCAGCAGCAATAGGAATTTTGAGACAAGGAGATGGCAGAAAATATTAATAGTAGAGGAAAACTGCAATTAAAGCAAGTATGCTCACCTTGCTTACCATATTTTTCTTCTCAGTGTTTCCCAGAAAGAAAATAAAAGATTTGGGAAATCCCACTCCACTGGGGTAAAACTGCCAGAAAGGATTGTGGAGTGTTAACTCCCTTGATGTCTTTTCTATGCCTTCTCTTCTTGGCTCTGTCCATTTCCCTGTAGTAAATCCCACAGATGCTTGAGCAAAGGACAACTGTTCTAATACTTTTTTTTAAATTCTCAAATATTTTTCCATACATATTGATATAAAATCTGTCATGCAGAGGGTTTACACAGACATACCTTTTCTGGAAGGTAAGTGTTAATAGGAAAGTTTACTAGTTGAAGTTATTGCTTACTACATCCATTCCTAATTTCCAGTAATTGTGTCATATATTTATCTGTATTTGTACTAACTGGAAGAAATGTTTTGCAACCTTAGTCTCAGAGTAGGAGCTACTGACAAAGAGAAGAAAGTATTAGGAATAGAAAACGGATGCTGATTGTAAAATTTCTAAGCCATACTATTTAAGGAAGGGCATGTGAGAATGTTATACCCAGGTAGCATCATCAGATACCTTATACAATTGGATTTGTTTGAATAAAAAAGAATGCCAATTACCCAAAGAGTTGCTCAAGCAATGAAATTAGTAGTTTAAACAGAAATTGAATACTTTAGGGTAAAATGATAGTGTAATTAATTATATATTAGCTCATTTTCAGAAGGGTCCTAGGATGAAACAAATGATGTGAGCTTTTGTAACATTTCCTTAAATAAAAGCTTGACTGCTGAATACACTACAGATAGAAACAGACCCAAATTATTTTAAAAATCATTTGTTCTTCCTAAAACAATAAGCCTAGCCAGGTCTCTGCATAATTTTATCTTAAAGTAATACAAATTTTCCATATAGGTAATTTTCTTCTGCAATAGGAGTCAGAATGAGTATAATCTTCTGTGTAGGTTGTCTATTTAACAGAAAATATACTATAAGATAAACTTATACTGCAATTAATATGTACATTAAAAGTTAGGTATGCTGATGGAAAGATTAAATAGTCTCATAAAAGTTTAAGGGTAGGGAAACATTCAAGGCATTGACACAGCTATGACTCAAACCACATTTTTTATCTCTCCTTCTACATCTGCTGCTGTAACAAACACGCATGCAACTTTTTTTTTTTAGACTGAGTTTTAGCATAGGCTGTCATAGCAATAGTGTCTGGGTTCCTAGGTTAGACATACAGTAAAAGATTATGGGAAAATGAACATGAGCCAGCAGTGTGCGCTTGCAGCCCAGAAAGCCAACCATATTCTGGGCTGCATCAAAAGATGCGTAACCAGCAGGTCAAAGGAGGTGATCCTGCCCCTCTACTCTGCTCTTGTGAGACCTCACTTGGAGTATTGTGTGCAGTTCTGGTGTCCTCAACATAAAAAGGACATGGAACTGTTAGAACAAGTCCAGAGGAGGGCCACGAGGATGATCAGGGGACTGGAGCACCTCCCGTATGAAGACAGGCTGAGAAAGCTGGGACTGTTCAGTCTGGAGAAAAGAAGGCTGCATGGAGACCTTATGGCAGCCTTCCAGTATTTGAAGGAGGCCTATAAGAATGCTGAGCAGGGACTCTTCATTAGGGACTGTAGTGATAAGGCAATGTGTAACAGATTCAGACTTAAACAGAGAAAGTTTAGGTTAGATATAAGGAAGCAGTTCTTTACTGTGAGGCTGGTGAGGCACTGGAATGGATTACCCAAGAAAGCTGTGAATTCTCCATCCCTGGTGGTGTTCAAGGCCAGGTTGGACAGAGCCTTGGGTGATATGGTTTAGTGTGAGATGTCCCTGCCCATGGCAGGGGGTTTGGAACTAGATGATCTTAAGGTTCTTTCCAACCCTAACTATTCTATGATTCTATGAATTGTATTTCTACTCATGGACTTGTGGAACTTTTAAGAAACTCTCAATGTTAAGACTCATAACTGGGACCTAAATTTGAAAACAGTCCTTATCACTTGTTCTGGTGATGCCACTTGCACAGTGGTAGCTTTTACCCAGTTAGGATTCCACGTTTTCAGTTGTAGTGTCCCTATTGGGAAAGGACTGAGTGCATGCAAAATTATAAGTATCATTCGTATTAATGGCAAGTTAAGAGCTGGTATTGGAAAGAGGATGACTTCTGATTAAGATGACTAGAAGCAATGAATGGCATGAAGTTCCACAGACAGGTCAACTAATATGTAGAGAATTGATATAAGCTTAAAGATGCCAATGATAAAGAATTATCTTTTTTCCAAAATGGGTTGATAGCTTCAGATTGTTAAACAATTTATAGTAAGTAAGTTAATGCATACAAATGTATGCAGAGATATCTGTGCATTAGCAGTTAAGATTCTGGATTAAAATGTGTAATCCAATAAGCTGTAAGGTAACTGAGCGTTAAATAAAACAGGCTCTGATGTCTACCTAAAAGACTGATTATTTCAGAAAGGAATATAAAGCAGCTGGTAGGCAGGGTCATTAGCCTTCTGGCAATAAGGAAACAGAGGTGGTATAGCTTAGGACAGTTTCTAATGCTAGCAAAAGTGCAAATACTTATGAATTATGAAGATAAGGGTCTGTACTCCTCTTCAGATCAACTGAACCATGTAAGCTTGAGTGCAAATTATGTAAGAGCAGTCTCAGTGTTGCTTTCCCTTATTGGAATGCATCCTGGTTTCAGCCAGGCTAGATTTAAGATTTTTTTTCTAGTAGCTGGTGCAGTGCTGAGTTTTGGCTTTAATTAAGAATAATGCTGATAACATACTGATATTTTAGTTGTTGTGGGGCAGTACTTACCCTAAATCAAGGACTTTTCAGTCTCATGGTCTGCCACTGAAGAGGGACACAAGAAGCCAGGAGGGAGCACAGCCAGGACAGCTGACCCAAAGTAGCCAAAGGGATGTTCCATACCACATACCATCATAAATAAATATAAACACCAGGACAGCTGACCCAAAGTAGCCAAAGGGATGTTCCATACCACATACCGTCATAAATAAATATAAACTGGGGGGAGCTGGCTGAAAGGGGCTGATCACTGCTCAGGGATGGTCAGATGGTGGTGAGCAATTTTACTGTCTATCACTTGGTTTTGGTTTTGACTGGTTTTGTTTCTCAGGGAGAGGGGGAGAGTTGTGTTATATTTTACTTCTATTTCAGTTATTAAGTTGTTCTTACCTCATGGGTTTTTACCCTTTTTCCAATTTTTCTCCCCATCTTACCTGGAGGAGGAAGAGTGAGCAAAAGCTGCATGATACTTAATTGCCAGCTGAGCTTAAACCGCGACAGGATGTCGCAATAAGTCACAGTTTTCTATATTTCAGATGAAGGGACAATAAGAAGTTTCCAATCACTCTGGGAGACTGGAGATGAAAGTAGTCCTGTTTTAACCTTATAGCCCGAGAAGGAATCGTGATTCATGTAGAGGCAGGCCAGACTTGGAGCAGAAAAAATCAGTCAGTAAAATTTAGTGGTGCTTGGCTCAAAGTAGGTTTTCAAAGGGCTAGACGGATGCATATTGCCCAAAGAAAGGTGCATTGCTCACCTGCACAGGAGCATATGAAAATAGGTGAGAAAATTTGGGCTGTTCATCCTGGAGAAGAGAAGGCTGTGTGTAGACCTCATAGCAGCCTTCCAGTATCTGAAGGGGCCTACAAAGATGCCAGAGAGTGACTCTTCGTCAGGGACTGTAGTGATAGGACAAGGGGTAAGGGGTTTAAACTTAAACAGGGGAAGTTGAGTTTAGATATAAGGAAGAATTTCTTTACTGTAAAGGTGGTGAGGCACTGGAACAGGTTGCCCAAAAAAGTGGTAAATGCTTCATCGTCCCTGGCAAATATTCAAGGCCAGGTTGGACAGAGCCTTGATGAACATAGTCTAGTGTGAAGCATCGCTACCCATAGCAGGGGAGTTGGAACTAAATGATCTTAAGGTCCTTTCCAACCCTAACTATTCTATGATTCTGTATTGAACTGAGGGATGATACATCTTTATGTGAAGGATGATTACCTTTCCCTTTCTCAGTCTCAGAAAATGAATGAGGCTGGTTCCAGATCTAGAAGTTACATGTAAAAAAAAAAAAAAAACTGAATGGAAAACATGCAAGTTTCCAACTTACACCTGTGAGCATACACAACCAATTTAAACTAAAAAGGGATCAGATCTGTTGTGTACATGGAATTGCTGTTACAGTTTGCAAAGAATGTATATGAATTAAGTCATGGGGACTCTTTTTCTGGAGCAATAGTAGTTCCAAACAGGAGACTGTCTGGAAAAACACATAGAGGAAAAGAAAAGCTCAAAATAAAGTCATTCAGGAGTCTTCTAAATATTTTTAGTAAACATTTCTGAACTAAAAATTCTAGTGGCCTTAAAGAGATTTAGTCTCTGAGATTTCATAAGAAGGTGGATCTGCTAAAGTAACCATTAGGGAAAGGTCTCTGTAGACAGTTTATTCTTTTTTCTCTAAATGGTTTGTTCTTAGTGGTTGTGACTGAATTTATTTTCCAAGAAGGAAAATAAATTGTATATGCTTCTAGTGATAAAATCCCAAAGGAATAAAGGGTGGCTACTTCATTTCTATCATGAATGTTAAGTGAATGATACCCTATGTAAGGGTGAGAGAAGTGCACATCTTCTTTCCTGTATCCCTAAATAGGAAAAGCAGAAGGTCTAAAACCTTTTGAGATGTATTGAGGGAAAAGAGGAAGATGTTCAGGTTAAGACAAGGCTGTACTGGAGATAAAAATAGCAAATAAAAGAAGACAACTGCTGAAGACCATGCCTTTATGATAAAAAGATGTTTCTAATTGTCTAGAGCGGCCAAAGGGGCCAAGTGAAGAGTTTTCTTGGTGTTTTACAAAATATTAAAGTTCTACTTTTAATTTGAGCAATTAAAGTAAGGAACACTCTGAACAGTTAAGACTATTGGAGATTTCTGGACACTGCACTAAGAAACTTTCAATGAGAAAATACAGAGCCTGGCCTGGGTGCTTTAAAACGTAGAGCTAGGAAGCAGCCATGTTAAAAGATCTGTTGAAATAAGTGTAATTTACTTCAAGGAGCCTGTGTTTTGTCTTCTGAAGAGAATTGCAGAAACACCTCAAAAGAATTTTTCAAAATAAAATACAGTATATGTGGAGACGTATTTCTGAAGCTGCGTTCTGAACTGGTTTCTGGTTCTGTTTTCTGCTTTATTCTTCTCCCAAGGACCCTCTGCACAAAGCAAAGCTAACCCTGTAGCTTTAGTAGCTTCTGCTGAGAGGCAGTAGAATGTAAATTAATTATTCATGTAGAAGGTAAGAATGAATGAGCTGTTTAGGGGGATTCTGTCTGAAAACATTTGTTATTCAGTCTGGACAGTAATGTTTTCACCTTTACTTTTCTTCCCTTCTTCCGCCCCCAAGTTTAATATGGTGTGATCTCTTACAACCTTTTTAATGGACTTTCTGTTGCACCATGGCAATGTTCAGTAAACCATCTCTTTTGCTGTGAATTCCTTGAACTTACATTGTCACCCCATCTCAATTATGTTTTGGGCACAATATGCAGTACATGCTATATACCTTGTTTTAGATGCTCACCAGAGCTTTACAAATTAAGGGAATCTAACCATTGCCTGCAAAGTAATTTTATTTTTATTTGTAGCGGTTACTGTGGTCTACAAGGAGCTTCACAAGCATCAGTTAATTTTTACAGAAAACATTCTTCATGATAGGGAAAAATGAAAAACCCTTTGGGTCTGAAGCCTTTGTTTGAAGGTATGTCATCCTAAACTTCCTTCAAGGAATCTCTTTGTTAAGCCACTTCAAAATTTACTATTTGTTATAGGAGTTACTGAGGTTAAACTTGGCGTGAGCATTTGAAGGATTTAAAAGCATAGCATCCTGTAGGTGAAACAAAGCAATAAAAATTTGTATGATTACTGAATCAATATTATACCATTTCCTGTATACTGAATTCCTTCATTTATGGTGAAAAATACCTGTCTGTTTACCTCTTATCTTCTGTAAATATTGTGCCATTTTTTTTACTCCTCCTCTTTCCTCCTCCCATTGTATCTCCTCCCCTGTGATAGAATCAATTGCATCAGTGGATATTATATAAAGAAAAGGTTTCAGTGGAGTTCCCAGTTCACCCACCTTAGCCACCATGGGGCTAAGAGTTGCCAGCCTTCTTATGCTCTGGCTGGCTCTTTCCTATGCAAATGAAATAAGAAAAGGTAAGCTCTAGAAATTAAATGGTAGCAGACTGCCTCCTGGAAAAGAGGGAGAGAATTAAAATACCACTGCAGAGGTAGAAAGAGGCAGTACATTTAAATAATGCACTGGAGTTTTAAGGTGCCTCAAATTTCTTAAACTTTCAAATACTGAGGCTACATGGCTCAGCAAGCATAAGTAGATAATACTCTCTTTGGAGAGATTAGTACCAATATCTACTGCATTCAAATCTAGTTTGATGTGCTTGGAAAAATTTTCAGTGTTACTTTTCTTTCAATGTGTTGAGACTTTCTTAGGTATGACTGGGCTTAGTTGGCAGAAAGCAACTATGGGAGTTTGGGAGGTTCATTGTTACATCAATGAAGAAAGTGGATGATTGTGCCTTCCGTTAGTTTGGAATGACACAAGTGCTTTCTTTAAAAGTGAATGTACTAACATTGGGCAAAGATGATTTTGTCATTCAGGACATTAATAATCCTGTAAATGCTCTAATATACTCTGTTATCAACTTTGAAGTGTTGAAATGGAGCTGTCATACTGAAAGCTATTTTTGGAGGAATAGGTGATGAATTTTGAGCCATGATCACGTTTGGGGTACTGGTCTTGCTTGCTGCATCCTGAATTCAGCAATGGGAGGAAAGCATTATCTTACATTTTTTGTCTGAGCTGTGAGTTCTGTGGGAGTCTCTGTGTAGCCTTCATTCTGGGGAGAGAAGCATATCAGCTTCTGGATATATCTGGTATGATCGATGCCATCAAGGTACAATAACTTAGGGGTCCCCTTGTTAGTTTAGCTTTCTCAAATTAAACACTGCAAGAAATTTTTTTTGAAGGTGAGTGGCATGTGTACTTTTGATACCTTGGCAAGCTTCTCAGGTATGCTCAGCTTTTATGTTCACCCCTAATCTACAGCATCTTGAGATTTCTCAGGTACTGTGTTCATTTGTAGTATTTGTTGGAACAAATGGCTGGGAAAGGAACAAATATCATAATCAGCATCATCTTTTGCTGCTGCAAAATATTATTTTTTTTTATCTCCTACCATGGTTATTTTCTGACCTATCTTATGAAGAATTTCTATTTGGAAATAATAGAAATCACTACTCTGTTAGTTAAAGAAAGAATTCTTTAAAAACTTCTGCAGCGTACAAATTCTTTCAGTACATTTAAGCTATTTGCCTTCCAGAATAGGAGTGGTAGTTCCTTGGTTTCCTGTCTTTGTATTCATTTTAGTGCATGTTGCATCAGGGAAGAATATAGCTCTTAGAAATACTTAATACCGTTAAAAATAGTACGTTATACCATTAAAAATAATACTGTGACTCAGAAGAAATTAATGTGTTTGGTAAAGCAGCTCCTTTGCACTGATGCACCATATTGTTAGTGGTCAGAGGGTTAAGTTTCCACACCTCATGCAGACAAGTTCCTTCACCTCAGCAAGGACTATGAGATATGCATGAAAACCAAGGTGTTTGGTGACAGCCAGCATGGCTTCACTAAGGGGAAATCCTGCCTCACCAATTTGGTGGCCTTCTATGACGGGGCTATGAACTGATGAACAGGGGTAGAGCAGTTGAAGTCATCTACCTGGAGTTGTGCAAAGCGTTCAACACTGTCCTGCACAACATCCATGTCTCTAAATTGGAGAGACATCAGTTTGAGAGGTGGACCACACGGTGGGTAAAGAACTGACTGGATGACTGCACACAAAGAGTTGTGGTTAATGGCTCAATGTCCAGCTGGAAACCAGTAATGAGTGGTGTCCCTCAGGATCAGTGTTGGGACCAGTCTTGTTCAACATCTTTGTTGGTGACACGGACGGTGGGATTGAGTGTGCCTTCAGCAAGTTTGCCGATGACACCAAGCTGTGTGGTTCTGTTGATACGGTGGAGGGAAGGAATGCCATCCAGAGAGACCTTGACACTCTTGTGAAGTGGGCCAATGCCAACCTTATGAAGTTTAACCATGCCAAGTGCAAGGTCCTACACCTGGGTCGCAGCAATCCCAGGCACAGCTACAGGTTGGGCAAAAAGGAAATTTAGTGCAGCCCTGCAGAGAAGGTCGGTGAGAAAAAGAACATGAGCTGGCTTCAGTGTGAGCTTACAGCCCAGAAAGCCAACTGTATTCTGGGCTGCATCAAAAGGAGCATGACCAGCAGGTCGAAGGAGGTGATCCTGCCCCTCTACTTTGCTCTTGTGAGACCCCACTTGGAGTATTCTGGACAGTTCTGGTGCCCGCAACACAAAAAGGATATGGAACTGTTGGAACAAGTCCAGAGGAGGGCCACGAGGATGATCAGGGGACTGGAGCACCTCTCATATGAGGACAGGCTGAGAAAGTTGAGGCTTTTCAGCCTGGAGAAGAGAAAGATGTGTGGAGACCTCATAGCAGCCTTCCAGTATTTGAAGGGAGCCTACAGGGATGCTGGGGAGGGACTCTTCATTAGGGACTGTAGTGACAGGACAAGTGGTAACGGGTTAAAACTTAAACAGGGGAAGTTCAGGTTAGATATAAGGAAGAAGTTCTTTACTGTGAGGGTGGTGAAGCACTGGAATGGGTTTCCCAAGAAAGCTGTGAATTCTCCATCCCTGGTGGTGTTCAAGGCCAGGTTGGATGAAGCCTTGGGTGATATGGTTTAGTGTGAGGTGTCCCTGCACATGGCAGGGGGTTTGGAACTAGATGATCTTAAGGTTTTTTCCAACCCTAACTGTTCTATGATTCTATTATTCTGTACCTGGCTATCAGAAGTATGTGTTACTGTCTTAATTTCTTAATGTCTTTAATTTTAATTAATTAAGGATTTCCATCTCTTCTGCTTCGTGGGTAGATACTTGATGAGGTTTGAGATCTGTGGAATCACTGTGCATGAAATTGCAAGTGCTTTCTACTGTAAAATGCAACACAACTTTTTTTTGATGCTAGCTCACTCAGTTCACTTTCCTCATGCCTGTTTCTTTTTCATCACTTAACAGGCAGGACAAGAAACCATGGTCACTATGTCTGCAGCACCTGGGGAAACAACCATTTCAAAACTTTTGATGGAGACATCTACCAATTCCCTGGCATTTGCGAGTATAATTTTGCTTCTGACTGCCAAGAGTCTTACAAGGAGTTCTCTATCCATATTCAGCGTGCTCTGAACAGCAATAACCACCCTGAGATACAGTATATTCTGCTAACAATCAAGGACTTTACAGTGTACCTGAGACCAAAACTGGTTGTTGTGGATGGGCAGATGTAAGTTCCTTTAGTATAATACTATTTCCAATAAATGAGCTGGGAAGTTAAAGCAGGATTGATTCTTTACACAGTTGTTTGTATACCATTAAGGAAACTATTACAAACATTTCCTTGTGCAGAATAAAACCCCTTGAAATCCAGCATAAGAATTACTTTGGAGAGGGACTTTAGTATTGATCATCATTTCTTGCAAGTAAGGAAGAGGTTTGAGTGAATTTTCTTCTGGTTGTGCAGGAAAAAATCCAGTATGTGATCCAGGCGTAAAATGACATAGTTTCATTTGGTTTATGGTGTCACCTTGAGTTTATCCTAGCAGATGGTCTAGCAGATCCTCAGAAATTAAGATGCATTTCTGTAGGGTATTTTTCTCTTATTTTGTGGCAAATCATTTTTTATGATCTTCATAAATAATTTTTTAAGGTCTGATGGTCATTCCCTAAGGAATTATAACAGATCTTATGCAGGTCAAAATTTACACTGATTTGTACATAGCAATATGTACTTCTTCACAGTGAGCTGTAGTATTTTTCTTCTTCTGTAACATAGTTGCACAAAGAACTAATCTGACATCATTACTTGCTGCCAAGTAGTGTCTTAACCTTTCCTATTGTTAGCCTATCATTTCAGTCTCTGTATATATACATACTGAAACAAGTGAAGCAACTCATAGATTAAGACATTGTTCTGAATATGGAAGAAACTGGGTTGGTATGGCTTAGCATCATTAAAAAAAAATGCATTCTATTGTCATTGTAGGACTGGGGTTTACTCAAAGTTCAGCTTTTGCTCCCAAGTTTGGAAGCCACTGCAATGAAAATCTGTTTAAAGATAGGAAGTAACATTCAGTTTTCCAAGGATCATGCCAGATACATAAAAAAAATGATATGAAGCTATAAAAAATGCATTCTTGTCTCAAGTTAAGAAGCCCTTTATTGTGTTCTCAAGTTTTAAAAAGAACTTCTATGAAAAGCAAGTTTAGATATCCTGTAAAATTTGCTTTCTTAAACCAAGCATCTTTTTGTCTTACATAGTTTTCATAAAACAATGGATCTCTTCTGTGCAGGTTGAACAGTATTAGTTTTTTATAGAACTTAATTTTCCACATTGCTTTTTAAATGACATGTGATCCAGTGTCGTGTAAAATAACATTTCATGCTACTGAAGGGAAAACTGTAAAATAGAAAAAAATTATTAATTTGCCTTTTGGTACCTGATCCACTGATTGATTGAACATCCTAGTATTAGAAAAGAAAAAAAAAGAAATATTCCATGCTGTAATAGCTGCAAGGTCAAAAGCTGCCCATGTTTTATAATCCCTCTCCAAAAACATGATCTCTTAAAGCCTCATTGCCCAGAGGAAGAACAATGCAGCTAAAGGCAGAAATAATGACTTCTGAATTTCTGCCTAACATTTAGATGTGTAAGTCATTTGGCCATGTTAAAAATGCCTGAAGTAAATAGCTGGAAAAATCCCAGGGACCGGAAATTAGGAGATAAAAATTCTTCTAGTCAAGAGATTAGTGAAGAGGCAATGTGCATAGACATGAATCCTGTAACAATTATATTGGCAAATCTATAGACATTTAACTGGTTATCTTTACTGGATTCCAATTTACTTCTGTTTGAACAGAATCTAGTTATCTAGATTTTATAGGACGAGGCTGCTTGCCACAATCTCTTTATTGCTGAATTAAATTCAGCAGTGCACTGTAAAACAGAGGTGCAAGAGCAGGAGAGAGATCTGGTGAACTGATTCTTTGTCATACAAAACCATCTGTGCTCACCCTTCTTCAGAATGTTTTCTGTCACATTAACATGTCTTGCTGTCACCGTTAACAGGCTTGGTCCTGTCAATTAAAAAATAGTTAACTACTGCAAAAAACTACTGAATTCCTCTTTACATGCTCCTTTCTTTTCAAATTTCTGTTGGCAGTCCCTGTATCTGCCTGTGCTTTTTAAACACTATTTTGAGAAGGAAGATCCTTGCAAAGGAGCATTCATTCTCCCTGAAATGGTTGTCAAATCTTTTGGTAAAGAAAAGCTTCCATTTATGATTTTACTTCTTTCTTTGAAATAAATTATTAGTGTGTGTTTAACAGCACAATGAGGATGGATTTTCTTTTGATTAAATTGAAGACATCTGAAATTTTGCCTTTTTTCGTAAAGAATCTGTACCCTTAGGGAGGCTTTGCCTCTGAAATTGTTTTGCCTTTCAAAAGTGATGTTATCATGTCAAGTGCCAGAGAGGGAGGGTTTTGTGCCTCATTAAAACAGGGCACCCTGTGCACCTAAATTAATGTGAACAGGGACTGGTTTCTCTATTCATTAGGGTATTTTGCCTATTACAGACAATCATGTCATCTCTTACGTGTCTGTACTAATGCAAAGTCTCTGATTTTCTTCCTAGTGTGAAGACACCTTACTACAGCTCCGGTGTGGTCATTGAAAGCAATGACATTTACACAAAGGTTTATGCCAAATTAGGCCTGATTCTGATATGGAATCAAGAAGATGCACTGATGGTATGCATGACCCATATCTTTTTTATTGACATTTCCTGGGTTTAACGGACTACTGTATACTGAACAGAAGTTAACTCTCACAAACTGAACAGAGCTAGAGTGTTGGGCTGACTCACCCCACTGTCACTCATAGTACCTTATTTTAAAAACAGAAGTTCCCTTCTCTGCAGTGTGATAGAGGTAGCAGTATGGCACGCAGATATTATTACTGGTCTCAAGAAAGAGAGAAGTGTTCTGAGAAGTAGCTAACATCTTTGCTATAGCACCCCCATAATCCAATCTATGTTTTCCTTCATTTGTCTTTTGAAGGACTGCCACCATCTACTTTACTAACTTACAGCAAGACTTAAATTTTATCCCAGTATGCAATTTAAAAAAAAGGAGAAAATTTAAGCCAAAGCAGTAGTCTTGTGATTTTAAGAATACTTTCCATCTTTATCAATACTTCCATTATTGAAATACAGAAACTTCAGTCACTTCTTTCTGTTTACTGTGTTACTTTCTGCATCTGTGTGTTTATTAACTATGTTACAAATTTATTTGCTACTTCTCTGAGAATTTAGGGTTCACCATCACTCCTGTCATTTGGTAACTTCTCTTTTAAGTAGAAGTATTTGTTTTGGAATGTCTTCATGCACCAGATAATTCTTTTCTGTTTTTCCTTTTTCTTTCCATTATGTAGGTAGAGCTGGACAGCAAATTTAACAACCATACATGTGGTCTCTGTGGGGATTACAATGGAGTTCCAATCTACAATGAGTTTATCAATGGAGGTGCGTCATCCTACCATAGTGACAGTTATCACAGGAGATAGTCAGATAAACATTGTGCATAAGAGCATAAGAGGAGAGCAAATTTCACCTGAGGGATTTCTGTGCCCCAGAATAAATACTATGTTCTAGTGCTGCATTCCTGGTCTAAGGTTATTTTATTCCCAAATCGTCATCTGCCCTTTTACCTACTGGCTTTCTTTAACTTCAAATTTTTAAGCACACTTAGACATAATAAACAAAATAGAGAGCTAGGCCTGTGTCTGACAGGCACATTTTATAATACAGTAACCGTTTTCTTTCATCAGTAGGGTCCCAGGAATCAGATGCTCCTTGTTGTCAATTTCTGGGGCTCAGGAAGTCTTCTTTGTATTTTTTTTTTCTCATAGATGAAAGCTACAATTCAATTACGTATGGGAATTTGCAGAAGATCAACAAACCCAATGCCAAATGTGAAGATCCTGATGAAACTCAGGCTCTTCCAAGCTGCAATGAGCATGTGAGTATTTCTAATGGTGAACTTCACTTGCATGGGCACATGAAGACATCCTTGTGCTACAGGGAATTAGCGTGTGTGGAGCTGGAAAAACTTAGTATCTTCTAGGGCAAATGGTTTCTTCTTCCTTCTTGAATAACTATTGCTGTTCAGAAGACAAGTTTCTATGACAAAGCAGGAAGTGTCTAGGAGCTCAGGTGCTTACATATCTCTGAAATATTATTCTTCTTTCTTAGCGTGATGAGTGTGAGAGGCTGCTGACTTCGTCTGCATTTGCTGATTGTCGTTTACGTCTTAATTTGGAAATGTACATCCAAGCCTGCATGCAGGACAAGTGTGCATGTCATGGAAGCGATGACTACTTCTGCCTCTGCAGCACCATCTCTGAATATTCTCGCCAGTGTTCACATGCAGGTGGCCGGCCGGGTGAATGGAGGACACACGACTTTTGCTGTAAGCAGCTATATGAATTTTACAAAGAAATATTTTGTGGGTATAGCACTTTAGCATTCGCATTTAAATTAATTCTTTCTCTACATAAATTACATGTAATTAAGCGATATCTTACAAATTTCATGCCAGTAGTGCAATAAACTACATACTATATTCTTGTTCTTTTCTTCTTCTATTACCCTTGTTATTAAGAAATCGTTTTCAGCAAGTAGAAATTCTGTTCCCATTGAAAACCCGTGAGATCTGATGTTGCAGGTAATTGGGATAATCTGATCTATTCGAAACCAAGAAAAGAAAATATAAAAAGTAGGGGAAGCAGTTCAGAAACATGCTTTGACAGATGGTGTCTGGCTTGGGACATCACTGACTTGAAAGGAGTAAGGTATATGATCTGTGGTTTCTGAGGAATGAACTTTATACACAACTAACTGGTGGTGACTTTCTCATTCTTTCAGCTAAAACCTGTCCTGATACCATGATTTACAGAGAAAGCAGCTCACCCTGCATGGATACTTGCTCACACTTGGAGTTAAGCAGCCTTTGTGAGGAACACTACATGGATGGTTGTTTCTGTCCTGAAGGCAAGTGTTATTCTAGCTATTGCATATGGACAAAACCAGGAGCTCTGGCGAAGGAGGTCAAAGCTGAAATATTAAATGTAGTCAATTTATATCTTAAAAATTATCACTAATATCACCCCCGTAGGTGAATGTTATTATAAGGTTTTTAAACAAGAACATAATTGATTAATCAGTGATTTATTGTTAAATCATAGACAAGTAATAAACCTGCCTTTTACTTCTTAACGAATTAATTTCTGCTAATATATAGAAAATTATGCTTTTTAGGTTCAAAATTGTGATACAATGGATGTCATTTGCCTACAGAGTGATAATGAGGGTCACTGAGTGAAATTCTCATACTCCCTTGTTCATCATATTTGAAAAGTCATGTCAGTCAGGTGAAGTTCCCAATGACGGGAAAAGGGTTAATATAACCCCCATTTTCAAGAAGGGGAAAATGGATGAACTGGGGAATTACAGACCAGTCAGTCTAACCTCTGTGCCTGGCAAAATCTTTGAGCAGATTCTCCTGGAAGACCTGCTAAGGCACATGAAAAGCAACAAGGTGCTTGGTGGCAGCCAACATGGCTTCACTAGGGGGAAATCCTGCCTGACCAATTTGGTGGCCTTCTATGATGGGGCTACAGAACTGATGGACAGAGGCAGAGCAGTTGAAGTCATCTGCCTGGAATTGTGCAAAGTGTTTGACACTGTCCCACACAATGTCCTTGTCTCTAAATTGGAGAGACATCAATTTGATAGGTGGACCACTCGCTGGACGAAGAACTGGCTGGATGGCTGCATGCAGAGTTGTGGTCAACAGCTCAATGTCTGACTGGAGACCAGTAATGAGTGGTGTCCCTCAGGGATCAGTGTTGGGACCAGTCTTGTTCAACATCTTTGTCGGTTACATGGACAGTAGGACTGAGTGCACCCTCAGAAAGTTTGTAGATGAAACCAAGCTGTGTGATTCAGTTGATATGCCGGAGGGAAGGAATGCCATCCAGAGAGACCTTGACACTCTTGTGAAGTGGGCCAATGCCAACCTTATGATGTTTAACCATGCCAAGTGCAAGGTCCTACACCTGGGTCAGAGCAATCCCAGGCACAGCTACAGGTTGGTCAGAGAAGAGATTCAGAGCAGCCCTGCAGAGAAGGACTTGGGGGTGTCAGTTGATGAGAAAATGAACATGAGCCGGCTTCAGTGTGCGCTTTACAGCACAGAAAGCCAACTGTATTCTGGGCTGCATCAAAAGAAGCGTGACCAGCAGGTCGAAGGAGGTGATCCTGCCCCTCTAGTCTGCTCTCGTGAGACCCCACTTGGAGTATTCTGGACAGTTCTGGTGCCCTCAACACAAAAAGGACATGGAACTGTTGGAACAAGTCCAGAGGAGGGCCATGAGGATGATCAGGGGACTGGAGCACCTCTCGTATGAAGACAGGCTGAGAAAACTGGGGCTTTTCAGCCTGGAGAAGAGAAAGATGTGTGGAGACCTCATAGCAGCCTTCCAGTATCTGAAGGGGGCCTATATGCTGGAGAGGGACTCTTCATTAGGGACTGTAGTGACAGGACAAGTGGTAACGGGTTAAAACTTAAACAGGGGAAGTTCAGGTTAGATATAAGGAAGAAGTTCTTTACTGTGAGGGTGGTGAGGCACCGGAGTGAGTTGCCCAGGGAAATTGTGAATGCTCCATCACAGATTCATAGAATCATAGAATAGTTAGGATTGGAAAGGACCTTAAGATCATCTAGTTCCAACCCCCCTGCCATGAGTAGGCACACCTCACACTAAAGCATGCCATGCAAGGCTTCTTCCAGCCTGGCCTTGAGCACTGCCAGGGATGGAGCAGGCAGTGTTCAAGGCCAGGTTGCACAGAGCCTTGAGTGTCATTGTGTAGTGGTTTATTGTAGTGTCCCTGCCTATATCAGGGGAGTTGGAACTAGATGATCTTAAGGTCCTTTCCAGCCCTAACTATTCTATGATTCTATGATTCTACTGTCAACCTCAGGAAAAAAATATTACAATTATAGTGTAAAGAATATGCCAGAACAACTGAAAATCTAAATATGTGAAAATCTGAGATTGTTCTTGTATACTTGCATTAACCTTTTTGTCTGTGTGTAGTTGCATAAACAGGTAGACTTAGGTTTTCCAAGCTGGATTAAAGTGCTTTCCATGTGTCTTATAAAAAGCAGAAACAGTATTCTTCGGTTTTGATAATTTCAGCTTTTGCTTTCTGTGCCATATTGAGAGCATGCCGCCTCTGAGAGTTTCTCCTCTCTGGAAATCACTTCTTTCAGAAAGATCTGGAATAGTTTACTGTTGTGCTTTGCAGGAACTGTATATGATGATATTACTGAAAAAGGATGCATACCTGTTAGTCAGTGCCACTGCAAACTCCATGGAAATGAGTATTCTCCTGGAGAAAACATTACCAATGAATGTGAAGAATGGTAAGGATTGCAGTTTATACGCCTTTCTTTGCTTGACTGTAAACAGGTCTGCGTTTTTCAGTCTTCCACTTAGTCATAGAAGACTTCCTGAAAACATTCTGAAGTTAGCATTTGTGTTGCATATTTATACAACCAAATCTTATAAAATTTTCCTGTATCTATGGCATATGGCAGAGGGGAAATCTTAAGGTACTGGTCAAATATACATTTTTAAAACACTTGTGGTTTTCTTGCTGTTTGCTAGGTATGCAGATGCTTTCAGTGCTCTTAGCTCCTGTAATACCTACAAGCATTTTAAAATTATTTGTCTGTTTATAGCACCTGTGATTCAGGCAGATGGACATGCAAAGATTTACCCTGTCCAGGCAAATGTTCAGTGGAAGGAGGCTCCCATATTACCACCTTTGATGGGAAGACATACACCTTCCATGGAGACTGTTATTATGTGTTGTCCAAGGTACTGTGCACTGTAGAGCTTTTCTGTTTTTGAGTAAATACAGATGTCTGTGCACTGATATGTAACAGCTGCAAATTGTTGTTTTATTCCATTTTTATGGGATGAGGGAAGTAGAAATGCTGAAAACTGTACTGGAACATTTAGGAGTTGGGCACTACTACAATGGGTTGTTAACTAAGTCAGATAGTAGACTATGTATGCAGTTATTATCCAGTGGAGTCCTTCATGTATAAGAAATCAAAGGATTGCTCTGGCTGCATGAATAGGTAGGCTGCAAAAATTGGCAGTTCCTAGGTTTAGATGCTTTCAACCAGATTGGTAATAGGTGTTCATGTGTCTGAGTGTCAAAGTCACCTAGGGAAAGGAGCTGGACCTATTCTTCTAGAGAACAGCAAAGATCTTGAACTAGAAACCATAGGCATAGAACCAGCGCTGAAATGGCAGTCTTAATAACTAAGTTCAAGGATAATTGTTATTGTAACTGATGACTTTAGTCTTTGTTTTGGAAATAATCTTGTGAAATCTTTGATTTGACTAATGGATATTTTTCCCTGTGATTGTAGGGTTTTGGAAATGACAGTCATGCTCTCCTGGCAGAGCTGGCTCCCTGTGGCTCCACAGACAGGCAGACCTGTTTGAAGACTCTTGTGCTGCTCGTAGATGACAAAAAAAATGTAAGTGTTCTGCTAGATATGTTGAAAATTAGCATATTTCCATTATTGTACAGCAATAACTAATTCTTCTGGAGTCACTGTTGTGGACAGATAAGGCACCTCAGGCTCAAAAACAACTCAGGCTCCTGCTTTGACAACTCAAAATAAGCCTGAAGAGTACAAAAGATGAAACTCAAATAAGATGAAATTTCCCCCTTTCCTCCTCTGCTATATGATTCTTCTTACTTTATTCAGGGTTGGCTGGAAGTAAGAGTGCCATTCTTCATCTCCTCACAGATTTTACCTTATTAGGATACAATTTTATAGACCTAATTGTGTCTTTTTCAGAAGAGATACCATCTTTGAATATTGATACAATCCAATCTTCTTAAATGTTTATATTTTCATTCATTTTAGTGTTTTGCTATGGGAATATCTAGATTATATTTATACCTAATTTTACATACATGTACACATAATTTTCCTTCCATGTTTCCAGTGTCCCATGTCCTTTCCTGCATAACTAGAGCAAACCCAAAGCAAACCAAATCAGAAACCCATAATTTTATGTTTCTGTATGTACAGACTCTCATTTATGAGGAAGTTTAACAAACTGCTTTCTTGCCATGCCAGAATTGTACTAAATCATTACACTGGAGCTGTGGCACATGCTTTTATAGAGATTTGGAACCTGATCTAGATCTTGAAGGCCTAGCATTTTCTTGCTGGAAACAAAGTGGCCAATATAAATGAGATTTACATTTCATTACTGCTATAAATTGTTGGAGGCAGGTGTAAGTGAAACACTGAACAACAAGAAAAAAACTTACTGTTTTCCTACAGGTCTGCTGCACATTCAATTTTCAGACAGATTCTTCATTCCAAAGATTTTAAGTTCTAACCATAGTCTAAGTGTGCAGAATGTATCCCCTCTTAAATTTTTTTAGTTCCTTTTCCTCTCAGTACCTGGAACCTCATTGATTTTATTTGCTATTATGCAGGTGGTGGTTTTCAGATCAGACGGCAGTGTGTTACTGAATGAGATGACCATGAACGTGCCTCATGTGTCAGGTAAGGGACATAGTCTTGTGTGTCATATGTCATACACCTGCCTTCTCATGTGGAGGTGAATTTTTTTGAGAGGCAAAAGTGGAAAACTGTCATATGAAATTGCTCAGATTTTGGAACAACTTGGGGATGAATGTGGTTTAATAGTCATCACTGAGAATTTTATGGGCAGACTGACTGTATAGGGCAGATGATTGAAAAAAATGTCATTTCACTATTTTTCATACCTCTTGAATATATTTTGGCATGTACCTTGAGAAAGAGGAAATGCCATGGCTTGAATTCAAAGCCAAGCCTGGCTACATGGTGTATGTTGTGGCTCTCATTTATGGTGAGGCTTAGGCATGTCTGCACCATCCTGCTTCTTCCCCATCCTGTCTGGTTTTTATTCCCTGTGGAAAGAAAGCCTGGCAGAAGGTAACTGCTGTGTTTTCTGGTCAATTAGAGCAGGAAAGAAGGATGTGCTGTGCAGCACCCTCTCATCTTCTCAGCTCAGCTGACACATCAATGTCTTAATATAAACAGTGAATTTAGAGAGACACTTTCAGAGGCTGACTCAGATCACCTAATGTAGAAGCATAACTTCTGGTGGAAGGTCATTATCGGATAGCAGCTGTGGCCTCTTGGAGTAACTGTTGAAAGGAATGCAGAACTTCTCTTAGCACTCCTTTTTAGATATGTGCAGTCAGAACACTGATACAGCATGTGTTGCTTCTTATTTACTGTCCTATCTGCAGATGAAAGAAAGTAATTCTTCATCTGAAAGGAGAAGTATACATGGGGTGATACATTCATGAGTACTTGTGCAAAAACAATTACAGTGTGTAGCTGAAAGTTTAGAGAAATTAAAGTGCTTTGGGCAAGAAAATAGACCATCTAATAAGAAGATTAAATGGATAAATAGAGCATACAGTAGTGATTTGCTATAAGAAGTTGGTTAGCCAGTAGACTGGGATTTTTTACTTCAGAAAAGTTTTTGATACTGTCTCTCAGACTATCCTGTACAAAATGTCCAGCAGACAGCTAGACAAGTCCATAATAGGTTAGGTGAAAAATTGGCTGACAGGTTATTCTCAGAGTTACAGTAAATATGGTTACAACAGGCTGGCAGATAGTCACCAGTGAGGCTCAGTTTTAGGGTTAGTGCTCTTTAATATTTTTATAAACAATCTGGATGCAGAAGTCAAACTCACGTTTAGTGAGTTTGCCAGTGTGAAGTTGTGGGAACAAGCATTGTATGTAGATAACCAGCAATTTTTAGGGGAAAAAAATGATTACTTTGAGCCTCATCTCAGAGATTTCATAGCAGGTTATAACTTAGAATCTATTAAGTGTTTCTTTTGGCATCCTGTGTTTACCACACTATTCAAATTTTGTGTTTTCAGCCAGCTTCTCGGTATTCCAGCCATCTTCTTACTACCTTGTTGTGCAAACTTCTTTTGGGCTTCAGCTGCAAATCCAGTTGTTTCCAGTCATGCAGCTGTTTGCAACTGTGGATCAATCAGTTCAAGGAAAACTTCAAGGTAAGTATCTAGTCAAATGGGAAGCAAAGCCATGCTGTTTCACAGCTGAAGAGTCGTGTATTCACATATGAGTGATAATTCATGCTACTTAGTGATTCAGGAGGAAGAAAATGAAAACAAAAACATTGAAAGAGAATTGATTCAAGCAAACTAGAAATGCGTTTTTATTATTTTGCATTGAAGTCACCTATCACTCCAGTGCCAGTACGTGAATGCTTCCTAGAATATTTCTTTTGTATTCAGTTTCTTTTTTAACAAGTCACAAAATCAGGCTTTTAGTGTAATTTGTGGTTTTAATGTCATCAGAAAGCATAAAACGTACAGGACAGGATGGTGGTCTTCTAAGGCAGTGATATCTTCATGAAAACTATTCTTCTCAAGAGGTAAAGATTTAAAGTAGGTCTCCTTGATCTTCACTACTTACAGTATGCATTAATATAACAGTGGAATAATCAGCTGTATGAACTTCAATTCTAATGTTTGTGATGAGTAGTTCCTTTCCCTTTGACCTTTGAATGAGAATGAGTAATGTTTATGTAATTTTTTACCATCTTTTTCAATAGGTCTTTGTGGAAACTTTAATGGAGTAGAAGGTGATGACTTTAAAACAGCCAGTGGGCTGGTAGAAGCTACAGGATCTGCCTTTGCTAACACATGGAAAGCTCAATCCACCTGTACAGACCAGGTAGAAAAGCTGGAAGACCCCTGCAGTCTCAGCATTGAAAGTGGTAAGCACATTAATAAATCAGATAGTTGCTGTATATTACTGCAACAGGCACGTAAGTGTTGTAGTGTGACACTGATGCTTTTTTTTAGAGGACTGTCAAATTAATAATTAATTTCTGCAAATATGTATACATAGGATCCTGGAAGTGAAGATTTAGGGGGTGATTGCAGAGGAATCTTGAGCTGGAAGGCAGGGAAACAAGGTCATTAATTTATATTCTCTGCAAAGGCAGCTTGTATTTCTTAGTATTACTTCGCCCTATGTTTAATTTAGCTTTGTGATCTCTGAATAAGGGTTGTGACAATTCCATGTGGACAGCTTGCAGCAGAAAAATATGATGTCTACCGCTAGATAATTGAATATGAGAACAGAAATACATGTACAGTGATTGCATGTAGTTTCTCCTCTCCCTTTTCAGGGATGCAGTTCTCTCATTTGTATCATTGTATTGCATTTATATGACAACATAACTAGACATGGCATAAGGAAGATAAGTGAATGTAAAGAATGTAATGATATAATTTAATTTTTCTCTTTTTTTTGCAGCAAATTATGCTGAGCATTGGTGTTCTTTGCTGAAAAACTCGGAAGGTCCTTTTGCAAGATGTCACTTAATCATTGATCCGTCAGAATACTATAAGGTATTGTAATCTTGCACTCTTTTTAGTACTGCCTTATTTCAGATGGGTGACAATAGACATTTATTATTGTGCAAACATTTGAGACATCACTGAGTAGCTTGCCCATAACAGCTGGTGAGGCTTTTGCAGTGATTAACTGAGGCAGCATAGCATGCATTTGAACTATTTCATATGATCAGTTTCTTGCCGAGTGCTGCTGAAGAAAATGATAAATTCGTTCTTCTGTTATCTTATGTTTTGTATTTAATGTACATTTTTATTAGTCTGGATATTTGAAATGGAAAGAAGATTCAAGAGATGCAGGGATGCACGGAAAGTTTAAGTCTACCCTTACACTTTAGTTGCTAATAAGTCAGGGGAAAAAAAAAAGTAAATAGTTATTATGTTTCCTGTGTTGGTTACAGTGTAACAGCCAATTTTCTTTTGTGCCAAAATTATGCGGTTTTGTTCCCCCCATGCTCATCACTGTTGAGCAGTAAATGAGGCCTACCTGAGCAAAAAAGAATTCTTATTTCTTTGCAGCACTTTCAGTCCTTGGTCTTTGTCCTTTCCTTCTGTACTTCTCCAAGCATAGGAACTAATAAAAACAACATGAAAAAAAGGACACAGAATATTTCAATAGCAACTGAGCTGCAATTGCCCATTGGTTTCCTGTGAGCTTACTGGCCCTTTTTATCTTTTTTCAGAAATGTAAATATGACACCTGCCTCTGTGAAGACAGTGAGGAATGCTTGTGTGCTGCCCTGTCCTCCTACTCAAGAGCCTGTGCTTTCAAAGGAATCATACTAGGAGGCTGGAGGCAAAGTGTCTGCAGTAAGTAGTGGAAGTGTAATCCATGTGGAATTATTTAGCCATGAGAAGTAAGTGGGTTCTCTCTGAATTTCGTTGTCAGTGATCTCAATGTTAAGGTATTTGGAGTATCTTAGAAATGTCTAATGGACTTAAAAGAAATAATGCTTATAAAATTTACTGATTCATGTTATATTTTTAGTTGTCATTTGTTCATGACATTTAAAATTAGCAAGCAATGTTTTTCACTTTCTTTTCCCCATTTGAATAATAATTTTTATTATCTTTCTATCTTTGACTAATGAAGTCACATCCATCATGGCTTTTACATTTTCTTTGCTTATCAGTGTCTTTATCATTGTGCTTCCTTTTCATCAAAAGTACAATACTGTTGAAACTAGGAGTTTATTACATTGTGCTCTCTCTCTGATAATCAGTGTGTGGAACAAATATCAGTATGAAAGTAGAAACTATTAGTAGCAGACAAAAGGAAGTCTTCAGCAGGTAAACAAAGTTAGGCTAATGTTACTTGTGACTTAGGATACCTGTTGAAGACTTCCTTTTGACTGCTACTTAAATAAATGCTCAGGAAGTATTTTTACCTTTACATGCTGCACAGCCAAAGAAACCAAATGGAAATGTCATGGTTAAATTGTCCACCCTGCATCCCCTAATTATCAGTTCATTTATTTTCCCTCCAGCTAGTGAAGTGTCTGCCTGCCCAGGAAATCAAATCTTCCTTTACAACCTTACAATGTGCCAGCAAACCTGTCGTTCCCTTGCTGATGGTGAAAAGCATTGCTTGCAAGACTTTGCTCCTGTGGATGGCTGTGGTTGCCCATATAATACATACTTGGATAACCAGGATACCTGTGTGCCCATCTCCAAGTGCCCATGTTATTACAAAGGATCGTACCTGGAACCAGGGGAATATGTTACAAAAGACGGGGAACGCTGGTATGCTTTACTGTGGCTTCTTTTTTGTGGTTGATAAAAGCCCTTTTAAAATTTACTTATTAGATATAAGCTCCTTAAATTTTTGTTGTGCTTTAATGAGCACTTGTAATGCATTTCACAACATCTTCATGCTGAGCAAAGCATCATCCTGTTGCAATGCAATTTATTAATAATTGAGAAATGCAGCATTGTGTAGAGGTCAAAATACTGGTCTTCACAGATAAACATTACTCTGAACCTACACTGTTAATAAGCCTTTGTTGAGCAAAGGGGTAAGAGGAAGATAAAAGGCTGGCTATAATTTTATGTTGCTTTTTTCTGTCAGGGACAGATTGCTTATGTTTTCCATTGAAGGAAGGTCACCTTGATATGTATTTACTGTAGCACAGGCTTTTGGAAGGAACTTTCACAATGCTGGTATTTTCTATCATTAACTGACAACTGTTTGCTGCATGAATCATCAGTGCAAACTGCGAAATACCTCTTATCCAGCAGATGAAGCATTCAGGCCAACAAGATTACAACATATAAGTTAAATAGGCATGAAAATGTATTATTTATCCAAATGAAGACTTTGATTTAAATTATGATTATTATCCATTTCATTATTGTCTGTTTCCTGAGCCATCAAAAAGCTCAGTATTAACTATTAGTAGAATAGTGTCATTCCTTAAAAGATAACTTTCCAGTGCATTATGCCTAAAATCTTGCTGTGTTTTTTCTCCTAGTGGAAATTCATGAGTACACTTCAATAGATTTCACCTTGAAATATCCATAGAAATTATGCATGATAAATACTAATAAATACTCTCCAATTTGTATTAATAAATTCTTAGATTTAAATTGAAGACACTGAGCTTACTTTTTTTTAATTTCTACTTACTTCACTTTTCTAGTGTTTGCCGAAATGCAAAGATCCAGTGTACTTCAGTGACAATAAGAATGCAAAGTAAGTGACATTCTATCAAGTAAACTAAAACAAAAGCTGTAACTCAACCTCCAAACCCAAA
This sequence comes from Melopsittacus undulatus, assembly GCF_012275295.1. NCBI lineage: Eukaryota > Metazoa > Chordata > Aves > Psittaciformes > Psittaculidae > Melopsittacus > Melopsittacus undulatus. The sequence goes on from NC_047530.1 coordinate 50,007,944, forward strand.
CCTACAATTTCAATTGAATTCTCCACTTAATTGTTTTGTATGTTTGCTTTTTATCTTTATGTGAAACAGACATTTTCAATTTGTTCTGTCTTCACTGAGATTTTTTTTTTTTTTCATAAAGCTAGCCATACCCTGAGATTTCTGTCTTAGTAACTACCACCTTTCACATGTTTATTTTGCCTTTCCTGGGTTCATCCAAACCAGAAACATACCTTTTAGGTGTAACAAAATGTTCTTCTAACAAGACATACTTTGACTGCAATGCATCCCCAAGCTGGAATTCACAAACACCTGTACAACTTAGCTGTCACACTCCTCAAACTGATCATGTATGTATTCAGTTTTTCTCCATGTTATGTTTCCTTTATTCTGTATTCTTTAAATGGCATGGTGCAATATAGAAAATACAGTTGTAACTAACAGTTGACTTCTCTTTGGCTTAATCTTCCTTTCTTTTATCCCAAGTAATATTACTCACTTGGTAATTTCATGATTTCCCTCCCCTTTTTCTTTTTACTGTGTCTTCATCAAAAAATAAAAGAAAAAGATTAGAAACCTAGAAAGAAAAACCTTATAAAACCAATCAGCATTAGGCTGTTTTGTTACAAATGCTGTTTTTACTGGAGTGCTTATGAATAACTGGAATGAAAATGCAGTGCTTTTTCATAAATTAACAATTTTTGCTCTGATTTCTTAGTTCCAGGCAGAGTGTGTCTCAGGCTGTGTGTGTCCTGAGGGTCTATTTGATGATGGGAAAGGGGGCTGTGTGGAGGAGAAGGACTGCCCATGCATTCATAACAACCAGTGGTATTCTCCTGGACAGCAGGTAACGGTGGACTGCAACACCTGGTAAGTTATAATTTTGTACTGTCTTCTAGAATATATTCTATGCACTAAATTAATAGCCGTGTGTAGGCTTATGTACTACAGTGGCTGCAGTAGCTGCAAATATAAATCTTTATTTCAGGCATGCTGTTTGCTGTCCGAGGGAATACATATTGTGCTAAAAATGTTGGGGTAATAGTTACTTCTGTTTATTATTATTAGGAAACTACACTCTGTTTTCGAAAATGAACACTATCAGATCTGAAAAATGTTGCTAGCCAGAGTTATAAGTCATGTTATAGGCTTAAACCCAGGATAAACTATTGAAGTTGAAATTTAATACCCTCTGTAACACTGAAATTGGTATTGTGCACATTGTCATGTTTTATCAAGTAGCTGTAGATTTGGTTTATTCTGTAGTTTACCAAACAACACACTCTTGGTGAGATGTGAAAATTCAACTCTTCTGTTCTCTTCTAGTACCTGCCAAAAAGGGGTTTGGAGATGCACTGAAGATGTGTGTTATGGGACTTGTATGATATATGGAAGTGGCCATTATATCACTTTTGATGGAAAATTCTATGACTTTGATGGAAGCTGTGAATATGTGGCTACTCAGGTATTGCTCATCAGGGGGGATTAAATGGCATCCAACTGCTTTGAAGATATACTTTTCTTCTTGGTTTTGTCATTCCTTATTGCCTGCCATCACTCTTCCTGAGATGTTTGTGCATTCTGCCAAGATAAATTCTGAAATTCTGTATTTTCAGTGCCATCAAGCTGTGTGAGTGTGGGCTTTTTTTGATACAGCAGTCACAAATTGTATTATGTAAGAGGACATTTTATAGCGAGCTCTAACAACTCATTATCAGTTGTCAAATAAACCAAAATTCTAAGTTTATGAAACAAAGGTATTTATATTTAAAGATATATTCCTCATTTTGTTTTATTGTCCCACTTCTTTCCCAGGGTTTGCCACATGTTAGACTTGAAATATTTTTATGTATGCAGAGATGTATGTGTACATGTTTGTGTATCTGTAAAAATAGATGTATGTAGGATTTAACCATGCCAAGTGTAAGGTCCTCAACCTGGGTCAGAGCAATCGCAAGCACAGCTACAGGTTGGGCAAAAAGGAAATTCAGGGCAGCCCTGCAGAGAAGGACTTGGGGTGTTGGTTGATGAGAAAATGAACATGAGCCAACAGTGTGCGCTTACAGCACAGAAAGCATCAAAAGAAGCATGACCAGCAGGTCAAAGGAGGTGATCCTGCCCCTCTACTCTGCTCTTGTGAGACCTCACTTGGAGTATTGTGTGCAGTTCTGGTGTCCTCAACATAAAAAGGACATGGAACTGTTAGAACAAGTCCAGAGGAGGGCCATGAGGATGATCAGGGGACTGGAGCACCTTTCATATGAAGACAGGCTGAGAAAGTTGGGGCTGTTCAGCCTGGAGAAGAAAAGGCTGCGTGGAGACCTCATAGCAGCCTTCCAGCATCTGAAGGGGCCTACCGGGATGCTGGAGAGGGACTCTTCATTAGGGACTGTAGTGATAGGACAAGGGGTAATGGGTTGAAACTTAAACAGCAGAGGTTTAGACTGGATATAAGGAAGAAATTTTTTCCTGTTAGGGTGGTGAGGTGCTGGAATGGGTTGCCCAGGGAGGTTGTGAATGCTCCATCCCTGGCAGTGTTCAAGGTCAGGTTGAATGAAGCCTTGGGTGATATGGTTTAGTGTGAGGTGTCCCTGCTCATGGCAGGGGGTTTGGAACTAGATGATCTTAAGGTCCTTTTCTACCCTAACTATTCTATGATTCTATTCTATGATTTCACATGCAAAGCAGCAGTAATGATTTATTCATTGTGGAGATTTAAGTGATTCTAGTTAGTATAAGATTGAACTAAAAATTAAATATTCTACCTAACCTTCTTATGCTCATTTTTAACTTTTTCAACAGGACTTCTGTGGTGACAGAAATTCCAGCGGCTCGTTCAGTATCATCACAGAGAATGTCCCTTGTGGAACTACAGGAGTTACCTGCTCAAAGGCTATTAAAATGTTTCTAGGGGTGAGTAATGATGCTCAGTGAATATCAGTATTCAAGTACCAAAATAATGAAAGTACTTCTCCAAAGCCACATCCCTAAAAGCAGCTATAACAAGCAAAGGTTAGAGGCCCTATCAAATTTATCTGTAAAAGTGTAGATGCTCAGGTACTAGAACCTCTGTCAAAGAAAATTGCTACATTACTTCCTGTCATCTCAGAAAGTCATTCTAGACTTTGAGCTGTTGGTTTCAGATTACTTGTATTGTTATGAGCATATAAATATTTTTTCATCATAAAAGTTAGTGTTATAATAGTTCGCTTTTTTATCTTTCAGAAAACTGAACTGAAATTGGAGAACAAAGATTATAAAGAAATTCAGCGAGATACTGGTGATGATGTACATTATTGGAACAAGACAGTAGGCCTCTACCTCGTTATTGAGGCTAGCAATGGTGTGATGCTTATCTGGGATAAGAAGACTACTGTTTTCATCAAGCTGACCCCTGATTACAAAGTTAGGACCTGTCTGTTTTTTTTCTGAAGTAGTAGTATGAATAGATCAGTGAGATAAAGAAACATATATGTTGTTCTATTCTGACTCCATGTTTGATTCCTATATCCTGTGCACATTGATTATTAGCTTGCAATATTACTATCATGGCTTGCAGAAGTGCTACTGGAGTTCCATACTGTCCATCACGATGCATTGCAGAGGATGCATAACATGTGATTGCAATAAAGCTAAACTTCTAGGGCATTCTGAGTTTGTAAATGTTAAGAACTAAATATCCAAAGTAATTTAGGGAACGCAAATTGACAATATGTGCACTTGGAAGCCTGCATAGAATCTCAGCCCTGAGTTAAAACCAGACTCCCCATGCAGTGTCTGGAGATGTTTCTGATTTCTGAAAATCAGCATGCTGAGATTTAGACTACTAGATTCATCATGGTGAATAAGGAGGTGAGGGGTTGTATAAACAAGATGTTCCTTAAGGGGGCTCATGTACCTTAAATAGCACTACCAAAAATTCACTGTTGTAAGTTGCTAAATTCTTTATTTCAAGAAAAATGAGTCCCTGTCTTTTTTTTTTCCCATGAATTAAGTGGTGCTCATTATGTTAGAAGTTTTAAATAAAAACAGTTTTGAGTAGAATAAAACTCACTCAGGCTTATATTAATATATCTGAGTGATGATAAATAGAGAAAAATGAAAATAAATCAGTTCTTCTCAGCTGAAAGAGGTTTACACACTCTTCAGTGTACTAAGTTGGATGAAAGGATTTCACAGCAACATGGAAATACACTAGATATAATTGGTTTCAAGTAAGGAAGACATGGCAACTCAATAGTTTGCTGAGTACACAGACAAATAAAGGTTTATTTATTTTATATTTGCTTATAATTTTATTATGTAAATACAATTATTTATATATAGAGATATAGTTACTATATAAACAAATACAAATTTTATATTTATTTATAATTTTCTGTTAAAGTTATTTGGAAGTAAAGATGAAAACGCTGGTTACACAGAGAGTCAGTTGTCCTTTTTAATGTCAGTGTTTTACTTTACGAGAGTCTGTTTCTCACTTCTGTAGTATATTTAAAAGCTGTGGATATGTTAATTTTTTTTTTCCAGGGCAAAGTGTGTGGTCTGTGTGGCAACTTTGATGACAAGTCTAACAATGACTTTACAACAAGGAGTGGGCTGCAGGACACCAGTGCTCTAAAGTTTGGGAATTCCTGGAAACAGTCTTCCATGTGCCCAGATGTTACAGAAGAGATAAAGCCCTGTGATGTAAAACCACATCGGAAGTCCTGGGCAGAGAAAGAATGCAGCATCATCCAGAGTGAAGTCTTTCAAATTTGTCACTCCAAGGTTTGTAGAAGGCAGTAAGTAATGGGACAGCATGGTGCATTTCCATTACTGCAGAAGCAGAGATACTGTCAAAAATGAAGTGGCTAAATAGTCATCTTAAATTAAGTCTTCAATACAGCTACAGGTGTCAACATATTTTGCCTAGCCTTAGTCAAAGTAATTCAAGTATCTGTGGCAATGTGACTGTATCAGTAGTGGCACCACCCCTGGCTGTACAAGCCCATATTCATCACCACAGCTTCTGCTGTGCAAGTTAGTTTCATAAATCTAGCCTGAATAGGCCTGTGTGTACTGCAGTTACACTATCTCTTCCTGAGAGACTAGCATACTGTAATTTCTGAAAGGTCTTGTAATCTTCAGACCCCTCTTCTGACAGAAGCAACATACTATGTTTGAAAGGTGGCTGTTGAAGAGACCACTGCTGCTTGTTAAATTCAACCCACAGAAGGAATCCAGGATGGAAGCCACTGACATTGTACAGTTTAGTCATTTACTAGCTTTGTCACTGGTAATGTGCCTCAAATTCTCATATGCCATGTCAGGCCAACAGCTTCCAAACTACAGTGCACAGGGAGCACTGCCCCCTGCTTCTTGTCTCTTTCCCAAGTATGGTCATATTAAAAACAGTTTCTTCTTAACTCACAGTGGAAAAGTCACAAAGAATTACTAATTTAATTAACTTAGTGTTTCTATGTTGATTCCATAAGCAGCTAAAATCCAGACTAAGTTTCTCTTCTTGCAGTCCCAAACAAAAAATATTTTGCTAATATGTCTTTCTGCTATTGCTCACCACTTGGTTGGCTAAGCTTATTGGAAGGTTAGACTTCATTGGCACTAAACAAACTTGGTTTTGAGAGCAGTAAAATGTAACTCTGTTAAAAAATGTGGGCACAGACAAGGACTCTATTTTTTTCAGTCATAGCAAATTATGAAGGTACTATGTTTTCCAAATTATTATCCAAAATATATTAAGCAGCTGGAAGCCTATAATATTTGTTTGTGATTTGGTAATTCTTAGAAACAATCTCATTCCTGCCCAGCTCAATTCCCATATCTCAAGAGATCTTTCAAGCTTACTAGTTTGAAAACTAATTTGGAGATGAACTGGGGTGTCATTTCTTTCCCAATCAGGTGGACCCAATTCCTTTCTATGAAGCTTGTGTTCATGATGCTTGCTCTTGTGACAGTGGTGGAGATTGTGAGTGCTTCTGTTCTGCAGTTGCTGCATATGCTCAAGAATGTACCAAGCACCAGGCCTGTGTTTTCTGGAGAACTCCTGATATATGCCGTGAGTAACAGTTAAACATAACTTTATCTTTCTGGCTGGTGTCAGGAAACCTATCAAATAAATCATTAATAATATCAAATTTTATGTATCCTAAGTTTTAAAGCGGAAAGTCCAGGTCCTATACCTCAAGAGAAATTTTGCTGGCTTAAAATGTAGATTCATTTAACTTGGACCTTTAAAGATCTGATCAGAGCTGCATTCTGGCAACGACACTTTTATTCAGCTTCTCTTTTTTTTTTCCTCTTCAGCGATATTTTGTGACTACTACAACCCTCCTGATGAGTGTGACTGGCACTATGAGCCTTGTGGCAGTAATATCATGACTTGCAGGATAATTAATAATGTCAGCACCAACTTTTCAGTACCATACCTGGAAGGTAATAATTTCCTTTCCATTTTTGTATTTTATTTTATATAAATTTGTTCAGGTACCATGTGATAATGATGGAATAGTCCATCATCTTGATAAAATATTTTTATATCTGTTACGTAGAATTTATCTCCAGTCTTATATAAATGTTTCATATAATGTAATTTGTTATTTATTAACATCAGTGGATGATTTTTACATTCCTGGTAACCATAAAACTAGGTCTCTGCTTGGATAATATCTTTAAATATGCAAGATTGTTACACCATTGTTATTTTGCATCCCATCATAAGGGCATTTCAAGAGAAAGAAACCTTTTACATGGTAAAGAAGCAAGTTACTGATATCTAGGGGGTTTTAACCTCATAATTTTTTATGAATCAGATCCATTGTGACTTTATTGATGTGCAGCATCCTCTTACCTTTACAAAGGAAAATATCTTTGATACCAGACAAACTGATGCTGTTATATGTTGCCAGAGGGCTACTGGGGGCTACCTCCATGTTTAGTTGATTTCAGAGGGCTACTGGTAGCTACCTCCATATTTAGTCATTAAGTCATTTTGTTTGGTAACTGAAGAAGAATCTCATGTTAGGGGACTGCAATTATCCAGTAATGTGAATGGCTTTACAAATATAATCTCTTTTACCACATGATAAAGTTGGAGAAAACAGCGACAATTTTTGCCTCACAGTCTTTTTGGTCTGGACTGGAAGCAGTTATCTGCAGTTTAGAGATCATAAGGAAACGCCCATAGTTACTTTACATGTTACTTTAATCCTTGAACTGCACAAACAAAACTGTAACAAAACAAACAAACAAAAAACCCTAACCAAAACAATTTTTTTTTTAAAATAAGGTAATTCCACATTTTGAAATAGATTATTTTAGATTATTAGAAGGATTTGGAAAGTGTCAGAAGGCAGGTCATTATATATCCAATTATCTTTCTATATTTTTTTCCAGTGGAAATATAGAGCACATTTACTTTTGTTACAGCTTCTTTAATACTAAGAGTGTGAAGCAACTTTTAAATATCACGGAATCCCAGAATCCCAAGGGTTGGAAGGGACCTCGAAAGATCATCTAGTCCAACCCCCCTGCAAGAGCAGGGTAATCTGGAGTACATCACACAGGAACTTGTCCAGGCGGGCCTTGAATATCTCCAATGTAGGAGACTCCACAACCCCCCTGGGCAACCTGTTCCAGTGCTCTGTCACTCTTACAGTGAAGAAGTTCTTCCTGATGTTAACGTGGAACCTCCTATGCTCCAGTTTACACCCATTGCCCCTTGTCCTATCACTGGGTATCACTTAAAAAAACCTAGCTCCATCATCCTGACACCCACCCTTTACATATTTGTAAACACTGATGAGGTCACCCCTCAGTCTCCTCTTCTCCAAGCTAAAGAGGTCCAGCTCCTTCAGCCTCTCCTCATAAGGGAGGTGTTCCACTCCCTTCATCATCTTTGTGGCTCTGCGCTGGACTCTTTCAAGCAATTCCCTGTCCTTCTTGAACTGATGAGGGGCCCAGAACTGGACGCAGTATTTCAGATGTGGCCTCACCAAGGCAGAGTAGAGGGGGAGGAGAACCCCTCTTGATCTACTAACCACACCCTTTCTAATGCACCCTAGGATGCCATTTGCCTTCTTGGCCGCAATGGCACATTGCTGGCTCATGGTCATCCTCCTATCCACCAGGACCCCCAGGTCCCTTTCCCCTTCACTACTTTCCAGCAGGTCCACCCCCAACAGTTAATTAGAGGGTCATTAAATATATAGGCTATTTGAGACACTGGAACAGGTTGACCAGAGAAGTTGTGGATCTTCCCTGGATTCATCCCTGGCAGTGTTCAAGGTCAGATTGGATGGGGCTTTGAGAAACCTGGGCTAGTGGAAGGTGTGCCTGCCTGTGGCAGGGGGTTGAAACTAAATGAGCTTTAAGGTCCCTTCCAACCCTAACCTTTCTATAATTCTACGACAAAGAGAATTCGTGCATTTAAGCATTGGATTTTACAAAAGTTTATTTGGAAGTAGGACAGAATATTTTTTTTAAATGTATGTACATGAAAAATGCAATGAGAATTGACATACATTTAATTCCATTAAGCTGGGGTTTGGGTCACAGGGCAAGGGTACACAAAAATGCTGATAAATTATCTGTTTGGGATGGAGATACCTGATCTATTGAAGGTGCATAAACAAGGTCTAGTGTTCCAATAAATGTAGTGAAAAAACTGTTTGTTAATGAATCCACTTCAATATTCTTTACTGAATTATTATTGATACAGTGATGACATTTCAATATCTGCAGAAAAAGGGGGGTGTTTCTTTGTCTTAAAATTGCTAGCTGCCTACGGAAATTAATATAAATTAGGGCTTTCTCCAAGATCTCAAATTAGGAAAAAGTAACTTCTCTAGTTTTCTTGACTAAACTCTGATTTAATCCCCCTCACCCCTCTATTATTAATAAGAATTGCTTGATGTAAGTCTTTTGGAAAGACTTATTGTCTAAGGTTTAATTTGAATTGGAAATTTTCTGTTTTACTCGCTATGCTTTATTCAGTGAGAATCATTTAACTTCAGAAGATATCCTATCATTGAGTTAATTCTTTATACTTTTCCTTCATCCTGCATACTGCTCTACTTGTCATCAACAGGTTGCTATCCCAGATGTCCTAATGACAAGCCTATTTATAATGAAGAGACAAAGGAATGTGTGACTGAAGATCAATGTTGGTGTTACATCAATGGAACTCATGCTCCTCCAGGGCATGAAATAACCACAGAAGAGAACTGTACAAAATGGTAAATAAAAAATTGCAGAATTTTTGCAGCATTTTAGGAAAGAATTTATGTATGCTGAGGCCCTCATTTGCTTAACTGGCCTTCAAGCAAATACAGATGCAAGTTCAGCTGAAGAGCTGGAATATTCTAGTATTTATCTGTACAAGTAATAGCATCAATGCCATCTATTCCAGTTGAGACTTAGATTCAAAAAATGGGGCAATTACAGTGCATATAGATTATAAACTTTTCATTCATTATTTTCCAAACCCATAATAATCCATATTTCAAATTGACAATCATTATAATAGGTGTATAAGTAAGTATATTTAAGTGTTTTTAAAAAATTAATGACGTGAAACCTGGATGTGTCTCTATAACATTTTGATTCTCATTGCTCTCTTGTAGTAGAGGGCCTTGCATTCTCACTTAAAACTGGGATTTCAAAGTTACTGTAACCTGAATTTTTTTAGCCCTGAAAGAGATAGCTGAGTCTTAACTGCTTATTCCTAGAACCTTACTAATGATAGCAATGACATCTATGACTCTACATGGTGACAATAGACACACAAAATACCCCTTATCTAACTATAAGTTCACTGCCCTGAAAAGCAGTTGCTTATATTGCAGTATTGCAACTTGTAACACGTAGCGCTTCCTGATAATTTTAAGATGTACTTAAAGAATTAAAGTGATGACTTAGTTTAAATGAAATAGTGATAGGTAACATTGGAAAATATTACACTCAGAAAAATATCCTGTAGGATGAATAAAGATTAAATTACAAATTTATACAATTATGTGTTCTTGGCTCTGCTAACAGGTGCCATAAAACATCTGCAATATGTTAATATCTGAAAATTTTGCTTTTAGTGTCTGTGGCTCCTCAGGATCTATAGAGTGTACACCAATCCCAGGTAAATAATACTTAATTTTTCTACAAGTTAATGGAAAAAAAATGCATGGAGCTGCTACATCTGTCTCTACAAAAGACTTAGTACAGATTTGGAATAATTTTTTTCAGTGCAAGAAACCTGTGGCCAAAGAAAATCGGGCAGCACTTTTGTTAAATGTTGCTGTTAGTATTTCTTGTTCGAACTTCTTCTCACTTGCCTTTATTCTTTCTCCCAGTGTCTCAAATCCAAACTAATGGATTTCACTACAAGAGTTTGCACTCCCAGGACGTGTATTATTATAGAAAAGTGTGAGATGGTAAATTGCAGCTGTTATTTCTTGAAAAATGTTTTAAGACCTGGTTTGTAACTCTGTTCTTCCAAGTGTTTTATGCAGGGCTTTATTTAATATGTTTTAGCATTCCTCTAAATGTCAAAATAAATTAGTGCCACATATACGTCTGAAAAGAGCATGCCTGAATCATGTAAATAGTTACTTGTCCGTAAGTAATAAGAACCTTTGTCTCTACCCAAGTAGTAGGCAAATTGCACAGTAAAGCTATTTCTTGCAGGATGTCCTTGTGTCATCAACGGAACAAGTTATGAAGTGGGTGAAACTGTGGCACAAATACAGGATGGCAACATATGCATAACATACGTTTGTGCAGAAAATGGTTCTATAGTTGGAACTGCTTATCCTTGTCCGACATCTACTTCACCTACAACTATTTCAACCTACTTTCCTACCAGTACTCTAACCACCACAGGTAACACTTCAGCAGAGATGTACATCTAAATATTATTTTCTTTAAGTAAAATTTTTTAAAGATAGAAGTACGAGTATATGGCCTTATAGTTGACACAAATGGAGGAATACTTACAAATAATTTTATCACTGCACACTAAAGTTTTTAAAACTTTGAGTTAATTTACTTTTAATGGAAGAAATGGTAATTATAAATGTAGATTGTGCCTTCCTAATTCTGAAAAACACATTAGCATTTCAAAACCCTGCTGGGAAAGAAGAAGTTGTATCAGTAGTGTCTGCAAAAAAATGTAATTAGGATATTTAAAACTACTATTATAATTTTTCTAACTTTGCAGATGATGTACTCTTTTTTTTTATTTCAGTGACCCCTACAAGCTCTCCAATGACTACAAGTAAGTTTTAAATAGAAAACTACGTTGTAAAAAAATGTTAAAAGAGCACTTAAATTAGAAATAAATCAAAGTTGGCCACTATAGGAAAAATATATATAAACCAGAATTTTTTTTAATTGCAAAAATACAGTACATGTAGAAAGATGACTTTCAAAGGCCTCCGCTTGGTGATTTTATTTTGATATGAAGCTTCCTATTGAGAAACCTAGTAACACAGAACCAAATGTAGAACTTTTTTCTCTACAGAAAGAAATATTTTCTCTTTTTGAAAACTTATTAGTTGCAATGGGTTGCTGTAGTGTCTTGTAGAATAGAATACAAAATTAAACTTCACAGAATGTTCTCTGTAAACTCAATGCTGAATCTCTCTTTTCTTGCAGCTCCATGCTTTGCTTTAATCTGTAATTGGACTGAGTGGTTTGATGTTAGTAAACCTGAAGAGGATGGTGGTGACTATGAAACCTACGATGCAATAAGAAATCAATATGGAAACAAAATATGCGAAGCTCCTGAAAATATTGAATGCAGGGCTAAAGATAATCCCGATGTTAGTTTAGAGGAACTTGGGCAGAAAGTAGAATGTAATGTTACATATGGACTAATCTGTAAAAATGAGGAGCAGGATGCAACTATTTGGCAACTTTGTTATAATTATGAAATCAGGGTAAATTGTTGTGAGTGGCATGAAATTTCTTGTGAGACAACTACACAGCGCCCGACACAAACTGCAACTGCAACCACCACTAGCACAACAGTACCCATCACCAGTACAGCAAGGCAGCCAACAACAATTACCACCACATCCATACCCACCTCAACCATCATAAGTGAATTCACGCCATCAGTTACCACACCAGTAACTCCAACGTCTCCAGGTATTTAGCAGACCAATATTCTCTACTCTTGCTTTGTATAGTAGAAATACAGGGCTGTCAGTTACCAAGGGCATGTCATCTTCATAGCACATACTGAGGTGGCAGGAAGTCTTATTTATGCTGGTCTGGATTTCTGTCCTCCTGCTGGAGAGACTTGCAGAATGTCCATTGTGTGAGACTAGGCTAGGCCTTAATTTAGCATACCATCATTCTAGGCACTATCTGGGAGGAGCTGGGCAGAATTCCTTCTGTTTCTCCTTCTGTTTTCCCTCTAGCAATGCTAAAGTTTGCTAGTACTCTGTAAATACACTTCATCAGGTTGGCATTGCACAACAGGGAAGTGACATGACAATTAGACTGGAACATATTCCTGTGCATACTTCCTTCCCAGACCACAGCTTCCCCTCCTAATTATTACTTCATGACATAGCAAGGTGTTCCAAGTAATAAGCCAGGGATAGAAAGCTTCACACAGCCTAAATTCTCCTCATAGTCTTACCTATTAAGTAATTTTGCTTACTGAGAAGAACATTACAGCAACATTTCTAGAAAAAAACACAGGGGTGATGCTGTAATGTACAACTTATTAATTCAAAAAGGTGAGAAAAACATTGCAATGACTTTGTCTGTGCAGTAATTTTCATTAGTCTGCTTCTAGGGCCAGACTAGAAGGACTAGAGAAATAGGACATTACTCTGATAAGAGTGGGGTGACAAATACAGGTTTGTGGGACCTCCCTAACACAGAATTTCTTTTCAGTGCACATTATGTCCCACTCAGGTCCTTTGTAACTTAGCTGTTTTCTCTATCACCAATATTTATAATAGGAATACGCTCATCCACAATGAGCACAGGGTCCTTTCCACCCCTGTCAACAACGGCTCCCACGCCAACACCATCGGAGCTTCCCAGCAGCACCGCCAGCACCCTGACACCCCCCAGCACCACCACCACCAGCAACACTATGGGGACATCAACAACCGTTCCCGCCACATCAACACCCACCCCAACTACAGCGAGCACATCCACGCCCACGCCAACGTACACCACCACCACACCACCTTCAGGTACCTGTCTGTTCTGTGCTCTCATGTGTTGCCTTCCTGTGGGAGAAATGAAGGTTTGTGAGCACCTCAGCTCGTGTCTTCTGTCTGGGATCAGGGATGGGAGTAGTTGTGTGTTCCCTGAAATGGCAAGTGCCCAAAGCTAGCCCTCGATGTGGCAGGCTCAGTGGTGAGGATGGTGCAGTGTCCTGGGTAGAAAGTCTTCCTCGGCTGAAGAGGGCCCTGAGGGCGTTTTCTGAAGCTGGTGCCTCTGCCCACAGCTTGGACAAGTACTGAGCTGTTGGGAAATCTTGCTTTTGCTGCTGCTTGAGCTCATCCTTCAGCAAGAGAGAATGTACTCAGCAGGCACCATGGTGTGCAGTGGGAGTGGGGCTCGGTTTTGTGGCATTGGCGCTCCGGGTGCTGTTTGGGCAGAGCTGTGCAGAGTTTCTTCGCTTTCTTCTCTTGAGTTGCCTCTGTGGCCATTGCTGCCACTCAGCTGAGGTTCTGTCTGTAGGAAGCTTTGAAGGTTTTCTCCAGGAGGTGCTGCAGAAAGGTTTCGGAACACATATTGCCCCTTGACTTCTACCAGTGCTCCGGGCAGCTGGACCCTCACAGCATTCCCACGACTGCTGTTTTCCATCTGTCTGTGTGCTGCCACAAAGCACACCCATGTTTCAGCAGCAGCAGGAGTCCTGTGCCTGCTTCCTATGTGCTCACAACCCTACCAAGTGCTTGCTTTGTCCTTGGGATAATGAGGTGGTGTGAGTGGCAACAGAAGGTTAGAGAGTGGTGGGAGTCCCTGCTTTGTCCTGCTCCACCTCATCCGTTGCCCTTTGTGTGTGCAGCCTTTGCACTCGAGAAGCCCAATAGAGCAACATGTCCTATCTGTGAGGGAAACACACGTGACTCGGAAGTGCCTGCATGGGCTTTGTAGGGCCATGAAAGGAAGGCCTGTCCACACAAGGGACTCTGTTGCACCAGGGTTAGATACTGGTGTAGCAGTGCCCGAGGGGCACCTTTGTGTGCATTGGACTCCCAGGCCACCAGCCACGAGTGCGCCGGTGCCCTGGCTTTCTGTATGTATTCTCTAATTGCTCCTCTTGTGTCCCCCCCCAGCATGTGACTGCGTCTGGACGGACTGGATTGATGTGAGCTACCCAGATAGTTCTGACAGAAACAGTGGTGACTACGAAACGTTTGAGAATATTCTGAAGAACGACCCCTCCTGGGTCTGTGTGAAAGCGGAGAATATTTCATGCAGAGCAAAGCAGTTCCCTAACATTCCCATTGCAGATTTAGGGCAGAAGGTGGAATGCAGTGTTAACACAGGTCTGATCTGTAACAACAGAGATCAGGTCATAGGAGGCATAATACCAATGCCAGTCTGCCTCAATTACGAGATCAGTGTCTGCTGCATCCCCAACATACCAGAGTGCATTCCCACAAGCACGACCATGAGCACCACGACAGCCCTTCCTTCATCCACAGTGAGCACAGGGTCCTTTCCACCCCTGTCAACAACGGCTCCCACGCCAACACCATCGGAGCTTCCCAGCAGCACCGCCAGCACCCTGACGCCCCCCAGCACCACCACCAGCAACACTATGGGGACATCAACAACCGTTCCCGCCACATCAACACCCACCCCAACTACAGCGAGCACATCCACGCCCACGCCAACGTACACCACCACCACACCACCTCCAGGTACCTGTCTGTTCTGTGCTCTCATGTGTTGCCTTCCTGTGGGAGAAATGAAGGTTTGTGAGCACCTCAGCTCGTGTCTTCTGTCTGGGATCAGGGATGGGAGTAGTTGTGTGTTCCCTGAAATGGCAAGTGCCCAAAGCTAGCCCTCGATGTGGCAGGCTCAGTGGTGAGGATGGTGCAGTGTCCTGGGTAGAAAGTCTTCCTCGGCTGAAGAGGGCCCTGAGGGCGTTTTCTGAAGCTGGTGCCTCTGCCCACAGCTTGGACAAGTACTGAGCTGTTGGGAAATCTTGCTTTTGCTGCTGCTTGAGCTCATCCTTCAGCAAGAGAGAATGTACTCAGCAGGCACCATGGTGTGCAGTGGGAGTGGGGCTCGGTTTTGTGGCATTGGCGCTCCGGGTGCTGTTTGGGCAGAGCTGTGCAGAGTTTCTTCGCTTTCTTCTCTTGAGTTGCCTCTGTGGCCATTGCTGCCACTCAGCTGAGGTTCTGTCTGTAGGAAGCTTTGAAGGTTTTCTCCAGGAGGTGCTGCAGAAAGGTTTCGGAACACATATTGCCCCTTGACTTCTACCAGTGCTCCGGGCAGCTGGACCCTCACAGCATTCCCACGACTGCTGTTTTCCATCTGTCTGTGTGCTGCCACAAAGCACACCCATGTTTCAGCAGCAGCAGGAGTCCTGTGCCTGCTTCCTATGTGCTCACAACCCTACCAAGTGCTTGCTTTGTCCTTGGGATAATGAGGTGGTGTGAGTGGCAACAGAAGGTTAGAGAGTGGTGGGAGTCCCTGCTTTGTCCTGCTCCACCTCATCCGTTGCCCTTTGTGTGTGCAGCCTTTGCACTCGAGAAGCCCAATAGAGCAACATGTCCTATCTGTGAGGGAAACACACGTGACTCGGAAGTGCCTGCATGGGCTTTGTAGGGCCATGAAAGGAAGGCCTGTCCACACAAGGGACTCTGTTGCACCAGGGTTAGATACTGGTGTAGCAGTGCCCGAGGGGCACCTTTGTGTGCATTGGACTCCCAGGCCACCAGCCACGAGTGCGCCGGTGCCCTGGCTTTCTGTATGTATTCTCTAATTGCTCCTCTTGTGTCCCCCCCCAGCATGTGACTGCGTCTGGACGGACTGGATTGATGTGAGCTACCCAGATAGTTCTGACAGAAACAGTGGTGACTACGAAACGTTTGAGAATATTCTGAAGAACGACCCCTCCTGGGTCTGTGTGAAAGCGGAGAATATTTCATGCAGAGCAAAGCAGTTCCCTAACATTCCCATTGCAGATTTAGGGCAGAAGGTGGAATGCAGTGTTAACACAGGTCTGATCTGTAACAACAGAGATCAGGTCATAGGAGGCATAATACCAATGCCAGTCTGCCTCAATTACGAGATCAGTGTCTGCTGCATCCCCAACATACCAGAGTGCATTCCCACAAGCACGACCATGAGCACCACGACAGCCCTTCCTTCGTCCACAGTGAGCACAGGGTCCTTTCCACCCCTGTCAACAACGGCTCCCACGCCAACACCATCGGAGCTTCCCAGCAGCACCGCCAGCACCCTGACGCCCCCCAGCACCACCACCAGCAACACTATGGGGACATCAACAACCGTTCCCGCCACATCAACACCCACCCCAACTACAGCGAGCACATCCACGCCCACGCCAACGTACACCACCACCACACCACCTCCAGGTACCTGTCTGTTCTGTGCTCTCATGTGTTGCCTTCCTGTGGGAGAAATGAAGGTTTGTGAGCACCTCAGCTCGTGTCTTCTGTCTGGGATCAGGGATGGGAGTAGTTGTGTGTTCCCTGAAATGGCAAGTGCCCAAAGCTAGCCCTCGATGTGGCAGGCTCAGTGGTGAGGATGGTGCAGTGTCCTGGGTAGAAAGTCTTCCTCGGCTGAAGAGGGCCCTGAGGGCGTTTTCTGAAGCTGGTGCCTCTGCCCACAGCTTGGACAAGTACTGAGCTGTTGGGAAATCTTGCTTTTGCTGCTGCTTGAGCTCATCCTTCAGCAAGAGAGAATGTACTCAGCAGGCACCATGGTGTGCAGTGGGAGTGGGGCTCGGTTTTGTGGCATTGGCGCTCCGGGTGCTGTTTGGGCAGAGCTGTGCAGAGTTTCTTCGCTTTCTTCTCTTGAGTTGCCTCTGTGGCCATTGCTGCCACTCAGCTGAGGTTCTGTCTGTAGGAAGCTTTGAAGGTTTTCTCCAGGAGGTGCTGCAGAAAGGTTTCGGAACACATATTGCCCCTTGACTTCTACCAGTGCTCCGGGCAGCTGGACCCTCACAGCATTCCCACGACTGCTGTTTTCCATCTGTCTGTGTGCTGCCACAAAGCACACCCATGTTTCAGCAGCAGCAGGAGTCCTGTGCCTGCTTCCTATGTGCTCACAACCCTACCAAGTGCTTGCTTTGTCCTTGGGATAATGAGGTGGTGTGAGTGGCAACAGAAGGTTAGAGAGTGGTGGGAGTCCCTGCTTTGTCCTGCTCCACCTCATCCGTTGCCCTTTGTGTGTGCAGCCTTTGCACTCGAGAAGCCCAATAGAGCAACATGTCCTATCTGTGAGGGAAACACACGTGACTCGGAAGTGCCTGCATGGGCTTTGTAGGGCCATGAAAGGAAGGCCTGTCCACACAAGGGACTCTGTTGCACCAGGGTTAGATACTGGTGTAGCAGTGCCCGAGGGGCACCTTTGTGTGCATTGGACTCCCAGGCCACCAGCCACGAGTGCGCCGGTGCCCTGGCTTTCTGTATGTATTCTCTAATTGCTCCTCTTGTGTCCCCCCCCAGCATGTGACTGCGTCTGGACGGACTGGATTGATGTGAGCTACCCAGATAGTTCTGACAGAAACAGTGGTGACTACGAAACGTTTGAGAATATTCTGAAGAACGACCCCTCCTGGGTCTGTGTGAAAGCGGAGAATATTTCATGCAGAGCAAAGCAGTTCCCTAACATTCCCATTGCAGATTTAGGGCAGAAGGTGGAATGCAGTGTTAACACAGGTCTGATCTGTAACAACAGAGATCAGGTCATAGGAGGCATAATACCAATGCCAGTCTGCCTCAATTACGAGATCAGTGTCTGCTGCATCCCCAACATACCAGAGTGCATTCCCACAAGCACGACCATGAGCACCACGACAGCCCTTCCTTCGTCCACAGTGAGCACAGGGTCCTTTCCACCCCTGTCAACAACGGCTCCCACGCCAACACCATCGGAGCTTCCCAGCAGCACCGCCAGCACCCTGACGCCCCCCAGCACCACCACCAGCAACACTATGGGGACATCAACAACCGTTCCCGCCACATCAACACCCACCCCAACTACAGCGAGCACATCCACGCCCACGCCAACGTACACCACCACCACACCACCTCCAGGTACCTGTCTGTTCTGTGCTCTCATGTGTTGCCTTCCTGTGGGAGAAATGAAGGTTTGTGAGCACCTCAGCTCGTGTCTTCTGTCTGGGATCAGGGATGGGAGTAGTTGTGTGTTCCCTGAAATGGCAAGTGCCCAAAGCTAGCCCTCGATGTGGCAGGCTCAGTGGTGAGGATGGTGCAGTGTCCTGGGTAGAAAGTCTTCCTCGGCTGAAGAGGGCCCTGAGGGCGTTTTCTGAAGCTGGTGCCTCTGCCCACAGCTTGGACAAGTACTGAGCTGTTGGGAAATCTTGCTTTTGCTGCTGCTTGAGCTCATCCTTCAGCAAGAGAGAATGTACTCAGCAGGCACCATGGTGTGCAGTGGGAGTGGGGCTCGGTTTTGTGGCATTGGCGCTCCGGGTGCTGTTTGGGCAGAGCTGTGCAGAGTTTCTTCGCTTTCTTCTCTTGAGTTGCCTCTGTGGCCATTGCTGCCACTCAGCTGAGGTTCTGTCTGTAGGAAGCTTTGAAGGTTTTCTCCAGGAGGTGCTGCAGAAAGGTTTCGGAACACATATTGCCCCTTGACTTCTACCAGTGCTCCGGGCAGCTGGACCCTCACAGCATTCCCACGACTGCTGTTTTCCATCTGTCTGTGTGCTGCCACAAAGCACACCCATGTTTCAGCAGCAGCAGGAGTCCTGTGCCTGCTTCCTATGTGCTCACAACCCTACCAAGTGCTTGCTTTGTCCTTGGGATAATGAGGTGGTGTGAGTGGCAACAGAAGGTTAGAGAGTGGTGGGAGTCCCTGCTTTGTCCTGCTCCACCTCATCCGTTGCCCTTTGTGTGTGCAGCCTTTGCACTCGAGAAGCCCAATAGAGCAACATGTCCTATCTGTGAGGGAAACACACGTGACTCGGAAGTGCCTGCATGGGCTTTGTAGGGCCATGAAAGGAAGGCCTGTCCACACAAGGGACTCTGTTGCACCAGGGTTAGATACTGGTGTAGCAGTGCCCGAGGGGCACCTTTGTGTGCATTGGACTCCCAGGCCACCAGCCACGAGTGCGCCGGTGCCCTGGCTTTCTGTATGTATTCTCTAATTGCTCCTCTTGTGTCCCCCCCCAGCATGTGACTGCGTCTGGACGGACTGGATTGATGTGAGCTACCCAGATAGTTCTGACAGAAACAGTGGTGACTACGAAACGTTTGAGAATATTCTGAAGAACGACCCCTCCTGGGTCTGTGTGAAAGCGGAGAATATTTCATGCAGAGCAAAGCAGTTCCCTAACATTCCCATTGCAGATTTAGGGCAGAAGGTGGAATGCAGTGTTAACACAGGTCTGATCTGTAACAACAGAGATCAGGTCATAGGAGGCATAATACCAATGCCAGTCTGCCTCAATTACGAGATCAGTGTCTGCTGCATCCCCAACATACCAGAGTGCATTCCCACAAGCACGACCATGAGCACCACGACAGCCCTTCCTTCGTCCACAGTGAGCACAGGGTCCTTTCCACCCCTGTCAACAACGGCTCCCACGCCAACACCATCGGAGCTTCCCAGCAGCACCGCCAGCACCCTGACGCCCCCCAGCACCACCACCAGCAACACTATGGGGACATCAACAACTGTTCCCGCCACATCAACACCCACCCCAACTACAGCGAGCACATCCACGCCCACGCCAACGTACACCACCACCACACCACCTCCAGGTACCTGTCTGTTCTGTGCTCTCATGTGTTGCCTTCCTGTGGGAGAAATGAAGGTTTGTGAGCACCTCAGCTCGTGTCTTCTGTCTGGGATCAGGGATGGGAGTAGTTGTGTGTTCCCTGAAATGGCAAGTGCCCAAAGCTAGCCCTCGATGTGGCAGGCTCAGTGGTGAGGATGGTGCAGTGTCCTGGGTAGAAAGTCTTCCTCGGCTGAAGAGGGCCCTGAGGGCGTTTTCTGAAGCTGGTGCCTCTGCCCACAGCTTGGACAAGTACTGAGCTGTTGGGAAATCTTGCTTTTGCTGCTGCTTGAGCTCATCCTTCAGCAAGAGAGAATGTACTCAGCAGGCACCATGGTGTGCAGTGGGAGTGGGGCTCGGTTTTGTGGCATTGGCGCTCCGGGTGCTGTTTGGGCAGAGCTGTGCAGAGTTTCTTCGCTTTCTTCTCTTGAGTTGCCTCTGTGGCCATTGCTGCCACTCAGCTGAGGTTCTGTCTGTAGGAAGCTTTGAAGGTTTTCTCCAGGAGGTGCTGCAGAAAGGTTTCGGAACACATATTGCCCCTTGACTTCTACCAGTGCTCCGGGCAGCTGGACCCTCACAGCATTCCCACGACTGCTGTTTTCCATCTGTCTGTGTGCTGCCACAAAGCACACCCATGTTTCAGCAGCAGCAGGAGTCCTGTGCCTGCTTCCTATGTGCTCACAACCCTACCAAGTGCTTGCTTTGTCCTTGGGATAATGAGGTGGTGTGAGTGGCAACAGAAGGTTAGAGAGTGGTGGGAGTCCCTGCTTTGTCCTGCTCCACCTCATCCGTTGCCCTTTGTGTGTGCAGCCTTTGCACTCGAGAAGCCCAATAGAGCAACATGTCCTATCTGTGAGGGAAACACACGTGACTCGGAAGTGCCTGCATGGGCTTTGTAGGGCCATGAAAGGAAGGCCTGTCCACACAAGGGACTCTGTTGCACCAGGGTTAGATACTGGTGTAGCAGTGCCCGAGGGGCACCTTTGTGTGCATTGGACTCCCAGGCCACCAGCCACGAGTGCGCCGGTGCCCTGGCTTTCTGTATGTATTCTCTAATTGCTCCTCTTGTGTCCCCCCCCAGCATGTGACTGCGTCTGGACGGACTGGATTGATGTGAGCTACCCAGATAGTTCTGACAGAAACAGTGGTGACTACGAAACGTTTGAGAATATTCTGAAGAACGACCCCTCCTGGGTCTGTGTGAAAGCGGAGAATATTTCATGCAGAGCAAAGCAGTTCCCTAACATTCCCATTGCAGATTTAGGGCAGAAGGTGGAATGCAGTGTTAACACAGGTCTGATCTGTAACAACAGAGATCAGGTCATAGGAGGCATAATACCAATGCCAGTCTGCCTCAATTACGAGATCAGTGTCTGCTGCATCCCCAACATACCAGAGTGCATTCCCACAAGCACGACCATGAGCACCACGACAGCCCTTCCTTCGTCCACAGTGAGCACAGGGTCCTTTCCACCCCTGTCAACAACGGCTCCCACGCCAACACCATCAGAGCCTCCTAGCAGCACCACCATCAGCACCCTGAAGACATCAGCAAGTATTCCTCCCACCTCAACAACTCCCAAAGTAATCACAAGAGCACCTACAGTTCCTCCTACAGAACGTCTCGGTATGTCCATTAGTTGTATTTGTTGCCTTTTATTGAGATCAAAATCGTTTTATTGCCAGCCTAAAATGTGTCTTAATAGTAAATCTAAAGGAGTGATATTGATTTATTTTTCAAATATTTGTAGAATTAATTACAACCACCATAAGAACTACAACTCCACGATCACCCACGCCAGAGCCTACAAGCAGCACTACTGTATCACCACTCCCGGAATCAACAACCCCAGTGACAGCCACCACATCTGGAGTCACTGAAACAGGATCGACCACCAAAACCACCACATCAAGCCCCACATCCTCAGAAACACCTCACATCAGCACCACAATTGTAACGGAAACATCGAGCCAGGAGACCACCTCCACTGGGACAGGGAGCCCCACAAGCACATCACCTTCAACAACCATAAGCACCACAACTCCACGATCACCCATGCCAGAGCCTACAAGCAGGACTACCATATCACCACCCCCAGTATCAACAACCCCAGTGACAGCCATGACGTCTGGAGTCACTGAAACAGGATCAACCACCAAAACCACCACATCAAGCCCCACATCCTCAGGAACCCCTCACATCAGCACCACAATTGTAACGGAAACATCGAGCCAGGAGACCACCTCCACTGGGACAGGGAGCCCCACAAGCACATCACCTTCAACCACCATAAGCACCACAACTTCAGGATCACCCATACCAGAGCCTACAAGCAGCACTACTGTATCACCACCCCCAGTATCAACAACCCCAGTGACAGCCACGACGTCTGGAGTCACTGAAACAGGATCGACCACCAAAACCACCACATCAAGCCCCACATCCTCAGAAACACCTCACATCAGCACCACAATTGTAACGGAAACATCGAGCCAGGAGACCACCTCCACTGGGACAGGGAGCCCCACAAGCACATCACCTACAACCACCATAAGCACTACAACTCCACGATCACCCATGCCAGAGCCTACAAGCAGGACTACCGTATCACCACCCCCAGTATCAACAACCCCAGTGACAGCCATGACGTCTGGAGTCACTGAAACAGGATCGACCACCAAAACCACCACATCAAGCCCCACATCCTCAGAAACACCTCACATCAGCACCACAATTGTAACGGAAACATCGAGCCAGGAGACCACCTCCACTGGGACAGGGAGCCCCACAAGCACATCACCTTCAACCACCATAAGCACCACAACTTCAGGATCACCCACGCCAGAGCCTACAAGCAGCACTACTGTATCACCACCCCCAGTATCAACAACCCCAGTGACAGCCATGACGTCTGGAGTCACTGAAACAGGATCGACCACCAAAACCACCACATCAAGCCCCACATCCTCAGAAACACCTCACATCAGCACCACAATTGTAACGGAAACATCGAGCCAGGAGACCACCTCCACTGGGACAGGGAGCCCCACAAGCACATCACCTTCAACCACCATAAGCACCACAACTTCAGGATCACCCATGACAGAGCCTACAAGCAGCACTACTGTATCACCACCCCCAGTATCAACAACCCCAGTGACAACCACGACGTCTGGAGTCACTGAAACAGGATCGACCACCAAAACCACCACATCAAGCCCCACATCCTCAGAAACACCTCACATCAGCACCACAATTGTAACGGAAACATCGAGCCAGGAGACCACCTCCACTGGGACAGGGAGCCCCACAAGCACATCACCTTCAACCACCATAAGCACCACAACTTCAGGATCACCCACGCCAGAGCCTACAAGCAGCACTACTGTATCACCACCCCCAGTATCAACAACCCCAGTGACAGCCATGACGTCTGGAGTCACTGAAACAGGATCGACCACCAAAACCACCACATCAAGCCCCACATCCTCAGAAACACCTCACATCAGCACCACAATTGTAACGGAAACATCGAGCCAGGAGACCACCTCCACTGGGACAGGGAGCCCCACAAGCACATCACCTTCAACCACCATAAGCACCACAACTTCAGGATCACCCATGACAGAGCCTACAAGCAGCACTACCGTATCACCACCCCCAGTATCAACAACCCCAGTGACAACCACGACGTCTGGAGTCACTGAAACAGGATCGACCACCAAAACCACCACATCAAGCCCCACATCCTCAGAAACACCTCACATCAGCACCACAATTGTAACGGAAACATCGAGCCAGGAGACCACCTCCACTGGGACAGGGAGCCCCACAAGCACATCACCTTCAACCACCATAAGCACCACAACTTCAGGATCACCCATACCAGAGCCTACAAGCAGGACTACCGTATCACCACCCCCAGCATCAACAACCCCAGTGACAGCCACGACGTCTGGAGTCACTGAAACAGGATCGACCACCAAAACCACCACATCAAGCCCCACATCCTCAGAAACACCTCACATCAGCACCACAATTGTAACGGAAACATCGAGCCAGGAGACCACCTCCACTGGGACAGGGAGCCCCACAAGCACATCACCTTCAACCACCATAAGCACCACAACTTCAGGATCACCCACGCCAGAGCCTACAAGCAGCACTACTGTATCACCACCCCCAGTATCAACAACCCCAGTGACAGCCATGACGTCTGGAGTCACTGAAACAGGATCGACCACCAAAACCACCACATCAAGCCCCACATCCTCAGAAACACCTCACATCAGCACCACAATTGTAACGGAAACATCGAGCCAGGAGACCACCTCCACTGGGACAGGGAGCCCCACAAGCACATCACCTACAACCACCATAAGCACTACAACCCCACGATCACCCATGCCAGAGCCTACAAGCAGCACTACTGTATCACCACCCCCAGTATCAACAACCCCAGTGACAGCCACGACGTCTGGAGTCACTGAAACAGGATCGACCACCAAAACCACTACATCAAGCCCCCCATCCTCAGAAACCCCTCACATCAGCACCACAATTGTAACGGAAACATCGAGCCAGGAGACCACCTCCACTGGGACAGGGAGCCCCACAAGCACATCACCTTCAACCACCATAAGCACCACAACTTCAGGATCACCCACGCCAGAGCCTACAAGCAGCACTACTGTATCACCACCCCCAGTATCAACAACCCCAGTGACAGCCATGACGTCTGGAGTCACTGAAACAGGATCGACCACCAAAACCACCACATCAAGCCCCACATCCTCAGAAACACCTCACATCAGCACCACAATTGTAACGGAAACATCGAGCCAGGAGACCACCTCCACTGGGACAGGGAGCCCCACAAGCACATCACCTACAACCACCATAAGCACTACAACCCCACGATCACCCATGCCAGAGCCTACAAGCAGCACTACTGTATCACCACCCCCAGTATCAACAACCCCAGTGACAGCCACGACGTCTGGAGTCACTGAAACAGGATCGACCACCAAAACCACCACATCAAGCCCCACATCCTCAGAAACACCTCACATCAGCACCACAATTGTAACGGAAACATCGAGCCAAGAGACCACCTCCACTGGGACAGGGAGCCCCACAAGCACATCACCTACAACCACCATAAGCACCACAACTTCAGGATCACCCATGCCAGAGCCTACAAGCAGCACTACTGTATCACCACCACCAGTATCAACAACCCCAGTGACAGCCACAACGTCTGGAGTCACTGAAACAGCATCCACCTCCAAAACCACCATATCAAGCCCCACATCCTCACGACTTCCTCCCCCCACTACCACAGTGGTAACAGAGAGGTCTAGTCCTTTGACAACAACTGCAACTAGGAGTACATCAACAAGATCAACTGTTACCACCACCACAAGTTCAGAATCACCCCTGCCAGAGCCTACAAGCAGCACTACTGTATCACCACCCTCGGTATCTACAACCCCAGTGACAGCCACCACATCTGGTATTTCTGGAACAGGATCCGCCACCAAGAGTACTATTTCAAGCCCAACAGCCTCAGGACCTCCTTCCCCCAGTACCACAGTGATAACAGAGACATCTAGTCCTTTGACAACAACTGCAACTAGCAGTATGTTAACAAGATCACCTGTTACCAGCACCTCAATTTCAGGATCATCCACGCCAGAGCCTACAAGCAGCACTTCTTTATCACCACCACCAGTACCTACAATCTCTGTGACAGCCTCCACATCTGGTATTGCTGGAACAGGATCAACCACCAAGACTACCATATCAGGCCCAACACGCTCAGGACCTCCTTCCCCCAGTACCACAGTGTTAACAGAGACATCTAGTCCTATGATAACAGCTGCAACTAGTACTACTGCAACTGGATCAACTGTTACCACCACCACAACTTCAGTAATATCAACATCAGAACCTACATACAGCAGTACTGTCTCACCTCCACCGTTATCAACCACCTCAGTCACAGCCACCACGTCTGGAGTCACTGATACTGGATTGACCACCAAAACTACCACTTTGGGCCCCACAGCTTCAGAACTGCTTCCCTTCAGCACCCCGACAGTAACAGAAACTGGTAGCCCCCTGTCAAGTACTGCAGCTTACACTACTTTAGTAAGATCTACTGCCATCAACACAGCAACAACTGTGGGACTATCTTCTGCAGAGCCTACACCCAGCACTACTATACCTCAGTCATCTGTATCAAGTCCCATGTTGGTCACCACCTCTGGTACAACTCCAACAGAATCTTTTACCACGACTTCAGGAACTACCTCTAGTAATTTTGCCACAATCACTGCAACTACCACCACCTCTGGAATTCTTTCCTCTGGCTCAACTAGTATGTCTGTTCCAGTTGCTAGCTCAAGTGCAGTCACTATTCCAGGAAGCTCTACATACAGTACAGTTACTAAATTCAGTGCTTCAAGTTCAACTCTAAGTCTACCACCAACCACTCCTGGAAAAAATTGTTCTATTTCACCTAATGAATCTTACGCGGTGAGTATATTTCTGCTGTGAATGGAGACTAACCACATAATTTCTGTGTTAATAACATATAGAGGAGGTATTAATCTGGAAAGAAAAACAAGTTTTAATCCATTCTATTTATTTATGTTTTTTTTCAGTATCAGCATGATTTCCAATGATATTCAGTTTGATAGCTTATATACTGCCATTAGTTCTTCAAAGGATTTTTAAAAAGGAGTTTTAAAAAGGATTTTTCAGGCATGTAGATCAAAATTCTGTGTTCCTATTTATTGTAGGATAGCTTTGATGAACAGGTAAACAATAGCAAAGTGGTGCTAAACTATCTTTTTTATTTCTGCTTTTGAATAAGTCTAGAGTGGGTAAAAGTTGTTTATGTGTTTCCAGTGCAGCCCAACAAGGAACCACAGGGTTGAAGTAGTCTCTCTTTAGAGTGAGTCATACTGGGTCATAGGCTGATTTCAGGAGAGTACTATGAAACAGATCAGCACGTTCAAATGCTAATGAAATTTGACTCAGAGTTCTGAGGTTTTTTGAACCCTCCACTTCTGGCACAGACAAGCTAATGTTTTGTACATTTTTAAAGCCTCCTCTCAGCTTAGATGTTTATCAATTTGCTTAGTATACATTATTATACATGGCTGAAAAACTGTTAGAAGATAGACAAAATGCATACAATCACAATGCATGCATGTAATGACCTTAGGCATTACCTCCCAAATAGCTGGTGTTCACTGTGGCTTTAGCTGTTAATCTGTTCTAGGCATTCATGGAAGGGGATTGCTTAAATATTCATCATGGATCTGGACCAGTATCTTTCACTGATACTGGCTTAGAAATGGAGTCTAGATGATGAAATTATATCAGACATTTAACTTTTAGATACCCGAAACTCAAAAAGGCAATTCCCACTTCAGGTTACTGGTTTGACTTTTATAAGTAATGCTTTTCAATTAGCAGCTCTCAGTAGTGCTAGTTCACCCTGCAGGCCTTTGTGCTGCCTGCTGCACTTCCGATTTTGAGACTTCTGTTGGGAAAAAAATCATCAATAAAAATATGACATTTTAAAACACTGCAAAAGATTTTCAGGCATAAGTGTTGGTAATCTGACCATAAGGTTTCTCTCTCTCTTCCATCAAATACTCTCTTTCCAAACACAGCCAGGTGAGTCATGGTGGCTCTGCAACTGCACTATGGCAATATGCATAGAAGATGATATAATCCAGGTGGTTCCTATAATCTGTAATCCACCTCCTAAACCTACATGTGCCAATGGGCTTTCTCCTGTGCAAGTCATTGATGAGGATGGATGCTGTTGGCACTGGGAATGTGATTGTAAGTATATATTTTGTTGAATATTTTGTCATTGTCTGTGGGAACAATGCTAGTGTCAAGAGCAGCAGTATTTTTTTATTAGGGGATAAGTATCACACAAGGCTGTGGCCCTCAGACTTTTAGTGTTGGACTATTTGCAGTGCTTCAATGATTCTTTTTAGCTACTGGGGGCTTTTATTTATATGCTGTAATTTCTATATAATTACTGTGTTAGGAGAAGTAATTGGTCTCCCAAGGCAGGATGTAAATATCCAGATGCAGACATCTATCTAAAGGCTAGAAGCCTACATATACTTGGGAGTTTTGTTTGATGAGGGGCTCAGCACAATGTGCACTTGCAGCCCAGAAAGTGAACCGTATCCTGGCTACTGCATCAAAAGATGCCTACAAGAAGGCAGGAGAGGGATTTTTTATAAAAGCAGGTAGTGATAGGAAAAAGGGGAATGGCTTTAAACTGAAAGACGGTAGATTCAGATTAGATATTAGGAAGAAATACATCACTGTGAGGGTGGTGAGGCACTGGAACAAGTTGCCCAGAGAAGCTGTGGCTGCCCCATCCCTGGAAGTGTTCAAGGCCAGGTTGGACAGGGCTTTGAGCAATCTGATATAGTGGAAGGTGTCCCTGCCTGTGGCAGGAGGGTTGGAACTAGATGAACTTGGTCAAGCTATCTGTAATGGTATGTCTAGGATGAAGTTAATCCTATTCTCCATTATCAGAAATGTCAGATGAACTGTGCCCTGAAAGTGCCTGTTTTTCTCTACTGTTTATGTGTTATAGATAATGAGCTCATGCATTGACATATACACTTTAAAAATGCTTAAAGTTACATGAAATGAATCCCTACAGATTTTGTTTTAGTCTGGCCTAATTCTGTGTGTTGCCATAAGTACCTAATCTAGCTGTATGTTTCTGTAGGCTACTGCACTGGTTGGGGAGACCCACATTACATGACTTTTGATGGACTGTACTATAGCTATCAAGGGAATTGTACATATGTCCTTGTGGAAGAGATTGATAAGAAAGTTGACAACTTTGGTGTCTACATTGATAACTACAATTGTGATGTACCGGATGTAGTCTCCTGTCCTCGAACACTCATTGTGAGACATGAGACTCAGGAAGTGCGCATAGCAACAGTCAAACAAAATACTCTGCAAGTAGAGGTATTGTAAAATGCTATGTTTGATTTCTTGGTTAAAATAATAGTGTAACATCAACTTAATAATTATGTGCACAATATCAAGGAAAAAAAATAAAATTAAATCTATGTTTCAGAATTAATACTAGCTTGGACTTTTCCACAAAAGAAAATAACAAATGTTGAATGGGAGGTTATAACATAAATTAGACATAAGATTTAAAGTCTCGGCCTTAAGCATATTTTTAAAGTGAAATTACTAGCTTTGATTGGTGTCAGTGTTTTCATTTTGCAGAATAGGGGCTATTATGTATTTATTTAATTGATAAACATGATGTCCCAGTTCTGAGCCTTCAAAACTGTGTGAGAAGTGTTTGGGTTTGTGGTTTTGTGGGGTTTGGTTGGTTTAGTTTTGTCCATTACTGTGTGGGAATATTACAAGTTAGATTGTAGCATATTGTTGAAAATTTGCAACATTTAGACCACTTTTTTTTCTGTAAAGCAAAGCAAACTACCATTGCAAGTAAAAGTAGTAGTGT
Source organism: Melopsittacus undulatus (assembly GCF_012275295.1). Lineage (NCBI taxonomy): Eukaryota > Metazoa > Chordata > Aves > Psittaciformes > Psittaculidae > Melopsittacus > Melopsittacus undulatus. The sequence goes on from NC_047530.1 coordinate 50,037,434, forward strand.
TAGTTCTATAGGTATATAGCTACTGTGTTTAAATAAATAATACAGATGTTGGCTTATTTCTTTCATTTAATTTTCCTATAACCATGTTCCCTTTTTGCCCAGAAAGTTAAAACTGTGTGCACTAGGAATTTAGGAGGATTTGATATTGCACTTTCATAGGATGTCCTTAATGTCATAGTCACTCTAATAAATCCATTGAGTGTTATAGTTCAGCTGGTTTAAACTCTGAATTTTAGCCTAGTTTATCAGTGGCTGACTGGCCTTTTTTTTTGGCTGAGGGAGAAGAAGTTTGGCTTTCCAGTAACATAAAAGGGAAAACAGGGGCAGCTGCTGCAAACTAAAAACACCTTATTTGCTTTTACTTTCTATCTCCAATGCAAAATAATGAATAGTCGATTGTTCTCTGAAGTCAAAATAAATATATGTCTCTTTTCGGTTTTATTTATTAGGTGACAGTAAACAAACAGGCAGTGGCTTTGCCTTATAAAAAATTTGGTGTGAGTATCTATGAATCAGGCATAAATCGTGTAGTGGAAATTCCTGAACTAAAAATGAATGTGACCTACAATGGCTTATCCTTTTCTATCAGAATGCCCTACAGCCTGTTTGGCAACAACACTCACGGACAGTGTGGTAAGGCTTACTCTTGTAGTTTTTGTACTCTCATAAAACCATAAACAGGGAAATTACAGCCTTGCCCCAAAGATGAATGGAATTTGATAACAAATCTGTGCACAAATTCTTTCTCCCCTTACCAATTTTAGGTACTTGCAATAACAACATGGCAGATGACTGCATGTTGCCAAATGGAAACATTGCAGAAAATTGCGAAGTTATGGCAGATCACTGGCAAGTTATTGATCCCTCCAAACCACAATGCTCTCCAGGCCTAATTCCTACAAAAGCACCTAGCAGAATTCCAACACAGCCTTGCAAAGAATCTTCCATCTGCGAGCTTCTTTTGGGAAGGTAGACATTCCTTTGGGATTTATAAGCCTTTGATCTTCAAATTAAGTGGCAATTTTAAGATTAATTTATCAATAGGAAGTCTTTCTAACTATTACTCCATTTCTCATAGCTTTGTGGGTTCCTTCCGTTCCTTTTACTGTTCCTAGATGTCATTCTTTACTGATAGTTTGCTTCCAACTGTCTGGCTTCTACATAAGACTTTCTTGATGTTCTCACATTCTTTTACATGTCTGACCTGCATTGTTCTATGCTCTTGTCTTTTCCTATGCTTAATTAGCAGAAAACAGTGTGCAACTGAAAAGAGAGATCTTAATTTTTAGAATGTTATATCAGGAATTAGAAAAGAAACCCAAACAAACAAAATTTCTTTAGATATTTTAGAACTAGTTTTAGAAAAGTAGTTCATGATTGTCGTGGTTTAAGCCCAGCCTTTAACTCAGAACCATCCAGGTGCTTGCTCACTTGCCCTTTTCCTTCCCCCCAGCTACCAGGGGGATGGGAAGGAGAATTGAAAGAATGTAAATCCCGTGTGTTGAGATAAGAACAGTCCAGTAACTAAGGTATTATACAAAACCGCTACAACTACCACCAATAATAATAATGATAAGAGAAATAACAAGGGGAGAGAATATAAAAGTAAAAGGGGAAAGGAAAAAAACCAATGAATATAAGTGATGCACAATGCAATTGCTTACCACCCTCCAACTAATATCCAGCCTGACCCAAGAAGTGATCTGGGCCTCCTGGGTAACTCCCCACAGTTTGTATACTGGGCATGATGTGCTGTGGTATGGAATACCCCTTTGGCTAGTTTGGGTCAGGTGTCCTGTCTCTGCTTCCTCCCGGCTTCTTGTACCCGTCCTCACTGGCAGAGCATGAGACTGAACAGTCCTTGATCGGGGTAAGCGTTACTTAGAAACAACTAAAAATATTGGTGTGTTATCAGCATTGTTCTCAGGCTAAAGGTGAAAACACAGCACTGCACCAGCTACAAAGAAGGAGAAAGATAACTGTTACAGCCGAACCCAGGACAATAGTCAGGTTTGATAATATTCATGGACAGAAAATATTGGTGCCTGGTTGTTTTGTAGGTGAGAGGAGGGTACGTTAAGATACGTTGCAAGGTTAAAATCTAGATAAGTGTTCCTAGTAAAAATCTCTCTGTAATATAGTCCTTGTTCATATCTCCTGAAGTACCACATATGCCACATCATAACATGTTAAGCATCTTGAAGAATTCAGTAACTATTCAGTAACTAATAAAGATAAATGTATATGTTTCTAGTGTGTTCGAGCCGTGCCATGGCCATGTCCGGCCTGAAAAGTACTATTCAGCCTGTGTTTTTGATAGTTGTGTACTTCCCAACTTAGACCTGGAATGCTCAAGTCTGCAGATCTATGCTGCCACCTGTGCTGATCAAAGTGTATGCATTGACTGGAGAAGTCATACGAATGGTGTTTGCTGTAAGTATTTGGCCATTTGTCCAGACTATTACAGAAGCTTATATGGAACTATTTTGGCAATAATGTCCTAATAGTAAGTTATACTGTATTCCAAGCAATGAAGACACCAGTAAATCACAACAGCTGCTTTTCTTCAGTAATTTTACAGATTACATTTTTATCAGTGGAAATGATAAATGAGCCTGCAAAAAATATACATCAATTGACTGTGCCAGAAATACCTGTATCAGTAGATACTTCTTTGTGCATGGGCAGTTTTGTGTTTTGCAGGCATCAGCAGATCACTCTGTATTTAGTTAATATGCATTCCTTTTCAGCTGTAGTAAGATGAGGACACATGGGTATGAATGCACTCCCCTTTGAGAATCTTTTTTTAATGAAAAAAAAAAAAGAAAAAAAAATAACTTTATCTCTTTAATGTAAATTACAGTGTGAGGCATCCCTGCCCATGGGAGGGCTAGAACTAGATGATGGTAAGGTCTTTTGCAGCCCTAACCATTCCATGATTCTGGATCTTTATGGCTATATTGCATAAAATAATTCCATTCAGAGACATGAGTCTGATACCTGGTTCTGGTAGTTTTTCTCTTTGTTTCTCAAGACTGTCAAAGATACATATGAAAATGAGTATTCAGTGTTGAAGTTCTTGGCATAAAGTCATGAGACTTCTATATGATAATTGTCACTGAGTTCTTCCTCCTTTTTATTCTCCCATTCCAGCTTATACATGCCCCTCAGATAAAGAATACAGAGCATGTGGTCCTATTAAAGAGATAACCTGCAAATCAAGGTAAATATTCCTTTCATGTTATAGTTCATAAAAGTAGCTGTTCAGTCATATTTAATGCATAGGTGGATAAGAGAAATCAACCTCCTGTTATGTCTTAAATTGACTGTTGAATCTGGTACCACTGTTCTCTTGATCCTAAATCAGAGTGCCTCTACTGTTTATATTGTTTGGCTATACCAAACATGAACACTGACAGGACCTAAATCGCAAATATGCATATTCTTTGCCACCGTGTCTTCAGTGAAAGATTATTTGGCATAATCCTCCTCTGCATGTCTATGATAGTAATGGTGTTCCTCTGAACATTTTGTCTCATATAGCCAGCAAAATGAAACTTCAACTAAACAAGTGGAAGGCTGTTTCTGTCCTAATGGAACAATGCTGTATGACTCTGGTGTGGATGTCTGTGTAAAAACATGTGGTGAGTTTTACTTCTTCACTTGGATGCATGTTTGTTTCCTCTTTGTTGTTTCCTTTTGATGTATGCAGCGTAGATCTGACTGTATGCAGCACTCATCCAACATATAGTAGAGATATATACTGTTATATCAGTGGTAATTGAAATTTATTTTGATATTTTCACAGGCTGTGTCGGAGTGGATAAGATACCAAGAGAGGTATGCTGCCATATGCTTTTGTATTTCAAATAGAGGCTGAGCCTGGGGAGAGGAAAGTGGTCTCCACTTGTGCAGTCTTGTTTCGTGGTCTCCCAAATATTAATTCCTGTTTTTACTTCTGTTCTTTTTAATTGGTAATCTTGCAGTCACTCACTTTATTTTCTTTAATGACAGTTTGGGGAAAAATTTACAGTAGACTGTCAGGACTGTGTTTGCCTGGAAGGTGGAAACGGCATTGTATGTAAGCCTCATGAATGTGCCAAACAAAGTAAGACCACTTGTGATGGAGAAGGCCTCCGTGAAGTCAGTGAAATCAATCCTGATGACTCCTGCTGCCCCATTATCACATGCAGTGAGTTTACACTCTTGTTTTCATTCTTCCTGTACCTTTTAGGGTGAGAAAGATAAAAAGAACTGGACTAGTTTAGCACCAGAGACTTGCAGCACAAAATAGAATCTGTCTTTGTGCTTTTTAAAATCAGCTTGCCCACTGTTAGGGAAAATACATTTTAATATTTCAATGATATAGGATAACTGAATTTAAAATTATGGGACTCATCTAAATCTATAGTTCTCAAGTTCAGGACCACATTTTATTCAAGTGAAATGCAGATAGATTACTGAATTCTATGTGGGTTTTTGTTTTGCAGCAATTATCTACAACACTGGACATAGTAACAGTTGTCCACTACTTCTCTGCAAAGAATTGTTAGTGCTTGGTAGTTACATAGTAGAAAAATGTTCATAAACCAGTGCCTGGATTCACTAAGAAAAATGTGTTCTCTTTCTGAAATTTGTTTCTTTGGAGATCTGGACTGTTGCTTAGCAATAGGAAGTCTATCCTAAATGCTTTATTAGATGGCTATTTCTTGTAGCCATGATTTAGCGTACTTTCTGGCTTATTTCTTTTTTTTTCAGAATGCAATACAAGCTTGTGTACAACTAATGCCCCCAGGTGTACACTGGGATTTGAAGTTCATTCTCACATTCCCAGGGGTCAGTGCTGTCCTGTGTACCAGTGTGGTAAGTCTCTTGAGAGTATATTAACAATGATTAGCAGTATATATTGAATAATTTAGTATCACACTTAGTAAGACTGTATACAGTAGCCTGTTGAAAGAGGTAACAAACAGATTATACAAATTGGTTACTATTAACATTTGTTTCTACTGCTATGGTTATGCTGAAAACCTACAAAATCAGATACAGCTCATGTGGCTGAAATTCAAGTTTCCTTGTTGTAAGTACAACTACAGAATTAACTGGGATTGTGGTCTCAGCTTAATCTAAGAAAATGTCCTGCCAGGCATCCCCAGTAGAAGACAGCTTTACAAAATCTGCTTTGCTCTTGGTAATTGAAACAAGGATTTACTTGTACCTGTTAAATGTGCATTCTTGGCTATTAACTGGACTGAGTATATAGGGCTAAATCTTCCTTTCAAACATGCAGTATTAGTTCTTGTATTTATGTAAGTAATATCTCCTACCAGAAATGGACAAACAATGTATTTGACCATATGCATTGTGATTCATTGTGGAAGGAATGAGTTTAACTAGAGCAGGGTGAAGAGGTTTGAGTTTTTTTTTTCCCCTCTGTGTAACCACCTATCTCCTTGCTTGTTAACAGTTCCCAAGGGGGTTTGTGTACATCAGAATGCTGAATTCTTGGTAAGTTCCTATTTCAACAGTCTTCTGAAAATGGTTTAAATACCAGTTAGCATACTTTATCAGAAGTATTATGAGGAGGTTTATCTAGTACAACCAATATTTTAGCAATTTTCAAATGTCTATCAGGAGTCCATCAATTTTACAAAGCCTAAATCTTTTCTGTAAAGGTTGCTGTGTATAAAAGAGACTGAAACACCATCTGTATGTCAGTAGCAGAGAGATTTGTGTTTAGAGCTAAGTGTGCATGCATTTTAAAAAGTCAGCTGATGTCTTATGATGTCAGCAGATTGTTGCAATTTTAAGACTCTGCTTTCAAAAATGAAAATATTTGTAAATAGGTATTATTCTAAACAGACTTAGATTCCTAATAAAGTATGTTTGGTCTAGTAATTTATTTATTGAAGATATTTTTATGACACCTATCCTTTAAATATCTGAGTTTATAATTGCTATATAGGACTTCAATAAAGACACACGCCATATTAAATCCAGTATTTAAAATGCTGTCTTCATAAATGTCCAACCAAATAGCTATCCAATAGTTGCTATGATTGTTTTGTTTTCTACTGATTGGTTTACTGATTTTTTAGAAATGAAGAAATGTCTGTCACACATGTCATGTCTGATTAATATATGAACCTTTTTGTCTTAAAATTTATAGCCTAATTCCTCAGTCTTTGTTGATAAATGTCAGAATTGTTTCTGCACTAATGAAGTTAACGTCAGCACTCAACTGAATATCATCTCATGTGAACATATTCCATGCAACACGTATTGCGAACCAGTAAGTGACAAACTTCAACCAAACAAACAAAAAGACAAAATACCCATGTATGTGAAAAGGAGTTTGATCCATGAGAGGTATAAGCAAAGGACAAGGAGCAGAAATCCAGAGTCCAACTCCAGCATGGATACCAACTTTTCTTGAGCAGTCTATTACATGAAGCTAGACTGTGTAACTTATAGTATTCAGTTCATATTGAATTAGCTGGGCAATTTCTGTAGAGCACTTAGTAGAGTTATATTTAATTATTAGCATATTTATTTTAGTGTTTTAATTTATTCCACCTATAGCCTGCTTGTATTACTTGTCTTCCATTGGGTTGGAAAACTGAAAGGCACACAAAGGCACAAATCTATAGTGCACTTCAAAGCATAATCGATTAATGTGTTAGTATGTGTTCATTTATTTCTCTGAAATATATCATAGTACTTTCATTTTTAATTAATTTTAATATCTAGGGATATGAACGTCAACCAGCGGAAGGTGAATGTTGTGGAAGATGTGTGCAGACTAAGTGTATCATACAAACAGCAAACAATTCTGACCTCATCTTGAGTGTAAGTATGCTCTACATCTTCTTTACCAAATTTGTAAAGTTCCCCTCTTCAGAGAGGGAACATCCCCTTTTCAGAGATAAGGCTTAGTATAAGTTTGCACCTAAAAGGGCATAGGCTCACCTAAAGCAAAGCCTATCTGCATTTTTTTTGGCCTCAAAAAAGGACTTTTATAATCAAATTTTCTGGAAGGCTCTTCCTGGAATAACAAATCTAATATCATTGGAAGGATTTTTCTTGCAATGTCTGGAAGCTTGGGCTTTTCTGTATTATGTAATTTCTGTGTGTTGGAAAACACTGGTAAAGCCTGAATATGAAACCATTTTATTGCCCTGTAGGGTGAAACTTTAGGATTGCTCTTAATTACCATATTTAGTTTAGCTTTCCCTAGGCAAAATCCATTGGCATAGATTATTTTGTTAACAATTCTGGTGTACTCTACATACTTCAGAGGGGTTTTTCTTTTTCAAGGGAAACCACATATAAAACTGTCTATTCTTTCCATATATGGCATACTGCAATGCATGTAATAAGCTGTTAACCTAAAATAATTAAAATGGCTGTTAAGTGGCTGTTAAGCTAAAATAATTGACTGGGAAACAATGAGGAGAGTCATTGTCAGAGGGCAGGAAAATTTCTGACTGAGCTCCCTTCAGCTTTCCTTATTACATTTTGTATTTCACTTGCAGCCTGGAGAGTTTGAAAATGATCCTAACAACAACTGCACCATTTATAGCTGTGTAAATATCCAGAACCAACTTATCTCTTCCAAATCTGAGATAACCTGCCCAGCATTCGATGAAGACAGCTGCAAACCCGTAAGTAAATATGGAAAATTTACTCTCTACTCAATGTATAGATTACTTCAGTTACTTCAGCCACTTAACTATCAACAAAAGTCAGATAAAGCTCTGATGACCTTTCACCAAAATCTGTCAGTCCCAAAGGCAAAAGTTTTGCTCCATCCATGCACAGACCTATACAGTATATAAAGTAAGATATCTGGGTGATAGTTCATGGCTTGTAGCTGGCACATTGTTCAGCACTTAGATACAAAGTCCTTGCGGACTGCTTTGTGTGGGGCTCTGCAAAAAATTTTTTTGGAATTGTTTCTGAGGAAAAATTGCATGATGTTAACTGTAGACTTCCTTCAAAGCATTATCTCAATTTTCACAATCCTTTGTAAATGGATATATTTCGAGTCTGGAAGAGATCATTATCTTTTTTATCAGAACAATTCTTCAGTTTTTGCTGGTTATTTCCAACCATTGAGGAATTGCTCTGTTCAGTATTGGCATAAAAGCTGCTTTAGTAAAGGGAAAGAAAATAATCTTATTTTCCCTGTTTCTTTGTCTTTTAGGGAACTATTACATTCTTACCTAACGGTTGTTGCAAAACCTGTAAGTATTCCAATGTACCTGAATCAACAATACATAGAATGAATTTTCCTCTTGTATCAATCCATTTCCCAGCCATAAAGGCTGATATGTTTGTATTCAAAGAGATTATATTTGTGCTTGTTATTCCAAGCATTCCCTGTCCATGTCTCTGAGAATGTTGAAACTGAAGTGGAAAGACCACTAAAGACAATTTGAGTGCAGTAGTGAAATCCAGCAATTGAACTGCAAGGAACTTCTGGAGATGTTTCACTGAAAGTATTTTCTAATCTTTCCCTGTAGGTATACCCCTGGATAGTCCTACATCATGTTCTGTCCGTCAAAGAGAAGACTTTATCCTCTATAAGGGCTGTCGTTCTGTGGACAGAGTTGTCATGACTCAATGTGAAGGAACATGTGGAACCTTCTCGCTGTAAGTAAACTGATCAGACAATGGGATTTGAATTCTGCTGCACTGACCTTATTTATACAAAAAGAACAATAAATAGGTAGACTGCAGAGATGCAGAGGGTTTGAAATTATCGGCTCCCCAGAGAAACTGTCATTTGCTGCCTATCACTAAATATGCCACAGGGCACCTTACAGGGGAGAAAGCTGATCTTTAGTCTCAGATTAAACCCCTATTAGCTGAGTGGTTTACCAGTATTTTGAAATACCTTATCATTTTAGAGTCTTGCTCTGGTTGCCTCTGCACCAAAACAAGAAAAAGATTACTTTTGACACAGTTTATAGACTGATATTGACAGATTCTGCCACTTAGGAAAGGTGCTTGGGAAGCTGATGAACACAAAGCTTCAAAAAAATACTTTTCTGTAAGATAGGAACAGAAAGAGCTGCTGCTTTCTCTTCTTGTTAACACTGCTGGGTATGGGATATGCACTTTGATTCACACGATGCAAGTGTAGCCCTTGTAGCCAATTGACTGATGTGAAGCCATTGTCTATGCAGTATTTTTACTCAGGTCAGGGCTTTGTCTGCCCTTAATTGTTCATCTGGTGTATTTAATATCCGTTAGGGCTGGAATGATGAGAGGAATCTAAGGAAGCTGAGCTCCTAGAACTTACTGCATTCTTTATTAGGACTTCAATGCTAATTGTTTTTCCAGAAGAAAAAAAAAAATCTTAGCAAATGCAATGAATTTTAAAAGCATACTGTTATAAACATTGCTATGTCAGATGAGCTTAGCACTTTCATTAGCCACAACTGTGGCTCTTCTACATATTATTCCAAACTTCTCACAGTAGTTCCATATTTAATTTCACCCTCTTCTCTGTATGCTGGCTTCCAACACAGAGTAATGTTACCATTTTCATATTAACAGATATTCTGCTGAGGCCAATTCTCTGGACCACAGCTGTTCCTGCTGCAGGGAATCAAGGACTACCATGAAGGAAGTGAAACTGAAATGTCCAAATGGGAGATCAATTTCACATAAATATATATATGTGGAAAGCTGCAGCTGTCAAAACACTGAATGCAGCAACTCACAGTCCAGTGAGCTGCAGACCACAGAAGAAAATGACGAGGCCAGCACTCTAGACCGTATCAAGAGGGCCATCAGCTTAACATCAAAATGAACAGGAAAAAAATTAGCAGCATTCAACTAAAAGGGTTATGCACCATTCTCATCTTCCTTGACAACTTTTGAACTTTGCTTTTCCCAGTTACAGTATCCTGTTTGTTCTCTGATTATTTTTAACAGTGCTGTATTTATTTGTGCACAAAATAAGAACACAGATTTGTATTCTTCCACGTGCACAGCCTGTTGGTTCCTTATATAATCAGCTTATTTCCTTTGAATAATTAAAAGCACATTTCAAAAACCACGGATTTTGTACTTACTCACATGCTGTCTTGATGAGCCTGAGTTTTAAAAGGGAAGAAAAGTTCTTTTTCAGTTGTAGGAAGTCAACTGACATATTTCTTAAACTTGTGGGGTATCTATTTCTCGCTCTTTAAAGACTGAAGTATCAGAAGGTACTGTCTGGAGGACCCAATGTGTAAGCAAGAGCAGAAGCTGATGTTGCCAAAACAAAACCAAATATGAAGAATGATCATGAATTGATTCAAATGACTCAGAGAAACTTGGAAAACTTTGAAAAAAGTTTAGCACCAGATCTTATTTTAGCAGGGCTGTGTATGTTAGAACTGTCTCAGTTCATCACAGTTATATATTTTCACTAAGAAAGTGGTCCCTCAGCTTCAGAACATGAAGTTCATTCACAGTGCTTGATGGATGTATAGATGGTACTGTAGTAAGAGCTCTCCAAATTCCAAATGTTTATAAAACGTTGGAATGCCCACCTCTGAGCTAGTTATCATAATCTTCCTTTACAGGAAACTGAGAAAAATAGTCATTTCTGTCATTCATTTGCCTCACAACAAAGGACATATCTGAAAGAGGTCAGATGAATTACATTCTGAAGTGCCTGTTTATCTGATCTTACTGTAAGGGAGCTGAAGGAGATCAACTGAGATGTGGGCATCTCTTGACTTATCTGAAGTACAATGAGGGTAATCCACACTTTCTGTTCAATGTGAAAATGCTTTTGGTATTATTTTGTCTCTTTTAATGAACACAAATTGTGCTTTACCCTTCTAAGAAATTAAAGTAACATTAAGTTTCAACATAAAGTGATATTAAGCCACAGCCAATCTGAATACAAGCAACTTTACTACCTGTCACCATTTCGTGGTACTATTAGTCCTGCCAAATGTTATGCAACTTAGAATGCAAACACCAGTAGGGATGCACAGAAAATGAAACTACTGAAGTTTTGCATCTTTAGAATATTAAGATTAGAGAGCTAATTTCTGTGAAGCTGAAAATTTTAGAGGTAGATTAAGAAGTTACATCCATTTACAAAGCAAGCTCCAGTACTAATGAAGCCTGGTTTCTGCTTCAATATGAGATTCTAAGGATTTCTGTCTCTAGGTTCATTGTGAGATGTGACTGAGACTTTTCTCCTGGGGCATTTACCAGGTCATTCTCCTTTCTAGATTCTTTGTCATCTTAACAATTTCTGTGCTGACACTATAGCCATTAGTTTTCTGGAGTGGTTTGCAAAAAATACTTTTCTCAAAATCTGTTGACATTAACCAACTCAGATCTTCATTTTAGCAGTTCAGTTTAGCTGAGGTCAGCAAATCTGAGGTCAGCAAATAGCTTCTGGAGACAAACAGATACAAAGTGTGATCAAATCTGCCTTGTTTCCTATGAAAATGAGATAAAACATTCCAAATCAATAGTGGCATTTTACTGCACACTGTATTTACGCTGAAGACTAAAATCTCCCTTGCTTCAATTTTTTCATTGGTTCTGCGAATATTCTGGTCTCTTTCTGTGTCTTCTAGTGATGGGCACACTACTTCTAAATAAGGAAATTAAAAGGTACTGTGCAACAGTGAGTAAGGCTGCAGATTTTGGCTTCGCCACTGCAGGGCAGTCTATGGCCGAGAATGTAAAATTATTTCAGACACAAAAAAAGCAAGCTGCCTCCAGAAGGGAGTTTGTACTTCATCAACTAGAGGGGTTTACCTCTGACATGAATGTATGCCAGTATTCCCCACCCAGACACTTGCATGCTTTTAGTAAGCACTGAAAAAAATTATTCTGACAGGAATTTACATGCATGCACAGGATGGTATTCCTTCCAGTGCTCTGGATTATATCAATGCTTTCAGCTTTGGTGCTATGTCAGTGCTGCCCACAAACAGCCTCCCAAGCAGGTTTTGTCACAGAATTCTTACCTGCAAGTGCTTGGTAGTTCCAGGTCAAACTGTACATGTCAAACCTCCACCCCTTTCTGTACTCTTAGTCACTTACGGTTCAGATTGTACCTGTATTTCCACTGGAACTGGATGACTAAGTTGAACAAATTAATCTTTTTCTATCAGAAAAATACACAGATAGTCTTTTGGAGAGAAAGGAAGAAAAGAAGCTTTAATTGTGTGTCCCTACAAAGACAGTAACAGTGGCAGTGAGCAACACTTTTGCTCCTTCCACAGTCCTGGTGGAAGTAAACAGAGGCTTGACCTACTTGATCCCATGGAACATTTTGTTTCTTAAGCAAGAGCTGTTGTGTCTGTAGGTCACAAGCAGAGGTTCATCTGGAAAAGCAAAGAGCTGAACTGAAGAAATCTCTTACAAGGCTATGTTAGCCCTTTAGGGCCTCAGAGGAGATGGTAGAACCTTCTTATCCTATTATCTCCTAGGCAGGACCTACTGCAAAGGGCACTAGCAGCTTCATAAAATGCATTGGTTCTGGAAGGGAATGGGCTTGACTCCCTCTGTCCTCCAAGAATTACTCCATTCCCCAGGAATTTTCTTGTCTTCTAGAGTCTTGCAAGAAAGAAGCAGTAGCAAGAGCCATAGCAGAGCTCAGAGTATTGGCAGAGTGGCTAATATACTGTCATGTCTCCATACTCGAATCATACATTCATCTCTAAGACTTTCTGTCTAGCCTTTCACTTTCATTGGTGGCAAAGGGTTTCTTTCGGGTTTGTTTCTTTTTCCTCATCTCCAGTTACTTAGTAGGGAAGCAGGGAAGCAAGGAAGTCTTCTTGGGAGGCAAGTGGGACTTCCAGCCCCATAGCCTTTGAAGGCACTAAAAGCCAAGGTACTATCTCTTGCTCTCCAAGAGCTGCTTGATTTGGCCTCACTTTGTTGCATTGTCCATAAGGAAGAGATGAGCAAAGTTCCTGTAAGCATGGGGTGTGAACATGTTCCTGAGGCCCTCAAAGAAGTACTTGAACCTGCTTGGACATCCTGGTGAACAAAGCAAAACAAAACAAATCATGGCCCTATTGCTGTTCTCCCTAAGGTAACAAAGGGCAGATACCAACAGGCTGAAATTCTCAAATACAGGCTGGAAGCTGGTATTCACCTGTAGCATGATTATTGCCTTGGTTGCCAGCAGTTGTGATTTTGAGTCCTTGACTCAGGTGCAGGCTCCTCTGAGGCAGCTGGAAGCTCAAGCAAATGCTTCCTAGGCAGCTGCAGGCTTACAGGAAGCTCCTCACAGTACAGAGCTAGCTGTAGGAGATGACTGCCAAATGCTGGAGCAAACCTGAGTGAGTTGGCTGCAGCCCAGGGGGGGTGCTGTTGCCACAAAAGAGCACTGCAGCCTTCTCCAAGGTAGTTTGAAACTCAGACAATTTCTTCCTAATTACTTGGAGATGCACTGGAAACTCAGTGTTGTTCATATGATGCCACAGTGACATAGTAAGAACCTTCAACTGGAGTTAAAAAGGAGTTAGAGGGTTTGCTGATTAAGTGAGCACAGTTATTTTATGAACCATTACTGGACAAGTGTTTTAAGAACACTGTCAGAAAGGCAAATGCTTGCTAGCAACACAGTAAAATCACTGCTACTATTTGAGGTGAGCAGATGGGATTCAGAGAGTAGGAAAGAAGCCACATGCAAACAAAGAAAAACCCTGCCCAATATAATACAAGGTAGGAATTTCTGATCTAATAACTACCTTGCAATTAGTGTTGCAACTATAATATTAGTATTATTTTGTGCTGTAGGAGAGGAAGGGTAAGATAAAATTTTCAGTATGTTTACTGTTGTATTGTACTTTGCTAAACCACACATCACTGACCTAAGCATATGCAACTCTGCACATAAACCCCAGTAGAAGGACTTCAGCAAAGGCAAAGCCCTAAGTAAAAAAAGAAAAAGCATGTAGTTACTGTGCGTGTTATACATTGTTTGAACTTGTATAGCAAGGCAAACTCAGATATTGAGAAAAGAGGAAGAAACAGACTTTCATACTCTAAGATCATAGGAAGAAAATTCTTGTAAACTTTAGGTCCAACAAAAACTGAAATACATCTAAAGAACTTTAACACTGACATACAATTCCTGAAATTTCATGTCCTAGCAGAAGCTTTGAGGAGTAATCAGAATAAGTTCTTCAAGTTAAGCAGCCCTCTTCCTAAGCCAAATTTCCTAAATTAACTCAGTCTTTTCAGACTGCCACAAACAACTGTGTTCTTAACTGGCAACCTTCCAGACTTAATTTCCAACCAGGCTACTTAAGCCATATTTCCATTACTAATGTAGAAAATCCTGTGAGGCTTTTCCAGCATCACCCTTTTAATATCTCTGATGCTCTAACTAGACTTTCTTAAATGTTTCAGTTTTTCAGCATTCATATGTAAAATGCTTGAATTCCATTCATAAACTTGTCTTTAGAACAATGAAAAACATACTAAATCTGTTCCTCTCAGTCTGACCTAATGATAAGAGAAGCCTGACAGATTTTCAAATCATGCAAAGATTCGTATGTATGCAGGGAGTAAGGTGGAGAAGAAACCTTTGATACTAACTGAAGCAACATACGTAAAACTACCTTATTTGGCAGAAATCGAGTAGAAAACACGGCAGAGCTGGGGCTGAGAAGAAACACCTTTGCTTCATGCAGCTCTCTTTTAAGCAGTTACAAAAGGCAACAGGAACTGTGATCAAGGTATGAACATAGATTTACACAGTGCCCATGACCTGGTACAGCAGTGAAATTTGAATAACCTGTCCTTTGGATTTAGGGTAGTGAGCACTTCTTGCACTTAGCAGCATCTATGGGAGCTGCACGCTCATTTTTCTTGACCAAACAGGCCAAGGTTGCTTAGCTTCTCATCTCAACCTGTTTTCTGCCCCATCTCCCTGCTTTTCTTTTGGCTTACAGTAACTTTCAGTCAGAGTGGATATAGTTACTGGGTATGTAATTTCATGTAATTTCAGGGTTATACAGACTTCGGTATTAAGTGTGCAGTGGCCTATTCTGAATTGCCTTGGCATCCGTGAAATAAACTGCTTTCAAAAAAGGGGTGGAATCTGTTCTAACCTGAAACCTATAAAACTCTAATTCTTAAAGTAGAATGTTTATATCCTTTCCCAGATGGGACCCTGTGTTCCCATTGTTCTACTCCTCCACATTTTTCACCAGGAAGGTTTAAAGAAAAATCTTTCAAGCAGAAAAAGCTCCAGGGCCCAAACTCCTGATGAGATGTCTTTCTATGCAGGGAGTCGTTCTTACCTGAGGAAGTGCCATGTGGTCAATGAGATCTGTGTGCACAAACACCAATCAGCTGTGTCATTACTCCTTGTGTATGGATTTTGAGAGACTTACATCTTCTTAAAAAAACATCAAAAAACGCCAACCACAAAACCAAATCAGAAAAGTGCAACTGAACTGATTCCTTACAAACATGAGCAACTAATGCCCTTGATTAGTTCAGGAAAAGTCAAGGAACCCTTTATCAAGATGAGAGTTTAAGGAGCTTTGTGTTCATTCTAAGGAAAACTGAAAGAACACACCCAAACATCTATCAAAATTAAAATATTGAATGCATTCTTGATGTATTTTAATTAACTCTGTGATGGATGCAAATGTGATGCATCAAATAAATCTGTGATATGAGTTTCCTAAATTTTGTGGAATTATACCAAGGATAAAAATATAATCCATGCTGTTCTTCTGGCAATTTAAAATGTGTTTTTTTGGCACAAAAGGGTTCGACACCAAATCCAAATTAATTGCTTTTCTAGCTAACATTGCCTTGTTAATGAAGTATACAGCTTGTTAATGAAGTATACAGCATTTCTTTAGAGTTATTATCTAGGCAGTGCTTATAAAACATCGCTTTATAGTGGATTCATATTTTAAGAAGCAATACCAGCTTTGCCTGAATTGAACTGGAATATTAGAGGATTTCCAGACTGAATCCCACCACTGCTTGAACTGACCTAGTGTGGTGTTAAGGCTACCAGACAAAAGTCTTTCTAGTCTTAACACTTCACAGTATGGGATTCCCTTTTGACAGAGGGGTGTGATAAAAATGCAGCTTCCAGGCTTCAGTACAGTAGCTGGCTATGAATGGCATTAATCATAGAATCATAGAATCATAGAATAGTTAGGGTTGGAAAGGACCTTAAGATCATCTAGTTCCAACCCCCCTGCCATGGGCAGGGACACCTCACACTAAACCATATCACCCAAGGCTTCATCCAACCCGGCCTTGAACACTGCCAGGGATGGAGCATTCACAGCCTCCCTGGGCAACCCATTCCAGTACCTCACCACCCTCACAGTAAAGAATTTCTTCCTTACATCCAATCTAAACCTCTGCTGTTTAAGTTTCGACCCGTTACCCCTTGTCCTATCACTACAGTCCCTAATGAAGAGTCCCTCCCCAGCATGCCTGTAGGCCCCCTTCAGATACTGGAAGGCTGCTGTGAGGTCTCCACGCAGCCTTCTCTTCTCGAGGCTGAACAGCCCCAACTTTCTCAGCCTGTCTTCATACAGGAGGTGTTCCAGTCCCCTGATCATCCTTGTGGTACTCCTCTGGACTTTCAGTGCCTCTTCACCAAGTTTGTATGAAAAAACAAGTTGTGAGTCACTGGTGTATTACATTAGCTTCATGATAGTTTATCTCCAGTAAGTCAGTGGCGATAAAGAAGCTGAGTTAATATTTACCTATTGTATTTACTAAAATCACATACCCTTTAATGACAAATGATCCATGAAATGGGCTGCAAGGAGGTTAAGAAGAATTGTTCTTATTGCTAGTACAGCTGCAGCAGTGTGAAGGTCTTTTATGCCACAGGGCCCAATAAAAGGAAGAGTTATTAATCCTAGTATGTCACTGCAGGAGCAATAGTTATAAGTAACATGCCCGTAATAGCAATGATTCAGTGGTAAGTGATCAACATACCCACAAACTCCCTGTCAGTCTGAATTTCTTTCTGAAAACCTACCATGTACTTCTTCTGAAAACCTGAGTGTTGCCACACTTCGATATAAAAACATTACTTGAATGCAAATATACTGTCAGTAGCCCTGAAATCATTGCAGCAGATTGAAGCATCCAGTGATTTCTAAGAAATATAGGCAGCACTTTCTGTGGAGAAGCCAGAAGCAGCAACTCTGGTTAGTCACTGACAGGAATCCTGCTCTTCAAGAAATGGCAAAGGAATGGCAAAAATGGCAGAGCAGACAAGAAGAGGTAAGGTACAGAGCATGAGGACTGGGTTTCCTGTTCCTCTCAGTAGCAAGAGATGTGCTCTTTCTTCTCACCGGGGAGGATCCCAGATAACTGGTATTAATTTCTCTGCAAAGTGAAGCATAAGTGGATGGTGGTATAGTGAATTGTTTTATTTTGTCTGTTCCTTTGGCACGGTTTTAACATATGCTGTCCCTGTTCTTCCCAGGCCCCTAAGTGCTAAGCAGGGCTTAGCAGGGGTAAATCATACTTCAGCTCATCACTCCTCACCACCCTGCCATGCCCTTGAACTACCCAACCCACAGAAGACAAAGTGCTGGGAGTTGCAGTGGTCAGCTTTATCATGTCTTTTTCATCTAAGGACTACTCCAACCTGAAGGCTGTCTTTCACAGGTAGTTCATATGTGGTTTCTGCTGCTTCTGTTCTGCCCATTGAGACTAAAGGGATTTATTTTATTCTTTTTTTTCCCTAGGGTCAGGAATCATACTCCTAGAGTCCTTTTCTTCTTTCTGTGTTTATACCAATATGAATGAAAGAAGTGCCTTGATTGCCCAGGTAGGAATGGGAGAGGAAGAGGATCATAACTGAAAAATGGACTCTGTCTCAGCAGAGTTCATTTGCATTTTGACATTAGTATTGGTTTAGGAAAATTAGTATGTTTCAGCTTTCCATTTTTATCCTCAATTAAGCTCTAAAATACTGAAGGCACTCTTCATGTATTTTGATCCACAATTAATGACAGAGCTTTTCTGCTGCCTGTTAACAGATCACCATATTTGGGTGATTTGGGAAATACTGATTTATGAAATTTAATAGGTTTTGGCTTTCCATCTTTATCCTCAACTAAGCTCATTTGCCAGTGTTTCTGGTCCAGCGACCTATGTGCTTTTTCTCCTGGGCTTCACAGCTCTTCCCCACACCTGACATTAACACTGTTCTGTGACCTGAACAAGAGCTTGAAAGTTACCATCTGCTGAATTGGAGTATCTGCTGAATTGGAGTGTTACTAATGCAATGTGTACAGTTTCAGATTATCCTTACATATATAGTGCCATATTCTTGTGGTTCAGTTTATCTACCAGATGTTCTTCTGGTTTACTTTGTAGCTATTTGGATGGAAATCAGGAGGAAAGATGCATTGCAATAAAAAGGAAAAAACAGCAGAAGCATATTACTTCCATCAGCAGTGCCGTAAATCTGTATTCTGTTGGTTCTGTATTCCAGCCAAAATGGCAGGGCTTCAAGAACAGACTTTTCCAGTAGTGCCCTGCCTGAAGTGTGACTGACAATGGAATTAATGGGACGCAGACAGTGGGAAAGGGGTAACGCGAACTCATGTTTCATGTACTGCACAATGCTCTCACCTACTAGAGCAGGATTTTCTTAAAAGCAGTAGCAGCAGCAAATCATCTGGCAGACATTCACACCTGCAATTCTGCAAACCACTTAGTAAGTGGCTCTTAACTATGTAGGGAGAACAGCTGAAATAAGCAGTGGGACAGCTCTAGGACACTTTATAAATACTGGAAAGCTTAGTAAAGCAGTGAGAAGGACACAGTTCTCAAGGACCAGCTTACTATCTGCCAACCAGATAAAAGTGCATGCATATCCCCCAGTGAATGCATGGACAGACTTGACTTGAGGACTTCTAACAAGGGTGAAATCTAAGTCCACATTAAATTGTATTTGTGCCCACTTAATACTGGCCATCATTCTGGCATTGTGTATTCCCAAAAGGGCATGGAACAGCTGAAAGTGTGGGAATGTCTGTTACCTGTTTTTGATTTGTTGGAACTACGTGAAAGGCTTCTTCTCTCAGGAGTTCCCCCATAGCACTGATAAAGTGAAGAAATCCTAGGTCAGCTTGTGCCAACAGAGCAACTAAATCTCTGAAAGAGAGCCTAAAATTACTGATGTCAAACATCTGTGACAGGATATTTAAGAAATGTCCTAAGATGGAATGTACATCAGCTCATGACAGAGCCTGCTGGATTTCCTAGGAGCATGTCACAGAGTATTAAAACACTCTGATAGTACCAAAGGACCCTTTTGCAACACCATAATTTAGGAGGTGAAGGAATGTGATGTACAGTTTGGTGGGAGCTGGGCACTGCTGCCTCATGATGTTTGGAAAATCCACCACCTCTCTGTGCATAAAGAATGCATTAACTTGTATGTCTGAGTGGTGCTATTAAATCCCATTTTGTGTGGAGGTGAGAAGTTTGCACTTTGTGAACCAATATCATTCCTGGTCTGTTGAAGCAGTAAATATCTTCCTTTTTTTGTTAGATATTTTGCATGTACTTCTTAAAGAACTTTGCCCTCTTTCCAAAAGTATTTGCTCTAAATAAACCATACATTATGCCTGACCTTACATTTTTTGCTCTAGCACTTAGAAGTTGCCATCAAGCTAACAGAGGCAACACTTTTTTCTTGAGCTGGGGGACTGTGCTGATGTGCAAGCCAGAGAAAAGCTCTGAAAAAGGTCTATGATTGCTTGTTACTAATCAGATGTTACGAAAAATATAAGCTATCCTTGATAAAGAGAAAACTACTATGTAGCAGTGGGGGGACCTATATAAAAGAAAATAAGTAATAAAAGTATAGCTCTCTGTCTCCACATAAAGCAAGAGTGAACTGGATACTTGTCTGAAATACAGGAGGTTGTCAGGTGCTAAACACAAACCACAGAAGGAAAATTGAATGAAGCTCCACCTTTCAGGGACCCTGCCATCAATGTTTTGTTCTCATGCCAAATTACTGGAGTATAAATATGTGCCTATAAGCCATGAAAAAAACCACTTCTCTGGAAGGTTTTTCAAGTCACCACTGCATGGCAAGATGGATATAAAAAAGGGGAGGTTGTTTTGGACCTTTTGCCTAATTTGGAGTTGTTGCAGCGGCAAAGAACCAGTTCAGATAGGTAAGAAAAAAATCTCATTCTCAGATTATTTGCTCACATATTGCTCCCCAAAGGTGACAAATAGAATTGCCAAATTAAAATGTGTAACATGTTCATGAAAGAGCTGTAGGCATGCCAGATACTGTTTAACATTTTACTTTTTCATCCTTAATGTCAACTTCTTTTTTTTTTTCCACTACGAGTTAGATTATCAACTATTTTATGTCCTAAGCAACTAATCTTAAAGAGGAGACTTGCTGGATGCAGTTTGCATTGTATTAAAATGTTGACATTCTTTCCAACACATTTGACCTAAATTCTTTGTAGAAGAAGTATGTTACCATAATGCCTGCCAGGCTTGATTGACCAGTATGCATTAGAATTAATCACATTTTTTGTGGTCTGCTGCACTGTTACCCCCTGGTTTGGTTTTGAATGTCTTATACTTTACCCAGTTGCTTAATACACAAACAATTTATATGACAGTTATTACTGTCTCAGTAATTCTAGCAACTTCACCTTCAAGAATAGCCAAACTTTCTTATTTACTCTCATTATTGTGTAGAAAATTTCCCTACTCCACTTCGGGACTGCAAACACCCATGGCAAATTCCAGTCCTTTTAAAAAGCTGTTTCTGCAAGGACTTCTTGGCACTGGAGTTTGTGTTGTACATTTCTAACATTAATATATTAATTTTTCATTGTTCACTTGCTGGTTCTTAGGTAGGAATATTTAATGAAATCTTAGAGTTCACTGAGTATATTAATGACTGTTTCTCGTTTGATATGTGATGGATGTTGCTACATTGAATTTCCCAAACATGCTACATAAACAATACAAAGGAATTTGCCCGTTTTCAGTTGTCATTCTTTGAGATTGGCCTAGTAGATATGCTAAAAGCATTTTGTAGCAAGCACATCTTATTTAATTCAAGGTAACTCATACTGGCTTTGTGCAGTATGAAAACTAGTTTCCGAAGTGGTGTCTTATATGCACTTCAAGTATATATCAATACCTTTGACAGAGGTACAACTCAGAGGTCCAAGATATGAGTTTTGGTTGAAAGGAAAAAGGAAACCTCATAGCAGCCTTCCAGTATCTGAAGGGGGCCTACAGGGATGCTGGGAAGGGACTCTTCATTAGGGACTGTAGTGATAGGACAAGGGGTAACGGGTTAAAACTTAAACAGCAGAGGTTTAGATTGGATATAAGGAAGAAATTCTTTACTGTTAGGGTGGTGAGGCACTGGAATGGGTTGCCCAGGGAGGCTGTGAATGCTCCATCTGTGTCAGTGTTCAAAGCCAGGCTGGATGAAGCCTTGGGTGATATGGTTTAGTGTGAGGTGTCCCTGCCCATGACAGGGGGTTGGAACTAGATGATCTTAAGGTCCTTTCCAACCCAAACCCTTCTATGGTTCTGTGATTCTACAGGTAGCTCTAAGCCAACTGCTGAAGCTGGTGGCAGTCTCAGCTGCTAAGGCTGTCATTTTGCTGAAGGGTCATGCCACCCATGGTATGTCCTGGAAGGGACTCAATTCAAGACTTTGGACCAAAATCTTGCCTGTGTTAAGTAGCAGTATTTCAAAAGTGAAAATGAGATTTAGGCAGCCAGGATGGGATTACCCTCACCTAACTTTAGATGTTTACAGTGTAAATGTATCTACAGTGTAAATGCTGAGGGGTGCCATCTGCATTGGCACACCTCAGTCACTTTGATAAACACTGGAGAGAAACATGCCATCTTGGAGCATCTTCTTCCTAGGTGGATATGTAAGGTAGGGAAGCTGAACCTCTTCTGCTTCTCACTGTTAATTTCAAAGGAATCTGGGCTCATCTGCTTACATTGAAAGTAACTCTGGCATGGATTTCAAAGGTTCAGTGAGATGAAACTCCTTTCCATATGCTAGTGTCTTCCAGGAGTTAACATTTTTGCCTTTGAAAATCTCTAATGTTTTTCAACAAAAAAAGGTAAAGCACCTCATGTGGGTTGAATTTCTAAGCTTCCTTCCTATTACTTTTTCTTTAGTCCAGGTCTCTACTGTCACTAGGAGTGAATGTGCCACCTGGGGCAATTTCCACTTTCTTACATTTGACCATGTTAAATTCACTTTTCCTGGAACCTGCACATATGTCTTCGCTTCGCACTGCAATGACAGCTACCAGGACTTTAACATCCAAATCAGGCGCAGTAACAATAGCTTCCTGATCTACTTCACTGTCACTATTGATGGAGTGATCTTGGAGGTGAAAGAGACAGGCATCACAGTGAATGGGAACAAGTGAGTAAAGCCATACTGTTGTTTCCTTGTGCAGCAATTTTAATGTTATGTATTAGCATTAAGGATTGTATTGAAAGGGGTCCTATCCTGCAGAGGTACAAATGGCTGTGTATGATATTCATAGCACTTTGAATAAGATATTGCAAATAGTCTACCCCATAGTGGAGGAGGAGACCAGAATCACGTAAACTGCATCTCTCAGGGATCAACTTGAACATGCTAAGCAAAAGGCAACATGTATGTTATAAAAACAGAATGCATAGATTTCATTATTGTTGCTTTGATTTGGGAGAGAGGGATGGAATGAAGGAGATAAAATCAATACTTTATTTACTGAAGATTTTGATTTTGTAGTAACTTTGTATTTTTTTATTTTTTATTTTTTTTTTCTCAAAACACTGTTTCTGTGGTGCTAACCCTACTGTTGTATGTTGCTGTTCAGGAACAGATGGTCCTCTTAGAAAAAGTTTTCTGTTTCCAGATAGATTAGTCTAGAAAATAGCACTGCTTTGCAGATCACAGCTTGACTTGGGATCTTCTTACACAAAAGACAGAAGTTTCAGAAGTAAAAAATCCACACCTCTAGTTCCAATCTAAAATGAACCAGAAAACAAGCTGCACACAGAAAGTTAAAAATACTCCATAAGTGAAGAGTCCTATGCAACAGTAGCTGAAAGTTGAGCACAATTTTAAGGGCAGCCAGCATGAGAAGGGCAGTTACCTGATCACAGCATATAAATATGAAGGGCCAAGATAAGCTTTGACTCTGGGAAAACCCCTTATAATTTTGTTGGAGGGAAAGTTACAAGATCATAGTCTGTCTTCTCTTGACAATCCTCTAGAAATGAGCAAACATAGAATAGCATCATTCAGTTGTAATTATAGTAGCAAAGCCCAGATGTATCTTCTAAATCAAAGGAGAAATAAATCTCTCATCTTTCAGCCATTTTCTGATTTCTAAGTTTTTCAGGGGCTGAGAAAATAGATGGTTATTGTCTTGGTGAGATGAAAAAGTAATGTAAGTCTGAGCCATGTTAGCACATGAGTAACAGAACAGAGCTCTTTTCACACCTCTGTGAATCCTGAATGTCAATGAAAACCTGGAGGGATGATGACAACCTGCAATATCCTTTTGTTGTAATCTTGCTCCTTCTGGGTTAGGTCCTCAGGACATGTAAACAAGCAGACCAGCACTGATATCAGTTGAGTGGCTAATGTAGTATTGACACACTCATGACCAAAATACACTGTGTTATGGATTAAGGGTGGCGAAAGGTCACAGTGGACAAAGTGATCGCACCTAAATTTAATGCAGTGTGTGGATGAAGGTTGACATTGAAAAGAATGTCCCTATGGCTTATTTACATCCTTTTGTCTCTACTTTTTCTTCTTATCTCTGAGAGGACTTAATCAGACTTTTTTCCAATGCAATCTGTTTTGTTCCTTCTGATTTCCAGGATCCACATGCCCTTCAGCTTGAAGAGCATCCTGATTGAGGACACCTGTACTTACTTCCAAGTCACTTCCAAGCTGGGCCTGACACTCAAGTGGAACTGGGCTGACACTCTCCTAGTATGAACACCCAGTTAGTTGTTTTTCTCATGGTGAACCTAGTCAATGATGAAAAGCAGAGCTGGACGCAGGCACCATGTTAATATAAGAGATTATATTATTTATCAATAAGCTGATAGGGACTTAATAAACTAGGTAATATTGGCATGGGTAAAGGACATGTAGTCACAACCCCTAGGTGTTCCCAACTAGTTTATTTGGCAAAAAGTGCCACTGTTAACCCTGGAGATAGCACATCTGTAGTTATCTGCTTCCTCCATGGGGCTCTGGCAACAGCACAGCTAGTCCCTCCAGCTCTGACTTGTTAGTTATCCTCTGACTCCATGCACATCTTGTGTGGGAAACTAATCTATGTGGCCAGTTCAGCCTCTTTGTGTGGTGGCCTCTCTCATTCCAAAGCCTTGTTATGTGAAATTTTCCCTCTATAAATCCACCCTAAAATACTGTTTTCTGCACCAGTATATTTACACTTTTGGGTGTGAATGCTTATCTTCCACAATCAGGACTGAGTAAATAAATGAAAGTTGTATGTCATGTTTTGCGGTTCGGAGACAGAGAGAGTAGAAGGTGAATACAGAGAAGAAAAAAAAATCAGGAAGCAATCAGGTGGTATTCAAATTCTGATTTAATGAAATGTTCGCTTCCCCCCTTCCCCTGTAAAACTAACAACTGAAGTATTACAGGTGTCACCTGTATGGTGGACACAATTTTAGGGTGACACACTTGTAGGAAAAGCACCCCCTTTTTTTGGTGGTCCTGAGTGGCACAAGTACAACCTTCCAAGCATGTAGGAGTGATTAGGTGCAACAGTTTCATGCAGCAAGACAATAATGTGCTTACCTAGCTCTTTATTGCCCCTGAATATGGGCAGAACAAGTTATCCTGGGCAGACCCACCCCCAGAAAAACTGTTTTCTGTTTAGGCTATGGACTAGAAAAAGCCTTAGGTATGGTTAAAAGCTAAACAGAAACTGCTGTTTTCAGCATCCAGCAGGTTAGTTATCTAACCTCCCCAGAGTGGAGCTGTGATACCTTGCAAGAGGTACCCCATGTCTATATACTAGTGTCTCTATACTGGGAGGCACTGGTCCAAGGATTAGTGCAGTATTCAGCATGCTTCAGTTAGAATGACAGTTCCTAGGGATTATCTTCCCAGTTAAATTAAACCTGTCTGCTTGTAAGTTCTATGGCAGGTTTGTAACAGAAAAGGAGACTGGTACAAACTGGTAATGAGCATTTCTGCTACTGTGCTTTCCAGTTGCAGACTACTTTGTAACATGTGCTGCAGACATGGGTAAAAGCCTTTAAACTCTGAGTTTCCTCTTTCCTTTTGTTTTGTAGCTGGACCTAGAAGAAACATATAAAGAGAAAATATGTGGTCTATGCGGGAACTATGATGGCAGTGAGAAGAATGATTTGGTTTTGGATGGTAGGTCATGAACACAGCATATTCCACATAGGATAGAACTGTTAATACTTGACATGAAACTCGATATCAGTTTCCTCTAAGCATGGTTTCAGATTTGCTGATAGAGACTGAAATACATGAACATTTCCATATACAGGAGATGTATTTTAGGGATGTTCTGAGATGATCTGAGTTCCTTTGCTGTTCACAAACTTGCAAGGGTCTCAAATAACTGTCTGCTATCATGCAGTAACATTGCCAGGTTTCCCACTTAAAGTAGCAAACTTTAAGGAACTTGTATTCTCAAATGAGGCACAGGTGCATTTTCTGTCATTCTGTTTTTATAATTGACAGCTGGGTATCAAGTCTAGTTATTTTTGCCTCTGTAACGAAATGAAAGCTTCACCACTGAGCCAGAGTTCACTGAGCATCTTTGCTGAAGAGGTGGTGCCATCCACCGACACCTTCAGATATTGCACTGGACCGGAAAGAGGCCAGCTCAGCAACAGCGGAGGCTATATTATCTGCAGCTGATCCTACTCTTTACTGAGTGGAAAGAAAGCTGCCTCCTGGGATATTAGCTACAGGACTGAAGCCAAGGTTATAACTTTGTAACCTTCATATAATACTCGGGCTTCTTAAATCATCAGGAAAGTACTTTAATCTACCTCACCAATTCAGAAAGAATCCTGAGATTTGTTAAAAATACCACTTGTAGTGATAAATTTGGGGTTCATTGTAATTTCATATTAGGCTTTCTGGATGTATCTTAGTCATGTTTCTGCTCCTTACTTGATAAGCATAGTAGACAAAAACTAAAGCTGGCTTATTTTTTTCTGAACAATTTGCTACTGAGAAGCATTGCTCTAAGAAAAGCAGGCTGTTCTTTTATGTTTCTGGTTACACAAATAACAGGTTCCCATGGCCGGGGAGCAGGTGGCCTCCCATGTCCCCCCTTTATACTCTGAATACATCCTTCTGCCTGTGCTAAGCAGGGAGCAGTCATTCTCCCTTCCCAGGCTAAGGTCTACTGCACATAAAGTTCCAAAACTTATTCTCACTTTCAGACCCCTTTCTCTTGAGAAAAAAATAAAAGACAGGAAGAAAAATCCAGTTTCTCCATAGAGCATACCTTCTTGGAATTTTATTATTTATATTCTTTAATGTGAGTTGAGAGCCTTGACAAACTACACAACTACAAGGATTTCTGTTTCCAGAAAAGTTAGTGGCAAAGCATCTGAAAACAACACTTTTCTGGAAGTCATTATCTCAGGCCTGCACTTAGCTAAGGGACTGACTCAGTAAAAGTGCATAGACTTCGCCAAAAATCTGTCTATTAAAACTTAAAAAAAAATAAATGTCAAAGAATAGCTATTTAGAATCATAGACTCATAGAATAGTGAGGGTTGGAAAGGACCTTAAAATCACCCAGCTTCAACCCCCCTGCCATGAGCAGGGACACCTCACACTAAACCATGCACTCAAGGCTTCATCCAACCTGGTCTTGAACACTGCCAGGGATGGAGCATTCACAGCCTCCCTGGGAAACCCATTCCCGTACCTCACCACCATCACAGTAAAGAATTTCTTCCTTACATTCAATCTAAACCTCTGCTGTTTAAGTTTCAACCTGTTACCCCTTGTCCTATCACTACAGTCCCTAATTAATAGTCCCTCATCAGCATCTCTGTAGGCCCCCTTCAGATACTGGAAGGCTGCTATGAGGTCTCCATGCAGCCTTCTCTTCTCGAGGCTGAACAGCCCCAACTTTCTCACCCTGTCTTCATATGGGAGGTGCTCTGGTCCCCTGATCATCCTTGTGCCCCTCCTCTGGACTTGTTCCAACAGTTCCATGTCCTTTTATGTTGAGGACACCAGAACTGCACACAGTACTCCAAGTGAGGTCTCACAAGAGCAGGGTAGAGGAGCAGGATCACCTCCTTTGACCTGCTGGTCACGCTTCTTTTGATGCAGGCCAGGATACAGTTGGCTTTCTGGGCTGCAAGCACACACTGAAGCCGACTCATGTTCATTTTCTCATCGACCAACACCCCCAAGTCCTTCTCCACAGGGCCGCTCTGAATCTCTTCTCTGACCAACCTGTAGTTGTGCCTGGGATTGCTCTGACCCAGGTGTAGGACCTTGCACTTGTCATGGTTAAACTTCATGAGACTGGCATCAGCCCACCTCACAAGAGTGTCAAGGTCCCTCTGGATGGCATTCCTTCCCTCCGGCATATCAACTGAACCACACAGCTTGGTGTCATCTACAAACTTGCTGAGGGTACACTCAATCCCACTGTCCATGTGCCTGACGAAGATGTTAAACAAGACTGGTCCCAACACCGATCCCTGAGGGACACCACTCATTACAGGTCTCCAGCTGGACATTGAGCCATTGACCACAACTCTTTGTGTGTGGCCATCCAGCCAGTTCTTTATCCACTGAGTGGTCCACCTCTCAAACTGATATCTCTCCAATTTAGAGACAAGGATGTCGAGTGGGACAGTGTCGAACGCTTTAAACAAGTCCAGGTAGATGACATCAACTGCTCCGCCCCTGTCCATCAATTCTGTAGCCCCATCATAGAAAGGCACCAAATTGGTGAGGCAGGCTTTCCCCCTAGTGAAGCCATGCTGGCTGTCACCAATCACCTTGTTGTCTTGCATGTGCCTTAGCATGCTTTCCAGGAGATTCTGCTCCCAGATTTTGCCAGGCACAGAGGTGAGACTGACTGGTCTGTAATTCCCTGGGTCATCCATTTTCCCCTTCTTGGAAATGGGGGTTATATTTCCCTTTTTCCAGTCACTGGGAACTTCACCTGACAGCCATGATTTTTCAAATATGATGGCCAGTGGCTTAGCAACTTCATTCACCAGCTCCTTCAGGACCCATGGATGGATTTCATCAGGTCCCATGGACTTGTGTACGTTCAGGTTCTTAAGATCTCGAACCAGATCCTCTCCTACAGTGGGCCCAAGGTCTTAATTCTCACAATCCCTATGTCTGCCTTCCAAGACTTGGGTGATGCAGTCAGTCTTTGTCAAGACCGAGGCTAAGAAATCATTAAGAACCTCAGCTTTCTCCAAATCCTGTGTAGCCAGTTCTCCTTATAGCTTCCAGAGCGGGTCTACCATGTCCCTATTCTTTTTTTTTTATCCGCTACATACCTGTAGAATCCCTTCCTGTTATCCTTAACATCCCCAGCCAAGTTAAATTCTAACTGGGCCTTAGCTTTTCTAACCTGGTCCCTAGCTTCCTGGACAACCTCTCTGTATTCATCCCAGGCCACCTGTCCTTGCTTCCACCTTTTATAAGCCTCTTTTTTTCCTTTGATTATTTCTCAGCAGCTCCTTATCCATCCAAGAGGTCTCCTGACCCTCCTGCTGCACTTCCTTCTAGTTGGGGTGCAACACTCCTGAGCTTGTAGGAGGCGATCCTTCAATATTAACCAACACTCTTGAGCCCCCCTGTCCTCTATGGCTATATCCCATGGAACCTTGCTAAGCAGGTTCCTGAAGAGGCCAGAGTCTGCCCTCTTGCAGTCCAGGGCAGTGAGCTTGATGCACGCTCTTCTCACTGTCCTGAGGAACTCGAATTTGATCATCTCATGATCACTGCAACCAAGGCTGCCCTGGAGCACCACATTTCCAACCAGCCCTTCCCTGTTGGTGAGCACAAGGTCAAGCTGGGCACCACTCCTTGTCAGCTCCTCTGTTTCTTGCAGAAGGAACTTGTCTTCCAGACAATCGAGAAACCTCCTGGATTGCTTGTTCCAGGCCATTCCGTCTCTCCAGCAGATATCAGGGTGGTTGAAGTCCCCCATGAGAACAAGGGCCTGAGAGCATGAGGCTTTTCCTTTCAATCTGTAGAGTGCTTCATCCACAGGTTCCTCTTTATCAGGCAATCTGTAACAGATCCCCACAGTAATGTCTCCCATAGCTGTTTTCCCTTTAACCCTGACCCACAAACTCTCTGTTAACTGATCACCTGTCCCTAGATAGAGTTGCATACTCTCCAGACTATCCCTAACATAAAAGGCATACTCTCCATAAAAATAGATAAGTTTAAAACTTTGTTAGAAATATTTCTTAAATCCAGGATTATGTGTCTGGTAATGCTTTGGGAAAATGCACCCCTCAAGCTAGTATAATGGTCACATACATGTATTGTGTGCCTGTCTTCCTCCTGCTTCCACTTCCCATCTTTTCTAGCCTATAAATATAGGTTTCCAGATGATTACAAACATTTACACCTACAGCTGTACTAGATTGTGATAGTAGAAGGTAAACTAAAATATATGATCATTACACATGCAAATGCAAATCTATGTAAGATCAAATACACCCATAAGTATTTGGAAGTGATGATGTACAACAGAAAGGTCAAGAGTCTCATGTGATTTGTTATAAATGCCCAGGCTGATGGCAGGCCTTGATACAAGTGTGCCAGGTTCCTGGCTGTAGCTCAACATAAGTCATGCCACCTTGTCATCTTCTATAATATGGATGCTGTGGTTAAATTTTGGCATTTGGTGAAGAGTATATTGCCTTAGAGCCCAAAGATTAAAAGCATTTTTACAGCACATTAAGTGTTCTAAAGAATTGCAGGCAGATACTCAGATACATTTGGGGATTTTGCAGGGTATAAAATGCATCCAAGGCAGTTTGGGAACTTCCACAAAGTAGAGGATCCATCAGGAAAGTGTGCTGATGTGAGTCCAGATGACCGCACTGGAAGACATCCTAGGAGGGAAGACAATAGATGCAGTAAATATGTAAGTATGTGTGGCCAAGAAGTATAAATGCTCCTGAACTGCGGCGCTGGAGAGACTGTTCAAACAAGTGTTAGTTACAGAGTATGCACTGACCTGAATTTTATCCATGAGTCTGAGCAAAATGTTCGTCAAAGAATATCTTATTATAATAGGATATAAGGAAATATATAGGATATATATATAAGAAAATAGATAGTGGGAAAATGCACAGTTGAATGACAGATTCCAGTCCATGAAAAAGGAAGTCATAACAAAATTAGACTGTATAGTTTCCTGAGGTCCCATCCAGTCTGAATTATCCTGTGAACCTGGAATTGTGTTGTCAAAAATTGGGATGCACATCCACGAACCAGAAAGTTGGTAAATGTCAAGTATTGCTTTTCTTTTCCTTCTTTTCATTTTACAGAGAAAAAGATGCAAGAAGCTTATGTCTCATTTTGGAAACTGCCACAGAGTTGTTGCTTTTGATGACTATGTAGAGACCTGCACTGAGGATATGTGCCACTGTGCAGTTAATTCTTCTCACTTTGACTTGGTTTCCAGCTGCATATGCAGCACTCTAAACCAGTACTCTCGAGATTGTGTCCTCAGGAAAGGAGACCCTGGGGAATGGAGAACCAAAGAACTTTGCTGTAAGTAACTGCTGCTCTGGAGATTTCTTTCAGGTTAGATATATACACATATATTCTGATCCCAGCAGAGCAAAGCTAAGAGCTCTTTTAACTACTGTGAGTCAATCTGTAGAAGTACTTTCACAGAGACATTGTTAATGGAAAAGCTTCTACAAATTTAACTTGATTTTGACCCTAAAATTAGAACTATATCTTAATATTGTCCACATCCTCCTTATGGCTACATTTTCTCCAGTTATTTTTTTATTTTTTCCATGCACAGTTAACTCAGGAATAGCATTTTTTAAATGTTGACATCTATTCTGAAGTTGCTGTGAAGTGTCTAACATGTTTGTCCTTAACTTATCCTGTGCTTTCATATTTAGTAGTCCCGCTACTAAGCAGAAAATTACTGTAAATCCAGAGGGAAGTCTACAGGTAGTTCATCCAAACTGCTGGTGTGGATTGGGGTAGAAAATTAATGCCAGTATGACTTACGCTTCAGGCAAAAATAAGCTATTATGACTCTATAAATTATTCCTGTGCCCTTTGCTTGCATTATGACTTCAGCCCAGCTAACCTTGAGCAAGTAAAATAATGTGAAATAACTCATATTTCCCAGCAGTACTGTTTTGTCCAAAGATGAAGTAAAAGTAACCAGAAAAAATTCCTTTAGGGGTTAAACAAACATGACACATCTGGAAAATTTTAAAAACAAGCTATGGGGTAAAGGAAGAAGAAGGGGTTGGGGAGTGAGATATTCATATGAGAGCCCTTATAAATACACCATTCACATATGCCATTTTTTATTTTGTCTTGCAGATCAGGAATGCCCAAACAACATGGTGTACATGGAATGTGGTAACTCCTGTGCTGACACATGTGCTGACCCAGAAAGAAGCAAGATTTGTAAAGCCCCTTGTACAGATGGCTGTTTCTGTCCTCCTGGTAAGGCAGTTTGCCTCTTCCAATGTGTCACACATATCAAAGGAAAGTGGCAGTTAGTGGCATTTTTTTCATTAACATTTTATACCAAAACATAAACTGTTTCTTCTAGCATAATTTAACAACTTTCTTGAAAGAACCAGGTCTCTAAAGATTCAAGATCCTGACACTGGAGAAGGGGAGGGAAAGATTTCTAAGGACTAGACATAAAAAAAATGGTACAGATGTGGAAAGAGGAGAGGTGGTCTGTAGACAGTAAGAATGCAGGTGAAGTCAGCTGAGGTGCCTCCCTGTTAAAAGGGTAGATATTGCTGTAGCTTAAGTTATGTGACATAACTGCATAGCTAGCTGTGTGCATGTGTAAATTTGCACACGAAGTAGAAGCTAAGATGATGGTCTGATTTCTGTTACATTCACTATTAGAAAAGGATGGAAACTGGCTCACATCCTTGCAGTCTGGCACTTTTAATCTTACAGTGACAAATTCTAGTAACATGCAAAGATATTCTTTGGGTTTTGCCTTGCTTACTTTTAATTAAAAATGTTTCTCAACCACTAGCACCTGGAAGGGCCTGGTTTTTCTTAAGACATACCCCATTCATTTACAGAAATGCTGAATATTCCAGAGTTTTTTTCTTTCTCTAATCTTCCTTGATGGTGTTTCCCAGACTCACCAAAGGAATACTAACTAGCCAATGTGTCTGAACAGGAACTATCTTTGATGACCTTGGTGGCAAAAAATGCATCCCCAGAGACAGCTGTCCCTGTATGTTTCAAGGCAAAGTCTACTCGTCCAGAGGGACCTACTCCACTCCCTGCCAAAACTGGTACTGTTGTGAACTTCTTTGCACGAACAAAGCAGAAGCATTTATTTCAGAGCTTTGATAGGTTGCATTATGTTCTTTTCTCCTTCCCCCCCCCCCCCCACCATTTGTCCTGAATAATAGTGCAAACACTGGGTTTAAATTTCAACAGTACAGGAAAACTTACAGATAGACCTCAACCACACGTAGTTACCACCCTCACCTGGAACTGCTAGCAAAACCAGAGCTCAAGATTTCAGAATGTGGAAAACTGAGACTCTTCTCTGGTTAGTTCAGAGGCACCGGCCACTAAATTGTGGCAAGATGTCATATCATGTCAATGAGTTACATTTCCAACCTCCTCTAGGGCTACAAAAGGATGTTTGAAGGCCTGGATCTCAATCACAGAATCATAGAATCAACTAGCTAGGAAAAGGCCTGTAAGATCATCAAGTCCAACCATTTCCCCAGGACTGTCAAGGCCACCACTAAACCACGTCACTGAGGGCCTCATCTACATGGTTTTCAAACACTTCTACGGATGGTATTCCACCACTTATCTGTTCCAATACCCGATCACTCTCTCTGTGAAGAATTTTTTCCTAATATCCAATCTAAAAAGTCCTGATCCTTTACAATTACTTGATTTAGAAAAAAAAATCTGTAGCTTGAATTTGTATCCACTCTACAGTAGTGAAAGGTGATCAGTCCTCAGGTATATTATTCTCAAAACAGTTTATTTCTTACTAGATACCCATCTGATAAATGAACAGTAATTTGGGTTGTTTAGAATCATAGAATAGAATAGTTAGGGTTGGAAAGGACCTTAAGATCATCTAGTTCCAATCCCCCTGCCATGGGCAGGGACACCTCACACTAAACCATGTCACCCAAGGCTTCATCCAACCTGGTCTTGAACACTGCCAGGGATGGAGCATTCACAGCCT
The DNA here is from genome assembly GCF_012275295.1 of Melopsittacus undulatus. NCBI lineage: Eukaryota > Metazoa > Chordata > Aves > Psittaciformes > Psittaculidae > Melopsittacus > Melopsittacus undulatus. The sequence continues at coordinate 50,070,931 of NC_047530.1, forward strand.
CCCTGGGCAACCCATTCCAGTACCTCACCACCATCACAGTAAAGAATTTCTTCCTTATATCCAATCTAAACTTCCCCTGTTTAAGTTTTAACCCATTACCCCTTGTCCTATCACTACAGTCCCTAATGAAGAGGCCCTCCCCAGCATCCCTGTAGGCCCCCTTCAGATACTGAAAGGCTGCTATGAGGTCTCCATGCAGCCTTCTCTTCTCGAGGCTGAACAGCCCCAACTTTCTCACCCTGTCTTCATATGGGAGGTGCTCCAGTCCCCTGATCATCCTCGTGGCCTCCTCTGGACTTGTTCTAACAGTTCCTCCCACCACATCATTTCTTGACCATAGGCCTAACTTTTACTGTAGTGAGGATTGAAATATGCTGTGGTGCATGATAGGGTAAACCAGATGTTCTGCAAGCCCCTTTGGGTCAAATATTTCCTGCAATTTGAGGAAATACTTCTCAAAAGCTGCAATTTTGAGGAACTGAATTTGATGGGCTCTCAGTGGTTCCTGTCTAGCTACATCCTCACTTATTCCTCACAAAACCTGAGCTAGGCTATGGCCAGGCTGTTCTCCTCTTGTGTGCACAGCTCTAAGAATTGTAGCTGCTCATTATCTCAGGTCCTCCACAGTTAGTTGTTGCATCAGCAACTTGCTGAACAGTTCCATTGGTAGCATAAAATGTTGCAAGATCCTGCTTGAAGGGGTTAATTCTGTCTTTAAAAAGCCAAGTAAACAGTTTAGGCCCTAAAAAGCTTTTCTTGCTTACTCAACTCAGTGTTTCTCTAAAGCAGCTAATTTGAAGCCCAGTGCAGTTAACCCTCATTAAGAGGCATTCAACTTTCACACTTTAAGGGCCAAATATAAAGTCTTCTTCCCACATGGATTTAATAAGCAGCCAAATAACAAGGCAGAAAGACAAAGAGGTTTCATCTCTGAGGATTCAGATACAGATGTATCTTTGCTCCTTTAAAGTTATGTTTATTCTAACTATGCCTTTTTGGGTTTTGTACAGTACCTGCAAAGGAGGCCACTGGAGCTGTATCTCTCTGCCCTGTTCTGGAATTTGCAATATAGATGGAGGATTCCACATAACAACGTTCGATAATAAGAGATTCAATTTTCATGGCAACTGCCATTATGTCTTAGCTAAGGTACAAACAAACTCCCATTTGACTCCTGAATCTCACGAGTAGCATGAGGCATCAAGCTGTGATGAAGCTTTATATAACTTAATTAAGTGGCACAAATCCAGCAAAGCTCTTCAACACATGCTCAGTCCTAAAATGCATAAATTTTCCCATTTGTGACAGATTGCAAGTGAAAGGAAGTGGATGAGCAAAAATTCCTGCAGAAAGATTGAATTCCACAGAACTATCTGCAAATATGTGATACACACAGGTTGATAGCAAGGGAACAGTGCAAAGGAAAGGCAGTGAACATTACTGAATTTGGCAATGATGCAGTTTGCAGTTAGCGATTAAGTGCTCCAGTTCTTTCATTATTGCATTTTAGCCTTTCACAGATACCTTTTTTCTCTTCTGGCTCCTTTCCTGTAGCATGCTAACAATGTCTACACATCCTTTTTCTCACCTCTTTTCAGAATACTGATGATACATTTGTGGTGATTGGAGAGATTATACAGTGTGGGACATCAAAGACAATGACTTGCTTAAAGAATGTGTTAGTCACTCTAGGAAGAACTGTAAGTAACTTGCTTTAGTTAGTGGCACATAATATGTCTCTTCTATTTAGATTCGAAGAGGGGATTTCTCTAATACTGTGGACTCGCTTTGGTCTGTTGCAATACTGAAACGGCAAGATTAACAACAGCTGGTGATGCAGTTCATGTGTTTATTGGTTTTGTTCTATGAGAGTTATTTCTTTTCCAGTTCTTTTTTATTCTGGCTTTTCCATTTCATTAGAGGTAAATGGCTAAAAATCCTTGTCAGTTTTCCCTTTCTTTTCATACTTCAAAGATTTTCACTTGTTTTTTTCTGAAAGAAAGATTGAAATTCCTATAAGAAAAGATTTACCTTCATTTCTGAATCCAGAGGTTTTTCCTGATGAAATGAGTGAAGTAGCAGAATTTTCAAAACTCAGGCCAAAGGCTTCTCCTGCTGAAGATTATGCCATGGTTCACACCGAATTCAGTGGAAGCCAAGTTAGGGATGTTATTTATGTATTCTAAAGTTATACAGATTCATCCTGTCCACCTGGTATTTAACTGGTACAGACCCAACCATATTAGGAGATCAAACATTCTAGTATCCTTCTATAATCAATAAAGAAAGATGGGGATCGCCAAAGGACAAGTCAGCTCACCTAAGGTATGAGATGTTCCAGAGGTGCCTGTTTTCCTCTATTGACTACTGAGGGAGTTTGAATCAGATAGCTCTCATTTTAGGTATGTTGCATTTTCAATAAGGTAGATCTAACCCTACATATAACATATGTGAGAGAACTCAGTCAAAACTGTTGCTTATGGAGAGAGTTTTTCATTTTTTATTGTCAAATTTGCTTTGTGTTATTGTAGGTCATCCAGACACTGTGTTACATTGACTCCAGAGATGACCATGTTTTGAAAACACTACTTCTTAATGCTTAATGAATCTTGTCAGGTTGCTGTTGTCTGACTCATGTCATATTCATTCACTGCTGTGGGCTTTTTCCTTTTTCTTTTTCCCTGCAGACTATAAAAATATGTTCCTGTGGAGATATCTACATGAACAATTTCATTGTGAAGCTGCCAGTAAGCAAAGGTAAATGTCCTTCCCACACCTTCCCCAGAATAGCCTACATTTATTTACAGAGGGATTCCTCCTCCTTTTTGTGAAAATGATATAATCCTGCTCATTGTTAGGTCATTTAACCTGGGTAGCTACTAGGTCTGGGACTCCCTGGGAATTCCTGTGTTACACTGGATGCATTGGTAAATGGCAGTGCCTGTTTACTCAGCTTCATGAAAGATTTGCAATTGCACATATTTCTCTTTCTTTCTCTTTTTTCTCCTCTTTAGATGGCATCACCATCTTCAGACCCTCTACATTTTTCATCGAAATCTTGAGCTCAACTGGAGTACAGATTCAAGTGCAAATGAAACCTGTAATGCAGCTCTCCATAACAGTCAATCATTCTTATCAGAATCGCACATCTGGTAGGAAAGACCATGCTCTTCCAGTTAGCTCTTAAACTGAATTATAGCTGCTTGTCTATCACTTGAGGTGAACAAATTTGATTTTATATTGATTTAGATATGTTAGAACCCCCAGTTAAACCTTTAGCCTTCCTGAAAAAAGCGTTGGCTAACCCCTTCAATTTGCTGAAGAAAATTAGATAACTCTGTGATGTTTAGTGTGTGCAGGTGTTTTAGACCCTATTTGTAAAAGCAGACCTTTCTCAGAAACTTGAGATGCAGATTGTGTACTTGGTTTTGCCACTAGTCTCCTGTTTACATCATTTAAGCTTTTTGTGCTTCTGTTTCCTATCTCTGTAATGGGATGGCATCCTGTCTCTCCTACCTGTTTTGTTTTACTTTTGTGATTTCCTTGTCTTGTAAGCCTTTGATGAAGGCACTTTGTCAGCCAGTGTTTACAGAAGCACATTTAAGCAGCTTCCAATCTTTGTGCTAACACTAAGTGCAAATGTAATGCAGAAAAATAATAATTACACTCTTAAAGACAGGGTGCTGTCTAATTTGTGAGACCATCAGGAAATCTGTGAAGGAAAATGGGCTTCTGTCAGGAGAAGGGCTAAGAGTGTTCTGACAGGAGCTGTTCCTTTTTCCACTAGTGATTTTTTTTCTTTTGCCTTTTTTTTTTCTTCCTGCCATCCCCCACACAAGGTCTTTGTGGCAATTTCAATAACATCCAGACTGACGACTTCAGAACAGTCACTGGAGCTGTGGAAGATTCAGCTTCTGCTTTCGGTAACTCATGGAAAACTAGAGCCAGCTGTTTTGATGTTGAGGACAACTTTGAAGATCCTTGTTCAAACAGTGTGGATAAAGGTAGAAGGCCTTTCATGCCTGGATTATCAGTGCTAAATAATTTTCATATGGCAGATAACCAGAAAAGCTTTAAAAATCTCATAAATATCAAAAGCCACTGCCTTTGAGTATATTAATAGAGCACACATTGGTATTTGAGGTGGCAGCTTTGCTCTTAAAACAAAATGACTGCACTGCTGGAGAAAGGGTCGACACTGATGACTCGAAAAGCACACACAGCATCAATAAGAACCATATAGGTTTAAGGCAAAGCATACTTGGTTATCAATATTAGGGCAAGATCTTAATCCAGTCTAGGTTGTTACATCTGTGCTGAAGTCAAAAGGAATGAGTTATCAGCAGTACAGACTTCAGCAAGCATTGTACTTTACTAGGTGCCTGTCTGCTTTCTCACTTTGACTGGGTTTGGCTCATACAGTATTTGGTTTGTACTGTCCTAGATATTGCCACATGTGATTAAAGCTGCAGCTCATAGGCACACAGCTCACTGATCATTACATACTTGGTGTTGTTGCTTGACTATAAAGAATTGCTTGAATGTAAAGAATTAGCAAAGTTTGATGAAAAACAATGAAAATTGGGAGGTTTTGCAGATGTTCTGCTAACCAGCCACAGTAATAATGTTACTACTTGGAAGGTGAAACCATTCTTTTAGGGAGATGGCTGGTCACCATCCAACTGTTCTTGTTGCCTTGATATTTTAATTCTCCGTATTTCTTTATAGCATTATCTGAACATTTCAGGACATTGTAGTTCTGTGTGAAACCTGATAAGAACATTGAATCAAATAGTAATGTGGTTTAAGTGAATATAGATAATTGTGTTTTTTTCCCATTTCAGAAAAATTTGCCCAGCAATGGTGTTCTCTTCTGTCTAATACAAGCAGTGTGTTTGCTGCCTGCCATTCTGTTGTAGAGCCTTCAGTATACATTAAGGTAAGGTACTGGTCTAAATTGGTGGTTTAATCTAGCCCAGAGACTGATCTGCCATGAAGGCAGTCTGGCCTAGGGAAGTGGAATAGATTACATGCCTGTTTGCAAAGAAGTTCACTTATGCTGATGAGAAAAATTGCAAAGTAAGAGTTTATGTAAGACACAATGGGCCTTTATGACTTTGAAAGCAGCCTTCAAAACATTAAGAGACTGCCATCGCTGACAGTTCTGTTGGGTGATCCAGAAGGAAAATAGGAAAAAATGAGTTTATTGTTCTTGAAAACTGTTCATTCATTGAAAAGCCAAATCAGTGTTTCTGTGCAGAACTGAACTGAGAGCTTTTTCAGCCCCATGGATTCCTTCTGGCATTGTTTAAAATTCACCTCTAAGGGGAGACTATATCCCATATTTACACAATTTATATCCCATTTATTATTTTGGAATCATGTTAGTCTCCTAATATTTAGAATGCAAGAAGCTGCCCATAAAGTACTCTTGGTTTTACAGCTGTTGAAGAAGTTGGCTGAACTAGAGAGTTACCATATTTATGTGATTTTAGTAAAGAGGTTTTGTGAAATGCAGAAGATTCATGTAGGGGATGTGTGATACAATTTACTGAGAAAATACCTGAACATGAAATTTTACCTAAAAATTAATGTCTTCAGGTACCTTTAAACACATGGCTTATGCTTTATCTCTCCCAGGTTTCCCTCAGAAAATATGTCTGCTTGAGAATTCATGTTAAGTAAGGAACTCGTAATTTTCAATTAAGGAAAAGTAATAACCAGTTTCCTATGTATATGTCTGTTACTTCTGCTGAAACCATGATTTGTGAAAACATTTTCTATGAGATCAGTAATGGCAGGATATATCATCATCTATGCAGTATGACCTATGCAGTATCTTACTTGTATACTAGGCAGATACACAAATGCCAGCCATTGCTGTGCAGTATTTTTAGTCCTGTATATTTTCAGATTACATATTCTGACATGTCCTAGATTGTATATCCTCATGGGAGGCTGGTATAGACATTTCTTTGTGCTTTGATTAACTATAAATATCCTTATCATTCTTATTATTCATCTATTTGTGAGTGTTAGATACAGCATTAAACAACTGCAATTGATTTCCTATTTCTCAGGTTTGGATAGTATTTCATTAGCATACATTTTCTTTTAGAGATATTACAAATGAAGTTTCATCGGTAATAGTACTTTTTAAAAAAATTATTGGTTCATTACTTTTTGAATTACTTCATGATTCTATGTTTCCCTGTTTCTTCTCTGAGCTGGGCTTAATAATACCCATGTCCTTTTCTGTCCCCTAGAAATGTATGTATGACACCTGTAATTCTGAGAAGAGTGAAGTTGCTCTGTGTAGTGTGCTCTCTACCTACTCCAGAGACTGTGCTGCAGCAGGCGTATCCCTGAAGGGCTGGAGGCAGGGCATCTGTGGTATGCATTCTAAAATACCTATGGTAGGGATACAGGGGAAGAGCTTCAGGAGACCCCAGTCTGTGGCAGTTAATGTCTTTTGTACTTAGTCATCAAGGTAGGGCGTCTTTGAAAAAGAATATACATACCTTCTATAAAACACTGCCTGTCAAAATCAGTTCATGTCTACTTCATCTTCTTATGATGCATGTTCCTTGTGTAAATTTTAGGTGAATTCAGTACTCAAAGAAGCAAAAGAGTATAAGGTGTATATAATAACAAGAAGCTGTAATTAGGTTAGTTTTGAACACATGGGTTTTCCCATGTATTTTAATTCTGATACCTTTTTTGAACTTAATCTGAGCCCTCTTGTGTCAGACATGGCCCATACAAATGGCATCACTCTCATCAGCTGCATTTTTCCATGTAAAATAGTAATGGTTTTTAATACATACATATTGGTGATATCTGTGATTGTGGAAGTGTTTAAAGGCTTTTTCAACTTAGGACTATTTAACAACTGAATAAAAGTTTTGTGGACATACACATTGTCACTAAGTCCATGGTTCAGAGTCCACATTTTTTTTTTCCAATGGCATTGCCAGAATTTACTATGAGACGGTATCAGAGCTGAGAAAAAAATTCCCAAGTCCCAATTTCTGAACTTTACTTCCACATTTCTATTTTTTCCCTGGCAGTCAGCTAGTTCAAGTGACATTTGCTATATTGACATGAAAACAGATGTATGGGTTTCTTGACTAATAACATATCTGAATAGAAAACACCACAACAATTATTTTTTATGCAGCTTTCATGCAGCTATCATCTATTTAATTGCCTTGACTTAGAGGCTAGCTGGGATATTTAGTAGAAACAAACAATGTAACAATGTATGGTGCTTTGTTGAAGGCATTTAAGATTACAGTAAGAGCAATTTAATAAACCTGTGCTGAAAGAATTCAGAGGGAACACAGTGTAATCCATAGCAAATTATCCTAGAATCATGCAGATTTATGTACTAGATACAGTTGCTGTTTACTGAAAGCTTTGTTATCAACACAGAATTACTAACATTTTTTTATGCCAGAGGAAGACTGGTTTGCAACATGGGTTAGACTGAAATCTGTGGGCTCATGACACAGTAGGCAATATTGACTCAACCAGTGCACTAACCTTGGGAAAAAAATGCTAATGGCTTAATCAGCACAATCATTTTAGGCCTTTACAAGAAGAACTAATCTTTCAGGAGCATGCTTATGATAAGACTGAAGGTTGCACTATTCATAAGTGAAAGAATAAATGGGCCAGAACAGCCACCCTCAGTGATCTGTCCCATTGCAGGGGCTGGAAAGGCCTTTCTGGCTCCTGCAGCTGTGTCCAGCTGTGCTGGGCTATGGGCAGCATCCAAGACAGGTTATATCTTAAGGGGATGTCTACATTTAAGTCAGTAGTGTGTGTGAAATAAGTAAACCCTACTAGCTAACAGTTGACAATGCATGTGTGTGACACAATCTTTAGTGGAAACATGAACCATTACTTGAGTTACTGGTTTCTCGGAAGACCATCACAATTAGTAGCCTCTGTTAAGTCATGGCACTGCTTTTCTTGTGCTCCTTTGGCAAGCTAGCTTGAAGCTGGTTTTGATATGCTCATGTTCTCTGCACTCATGCCTCCAGCTGTGATGTATGTAATCTAAGATTACAAATCTGTGACAATGAGTACTGAGATCAAATAACTTTTCTCTTACCAGATCTCACTTTGCCAAAAGTGATCTTTTTTCTGTATGAAAAAGTTAAAGGGAGAATGTAAATGCAATATTTTATTGCTTTAATAGCTAACAACTGAGACGCCCATTCAGGTAAATCTGATGTAAACTCATGTTCAACATCTTTATTAATAACTTTCTTATTTGGCCTATTTTGATCTACAAATACCAGTTGATGCATCTTTATAGTATGCCTATAAAGTAGGAGAGTATGGCTTGCATAGTTTATACACAGGATATTTTGTCTTCCTCAGGTAAGACCAGGAAACTAACTGGTTTTTGTTCTTGGAGGTGGTGGTTTTGAATGTGTACACAAACTTAACGTGCTAACTGATCTAAGAAAGTGTACTATGGTCATGGACTGGAAAACCATACAGAGCTTTGCTGAGGCATGGAACCTATTGCTGATATGGTGATAACATTGCTGCAAAGCTGATTAGCACATTTGCCTATGAGCAACTCCCCTGTATCTTCTAGTACATCTGTGTGTATCTGAAAACCAGTTGTGGGGTTAAACTTATGGATTTGATCTAGAAAGAGGTCCAAGATGAGTAGATCCCCATTTATTGTTGAATTTCAGAGGAATCTGGATGCCAGGCTCTCTTGAAAACCACAACTTTAATGTGAGTGATATCTCTTGACAAAATTTGTTGTCATCCATATGGATCACTACTGCAGATTTTATGGTAGAGTTCTGAAGATGTTGTTTCTTAGTAGCCTGGGAAAATTAACCAGCTTTTCACTGTCTTACAGGATCAGCTGACCTCTTTAGGTATTGGTATCTAACTGTTTGTTCCACCAGAGGTCTTAAACACTGTTCTTTCTGATTTCCCTGGAGGACAAGAGTTTTCTTCAAGACATCTATGAAAAACCAAACATGCTTTCTTTGGTAGCAGAGTTCCTTGGCACTGTCCATTTAACGTCAAAATTTACCCCTTACAAAATATGTTCATTTCTTAAGCTATTCCCAGCCAAAGAAATTAGTAGTAAATTACAGAAAATTAGTTTTTAACTACAGTTACAATTCAGGAGTTATTTAGTTTAGTTCTTGGTATAAAATAGAAATGTAAATTGTACCAATTGTAAAACCATTTCTTTATTCGGTCAAGGTATACCCTGTTGAGTACTTCATTATTCAATATAATGTAGTGGGCAAACTTCCCTCAGACCACTGGGAGACAAGGACTTATAGTCTGAAAAAAAGCACATTTGTGGCTACCAATTTGCAGAATGCTGTGTCAACAGCATGAGTGATGATTGCGCAGAAACAGCCATACATCCATTTTATTTCTTTTGCAAAGATCCCTCTGAGGAGTGTCCTGAGACTATGGTTTATAACTATAGCGTGAAATACTGTAACCAGTCTTGCCGCTCGCTGGATGAACCTGATCCACTGTGTAAAGTTCAGATCTCTCCTATGGAGGGCTGTGGTTGCCCTGAAGGGACCTACCTCAATGAGGAGGAGGAATGTGTAACTCCAGATGACTGTCCCTGCTACTACAAAGGCAAGATTGTTCAGCCTGGCAACTCTTTCCAAGAGGATAAACTGATGTGGTAAGATGCAAAAGCTGCATACCTGGGGGATGTCAGGGCTCTAATCCCTGAATGGTGTCTCTTTACTGTAAGGAATAATGTCAAACTTCTAGATTCTACCAATGCAAGTATTTCCCTGGCAGGAAGTGCAGCCACAGCAAAAGTTAAGAACCTATACTCCTGTTACCAAACAAGAACCTGAAAACACGTTAAGCAGAGTAATGTTTGCAGCCTATATCTATGCAAAGTTCATTGTTGGGTAAAAAATTTCCATAAACAATGGGAGCAAGTTTTGTAGAAGTAAGGGGGCTTGGGAGAGTTTCTGGCTTTGCAATGAAGACATGATGTAAGCAACACCCTCCAACACAACATCCTGCAGACTATTAAAAAAAATAGTCCAGAAAAAGAAAAATATGTTTTTAAACTGAGATTTTTAAGAAGAGAGAAAACTGGGGGAGAAATACTAAAAATAGTATAAAAATTTGCATTGTAGTGAAAAACAATTTTTCTTTTTCTCATTTTCAAACAGTTCAGGACAGCAATGCAAATAGTAGGGGAAAACCATTTTATTCAAACTATTTACTTGCATCTTTAGATATCTACATATTTTCTCTCTCAAATCCCACTTTTTTTTTTCTGAGGATTCAGTACTTGTTTTGTAAACATAGGTTCATTTTGTAATGTAATAGGTCTCCTTTAAGAAAGTACTAATCTCATCCCATGGAGTAGAAAATGGATTCTTAGGAAAATTTTGATTTAGGGAAATCACACCGTAAACCAGTGGCAGGTGAAGGAAGAGTATTTAAGGGCCAGGTGTCCTAATCTTCCTTCTGGGGATGGTAGTTTATGTCTGTGAACCTGAGAGCTGTACCAAATACTCATTTTGATAGGAATTTGTTATCTGTGTGACTAGTGAAGCTTTGTAATGCCTTTCTCTTTAGTGAGATAACAATATGCAAAGAGCTGATGTGTTTCATTTTATGGATTTTTTTAGCAAATGCATTCAAGGAAGATTAGACTGCATTGGAGAGACTGTCCTGGTGAAAGGTGAGATTTTGTTAAATAATGGCATCATGGTATTAGCTGGTATTTATAATGTTTTTCTGTGTTTATCTCACTTTCTGTAACATTTTAGTATTTTACACATTTTTGCCTTCTCCCAGAAATGGGCTGGTTATTGATAGTAGTTGTCTGTCAAAATGTCACCAGACTTGATGAATTCTTTAAAAGATGAGGATATTTCTCAAAGCTTAGTTCTCTGCTTTCTTCTCCCCACACTACTGGTGGGCAGGAGCAAAAGCTAATAGAAACTGTAAATGCTAGACATATGCTGCCCTCTGAAATGCTCTGGTTTACAATTCCTGACAGCATCCATATTGTTTTCACTAAATTGCCTTCCTAAAATGTTTTCTTCCTCCTATAGATTGCCCTGCTCCTATGTATTACTTCAACTGCAGCACTGCAGGTCCTGGTGCAACTGGATCAGAGTGTCAGAAAAGTTGTAAGACACAGGACATGCATTGTGTAAGGACTTCACTTCCTAGCAGGAACACGGGGCCACGTGATTGTGCATGTGTGATTGTCCTCAAAAAATGCTGTTGGTGACATGTTATGCTGTTCACAGACCAGCTACTTTAACAATAACACAGCAGCTATAGCTACCCACGTAGCTGTAATACTTGTAATTTGATTGTAATACTTGTAATTTGATTGTCACTAATTTACAGTTACACGCTTGAAAAAGAATGCACAAAATATTGGCATCCAGAGCTAGCACTTCTACTGGTTCCCTGTAGTTTCTGTGCATTAACAAGTTGCCTTGTGTTATGTCTTCATGTACACAGTATGTCACAGAATGTGTTTCTGGCTGCATGTGTCCTGATGGGCTGGTATTGGATGGCAGTGGAAGATGTATTCCCAAAGATCAATGCCCATGTGTTCATGGAGGACAGTTTTATAACCCTGGGGAAACCATCAAAGTGGACTGCAACACATGGTATGTTAGTCCAGGGAACCATGCTTTATAACAAAGCTGTTAAAATTAACAGTGCATTTTGAATCCTGCGTCTTCATCATTAGAGCTGTCAGGCTTCTAATAAAAATAAAAGGGGAATAGTTTCCCCTCTGCAACACACTGCATGAGCCTGCACGTGGGGAGAACAAGTTCTAAAATATCCTGTCAAATAATTTCCATCCTTTTGCAAACTGCTTCCACACAAGCTTTAGAAGTACCAGCCTCATTCAGTTGGTCTGTGGCTGGTCATTCTGTAAGGGGTCTGTCTGTGTTGAGCACAGGTGAACATCAGAAAAGAACTGAAGTTGGAGGAAGGAGGACTTACAATGATCTTCTTGTGACTTGCGATGCTTCCAGGGATGGAGTTCTCAAATAAGATAATGAATGCTCTAGTTGCTCCAATTGCGGGTAAAACTTTCCCACAGACTTCACTGCTATTACTAATCGTAGTGGCTAAAATGATTTGAATCCTTAATCATTATTTAGTGAGGATGACACTGTATAGTCCTGCCAAGAAGCTGTACAGAAAATAAGCGTCAGAAACATTTGGTCTGATCACCATGGTACAAGCAATCAAGTTTAGCATGTGAAGCCAAACCCTGATAAGCAATTGTTGATATCACAGAGGCCATTAAGGTGGTTTTTTTTTTTTTTTTTTTGCAGTTAGGGCTTTGTTTTCTTATGAGAACAGGACACACATGGGGAAAAATCACAGTCTCTGTGTCAAGGGTATAGCAATTAAGATTTTCTGTCTGTGGTTGCCAGGAACTGGAGGGGAAGTTTATGAAGGTCTGATGGCTGGATGCCAAGTGGCTACCAAGCTGTTCTATCACTCCCCTCCTCGGCAGGATGGGGGAAAGAAAATAAGATAGAAAAAAACTAATGGGTCAAAATAAAGGTGGTTTAATAAAAAAAAAGCAAAGGCTGTGTGGAAGCAAAAAACCCTCAGATTTATTCCCTACTTCTTATCAGGGAAGGGCTTCAGTACACAAAGTGGTTGGTCTAGAATACAAATGTAATAACAAATGCCCCTCCTCCTCCTTTCTCTTAGCTTTTATTGCTGAGCAGATGCTATGTGGTACAGAACATCCCTTTGGTCAGTTTGGGTCAGCTGTCCTGGCTATGTCCCCTCTCAAATCTTGCCCACCCCACAGCCTACTGGTGAGAGGGAATGTTGGAGGGCCAGCATTGATACCGTGTGCACACTGCTCAGCAGTAGCCAAAACAATGGTGTGTTATCAGCACCTTCCTAGCTACCAGGACAAAGCACAGCACTGTGAGGGCGGCTGTGAGGAAAATAAACTTCATCTCAGCCAGAAACAACACACAAAGGAAGACGGGTATAGCATTAGTTCACACCACTGTAGTCAGGAACAGAACTGACCACATGATATCTCACAGATTAATATTCAGAAATAGCTGAAATATTCAGTTCTTCACCTTGAACTTATGTCATAAATCCCTCTGTCTGCTGCCAGGACTTAATGATTTAAAGATACTTGAAGGAAAAAATTAAATAAAAATTAACAAAGTTCATACATGTCTTGGTACTAAACATGAACTTTCTGATTAGTAAACCATCTCATGGCATGGTCTCAAAACACTTGTGAGGGTAAACCTGGAAGAATGAGAGATGACTGCTTTCTTTGAAGTACTGCAAAAGACCAACCTATGAATTACTCTGCCCCTCTTTGGGTGTTGAGGAAAAAACAAAGATGATGATTCTTTGCATTTAACCTCCCAGCACCTGCAACAAAAGGGAGTGGAACTGCACAGACAATCCCTGCAAAGGAACCTGCACTGTGTATGGAAATGGACATTACATGAGCTTTGATGGGGAGAAGTTTGATTTCCTGGGAGACTGTGACTATATCCTAGCTCAGGTATCGATTTTTTTCACTTTCTTATCATTATGCTTTTCAAAGCTTACGCCGTAGGGTTCAGTCTGATTAATTAAAGGGCTATCCCATGCAAAATAGTCAATACTGATGAGCAGAGCCTACTCCCCTCCTCTTGTACCTAGAGCAAAGCAATTAACCCTCAGAAGTGACACAAGAGGGCACTGTGAGATCCTAAACGATTAATTCCTCGACTGGACAGCCCTTTTCTGATGTACTTCCAGCGCCTGTAATGGAAAGAAATTGGTGTGGAGTTGAAAAGCTAAGTGCTTCTCTCAGCCATTCAAGACTGACAGTGCTTTTGTTGTGACAGAAACACGTAGAGGTTAATATGTGAGCCTCATGTATAACAATTGCACATAATGAAACAGTACCCTGTGAGGTATTTTGTGATTCCCAAATTACAGTAGGTTTTGCTGATTTTAAGGAAAAAATAAAACACCTTTTTGATTGTGTAGGATTTGTACTATGAAAAGTTCAATTTTTTCTTGGTTTTTCTCTTAAAATTCCTGGTCAAGTATGAACCCGACACCAGTCCAGCTGCCACCAGATTCTTCTAAAATGCCCAGTTTTGGTGAATAAAAAAAGTGACAAAATAGCAGAAGTCAGGTTCAAATGTCATTCATTTAGAGTTCCTGAAAATGTTTGAGAGTGGCCTGGTTGCATGAAAAGATCTAATACAAGTTATCTATTTTTCTAAGGATTTTTGCCCCAATAACAAGGATGCTGGCACCTTTCGAATTGTAATTCAGAACAACGCCTGTGGGAAGTCACTCTCCATCTGCTCCCTAAAGATCACACTGATTTTTGAGGTTTGTGTAGAACTGCTTATGAGTGAGGAGCTGTAGTCTTTATTTTGTAGTATTTAGTGTAGTATCCCTATGGAAGTCTAACTCCCAAAAAGCAGAGGCAGAAAAACTGGGAAATGTTTAGGTATTTGCTGTTAACAGGGCTGGACACTTCTGCAGGTGAGGGGACAGATAGAGGAAGTCAACTGCACTGTATGCATGTGCATGTGTGTGTGTGTATTTGCATCTGTGACATTATCAGTATAGGGGAAATGGTAAAGGTTTTAGAGAAGCATGTTTCTGTATCGTAGTTTGAGCACACGGCAGATGTAACTACAGAGGAAAGAATTTCTTATTCTGTCCAGCTCAGGCTTAGCGTTTCCTCAAAGTGTACACAAAAGAGATTTCTCCCATAGTAGGGGGTGAGAGGATAGTGAAACAAAGCAGCGTGACAAGGAGTGTGCTAACATGCCCCATTACCCGTGCACTCAGGAGCTGCTGTTCAACAGAACAGATTTCATCTAGGACAATTTCTGTGGCTGTGAGGTAAGACTTACCTGTTGAGGTAAGACTGAACTCAGTGGGTCTTTTTTATGGCTCACATGCCTGGCAATAGACCAAGATACAGTGTAAAGGCTAAAGAAAATTAAAATGAAGGACAAGAGGCAGAATACCAGTGCTGTTACACAAAGATTTCTATTGGACTTCCCTCCATGCAATTTCTCTGTTCCTTATAGAGCAGTGAAATAAGGCTCTTGGAAGGAAGAATTCAAGAGATAGCCACTGATCCGGGAGCTGAGAAGAATTACCAAGTAGATCTCAGAGGAGGTTATATTGTGATTGAAACAAATCAAGGGATGAACTTCATGTGGGACCAGAAGACTACTGTTGTTGTTCATGTGGCACCATCTTTCCAGGTAGGTATGGGATGGACAGACAGTTATATTTTCAAACTCAAAGAATGGAGAACTCAAAGCACTGAAGCTCCAGTTTGAAAGTGTTTGGTTCAGTGGTCAAGAAGAATCAATCAGGCCATGTCTTGTGTGTTGTTTTATTTCATTGTTCAGTCAGTATGTAAAGCTCCAGAATAGTTGGAGCTAGGAGATAGACTTTTTGCCGTATTGGAGGGCTAACAGAGTGATTTTGTCATTTGAAGTCCAGCTTTTTCTAAGCATCATTGTGGTGGCTGTTTAGAGATTTGCAGCTATTTTGTCTTAGCCTGCTCTGTTGTTTATTTCTGTCAAACAGTGGGCTGAACACAAAATAACCAAACTATTTACTGTCTACACAAATTACCCAGGGAAAAGTCTGTGGCCTTTGTGGGGACTTTGACGGCCGCTCAAGGAATGACTTCACAAGCAGAGGGCAGTCCATGGAGATGAGTATCCAGGAGTTTGGAAACAGCTGGAAAATAACAAGCACCTGCTCAAATGTAAATATGACAGACCTGTGTGCTGATCAGCCTTTCAAGGCTGCTCTGGGACAAAAGCACTGCAGCATCATTAAGAGTAACATCTTTGAAGCCTGTCACAGTAAGGTAATCCTGTTCTATCACCCTTAGTACTTGTTCACAAATACTAGGTATTTGTTACTATTATAAAACACATTCGCACACAAATTTTTGCTATTAAAGGCTATTACACAGCATCCTTGTGTATAGGGATTACCTCTTTCAAAACCTCACTTTACTGCTATGCCAGCTGAATCCTGTTGCACAATATTGAGGAAGCAACAGTGCCTGTTTTGAGCAACTGAAGACAATGAGAATAATAGTCGGCCACCAGAAGTAAAAACTTAGGTATCAGTTTGTAAAATCTGGAGATATGTCAGCATAGGACTGTTTATATGGGGATCCTTGGGAAAGTTTATTCAAATTACTTAGAGAGATTATATGGTTTGTTTTAGACACAATTTGAATTAATCCAAAAGAAACAAGGCTACTAGTTCTTAATGACAATGTCTGCACAAAGCTTCAGTGCAGTTTAATAAGCCATTTTAAAAGCAAACATGGCTTATTTTCCTTGGTTAGTTAATGCTGGTACAGGTTAAAACACAAGAGACATGAAGTTCAGTGGAAATATTTAATATTCAATAATCACTATCATTCAGTCAGCGAGTGTACACACTATATAGTTGTGCTAAGCCAAAGCAAGGTAGGTCAGTCCTGCAGAAATCACACTGGAAAGACATTTTAAGCATAAATGCCTGTATTACACACATAGGAATTAGAGGATTTTGAGTCCAATTCTACCTGAGTTGGAAGAATGGAATAGAAAACTACCTTTATAAGATGTCATGTCTCCTTCATGATGATCTCAGGTTGTCACAGCCTGGTTCTGCCAAAGAAACTGCCAGTGGATGGTGAAAATTCTCTCATTAAAATCCAGTGGAGCAGGTACTCTGTAGTAATAAATGTGTTGGTGTTTTGATAGGTGAACCCAATACCATATTATGAATCTTGTATTTATGACTTCTGTGGCTGTGACAGTGTGGGAGACTGTGAGTGCTTTTGTACCTCGGTTGCTGCTTATTCAAGAAGCTGTAGCAGAGCTGGTGTCTGTATCAACTGGAGAACTCCTACCATTTGCCGTAAGTGTTGCACTGAAAATGCTCACAGAAAAGCAGTGCTCTGTGCACTCATGCACATGGGAGATACAGAAGAGCAGAATTTTGACATCACTGCACACACATGACTTAACAAGCTCTTGTATACGAGATTTAGAAAATAACCCCTGTCTGGTGTTTGAGACTTACAGAATTTTTATTTGTCTATTCCAGCTGTGTTCTGTGATTATTACAATCCACCTGACAAACATGAGTGGTTCTATAAACCCTGTGGAGCCCCTTGCCTAAAGACTTGCAGGAACCCACAAGGGAAATGTGGGAACTTGCTGTACAGTTTAGAAGGTAATTCTTGTTTTACTCACATAAAGTTTATGGAAGTTGAAGCTATTAGTCTGGTTTTAAATGTCTTAAGCATCAAGGTTGCTGAAAGACTATCCCATTTGCCCCAGAAACTCATTTACCTGGGTAATTCCCCATGTGATGGTGCAATTTATAGCATAATTTTTCAGTTGCCTTTAAATCTGGTGACAGATAAAAGGTCATTCTATCTAATTTTGCAAAGAATTCTCTGTTGACAAACAGTTAAAACTTTTGGGAGAGAGGGAAAAAGAAGACGTAGAAAAATAATTGTAGTATAAACATCTGTACTGGGATTACATTAATTTGGGGATCAAATCTGCATCTGATAGAAGTATTTACGTGTTTTCCCTGGATCTACGTAAAGCAGACTAAGAATGCTTTGTTTACTTTAACCTTTCAGGCTGTTACCCGGAGTGCAGTCCTGATAAGCCATATTTTGACGAGGAGAGCAGGGAGTGTGTCTCCCTCCCCAACTGCACTTCATGGTAGGTCAGTTGATGGTGAAAGAAGGAAAATAGCCCTGGAAGGGACAAGCTAGGCAATGTTTAGTTTATGTTCATAGGCAGTGGCAATTATCATTAAATCCCTCAGGAGCAGGCTTTTATGTAAAACCAGATACTGTTGCAGACATTGTTATTCTACATACTGATTCAAGTCAATAAACCAAGTCTTCTTTTCTCTTTATCTTCAGTGATCCTGAACAGAAACTGTGTACTGAAGACTCCAAAGGTAACTTTTCACCACCCTCACTATTCACTGAGTATAGGTGTAAAAAAGAATAGTACAGAATAGTATATTGCAGTATAGGACTGGAAAAATCCAACACCTCATGTTACTGCAGGCGTACTGGTAATAGGACTATAGCTAACTAGTTCAGTAGACGGATGCACAGCAGTACAGTATACTTTAATAAGCAAAATGTAACCTTTAATTTGAAGAACTGTCTGAAGGATAATAATAAAGAAAAAGGAGAGAGGTGTGAAATGTGGGATTCATCTCACCCAGGTAAATACGACTTCTCCATGTTTATACTTCTTTGGTAGTGAAGACAGACAGAGAGTAGTCTGAAGCAGGCTATTTATAGTCACCATCTTAATGAGCATTATTAGATGGGTCAAATCTTGTAGAAGTCTGTGTAGCTATTTCCTGTTCACTAATTTCATAATAAGCCTAGACAGCTATCTCGTAAGAGACATGTTTGTGTGCTTAAAGGGCACACTTGCTTAAGGAATGTTATCAGTTCATTCCCATATCTGGGGGAAACCACATCACACCCCAAAATGCAGGCTGAGCCAGCAGACGACATATCTTCAATTTTATTGATTTTGTTACAGTAATAGATATATTCCCTTTGGTTCCTGAATGCATATTCTCCAAAACCTGAGGAGTTTCTAATTTATTTAAATTGTTTATCACCACATATTCCTCATTCGTGGATAGAAATGGCTGTGCAGCATCTTCTGAGCCAGTATTTTATCAGTCAGCAGGGCAGTAGTCCCAGTCACATTCCCTGCCAAGGGGGAATGTGCCTGAGTTCCATCCTGGGTAAGGACAGTGTCAATTCTGATGCTTTTACTAGCCAGTAGTTCCTCTATGCAGGCTGACTCCAAGGAACACCAGCAACCATGAAAACCTGACCTATTTTAAGTAAATGAGGTAGACTCCCAGTGCAACTTCTCAACCAGAAATTGACTTTTTTTTTTTCCAGCCAGCTAATTCATGCTTGATGATATTAGCTAGAGAAGAGTAAATCCGGAGTTTGGTTTTCTTTTCAGTTGTGTTTATATTACAAGTGTCCCCTGTTACCACAGCATTTGCTCTTTTTGATGCCTCAGAATGCCTTTGCTGCTACAATGGAAAGACTTACGCCTTAAATGAAACTGTATACAGCCAAGCATATGGGACCAAATGTGGTGATGCTGTCTGTGGCCCTAATGGGGAGATCATTAAAACATTCATCCCTTGCAGAATACCATCCACACCAGCACAAGGTACTAGATTTGTAAGATGTTTGGTGGTGATTTTATGGAAGTCTGTAATGGTAATAAGATTCCTTCATCTTGGAAAAACACTCCTACTGCATGTCAAAGAATTTAAGGCAGTTGAAGGTTAAGGAATGAGGTGTCAAAACTTGTGGGTCTCATAGTGGAGACCAAAAGTGTAATTTTTACAGATTCTTACTGTCAATGGGGTAAACAGAATAGGGAGATTCAGCCATTTTTCAGTACAGCTTTTGCAATAACTTATGGCATACCACAGTTGACACTCTGGTGTTGTTAGTCTCAATATTTCTTACTTTTAAACCTTGTTTTACTCCTTTTTTATCACATTATTTCTTATTTTACTGTTTTCCAAATCGGAATAAGTCAGTCTCAAATGCTCTCTGAAGCAAGAAGATAAAGCTGTCTGGTGTTTTACTCCCCTCTCAAAAGAGAAGTTGCAGGGTGAAGGGGATGTAAATGAACAGAAAATAGGAAGTAAAAAGAAATAAAGAAAAGGCAGAATTTTACCACATGATTATAGCATAAAAATATGTATGATCCTGGTAACAAATTATACCAAGGGAACAAGGAAAATTGAAAGTTAGGTTTTCCACTCAAGTGGAAGAGCTAAAGACACACACCCATGTGTCTTGTATTTACTAAATGTGTTAACAGCTGGAATTAGAAGTATAATGCAGTAATAGCTAGGAAAGGAAGGACTATTGAAAGCAGAGTGTAGGTGGCATAGTAGAATGTCAAAATGATCTGTTTGTATTTAAATGAAAAGATTCTTGCAGCAAAGCATTAAAAAGTAAAATCACTTCTCCAAAGTCAAGTGATGTCCTGCAGGTTTAGAAAGTTCAAAGAAATCCTAGATTGGAATTAATAAGCAATGGTAGAAGGGTGGTTTGTTGTATTCTATATAGATAAAAAAATAACTACAAAGGGAAATGTGTGTGTATTATTCTAGTAGCACACAGTGTAATAAATAGAGTATATAAATACAGAGATGACATTCTCAGTGTGTACATGTAGAGAATGTGGTGGCAGTATAAAAATGATTTTTTGTTCCCCTTTTTGTGTTTGTAGAGAATGTATTAAATGCCATAGGGCTTGAAAGTAGAGTAGCAAAGGATTTGAATATTGTGTTCATTTCCTGCAGAAGCACAAATGCAACGTGTAACATCTACACCTCCATCGTCAATGGTAGCCACTCCCTGCTTCTGCAATTACAATGGACAATTGATACAAATGGGTGAGAAACCAGGTTTTTTTTTCTGCACCACTGATGTGGGAAGATGTACTGTTAGATAAAAGTGCTTCAGCAAGTGCTCATTCAACCTCCTGCAGTTACATGTTACCACATCTTGTTACATCTTTGAGCTGTAACTAACAACTCTCCTATATCTTATGACTTTGTCCTGGTTTGGATCTCCCTGATATGAGGAAGTTTACACAAACCCTAAATCCTAAACTGCTGAACATGTGCTTGTAATCCACAGTCATATTCCAAAAAGAGAGGAGGGAAGACTCTTCTTCATCTCTTCGTAGCTCCTGAACCACCAATCTCCTGGTCTTTGTGAAGACCAGATGCACTCAGTGATATGCTTGATATTCTCTCTTCTTATACTCATTTTCAATTCCCATTGACATATTTAGGAGCAGAATTTTAGATTAGCTTTCTGTGGCAGTCCCTCCGCCTTTCCTATTTGGATGAATTGAGCTCTGATCCAGTCACTGAATTCAAGGAGCTGCAGACAGTCACATCTGAACATGGCCACTGGGTACAGGCAGACCAGATAGCTAAACACAGGGTTGAATATGTGGCTGATCTGTGATGCATAGGCCTTGAGAGGTACCAGTTTCATGCATAGTCCAGCACTAACTTTTGGTTTGGTCTTGCAGGAGAAAATGTTTCTCTGCCAGTGAATGTACCAGGTCACTGTGCTTACTCCATTTGCAATGCATCATGTCAGATTGAATTAATTTGGGCAGAGTGTAAAATTGGTCGTACTGGGCCCCTCAAGACCTGTGATCCAATCTCTGAAGCCTGTCCACTAGCACCTGCTCCCAGTGCACCAAGCCAAGCTTCTGCTTCAACAGGGACTCCTGTGAGCGATTGTCTTGGGCTCATTCCCCCCCGAAAGGTGAGAGAATGAAAGAATATGTGTTTCTTTAGCTATCACATTGCCTGCAGCCAGAATTTAGTGTTCTCCTCTGATGATAGTAACACCATTACAGCTGGTCTGCAGGTGTGGCTGAATTATGTGATTTAGAAATGTACCAGAAGCCCCTAAGTTATTGAGGAAATAAACTGAAGATTATTCTGTTCACCTGAAACATCTAAGTGATCATAAGTGGATAGAGTTACCAAAGATGAACAAAGACTACGAAAGCACATGTGGCAGTGTTCCATCATCAGAAATGAGGTCAGGCCCTTAATACTGAGTCCTATCCAAAATGCTGTTGAACAGAAGTAGATACCACAGCTCTTTTGATTGCTATATGTTTCATATTGCCTGGTTTCCAGAGAAAGAGTAGATGATAGCAAATAATGCCGTGCTAGACAATCAACTGTGTTAATTTTAAAGACTTTGTTACATTGCTTTGTTATGTGCCTTTCCTTTTTCAATCCATCAATAGTTTAATGAAACATGGAACTTTGGAAACTGCCAGATTGCAACTTGCCTGGGAGAAGGAAACAGTATTAAACTGTCCAGCATGACTTGCCCACCTCAGCAACTGAAACTCTGTGTCAATGGTTTCCCATTCACAAAACACTATGATGAAACTGGTTGCTGTGAAGTCTTTGAGTGTCAATGTAAGTACCGCAGCAGGAGAAATCCGGAAATTTATGTTATGTTCAGTTTGGTCTCAAGAAAGATGTCTATGTGGTCAGTACCTGTATTATGATCATATTAATTCATCAGGATATAATTGAGAAGAAGTCCTATTTAATGCATTTGCTTTTAAGAGCAGATAACAGTGTCTTTGCTGGGCTAATTTTTCTTTACCAAACTGATTATTTCAGCTCTCACTGAAAGCAAGTAAAAGGGTTAAAACCAGCTTATACTTACAGGAAGATCAGAAACCTAGCTTAAAGTCTGTCACCCTGTCTTTCAGGTATTTGCAGTGGATGGGGAAATGAGCATTATATGACTTTTGATGGAACATATTATCATTTTAAAGAAAACTGCACCTATGTGCTTGTGAAGTCAACTCATCCTGACACTCACAACTTCTGGATTCACATAGACAACTACTACTGCAGTGCCATTGATGGAGCAATTTGTTCAATGTCCCTTCTCATTTTTCACTCTAACTCTGTTGTTGTTCTGACACGAGCAATGGAACATGGAAAAGAAACAAACTTGGTAAAGTATTGTGAAAATTTAATTCTCAGTGTTATTTTGTTGTAGTTATATTACTGTACTGCCAAATGTCCTGTCATGGCAAAGGATGAAACTTGTAAAAATGCAGTAAGTAGGAAATGTAATTACATTGCTTTCTCTCTCTATTTTTTCCTTGGTGTCAAGAAAAATTGTATATGCTAAAAACTTAGGAAAATATCACATAATTGAAAGTTGTGTTTTTCTTCCTGTCGTGGTTTAAGCCCAGCCGACGACCCAGAACCACGCAGCCGCTCGCTCACTGCCCCCTCTTCCCCCCCTGCTCCTGGAGGGATGGGGAGGAGAATCAAAAGAATGTAATTCCCACAGGTTGACATAAGAATGGCCCAGTAACGAAGGTATAACACAAAGCACTGCTGCTACCATCAATAATAATAATGATAAGGGTAATAACAAGGGAAGAGAATACAACCGCTCACCACCCGCTAGCCAGTACCTAGCCCAACCCAAGCAGTGATCTAGCACTTCGGGTAACTGCCCCCAGTTTATATACTGGGCATGATGTGCTGTGGTATTGAATGCTTCTTTGGCTAGTTTGGGTCAGGTGTCCTGTCTGCTTCCTCCCAACTTCCCCTCCTCCCTGGCAGAGCATGAGACTCAGAAAGTCCTTGGTCAGAGTAAACATTACTGAGCAAAAACTAAAAACACTGGTGTTATCAGCCCTTTTTCTAGGCTGAAAGTCAAAACCACAGCACTGCACCAGCTACTAAGAAGGAGAAAAATGACTGCTACTGCTGAACCCAGGACACTGACATGTATATTAAAAAAGAAATTATGACATATTAAAAAGGAATCATAGAGAACTGCTTAAATGACTGCCTTTGATAGACTTGTTTTGGTGCACCTGAAGTATGAACCTGTGCTGCTCTGCTTTCCAGTTGCACAAACCTCATACCTTACTCAACAGAAGGGTGTCCATGCAGACTTTTGTTTCTCTTCTTTCTAGATTTTGTTTAATGATAAGAAAATTGTTACAGACATTTCCAAGAATGGTATCAGGATAACCAGTTCCGGCCTCTACGTCATAGTAGAAATTCCTGAATTAGAAGTTTATGTCTCCTACAGTCGACTTGCATTTTACATAAAACTGCCTTTCAGAAAGTTTTATAACAGTACCATGGGAGTGTGTGGTGAGTGTCCTCATCAACTGCCAGTAATGAATGCAATAAATTTTTCTCCTTCTTTCTCTCATGCCCTTGTAAACATCTCTAAATGCTTGCAAATCCACTGGTTTCTATTTCTCCCAAATTTTAATAGATATATTTCTATTTGGGACACTGTTGAAAGACACTGTCGAAAGACAGAGTTTTAAGTCACTTTCATTCTGTTCACAGCCTGTTGGTGGATGGAGATAGGTAGGCTCTTTTTAAGCCTTTCTTCTTGATCATATCTATTTAATACGGGAATGTACAAAATCTGGAGAGGTCTGCTACATAAAGACATCTCAGTCACTTTAGCATCAGGAGAAAGACATCAACCATGACGTCAACTCTGGTTTTCATGAGTAACTGGCAAACTATTTCTTCCAGCTTTCTTTCACACAAACAGCTCTTGTGAACTCAGATAGGACCCCACATGTTTCTACCTTCCCACAAGAAGAACTTCCCTCCAGGTTTTCTCTAAAAGCAGATTCATCAGCATCAACTGTCCTCGAACTTTCACTTTGCTTTTACATTGCTACCAGGTACCTGTACCAACCAGAGATCTGATGATGCTATGAAGACGAATGGTGAAGTTATCGAGTCCTTCAAAGAGATGGCATTAGATTGGAAAGTCCCAGGTCCTACCAACAGATATTGTAATCCAGGTGTTTCAGAACCAGCTGAGATTGAAGATCATCAGCACTGTGAGCCTTCCAATCTGTGTAAAATCATCTGGTAAGACATCTTGCAAAAGTGCCAGAAAAATAAGCCCGCAAGATAATTTTGTGTTTCACTACATTGACCTAGGTGAACTGCTTATAAGAAATGATGAAAATATGAAGTCTGGCATATCTTGGAAAACTGAGCAGTAAAATTATGTGTGAATGTTCCTGAGTTTGGCAGACAGTTTTCAGCTGTATAATCAAAATCAGTCCTCTCTCAATAGTGTCTGCTGCTTGGCACTACTCCTGCCTGTCATTTCTGGAGAAGCTAACCAGAAACTAGTTATAATTCCGTATCTGAAAGCTTTGGATAAAAAGGAACTCAGTCAGAATATAGTAAGTTGATGTGTGTGCCTGTTCTTTAAATAAATCTGTGGTTTAAACCAGTATCGTCAAACATGCTGGCATAAAAATGTCAGCATATAGAATAATGGCTGTGAGCTGTGCAGAAGACTTCCCTTTGCAAGTACTAGTTCAACATAAAATTGCTTCCTTTCAAAGCGCTGTAAAGAATGGGAGGTAAAGCTCACTCTTAATTAAGCTGTGCGGGTGTACTGCCTACCAGAGCAGTTTGTAGCCGTATCTTTACCCTGAGGCCTCTGGGGTGGGACAAGTTTGGTTATGAGTTGAATTCTTCTTTGGAAGTAGCCCAAGAAAGTGAAATACCATGTCTGTCTCCTTGCTTTGCAAAGGAACTTGACCGAGTGCCACAGCGTGGTCCACCCACAGCCCTACTACGAGGCGTGTGTGGCCAGTGGGTGCTCAGAACAGTACCCCAGCTCCGAATGCCAGAGCATGCAGACATATGCAGCATTGTGTGGGCTCCACGGGGTCTGTGTGGACTGGAGGAGGCAGACGAATGGACAGTGTGGTAAGCCTGGAAAGACCTTCTGGTGGTGAAACAGCCCTGGTCTGTTCTTTCCTCACCTACACACCTGTTTGTGTTCCCTCACATCATCAGGCTTCAATCCTTCCTGAGCTGCTCTGGACCTGAGAAAAAGCAAGAACAAGTCAAAGAGGTTGTTCCAGTCCCGAATTGGCACAAAACAAGTGGGAAACAGGCTCATGGTCTCTTCTGAGCAGCTCAGCTGAGGAGCCCTGTGTGTTACCTACACCTCCGTCACTAGATGGCAGCACACAGCTTTTCCCTCGATGCTTTACCCTGTTCAGGGGCACCCTGTGATTCAGGGTAGGGTAAACCCTACTACTGCTGTCTCAAGCAGCTTGCTGAATATATCGATCCCCTCTTGCTGAAACTGAAGGGGATTCCCTTGCTGGGCAGGAGCCTGGGCTGCGAGGACCCACGGGGAAGGCTGCGATACTGTGTGCAGTTCATCCCTCGTGCAACAAAGAACACGTCTGGGCTTTCTAACCTATATGTTGTAATGCTCCACAGAGGCCAGCTGTGTTCAGGATCTGGTATACAAGCCATGCGGAGAAGCAAAAAGAGACACTTGCTTTAGCAGGTGGGTCATTTCCTAAGGCAATTTTTCAAGTCCATATCTTGAAAATTTAAGAGGAAGTTTGGAAGTTCACATTCACCTGGGAATTAGGTGTCTGATTGCCCTGGGACACATTTCTACCTCTCATTCATTCCTGTTTATATTCTAATTTTACAGAGGAGTCATTAGAAAAACCCCTCCCTCCCAAAATAACACACCAGTGTTTGTTGAGGGATGCTACTGTCCTGATGGAAAAATTCTGCTGAATGATCATGATGGCATTTGTGTTTCTGTCTGTGGTAAGAAATAATGTAAACAGTGCAATGGGAAGGGGTAAGAGCCTGCCTAGAAGTTCTGCCCCCCTTATTGGGGATGTTCTGGGTACAGAGGAAATAGGGGAAGACCATGATACTGACCTGATTTAGCCTGAAATTGTTTCAGATTGGCAGTTTCTGCCTGCTCTTATGCAGGAAGTGCAACTTCCAGAAGAAGAAAAAGGAGGCTCTTTGGATGGGTTTTTGCACAGAACCTGTGACTTTGCACTCTGGATCTCTCTTTGTGGCTGTTTCTCAGATTTCAAGACTTTCCTTGTATTTCTGTCCTGCTTCTGTTATTTTCCCCAGTTCAGTTACCGTAAAAGTAATCTGTAATTAATTTTATAGGTTGCACGGCACAAGATGGGTCAGTGAAACAGGTAAGAAAAAAGAAAAATACTGTCTTTATACTGTATCTGGGTGATGTGACGTGGAAAAACGACTGCATGAGTTTCTTCTTTTAATCCTAAGCAACAAACTGCAAGAGCAGTTTGTGGGAATCACTGTTTCCTGGTAGAACTACCAGACTTCCCTTCTGGAAACACATATACCTGCAAAAGAAGGTGTCAGATAATAGTATCTTTTCATACTGTTCCCTTCTTCTCCCTCTGGAATCTGAACTGGGATTTTTCTACAGTATAAACGAGGGCAATTCAGCCCTACATTGTTTTGAAGCAGACATTTATTAATATAATGCTTCTAATTTTTCTCTCTGAACTATTATCCCTATTGTTTACACAGCCTAGAGAGGCTTGGGAGCATGACTGTCAATACTGTACTTGCGATGAAGAGACCTTGAACATCTCTTGCTTCCCCCGCCCTTGTGCTATATCTCCACCTATCAACTGCACTAAAGAGGGCTTTGTACGCAAAATTAAAACACGTCTGGATGACCCATGTTGCACAGATATAGTCTGTGGTGAGTAGATAATTCAGATGTCATAATGTGGCCTCATTTGCCTTTAGCAGCAACCTTCAAGTGAGATCTGGTACCCCACAGGTACCAAATTCAGACAAACACACTGGAGAGGTCATTTCTTTCACCTACATGTCAGGAGTTCTTGCTGTCAGAAGAGACTTCTGATCTGGCTTGTATTCTAAACTAGTGCCATGAACCATCAGACATTTATGTTGGAAAATCCTCCGTGGATCATTGGGATGACCAGGTGCTTCAAAGTATCCTCTGGCTCTTATCACTTATGAGATTAGAGGGTGATTGTTGCACAGAGATTCATCCAGTAAGAGTGTATGTTCTCATCTTTCAGACTCCCCTAAGGCTTTTTGTGGTGGTTCTTGATATATCTGTGCCCTCACCTTTCCATTTGCATCCTCCCAAATGCCCACCACAGCACAGGACCTCCTCATCAACCTGTCCCTAACCCTGGCCATTCTCAGCAC
This sequence comes from Melopsittacus undulatus, assembly GCF_012275295.1. NCBI lineage: Eukaryota > Metazoa > Chordata > Aves > Psittaciformes > Psittaculidae > Melopsittacus > Melopsittacus undulatus. The sequence goes on from NC_047530.1 coordinate 50,098,636, forward strand.
CTATGAGTGCAAAAGAGGGTATCCTGATAATGGTGGTGGGATGGTTTCCTGTTCCTCATCCCTTCGTGCTGCCAGGCAGAGGTCCATTAGGTTTCTTGGATGCCTTGAAGGGAACAGTGGACATTGTCAGGGTCACTCTCTGACTCATTTAACTTTATCCCGATTTGTTTCTCTGTCACTTCTTTGATGTGAGGGTTTTTTCTTCCAAGTGGGGGAAGAGAAGCAGGAACAAGGGCAAGAAGTATATGTCCAGGGAAGAGCTTTACAGTAAAGCATGCTTAGAGATACTTCATCTGGACATGTCCCAGATTCAAAAAATGTGTGGTTCAAGAATCTTATATTTCTACCCAATTCCTTAGATGTTCAAGCTTTGTGGGCAAGTAACATTGCTGGATGGAATGCTTTGGCTTACTTTATCTCTGTTGTCTATTGCAGAATGTGATGTAAAAACCTGCATTATCAACAAAAGAGGATGTGACTTAGGCTTCCAACCAGTGGTTGCTATATCTGAGGATGGCTGCTGTCCTATTTTCTCCTGTAGTAAGTACCATGTTTCCTCAAAGTGTTTTGCTTATTCTTTGAACTACTCCATTTTTTTTTTAAATAAGTCAAAACTATAAGCAGTAGCTTCTTCACTTCCAGCTTTTACAAGTGATGCTTTTTTGGGGAGGTGTGGAGTAACTAGTGCAGGATCTCTTTAGCTGGTGTTTAGTGAGTGCAAGTTATTGGTCAGATACTGAATGTCAGCTACATTGAACCCATCCAGAAGCTCTGCTGATAAATTATAATTCCAGATTCACATGCCTGACACAGCTTCCAGTTGGCTTTGCTACCAGTAAGGTGGTTAACAATAAAGAAAAGCTCAAATAATTTCAAGTATGGGTAAAAACCCATGAGGTAAGTAGATTTTCCCATTTGGAAAATACCAGGATATAGAATTATTCCCCACTTCATGCATAACATCTGAACAGATGTTAGATGTGGGGTTCCAAATAACAATTAGCGCTATGTAATACTGATTTTTTTCCCCTTTTGTGCAGAATATTCAGGCTACTGAATCAGTTCAGTTCTACGTCTCCTCTAAATCACTCACAATTCACAGATAAGAAGAGTAACTGTTTACATCATTCCTAGCACATCCTTTTAATTTTCTTTTTTCTTACAGTACCAAAAGGTGTATGTGTTTCTGAAGGAGTTGAATTTAAGGTAGGTTTTCTTCCAGAAATTTCCTTCCACTGGGTAATGCTGCCTAAGTCAGATTTTTCTGAAATTTTCTTGTCCACAGGCGCATAAAAAGTAGGGTTAGAATGCCCATAATTTTTCCCTGACAGTATGTACTATTGTAACTGTTCCTGAGCAGGTAGTGCTAGAGACCAGTATCTTGCTTACTAAATGGGATTTTACCCATATTTTAGAGTCAGTAAGTCAGAGCTGTGATTGAATGCAAATTTTAAACTTCGTTAGATATTGTAAGAGTAACTACTAGGTCAAAATGAATGAAAATTGATGAATGGAATTTATGAGATACTGTAATAACTTATTTAACACCACTGATGCACTTGGGAGTGTCAGCCTTCAGTTCATTTTGTGATACTGGCAGTGTGAGGTTTTATGGATCTGGAGGTATTAATTTCAGGAAGTTCTTCCAAAAACTAAATCAAAAGCATAACATTCAGCTTTGATAATCCTGGGGATGTTATGTTTATTCTAGAACCCACTGAATTCTTGCCATGGCCTGTCTCCTCTCTCCTCTCTATTTCCAGCCTGGGGCAATGGTGCCTAAAAGCTCTTGTGAGGACTGTGTGTGCACAGATGAACAGGATGCTGTGACACAGACCAATCATATCCGGTGTGTTCCAGTGAAATGCCAAACCACCTGCCAGCAGGTCAGTGCTGCACACTCAGCCTGCTGAACCATGACCAATGGTTGTTGAGGTGTTGTACTCTAAAACTGGCATAGAATAACTGCTTTCCTACTGAAAGATAGAAGGATACAGTCTATTAGATTTTTTTGTAAAGTCATTTTTAAGATGCTGGTTATTTTTGGCCTAGCATGTTTAAGAGACCATCCTTGCAGACATGCCCTGAGGGAGAGCAAGGGCAAACTGACTGCTGAAAGACAACATTTGTGCAGTTCTGTTGGTGTTGCCCACAGTCATCTCAAAAATTAAGATTGTAAAGAAGCTGCACAATAGTTGATACATTTTCAGATACTTCCCAGTACTCGTGAGCTGAGAGTTTGCACACAAACTGTTCAGTCTATTATTGAATATAAGCAGAGTGGTTTCTCTTCCATTCTTGCCCAGATAAGGCCAGACCACTGTCAATCCTAAAAATGGATGAAACCGTTATACTTTATCCTGAAGCCAGCCACACCCACCAAGAGACCTCAAACACAGGGGAGGGAATAATTGTTGCATGATCTTCACATGTCTGACAGCAGCAGTTCTTGTGGCTAATCATATCAGACGAAGCATGGTAGTAATTGTGCCAGTAATCATACACAACGAATTTATTTGTCCTGACTTGTATGTTAGCCAGAAGAACAGACAAAGACAGGGTCTTCATGGTAACAGAGGTACCCAGAAGTCACCATTCAATAAGAGAAAGAATTATCAGCTTTAAATGTCAGACTTACAGGGGTTTCAACAGGCTTCTAAAGACAACAGAAATGAAACCAGAAAGTTGACTTATTTCCTCTGTCATCTCCATTGTGGCTTTGATCCAAAGGTGTTTCATGAACAAGACATCAGATAACATGGCTAAATGCAAACTTTATTCCCCCAGGGTTTCCGCAGTGTGGAAGAGGACGGTCAGTGCTGCAGCCAGTGCCAGCAAGTGGCATGTGTGGCAAGTTTTCCATTTGGCAATGTGACCATTGAGGTAAGCACTTCCCCGCTCTGCACACAAGGCTAGATTATCAAAAAGACCTCAGCATTTTTTGAACCAGTGTCACACATTTTGAGGCTAGGAAGAGCTCTGGGAAATATAAAAATGTCTGTATTTCCAAAGTAAATGTAGATGTTTATATAGCTTCTCTCTTCTGTGGTGAAAATTATGTGTCTCTGGCAGGAATGGAATTCATGTTACCCTACCTCCTTCTGACAAGCAACAGAAAGAATTTGGAGAGGATGGTGACACTGTGTAATACTGCAGAGATGCATAAGCTGGCTTCACATCATGCTGCTTTGTTGTGAAACTGTGTCATTATCGTGTCTTGGAGATACAGGGTTAAATAGTGTGAATGAGCTGATATAACTGTTCTACCACTAGTTCTGGCAGAAATCAAAAGTGGCATAGCTGCTGTAGTGTACTGTGACTTGGTAACACACCCAGGTAATAATACATCATGGCTTTGTGAGCACAGTGTTGTGTAGACATGGACTGAGACTCAAGGCTAGCTCTTTGACTTTATTACAGCCTGCTACTCCTGTGAAGGGTTAATGACACTGTGTCAACCAGTCACTGTTGACTTTCATGCTATCCCTTCTCTGGTTGTTATTGTATTCTGCATCTTTTCCATTTCCATTTCATCTTTTATTCCCTGATAATTCTTTCCACCTAGATGGCCACAGAAGGGATTCTGCATGGGCTGGTAGTAGGTGAATCTAGTACTTGATTTGCAGATATGATTCCAGATATCTCTGCACTTTCAGAACAATATGAAAAACCCTGTGCTTCTGCCAGTTCGTTGACTGTAGTAGTTTTGCATTATTCTATTTTCATTGCTATACTATATTGGGTTGGGTTTGTTTTGTTTTTTTCCTGTTTTTATTTAGGTTGGAAAGAGTTATAAAGCTCCATATGATAACTGTACTCAGTACACGTGCACTGAATCAGCGGGCCAGTTTTCCTTGACTAGCACAGTAAAGGTCTGTCTACCATTTGAAGAATCAAACTGTGTCCCGGTAAGTATTTTACAGAAAAAAATACTTCTGCAATGAGCCCTGATGGCCTGGGAGTTTTCTTTACTCTTTTGTATGAGTCACTTCAGTATTTCTTGATCTTTCTGAGCTGATTGTCCTTGTTTGAAGGAAATGTCTTTTTTCATCCCTGAATAGAGTGTCCCATGGAAGTAAGAAAAACTGTTTGCAAGCAACCTACATATTTTACTGTTATGGGATAAGCACTAGAACCTGGGGCAATAGCAAGGTGGGATTTTTCATCACTTAAAAAACACCAGTGTTAGGAAATGCAGTTGAGCAAAAGGTAACTCACAATGGGCCCATGAGGAAACCGATGTCTGCTGGTACCTGGTGCATCACTAAGCAAGTAAGTGGTACATGAGTGAGCAATTCATGCCCTGACTTTCATAAATTAGCGGCTTCCAGTAACTGCTGTAGGGCTTCATAGCTGATTAGAAAACCAAAGCAGGGACAAAGACAGCCATTGACCTGAATTAGCTTTGGGGTAGGTTTTGATAAGGCTGTTTAATTCCAGGATCAGCTGTCATTCCCTTGGGCTTGGGGTTTTGTTCAGGCTTCAGTAGTACCTGCATAAGGTCAGGCACATGTTACAGGACATCTTACCTGGCTTGTGAGAGGATAAGCATTTTTAAGAAAATTCACTCCTTTCCTTGCTAAGTTTTTATTTTTTTAAGTGGTTTTGTATATAATTGGTATACAACCAGGTCTGATGTGGAATCTGTGTAGGTTAGAGATGAGGGAATATGCCTGAACTTTCACAGTTGCTACTAGCTGCTTAGAAATTTGTGCCTCTGAACTATTCTGGTCATGTTTGCTTTCAATACAGGGGACAGTTGATGTGACTTCAGATGGCTGTTGTAAGACATGTGAGTGCATTAAATCACTGATTCCCTATTCTGACACTATTAGATTCTCCCCTGCTTGTAGTCCTGTTTCTGCATGCACTGAGAGTCTGCAGTTTCCACTGACTCAACTGTTAAAGCAGCAGTGCAGTTTTGTACCTCACAGCTGAGGCTAAAAATCTGCCTCATTCTTCCAGTGGGGACACTAAAATTCTTTGATCTCCTTTTCTGTGTTAATGCCTCTTTGCACCCTCATTTACTTCCTTGGTTATGCATTTGAACTGCAAAAAAATTTTAGTAGGTTGATCTGCCCTTGATTTCCTAGCAGATAACTTTCAAGACATACACTTCCCCATCTGAAGAAGTCTAACAGAAGTATTTTCTTGCACAGGTATCGATCTGCCGCATAAATGCAAACGCAATGTGAAAGAGCAGTATATCATCCACAAGAACTGTAAATCAGCTGCCCCAGTCCCAGTGCCCTTTTGTGAAGGGACGTGCAGTACCTATTCTGTGTAAGTAAGAAACCTTATCTCTGCCCGCCCCCATGTCTGATCTTCCTGTGCTCTTGCTTCCAATGGGCAGCAGCTGTTTGTCCCCTTCCTGCTGTTCAGAAGGGCCTGGTAGAGAAACTGGGTGTGCTGTCAGACATAGCAATGCCTTTAGTGTGACCTGAATGCCTTATCTAAGTTAGGAAAATAGATCCCTTTGAAAAAACATCAACTAAATTCAACTTGCTTCACATATTCTTATGTGTTTTTTAACAGCTCTGGTGCTTACTGGGATTTTTTCCTGCTCTTTGATTTCTGCATGAATTGCTCCTTTCTGTCCTGCCAGAATAGGCCTGATCCAAAATCCACTGATGTTACTGGGTTTTTCTCCATTGATATCAAAGGGTCTGGCCCTGCATGGCTAATAACATCCTGATAAAATATGCCATGAATAATCAGAAAAATAGATAGAAAATTTTGTTCTTCTCCTCCTTAGAAGTACTTCCATTTGGAGCAGCAAATATGGATCGTTTTGGGAAAACAACAGGCAGCAGATTGATCTGCAAATCTCATTTCTATAGGTATTCCTTTGAGGCCAGTGAAATGGAACACAAATGCATTTGCTGCCATGAAAAAAGGAGTCATGAAGTGAAGGTGGATCTTGTTTGCTCTGAGCATAAAAGAGTCCAATTCACATATATGCATGTAGATGAATGTGGATGTGTGGAAACAAAATGCCCAAAGAGGAGAACATGAGCATAAAATAAAGAATCATCTCAGCTCCCATTTAATGCTTCCCTAGCAAATGCTTTCCCTATAAAACAGCTGTGAGTAATGTTCAGATGACTATATTTCTCTCTTATTCTTTTTCCTTTTAGTATTATATGCAGTTATGGAAATTAGCTAAAGATTTTGCTCTAAATGCTTGTCAAATAAATTGCATTTCAAAGAGGACATCTTCTCCTGTTTCAGTGATGTTGCTAATGGGGCAAGGTGGCTAATCTTTAATTCCATAGTGTTGCATAAACTAAGGTTAGTACAAGACAGTCTAAAGACAGCTGATGCCCTTAAAAAGTCCTGTCTGAAGAGACTGCACATTATAAACCCATAAATACATGCATCACTTCATTTCCCTTAGAAGGGAACCAGCAATCACTTACACAACTGCAGTCAGAGAGGCAGGACTCAGCTCAGAGGCGCATTTGTGCTCTTCTCCCCAGTGGTCCTGAAGGTACTTTGGCTGTGACTATGGGTCACTGGAGGAAAGCAAGGTGCTGTTTTCCTTCTGCACAGTGAGCACTGCACCAGGAGCATGAAAACACAGTTAACATATACACTACAAAATTACTGTATTTGCACCCGTACTGTGGGTCCTTATCTCAGCAGTGGTTTTTATTATTTGCCAACATCAAACTCTGAGTTGCATGTGTGAGGTGAAAGACTGATGTTCAGTCTCACTACTGTTTACATGACTATGATTTGTGTTATAAATGATTGACTCCCAGCTAGCACATCCAATGGTACTGGTGACGGTATCTTATGTGGACACAGATCAAAATGGTCCAACAATGGCTTCAGAATACACAGGGAAGGCAGATGTTTCTGCTACTTGAGTAGTTTGGTCTTTTGTGACTTGAAAGAAAAGTGGGGACTATGAGTCCTTTCTTAGAATGCAGCCCTCTGTGGGGGCTTTTGGGAATTGTTCTGTGGGGTAATGCTGCAGCTATTGAACCCTAAGTAATCTTTAATGTAATTCTTTTTCATAATAATTTTGGCTGATATCAGGTTCCTTTTATATGTATTGTTCCATTATGATGTTACTGATCTTAAAATTGTGGGAATCTTTGACTTTGAATAGGCATTGGAGTTGAATGGTACATTCTTTTCTCCATTCTTACCTGAGAGTCCCATGCTTATTGGGTCATCATTGTGATGCAATAGGGCAATCTGTATTATGCCTCTGCAGGCTCAGATTGTTTTAACTAACCTGTCCTGCGGCTCATTCCTGGCATGACTTTTCTCAGCCTAAGACTGCTGTAAGAGCTATTGAAAAGTCACCAGTTTCTCAGCCCTGGATATTTTGAGAGTCAGGGTAGCCAACTTAGCTGAATTCAGAGGAGGTGAATTTCATCCGTTGTTTTTATTCTGTTTCCTTCTAAACAATAAAGGAGATGCTGGGTGTACCTGACGATCACAGTGGTGTACTGCAGGTATTGGTGGGTAACATGAACAACAAAATCCAACAAGATGTTTGTGCTGAAGTAATGAATTTAGAATCATAGGATGATAAAATATCTTAAGTTGGAAGGGACCCAAAAGGATCATCGAATAGAACCTAAGTCTCTCATTGCCAGCCTTACAATGGTCAGTGGACTGGTTTGCTCAATTATAAATGATAGGAATCTCTAAATAATTTTAACTGTTGGAGCAATGCAACTCACATAGAAGGCATGTGTTCCAATTGTTTGATAGTGAGGCTCATGTATAAATTTCATATTAGCCCAGAAAAAGTGCTTACTGATACAAATCAAGTGCATACATGCTTTTCAATTCAAAGAACAACTGCAAAAAAAGGACATTCTTTTCCCCTTGCTTTTCCAGAGGAGGAAGAAATAATTCTTCAATGCTTTTGTCATCTGAAGAGTAAACAAACTCTAAGTAGTCAGATACATGCTCATGTAAACCTGCAAATCAGGCATTCTCATCAGGATGGCTTAGCAAGAACACAATTAGAAACCTTTTCCACTTCTGCATTATCTTCAGGTGGGAGAAAGACATAAACCACAATCTAATCTTACCAGGTATACTTAGATTTCTGTTCTCCTGCGAGTTTTGGTGATGATGAGACTGTATACAGAAACTGGGAATGGCATTGATTTAAAAGTGTACTTTCCTGTTCATTTTTGGCATGTATTCTGCTTTTCAAGCAAGTGAAATGCTGGAACCAAAAGCATATTCCCATCTCCAATATATATATGGTAGATATAAGGAAGAAGTTTTTTACTGTGTGGGTGGTGAAGCATTGGAACAGGTTGCCCAAAGAAGTGATAAATGCTTCATCCCTGGCAGAATTCAAGGCCAGGCTGGAAGGCTGGACAGAATCTTGGGTGACATGGTCTAGTGTGAAGTGCCATGGCAGGGGGGTTGGAGCTAGATGATCTTAAGGTCTTTTCCAACCCTAACTATTCTATGATCCTATGATCTCCAAAGTGCTTTTGAACTGAGGATCATGTGAAACATCCCATGCTCCTTCTCCGTTCCCAGTTACACCTGGCACTTCATTTATTCAGTCAGTCCAACACCTAACTGGCCTATGAAATGCTAATTTACAGCTCCAATGGCCAGATATTAAAGTGAATTCATTGGTTATCTGTTTGCAGGTAGAGAGTCCTATTTAGCTGAGATGCAGACAACAAGGCCTCTTCAACGAGAACTTTCAGCTTTCTGAGCTCAGAGACAATCTGAGATGTCAAACATCTCTCTATCTCCCCCGCCCCCTAAATGCATAGAAACAAAAATCCCGAGCAGATTTCAGGCTGCTTGGGAATGCATCAGGCTGGAAGCAAATAGATACAGTGACCCACTTGCAAGTTTATCCTTCTTGCTAAGTGGCTCTGCCTCTGTATGCAGCAGGATTGCCACTTTCACTGAGAAATCTGGGCTGCAGCTAGAGCCTGTGTTTCCTTCTTTAGGCTGTTGTCACAGTCACCCCACTAGAACTGGCAAAGTTAAACACAGACAGCTTTTCCAGGAAAAGCTTCCCTGTAAACACTTGACCATGATCCTGCTGCCACTGCTGTGTAGCTGCTCCTGATATGTGTGGATGATCAAGTCCTCATCTGTAGCCTTAGGGCATCTCTTCCAGTTAGTGACCAGTCTCTGCAAGTCAAACATTTCCCTGGCATGACTCAAGAAAATCAGTGGCATTTCTCCAAGTACTGTTTCTTCCTTTTGCGTGAATTCTTTACACCAGCATCTACCTCAATAGGGTAACCCCAGGAGAACCAGCATTCAGCTGAGCCAGTTGGGTCAGGGCTCAGCTGGTTTCAGCCTGTAGCCATTCTTTTCTTATCATGCAAGGATGGTAACCCCACTCACTGAACAGTTCTGAGGCAACACACCAGGAAGTACTGTCCCATATTGCTAAAATAAATATTTGCTGGAGATACTGCCTCATGTCAGGTGAACAAGTCCAAAACCACTTTTTCATGTCATTGCTGTACTGTGAGTCTGGGTTGCCATTATGAGATGAACTCTGACGTGCCTATTGGTTTGTGGCCTGGAAAGGTCAGTTCCCAACGCTACTTTGACGTAGTTTAGCAAAATTTTTCTTTGGCTTTTGTTACCAATTATTGCTGCTTGCAAGGAGGAAAAGAAAATTCAAGGTGTGCTCTGGATTTTTATTTGGGGAGAGGCACTGTTCTCTTACATATTTTTCCGCTGAGCAGATCCCCTGACTGTGGAATTAGACCTCTAGTGTTATCTACAGTGTGTTGCATTGATATCAATCTATTCTGGTATCTAGAATCTCAAGCTGAAAACAAAGACTGTGAACTGTAAATGCCCTCTAAATGCCCTCTAGTACAGAAAGGATTGTTTAACAGAATGCTGCACCTATTTTGTTTCAGCTTACAGTTTTAACAATTGGAAAGTTGCAATGTAAACATGAAAAAATTTGTCTAAATATCACTTAGGAAAGTTATATGATTAGTAATGAACCAGAAAAGATGATCATCTGGCAAATTCAATGGATTATCTTTCAGGTAAGGGGGAGACCAAGCATTGCTTGGTCTGAGAGCAGTGACTGAATCTTCTACAGATTCACATGCTCAAATACATGTTCTTGGCCTTGTTTATATTTCCTTTCTGATCTAAGATAGGCCTTTATTTCTCTTATGTGACTCTAACACTTAAATTCAGAAAGCCTTTTTGTAGTAGTATGTAACACACAAACCTGAACTTGCTTCTGTCAGTCATCCTAAACAGCCTGTAGGAGAAAGAACTGTGACAATTTTCCAAAGACATCAAGACAAAGGTATCTGTTGTGAAAATCTTTCTGGTTTTTACACTTCAAATGACCTGATTATTCAGTATCTTTAGGGCAACAATTGAGTCTTGGTTTATCTTGTACAAGGCCATTCTCATATCCATTTAATACTTTGACAACCACAATCCCTCCCTCAGGAAAGCAACCTTCGATGGTGTGCCCAAGGCAATTGGCTTTGTGTCAATAGTAGGCCAAGCTTTGATCATGAAGCTGTGGAGAGGTTGTCATTTCTTATGCACTTGTCCCTAGGTGTGAAGACCCATTTTTCATCAGTAGTTTCTGAGACAGTTTATTTGATACTCGCTGGCTTCAGTGTAATGATCTCTCTAATTTAAACACAATCTCTCCAGTGGCTTCCTGTAACTGTAGGTTGACACCTGTTTATAGATATCCCTGTTTCACTCAAGCTTGCTTTATGTGAAGGTCTGTTTTTGAAATAGCATGCTCGTTGAAAAAATTTAACTACTGATCCTCCAGTGGATCCACTCCAATGAGGTCTCCTACTTGTTCTGAGTGAAGAAACCAAGGGAGACTGGATGGGTAAGGTCTATTTCATCCCACTTACCCAAAAATGTGTATAAAGTAGGACCTGAAGCACTGTAATCTTTTTGTATAGTTACTGAAATTGCTATGCATTTTCTGTCAGTGCTCAACTGCCTTCTGGAAATGCCCCCACCTCACCCCTTTTTACTTTTTAGGCAGTCTAAATTAAGTACAGTCCTGTCTCATCTAAATCCTTTAAAACCGTGTAAGAAATTGATCCCAAATGCCAATTTTATATATTTGTAATGGTGTTACCAGTTTGGGACTTTCTAAACAAAGACACAGAATTTAGTTTAGAAAAGAGATTATTTATTCTGTGCAGGGTGCTCCATGGAAGTCTCCACAAATCAGGAACTGCAATGATTGTAAGTATAAGTTATTTATACATTTTGATAAACAAAGAAATCAATGTCCATTGGTTGAGAGTTACACAATTTGTTCATTAATTAGTACTCCACCCTTTATTGGTTAAGAGTCCATCTCACCTCTCATGTTAATCAAGCTTCTTTTGAGTCAGTGGGTTGCTTGAGTTGCTGGTTGTGATGCTCCCAGCCAGAATTACCTTTTACTGCCCATTTTCTTCTGGGTAGGCATCCAAGGGTTGGGACCTGATATTCTTCATTATCAGTTCTGACTCATCACCCAGAGAAGTCTTTGTTTTGAGCATCACTGGGAGCACCAGGCATTTACTGCAAATTCTGTCAACCCTATGTCCTGCCTTCAATATCTCAACCATCCTCAGGACTTTCACTAAAAGTTCCTTTCACTCTGATTTCTAGTGAGAATGATGCTAAGAACAGTTTCATTATTTGTACAGGTTCTTTGGCAAAGGCTTAATCTTACTTGCTTTTGTAGTGGTCTTGTGAGTCTTCCCAATACTCCCTTTTGGGTTTTTGTGTTTGTATTTTGTTTTTGTTTTTTTTTTTTTTTTTTAATATAGTCCTTAGAAACTGGTCTCATTCCCAACCCTGACACAGAGTAATATTTTGACCTATACCAAAGTCCCTTATCATGACTCCAGAAAATCAAAGGGAGTTTAAAACTGGGCAAACTTAGCAGGCAGGGAGCTCGCGGCCATTCCTATGTGTTTTATATGTAAGTTAGATTCAGCTTGAATTCCTGAAAGGCCACTTAAGAAATTCATAAACCCTTTTGTGTTCTAACTCTAAAATGCTTTTTCTATGTCATCACCTCACCCTACACTGTTATTCAAAGATAAGCATGAGGCAAGTCCATTGCCACTCCTTTACAGCATCTTTCCTTCACTTTACATATGCAGACATTTTTCTATATTGACCGATCCATTTCCCGTAATGCTATAAAAACCTGGCTTAAAACCAGAGTTTAATCTGATCCTCAGGCAGCATTGGTCTATAAACAGAAGGCTATCACAGTGCAATGTAGCCTTACCAGCTGCCACTTTATGGCCTGGATTTAGCTTTACCCCAGGGCTGTTTCTCTCAAAGACCACAACAGATATCTTTACATCCCTAGCTTACCCACTCGCACTTTCTGTCTGCTCTTCATGCTCTCTGGCTTTTTCAGATGCAGCCTCTTCAGGTTAGGAATGGAAGAGATTTCCTGGGTATGTAATACATGCTATATATCCATCTTTCCTTACTGTTACCCCAGGAAAAAATTTGGGAACTGGTACAATTTGTCACACTCCTTTTTAAATAGCTAGTTTGGGAAATCCTTCGAAGATTTTTATAGCCTGCAATGCTTGCTCTGTATGGTGAAGTCTCTGTCTGGAGGCTGTTTACTGAGAACCAGAATTGCCCCTGTGACACCAGTGTGAACGCTTGTTCTTCTCCATCACCAAACTCATTGGTCTGGACTTAAAGACATCTGTGCCTTTCCAGCAGCAAGTAGTTGACTATGTGGCATTTTCGTGTCCTATGTTGTACTGCTCAGAGGAGATTATAATAATGACCTTCATATCCTTTGTAAAAGGAAAAGCAGTCTCAAGCAGATTCTCACCCAACATTCATGCTTCCATAATTGGATAATTACGCATTTGATTACTGGTCATGCAAAGATTTCTGGAAGAAACAGAAACTATGTCTAATAATTCACCTTTCTCTCAAGCTCAATGACTTGAAAAACATCTTGTCTATCTTTTCAAACTGTTGATTCATATTCAACTTGCCATAAACCCAAACCCCCAGATCCCTGCCCATGGCAGGGGGGTTTGGAACGAAATGATCTTTAAGATTCCTTTCAACTCAAATCAGTCTATGATTCTACGAAAAAAACCCAACCCAAGTTAAAAAAAAAAACAACAAAACCAAAATTTTCCCAGTGGTCTCATATTTTGCTTTCAGAGCAATGCTTGAGAGTGTACTCAACTTCCCTGAAGTGTTTTTATTAATAACTTTCATTAATGAATTAAAGTGCTTGCTTTTGATGTTAATTTTTCACTGCAGAGTAAGACTCAGTAAATTAGTTTCTTTGCATTCTGGACATGAGTGTTACCACTGTATCTTAGGTCTACCTGACTGATATTTTTCCTGTGTTAGTGTGGCACTTCTAGTTACCAGATTGTCTCTTCAATACAAACCTTAAAGAAATTAGTCATTATTTTATTTGATGAACAGTTCTACATCACTGTGTAATACCATTCTTGCTTGGAGATACTGAGGCATTCCCTACAATAGTTACATTTCACTAGTACTGAATCACTTTGAAGTCTCCAGTTTCTGATAGCTTTGGGCCTGGTTATCTTCTAGTTTCTAGTTTATAAATCTGGAGTAATTCAGGAATCATATTTTTTTTAATCACAGCTTTTTAGTATAGCTTTAAAACTGACCTAAATTTTTAGTTTTTATTTCCCTCATAACTTGGGCTGTCTTGCCTGACAATGAGAAAGATTCTCCTAACAAAAAAGTTTTTCATTATCATCAGCAAAGATAAATACTTTGTAATGTGATGGAGGTCCTAAAACACTGCTCCAACTATTTGAACAAAATAGACTGTTTATAATGCATACAAGGGATTATTAGTAATTAAGAACTGTTTCTCCTTGTTCCTGTAATCACAACAGCGAAGCAAACATTGAAATATGTAATCTTTGTTGCTAATGGATTCTGACTGCACTAGGAGGTCCTGCTTCACCTGCACAGTTTTCTTTGAATGAAATACAAATTAGTTGCATGTTCAGTCTGAGCTACAGCTGGAGGCATGAGACGGGTCAGTACTGTCCGTTAGAAGGAATATATACTTATACCATCAGAATCTGAAAGTGGAAAATACTTTGTTTCCTGTGAAAATCTCAACCTGTCATTTGATCTGAGCTGACATTGGAAATGGTGTTATGATGTGGCAGAAATGTGGTGTGACAAGATCTCTAGCCAGCCAGTTCACTGAAGTGGAATGTTTTTAAAATAAAAGGGCTCTCCATTGCCAAAAAACACCCAAACCCCAGTACTTCCAGTTCCTACAGCTGGATTTTACTAGATTACAAAATAATAATCTGCAACAGGATGTCTCTTAGCAGAGGAACTGCAGAGCTGCTGGGTGAATCTGATTTTAAAATGCTTTATTAAGTAGGTCCCCTGTGAGCTGTGCTCATGAAGAGTGGGTCCTTTCCCCAGTCGAGCCCCTGCCAGAACCACTCGGGTTGCCACTCTCTTCAGGGTCCTCCATCCCTCTCTCACTTCTCAAGTTTAGCTTTGAGTCTCCTCTTGGCTGCAGAAATCCCCTGCTCCTTCTCTCCCTGCCTGCACTCCTGTTGCAGGCTCACCCAGTGTATTTTACACCATATTTTGATGCATTTGTCCTCCCAAGTATTCAGCCAGCTAAATTTATGCAGTTACTCTCAGGAAAGGAGTCATCACCCATTCCTAGAGAGGATCTGCTTCCGACTGCAACAAGTATTGGGCAATCTCCGGTGTCAGTGCAGGCTGGGTGATGAATTGATTTGAGAGCAGCCCTGAAGAGAAGGACTCAAGAATACTGATGGGTGTAAAACTGGACACGAACTGGCAATGTGTGTGTGTAGTCCACAAAGATAATCACAGTCTAGGCTGTGCTAAAAGAAGCAAGCCCAGGTTGAGGGAGGTGATTCTGCCCCTCTATTTGACCCTTGTGAGATTCCATCTGGAGTATTATGTTCAGCTTGGAGCCCCCAGCACAAGAAAGACATGGATCTGTTAGGTCCAGAGGACGGCCAAGAAAATGATCAGAGGGCTGAAACACCAATCTCCTATGAAGACAGGCTGAGTTGGAACTGTTTATCAGGGAGAAGTGAAGGCTCTCTGGAGACCTTAAAGGGCCTTTCAATATAAAAAAGGGGGCTTATAAGAAAGATATATAAAGACTTTTAATCATGGCCTATAGTGAATTGACAAGGGACAACAGTTTTAAACTGAAATAGGGTATCTTAAATTGGATACCAGGAAGAATTTTTGTATAGTAACTGGTAGGACCCTGGAACAGGATTCTCAGGGAAGTTGTGGGTGCTCCATCACTGGCAGTGTTCAAAGTCAGGTTGATGACACTTCAAACAACCTGATGTAGTGAAAGATGCTCCTGCAGGGAGGTTGGATTAGATGATCTTTGAAGGTCCCTTACAACCCAAACCACTTGGTGAACCTATGATTCTAATTCTTCTCTACAAAGACACACTCTGTAACAGAACATGCAACAGACAGCAGCTAATTCCACCAAACTGAAAACCAGTAATGGTATCTTTGGGGGCTGTTGTGGTTTAAACCCAGTCAGCCATGCAGTCCCCCTCTACTCCCCCACCTCCTTCCTCCCCCCGCTTCCAGAAGGATGGGGAGGAGAATCTAAAAGAAGGTAACTCCCATGTGTGGAGATAAGAACAGTCCAGTAACTAAGGTATAACACAAATCACTATTGCTACCACCAGTAATAATAATGATAAGGGAAATAACAAGGGAAGAGAATACAACTGCTCACCACCCACCAACCAATACCCAGCATGACCAAGCAGTGATCTAGCCCTTCTGGGTAACTGCCCTCAGTTCTACATCCTGGGCATGGCATGCCGTTATATGGAATACCTCTTTGGTTAGTTTGGGTCAGGTGTCCTGTCTCTGCTTCCTCTCAACTTACCCTCCTCCCTGGCAGAGCATGAAACTCAGAAAGTCCTTGGTCAGACTAAACATTACTGAGCAACAACTAAAAACATCAGTGTTATCAGCACTGTTCCCAGGCTGAAAGTCAAAAACACAGCACTGCACCAGCTACTGAGAAGGAGAAAAGTGACTGCTACTGCTGAACCCAAGACAGGGGCTTTTATTTCTAATAAGCACAAAGACCAGTGAAAAGCATGCCACTGCTCTGCATCCCTCTATAGGCAGAGGAAACCACTCCAGTCCCTCTTTGCTTTTTCTCTGTGTCTCTGCCTCTAACCTACCAGGGCACACTGTCTGGCTTTCTATTAGTTTAACTTGCAGCTGGTGTCAGCCTTTTAGCAGAGTTATACACCAGGCTTTTGTCCCACAAAAATATTAGCAAAGTAACTGCAAGTTGTAGCAATTTCTGCTGTTAAAAAAATTTCATGCATAATTGCATTACCGGAACAGAAACCTCTTAGAAATCTGTCTTCCCCTTTCAGTGACATTGTTACTTCAGGACTCACTACAAACACTCAGCAGGGCATCTTATTTATTTATATATAAATCCTGTTTTTCTTTGAGCACAGATTTGCAAATCTGTGTCAAAAAATAAGCTTGGTCTGAATCTTTTGGAGTATTTTAAAAGGTGACAGACTTCCAACATGAAAAAAAATCCACAAGTGGATTTTTAAAAAACTCTTTGACTTAGGTTAGATTACTATACTACTATATTCATAATATTATCTATGCTCTGGTTTTTAAATTATACCAGAGGTACTGTAGACATTCCAGAAATTAAACTTTATAAAGTGTCACTCTAGCAGGCCTTCATCTTTCCTTTAGAGGAAACAATGCAATGAACTATTGATAGAACAAATTAAAAGCCAAAAGTCTATGTTACACCTAAAAGTCCTGAGATGCTTTCTCATGTTTTGATAGAGGATTACACTAAACTGCATCCACAAAGGTGAAATTTTATGGAGAAAAAAGCCACAGTTTGATCATGTGTCAATCCTAGGTAACTGTTTTCTTCATTTACTGGAAATTATTTTTGGATTTAAGGGAGACATGGAGAAAAATTCTTTTAAAACCAATTTTGTAGATAAATTACTTGTTGGCTTTCCATTTCATCAAATGTCAGAATATTTAGCATTATGATAATTTTATTTAATAATTCTTATGATTATACTTAACTATTCTTAAATGGTCTTCCATCTTTGTAGATACAATTTATAATTTTCTAATATGTGTTTTGAGAGCCTTTATTTTTTTCTTTTATTCTGCTTGGACCAGGGTCTAGTGCATTCTCTCAATACATTTATGTCATCAGTTATGGAACATCTTGCTATGGATTACTTTACATCGGTTTTAGCATAACATATACATATATATAAAAAATATTAAGTACTGCTGATTGTGTTACCCTTTAAACCCATTTGAAATAATTCTATGTTGCTATTGCAGATGTTACTGCTTTTACTTCAGTACAGAACAAAATTCATTGAAGTCAACAGAACCTCAGTGAGAATTAAAAATTGGTGTGAAGAGAGATATTCTTTTTAGTAAAGCATTAGATTTATTATTACTACACCCATTTGTATACCCATCCTGTTATTTAATGTATCCTGTATTCTAGTTCTCCTAGTTCCTACTTAAAACCATAGTCCTGTTTGTAAATATGAGTGTTTGCTGAGAACCAAAAAGATCTGATGCTGACAGAGCTTTTTCAGGTGAGGGATAAAGAGCCAATTTGCATGTTTTAGTGCACATACCATCTGCACCCAGAAAGTCAATACAAGAAGGGTGGAATAATCAACAGGTTTTACAGAGGTATTTACCTTTTCTTCCTTAATCTGAAATCAGACATAGTTTGTGATCCATCAAACATGAAAGGACCTATAGTAATTTTCTTAGGAAGTGGCAAAGGCAAAAATCCCACTGGGTTTAAGGTAGAGACAAATACATTTATGAGAGATTACCTGATAGGATTCCTTGTTCATACAAGAAAGGGATTTGGTGACCTGAGAACTCTCTTCCACTTTGAGGTTCTTAGTAAATGTAATGGGCAGACCAGAGACATGGGTTTTAGTGGGCACAAATCAGGAAGGCCATGTTGATGCTTTTAGTACACACTAAAGTCTGTATTGGCTGTTTGAACAACATGTCCTTGACCGTTGGTGTATTTCTGTCCAGAGAGCCAAGTTAAACTTCATCTTCTTGCTTTCAGTACATGATTTGACATCAATCATGGCTGCAGTGGCATGTCCAGGACCTTTGCCAGACTGAGCATTTAACATAGCTTACAACCTGAGCTACTCACTGTTCCATAGCTAGCTTCCACACTGGGTTTTTAGCACTAGCTTTCTAATTTCTGTTGTAATTGTGGTAAGGTCACTGAAAGTCACCTTGTCTTATCTGTGGGCTTTCTTCACCATGAACATGCCCACCTCAAAACCTTAAAATCAAGTGACCTGGCTTTTTTGTGTTGTGCCTGTCACGGACATCTGGAGGCTTGTAAGACTCTACTTCATGGTTCACATGTTGTTTGAAATTCACTGTCACAAATTCAGACTCTCTGGGGTGTTCATGCTGCAGAAAAGGTGACTGTATCTCCTTTGCCCCAGCACAGGCATGTTTCCTTTTGAGGATAGCATATCCTGTGGGACCAGGTGTTACTGTAGTGCTCTGCCATGCTTTGGAAGGTTCCAAAGGAAAACATTAGGGAAGCAAACTGCTATGTGTCACTAGTGGTGTTGTTGCACTGTACAATGTTTGCTTTTCAAAACCCATGTTCAGTAGAGGTAATAAATCATTTAATTGCTTTCCACATGTCTGCTGCAGCACAGCTAACCTCCTGCCTACCTGGCCAGGCAGATTTCAGCAAACACAGTACACAAGAGAGGTGAAAAAGGACCCAAACATAATGGCAGGAGGAAATTTTTTCTTTGCTGGCAAAAGCAACTATTCATTCCTAAATCAAATGCCAGAACAATGGAATCACCCCAAAATACAGTATATTGTGTTGTTCTTAGGTTTTAGCACGGGAGTCTGTGTTCTCATTGTTCTTTCCCATATACCAGTAAGTGGTAGTGTTTACTGTACAATTTCCATGGGTTCAGCTTTTGTGCTTAGATAATTACAAGGAAGCAGCTACAATTTAAAGTCATTGCATATCTGAAAACAGGACAAAGTGCTACCAGACAAAACTTCTATGTTTTGTAACAGAGCAGGCACTTTTCACTGGCTTTTAAGGTGCTATGGACTTCGTTTTTCTTATCAATAACCAGCTGTGAAGCTTTTTCACCACGTTCCAGTGAGTTCCACATTGAAGGTGAACAAATTTAGGAATTCAGAAATCTGCATTGTCAGTGTAAGTGACAGAAGATACATGGGGTGCAGCAGATGATCTACATAGGGTCTGGACAAGTGCTGTGACCTGCATGCTCAAAGCATGTACGGTGGAAGATAACACGGGCCAACACTGCAAAAAGGTGTTGATGCAAAAAGCTTGCAATATGTTAGTTAGAGACAAAAGCAGTAATGAGACAAACCCAGGTCTGTTACAGAAGAACTGCTTTTGTAAAAATAATCCAGACTTAAAGAAGCAACTTAGTTGCCAAAACGAAATGGGATGAAACCAGCTGCATTCATGTTTTCTCCTGGTGATGTTACCAAAGATTCCTAATTTATTTAGAAGAATTCCATTTCTTTTGATGACCCACCAACAGTGAGTCTATGCAGAGCCAAATGGTAACATAGTTAATGGAGGGTTTATTTCTAAGCTTGTCAGATATATTGCACATCACCCAGTGTTCTGAATGGTTCAAATATACAGTAAAACCACGCCCAGTTACACCACTGGCTTTGGAAAAGCTGCTGCCTACTGAGGTTCCTCTGGTTTTTGTTTTGTTTTTCTTTCCTTTATATTCCACCCGTCCCTTTCAATGGTTGTTCGTAATCTTGCAACCTTTTCATGTCTTAGTTCTCAGTTTATTTTTTCAACTGAATTTACCAGAAAATGCTGGCTTGTTAAAAAAGAAACATTTCTGATGGAAATTAGTGTGGGAGCACTTCTCTCATTTTACCTTTGGCTTAAATTAAATGTAAATCCTGGAAAATAAACTAAGTGAAACCACACCTCCCATTCTGCTTTCTCCTCTTATACTGGTTGATTAGTGAACTTACTGGAAGCTTATCTCCTTACGGAAGTGAATTTGGATTCAGGGTGTGTATGAATTTAAACTGTGCTGCTTGTCACTGATTGGTTTCCTGGGTGATTGCCCTTATCTGTGAATTATGAGTAGTCTGTGCACAATTCAGCCAATTCAGAGTAAGACACTCTTTCCAGCTTCAGAAAGCTTTCTTTTCCTGAATTACCTTAATCTACAAACAACTGGGTCAACAGGGTTACACAGGGAGTTAGTGTAAGTCTTAGCATGAGATGCTCAACAGAGGCAGGAAGGGCTGGAAGGCAATGGGTGTGCTATTGGGCCTACAGAGCATGAACCCTCCATTTTTTCCATAACCCACAAGAGCTGATAACAGTTGAGACAAAAGACATGTATTTGCTGCTGCTAAGTCTCAATATGCCTTCTGTGAATAATGAGGAATCTTGGACGACATTTACAATTCTTCCATATTGGTGGGCAATACAATATTCATACTATTTTTCAAAGAGGTAGAAATGTTAACACCCATGCATAATTCTATTTTGCTTATCCATGTTAGTCCTGTAGTTTCAGCTTCTGTAGACAAAGCATTTGCTTCTTCTAATTTTAAACTGATAAATAATAGCCATGTTGTCAGTCTGTTGACTCACAGGGCAGGGCATTCTTACGGCTTGCATTGTTATTACATATGTCTGGTAAAGAATGCCTGTTATATCACTCATCACAAAACGTTTTTGCTAACACCATCTTTCCTTCATTCTTTAACTATTCAAACATTTACCTAAGAACAGGCATTTTCCGTGCTTGGGCACCAACTGATTTGGATTTTGTTTTGTTTGATTTTGTTTACTGGAAAAATAATTCCCAGACTTCGTTTTTCAGAAACACAGTTTGACTTCTTCCTCTGACATTTTTTTCATCATGAGCAATTGCTATTCTTTCTCTTTTCCCTGTTTTCTGATCTCTAGATATGATTTAAAGAGACACTAGGTACAATTAGCATACTAACTCTAAGATCATAAATAAAAATCAACATCAAGGAGAATAGAGATTGATTAAATCTTGACACTGGCCTTGTGAGAAGTGCCAATATTGGCTATTTCTACTATCCACATTGGCTAATGATGATAATAATATACTTACAGATGCTAAGAGATAAAAAAATAATCATTTCTCAGCACTCTCAGGGAGAAAGAAATACCCAGTTTACTTAAACACTTCTCTGTGTTTTTGTTTCTGTCCCTGTGGACCTAAACGAAACTATAATGAGCCTTGCAAGCTTGTCTGTGTTTACTCAGTCAAGAACTAAGGGAATTTTTGTTAGTTCATCTACATAAAGATGTATGAATTGTGTATTTTTAACTGAGACACCTAGATGAAATTGCCAGCATGTACAGTCCAATTACATAGAGCAGCAAGAGTGTTTTCTCCATGGTTGAACTCACATACTTTTCCTGACTAATACCAGCATGCACCTTCCCTCTTCACTCAAGACTTGCCTTACTTTGTTTCCTGCACACCCAGAGTGTCAGCAGTAATGGCTGAATGGCACCATTGAAATACTAATATTGTTCATTAAGGAGTCTTTTTTTCCACCACTCATTTTTGTCTTGTGTTTTCAAAAATTAAGGGAAATCAGACTTAACTGGAATGGCTGCAGCACTGAAAACAAATGAAGAGTTCCACTAGCAGGATTGTCTAATGCTGCAAATTTACACATTTATTTTGGTGAAGAGTATGTTATAAGCTCTGCAGAAAAATGAGTAATGGCATATTCAACAATAAAAAAGACACTGAAAATGCAATGGGTTGGTATGAAAGTTAATCTCCTCATGTTTTAAAGCATGATTTCCAGGCAGAGCTGTGATGTCAGATATGTTTTCAGTTAAGAGAGCACACACACAGTACAATCACTTAGTTTCATAAGAGCATTAAGATTCTTGGTGAAGAAAGGTGCTATTATAAATGCAACACGTTATTATAATGAATTATATGTTAACAATTGTAAGAATTACTTCAAAGGAAGTGAGCTATTTGTTCAAACAATATCATTTTATTATCAATTCCTATCTATGTACATGTAAATGGGATTGAATCCAGTCCACAGTAATGTCAACTGAATTTCATTTACAGTGCATTAAGCAGGAAAGAAAGATAATTTGGGAAGTGTGGGATGTTTGGACTTCACATACTTTGGCAAGACCCATTCCTGTATAATACATTCCTGGCTTTCCCATTTCTGCAGTCAACATCTGTTTTTTTCCAGTGCCAGGAGATCAGTGTACTTCTTCCTTACAAAACAAGGTTACATAACACTCATAGCACATGTGAGCCAAGGGGAAAACCCCTCTATTCCACGTTCTACAGTATTTTAAAGCCAGTATTGGCAATTTCTTTTCCTATTTGCAGAATGAGATTGTTTTTAACTTGCTGCATGTAAAAAAAATAAAAAGCAGACCGATGTTTTGAGCAAGTGCATCTATTGATGTGTTTGGGCCCTACACAGCCCATTTGGCTCTAAGCTTCCCCAGGTAAATGGGAATTTTACTGCTGGCTTTTCCCATTGTCCCTCAGTTACATGTTTTTGGCATAGTCTCTCTCCCAGAAGTAATGAAAGAGCTCTGGTGCTGCTTTTTTATCACCACCCCCGGCATTACCATCTGCTCTGCAGATCTCCAGCCCAATGGATGCTCTGGATTTATAGCAAATCCAGTCAGACTTAAATCTTGTTAACACATTGGCTCTTTAAATAGCTTGAAAAGCTACGTGGCAGGGGGGTGGGTGAAAAGCACATCCTGAATGATACTGCAAAAAACTTTATGGATTGCCTGATCCATTTTACCTCACCAGCTGGGAGCACCCTCTGAGAACAATTCCTGCATTCCAGCTGCCTTGTTTGCATGTGGTAGGAGTGTTTGGTGGTGTGGGAGAGAAGGAAGTGGCAGCTGCAAACTGTTCAAGATTATCCAAGGACCTTCTTTCAGGCCATGGATTGATTTCTGGCAGCTCCAGGTGCAAGCAATACAAGCCATTACCTGTAGCTTTGACCTTCTGGCAGTCCTGTAGGCCGTCTCCACACCAAATTGCTTCTGGATGCCAGCTTCACAGTATGCACCCGCGTGGAGTCATACACACCCTTGTCGGGGTTCTTTTTGTACTCTATATGTATGTCCACTAGCTGCTGAACAGCAGAAGCCACAGGTATGGACCTGCTGTCTGTAACACTGACTCACACCTTGTGGGACCCCTGGCCACTGGGAAACTGAAGAGATTGCCCCTTTCTAAACTGGTGTCCTCTTCTATAGGGGGGTGGGGGTGTCAGGAAACATGAAAAGGAAGAGGTAGGAGGAGTGGAAAGGGAGAAAGTCCCTACTCCAGTTGACAAGGCCTATGTGTGGTGGGATGCTATGGGTCTTGTGTGGCCCTGGACTGCATGGGTCATCAAAGTCTGGCTTCCTGGGGAGCTAGAGGGTGTGCCTTTCCACTGCAGTACATACAGGTTCTTCTGCCTGCAGCTCATCTCTGAATCACTGATTCACTGTCCTCCAAATAAATTTTATTTTACCTTAGTCGAGTTTGTAGGCAGAAACAGGCTTTTGCATGGCCAGCATTTACTTCCTCTTGCCCCATTTGCTATGCTCAGACACCCAGTATTACAAAACCTCACACACATCGCATGATTTTTGTTCTGATTTGGGAAAATTCTACTGCTCCTAGCCATTTTCAGGAAAGAAACTGAAAACTGGTTACCATTAAATTTTAGTCATTGTTTAGTGTGTTCTTGGACCAATCAGTAATTGAATATTCTTTATGCAGGTCTCTTGAAACCAGAGTTGTAGCTCCTACTCCTTTGCTGCTTATTGCAAGAAGCAGGAGGTAGTAGGAGGAGGCAGTTTTATGACATTAAAAAAAACCCAAATTAAAAAAAATCAATCATGTTACATTTACAGAGGCATTTGTTTCTTAAAGGGTCACAGCATTCAGTTCTGTGACTTCAGAGCACACACAGTAGCAGGAAGTTGATTGTTTTTTGCTGATACCTTATCAGAAGTATCGAGTGTTTCATGGACCATGTCTGTCCTAATCATGAAAACCCCTTAGTTTATCATCCATTTGCCTTGATAGGTCCTAAAGCTGCATATATTTCTGGAAAAAAATGACATTTTTCCTTTAAAAAGTTAATTACTGAGCTTCTAGCCCATGCCATCTTGATTGAAGTATGTTCGAGTCATGGAGGGTTGGTCTTAAACAAATATTCCAATGAATTTATTACGTCAAAGTCGTGTTCGCTCCATTGTGTCTAATGCCAAAGGTATTGAGGAAATTCCATTAAGATAATTTTCCAGTCTCCCTGCGTTCATTGCCAAGATCAGCATCAGCAAAGCTGATCAACAGAGTTGCTATTGGTCTGTAGCATTCTTCTCAAATTAAAACCAGAGCAAAAAGAGCATAGTCACTGAAATATAAATGGAGGGGAAAAAAAAGCTTTAAACATCAGCATTTTGGGCTGCAGTTGAACAAGACTTCATGTGAAGTTAGTGGAACTTAGGCCTGAATTGAAACAGATGTTAAACTATGCTTCTTGAATGAAGGCCCTGCCCTGGTTGGAACCTGCCCATCTTTGGTGTAAATAGGCCAGTTCAAAGATGTTCAAAACTATGCCATAAGTGAAAGGCTCATCAGGATGCAGTGCACTTTCCAATGCATTTCATGCATTGTTACCAGTGTATCATGTAGGACCTACCATAGTCCCATCCCATCCAATGCTATTCAGTGGCCATTCCTGCTGTTGTTTTGGTCACTTCAATTTTTGCAGTAGGATAAGGAAGCCAAAATGAGATAGATTAATCTTCCTTTGTATCAGCTGGGATTTCTCTCTAGGAAAGTAAAGAAGATTTAAAACTCATGAAGTTCTAAGTGAGAGTAATTAGAATAACTTTCACTAAACACCATCTTCAGTTACTAAATAAACAGAGGCCCTATGTGTACACACACTGTTTCTTATGCCTAAGGCTAGAACCTGTTCTCTCCCTCAAGCAAACCAGAAAGATTTCAGGTATTTTTCAAACCAGATCCGAGAATCAAAACCAGTGAAACTTCAAGATTGTCACATTCTGCGTTTTGATTTTCCATATGGGACCTTTCCCTATTTCACAGCTCTTCTAAAATAGGAAATAGAAGGATGTGGCTTTGCATTGCAGAGGCTAAACTCCTTTTGAATTGCCTTTCCTACTGCTTATCTTCATTCATCTACTCATTCTTTCCTATAACATGTGCTTGTGATGCAATTGTAATAACAGCACATGGCCTCACAGCCCATGCTCACAGCAGCAGTGTTATAGCCCCAAGATTACTATATTTGTAGAGCTGGAAGAGTTAATGAGAGTAAATGGTAACAGGCAACTTGAGAGGAGGGATATTAAGAACTGAGGTATTGTTTTCTGGATTAATGGTTTGTACACAGAGAGGAAAATCAAAAGTTTTCCTGTTATAGGCAGTTGGGATTAGTAGAGTCTGGTCACACCTCTAGAAAAAAACGTCTTAGCAATTTACTCCAAACAATTCCAGGTAAACTGAAACTTTACAGGTTGTTTAGTCTTCCTCCTGATATATCATTTGTTGAAGATTTAACGCTTGCGTTCAGAGCTGTAGTATTTATCGCATCTGAGAAGGGAGTTGTAGCAATGGGAAGGGAGAAGTGTGAGGAATGCATATATGTAAGCCTAAGATTTCCTGATCAGCTAACCATGGCTGCATACTATAATGCAGATGATGGAAATGCATGCTGTATCATAGCCCTGAGAAACAAGAGCCATCACAGAATCATAGAATGGTTTGGGTTGGAAAGGATCTTAAAATCATCTAGTTCCAACCCCCCTGCCATGGTGGGACACCTCACACTAGGCGTGAAAGAAACTCCTAGCAGCTGAGCTGTCAGGACAGTTACAGACCTTAGCGCTGCTTCCCTAGTTCAATGGGACTTCACATCATTATCCAACTGTCAGGTTAATCAGAATTTGGTTCCTATGATTCTCTTTGAATTTTAATATATATAGAGTACGTAAGTCCCTGAATACTCTAAATATCTCCTTGGGCTCTATGACCTAATTTAATCTGTTTAAATGCATCTGTGAGTTAAAACCCACCAAGTCAATACTCCACCAAGACAGTTCAGCCAAACAAAGATACAACTCTCCACTGACTCAGTTCCTAATTTAAGTGAAGTACCTCAGTTAAGTGTCCATATCAGACTGAGTGTATTTAGGGCCCTCATATTTTATTGGCAGGTAAGTTTTTGGCATTCATTAAAACTAGAATTTGCTGTGAGTAATCATTATAGATACTTAGCAGGGTTCCAGAATTGATTTAATGAGCATGAAATGTTTCTTAGTCTCTCTGCCTGTAATGCATCAAGTGGCTGTGGTCTGATATGGAGAGAGATCCCATCAGCAACAGGCATCAGGTTTGACCTTCCATTCTTTATCCTGCAATTTATTGTCCAGATGCTTTACAACTCCTTCTATGTGTTCCTTGGAGGACCTAAATGTTTTCTAAAACCTCTTGTCCACAAAGCTCACAGTCTGACCTGCATTTACATTCAATCATACAGTAATAGACACAAGAAATCCTGAAATGAAGATTTGAAAGAGAGCATAAAATGGTAGTAACTCCATGATCAAGGAAATTTTCCGTAACTTTGGAAAATAAGAGTTCAGTTATGCTGTGAGCAAATTTCAAATTAAATATTACTTTCTGAAGTTTATGAATTACTGAGATTTCTGAAGGCAGTCACTGATTCCATCTCTTAACTCTTATTTAAGCATCTGGGGATAGTTTCAGCATCCTGAGTGAACCATCAGACCTCAAGGGCAGAGAAGTCAAACAAAAGATCCTCACTGATTATAGACGGGTTTGGATCCCATCTGTCATCTTCATTTCACTGCCTCTGGTGATGAGCTGACACAAAAGAAGAGCACTCCAAAATAGGGTTGTAGCTACACGTAATACAGGGTACCCAGAGGAAAGCCCTGTGCAGGGGCTACAGGAAGTCGAAGGACCTCCTTCAGCAGGAATAACTCAGCAACAGAGTCACCGGTTAGTATGAAAAAGGTCTTACGCCTCTACATCTGTACTTAATATCCACTGCTGGCTAACAGTGGTAAAAGCTGTAAAAATGTAGGAACTTCCTACAACATAGTTAAAATGAATTACCAAGAGTATTTAGTTTTGCAAAATGTCAGGGGTCTCCACCTTTAATAGCATCAGTCCATCCAGCTTCTTTGTATCCCATGAAGAACTTCCCATTGTGAATTTCCCTCTCAGCTCTCTCTCTCCATCCATTCACCACAGCAAGCTTACACTTACCAAGTTACTTTGCTGGTGTTTCAGATCGTCATACTATAT
The DNA here is from genome assembly GCF_012275295.1 of Melopsittacus undulatus. Taxonomy (NCBI): domain Eukaryota; kingdom Metazoa; phylum Chordata; class Aves; order Psittaciformes; family Psittaculidae; genus Melopsittacus; species Melopsittacus undulatus. The sequence goes on from NC_047530.1 coordinate 50,126,142, forward strand.
TTCATCCTACTCTATGAAGTGTCATTCAATGAAGTCTAATCTTTTTCTAAAATACAGAACCTACCTATTGAATTCAGGTGCTGGATTTTTATCCTGCTTCCAGCCTCTGTTTAGCAATCTTCCAAAACCAGACTTTTCATAAAATAGCAGAGACATTCAATATTACAAGACCCAGAAAAATAAAACCGTTCTTTATGTATTGTTTTCCTAGTAACTGGAAAATAACAGTATAGGGTACTGTTAAACTGTTTGACTTCTAAAACAGTATTATTAACCCACTATCTTTACATGGTAGGATTGTGTTGTTTTTCAGCTACAGTTTGAGAAGAACACTTCTTTGACTTTGTTTCTTAGATTAAAACTATCCTGATTGAGAGAATATTTCTGTAGTTTTACACCATCAGCAAACTGTTATGTAAAGCTAAATGTGCATTGATGAATGTAAATCACTTTCCTTTGCAGGGAGAAGTTGTAGGTAAATAAAAGGGAATAGTTAGATAACATTTCCACAGTAATGAAATACTCATTGAACGTTTATATAATGTACTTAGACCAGAAAATTTCTTTTGCTGGGACACTGTTGCCTGTTTAAAACCAAACTTGTTCAAGTCTGTTCTGAACAGCTGCTTTGACTGACTGGATGAAGCAGAGCCAGAGGTATCTCCAAAGAGATGATCTGGGTTGCTCAGTTTAGATCTAAACAGTTTTTAAAACTGGTCAGGGAGGTGGAGGTTTAATAAGGTCTGCCATACAACTTTGAGTCCCTTCCCTGTCCTACCTACCCTAATCCCCATTGAAATATACCCCTCTTATCCCACATCCTACACTTACATAGGGATTGGTAAGGAACCAGTAAGAGGGATAAGTTACTGAGCTTTAACTACCGGGTTTCTCTTAGCACTCAATGTATTTATACAGAAAAATTTCCCTAGCAGGCATTTCCTTAATTTTTAAGGTCATGTGTATGCTGCCAGTGGGGGACCACAGCAACATTCAGTGGATGGACGTTCAAGTCCAGGACCCTTGCAGCAATGGGTTAAGGTTGGAAATCCTACTGATACAAAATGGATTCAAAAGGCTTGAGTAGCAACAGCAAAGAGGAATATGGATTTCATTGTGTGACAGCTCTGCCAGGAAGAAATCCTTGACTTCTACTGCAGGGATGACTTCAGAGTAAGCAGGGCTGCAGATGAATAAGAGTAGGGACAATGGTCAGCTGTCCTACCAAAATCCATTAGACATGTCCCAGAAAAACAGAAGTGAAGGAAACGTGATCTTCTGTAGGTTTGAGAGGTTGAATTTTTTTCCCCCAGGGAACCCTTCTCCATAGCCTAAGTAGTTAAAATGCACAGCATATTGTTTGCTTCATAGTGGCTTCTTACGTGACAGCTCTCATGCTTAAGGTACCATAAATCATACTTTTTTTTTTTGTCAGGGCGCTTAAAAATCTGATACAAACAGGCTCCTGACAAAAATGTTACACCACTGGAATGGCCAGGAGTCATTGATTTTATATGTTTACAGCTTCTCTTCCCCATATTCAAAACAATCCAGTTTACAGCTAAATGCAAGATGTCACGGGAGCCGTCCCAAACTTTGAAAGCCAGCGATATGAATGGCTTAGCAATGACAGATTAGTTAGCTAATGAGAAATGAGGTGCTTATTCCTTATGACAATATTACCCATTTAATTCCAAATTGTTTTTCCAAATGCATATCTGAAATCAATAACACAAAGGATAAATTTCCCAAGGACCCAAAGGATCTCTCTTTTTCTTTATCTAAGAGGCTGGATCTTATTTTCTATTGAACTCTATACCAAGTAATTATTTTCTTTTGGGCTAAAAGAAAATAACCCCAAAATCTGCTGTAACAGCTGCTACACTAAGGCTGTGTGAAATGAATAGATTAATTCCATGTGTGAAAGTCCTAGTCCTACAGATGCATTGAATTGAACAAATCTTAACAAGCTAAATTTCAGTGTGATCAAAGGTGCTTTGCAGATTTCAGTCAAAAACATGAAGGGGATGTTGATTCGACTGAATTTATGGTAGTGTAGGTTACCTGAAAGGTTAGGCCACTCTGTATAGGGGGATGTGTGTTTGGAGTGGAGAACAGGACAGACAAAATCTAAGCAATAAATTGATGTTAAAGAGTTAGCAAAAAATTATGAAGACCTTAATCATGTAGGAAAAATAGCATTCGCACCAGGGCTCTTGGAACCCTGAAAACTGTGTAAGAAGCGTTTTGGTTTGTTTCCAATGGGAAAACATAGATTGTTTTATTACAGCAAACACAGGAAATTCGTTTGGAACTCACAAGTAAGTTTTAGAGTCTATTTGATCGTGGCACAAGATTACAAGCATAAAAAGATAGAGCATTTATAATGTTACATGCCTCAATGGTACCTTATCAGATTACGTGAATAGCAAAGATCACACAAGTGCCAGTTAAGAGTGTAATACATTCTATACAATATTAGGCTTTAGCAATGTTGATAATTCCAGGGAAGCAGAAGGTAGGCTGTCACATATCTTAATAAATCCCTTTTTAGTAAGCACTGTTTGCTTGTTATAAAATCAGATCACTAACACAGCTGTCTGTGCAGACACACAGTTTTAAATAAACAGAACTTGTATTTTCATCTCTCAGTTTTTGTTTTCATTTCAGCCCCTCTTTTAGCAATTTGTCTTTTGTCAACACTTTCTGAAGCATGAAAGTTTATAAGCAACACTGCTGACAAGCTTAGCTGCTAGGATTTCAATGGGAAAACTAAACCAAGAGACTCAACATCCAGGTTGGTTTAAAATGAGTTCTTGGATGTTGTAAAAGGGGAGAAAAGTATTTTTTTTTCTCAGTTTTCAGTTTGTTACAGTATTATAGTTTTAATTTATTTAAATACCCTCACATTTAAGCATACAAAAAATACATGTAGTCTATGTATTTTGTATTGATATTTTCCCATAGCATAAAGCATAATAAAAAATTAAAGCAAGATAGAGTCACAAAAATTGGCTCAAAAGTAGTTTTTTTTCCTTGCTGAAACAATTTTTTATTGATTAAAAGTGTAATTTTCTTCAATGTGGTCTTGCAAAACATTTCCTATATTTTCCTTTTCAGGACAAAAATGCTTCAATGGCATTTTCAATAACATTTTTCAGTTTAGCTCAGTTCATGACCTTTGAGTGATTTTGCTTTTAGTATTTTACACAGCAGTTTGGGTTAAAATGATAGCATACTAATACCATATACTACATTTACTTCCAAATTTCACTAGATCTTTTGAAATGGTAAATGGTAAAAAATAGAAGTGCATTATGATTCCTACTGGAAAAATAGAATAATAGAATCATAGAGTGGCTGGATTTGGAAAGGACCTTAAGATCATCTAGTTTCAACCGGATGTCTCACACTGGGCCATGTCACCCAAGACTGTCCAAAACTAGATGGTTTATACCTTAAAAATGTATTCATTTAACTTAACATGATAACATCATCATTTATCCAACATTATTCATGGGTAACTAGTTCTATGATAGTCCACTGAAATGGTCTGATGTGCCTGAATCTAGTACAGGGTCTACCAGAGCAAGCAATAAAGCTTAATGCCTTCTGTAACTTTCCCTGGGCTAGAAGGAAGCTTCCTAATGTGTGGAAATAATCGTTGAATGTATTTTCCAGAAAGTACAAACCTTTAAAGTTAACATTGGTATTGTGTGTTAATTTGTTTAAATCCTCTTATATGCATACAGTTGAATAGGCAACTTGGTTCAGGTTTATTCTATACACAATGAAGAGAATTGGACTTAGGAGTTTATGTAGATCACTGTATAATCACTAAACAAGCACTATAGGGATTATGCATATTATATAGAAACCAGAGGATAAATCAGAAGATCTATAGCAAGCACTGTGAATGTCTGCTGCAGTGTCTCATCAGAGAGCCAACTCTCCAGACACTGGCTGCATGAAGATAAGAAAGAGCTCAAACCATAAAATAAGTCAGATCTGGATTTCAAATAATTTGGAAGTGGAAGAGTTTAGCTTCATTTAGCTTATTTCACTGACAGGGTCCATGAGCAAAAACACTTGAACAGACAAAACCTATGCAGAGCCAAAAGCCAGATTCAAACACTCCTGGTTACAACATGGGTTAAGAGAGAATTAAAAAAAGAAAGAAAAAAAAGCCAAATCTCCAACTGCTGTCAGCTGATGCAGATGTCATCCCTGTGAAGACATGAGGGAAGTTTCTGATTTTCAGTCATTGTACAGAAAGAAAAAGAAATGTTTTACCTCATGTAGGCATTTTCTCACTACACATGAAATGAGAAATTTCTTGACTAGCTGATCCTGAATGGACAGAAACTACTGAAGCATAATGAAGTCTTAGGTAGTTATTTTTGAGTATCTTCTTATATTATAAATGTAGATCATTCCTTGTCATACCAAAACACCATGTTCATAGCTTTACTATAGAAGAGATTGAGACAGTTCATTGTGTAAAATCTCTGTTTATATGGAGAGAAAAACAAATTTGTGCTTAAATGCACTCACACATATACATATGTGAATATAAACATGGATGGCTTCATTTCTTTTCCCAGGTCTTTCACTCAAACCTTCACTTCTCTAACCTGCTCAATCTTTCTCTTTTTCTATAGATCACATATATTATAGCATGTGATCTCTTTTTTCATGAGTCTCTGTTGCTCAAAAGGAGTAAGGATTATGAAGTAGATTATTAAAATAAGTTAAAAGAGCACAGAGTATTAGCCAAATTTTAAAGGTGTTTTAAGACATTTCTTTCTATACATATAAAAGGTTTGAATCTGAAGTGGGGAAACAGTGTAAAGAGAATAAGGCAAACTGGAAACTAAAGTAAGCAAAATAGTAGACAGTGATTAAATTGGTCATGCCATTGAAAGTACCAGATTTGGTCTTTCAAAAGACTATTAAAAAAACAAATGACAAGGATGGAACTCTTCACTCTTGCAACAGAAGGGTTGAGATAAGTTGGGAGGAGAAATCCTGGAAACAGACTTCACAGTTGTAATTACCTTCCCCCCCTCCTCCTCCACAGTAGCTCCAGGGACAAAGAGGGTGTTGAAGAACAGAGGAGGAAGCAATAATTTCCCCCATGCCCTTTCATGCATGATTTAGCTTCCTAGTGTGTTTCAGATTCTGAAGATTGTGTAGAACTAAGAGAGTGCAGCAGTGCTCGTGTGACATTCCCCTCCTATGGGCACTCAGCTTCCATAACCTATTTTCACACAGTTAAACCAGATCTTGAGCAGAGATTTTTTTTTTTCTCACCAAAGTATTTTGGAAGAGGTTGTTAGGTTTGGAGGGTTTCTTCTCTTTTTCTCTTCATCAAAGTTGATGCACACAGCTAAACATCTAATTTTCTTCTGTATCCTTTGCTCTGTTCCTCATTATAGGATGTCTATAAGCTTTGGCTAGTCTGTTTTGTATACACTTTTCTGATTTATGACCTCCAGGTGAGTTTTCTCTAGGAAAGCAGTTTTTCAGAATCGTGCTTTGATGTGATCCATTCAGGAGGCAAGGCAAATTTTTTTAGGAAATAAAATACAGTAAGGCACATTTGAAATCTATGCTATCTCCCTTATGCAGCAATAGCGACATGCAGACATCTGAGGTCTTCTGCCTACTCAGCACTGTTTATTTTATTGGCAGCTCCATGCTCTTTAGAGCTTTATCCAGCTATCACTGTATTGAATGGAAAGTTGAGATTTTCAGGCAGCCTCTCAACATCAGCTATGTTTCCTTTAGGAAAGGCACAAGAGGACCCTGAAGCTTGTCATAAAATAGTGAATGATGCCAAGCCTGACTTTAAACATGTAGACTCTCTAACATGGGGAAATTTTATCCTAGTGGAACCTACTCCCAGTTTCTTGGCAGACTTCTAATAGGTTCATTGTGACCTGACCTATTTGTCTTTTCTTGTGTATAACAGCATTACCTGTAGCAAACTTTAAGTCTCTACAAATTGTTTGCTACATGTTCTTGGAAAGATATCAGATCCAGAAAGAAGTTTAATTAACCTTTACAGTCAAGTTGATAAGGCACAAACTAATTTGCAGCAGTAACACTGGTTAAATACAGATGGTTAAGCTTGATGAGGATATGAGCTGTCAATATGTCCTTTAAGCTTTTACTTCCCTCTACATATAATTTTGGCGATTTCCTTTTACGATATCTTCCCTGATATGAAATTCTAGATAGATGCAAATTCCTGGGAGGTCTGTGGTATGCAGTTTAAATCTCTGCAGATTTCTACCCAAGGAAATAAATTATCTGATGCATTTCTCTGGCCTCCTTTTGCTGTTTGAATGATAATGCTGCTGGCCTACATGTATGGGTAAATCTTCTTGGGAATGATTTTGGATGAAAGGTATTGTCTCAATGCAAATTTTTACTTGTTAGAACTACCACTTCTAACTTTGTATTAAGGATTATATGAATAGGTGTTTGAAAAGTCTGGCTAACTCCCCTTGAAATGCAAGGCGTAAGCTAGTGCTGTCACTTGCCATGTTTGAGTCTAAAATAGTAGGAATTCAGGGAGCCCAGGAGTTAAAAACAAGGAATATTGGAAAAGACAGGCCAAGGCTGTAAGGGTCCCCACACCCTACCTTAACTTTTCAAGAAAAGGGAAACATCATGAAAGAAACTGGTGGTTATCATTCAAAGCCTATCACATTACCAGGGAGTCACCACTGCCTTCATCAGCTTCTTTTACAGCTTTACATTTCCAGCAGTGCCCATCTCCATCAACTCTAGTAGCTGCTGCTCATTTTGCACCACTGAGAACAGGATGCTGCTGCATCTAATACATGTTTGAAAAGACCTGACTTGTCCCAAACAGTTGAATAATTTTTACTATGTTAAGGATTTGTGTCCACTGATTTATAAACACAGGACTCGAAATAATCTCTGTGTCAGAACTGGTCAGTCTTATTTTGGAAGTAGATGAGAACCTGGCCTCAAAGAACACCCTACTGCAGCTGCCAAACAAGCTGTCTGTGCTAATGTTCATAGTTGCCTTGTTTCGCCTTCTACCAACTACCATCCACCCTACCCCATTTACATTAGGTCCTGTATCCTGTACTGAACCCATACAAACTACGTATATTTCTTAAGTCATCATCAATATTCCTGCTGAAGGTCAAATGATGACAAAGGGGCATCACCTTGTCATGAGCTCTCCATTCCTGTGAGGTACAGCTCTCCAGACACTTGCTTCTCCTCCATGCACCTCTCTAACACATGCAGAATGTGAGAGATGGTATGCTGACAGGTCAGAAGCCAGGGTCGAGGAATTGTGCAATTCCTGTCCATCGGCTTTCTGTCTTAAGATCTGCAGATGGGTAGGCTCCAACCCCGCAGATACTGACTGGAAAGTCAACAGCAGCTGGGTCAGTCTGCTACGTGGAGGTGACCAGATCTTCCACCACGGTCAGTCTGCACTGCTGTTTGGGGTCAAGGAAAATCTTAGGGTTGAGATGAAAGGCATATAGGCCCAAGGCCAACATTAAGGACAATGTAATTTTGCTCACAGCTACAGCTTTACAGACATAGAAGAATTATGCAAAACTGTGTGAGAACACATGTACACAGATTCTTCACTGAATGCATTCATTAGTTTACCCCACTACTTGCAGTGGATAAGCTTTAGGCAAAGCAGCAAGCTGTTGGCTTCCTCCAATAATATTTGCCCAAGTGGTAATCTCTACTGTTGATATAGCTGTCAAAAAAATTGCTGGTCTTTCACTTCCCTTAACCCTGCTAGTTTGTAATGCTAGACAGTTAGGACAAAAGTGAGCTAGAATGAGAATAAAAAGCATTGGAGTAAACATACATGTACACACTCCCAGTAATAACACTAGCTTATATTAATTCAAGGCTTTTCATCCTCTATGGCTTCACAAGCTGTTTTGAGAATATTGTGTGGATAGGGGATTTCCATTTATAGGCTATGCAGAGCACAGAGGAATACTGCAGAATAGAGGATAATAGTACTGTATTTGGTTGAAAATATAAGGCAAGTTTTCTGTCCATAAAAATTCCTCCAAACTGGAATCAAGCCACCATGGGACTAGTATCTTCCCCTTTCCTGAATTTACATTTGATTATCAATTTTTATCTGTATAATTGTTCTTTCAGCAAAACATCATCCTATATTTATATGCACGATGGATGGGAAACTGTGGTCTAATGCTGGGATAAAAGTTGAATGGGTCACCTACTGAATTATTTATACCACCCATTAAGTGTCTCTGAGAGGTGCTATTCAACTACAAAATGGCTAGGTTATATTATCTGACTGTATCCAGCAAAAGTAAGTACAGGAAAAAAAAAAGGGATCACAGATATCATGCATTGGCACTGAAAATTAAAGAAACAATATATCAGAAAAATTTGCTAAATTCAGATATGCAATTGGTCTCTGAGGATACTTTCCTGGAAGTGTAATTACTTCTCCTTTAGTAATGTTTTTATTAAAACTTCATGTCCTTCATGACACTGGGAAACTCATAAATATATTCACAAACAAAAAGATACCCAAAACAAAGCTTTTACAGGCTGATCATAACAATCAACATCTGAACATCTCTCAGGTGTTTGCTCTTGTAGTTTCTTTAAAAACCTCATGTTTTTAACAGTTATTATCATAGTGGTTCTGCTCTAACACACAGTCGGATAAATTGGAACTTTTCATTGATTTTATTGGCATTTTTATCAAGATCACCACATCTAAGATTTTGCTGTATTTTCCATTGAACCAAATCATAAAGTATGTGATTTTGTATGTATACTACTGACTTTTCAAGGGATATGAGCCAATGGCCACTTCTGCCTTCCTTGACCAATTTTGAGTAGTTTGAAAGTCAGGACTCTTGGTATTTTTAACTATTCCTTTAGCAGAAAAAAAACCCAAACCCCAAACAAACAGACACACAAAAATCACCCACAAACAAGCAGCTATATGGTAACTTACTCTAAAGTTCAGAATACTGTTCCAAATTGTTTAAGTATTACTGGTAAAGTATACATAGGAATGTAGAGATCATCTTCAAGATATCAGGTATTACTATACCATCTTTAGTTATTAGACCTTTGAGACCCCCTGAAGAAAAAAGAGCAATATGATCACAACTTCCTTCGAAAGACCTTTCCTTAATCATTACTACTGGCATTCATTTTGACCAAGACACAGTGCCATATAATCTCTATGGGTATTTACTTAGACCTTGCTGTCGGTTCACTTTTTTTACCCAGACAAGATTCACGGAAACATTCATGTATCATAATCTAATCACAGATGAGATACTGCAAACAAGCTTTACGTGACTGTACAAGAGTAGCTTAACAGGTTTTGGTCCACTTCTGAATGCTTCTGATTTACAGTGACATCCCATCAGATTTCCATCTAGAAGGGCAATCTAATATTGGTTTGGAAACTTTTTACAGCAACCAGTTTCTATTTTGCCACAGCAAATTCCTCCTATAATGGTTTTACTTATTTCTTTATGGTCACATGCAGTAAGTAGTGTTTTGAACAATTTGGAAAATCCTCTATTGTTTGTGGGTTTGGTTTTGTTTGAATTTTGTTTTTTTTTTGTGTGACTGTTTGTTTGTTTTTCTCAAATCAAAGTAACCTGTCAGTACCTTAACTGGATAAAACCTCCTTTTCAACTGTATTGAACTGTATTCTCTATAAACTTTCAGGTACCTGCCTGTTGTTGGCCCAAGGGTAAGAAACAGCTTTACTTTCTCATGTGGAACATGCTCCAAAACAGTTACATCTGATTTCAGTGATCTTACTGAACATTGCTCATTTGTTGGCCACTCATCCACTTATTAACAAATGTCTTTAATATTACCGAACCAATTAGGAATTAACAAGTGTTTTGTCTACATCCATACACAGATGGACCTGCTAGCTGTGCATCAGAGAGATGAAAAGAGATTCAAGCAGCCAATGTTTTGCTGAATGTAATGAATGCTACAGTATCAGTTATGTTAGTCAATTTCAGTGAATATTTCTCAAGACCTAAGTGAAATTCAGGAGACTGAAACAAGTTTAGGGAAGGCTGATGCCCCAGAGAAATTACTGACAGATTTGTTTGAGGAAATGGAAGTTTAAGCTCCTTTGGAGGTAATCTCGAAAGTATGCTAAAGATTTAATGCAACTAGTCAAAGATATAAGCAGATGTAAGTATGTTCCCAAACACTGAGGAAGCTTGTCCCTACCTCTTATGAAAACGTTTTTACTGTAGACTGTTAATCATCAAAAAAGAGAAGTAAATTATCATCAGAATAAACTACATAATTGCATATAAATTATTTCCAGTTTGTTTCTTTATCTGCTCTGTCAGCTAATTCCAGTTTCTTGTATTATATAGAAGCAGGACAAAAATATAACCAGACTGTACAGTCTACCAGTATTGTAGTCCTCACACAACCTCTTCCAGGAGCCCTGAGACCACAGCTTTTATGATAAAGTTCATCCAGCTTTCATCAGTATATGTTATGAACCATATCATGTGAATAGTACTAGAACAGAGCCTGGTTTTGCCCAGACATTGCAAAGGGAGGCATAGGCATCCAATACAAACACTGCAGATATCCAACAGGGTATAAGATGAAGTATACCTTTTTCCTTTTGTCTAATTAATTATATTCTAGAAATAGCAGTTTACTGATATGTCTATTATAGTTGTTACAGATCTACTGGGAGGTGCTCCTTTATGTCATTAACCTTCATTCAATATTGCTAACGTAAAAATATGCAATCCAATGTAATGAGGTTTGTTATGGTTACTAAAGACAAAGATCTATACATTCCCCTGCCTTTTTTGAGGCAGCATTAGCCTGGTGGTTTTGTTCCTCCACACATGGGCACAGTATCTGTTGGTATTAGGGAGCCAATGGGGTAAATTCTACACCAAAGGTAAAATTATCACTATGTGTGACTATCTTTAAGTATCATGCACAGTCAGAGAAGAGAAAAGGTTTATTTCCTATCTACATTCCTAGTTCAATGGAACAACAGCTCTGAATCTGGCTGATCTGGTTTGCAAGAGCACACAGTAATTTGTAAAGCCCCAGAATTAAATCACTCAGGAAGATTTTTTGACAAATATCCAAAAGTCTGTAATGCATATATGACTTCATAACATAGATGCTGAAACATGGATTACACTGATGATGGGGTGCAGAGCAAATGTTCAGAATTTTCTTGGAAAACACAAAATATGTTACCCCAGTAAAAAGTAAATATTATAGACACAACAAAGATAAAAATACAGTATCAGCTAAAGGGTTAGACAGTGAGGAGTGACTGCCTGAGTGAACTGCACTGCGATCTCTGCAAAATTCATTATTCATAAATCATATACCTTTTTTATAAAACATCAGTTCATCTGACTTGTGAGCAAGTTCATTTAAAGAAATACACAACACTTCAATTAAGAAAAATTAATATGCCATATTCTTCTGTGGGATGATTTGTCATTCCTGCACCAGTACAGCCTATAGTGTGACTGCGATTATAACAGTACAGAGGTATTACACTCTATAGTGGCTAATGCAGAAATTGACACTATGAACACACTACATATATTCCACCAAAATTACAGCCATGCTGCATTTTCTGTTCTTGTACAGGTGTATGGCTTCTCTGTATAGACAAAGAAAATCTGAAGCAAAAGCAACCAGTCAAAAAACACTGTCAGCTTGAAGAGATTTGTGCAAAATTTAGCAAAATAAGCAAGGTTATGAGGAAAAAAACAACATGCTGCAAGAAATGTGGAACAAAAAGGCCTTGTTTCATGCAGATCTACATTACTGGTGATTAATTCATGGCTTCCCTGATAGATAGCAATGGCCTTTCTTCTAATAAGGACATTTTTTCTTTTGCTTGAACCCCTATATTCATGGAGCTTGCAAGACTCTAGGACCTCCTGGATCACATATCTCTCAGATTTCATGGTAATCAGCCACTGACTCGAGGTGTTGACTGGGAACAGTAGACAAATAGACAGACAGACCCATGCTGCATCACTGAATAACCTTAACTCCCACACAGAAACCTGAAGCAAGAAGAAAAAAGATTTTATTCAATACAGTAGACAGATGAAAGCAGCAGGGTTTTATACTCACTTAAATGTACATTTGTCCAGTATTCTGCTTTTCTGTGTCTTCTTCTGTTCCCAAGTCCAGTACATCAGAGAAATGGTGCATCACAATCTGGGGTAGAAAAACACCTTAAAGATGCATAAATGTCTCAGTCTCCAGAAAGGCTCTGTGGCTTTCAGCAGTCTGTGTTTTCTGACAGGTCCTACAGCAGAGCCAAGAAAGGGGTAACCATTGCTGAACAGTGAGGAGTAGTGCTGATGCACAGCTTTCTCAGTAAGCCTAAGACCATCATGTAGAGCAGCAAGGGAGAGGAGCCTAGAGGTGGCTGAAGAGCAGTGAAGCAAGAAAGCAATGAAAGGTTTGTTGCTTTGCCTGTGCAAGAAGGGAGCCCAAACTTTCCTCCCACACCAGCTCTATGTACACCCCTGGGCAATGAACTTCATTCACCTACGCAGTGAGTTGCTTTACCTGAAAATCACACACCGAGCTTCTCCCCATGATCAATTGCCTTATAGTACAAAGGAATGGTTAAAAAAAAACGCTGCTGGAGAGAGAAGGAAACCTTCGAGTGAGACTCCCCAGCACAGGATGACCACAGATTCAGCTCTGATGCATGCTTTGCACACTACGTGGTTGTCTCTCTTCTAAATTCTCGTTTTTTCCAGACAGTATCACAATGATTCACAGTGACAATGATCAACTGGCAAATGCTGGAGCAAAATACATCTCCTGCAATGCAGCATTTACCTTCCAGCAGCCCCTTCAGTCTTGTGTGACACAAACAAAACAGGCCCACCACTTCTTTCAGCCCATCCTCAACATCTTCAGTTCCTCATTCTCTTCCATAATGTAGAAGGGTCAGAACCTTCCACGTGGGGCTGTAAGATGATACCACTTTGAATTCTGCCATCTGGGACTGTTTCAATAGCAAATCAATTAGAAGTATTTACGTTGTCTAAACCCCCACAATGTTACAAGCATATCCTGCCAGTGTTTCATATTTCTTTAGAATACAGTAGTAGAAAGTAACCCTATGTATCCCATACCAGTTTTACAGCAAAAACATGCAGCAGCTTTCCAGATGCTGAAGTTGCTCTTGCTGAATGAGCCCTTTCAAATACAAATGGGATATAAACCCATAAGACCTTGACTAGGTCTTCCATTCCTTCCATGAGCAATTGCCTCTATATATTAGAACTGCCTTAGGAACAGGCTGCAACTGTTGTTTTAAGGACTGTTAATGGCCAGCTTTAGAACAGAAGGGGTGGGAAAATTGTTTTTAAAGTCTATTATCATTACCTTGATTTGGGATTTTGACTTAGAAGAATTGTAACAGTTCGCAAGGATTAAGCTCTGCACAGGCACTGCACTATTGACTAAGGACATATTTATTGTTGGGGTGTTAAATTACAGCTAATAGAAAGAAAGGAATGAGTTTTTCTACTTAATACATAACAGCCTTTCTGCTAAGACATAAATAAATCCTTGTGCAATTGCCAAGTGACTTTTATTGTTTTTCCTGTATCTGTGAAAACATTTTGAACATTACAAGTGGCCACTTGGCTGACGTTAAGAATGCATTTTACTGAAAACTGGTGGTCACTGCTGAAACAACAAAGTTTTGCTTGGACTTCCATCCAGCAATAAATAAAACAAAAAATGACCACATGAACAGCATGGGTCTATTTCTTGATGATCTAACTCTAAAAACGATACCAAAAAAGGAGGTCTGCAGGGAAAGGATCAGAGTATAGACTGTTTGAACGTGAATGCACCAGGTACTCTACACAATAACTTACAATAATATTGTTCACAGCTTTACTACTTCATTGTGTCTGCTTTTCAGCAAATATAATTTAACTCTGAGTTAAAGTGGCCTTCAGCCATCACCAGAACACAAATACTTCAAGTTGGTATCTATCTACTGTATACATCTAGTTACATATATAATACCTCCAACTACTGCAAAAAAAACTCAATTCATCATCAGTCTGGTGACTGCAACATAATTATTAATGCTGATAAAGAAGAAGGGAAAATTTTTTACTAGACTGAGCAAAAGAAAAAAAAAACACACTTAAAAAAAAAAAAGGGTAATGCAATGGAAGCTCCTAAGCACAGTGTTTTAAAAATACTAGCCTGTTCCCAGAATGACACAGTTGCTCAGTAAAAATTACATTCTGACATTCAGGAATGCCATTTTCACTGAGCATCTTGTGGGCTTCTAAACATGGGGCTCTGTTAGAAGCAGAGGTTCCCAAGCCGGTTCTCTGGCACTGATGGATCTTTCCAAAGGGTTTCAGGTTTACATGAAAACAATACACAATGCTACTAACCCTAAAATGGTCCAGAGTTTATTTTTGGATTGGAATTCTTGATCATGAGCTTGTAAAAAAACCAGACTTAAGAGGTACTTGTTAAACTTTGCAAGTTAAACATTTTACCGGCACACACACACACACAATAACAGTGGTCATGAAAGCCCACAAAAGCATCTGTTAAGGTGCTTATTAGAGGTCTCAGTGTCAATACCTAGTGAATATTGGGAGTATCAGAAATACTCATCTTTAAAAAATTCAGAGATTACCAATATGAAAACAGAGAGTAAAAGCTACACATTTAAATAAGACTTTCAAACCAAACTATTTAAAGTCAGTGACATAGAAATACATGTATACATTGTTAAATAATGACAGGTTAGGGTATTCTAAAATCAGTATCATATTTCAATATAATAATATTTATTACAGTATAATATGAACTATTTTAAGCATTACTAATACTCTAGAAGCTTTCAGTAATACCATCATATCACAACTGTTTTTCTCCTAATACTCACAAAGGTTTTAGCTTAAGAGAACCAAGAATAGCAGATTTTGGATAGGAAGAGTTATTTGATTAGTTGTTCTCATGGAGCTTGCATTTGGTTTTATTTTATTGGTTATTTATTTATTTATTTTATTGGTTAACTTTCAAATTACATCACTTTTATTAATATCATTAGTAACATAATATCAAATATTAACTTTGTAAATCTCTCAAAACATATTGATGGACTTACAAGGACATTAGATACTAAAATATCTTTACTGTGTAATTTATAAAGATTTCAATCTTACCACATGAATGCACTACAAGATTAATTGCTTCTATTATTCCTTGAAAGGGAGCCATGTAACTGATCTTGTATTAAGGTAAACCATAATATTATTATTTTACTCTCATATACAATGCTCATACATTCTTTTGTCTGTCTGAACAATAGTGCAGCTTTTAGCAAGGCCTCTCACTGGTTTCTGTTTGCACAGCTCTATGGTCATTAAAGTTAGAAGCTTTAATGTAGTGAATAAATACCTCTAAATGGCCAGCTGACTGCCTTCTACCTTCACATACTGATGTATTAAAAAGCCTGACACATGTTACTAATTTCAGCTCTCGTTTTTTTTGTGCAAGTCTTCAACATCATATCAGACTTTGTTGTCCACTGTGTTAGAATTGTCAATGGGAACCAAAAGGGGCCTTACTGGGCTCTTCTGTCACATGAAAAACTGGTTTAGTTCTGATTTGGAGAGATGTGTGAGTGCACAGTAACAGTGTGACCACATTGCAGAAGGCCCTTCTCACTTAACTTTGAGAATTTGAAGTTTGGGCACATAAGACCACATAAACACCTTACTTCCCTATCCTAATCACCCCAAAAGAGAGGAATCATCTAGAGGTACCCATCTCTTCAGGTGGCTCAGATTAAATGAAAGTAGTCCTGCTTAATATGACAGCATATATCATCAGAGATTTTAGCTTACATTAAAAATAGAGATACTTTTATAAATCAGCTGCAACAGTACGTGCTAATTTAGATTCATTTTACCTAGGTTTTGTGGTATGTCTGCACTTACAGCAGAGTAGACATGCTTTTAGGAAAACACATGTCAGCTTGTTTGGTGATTGATGCAAGGCATTGAGAGCCCTGAAGCCTTGACAGTAAATGTGCTGAGTGTAGGCTGTGTATCACTGTGTATACACCGTCTAGTATTACCTGAATGCACTGTATACTATACAATACTTGTTTAGTTATGTATAATGCTCCTTTGAAGTAATCTGAACAAGTGAAAATAAAGCCATGAAACAAACTAGACGCTGTAATGAAAATTATCACATTCTAAGTTATTTCTGAAATTCTCAGATCTCTCATTAAAAAAAAAATCATCTGCTTTCTACACATCAGCAAGATTTTCTTAAATAAGTGGTACAGTTAAAAAGGCAGCACAAAATCTTGAAGGCACAGTTTCCCTGCTTTATGTGGGCATTATGTAGAAAGAATTAGAAACTATCCCTGTTTATCTGGTGTTTATCTCAAACATGGGTGAACTACCAAAAATAAAAAGAAGCTATTTGCAGAGAACAAATACGTTTCCTTATCAACTTTTTCTTCGGGCCACTGAATCTTAACTGGCAAACAAAAATGGTTTTGTGGCTCTGTGGTTTATCAGTCTTCATCAGAAATGTTTATTTACAAGCAGTTTCTTGAAGCTATATGGTGAATTCAGGTGTTTTCTAAGCTTGGAGTCAGCACTTAAGCAAACTGATAAAACACCATTTACGTGAACAGTAGCACATCTATGCTTTTGACCCAACATGTTTACTTACAGCTGGAGTATTAGCCTCAATCCAGATTTCAGTACACTACAATAGCAGAATTATTTCTGAGATAGACAAAGCTAGCTTAGTCAAGCCATAGGGTAAAATATCAGGTTCATTAGAATTACATACAGAGATTCATACACAGCATGATGTGTCTCTATCCTCCCTCAGCTGTCACCCTGAACTCCACCAGAATTACCAACCCTTGCTGCAAGCTCATCACCCTCTGTCTCTAGTGCCCATTTGGATATCCTCCAAATCTGTGTGTCTTCCTCTCTTTGCAATATCACTGAGGATTTTTTTCATAGCTCAACTATGTGGCAACTACATCCACATCAATAGCAGTAAACAAAGCTGCTAGCTCACCCCACAGCCCCTAACCCCATGCATGAGGTGGCCAGGACGCTTTAGCTGGTTGACAGGTAATGCAGATACTGCTCTACAAACCTTCAGGCTCCGCTGCCCAAGAAGAAGTAGGAGTAAATTCCTCTTACTATATGCTAGTGAGCTATTCCTTTTCGCTGCCTGTTTCTTGCACTTTCCTTGGAAGGCGCTACTTAGTCAATCATAGAATCGTAGAATCATAGAATAGTTAGGATTGGAAAGGACCTTAAGATCATCTAGTTCCAAACCCCTGCCATGGGCAGGGACACCTCACACTAAACCATGTCACCCAAGGCTTCATCCAACCCGGCCTTGAACACTGCCAGGGATGGAGCATTCAAAGGCAACCTACAGGATTTGCAGTCTTGGCTGCTGGAATTATTCTGATGCAGCTCTGTAAAAGTGTGCTTGGTGTTTTCCTATTTTAACTGCTTTGAAACGATTCCCAGGAAATCACAGAAGGGCTTCTTGGACTGCCAGCACTTGAGAACACTGTACATGTAGTCTGCCAGGACCAATACCTCTCATTCAAAGAGGAAGGACTATTTTATACCCTGAGGAAATGAACAGTGCAGGGAGGGAAGAAGGTCCTGGGAAAACTGGGCATAGGTAGGAGAGAGGAATTTCCAGCCTATGGAAGACTGAATGCTTGTGAAGGAGGACATTTCCTTCTGTGAGCACTGAAAATTACTTTGGATTCAGATTATGGTTCCTTTCTCCTTGAAACACTAGCAGTTCTCCTTAAATCTGAGCAGTATCTAATTGAGCGTGCTAAAAGACAAAAATATTCGTTTCCACAATTTATTGCCTTAAAAATATGCAAATCAAAGCATATAGACTGAAATTAAAGTATTATGCAAACTGATATCCCCTGGAAGTTTTGCCTTTGTACACAGTTTATTACACAGATCCAAATCTATCAAGACACTGAGATTTAAAAAATATTAATAAGAAAATGAAAACCCAGCTTGAAGAACTAATCTAACAAGAAAGCCCAGTCTTTTCAAATCTTTATGATTTTTGTTTGCTTTTTTTTTATTTTGGGTTGTGAGGTATTTTTTTCAGTAGAAAACCTAATTTGTATTTCTCCTTTTTTTCCCTATATTTACCTTAAACCCCACCTCCTTACTATTTCTTGGGGAATGCTTTTTCTGCCCACCTAGACATAATGAAGCAGAATTCTAACATGCTTTTAAGTCTGTCAGCAGTGCCTTGTGAGCACATCTGATCACAGTGGTAGATGGCAGACCTTCTCTTGTCAATACAATTTCTAAGATGCATATAATATGTAATAGAGACTATGCATACCTTCATCTTACAGCCATGCTGGAACTTACTTTAACAATCGCACAAACAAAACTAGAACCAGGAAAGAAGTTGCACTTCCCTGTTACATAGTTTCTCCATTAACAGGAAACCCTCACAAAATCTCTTAGTGGGGAGATAAACTTTGACATGAAGCATATCACCGTGAAACATCAAAATTTAAAGACTTAATAGACCAGATCCTCCACTAGATAAACTCAAGGTAAGTCTAGGGAAACTGCAGCTGCAATTGCTGACAAGAATGGAAGATAGAGCCTGTTCAGGTGCCTCGTACAGAGCTTGCCCATATTTTCTTACTTTTTTTGACATAAATGAGGTAGAGAAGACATAAGCCAGGATGGATCTCCAGGATTCTCATGTACCGTATAATTTTATTTCATTGTGTCAGAAAAAAACGGTTAAAGGACAAACTGGATAAGAGTTGTAGAGTTGCATCCACCTGGGCATGCTGGAGATTGACTCCTGTTTTACATATCTTTATGTTTCTTGCATTTATTTCTTTCTTGTAATTTTTGCAGCCTTTGTCCATTGAACTTGTTTTCTGTTTGGTAACTTGTAAGATGTGTTGTCTCCTTAGCTACACAGAGATAAAATAAAAACTTGAGAGGAATAATATAAGTAAAGTTATTATTATTTAGTAAGTCAGAATTGCATGAAATACAGGGGCATGGAGGTGTCAGCTATGTTTAAGTCAGTAAGGAAAATACAATCTCAGGCTTCATTACACTAAGAAGTAGTATATTAATCACCTCCCTCCTATCACCAACAGACAGACAATATTTTATATCAAAATGAAACCCATTTCACTATTGCAGTTTCTATTTTTTTTGATATGCAGAAGGTCCTTTTTTGGAAAATGAGACTTTTAACTCTTTTGTTTACCCTTCTCAATCCCCTTTTCTGGAAAAAAAAAAAAGTCTTTCTCACAAAGGCCATAGTTTACAAAAAAAAAAACAACGAACCCAAGCCATGATATAAGGAAGAGGGAAGGAACCACAATCAGTTCTAAGTTCAGCTCTTGCAGGCTGCTCTTCCAGAGGACCTCACTATGAAACGACCAACTTCATGATTTTGAAGCTGCTTTGGGAAGAGAAACCATTTGCTACAGGTTCTGGTCTCTTCTTTCAACTCAGATCAGCTTTGAAACAGCTTTCTTTATTTTTAAGTTGCCTCTGAATTTGTCCCATGTGTCCTTAGTTACCTGGTCTCCAACATGCTTTGCTCCTTACTTCTCCTAAGGCAGAAACACCAACTCTTCTTCATTTCCCATTTGCCCCTTCCCACCTTCTAATGTCACAGGCTGTCAGATCATACTCTGCACTACTGTGCTAGCACTCTGCTTTAAAAAGAAAATCAGGATGCTAGATCTGGAAATGTCTCCTGGAATTTTACATCTTTAATAAGTTAACTGGAGGCTGAGATGCAAACTGAAGGAAGTTGGAGCTGAACACACTGAAGTTGTGGAGTTAAACTATCCTTCCCCAGGCAAATGAAACAAAGAAGTTGTATTATTTAATGTGTTGTATTTTTCAGAAGACTTTGTTGTTGTAACTGAAACCCAACTAGAGACTTCCTTCTCAGAGGCTGAATGACTTACTGAGGAGGCCCTTACAAATGCGTGTACCAGGAAATGAATCTGAATGCCCATGTCACACAAAATCTACAGGAAAGTCTACACTGCTGGTAACACAACCCAACATAGACCACTACCTCCCCTGCCTGCCCCAGGAACATGACAAACACCCGTAACTCTTGTATTGTAATACAGTATGTCACATTACTTGACAAATCCACTAGAAGAACGGAAGCTCACATAGCACTTTGATAAATCATTTATGAACAGATTTTCTTTCACCTTTGCATATGCATTAAGAAGAGGAAAGGAAGAAATGTGGATGTCATACCAGGAACAACACAAATGAAAATACTGTTGCATGGATACCTAAAATTCCCCCAGCCTGCTTTCCGAGGAGCTATACGTGCAGTTGAGAAGGTGTGTCTGTTTTTCCACCTGATACACTGACAGAGAAGTGCCTGCCCACTCTCCATCAAACATTTGACTGCAGAAATAGTACCTCTTTAACTACAGACTTTCAAACGTAATTTCCAGAGTGTAAAGTCATTTCCTGTGCTCTATGAGTGTGACAGAGCAGTCCTTGTTTTCAGAAATGTTGGTCAATATGACTTAACTTTCAGGCAGCAGAATGTGAAAAGGGGGATATTTTTGTACTAGGCTAGAGACTAGCAGAAAGTCGCCTATGGGACTGGGCTTTGAGCATGTGACAAAGCCAAAATACTGCCCAGAAGATGTCTATGGCTAACATCAGCAATGAAGGGAGACCTCATTTTGCAGGGAGACAAAAATCTTTGTGTACAGCACTGTGTTGTTCAGGTTTTTGTCTGCATGAATGTCATCACAGATATGTTAATGACTTCACCTGGGAAAAGCTGCCTGGGAGATCAGAAGAGGCTGCAGAACCTGTTTGCTCTTCCCACACTTCCCCCTCTATCAGAAGTATCAAAACTTGTCCAAGACCAAGCTTACCTCCAAAGGTTCCAAGTCCATGAGAAGATACTTTAGACCAGGTTTTCAATGCGCTTTTCTGGGAGGAGGAGCAGCTGTGGAGAGTTTCCTGTCTCGACACACATCTGTAAGAGGAAGCGGTGCACAATCTCCCACAGACAGGCCTGAGAGAACATACTCACATCTGAATTGGGTCTATATTGGTCTTCTTACTGCAGTTTGCAACCTCATGGTAGTGAACTGGTTTTGGCTCCTCAATTTTTCTCTTGGAAGACCATGCTTGTGACTTTGTGCAAATGATTGCTTACTTGCTGTACAGAGAATCTGCTATGGTGTTTCTGAGAGATTCACCATGGCTTAAGAAACAAAAAGCTGAGAAGGAGCAGGCCAGATGTCACTATTAAGCTCTCAAGAACACACTGAATTTGCCTGTATTTGGGTATAAACTGTTTTTGGAATAAGTTGCATAATGAAAAACAAATAGAAACAAAAGAAAATGACCCCACAGGGGAAATGGAGTGGTAAGACGATATATAAGGATGAAAGAGAAGATTTCAGGAGCATTTCTTTCCATAGCTATAGTGACGGGTGACAGTGGAAAACAAGACAATAAGATAGCAGACTTATTTCTGATAGTGGCAATTTCTAATGCACTGTGTGGGTTGTAACCCTGTTCATGAATGCAGGTGGAGGAAGCTGGTTCTGAAACTCTTTTGTTTTGTTTCTTTTTGTGAGATTCCTCAAGTTTAGTAGCTCTCAAAATAACCTCCTACATACACTGGTTTTAACGTTGTGACCCAAAGAGAAAACTACAGAAGAACTGACTGAATACTCCAGAAAGAGTTTTGAAATTAAGAGTTAAGAATTAACAGTGGTTTACCAAACAAAAGAACTGAAGTTCAGACTGTATTTATAAAGGAGGAATAGCAGTTCAATAAAAATACCAGGAACAAAGACCTGAAAGCAGTAAGATGAGTCACAGACAAGCAAGAATGTTATCCTGGTGTGCACAGATAGAATAACAAAGCACAAGGGCTTCAGACAACCAGGACACTCTCAGTCTCAGAGAGAAGGAAGAGTGGGGAAGAAAGGGCAGGAGATCTGAAAGTGTCTTCATGACTCATGACTGGAAAGCACACGATTGCATAGAAAAGTACATCTTCTTTTACAGCTAAAGGTCATTAATTGTTCTCAGAACAGTAGTACACAGTGAAGGAAAACCATAGTGGATTAATTTATTTCCAGGGCAAAACTTCATGAATTCCACAAGCATCAGACCTAATAAGGTCTGGTTTCCTAGAGGGTTCTGTCTTCTTGGTCCACTGAAACTCTGAGTTACACTAAATAGAATTTTAATTGAACTACACTGACACCGTTCATCCAAGCTAAGAATGTTAGGAATGTGCCAGCTTTTGGTCAGTATTTACATTAACAGACAACACAAAATCCACCTATCAGGGCAGAGATTTTAGGTGTTGGGCAATTAAGCCTTGTTTCCAATATATAAGTATTTTGAATTGAAGCTCTTATGTTGATTCCCTGTGCAATAAGGGGCAAATTAATACCGAAGTTTCTTCTGCAGTGAAAGGTCTTAAGTTTCTTTCTTTTACTTGGCTAACTAATTTCTCTAGCTCTACAGAAACTCAAGATTACCTAGCTATCTGCAAAATGTGATTGCAACTGGCCAAAGGTCCAGAAAATGTTCTTGAGAACAGACAGATGTTTACACCATGGAATACATTATTATTGTATAAAACATTGCAAAAGAGGTTGCTATTTAAAAAAGGGATCTTTTCTACTATCTCCTGATGGTTAAGGTTGGAGTGACTTGACTGACCAGGAATATTTCTTTTTTCTGACTTTGGCAAGTGCCCTTAGTAATGCAGATCACGTGTCTGTGAGTACTCACTACTGCTTCTGGAAAATACTGTTTCTGCTGTCAGTGACCAGCTTGTGTCTGGCAAGGCTAGAAAACACAATCAATTTTTGGATGCTCACAGGGTCAAACATTTGCATAGCTGACATATTACTCCAGAGGGGACAAAATACCCCAACTAAAAGCATTTTCAGCAGAAACAAAACTACAGGACAAGAATGGGGTGTGTATGATGTATAAAGATCTCCAGAAGTACTGGATTCTACCCTCTAGTTTTGATTAATCATCTCCTTACTGCTTAATTCCAGAGCTGATAACTATTATTTCAGTTTGTTACAGTTTTTATTTGCTGCTTTTACTATAAATGTATGCCATCCCTTATTTGCTTCATAACAAAATCTTATCCTCACTCCTCCCCAATATTTACTTCTTGCAAAATAGAAGCTCTTTGTCTTTGTAATATTGCAGGTTCAGCTTACACTGAACTCTGGGATCAGTTTATCACCCACAACTGACACCAAGTGAAAGGTATGCAAAGGATGGATCATTTAACTTACTGTGCCACCACCCCATCTGGAAATTTTGCTCAGGATAAATCAGATAGTACATCTACCAACAAGAGCTAATGATGGCTTTTCAATACACTATTAAGCAGTTTGGGAGCCATGCAGACCGGTGGTATACCTGAAGGATTTCTCACCACCACCACATTTATCAGTGTGATCATGCTAATTGGGGAAGTCTTCCTCTTTACAGATTTTTCAGTACATTCCTTCGTGCCTTTGCTTGTATATATATGTGTATATATTTACTTATATCTATTAGATATGATACGGTATGATGTGATACGATTAGTATAATCTCAGAGGTGCGTGGTCCTAATTTCACCAGACTTTCTCCTTGCCATATGTCCTCGCATCCTGGTACAATTCTGGGCAGGGACTATCATTATGATACTTGTGCCTTAGGTCTTATATGGATATCCTGAGTTTGAATACAGCTTCTGTTGTGTTGCTGCCTAGTAGTGGTGGTACTCTCATCCAAAGGGGCAATGTGAGCTACCTCATTAGCTTTCAACTGCTTTTGGCCACTGTCCCAGAATACTTTACATTGCCCCACTTATCCATGTGCTGCCAGTATGTTTTATGCCTTACCAACCTCCTGGGCTGCATGGGGGAGAGTGTTGCCAGCTGGTTGAGAGGGAGAGGGATCTTTCCCCTCTACTCAGGACTGGTGAGGCACATCCAGAGTGCTGTGTGCAATTTTGGGCTCCCTATAAGAGCGTAACAGAGCTGTTGGTGCAAGCCCAGCAAACAGCCACAGACATGATTAAGCAACTGAAGCATCTATCATGTGAGGAGAGGCTGAGACAGCTGGGATTGATTAGCCTGGAGAAAAGAAGGCTCATGAGGCCCCTTATGCTGTGTATAAATATCTGATGATTTCTTTTCTTGCTGTTTTTCATGTTCCAAGAGGTTTCTAAACTGCTTATTGTAAAGTATGGCCAAGATATCTCAGAGGAACACATATATCTTACACATGCCCTGTTTTCACAATATTCTGTAAGCATCTCTTGTGATTCACACAGTTATTCACACATTTTAAGTTCTTATCTTTTCAGTAGACTATTTGTTAGACCATAACATCCACACAGGCAGGTAGCTCTTTGGATCCCACCCCTGTCTGATCTACCTAGATTGTAGTTTCTATCTGACATCATGCTCTCTCAACACTTCAAGAGCTTTTCTAGGCACTCTTTTTTTTTGAAGGCTGCTGGCATTATCAGCTTTTCCACCTTCAGGCTCTCACATAAGTTACTCTGCAGACTGAAGTAAAATTGCATACCGTCCAAACGTTTCACTGAAGCATGACTGATATATGAACATAGAATATTTAAAGATTATTGTATAGTTGTGCATATTATTGTATATATTATTATAACTGCTACTTATCTGCTAGCAACTGCTTTTCTGATCAGCTGAGTCAGCTAAGGGAGATTTTGTGCAAGAAATTATGATTCTAGTGTCAGATGTCTGCAGGTACTTATTCCACCTAAGCATTGCTTGGGCAGTGTGACATATGCTTCAGGAGACCTGAAAGTATAAAAGGGACCAGAGGTAAAAAAGGTGTCTCTGTTTTAGAAAAAGGACATGACCTAGTCCATACTCAATCTAAGAATGGACACAGGACTTTGATTGAAATAAGGAGGCTCTGGGAGGACTGAATTTTGATCCAACAGTCTTTGCCTAAGAGAGTGGATGTTTAGTAGCTTCTAAAATAGTTGTGAAAGGTTGTTATCGGAGGAAACATTCTCTGAACTGGGTCTAGGCTCACGAAGAAAAACTCATCATCCTAACAGCAAAAGCCAGCTCAGTAACAGAAAGGTTTTAAAAAAACTGGTCTTGAAACTTAAAAAAACAAACCCTAATAACAACAACGCAAAAAAAGGAGCACAATGCTTTCTGGTTTGCTTCCATGTTGTTAGGTATGTTGTTACCCCAAGCCCCTGTGGTCCACCGATGGCTTCCAGAGCCACCTGCAGCTCCCAATTACACCACTGGTTACTAAGTGCTCGTTACCAAGGAGCAAAACCTCTCTGTAATCTACATCAGTATTATCAGAAGTTTTTGTTTAAACTGAAACAGAAAAAAGGGCCATGTTAATAAAAGCTCAACACTGATCCTAAGATTAGACATCCAAAGGGGAGCAAAAAAAGGAGAACCAAACTATGAAGGAAAGTACATGGCATTTTCCCCCTAGATGTTTCCATCCTTGGAAAAGGGAACTTAAGCTGTAATAGTATGTCTTACAATATGTATCATATTTTCCATTACTTCGTGATAGTGACGTACAAAACACGTTCACAGAGGGAAGGGTTTGGCCATGTTGTGGGAATAACGAATGTATTTTATGATCTAAACTCACTGATTATGTAAACAAGGAAAACCTTGCTTCCAGTTCTGGATTTGAAATTTTCTTCTCAAATTTGATATAAATGGCTGACATTTCTGGCCAGAGAATTTATAAGCCAGCATGTATTGTGTGTGATGTTAAAACTCGGTTTTCTGCATTACTTCTTTCTTTTTTTCTTTCCCGTCTAAAGATGGCAAAATTACAAAAGCCCTAAAAGGACACTCAAATGCAAAATGAAACTTCTGATACTGAGACTCTAGAAAACAGATCCCTACCAGCAGATGGGCCCCACCTTGCAGCAAATTGAACAAATAGAGAATAATTTATCTTTAGGTGCAGTAAGCATCATACAAAAGTTTGCCAAAGGCTGGATAATTCCATAAAGCTGCTCAACAAACCAGAAGTGATTAGAAATGAAAGGTCTGACAACACCACCCTGAGTACTCAGCTCTTAATCAGGTTATCACAGAGCAGGGCTTTTCTTGATTGATACAGCCTTTTATCAAATTAGGGTGTTACCTCATTGGTGAGGTCATAAAATATGAGTCACACAGAGTCAATAGGATATCTATCAGAAAGGCAATGCAATGCATTATAGAGTCTAAAGATATAGGTATTGTAAGTGTTGTTTACTTAAAAGCAACAGGTGAGTTCTTAGAGGTGAGCACCTCTTTAACCTTCAAAAAATGCTGCTTTAACCTAATTTTAAGCTACGGCTACTGTTCAGAGTAGTTCTGCGAAACATGACTTGCTATTGTTGCCCTGCCAATGCTGTGTGACATTTTACACAACTGTAGTTCCACTGATTTTCAGTTGCCACATACCTGTGATTTTGATTTAGCTAAGCTGAATGCATTCTCTGAACAGCGAGTTTTGTGTGGTTAAACTGGCCACCAACTCTCTCGTATTAGGTAAAGAAAAATGAACATTATGAACAGAGTTCTTCACTGTTTGACCAAAATTTTGTCTTCAGAATTGATGCCAGTCAGCATTGGACTTCTTATCTTCCAGATCTGTCTGTAATGACTTCTGGTTTCATACCTGAATGCTCGTATGACTTTCTGCAAGCTTTGGTTTTCTACAACTCTTAGGTACCTAACTCTTTGGTGTTGTACTCCTGCATGACAACAAGAGCCTTAGAATTTTCTTAGCTTTTTTCTTTCAAGTGTAATGTTTTGTCTTATGCCAGAAATGGTATTAAACATTATGTCCAATGGATAAATAACTTTGTTTTTTTTTTTATAAAGGAGCAACAGCAGCAGGAAAATACTTCCAGGCAGCAATGCAACAAGAATGACCAGAAGAATAAAAAGTATCAGCTGACACAGGAAATTAGTAAACCTTAAATTTTAAACCAATTATGTTCATTATAAACTTGCAAGAAAAAAACCCCAAAAACCTCCCAGTGTACCCTACAAAATGATTTGAAGCTTCAGCTTCGAGTAAGGTGAAAAACTGCAAAAGACAATCCCCCACACTACTAAAGCCAACAGGCTGCAAAGAAAGCATTCACAATTAATATAGGTGCCTCTGATCTGTAATTGTATTATCAGAGAATTCTGGATGAAAAGACAGGGGCAAACAACCCATTCAATCTCCCTTTCACCTCCTCATTCCACAAGCTTGAATTCTCAGGTATTCTGATCCATTTAAAGGACCACAAGACTTTTCCATTGGCACTATATTCAGGCAACTGAAACCTATTTATATGGCCTAAGATTTGTTCTCATTCCTAAGTAACAGCTCCTTACTAATGTATCAAGTATTTATCTTAAGTGATAAAAAGTTCCATGTTCAGCCCTATTCGGAAAAGAAAGAGGGCACAATCATGTACAAAAATGTAAAACAAAAACATGATGTGATGCCTTGTCTATAACCATAAAAATGGTGCATAATCCAGTCAAGATCAAACTCATCTGACCCACAGTCAACAGAGCCCATGGGAAATCCCAGCTCTTGTTTTAAAGCCTAAATTTTCAAGGCAAAGTTACTGATAGTCACAGGTACAGAGTAATCAAACAGACACATCAAGAGATAATTTCCTTTAGCTTTTTTCAAAGATTAAAAGGCAGCATTTCTGAAGAATGAAACAGGCACTACCTTTTTATAGATCTATAACTTTATTTTTCACCAGCTTGTTATTTTTCCCTTATCCATGTTTATTTTCTTCCTTATGGAAAAAGAACTCCTAAAGTCCATATAACCATTCTGTGACAACACCTTCTGATGTAATAACAAAGCAATTTACTTGCTCTTAGAACAGTAAGAACCTACTGTATCATCCGAAAAGCCTGTCACACAGAACAAAGACAAGATTCCCATCTTTATGTGAAATGTAATGGTTTCTTCAAGATCAATCCAAGCAATTTTCTACCAAAATAGGCAGCTCCAGCTTTTAGAAACCTATCTGCATTTCAGTCAAGTCTTTTATCCTATGTTTGCATATATCGTCTCGGGTAAATTGGGTGCTCTATCTGACTATGAACTCTTTTTATCACTAAAATAAATCCTGAAATTCACTGTCAGGCATGAACAATTCAAGTACCTTAAGCTTGAAATTAACATGAAGTAGTAAATTAATTTTGTCATTAAAGAAATAATTTTCTCTTGTTGTCTGGTCAGCTTGTATGTAAGTTAAACTGAAGCTAAGACACTAAAGAAGTGACAGTAAATGACTGGGAATGAGAACTGCTTATTTAAAAACTGCTGTGTTATTGAGTTGGCATGTTTTACCACTTTTGTGGCCACTGGAAAAAAATACAGGTATGTGCACTGTAAAGCAAACTGGATCTTACAAAATATCTCTCCATTTGTTACCTCACATCTCATGCACTTTATAATGAAAACTACCCAACCTTTTTTGAGTAAAGCATTGTATGTTACTAACAATGATTCTGAGCAACAAGCTGTTGTGAGAATCTATAGGACCCCATTTTCACATCACTTCAAGTATTTGCTCATACTTAGACCAAAAAGAAGTGGGCATTTCTAGGCAGAGAGATACTGCAGTAAACAGGACCATGTCTGGTGGTTCACTGTGCTTGTCACCTGGCTGAAATCCACCCATGGATTCGAAAAGCCCTTACTTGCAGTTCAGCCTAAAGACTGTCTCTGCAAGCCAACAAAGGTTGGCAGGTGGGCAGTCTGCCAAAAAAATTCAACACAGCACAGAAAAAAAAAAAGTTCAAACTATATATTGGCAAGTCTAATTATTCCACATCTCTGGTGCCATGATCCTGGGATGTCAGATCTTAGTTCTTCCTTTACAAGAAATCTGAGTTTCTGCATCCTCATTCTGGTTTCAATTCCTTGCTCACTTTGTGTGTATGCCAGTTTACTTCCAGGCTCTTCTTGGAAACACAGTAACTCTACCTAGGCTGAAACCTGGATTTGAGGGATACCTCCTTTTGGGAACTTCCTTCCCAAGGCAGAATGGAGAAGCCCATGTTAGGACCAGCTCCCTCTGACCTACAAGGTCTTTTAGCATTTAGTCCTGACTCAAACAGGTCTTAAATCATCAAAAGTTGTAGCCCCAAGATCCAAGGGTCCCCTAGACCCAAGGTTCACAACTCAAGTGCTTGACATCATACTATAAGATGCTCCCCCCTTCCTTCTTGTTGATTTGTGCACTTTAGACTGAAAAAGGCACAAACCAAACATAGAATACCCATTTTAGTGATACAGAAGCCCTACATAGCACACAGAGGAAATCCATGTCAAGAGCTTTGCAACATGAGTGTTGCCAGTCTGCTCCAGAGGAAACTAGGCTTGGCAGTCAGATATTGTCTCGATGGTATCTTTAGTTTTGAAGGCATAGTATGGTGTTTATGTCTACAAACTAATTTCACTCTCCTCTGTAATAATCACACAGCTAAAACTTGGCATCTCATATTAGCTTTTCATTTTCTAAGCCAAATACTTGATTAACCCTACAGTTTTAAACACGCACAAACATGCACATACAAGCTTATAAAAAATTATATGTCTGAAATTGGTTTACACTGAAGCCCAACACACTTTCATTCCTTCAAGAATACTTAGAAGATATTCTTCTGAATGTTTTAAATGGTCAGATTTTTGTTTCCTCCTTTGATTTCCTTCCCTTCCTTTCCACATCTCCA
This sequence comes from Melopsittacus undulatus, assembly GCF_012275295.1. Taxonomy (NCBI): domain Eukaryota; kingdom Metazoa; phylum Chordata; class Aves; order Psittaciformes; family Psittaculidae; genus Melopsittacus; species Melopsittacus undulatus. The sequence continues at coordinate 50,156,086 of NC_047530.1, forward strand.
AGCCCTTCTTCTCTTTAGGAAAAACACAATAATAAGATGACAGAGGTTCTTTTGCTTTCATATTTTCTCTTGTACTTTTGAGTTTATACCCTGTTACATTTTTGCTCAGCGTTGGCATAGTGGAGTTTCATGTGGCACAGAAGGAGTTTCACTTTCTTTTTGAAAGTTCTGATAAGTGGCAAATAGAAAAATCAATAAAGGAACAATCCTAAATGTAAGTAATTTTAGAATAATTGATGGAAAAGGGTTTAAAAAACCTTTTATAATAGAATTAAAGTAACTGCATTTTATTTTTTTTTAAACTGGAACTAACTCTGTTTTCAGTCAAGAACAGCCTGTACTACTTTTTCTTTCACCTCTGTGGGTCTGCTGCCTAAGAGATGTATGTGTTTGGTTGTCATACAACTCTGCAATATTGGCAGCTGTGGAGGTCAGATCCCAGCTACAGGACATCTTCAGTCTGCCCACCAGTTGTGGCAGCTCACATTTGGTGTCATGTGGCTATCCACGTATGTGATGAGAACAGATTCCAGCACTACCATGCATGCCTTTAACCAGGCTGTATAGCTCACCATTTGTTTGTACAGGAGGAAGCATTAGGTGGTGTGGGCAGCACTTACTTCCTGCACAGCTGCTCCTTGTCTGGTAATGGAGCCAAATAACAACAACTGTGAACGTGGACTGTGCCAACAGAATGCAAGTGACCCACCTCTGGTGATGTCTTTTTGTTCATTTGTTTTTGCAGGGATCTGGTGTATAGTCAGTGTTACCATAAAGGAGTACAGCTTGCCACTGGCCATGGATGCAGACAAGCTGACTTACTGACCCCATAGGCTCTGAGTGCTGACACCAGCCATGCAGAATTGAATTTTGTAGTCTCCCAAAAGATTTTCACCTTCCTGTTAACCCTGACTGAGGGGGACTTTTTATTGGTGGGCATGCCCAAGGGTATTGACATCAAGATTCTTACTGACTGCTTGGATAGAGTTTCTAAAGGCATCACAAAGGTGAAGCCTTTGCTACTTTGGCATAAATAAGAAAGGGTCCTATTACTGACTTTCCCAAGGCCTCTGTCTCTTAAATTCAAGTCAATACTTCAAGGAGATGGTTTTATATAGTGGTTAAAAAAAACCCCAAAGATGTTTGGGTATTCTTTTTTGTGGCCACAGATGTCTACTTCCTGTATTACATTTTATATGTTGTCAGGAACACAAACTCTTAAACACTGAACTGGAAGCTTGATTTGAAGTACAAGGAAAACATCTGGAAAACATTAACTATTATGTCTGAAGTCTGGTGGGCTCATCACCTTCTCTAACTATACCATCTGATCCCGTGAAAGGTAACAATTTCTCTAAGCAGGTATTTTCTCCGATGTATCTCAGTGCAGACTGTTATTGCTGATACTCCCCCCCTTGCTACCAGGAAGAGGCTGGATGGACATAAAAAAATGTAGCCTGACTTGCATTCCTCTTTCACTGTATCAGACTGTGCTGCAAGAGACAGACAGTGTGGGTAATAAAACCATGTAAGTAGCTATGAGAAGTGAAGGAGAGGTGGGGTAGAGGGAAGAAAATACAGGCTGTTTTTTTTATCAGTCCATCTAGTGAGTGGCATCAGATAAATATAATCACTAACACAGAGACTTGTTGAGTTGGAACATCACCCAGACTTGGGTTTTGGCAGCAGTACAGGAAGAAGTCAGATTGTCTAACTCAGTAACTTCGAATAGATTGCTATTTCTCTGGTTATTAATTGGCATCTGAGAGCTGCTAAATCAGTAAATTGTTAGCATATCTGGAACTCAGCAAGCTTGACTTGCTCATCCAGTTACTGTTGCACGTGCTTTTACATCCACTTTAGCAAGGAAGGGGATCTGAACCAGGAACTCCTATAAACAATTTTTCTTTGAAATCAGATTAGCAAGTCAGAAATGCCAAGTGATAAGAGAAGACTTTCCTTCGCAGACTTCCTTCAGCAGTCCTCAGTCAATGGCATCAGGAGGACACAAGCCTTCTCATTCACCTACACAGGTAGAAAAGTTGATTTACTGTCATCACAAAAGGCATCATCACTTCAGCAAGATATGGAACATAATTAGAGATGTATTAAAATGAGACATATCTTCCATATTTTAAAAAAAGAAAAGAAAAGGGTATAATATGCTTGGGGGAAATACTCACTTCAAATCTGGATGGAAAAAATTTGGTGAAAATATATGGGGAAGAGAATCAACCTGCAATGTCTTTTCTTGCTGGTTTTGACATTAAGGTTCTTTGCAGGCAAATGTGAGCCTTCCAAGAAAGCAGATGGGAAGCTGCTTCTTTTGCCTTCGGGTGGGAAAGTGAAAGAAGAGGAGAGTTGTTTAATTTCTGCAGCAGACTGGTTGCTAGAAAGATCTTTCTAACAAAATTATCCTGAAATCTAACATAATGCTCCTGACTAGTTCTTCTAGTGGCAGCCCTTATGTTGTTAGGAATCTAGCAACTTAAGAGATGCTCAGCAGGAGACTCAGAGAGTCCCGTGCTTTGAGGGGTGGTATGCTGTACACTGGCATCACACCTACAAAACATACCTTTAGAAGAGCCAGATAGATACACTGAAGCCTGTGGTTCCCCATCAGGCAAGATGTACTGAGGAAGGAGTATTTGGTGAACACACGGGATGGCAGTATCTCTTCTAAAATTAAGAGTTTATCTTTTCTTGTGTTCCTCTATGATGATACTAGCCCATCTCAGACTCAATATCCTTTGTGGGTGGCTGGAGCTCCAGGATGAAAAGACAGAGTGAAAGAAAACAAGAGGATAGTAAAAGCAATTTAGGAACCTGTAGATATCCAAACTACTCCCAACTAAAGAGAGTGCTGTCCAACCTAAGAATTTTCATCATTATGCCTGCTTTTTTCATCATTCCCCACAAAGTTACCTTTACAAATATCTTCAAACCATTGCCATTACAAAAACAATACTGCTGCATTTTTAACTTCTCTATATAGCAAAAATGTGGAAATAGTAATTTCAAAATGTAGGCTATTTCTACTATACACAGCACATCAAATCCTTTATCATCTATAAACCTGGATGGGTTATTTTACAAAAAGCAGTTCACAGAAGGGATTCCACATGTATTCTGGTTTGCATTGATTAACAAAACTTCTCACACCTTGCCCATAGTATCCTGCCTAAAATGGAATCGGGAATTACACAGAAGAGCTGAAGAGTGTGAAATGCACTTAAGTGTGTCTCTTAAAATCAGCACTTAGTTTCTTGGTACTTCTCTATTAACATTGGAGAGGAACACCCTCATGAGGTCATTCAGGCCATGAAAAGTCTGACTGGAACATGTAGTATAGCTACACCAGAAGTGACCACTCTATAGCAAACACCATTAAAGCAGCATTCAGAAGCAGCTTCTGACACCTGACCCAAGAAGATCAGATCCTTTGACTTGATAAATTTTAATTCAAAAGAAGAAAACACATTACAGTGTAGAGAAAATTGAGCTAAGCCCTGTACATACAGTATTTTCATGTACAACTCTAGTCAGGGCTATGATCTGTCATCAGTGTGGTGGGTCATTACTCACAGGTATGGTACTTCTGTCAATATTTGTTGAAGTCTGCAAGTAAGTGGATTAACTGCATGTATATGTCTCTATAATGGTTTGCATGTTAAATTTGTTTTTATCAGATCACAAAGGGTGTGACACGAATTTGACTACATTCATTTCAAAGAGCTAAGCTCCTTTCTCACCCTGGTGATCTACCACAAACTTTTCACAGTAATATCAACTTCCAGGACAGACACAAGATCAAAAGACATAAAATAAGACAGAACAGGAAAAAATTCTACTTCTAATTCCACCATGCTTTCTATTTACTGTATGAATTTTCTTACAGCAGTGGTTCCTACTATAAAGTGAGCAGAGCGTTAAGGGGAAAGTATCACAGGGCTGAACAGAGGATTACACATTTTTCTGTCATGCCTGGAAAACAACCTGTAGCACTTTACCTTACTAAGCTGTCATGGAAGCCAAGATAGTATTGAGTCGTTAAATCAGTATCTTCTAGTCAATGGGAGAACTTAGGTTCCTTTGAGGTTCGTGATTTAACATTCACCTCCTTTTTCAGACAGTAAATGGTGGGGTTTCCTTACTTCAAAGGAAATAGGCATTTGCATTCATATTCTAGTGCAAGCATGGTATATACCACTGCCTTAACTAAAGTAAGCTGTGTTAAGACTCTGTTAATGTAAGAAGTTACTGTCACAAAACTTTTGGACTAGGAAGAAAAAGGAGAAGTCCTGTTTGGAGATATCTTGAGATTGAGGAAGCCAGGAAAAGAGAGGAAAAATATGTCATGTGTACAATTGTGACATATATTACATATGGAGAGCTCTAAATAATTTCCTGTGTGCTATGTTCTGAAATATTCAAATACCTTTTTTTTTTTTTTTTTTTTCAGAAATGAGAAATATGCTGTGCAACTGGGCTCCAGAAAAGAACATAAACTTAAAATGAAAGGCTTATGCCCAGGAATGACTAGCTGAATATTAGTCTCAAGACGTAAGAAATCTTTATTGTTATTGTTTGCTGTTAGCCAAAGATCAGTGATTCTAGAATACTTAAAGATATGTAATTGCTTAAGTATTAGTAATCCACCAAACTTTAGAAATTAATCAAATCCTCCCTAACAATAGAACTTTTCCTCTATAGTGTGGAAAAGATGGAGTAGGATATCAATAAGGACAGGAAACTCGGGAAATTATGCAAAATAGTGGCTGTAGCCACACAAGGAAATCTTCAGTCCCTCCTGAACTCCACCTCACTTATGTAAGGACAAAGAACAAGCTACCTTGATTGCTCTTCTGCAACATTCATATCTATTCAGAGAACAAGCTGGACTAGGGAGGAACTAAATTTAATACTATCCGTGTGTAATCAGCATTACAGAGTTTTAGCAAGCAAGTATTTAAAATTACAATGACAATTTTAAAAACTCACATATTGTTACTCTTTTTTACCTGATTTGAACTCTGCTCTCCTCCTGTTGCTATTTCAGATTACCACCCAGCAAGAGATTTTCAGCAATTTATTCAGAGCATCTCCAAAAGATTTTCACCTGTTTGCCACAAATGCAAAGCATCATGCTAGTAAAACACATGTTCACAACTCCTTAAACAACCTTGCATTTTCATCGTAGCTTTTGAATCACTTTTTTAATCTGACATCCTAACTATATGTTTAAAGACTTACCACTGAATCCCACTACACTTAAAAAACCCTTAGCATCTTTTCTGTTACCTCAAATCACACCACTTTTCCCACCCCAGTGTAAAAGCAGCTAGTTCTTATTCCTTCTGACCCAGTCACTCCTTCCTTCCTCCCTTTCATCTCTTGGCTATCTTCCCCTCAGCCCAACATTCTCTCTGCTCCACTGACCTCTGCAAACTCACCACAGTGGAAATACCTGGAAGCCTGAAGTAAACCTCCCACGCTGCACTAAGAAGACCAAAAGTGTTTATAATGAGGTGGTTTTCTGCTCTAAATCTCATCTTTCCTATTGACACAGCAAACTTGTTGGGAACTGTTGATCTGTGTAGCACTGTCAAATCTGCTTGACTTGGGTGCTGAAGCAGCAATAAACAGTGGCTTTTGCGTAAGCACTGATTGACAGCCTCTGCCATTAGCACTGTGATACAGTGCACCATCTTGAAGGAAGTCCTCGTAGACCTCCTTTGTTCACTGAAGAGCTGTTTCTACAAATGGTACATGTCTTGTCTAGATCAGGTCTGTCATGACAGAGAAAAAAAGAAGGCAAAACATTAGCTGTGGGTGACTGACTGAACACAAATAACTGGAGGGTAAATAAGTTTAAAATGCATCTCATTTCCTTCCTTGACCTAGTCCCACCCTTAACTGTAACATCTTGGAGATAAATGTTCAGAGGGGCAGACATTTTTTCTGCAGAGTATTTCCATTTTATGTGGTGTTTCATGAGTTTCTCCTTTTATGAGCATTTTATGCAATGCCATGGGTCTGGCAGAATGGGCTCTGGCAGGGTGCTTTGGCATTTCAGTCCTGTACTTGCTTCTGCCAATTGAAGGAATACCTTCGAGAGAAACAGGTATGTAGTGGCTGAACAGATCAGCTGATTTCACACACAAATCCACATTCATTGGACCTGGATAAATATTAGCAGTAATTCCTTGCTGATATTTACTCAAAAAGTTGTTCTCTGTATATGTTTCACAGAACAGCTGCACTGTACTCTGCTTCCACACTTTCTAGCATTTATACTTGCTTTTAACTAAGACCGCTTACCCATACACTATTACATGCCATCACAGCCTGTTCTTCTGTCTGTTTGGTTCACTGGTTGCAAGACCTTTGTGGCAGAGAGAAATATTTTGTTCTATAACTACACATCATGACATCATACCACCTTCCATGGCAACTTACTCAAGACTGGCTGTAGGTCATCCAACTCCTCCATTTTTCTCAGTTCATTGTTCCTGTACGGGGCCATCTTCCCTCAGTTCCCAACACCTCATTTTTACTCAGTAATGGTCTGAACAATGTAATATATATTGACATTTTTCTGCCATGAATATGGAATATGCAAAGCCTAGTTTGTAACCAGACATAAGAGAAAAGTGTGGTCCAGAATCAAATTTTCTTGGCCTTTTGGAAGAGGCTAAGTTATGGTCTCAGTGTTAATATGAGGGTGTACATCTGAACTGCCACAGTGAAGAACAGAGAATCCTAGTTTAGCATCACTCTCAAAGGCTAGCTCTAGTGGCTAGAGGACCAGACTCATAATTAAATGGACAGAACTAGATTTAAGTAGAAGAGGGCTGCTTTACAGTACCCAAGAATTTACCTCCCTTAATTTTTGGTAATACAGTAGATATTTTCCAGTCAGGTGCTTTCAAACAATGGCTTTCTATGAAATTTGATGTATTTATTCAAATTAATGAAAAATTTTCAGGTGTTTTGGGGCAATTTGCACCAGGACAGTATTTACAAGACTGCAGGACTGACACAGGTGTAAGAATATCACATGCTATTTTCATTGGCTTAAATTTAATTTTCATGGACAGACAGCAAAGAATATATACACTGCTACAATCCTGTTTTAACCTACAGGGCTCAAGTGTAAGACTGAGGTGTAGCACAACCTTTGTTCTGAAACCTCATTTAAAGGATTAATATGATCACATATTAGAAATACAGGTCTTTTTATAGGTAGAGTTCACATCCACTGAATTTGGGATAAAGGAAAGATCCATATCCATCTGAGTTAAAAATTGTCTATACACTGCTATAATAATCATTCCACTCTACAGAGCAGGGTAAATGCAAACCTAGTTCTACATGCTTGTAAATCAAGTGAGTGGATTTATGCCCATTTATAAAAAATTAGAGCTGGCCAATAGTTACTCCACCAGGTCTATCTTGCAAGTTTAACTGTTTACCTCAAATCCTAGTTTGGCTTACTTCATACTTTTTCCTTTAAAAGAGACTTTTCCAGTCTTTCCAGAGTACACATATAAGTTATAATTCTCTTATTTTTTTTAAGTATTACATTATTACACAATTAAAAATACATGTTAAATATTGCCAACAGGATTTCCAATAACCCATCTGTAAAAATTCAGCAATGGTCACACATAGGGCAGCTTTTCAAGGCTATTGTCTCTTGCCTTACTGGTTGCAGAGTTAATGCAGTGGTCAGATAGCTCTGGAAGGCTGGTATCAAAGGGGATATTAAATGAGATCAGCATATGTCACAGGAAACCATTTCACAGAGAAGACAAAGGGTCTGAGAAAGCCAGTGTTAGCTGGTCCATGACACTGCCTTCCTTGTTTCAGTTAGTCAAAGGTCAATAATCAAACAGCAAATGAAACTAGAAACTTTTAGTTCTGCAAAAAGTTTTACTTCCATCCCACAGTTTGCATGAAAAATTGCATTTCCATGCAATGCATTTCCATGCTTTCATATGAAAACAGCACTTCTCCAGGGGTCTGTGTGTTCCCTTTACCTTATTTGAGACCAAGATGATTTTCTTCACATCCAGCAAGAGACCTCTATGACTTATGTGCCTTCAAGCTGCCTTTTTTGTTGTCTCACCTTCTGGGAGAGTAGAGCTCTCCTTCCTATCTTTTGCACTACTGGTTGCTACATGCAGCAAAAAAATGAGGTGCCTTGTAATAAGCATTAAGCATCTGTGTTCTTAATTGAGTGGAGAGACACAGCACTTTCAGACAATTCATATTTTGCTTTGGAAACCTCTGCTGGGGTCTTCTGCTTCTTTTGAGTTAGATCTTACTGATGAATCTTCCCTCTCAAACAGCATTAAGCATGACTCTCCTATGTAACAGGATTATGCTGTAGAAAGCACAACTTCCGCCCATTTTCTTAATATGAGGATCATGTTAGAAATGTAATCTACATTTTTTTCATTATAAGGTAGGTGTTATTTTCTGTACTTACCAAAAGCCACTTCCTAAATGGCACCTTGTATATGGAAACTTAAACAAATAAGAGCAGACAAATATTCTGTAACTCCCAAAGATGGCAGATACAAATAGGTCATCTGGAAGTTGTTAACTGAAACAAATAATTGACAGAATAAGCACCTCTAACCACAACTGTCTATCATTAAGTTCATGTGAATGCAGAATTTCCTCTTTAAGTGGTATTTGAAAATGAAATTAATTATGGTGAGGCAAGTCAGAAACTTCCTCTGTCATTTCCTTGCCCTACCAACTAGAAAAATTACCTGTTGCCCCTTTGTGCCACAAAATGAGTCTGTTTCATCAGAACCTCCCAGTTCCAAGTCCATCAGGATAATCATTCTGTTCTCACATGAGCTTTACTCCTTGAATCTCTACTTCACTCCTTGCCAGTTCAGAAAAGCAGCTAAAGAGAGATTCTGCCTTTCCTCAGTTGCAGAGAGTTTTGCTGCCTGCTAGGAGACATGGTTAGGACTCATCAGCCAAATCTCTACTAAACCAGTGGGAAAAGGGACTTGGAATATGGCTTGATTTGGATGGAATTTCACTGGGAGTGCACCAGAGTGTTTCCAAAATTTAAAGTACTACTTTTCTAAGTAACAAAAATGAACAATCTTATCAACAGGAAGTCGCACACTGCAGGTGTTATATGTTCTAAAACATCCAGATAAACAATCAGAAGTCACACATAATTATCCTTATCACCTAAGGACAATTACACAGATGTTTGATGTAATTAATTACAAAGACTGCAGTGTCAATATATGTCATTATGTCTGCTGTAGATTTTACCACAGATAAAGACAGAATAAAATTTGCAATCCAGGGTTTAAACCCACCCTGGTGTTTTGGTTCAAAATGGAGCTAAATTTACTGACTGAAATGTGTTGATCTTTAAGTGAATGTAATTATGGAAAGAACCTGCCTCATGTACAGTGGCAAGACAGATTTCTGAGGACTCTACTGTTACTGCATCATAGCTATCAATCAAAACATGCCCCTTCAGATGTCTTGCTCCCTGCTTAGTCAGTTAAGGATGCAGGTCGTGTTGTTCAGGGTCCTGTCCAAGGACCTGTGACAGACAAAGTAACATTTATATCTTCTAATTTGTCAAAGATGCCACCTGAACCCCTCATAAGTCATACGTAAACCGGCATGCTTTGTGTATATGCTGTCTGAGTGTGGCATTCAGCTCACTATATTATTTAAACTCCTTATTGATTCACAACACCCACAAAGAATAAATGATCTGTCTAGTAACATTAGATTGATCAGGAGATGTCTTCAGGTAAAACTGTAATTTTGGTTTTTGCAGTCATTGCAGAAGCAAAAATATTAAACCTTGTAATGCTTGACATGTGAAATTTTGGCTGAAAAAGAATTTCAAATTTGTAACCTGTATGGTTATGGGCTGTAGGACTGTTATCAAAAGAGAGCCTGGCATTTATCTGGAATAAAAATTACATGGAAGTTCTGTACTTTGTTCTTACTGAACAGGAGAAATTTCAGATACCTGTCTGCACAGCATAGTTTAGTATTAAATGTAGATTTCTGCATGGAAACCAACCAACAAATGGTATTCTCTACTGTTGTTCTCCTAGACAATGGTTTGAACAGGCTAGTCTGTTTTCACAGATGCCTGGCTCAAAGTTACTCATTTAGTATTTTGGCATCAGACGGAGTAACTGTTTGGCAGTGCTGTGCATTGTCTTTGACTGGGTACTGTAATTGCTAAGTATTTTGTTAAAAATACTGTCTTGGTAAGAATCTGTTCTTTAATAGAAAATACTGCCATATTCAAACTCATGGATTTTGCACTAATAACGAACAGAATGAGAAATTACCAAGACAGGAATCCTACAAATTAATAATCCATTAAACTAACATAGTAAATTATTATTATATATTATACTAATACCACAAATCATTCTAGTTATTTGCATGAACATGTAAATTTGTATCTGTTCTGGACATAACTCCATTCAGTATTTCTTTCATGCTTTGGAAATCAGATTTCTTGATGATACCAACCTTGGATCAGCATAAAAATTATCCTGATAAACTGGAAAAATAACCCAAATTAAAAAAACAAAAATGAAAACAAAAAAAACCCCAACTATTTGAGGTGTTGATTTTGGGTTGACAAAAGTAATTTAGGAATTGCAGCAGAAATTAAATGCCCAAAGCCAGCCAGGAAAGTGGCATACAGTTTGCTGTAATTTCCAGTTAGTATGTTAGTAAAATAGCATCATATTACTTCCATTCAGTTATTCTCAGTTTACCATTAAGTCAGTTTGAAACTCTTATGCTTCCAGAGGACTGCTGCACAAGGATGCTCTGGATGATTTCTAATAAGGTTGAAGCTGCCAGGCTCATTAGAAAAAAATCTCAAATCAGACTTCAATCTGTAACTACCAGTGGTTCTTAGAATGATTACATTTCCTGCTAGCGGTGTCAGAGGGTTGGGAACCCCCATTAGGTTTATGGGTATCCTCAAATAAAGCAGTCAAGGATATACTAATGAGGCCTAAAGTGTTAACATGAGGAGTAATTGCCAGTAAGCTGAATAACTGCATTCATTGTAAGGGTAAACCTTCTCTGTAAGCTCAGAGATGTTAATTGCAGATTACAGTAGTGACACATAAAGGAAGAAGTCTGTTCATAACACCTCCAGCTCAGCATAGGCCCTCTCAATTACATTTCCAGAAGGTGCTCTTCTAGCTCACCTTGGGCAGTGTTGCAATGCACTTGAGAAAAAGTGTGCTGTAAGCAAATCTCTTTTGTGGCTGTGGCCACTGTAAGATGCAACATCACCATTCTGCAAGACACTACTAGCAACTATAATTCCTTCTACTTCTTCTTTATGTCCCAAAATTCCCATGAGAGGGACATAAGAAAATTCTCTGCACCCCTGCCAGGACACAACCTGTGGCAGCACTTCCATCAAAGAGAGTATTAATCCTTCGTGGTTATTGGAATGAAGAGAAAAAATCAATGTAGAGGAGATATTTATCTGGAGCTTTTCCTCCAATTCTGTGTATCACACCATTTCTTCCTGGTTTGCATAGGTGCATGTCAAGAAGGCTGCCAACAATAGCATTGTTTCAGGCTTCCAGTATTTCAACAAATAGTGTTTTCATACTATGAAATATGACTCTGATATTTAAGTGCCTTGTTTTCAGGGGATGGCAAAGGGAATAGCAATTGAACTTCTGCAGCCAGAGTGGGCACTTAAGATCAGCATGAATGCCATAGCTCTGCCCCTCACCCCTTCTTAGCACTTAGCCTGCCATCCTGTTATTAAATACTAAGCTTTGTTATACACTGCCCTAGACAGTGGCTGAGCTTGTTGTGTATTTAAGATTTTAATGGGATTTGTCTTGGCTAATCTTATATGTTGGAACTGTACAGTGTAAAAGTGTCATTGCTCTTTATACAGGGAAAGTGTCCTTAGACCCATTTATTTACTATTCATTTACTATTCTCACTCTGACTAGGTTTCTCAGAGTTTTTACCCTATCCCTTTATTTACTAAGGTGGGAACCAGTAAAAATCCATCCATTCTGTGGCTGTGATTTTTAAACTTCTAAGCTACAAGACAACTGCATACCTATTTTCACTAACCGCACACATGCAAACACAAGACAGGCTGAGAAAGTTGGGGCTGTTCAGCCTGGAGAAGAGAAGGCTGCGTGGAGACCTCATAGCAGCTTTCCAGTATCTGAAGAAGGACCTATATGGATGCTGGGGAGGGACTCTTCATTAGGGACTGTAGTGACAGGACAGGGGTAATGGGTTCAAACTTAAACAGGGAAGTTTAGATTGGATATAAGGAAGAAGTTCTTTACTGTAATGGTGGTGAGGCACTGGAATGGGTTGTCCAGGGAAGCTGTGAATGCTCCATCCCTGGCAGTGTTCAAGGCAAGGCTGGACAGAGCCTTGGGTGTTATGGTTTAGTGTGAGGTGTCCCTGCCCATGGCAGGGGGGTTGGAACTAGATGATCATAAGGCCCTTTCCAACACTAACTATTCTATGATTCTATGATTCTATATTCCAAGTTCATGGAATTTTCCCCTAGCTTCTCTAGTGGAAAAGTAGATTGTCAAAAGAGATTGCTTATCAAGGTGAATCATCTTCCAGGACCACCAAATTCAGTGAATTGCACAGCACACAGATAATCATTACTTCCTGCAGACTTGGAGGCAAGCTGAGCAAAGGTTTTGCTTTTGTCTTTGAGAACAGCAAAGTAAATTTTGTGGATAACCTCAAAGAAATCCTTCAGTGGGCAAAGTTTTACTGACTATCAGGAGATTTTATAGGTTAGATACACTGAAACCTCTTTCTACTACTTAAGAATCTAAGCTATTATAATGTTGCATGAGAGAATATGTACAAAATTTGCATTATGAACTCTTAGTAATGCTTCTAAGTTAACCTTGGAACCACTAGAGGGGAAAGTGATTGCAGTAAGAAAATATATTGTATTTCCTCAGCTAGCTCGGTCAGCACAAATACAATGAATTAATGTGAGCCATTAACAGCTGGTTCAAATGGGGGTCTAGCTTGATGGAGCTTTGACCCATAACACACATAAATAATTGAGTAATTACCAAGTGTTACATAAATTGTAAGATAAAATACAAAATCATTTAAGCTTTTTGGTACACAGCAGTTACAGCAAAGTTGAAATACACCACAAAGCCTATACTCCAGTAAGCTAAAGTGACCATTGTACAGCTCCAACACGCTCACAACATCCCTGGTTACATGCAACCCAAGCAACTCCTAACACACTGAATGGCTTTTCTCACTTTCTTAACCTACAGGCAGTATTTTGTCTCAATCTGATCCATCCTCACTTGCTGTGGGACAAAACTGGACTGACTTCTTGGGATCTGAAACCCTCCACGAAAAACAAGGCAGTCAAAACTCTTTTAGCCAGATTTTAACATCTATCTTTTGGTAAATTGACTTAGTGCTCAGCTGGGCAATGCTTCAGCTGCTGAAGTATGCATGCTTCCTCCACTTGACTCTTCTCTTAGAAAAATAAGACTGTCATTTAGCAATGTTGACTATATAACAATCAGAACACCTTATAGACAGATACTGACAATTCTCCGTCACCTGGAATTTCTGAGCCAAGAAGGGATGTTTGCCCAAATTATTTACCTTAAATCAAATGTAAATTGGTAAATCACATGAAAAACTTACAGGATAAAAAGTGTATGAGAGTGTAATCTGGGTTATGGAGGAGGTTTGGTTCAACAAAAATGATCACAGTGATCTCTGATGGCTTTAAATCTTTGAGTCTTGAATGTACTAAAAGTTGCTTAGACTATCATTGAAAGAGCATTGAACTTACATGAAAGTTCACTTCCACACAGCTCAACTGAGTTATGCTGAACTACTTGGAAAGTACACTGGCATAAGAGACTTGAGTTTCCCGGAGCCTTGAATTCAATCCAAAGCGCTCCCCACCTGTTTGCAAGAATGATTCAGAGAGAACAAATGAGCATACAAAGGAGTTCCAAAACTGCAGGATCCACACCACAAAAGCAAACTTACTTTTCCTGTTTCTCTTCTTATTGGACAGAAACAGAAAATGGAGATGGACAGCCTTCTGGGTTGTCATTGTTTCAGAAAACTTAAGAGTACACTGCCATGAAACACGTCAAATTTTTATATTTTTATCAAAGAATTGCAGTAGACTAATTAATAGTTCATTCTTATAAAGACAAGAAAAATGTCTTCTCGTTTAATGACAACATTTTCTCCATGAAAAATGCTATTGCATTGATAAGGCTAATAACAGAAGACAACCCTTTGTGTCAATATTAACCTGAGATAAACTTCAATAAGAAACCCTACTTCACTTTCAGTTTCATAAAAAGTCAGCCTTTTGCAGAAATGTGTTTTGCAGCCATTTCCATCATCATGTAATTAAGGACAAACTTTCTTCAGATCTTTTCAGCGTCCACTGCATAGGTTGTAAGATTGTCAATTCAGATCTGCATTTGATGCATTCATTACTGTATATCTTACTTGCTCTAATGCAGTGTTTTCTATCTGTAGTGTCCAAAACACTTTTCAGAAACAGTAACAATGTTCTTATTTTATTGAGGGGAATGGATAAGTGTTTGGCTTAGTTTGAGTATACAGTCAAAAGACATTCTAACACAAATTACTCATGTTCTATCAGATACCATATTGTCAAAAGGAGGAAAAAAGAAGACATAAAGAACTGATAGATGAGTGTTCCCCTAAAGTGAGTTGTGGGGCAATATAAGCAACAGATAAATGTGCTTTGTTGTACTGTACAGAAGGAATCATGGCTCTTCTACTCTGTACCTGTAAGAAGGCTTCAGCCCACAGGCATATATCAGAACTAACCCCATACAGGATAAGTAAGTAAGTCTTAAGATAACATAATGTAGGACAAAAGTATCAGGAAGATAAAATTTGACCAAAAAAATCCATGTATTCTACCTTACCACAATGATGTCTGTATCAAGAGACAGATGAGATACAAAAAAATTCAAGTGTTTGAAAAACTATACAAGCAAATGAAAATTCAAATCTAACTTCTAGAAATTAAATACCAATTTTATTTTGAAACCTAGGTGAATTTGCACTGTTCAGGGAATCTATAAATATAATTATTTTGATTTCTAGGGTGATCATAAACAGTTTATAATTTAGTTTTATTTTCTGAATCAGCAGCTCCCCAAAATCTGCTTCAGAACTGATGTCTATGTGGGATTTCCCCTCTTCACTTTATTATTAATAATGCAGACTCTGCCTTCATTCAGTCATAAATATTGTTAACATGGGAAGAAGCTGCAGAGTTATATGTACTCTATCAAAATTAGACAATGGTTACAGCAATCACTACCAGTTTAGAACATCATACTCTCTACTGGAGACTGACAGTTGAATGGCCATTGATACAATTTGCCTTATTATGACAATAAAAAGGAGCAGAATCATCTTCTACTCATCCATAACTCTGGCAATCATTTCAGATGAAGGGGAAAAATTTCAGCAATACAGTTCTTATGCATTAAACATGGACATGCAACACCAGTTTTCAGTTATTTGCAGCAACTGATGAAAGCAGATAAGGATTTTCATAGTTTTCAGATCAATAAAGTTGAAAACTGACTATAAAAGAGGTCAACAGACAATTCATCCACTGACATATTGAATGTTCAATACAGTACAAATCTAGCTGCTCAAGTCTGACAGCATTCTTGTTTTATATCACACTTTGGCATTCCAAAATGATAAGGAGGCTGACAGCTCAGCTTAGCAAACCATGCAGGCCAATTAGTAACCTCCAGGATGCATAGAGTATATATCTAAAGCCCACACTTTCTGATAACTTACAACAGAGCTCAGAGAAATGGGAATTTCTCATGAGAAGATCTCCTCTACCCATTCATACTCAACAAGTAAACATTATTTATGTAATGAGTATGAGCTAACTGAAATCGTAACCTGCCATCTTTGTGTGTATGCAGTATTGCACAATCTCTAAGTATATGATTGGGTGCTGCTGCTCTCCACTGGGTTTCTATTTCACTGGGTGCACATTAAGCACCTGCTGTAAGGAAGGTGAACCCGGATTTGAGGCTGAAATAGAGCATGTTGTGAGTGTAAGAATTTGGCTGTTGTGGATTGAATGTGGAACTTAGATACCACCATGTTGAAATGGATTCAGTTTCTCCTTCAATTTGAATAGTTCTTTTTTGATCGTGTGCATATCTTTTTAAACTACAATTTCCACAGTCCTTTATTTGTTTTCTTTTAGATGCTGTGCTGGATACTTCAGCATCTCAGTTGCTGTGGGACATTCACAGTTCTACCTGAAGTCTACTCTCTAAACGTGCACACTACAAAAATAAAACTCAGTACTTTGAAAAATCAATCCAAAGAGTGTCAAGTCTGTTCACCCCAAATTTTGGGATACCCATAACTTTTCTATGTCTCATCTAGCAACATGTAAAACAAAGATAATAAATCCTAAGTATTTCAGAACATATTTTCAAGAACAATACGTTGCTATGGATGAACTTCTCAGGTACTTCACTGATGGACACCACAAAAAAGTGATTGAGTCTATGTTCAGAGTAAGGTTTGAATAACACATGGTAACAAAGTGCTAGGACATGTAGTTAAAAATAGCTGAATGTGATATAACAGAAGCTTTAATTATTATAATGAATGGCAATATCTAAATTGGAATACTAAAGAGGTCTCTGCTATACCGCAGCTATAAATATAATTAATTTCTCAGAGTCTTGAATATACATGGACTAAAGAATTTTGTTTCCTTCTCTATGTTTGTCTAATTTACATGCATTTGATTATATCTTCCATGCACTTTTTGCATAAAGAAAGTTTGCTACAGATTTAAACTAAGAGTATATTTGCAAGCATCCAATGGAGGAAGAACAGTAGAGCTTCCACTAGTAATAGGACTTCTGATAAAACTCTCTAGTGGTAGTAATATGTCCACTTCTTACACAGTCTGTTGTTTATACTATTACAAATGTACATGAGTGTCATTCAACAGAGTTATGTTCACCAGAGCATTCTAACGTAGATATTTTTGAGGTTGTGCATCACTATTTAACTTCAAAGGTTTAGATGTACTGCCGCCTCAGCACTCAATTTCACCCATTTTTCTACTAGTTGTACCATTTATTTCTCTGAGCCTGCAAAAAATAATTTCTTCTAAAGACTAGCTTTTGATTTTGGGGCACTACAGAACTACAAAAGAGAGTCCAGCTTTCAGCTTGCTTTAGGCAATGTTGCTATGATCATATGGCACAGTAGAGCCCTGGGCAGGGATTGTCAGCTCTGATCCCAAACACAATGTTGCAGTTTCAGTGCTTCAGAGAAAGGCAAATTCTCTCAGGTGCAGTTTCATATCAATGCCATAACACTATTTCCTATTATAAATTTACCTTGGCTGTTGCTAGCAGAGGGATCTCTGCAACATACACCACTGCACAATGTAAATATGTCCTCAACTACCTGTGAGCACATCAGGTTTTTTAGTCTATAATACCATTTGCAAATACTAGTATGCACAGCTGTGGTGTCTGTGTTTACAAGCTACAAAGAAAGAGGCTTAAGTGTTTATCCCCTTTATAAACAAAGATATCCTGGACATATTTAGACAAAACAGAAACTTTTCTCTGGATCCCATGTTCATCCGCTTTATGGTAAAGGATGCAAATTATTTTTTCTGCAGAACTTACTCTGACTATTGCACAGCTCTTTCTGGTAAAATTGTCTTTAAGATTTCCTGGTTTATGTATTTGCTTGTTGCAGAACTTAAATTTGAAGTGACTAAAGGAGGAAGATGTTGAAAAGAGCAAAGACAGTATCATCAAGCTGCTTGGGTGCCAGAAAGTTCCTTTGTGATGCCAGTTAAAAAATTTATATCAAATTATAATCATGGTTTTTAACTGTGCATTCTTCATTTTCTGGACAATCAGCTTGAAACAGTGACTGAATCTGCAGAAGTGCTGAACAGTTACTGCCAAAACCAATGAGAATCACACTCTGAATATTGAATTTGAATACTGAATTTGGAACTACATGTAATGCCAAATACTCTGAAAAAAAAACCCCAAACCAACAGATCCCAAGCTGTCTTCAACTGGGTATGTCAGGAAGAAGAATGACACTGAAGGAAGGAGAGGAAGAGAAGAATGCAAAGCAACACTGACTGCAGGTAAATCTGAAACAAAGAAACAGTAATGATATAGACGGCAGAAGCAGCCAGTCATGAGAAGGGTTATTTCATATGCAAAAATCCTGGGGTTCCATATGCAAAAACATCCAGAAATTTGGCACTGAAGTGGAAGAAAAGGTATGAAGGAAGGTATGGGCTAAAACAACACTGTGCGATGTCTGAATGTTTTATTACAGGGAAAACCCCTCATAACAGTGCAGGGTTACTCTGAGAACTTGTGGTAATGTCACATTATTGTGATAATACTAATTCTATTGTCCACTTGACTCAGTCTACACCAGTCATGACATTTCAGATCTTTCCCAGGTAAAGGAACTTGGTTAATGTAAGGGCATGGGTATATTTGACATGCAATACTTATAAAATGAGGTCTCAGCACAGGACTCAAAATTGTTCTGTGACAACTTCTTCCCAAAGTAAAACAGTTGAAAAAAATCAGAGCTATTATGCTCAATATATTTTACTTTCTGATCATATTGGTATAAACTAGCCTCTCATGATTTAGCTGGACAACTTCTAATGCGTGATTTAACTAGTTATGCTTTGCTGGGTTCTTCTAAATGACACTGCAACCTTTGAAATTAACAGATAATGGAAATAAACCTATAAATTAATTCTAATCATATTATGTATTACCCGTTTTACAACAAATCACAGAGGTTGCAGTGGACGTCAAAGCTCAGTCCTCTACAATGTAAAAGACAGCAGGAGAACTACTCATGGCAATAAAAGAAGGTTTAAAATCTTGGGTATTAATGTGATTTGATTTTCAATTAGTTTTATCTAAGCATTTTGAAGTAAAGGAATGGAACAATAGTAGCATGTTTGACTAAGACCTAATAAAGGACATAAAGGAGTTTTATTCTTATTTTAGTCTTTAAACATAGCTTTGCTTTACATAGACTATATTGTAGCATATTATAAATACCTACTGCAACTCTTTGAAAAGCAGCTCATCTTCACATAATTAAGAGAACACCTATAATGTTAATGAACAACTTCTGAGTCAACAATGATCATTTGCCTCATTTTTCACTAGAATTCTCCTCACTAGAAACTTCCAGATAAGGACCATGGGTTTGAATGTGCACAGATCAAAAATTAAGGCCTATCAGAATGGTACAGCAGATAAATGCAAAGCCTAATGTCCCCGCACTAGTTCTGGAGGTTAAACTTGACTTCAGAATTGGGCAAATGACCAGCCAAAGAAAAACCCAGCAAACAGATCCCTGTTAACTTGCATTTTAGTGCTGGGAAAGAGTAAGTGACATAGTTTCTGTCAATTACAAAAGTTTTTGCCCTTCCCTTGAAATTAAGCTACTCCAGTACAGCACTAGGTGGACTGGGCACCTTCTGAGTGCCTCTATGAGTCCATCATTCTGTTTCTCAGCAATAAAAATGGAGACACTGATTTCAATAATTACTGCACCTGAAAGTTAACCAGATTTGCTATGGTATTTTATTTGCATTCTACATAGAGGATGTATGAAGATATGATGGTCTCATATTCTATTATAAAGATCCAGATTCAGAAATTGTGAGTAAGCTGCATAAATAATATAATCACCATGAAGAGACCAAGTAACATTAAAAAGAATGGATCTGAAATTGGTAACAACCTTTTACTAAAATGTTTCAATCAATTTAATATTGCAGACACAGATAGAAGGAATACCATCCCATAAAAAAAAAGAAACTATAGAAAGAAGGGTCAGGGTTTTCAAATCAAATGCAATGTCAGAATAATTTATATTTTCAGTTAATATAAATAAAATGGATACATCAATAAATTGTTCAAATACATTGACAATTCTGCTTATGCAGTTGACTGTACACTGGTTTAATCATAAAAAGTTATACAAATATGGACATGTTACTTCAGTCTTCAAAAAAATACTCTCCCAAGTCACTCATGTAGGTCTATTGAGCAAATCAGGGTGAAACACAGTTTGAAGAGGAATTACTTCTTTGAATAATTAGCAATACTACTAAATTGATTTATCATAAATATATGGAAAACAGTTTTGCAAGTCTCATATTTTGACACATTTGTAAAAATTTCTGAAAAGAATCAGCACACAATAATAGAAGTTAACATAGCAAGAGGATTAATCAATGAAGTAATCTCCTGAGTGTAAGGATAATGAGATCCACAACATATATGAGATTTGAGATTTTCAGCCAAAAATGCAGATACAGGGAATCACTCCTCATGGTGCCTTAAAGCTCAGTCAAAGGAGTTAATTCAGCTGTAAATAAGTTTCAGCCTAATTTGTGATGGCCATACAAAGGTAATCATCACTAGTGACCAAAATGGGATCTTTGAGAGGTCACAGTACTTCTCTGAACATGGAGGAAATGTTAACCTGCGTATATAAAACCACAGCATAGCAACTGTTGATATGAATTGATTTTTCAGTGGTAAGCAATGTAATGATTCATAAAGCATATTTTTCTTCTTACCACAGAATCACTTAATAAGCTTATGTGTGTTACCCAGCTGATTATTTTATAATTACTTTACACACCAGTTATATCTGTTATAATTTTTCTTTTTCAGATCTTCATTCTGGAACTTTAATAATAACTGTTAGAGCTGGTAACTTTCCCTTAAATTTTCACTGCATGTATTTCTATATATACAAGTATCTTGTAGTAATTTTTTCAACGTTAAATAATATAATAGTAAGTTAAATTCTACAGACTTATATGTCAATAAAGTTGCCAGAAGTATAACTCATGGCTGAAACTGATCAGTTCTCTTCCTCAACCCTTCCAATTTTATTTAGTTATATCAATTTAATTTAAATTTTAATAACCAATTCTACTTTAAAAATTTTCAGGAAATAGAGCATCTTTTCTTGTTAGCTGCTTAGGGGAAAAATATGCCTTTTATTTCTTTCAATGTTGAAGTTACTTCCTCAAATAGAACTACAACAATGGAGAAAATACATACTATTTTTCAGAAAAGGAATCCCAAATGACCATTTAGTCTGTCTGTCCCCCTGCCCCAGGGTACTATCAACAGCACTTACACAATTCTCAGGTAGTTTTTGTAACCCATTCTTAAGATGGACAATCTTCTTGGGCAACCTATATGAATACTTCACCATCCTTGCGAAAAGAAATTTTCTCCCAAATGGCTAACCTACACTTTATTCCCATTTTAAACCTAATTTTATCTCATCCTCCTGCCAGAGCATATGGAGGCCATCCTTACAGGAACTGTTTGATCCCATGGAGGATTATGGGATCTGTCCTCCCACTGAAAGACTGTGTTTCTCTGCAGCCCAGGGTAACATACTATAAAAGGTTAATTCACCAAGGTAATATAGCTGTAAATAAATGTATTACCATATTCATAAAACATGTGTTCACTGACTGTTCCTAAAATAAGGAACATTCCAAAGGACATTCCTGCAAATCAACCTTGTGTCTCAAGAGACAGCAATGACCAAGAAAATAATTTTTTTTCATTGTAGATAGAATAAATCTATTTTTTTTAATGGTGAAATAACACCAGGAAACAGCTGAAGTAGCACTAAAACTGCCCATGTGAGAAGACAAATACCACAAGGAAAGGTCCATATCAATGCTGAAGGATTTTCAATGCATAGCTCTGTGTAGTGCCTGGCCTGTGGACCAATGCTGACCTAAGACAGTGTTTGATTTCTCCATTTTCACAGGCATAGTAGGTACATAGGTGCAAAACTCATTAAAAACAATTAGCCAGATGGAAATTTCTTGGGTTTTTTGAGAAGTTAAATAGCCATCATTTACCATAAGTTCACTCTCAAAAGTCACTTAAAAATCCGTTCAATTTTATGTATCCCATAATATATAAGAGTTTGGGAAGACTAGGTCTGAGCAAAAATTCTTCCTGCTCACTTCTTGACACTTCATCAAAGAGACCTGCAGAAAGAAGACTCCTCCTAGAGTGCAAATACTGAGGGAATGTCAGAGCATCCTCTATTTACCTCTGCACCTGCAAAGGAAAACTAAAATGTCTGAAGCCCCACCTTTCAAGAACCTTGTGAAACAGTCTGGGAACTGAGCCAAAACCTACTCTCACTATATAAGACTCGGGAACAGACAGGTATTTCCTCAGAGGCAGGTTGTTAGGTAGTTTCTACCTGACTTCCAGAAGATGGGTACAGGTGGTGGGACGCGAATACCGCTATGGATATCAATAATAGCACTTGCCTTCATACAGATCAAAGGTAGGAAGATTCACTTGCTTGGCATTTTTACTGTTTTAAAGGATTTATAACCTGCTTTGGAGTTTGAAACATTTTTTTCTGGGCTTTGTGAAGCTAATGAACCTGTTAGATTTATGCAAGGTTTTCTTTTCTATTACAAATACTTTCCATCCTAAGAGAGGAAAATAACTGTCTTGAAAGCTTATATTATAGTCCATGTTCTCATCCTATTTTCTCCAGTTGAAAGAATGAATAGCTCCACTCAGTTCAGTGTAACTCACTCAGAACTCGAACTCCTACCAAAATTCATCAAGATTTGCATTTAGCTTTTGATGTCCACTTCAAGGTGGTACATTTCTAAATGCACAGACCAAAAGGTGTAAAAGTAGTTTTAGGAGGCAAGAAATCCATGGAGTCTGTCTGCATGTACTATTGCAGATTTTGTTTGTTTATTAGCTGATGATACAGTGTTGAAAAAAAGAGTGATTTTGCTTGAAAAGGACTGGACAGATTTAAAAATTTCAATTATTTGTGCACATGAGGTTGCATAAAAGCTTAGAGCACAGGGTTGGTTTCTGACTGGGTGAAAACAAATGGAGTTGCCTTAAATATTCTAAGAGGGCATTAATACTCACAGATGAGTGGAAATCTTTTTATATATATTTCACCTGTTAGTTTCCCTTAAAGTTTAAGGTGAGAGTGTTAGGTTTTAGTGCGTTTGACATCAGACACAAATCCTATTGTATTATTTTAAGTTTTTCCTACTTTCAGGTAGTTCCACGCTAACATGTCAAAAAGTGGTAGTGTGAAAGAATAGCCCATCAAAACACTAGCTGTAGCATTACCACACCATGCAATGGAAATGGATATCTGAAAAGAATATGGCATGAGGCAGTGTTGGTACCATACAGTACATGGAGAGAGAAGCAAAAAGTTCTCTGAGGCTTGGCAGTGGACAAGAAAAACCCAGCACTGAATAGTTCATAGCTTAAGAATGAGCACAATGCATCCTTCCAAAACCAGCTGCAGACCCACAGGTGGTGCGAAAGGGGAAGGGACTTAAGGAGCTTTCTGCAGGTCTGACTGATTTCAGCATTAGCTCCTCTAGTGGTGCTCCCCACAGACTGCCCTTGTAGGATGCAGCAAAGGGTGAGGCTGCCTTGTTGGTTTTCTCCAGCCAGTACGGCCTCCCCCCCATCACCTCTGATGAATTAAGCAGTGCATTAAAAGCCCCTCTGGTCCCTGCAGATTTTGTATGTGTTCCTATTCAGATAGGAATACATATATTTTTTATTTCATTCCAGTGGAATAAAAATCAAAAGTCACAAATGTATCTGTTGGAAAGATCTACTTTTTTCAGTGTGGTTTTTACATCAATTTTTCTACTGCTGCCTATTACAAAAAGTGCCTGAAAGCATAAAATAACTTTGGCTTTCAGTAAGAAGGACAGAGATCAGTCCTGTAACTCTAAAATGGATGCTTTCTGTACAAAAGGGACTTATTTTTTAAAGCTGTCTGGCTAGACTAAGGGCACACAGTGATCATAAAAAATAAGAAAATTAAGCCCTTTTTCTGAAAAGCTTATAAGGGCATCCAGGGGCATTGTGACAGGTCCTGATGCAAATCTGACTACCTGTACATTAAGATAGCTTTACCAGTTTTTGATATACTGACTATTACATGTTTAAACAGATATAATTGAGAAATGACAAGGGAACTCAAGAAAATTGTACACTAATATTTTCCTCCTACACTCTTCTTGATGTAGTTCAAGCCCAGGATGATGAGCAACAAACAAAATCAAACTATGCTTCTCCATTGATCCTGCAGCGACAAAAAAGTAAGTACTTTCATGCTGATCTACTTCTAAGATTTTGTCACAAATGAAATTGAGAAATAGTAAGATTACTAGAATATTCTTATTCTTAGCTAGAACATACTTTTTCTCCTTCCCCCTGCCCCAACCCCCTCCAGTAAAAAAGGAGGGAGGGGGGAGAGGAATTCTCTGCACAACATACCAAATTCCCAGCCAATATCTGACTGCTCTGAACGGGAGAACTTCCTCTGAGATATGGCCCAGTGGATCTAGGCTACTGATATGATACAGTTATCTAATCTTTAACTGAATGAAAAGTACATACTTTCTATCTAAAAGTGTATTTTCAGAAAAGGTGTGTGTATACATATGTATCACCAATGTACTTGGATGGTAGGTAAAAAAGATACATTTTTTTATGATGTGTCAACATGACTGCATTACTCATGAGAGAATAAGAAAACTGCAGCTATCTTAAGCATTGGAATAATTCAGCAGTACAAAGTCATGCATGACACATAACTGTACAGAGCAAACACCATAACCGTACACAGCAAAATAAGGGTGGAAGTATACAATGCTAACTGGTGTATTAATGGTGTCAGACTGAGACAATTAACGATTAAGACTGCTCTGCAATCTGTAATTTGTGAGGTCACTAGCTGGCAATTAAAATAGTGATAAACCCAAATTGAAAATGTACCAAAAAGTATTTAATAGCGAGTATATTTAATTATTGGAACAGATTGTCAAAGAAGGTAACATTTGTGCTGCCCCTTAAAATCCTTACATCAAGATTAAATGAGATTGTCTTTCTAAAGCATGTATTTTTCTTAGTGTTACTTTTTGTTCTAAATACAGAAGCTGGTGACTGATGTTGCACAATCTAAAGTTTGGAAGTCATCAAATTCTATGATTTTGATATTTTCAAGGGAGAATCTGCATTAATTCATCAGACTCTCATGTTAAGAAAATCACATTGCAGGTTCTCTAAGTATTTTATCCCTTTCATTGCTGGATCCAGAGAGATAACATTGAATTTGGACACAGAAAATTTAGGGCTGGATCCTACCAATAGAAGTCTTTGCATGAAAAGCACATGATCAAAGTTTCTCAGAATTTAAACTGGTTTAAAAAAAAATCAGCTTAGAGCTGGTTATGCAAACATACATGTCTCAGCACAAAGAAAGATAAAAGCTTCATAAAATACCAGCTCCTATTTCTCATCCTCAGCTTCTAATATTCTTCATTAACTTTCTGCTCCTAGGTGTACTGAGAAGCAAAGGTTCAGTCATAGACATTAGCCCCACTTTTTCTGCATTGCTGAACAGGGTGCTTTAAGGATCAGATTGTTGCTTTTCAGTTCAGAACTTTAGGGCCAGAACATCAGATGTGAGTCTTGGACAAATGATGGAAAAAGTACTACAGCCAAAGAGCATTGTCTTTGGCATTTGATTGTTAGTGAAATATACAGAATGCCAGAACACAAAGCACTATGTAAAAACCATCATTAAAGCTTTGTGGAAACTTACCCCTATAGTGTAGCTAGTACTAGGAAATGTTAGTCACTAAAGAGACTAGGTAATATCTATTAATTTTTTAGTATTTCTATTAAGATTAAACTTAACAATTTTTTCTCCCTTAGATTTTCCACCAGCTTCAAAATCCCAAGAAGTGACAATCATTCCACCATTTCAAAGCACACTGAGACTAAAGGGTAAGTTAAACAAACTGTCATGGTTCATATATTCACACAGGTGATCATGGAGTGACTGGAGAGATTAATAAATCATGTAAAATCCTTCATCATAATAGAATAAAAGATGAACATGCAAATTAGTCATTTTATCAGGTAGCAAGGATAATCTAAATGTGACTCCAGTACCCAGGCCTACATTTTGTTAATACGATGCAGCTGCTAAAAAATTACATATATTTAAGTATAATACTTGGAAAAATTACACACCATACTTCCATTAAAGAGAGGGAACTATTAAAGTGTTCAAAAACTGGTGAGACACCTAATTTAGCATATAGTGTACAATTCTGACTAGCCATGCTGAAGCAGAGTGAGTCTAAACCTGGAAGGATGCAGAGAGGGACTGTGAGGATAATCAGGAAGATAGGAGAGCCTGCTTGTAAGGAAATAAGGACTGAAAAGAGATAAGTGACTCCTATAATGAGTGGGGGGAAGAGCAGTGAGGTGAAACCCATTCAAGGTTAAGTGTAATACTGGCAGAAGGACAACTAGGCATACATGAGACAGGAATATGTTTCAGAAGATGCTGGCAAAAGTCTTTCAGCCATTTAAAGGGTGTGGGTATGAGTGGCCTTCCCTAGTAGGAATACCATCTAGTTTTAAAGTAAATTTAAACTGTTCTTATGGTGAAACTTTAGAACTTCATATATTTAGGAAAGGATTTATAGAACATTGCTGTCAGCAGAACCAAAGCACTGGGCACAGTGACCCAGGAGGTCTCTTCTGATCCTAGGCCCTATACTGAACTAAATAAATAACAGATTGATAAACAAAGAGTTCAACAAGAAGGAAAACAAAAGATAGTCTTTTGGACAAAGGCTAGTGGAAGAAATAGGAGGGCGAAAGCAACTAAAGGGAGAGTTTCTGCAGCAAATTACAGAAAATTCTTACTGTTTATTTTGAATTCACAGCTGGCAACCCCTCTCACAATGGCCGTGTATGCAGCACGTGGGGTAACTTCCACTTCAAGACCTTTGATGGGGACATCTTTTACTTCCCTGGGGTCTGCAATTACATCTTTGCATCCAACTGCAAATCTCCCTATGAGGACTTCAACATCCAGATTAGACGTACAACAGTGGAAAATGCTACCATGATCACTCATGTCCTCATGAAGCTGGAAGGAACTGTGATTGAACTGACCCGTGGCTCTGTCCTTGTTGATGGCAAACCGTATGTTCATAACTTGAAACTGCCATCACTGGTCTTCTTCCCAGTGGGCCCTTTGAGAGAGCAACCCTTTCCCTTCTCTGATCTCACGTTTTTCCCAAGCAGCTGGAGGGCTCAGGTGTTTACTGAATTATCAACAAAAAAAGAGTGCCTGACTAAGCTAATTGTTACTTCTAAAGACTATCCCTGTGTCCAGTTTGTTCAGATGAGCTATATCCCAGATGCTGCCCCACTGCTACAATAATGTATGTTTAGAATTGAGTCTATACATTGAATTCAGTCAAAGTGTTAGGTTTTTACAATCTTTAGTTTCTACTTGACATTATTTCTACCAGAATAGGATCCTTGAGAAGAATTTTTGATGGCTTTCATCCTTGACTGAACAATATGCAGTTATATAGTGACTGCAGCTTGTACCTGCGCTCATTTAAAATGAGCTTCTCTGGAAATTTGCTATCTATATCACAATGGTAGCACTGACTTTGGCACAAGGTGTGAAACTTGCCCAAGAGGCTGGGTCAATATTTGGGCAGATATCCCCCAGTGAGCTGTGTATGATAGCAGCTATGTACAGTGAGCTAGTCTAAAGGTTGTCTTAGTACAACTTTGAATGGCACTCATGTCACAGAAAGCCTAGAGTCTATCCCTTTATTATCACCAGCTTTAAGGAGTAAATAGCTATACCATGAAGCATACTGCCTGCAAAATAGAACCTCCCTGCAGTTTTCTGAACAATACAACTAAAGACATATGCCAACATTTTACCTAGCCAAACACCATTAACAGTGATAACCAAAAGGAGCAAGGAAAGCAAGACTGATCCATTTGCACAATGAGAAGCAATTGTATAGGACAGGAAAAACATTGCTCACTTGTGCTGTCTGTATTTACTTACTGCTCTAATTTCCTCACCTATGCATGTCAAAGCTTCTCAAAGAGAATGACAAAGGATATCAGTCTGGATATTCAATGGATATTCTGGTCCTACCTCAGCTGAATTACAGTGATCTTTCCCCAGGGTTCAGATGCCCTACAGCCGTATGGGAGTCTTGATAGAGAGAAGTAACAACTATTTGAAAGTTTCTGCCAAGATAGGACTGACCTTCCTTTGGAATGAAGAGGATGCGCTTCTGGTAAGAGAACATCCAAAATTTGGCAGAAGGCCTGTATTTTGAAAATAAACTATTTACATCTTTGCAGTCTTAATCAGCCGGGCAGGCAGTTACTTTGGGATTTGTGTCCATTTTTAGTGTATTGCTCTGTCTTCCAGTCTTCTCCCAGTTACCCTTTTTTGTTTGGTCCCACCAAGCTCAGCTCAGGATCAAAACGAGGTCCCTAGTGACATGACTTAGTGGTAGGCTTGTCAGTCTTGGGGTAACGGTTGGACTTGATTGTAAATGTCTTTTCTAGCCTAGTTGATTCTGTGAATAGACCCCCAATGATAACATTTCCACATCACATTGAAGTATTCCTCTAATCGCAGACCTGGCAACTTGCTGATGTTCACAGCCCCAGGGCTAGGATAAGACCAAGCTTTTCTTGGCAGCCACTGACCTCTCCAGTGGTGCCTACCTTGTTACCACACAACAACCACACAACACAGCCCGCACAGAATACATATGCCAACTTTTGAGTACATAAGCAATATTGATGTAGGCTGTGTTCCTAAAAATCAAGGCTGACATTGCTATGAAATTAAGCTCTTTCCTCATTTCTTTCAGGTGGAACTAGATAAGAAATATGCCAATCAAACTTGTGGACTTTGTGGGGACTTCAATGGGATTCCAGTCAATGAATTTATTTCAGAGAGTAAGTAATAAAAGCATTATTAAGTGTTGGTGTTCTGGTTTTCTTTCTTTCAACAGTATACTGTAACACAGTTGTGGATCATACTGATGGCAAAATTAGTGTTACTTCTTTATGTATTTCTATGATGTCAGGACTTTGAGATGTATTAGATTGTTTCAATCACTTAAATCTTGTAAAACCTGCCACATGCAACTTTCTATGTGTTTTTAGTAGTTAGGATCCAGTTCCTTGTATAACTTATTCACTCCCTTTTGCCTTTCATGTTATAGTGATATTAATTGGTAATCACTGTTCATGTCATAGCTGGTAGGGTCACAAATGAAAATATCTCCATGCAAAAGTTAGTAAAAAAAGTAAATATTATTCTAATATTTGGACTGCTTTTTACAGAGACAAAGCTGACTCCCATACAGTTTGGGAATAGACAGAAGATTGATGGACCCATGGAGCAGTGTGCTGATCCTGTTCCTTCTGCTGTTCTAATGAACTGCTCAGCTGAATTTGTAAGAACCTTTCTCTCAAAATTTGTTTTCTCAGTATAAAATACATTTTTTCTGTCTTTGGAGAAAATTTGTTGGAAATGGAAAAAATATAACATGAAAATGACTCAACAGCAGGTCCAGAGGGAAAATTTTTCCAAATTTAATTTTTTATTCTTTGCTAAAATGAATTCTAGAAAGTTTCATTACCCTTTAGAGAAGACTGGATGTTTTCATGAAATTCGTTGAGGATGTCTTAATATAAAGAAACTGTGTAAGGCCTGGGAAACCACCTGAGCTGAAAGTAACTCAAGATATGGGAAGATAGAGAAGTTAATCAAAGGAGTTCTACATGTATTTGCCCTATTATTAGACTTTTCCCTAAACATCTGCCTACAGCTACTGTTGGACAGGTTTCGGATCAGATGAACCTTTGGTTTGTCCCGTTACATGCCTTAACAACTAGTTTCCTATTTTCTAAACACTTGTTTTACTTTATTTTCCCTCCTAGGCTTCTATCTGTGAGACAGTATTAACCAGTACAGCATTTACAAGCTGTAATGCACTTGTGAACGTTCGGGACTATATTGAAACTTGCATACAAGACTTATGCCACTGTGATAGCTCTATGGCTGACTTCTGCATGTGCAACACCTTTGCTGAATACTCCCGGCAGTGTGCTCATGCAGGTGGACAGCCTCTGAACTGGAGAACCTCGGAACTATGTCGTAAGTATCTTGGAAAGGTTGTATGCTTACTACCCATATCTAGTAACCTTCAAAGATGTGTTGGGTTTGTTTTGATTTGTTTTGTTTTGGTTTGTTTTTTTCACAAAGAAGTCCACCATTTAAAAATGCGTACAATTTTCATTAAATCAGCTTTAATCTGAAGACTTTGGAAACAGGCAAATTTAGAGGATTTTGCGTTATTAATGTTTTTCAATATATATCAGAATGTCTGAAATGTTGCAGCTTCCACTTGGATCAGGATACCCCTTTATATCTTGACAGAAAACAACCCAAATTACAAATACTGTTTTCTCAACATTTCAAAGGAAAAGTTGGCATTATAATACTCTTTCTACTTTCAGCCAAATCATGTCCTTTCAACATGCAATATCAGGAGTGTGGGTCCCCCTGCTCTGACACATGTAGCAACCCGGAACGATCTGCACTTTGTGAAGATCACTGTACAGATGGCTGCGTCTGTCCTCCAGGCAAGCTTATTTCCTCCCTTTTCTCATAACCAGAACCACCATAACACCTGTACACATTTAACAACTTTCCTACTCTGTCATTCTCATCACATCGCCATTGTTATTATCATCAAATTAATAACTACATGTCTTCCTTGATACACAAGCACCATTTCTATTCAGATTACTCAAACTACCCTTTTAAATGATAAACATGCCTGAGACATGTACAAAATGACTGAACTGAGAGTAAGATATACTTCACCTCAAACAGTAAGGGTATGTCTTCTATTTTCAGCATTTCCTTTCAGTTCAGAGAAAGTACATAATATGTAATTACATTTTACATACAGTAATAACTCCTGGTGTTAAAAAAGCTGTGTCTGGTTTCCCAAATTACCACACCCTTTCTGTCCAGTGCTGCATGTCTAAACAATTCGCTGAGAGAGCACTAGGCAGTGTGTAAAATCTGGCACCTCAAAGGGTTATGGAAGAGAACTGAGTATAAGACAATGCAAACGTGTTCTCTTTGTGACATTTACTTCTGGGACTGAGAACTGTTGCTGTCATGGTTGACTCCATGGTAGGATCTTCACCACTTGCAGGCCCATCTTTAATAATGTCTTGCAGAATCCACCATCAGTTTTTTTGTATAATTGCATCGACTCCTCTTAGATAACCCTCTGCCTTTGTGTATAGAACTATTTACTGTACAAATAGTATACGTACTGTTACATATGTCCCTCGGCAATCTTATGAATGGTTTATATATTCCACCTCATTATCTAGCAATTTTAATCCTAATTTACATTCTAATGAAGCCCATAACAGAAAGGTATTTCCCTACAGATCTCTTTTGATCTCTCTAAGTCTGTAGATAAGCTTCAGTGGAATATAGCCCTTCAATCCCTACACAGTTTGCATAGTATTGTTTTAAAGTATTTTCTATTCATTTTTCTGTGCAATACAGACGAAATCTAATGTATGCTTTCAGGCATACAGACAGATACAAGCTCTGAAGTGCACAGAATGCGTAACAGACCATTTCTTTCTCTAGGAATGGTATTTGATGATATTAATGGTGCTGGCTGCATTCCCCGTAAAGAATGTCATTGTACCTATGAAGGTGAATCTTATGCTCCTGGTGCCTCCTTCTCATCTAAATGCAGATCATGGTAACATACTGCCTTTCTCATACTTCTTTTTTATATATGCATTACCTGAACTTTTTGAAGACAGGGAAAAATTACTAATTACTCTTTAAAAATAAATGAGGAATGACTTACCAGCTGAAGAAGTTCTTTACTGTGAGAGTGGTGAGGCGCTGGAGCAGGTTGCCCAAAGAAGTGATAAATGCTTCATCCCCGGCAGTGTTCATGGCCAGGCTGGACAGTCTTGGGCGATATGGTCTACCATGAGGCATCCCTGCCCATGGCGGGGGTCTTGGAACTAGATGATCTTAAGGTCCTTTCTAGCCCTACCTGTTGTAAGATTCTATGATTACACATTTTCAGAGGATATTTACATCTCTTTTTTCTCCAACACCTGAAAGCAAATATTTGAGTTTAGATACAGGCACTCCAATTTCAAGACAAATCAACTAAAAGAAACAATCAAATTCAAATATTGGAGGTGTTTAAAAATGTGAATTACTGTGTTATATCCTTTGTAGCACTAAAGCATAATGCTAGCGTGCTCATGGAAACACTATGGAAGCTGTGACATTTAGTGATATATTACATTAGACAGAGTGGGAGATCATATTTGAGGAGCATGTTTGACAGATATGTTTTTCAATATCACTATAATTACTGAAGTATTATTGCTCAAGTGTAGATATATTTACTTACCTATCTACAAATACAAGCACCACAAACATGAATGTTATATTTCAAGAAATACTTAACATGTCTAAAGCTTGCGCCATGCTAATGGAGATGGTGGGCAATCTTTCATACACAGCAGAATGGGTGCCAGGTTCACCAGGACTTAATTCTGCACAAAGACTGGAAATGAACAGCAATATATAAAAAAAGTCATCACTAATGTAATTGTGCCCCATACTTATTCTGAGGGTTCAAAGTAATGTTGTTTATTTCACAATATGATCAATTCTTCAAGAGGAAAATTAAAGCATCAGTTGTTGTTATTGTCTTTTATTTCACTTACACTTGCATTACGCAAGGTTACTGAATGCCTTCTTCGTTTCAGTACCTGTGCTGGAGGTGAATGGTCTTGTGTCACCCAGCCATGCCATGGCACTTGCAGTATTGAAGGAGGCTCCCACATCTCAACATTTGATGAAAAATATTATTCCTTCTTCGGAGACTGTAGTTATGTCCTAACCAAGGTAAAACTGAGTCACAATCCTTGCTAAGAAATATGCTAAAGGAAAATGTTTTTATTATATATAATGGGCCTTTTTTTTATTAAAACTGGCAATCACATCACTAAATAAACATACTGTAGTAGTTTTGTATTCATTAATCATCATTTAAGAACTGCAGAGTTTTTAGGTTCCATGAAACAATCTCCATGTGCCCAACAATTTTTTAATTAAATATTTCCTCTCTGGTGTTTTTTAACTACTTCTTATTAATGCATTTATTATGTCCATTGCTACTGTCCTTTCTGTCCCAGTCAATATAGTTCAAAGGCTTATTTCATTAAAGGTATTTGTAATGGAATTATTATACAGAATTCATGTGAGAAGAGCTATTTTATTAAGATGATCAACCTTCCAAACAGTCTTTACCAGCAAACATAGAGGACATTCAAAAGCAAAACAGCTAGGAAGTCATACATGTATTCTAAAACCTGAATTAGGAATTGATGACTTACAAAAATACCAAAGATTTACTGGAGGTTTTAGTTTAGTAGGGACTGAATTCTGAATAGATGTATCTAAAATAATGACTACAGGTTTGCATATTTCAGAACCCTAGGTATATTTGCCATTTATTTTTACTGGATTAGTGATGTAAACAATTTTGGTAAGACTTCATATTAATAAAATCTGTTCGTAGAAAGATAAAACTGAATGTTACCAAGGAAAAGAATTTAAAAAAAGAATTTTAAAAAAATTAAAAAATCTAGAATGAGGTAATTTAGAAATAGATTTGACAAAAGCAATGAAACTTTTTGATGAGATTCACAAGCACTGGGCTGGATCCACAATGGAAACATAGATCAGGCTTACACATTAAAGTCCCCTTTTGGCACCAACATGTAAGATTAGATTATCAGATTCTGTAGAGGTACATAAAAATCCTAGATTTGGACACAAAAGGTCAAGAAACCCATAATTTTAACACTACATTTCCAGATGGCTGTAATTATGAATCTCAGCTCTTCTCAATTTAATCTTTGTTACATTACAAAAGGGATAAGACATGTTCAGAATCACAGCCTTCCGCATGTTTCCCTGTAATGTCTTGGCCATTAGGCATACTTTGAATATACCTTGCAGGTCACAGTCCTGTGAAAATCAGACCTGAGAGAAAAAATTTGATTTGTTGCCCTTATTCGGTAGCTTAGTGAATGGTGATTTTAGCATATTTTTTCCTATGAGAGGATATTTAAATTCATATTTCCTACCTGTTAAAATAATGTCCAAATTAACAAGTTCTTTGATAATTTGTTCAGTGCAGAAGGGACTGGAAACAAGTTCTTTCCTTCCCCAGGTAAACACCATAACCAATGGGCAAGAAAGGCACAATTCCTTCTTCTCTATCATATTAAACTAGTATTACCTAAACATTAGCAAGTATTAATGTTCAACTTAATATGTCTAACTTGCCTTTGAATGTCAGAAGTAATGGATAGTGATGTGGTGACTGTATACATGTATGTAAGAACACATGAGCAGGAAGAAATGGAATATAAACCATAAAGTGAAGACTCACTTTACTAAGATTACTATTTAAGTGTGAACTTCCTTAACATAACAGTATTTTAATTTAACAAATCATTTTAACAATTTATTTTGTTATCTTCTTCTAGCTCTGTAATGGCAATGAATTCACTGTTCTGGGAGATATCTACAAGTGTGGTCTGAGTGACACTGAGACATGCCTAAAGGGTGTAACTGTCAGCCTAAGTGGAGGGCAAACTGTAAGTAGCAAATGTAGACTCCTAACATTCTGCTGAGATGTTTTCAAAGCTTAATTGACAAGTAGTTTGCAAATTATACATATGAGCACAGACAGGAAGTCTGCACAGATCTTTTTTTATCTCATTTGTACATTATTCAAAGAAAATTTAAGAACAAAGTAGGTACACTGGAACCCAAGATACTAGTAGTTTTCTGTCATTTAGCTATCTTTGGGTTTTTGTTTATTTATTTTGACAGTCAATGGACCACAATAATAAAGATCAGAGAAATAGTATAGGAATCAGAACATCATCACAATCTTCCCCACTGGTTTTGTCTTTTTTTTTTTTCCTTTATCCTGAACAACACTGGATAGAAAACATTTATCTTTCCTAAGTATATTTGACATTCATTACCTTTTCTTGTGGACAGAACATTGTGATCCAGCCTTCTGGCAGTGTATTTGTAAACATGATCTACACACAGCTGCCATTCTCTGCAGGTAAGTTCCTTTGGGAGACTTCTGTAGTGTTTCTTGGTTTTGATTTTAAAATGTTATTACATCAGTTAGACTAAAGCAAATTTTCATCTTCAGTTACACTGCAGCAAACTCAAGGTACTCCAATAGTGCACAGTCTCTCTTTTTTTTTTTTTTTTACAGTAAGAGGGTTTCTTTACTCAACTCTTATAATTTTAGCAAAATTTTGGACTAATTTTAGCAATATCTAATTAAATGGAGATTCAATTCAAGTAAACAGTATCACCGCACCCTTCCAGATCCAAGTACTGCCATTAGAGAGGAAGGAAAAATGTTGATATGCAAAATAACTCCAATATCTGAAGTTGTTTAGTTCCCTCTGCCCTTTTATTTGGTGCATATTTATCATTGGAGAGTTCCTTCCATGTCAGTTCTTCTCAGATACTACTGCACCTGAGCAGAAAGCAAACCATGGTTGGAGTCTTTTAAACAACAGAAATGTGTGTTCTTCCCCTTATTTTAAAACACTTAGCAGAAAGTGGATGGTTTTAATACATTTGTTGTTTAGGGTAAAGACAGCTTGGTATTGTGCTGGAGTTGAAATTCTGTATAGATAGTTTTCCCTCCATTTCTTCAGATATAATGATACTATCAAACACAGCTATAGAATCTCTCTACATAATGAATAGTTATTTCAACTGTCTGTCACACAGGAAATCACAACTCTTATGTTCTTATGCCCCTAGCAAATGTCACCATCTTTAGACCATCATCTTTCTTCATCATTCTGCAAACCACCTTCGGTCTTCAACTACAGGTTCAGCTCGTGCCTCTCATGCAACTTTTTATAGACTTAGACCCATCACATAAAGGACAGACCTGTGGTAAGTGATCTTATCGCAATAACTGCCTTCATCAGTATGCTTAATTCTATAGGAGACTTTCATAACTCATCTGCTTCCTTTTAGGTCTCTGTGGTAACTTCAATGACATGCAGACAGATGATTTCAAAATCACCAGTGGTGTAATAGAGGGTACTTCTGCTGTCTTTGGCAATACCTGGAAAACACGGGCCAGTTGTCCTGATGTTGAAAATACCTTTGAGGACCCATGTACTGTCAGCATACAAAATGGTAAGCTCACTATAAAGAAACCTTTTCTATTCTCTTCTAAGATGGAAAGAAGGAACAAGCTGATCAACCACCAAGCACTTAGCCAAAATAATAGTGGACCATTAATATGCACACTATTTTCCTAAACTGACACTAGAAGTTCTCTATTAATAAATAATTAATAGCTAGGATAGTATTTTGGATCTTCAAAAATATTCCTTTGGATAAAGAAAGCAGGTGGTTTTGACAACTTAAGAGAAACTAGAACTGTACAGTGTATCAGTGATCCACTCCTGGAAAGTGCTGATTGTCATATAGGAAATAAAGTTGCGCATATACCCATTGAAGTCTGCACTCAGCATGATTATTCCACTGTTAAACTGAGAATCAGACTTACAGTTCAGAGCTTTGTACCTCTCAGACTCTATTTCAGCTAACGAAATACATAGTTTTTGAGAATTCACAACCCATTCTCTTGTTTACTGAGATGAACTAGCATATTTTTAATTCACAATGTGCACCTCTTTTGCAAAATTCAGCTAACCATGTCTTAGTTTATTCCATGACAACTACCACGAACTAAGCGCATTCAGTTTACAAAGAGTTCATATTTCTGTATAGAGGGAGTGAAATCTGTTTGTGTCTCAGCAAATGCAGAGCTGAATTCTATTGTAAAGTTAAGCTTCTGCAATTTGCCTGCAGGAAGTATAGTTACATTGAGACAAGAGTTTGGAAAATGAAGTGCAACAGAAATTCTTATCATGTTTTCAATTCACAGATCAGTATGCTCAGCACTGGTGTGGACTGCTCTCTGATACCATGGGGCCTTTTGCTGAATGTCACTCAACAGTGAATCCAGAAGTTTACCAGAAGGTACTGGGCCTTTAACTTTTCCCCATTTAAAAGAAAAAGACTCAGATTCCTGATATTAACCCCTGAGAGAATGACTTGCCAATTCGGAGGAGATGCATTCATGATAATTATTTTCAAGCCAAGGGTTTATTTTCATCTAAACATCATAATAATTCCTTCTTTGTAAAGTTATCTTTCCTTCAGTTCCCAGGAGGATAAACTTAACAAGTGTATTCCTGCGGCCCTTTTTTTAGGTACTGATCTAAATGTCTAATCTATGACCTTGAACCCTGTGGACTTCTTACCAGGTCAAAGGTTAAATGCTGTCCCTCCTGAGATATAAGGAAAGCTTTAGGCAGAATTTTAACTAGTACATTGCTTAGTTGCTCCAAACTGCTCTCAAGAAGTTTTTGCATATATCCAAGACAAGGCAAGAAATACATGCAAGAAGCAGCAAAAACATTTAGAAAAGATGTGAACAAAAATGTTCAAGGAATTCAAGGTGATAAAGCTCTGGAACAGTCTGGGAACTTTACAAAGTCTCCCTCTTATTAGTAATCTGCAAGATAATATGCATAAGAAACATCTGGAATTACAATATTTTAGTGACCTTGCCTGGCACAGCAACATTATATTACTTACTGTTTTCTTCATTCCTCTGAGGCAGAGAGCCCAAGCACCTAAGCCTAAGTCCCAAAGATGGGAAATCTATCAACAGAAAAATTAAAAAAAAAACCATGAAAAAGAAAAAACAGTTTAAATTTGTGGACCTCTAGTTACTTTCTCCTTGCAAAGAATCTCTTTTTAAAGTTCTCAATGAAATCTCCAAATAAAAATAGGCATATGTTTACTTATGCATACAACTTAACACTCACTTTTAGCTCTAACAAACATGGCAGTATAATAAGTATAGAGGGCCATGGTTTTGATATGACAATCTGATGATCATAAGTCATCCTCTGTCCCTAGAACTGCATGTTTGACACATGTAACTGTGAAAAGAGTGAGGACTGCATGTGTGCTGCCCTTTCCAGCTATGTGAGAGCCTGTGCTGCTAAAGGAGTTTTCCTCACTGGATGGAGGAGCAAAGCCTGCAGTAAGTTCTGTTTTCCTTTCCTCTTGAAAATGGTCATCAAGAAAGTCCCACACATCAGCTCTCAGGGATTCCCACAGTAAACTGTGTTAAACTGTGTTTTCAGTATAGCATTTACTTTCAAGAATTTAAGGAAGAAGGTAATATGATAAAAGACAAGCAGTAAGCAACATAAAAAAGAGGCTTTATTACATTACTTGCTCAGAACCAGCATAAGCAACATGGACCTCAATACCCTTGCAATAGGCATAGGTAGGGTGTTTTAATTTACTTTGACAAAAATATAAAAATAGCAATGAAATAAAAATGCAATATGCATTAATATAATTGAGATTTTTCTTTTTTTTGACCTGGACAAAATATTTGTATTTGTGACACATTTACAGGGGGGAATTCTGCTTTAGTGGAAAAAAGAAAATTTACACTTCTGAGGATATAAGTAAAGCACGTGTAGATACATTGCCATGTTTATCATATATACTTTACCTCAAATATTGCATTTATACCTACACTGATTCTTAAATGAACAACAAATGTAACTCACTTTTTTACTCTCAAGCAAAATACACCACCTTGTGTCCAAAAACCTTGGAGTACACGTACAATGTCAACTCCTGTCAACCCACCTGCCGGTCTCTGAGTGAGCCTGATGTCACATGCAACATCAAGTTTATCCCAGTGGATGGCTGCACCTGCATAAATGGAACCTACATGGATGAAAGTGGCAAATGTGTGCCTACTTCTAGCTGTCCTTGTTACTACAAAGGAATGCCTCTGTCTGCTGGAGAAGTTATTAACGACAATGGTGTTGTCTGGTAAGAGATTTTAGACAAAAGAATGAGATTGGATATAGGCAGTCATGAAACTATGTATTATGCTATCTATTAAAATCAAATGCATTTGTGTCCCTAAAAGTTTCAATTAAAAAAATAAAATCACAGATCCTTAAAAACTGCTAGGGCTATTCATGTTTGGAAGACTGTACTTAAGACTGCTACAGGAAATCAACAAACCATGCTGCGGTGGGTTCTTCCTGTCTAACAGCCAAACTCCTACCCAGTCAGTCACTTGCTCACTCACTCCCCACCACATATTTCTTATCCATGACTGTAAACGACTTGTTCCATGGTGAAAGATGCTTGAGAATCTCCTTACAGATTATTCCCATTATGAATGGAATCTGAACTATTCTGAAGGACAGCTCTTAACAAAGCAAACGGAAAGAACAGGCCTGTCTTTCTATAGAATATACTTGTATTTTGGCCCTCTCTAAAATAAAATATCTTTGAATAGTAGAAACTATTCTAATAAAGGACACATTTTCTCCGCTTTATCACAGAGTAATTTTTCATTTCAAATTCATTAGGAAACAAGTAGAAACTTAACAAGGAAAAGCAAAAATATATGCATTTTATTTTTTTTAATAGCACTTGCACCTATGGAAAGCTGAGCTGTATTGGTGAGAAATCTGAACCAGGTAACATATCACTTTAGACTTCTTTTAATTCTCCCTTTCCACCATCACACTTTCCAGTTCTCTCTTTTTTATCACAATGATGCAAATTGTACAAGTCTGAAATCAATCAAGAAAATGAACTGTTGACTTCTATAATGTAGAGGATATTCCCAAAATACCTTTTAGATGCCTGAAACAAGTTTAACCCCTTGGGTACCTAGTGGAAAAGGATACTCAGCCACCTTACTTAATGTGAAACCCAACCATATTTTAAATAAGATAAAATGAAATATAAAGCTTCCTCCCACATACAAAGTAAACCAACATATTTGTTTTCTTGTGGTTTTTGTTTTGTTTGGGGGTTTCTTTTGGTTGGTACTTAATTTTCTGAAAACAAGTGTTTCACAAACTAAAGCATTGATTTCTATGAGTAGTCCAAGCATAAACACAAAACCAGATGAGCGTGACTACAAAAAATAATTCAGTTTCTCTTTCTGGTCAAATGCATTATTTTAAGATACATGTATTTCAAAGGAGACCTTTTTATTTTTTTTCTTCAGTCTGCATTAAAGAACTATGAAGATATAAATACATGGTTGATCTCACATTTCTCATGGTTTTTGTCTTTTTCAGTCTGCATACCTCCCATGGTCTATGTTGACTGTGGCAATGTCACTGCAGATTTGGTAGGAGCAGGATGCCAGAAGAGCTGTCAGACTCTAGATATGGAATGTGTAAGTATAGACTCTTTGCACATGGTTAAAAGCATATTAAACTAGATTTCTTCTACAATTATCAGCTACAGCGAGACTCTTCCAACAGGAAATGTTTCAAGTCATGTTTTCTATATGGTCCTTACAGTACAAAACACACTGTGTCTCTGGCTGTGTATGTCCTCATAATCAAGTATTAGACGGCAAAGGTGGCTGTATAGCTCCAGAGGACTGTCCATGTGTTCACAATGGGAATTCCTACACTCCAGGCGAATCAATCAGAGTTGGCTGTAACAACTGGTAAGAGCATATTGAAAAATAATTTTTTTAAACATCTGAGAATAGTTTAAACTGTAAGTGAATTACAACATTTTACTCTAGCAGTATCAAAATCTGCTTAATATCAAGAAGGAATCCTGCATAAGATGATCCACTTAGTACCTAAAAAGCAAGCTGTTTTTCATAATGGCACACTGCACGTAAGTTCCAAGTGGTCAGAAGAACAGTATGGTTTGGATGTTGTCATATTCATTCAAGTCAAGAAAGCTCTGTTCCTCACAGGCAATCTTTACATTTCAATACATGCAACAGTACTTAAAGTATTTTCTAACCCAAATTATCCATGACATCACAAAGTAACACAGCCTTAGGATAAATCCCAAAGGCTCTTCAGCTGTGCTGCATTTCTGAGAATGAGCAAACCTTGTTTTTTCATTATGTGTGTATATAACACATTTTTTAATGAGATTGTTGTACTTGCAGGAATGTACATAAAAGCAATATTTTATCTATGTCTGATTTTTACATTTGGAGTGCCTTCTGTCTTATGTAGCACATGTAGAAACAGAAAATGGCACTGCTCTGAGGAACCTTGCCTGGAAACCTGCTCTGTTTATGGAGATGGGCATTATACCACCTTTGATGGCAAACGCTTTGATTTTGAAGGAGACTGTGAATATGTTCTGGTCCAGGTAACAGAGTCCTTCCCAGATTTTTGCGCTTTCAAAGTACCTTATGTTTTACGTATGACCATGTAACATAGTTAACACTGAATATAATTCCCCTGTTTCAGAACTATTGTGGTCAACAAGGTATGAATCAGGGAACCTTCAGAGTCATCACTGAGAATATTCCATGTGGTACTACAGGAACCACCTGCTCCAAGTCTATTAAAGTTTTCCTGGGGGTAAGCATTTTCTTTAATAAGTTGTACAACAGGTCCAATGAGCCAGAAGGATAGCACAAGCTGTCCCAGACAGACTGCACCATAGAAGTGTCCTTCAAGACAGTGAAAATGTTACTACACTTCCTTGCTCACTGTTAACAGTTCTGCTTTCTACTAGAGGCAGCAAAGGAGGGAATTCTGTGGAAGAATTGCTTAATGTGAGGTTGTTGAGTAGAAGAATTTTGATGATAATAGAGTTATAATTTCAAGAACAGTTACTGGCAATATATAAACATATATAACCTAATAGGTGACTTTTTTAATTGGCCTCTACCTTTTCCTGTTGTAGAACTATGAGCTGATACTCAGTGATGGACGCTCTGATGTTATCCAGAGGACACCTGGAGGAAAAATGCCATTCCAAATCCGTTCCATGGGCATCTACCTGGTGGTTGACACTACTGTTGGTCTGATACTCATGTGGGACAGAAAAACCAGTATATTCATCAAACTTAGTCCCAGATTTGAGGTACATTTTAAAATCCAAAACCTGGATAAAATTATTTCATGTTATCTTTTGAAGAAAAAAAAAAGGAAATTTAGGCTGTAACTGGAAGATTGAAAGAGCAGAAATTGCATATTACTGTCCCTGTAGTGTTGACTTAGATTGTGTACTACACATTTTCCTTAAATTACATTATTCAGCAATGGCATAACAGGAACTACAAAAGTAGTTTTCTTCATGTAAAGCCTTCACTGAAGAGACATATTCAGGATTAGGTACAACTAGTTACGTCAGTGCTAAGAATAAAAACCGTAAGTCTGCTTCCTGTTCTTATCCTTCCTAACAGGAAGGTAGAAACATCTCTTCATGAAAGATATTTTCATAAAACGTCCAACAGTGCTACTGAAAAGGCCTAGATAAATTTAAGTAAGATTCATCCTGAGGTCTGTTATTTGCAGATACTGTACCTTACTGATCTTTATAACTTTTGTTTATCCCCATGCAGGGACATGTCTGTGGACTTTGTGGAAACTATGATGGCAATGGAAATAATGACTTCACTACTCGCAGTCAGTCTGTGGTAGGAAATGTGCTGGAGTTTGCCAACAGCTGGAAAGTGTCTTCCAGTTGCCCAAATGCCAATCACACCAAGAACCCATGCACTGCAAACCCATACAGGAAAGCCTGGGCGCAGAAGCAATGCAGTATCATTACCAGTGAAGTGTTTGCAAAGTGTCACTCACAGGTATGACTAAAACTTGAGTCTTAAATACTCTTGAGCAAGGGTTTACAGTAATTTTTATGTGGTATAGCTGAGAAATACATTAAAATACACTCTATCATGTTTGACACCTTGTCTTGAATTAGTGCACTAAAGAAATTGATACTTGTTTTTTTGATAGAAGGGGCAATCACAGATAAATCTCAGGATATGTTTACTTTCAAATGGCATAATTTTCTAGTATCATAAATACAAGCCACCTGATATATATGACTGTGTGCTAGTTTGTAGTAATGCAACAGTATTATTTCTGCAAATGTATCTTCAACATCAAATAGTTCTTTTCATTATGACGTATTAGTAATAGCTTTATTCTATTTTCCTCTTAATTCCCCAAACAACATTCTCATGGTTTCTTCCTTTCCTATCTTTCCGACACATACAGAGTCATTAGTTTCAGATATTTTATTCACCTTTTTTAAAGCAGTGAATGCCTTTTCAAAGAGGACAAGTGCATGAAAACTCAAATGTTTTCTCCAACAGGTTGAACCAAATGAATATTATGAAGCATGTGTAGATGATGCTTGTGCCTGTGATACTGGAGGAGACTGTGAATGTTTCTGTACAGCAGTAGCTGCCTATGCTCAAGCATGCAATGAGCTGGATATCTGCATTTCATGGAGAACCCCGTCCATTTGTCGTGAGTTTCACCCTACTACTTTTTGAAGGGGTCTAGAGGGAAAGAAAACAGAAAAGTAAAAAAGAAATACAAATAGAATAAAGAAAGAAAGAGGGATAAAATTGTATTTGTAAGAGGCACTACTATATTCTAAAAAAGCAGCAAAAAAAACCCACAAAGGACATTTGGTAAATCACTGGAAGCGAATCTATTTTCTTAAAATGAAACCATTGATAGTAACTTTACCAGTGGTGTCACTAGTGTCTGATTTACTTGTGAACCATGATACACAACTGATGAACTATAATATTCTACTACACTTCTACCTTTCTACATGAGGCTTAGTGTAAATCACTATTAGTGCATACTAGCTAATATCAATGATTCAGACAATTGATTTTTCAGGAATAATGTGTAACTCTGTTCTATGCTTTGTAACTACTTGTGTCAAAAGGTGGTTGAAGTGTAACAATTGTATTAAATTAGAAGTAAGGCAATATACTGTTCACCACCTATGTGATTATGCTGACCACATGGGATTTTTACCCAGCAAAACATACAGACTGTAGAACAAAAAGATCAAAGTTCTTCTGTCATTTCTCTTTCCTCTAGCTCTGTTCTGCGATTACTACAATCCACAAGGGGAATGTGAGTGGCACTACAAGCCATGTGGAGCCCCTTGTATGAAAACCTGCAATAACCC
This sequence comes from Melopsittacus undulatus, assembly GCF_012275295.1. Lineage (NCBI taxonomy): Eukaryota > Metazoa > Chordata > Aves > Psittaciformes > Psittaculidae > Melopsittacus > Melopsittacus undulatus. The sequence goes on from NC_047530.1 coordinate 50,200,366, forward strand.
AAGTGGGAATTGCCTTCATGAGTTGAGAGGCCTGGAAGGTAAACATAATTATGCATATCTCATCCTACTTATAAGAGTCTAAAATGCAATCTGATTAATAAAATTTAGTATATAACATGTTTATATTAGAAATTATAAGAAGAGATATTATAATTAGTATCTTACTGCCTAACAGATCATAAACTTGTTTGGAGTGAAAAAGAGGACAAGGTACTCCAAAGCTTAATGTGCAATGAAAGGAATAGCAGTAACAAAGTCTGAAATTCCATTACTATATGGAATAATTTGGGAAAAGCAGATATAAGCGAAGTATAGAGTTACTTCTACTTGTGAAAGGTCTAGTGTCAACGTAAGTCTCATTTTTTTATTGCAGGCTGCTATCCACACTGTCCAAAGAATAAGCCATATTTTGATGAAGAAACCATGACCTGTGTTTCTAATTGTGGTTGTTATGAAAATGGAAAAAATTACAAACCAGGAATGCAGATGCCTTCAAAGCAGAATTGTCATTTATGGTAGGATTAGTGAAGATTTTAAACACTTAGTTGAAAGTTTCAAAACATAATACATCATGCATTCTTTTGCTTACCAACAGGAACTCGGTCAGTCATAGGCTGCTGAATAATGTCTAATTTTCTTTTGTTTAAATGATGACATGCTGAAATATTTTACTATAGAAAAATTAATTTACTAATTATTCTGTTTTCTTATTAAAGTGCTTTTAAATTAGTATTATAATTATCAAATTAACTTCAACCAAATTCAAATAATAATAGTTATGGCAACAGTCTAGACATTTCTAGTGAAATATCTGTAAAATCATTATGTGAAATTATTTAGAAGGCAACTAATCTTCATTATTTTGAGCTTGTTTCTGTTACTGCACTTGTACTTACATGTTAGTAACAGTCAGCAAGTATTCCCACACATTCTGTCAGAATTGGTGACATGCTGGGACAAATGCTGCTAAGCCTTCTATCAAATAACACAAAGTTAGCAGAATCAGTTAACACCTGGTCTAAAGACACCTTTAAAATTGCTACACCTGAACACTATAAACAGTCCAGTCAGAATAACAAAGAGCTTAGCATGAAGCCTGTCTGAGCTAACCCAAATTTCATGGCATGTTTTGCAGTACACAGACAGCTTTGTCTGCATTGTCAATATCATTAACAGCACTAAACCTAACGTGATAAATACATATCCATATTTACTAAAGTTTATCCAGTGTACATATGCCCACAATCACTATAAATAGATATATCAAGATTTAGTTCTTAATAGATAAATTCCCCTGAAAACCAGAATGCATTCTTGCTTCTTTTGGAAGTCACTGCATAGACAACCTCAACATCCATGATAAAGATATCCTTTCTCAGATGACACATCTACTGCACTTTCCTTTAAAAAAAAATAAGTATACCTATCAAGGAGTTAAGAACATTTCAAATCACCCCTCCCCACATCTTCACCCACCACTCAAAAACACCAATAAGGATACTGTATTTTTAGTATGCTGCATGAAAGAGTCGCCTTTCTTGCCAGAAAACTGAGTAATCCTACTTAACCTGAATTTGTACAGCAGAACTCAAAATCTGACTCAGAGAATATACAGTCTTTCTACATATAAATACAATGAATATCAAAAGATTAGTAGAAAAATTTAAAACAATAAAATTATGTCATGAACCAATATATTTACATTTATCACTTCCCTTTTCTCTTTTCCAGTGAATGCACAAATCATGGCAAAAAATGCAAGTATGATGAAGATGGTATGTTGACAAGGTTGATTCTATCTGAATAGGACACATTTGAGGTACTCTGCTCTGTGTTTCAGATACCAAGGAATAACACTGTCTTTTGATTTACAGAATGTGTCTGTGTTTATGAGGGACAGAAGTACAGCTATAAAGATGTGATCTACAATACTACAGATGGCACAGGAGGGTGTATTGTTGCAACCTGTGGTCCCAATGGAACACTTCATAGGGCTGTCTATGAATGTTCAACCTCAACATCACCCACAACAGCAACAACATTTCACTTCAGCACTACGCCACCTGCCACTACTTCCACAGGTACATCCTTTAAAGCCCATAAGAATACATTCTATTAATAGTGAGTAAAATAAAGCTACAAAACCATGCTCACACTCACAGCATACATTAATTAGTACAACTTCAAAATAAATAACATTAAGTCTCATTTGTTATTAGTATTTGGTTTCAGTCAGTATTTTGTAACCAAATTAATAAACGGAAATAAACTTAGAAAATAAAACCACTTCTGAAACAGCACAATGGAAACACTGCACACTGGCTTCATACTATAATTTTGCTCATCTTCATCATGAGCAATAAAAAGACATTACCTGTAATTGTAACTATTTCTATACCTGGAATAATAGTTACTGAATGAGTAATTCATTAGTTTTTCTATTAAATTATGGAAATATTACTTTCCATAAAAATCCTGGTAGGGTTAATGGTATTTATAATTACAGTACTAAGTGGATTGTTCGGATATTGACATTGAGATACTGAAATTTTTGTATTTAGAATTCCTGTTCAGCATTTTTCAGGTTGGTAATCTCTAATTACTATGGGCATATGTTGTTTAATTAAATAAGTATTCAGTATACAATTTAGAAGTTTTGAAAGCATTCAGAAACTATCAGTACTGCTGGTATTCATTAGCCATTTTACTGTCATTTCATAATGAGAATTCACCTGCAAAAGCTTATGGACGGCTCTCCAAACCAATAAATGTTTTCTTAAGATATTAATGCTTCATTAGACATTTGTTCCTTCAAATGGAGGAGCAAAGACAATGCAGCATATCACATGAGGAGTCACCTTATTTGGAAGAAAAAAGTGCCTATTAATCTCGATGCGTAGAATAAATGTTGTTTCTGCTGGACTTGAATGGGGCTTCGACATTCTAGAGAGCAAACGAAGCCATTACACTGAATCAAAGTGAAAAGAAAAAAAAGTTAGATTTTTATTTTTTACCCCAATGTAAATAAATTCTGCATGGGAGTTACTTCAACCTGATTTGTAAAAGATAATTAGCAATCTCTTAGGAGGTGACAGTTCCAAGCACATCAGTACATTAAATCATTGAGTGATGGATTTTCTGTTCTACTTCATATAAAAATATAAGTACACTCGCTTGATACACTACAGGTTCATGATGCAAGCAAATCATCTGAAGAAAATTTTCAGCCCATTTCACATTATGAAAAAGAGAATATCTGCAGAATTTTATTTTAAATTTTGAAGTCTCTTCTTTATCTCTTTCACAGAGTCTCCAACTACATCAGTATGTGTTCATGAAGTCTGTGATTGGTCAGAATGGTATGATGGGAGTCTGCAAACCCCTGGCTATGATGGTGGAGATTTTGAAACATTTGATGATTTGAGAGCTAAAGGTTATGAAGTCTGTAAGACTCCACGGGCTGTTCAATGCAGAGCAGAGAAATTCCCCAATATACCACTGAAAGACCTTGGCCAAAAAGTAGAATGCAGTACAACAGCTGGGCTTATATGTTACAACAAAGATCAAATTTCAACAATGTGTGACAATTATGAAATCAGAATCTTATGCTGTCAATATGTACCATGCTCTTCCACAACACATTTCAGCATGTCAACACCAATCACACCACCAGCTACGAGCACAGAAACATCAAGTCCACCTGAAGAAACTACATTATTTTCAACCAAAACTACATCATTTTCAACCACTCTATCACCAGTTACTCTAAGTTTTGAAAGCACGACCTTTTCACCTTCAGCTACTAGAGAAACAACCACACTCACAAGTGAAATGACAACACCTGTCACCACTTCTCCTTCAGAAACTATTTGTACTAAAGAAGAATGCTACTGGTCAAGGTGGTATGATGTCAGTTATCCAGGGTCTGGATATGAAGATGGAGATTTTGACACAATTCAGAACATTGAAAAGAAGGGTTACAAAGTCTGTGCTGACAGAAAAGATGTTGAATGCAGAGCAGTAAGGTTCCCAAATACACCATATCCCCTCCTGGAGCAACACATAACATGTAACACAGAAGAAGGCTTGAAATGCTACAACAAAGACCAACTACCACCCATCTGCTATAATTATAAACTAAGATTTAAATGCTGCGAAAATGTGACAGTACCGTGCCAGACAACTACGGCACCACACAGAACTAGACACACAACACAAACTACACCAATTATTTCAACAACCCTACTTATAACATCCACAGAACTATCAACACCATATTTACAAACCAAACATAGGGTAACAACAACATCAACAGCTCCACCAGAAACAGGATATATTCATACAAGAATTACATCAGAACCGACAACACAATACCAAAGAGAACCACAGTCAACAGAAGCATCAATCCCCACATACCCCTCCTCTAGCACGCAGCCCACCTCTTCAGAAATCGTATCGCAGACCTACACCAGCACCACCAGCCCCACACCGACACCTACCATTTACCACCCCAGCGTGACCTCCTTCACCACCCCGTCCACGACCGCCTGTGAGCCCGAGGTGTGCTCCTGGAGCGAATGGTTCGACGTCGACTTCCCCTCCTCGGGGCCCAAACAGGGAGACTTTGAAACCTACCAGCGCATCCGCGCCGCCGGGAAGCAAGTCTGTCAGCATCCAAAGGACATCGAGTGCCGCGCGGAGGACTACCCCGAGGTCTCCATCCAGCAGGTCGGACAGGTCGTGCAGTGCGACGTCCACTTTGGACTGGTGTGCAAGAACGAAGACCAGACTGGCAAGTCTAAGATGTGCCTCAACTACAGGATCCGCGTCCTCTGCTGCACCCCGAACTACAACTGCCCAAGCAGCACCTCCTTCCCAACCACCAGCCCCACCAGCACCATCATCCGCACGGCCCCAGCATCCTCCAGTGTCACGACCTCCACCTCCACATACCCCTCCTCTAGCACGCAGCCCACCTCTTCAGAAATCGTATCGCAGACCTACACCAGCACCACCAGCCCCACACCGACACCTACCATTTACCACCCCAGCGTGACCTCCTTCACCACCCCGTCCACGACCGCCTGTGAGCCCGAGGTGTGCTCCTGGAGCGAATGGTTCGACGTCGACTTCCCCTCCTCGGGGCCCAAACAGGGAGACTTTGAAACCTACCAGCGCATCCGCGCCGCCGGGAAGCAAGTCTGTCAGCATCCAAAGGACATCGAGTGCCGCGCGGAGGACTACCCCGAGGTCTCCATCCAGCAGGTCGGACAGGTCGTGCAGTGCGACGTCCACTTTGGACTGGTGTGCAAGAACGAAGACCAGACTGGCAAGTCTAAGATGTGCCTCAACTACAGGATCCGCGTCCTCTGCTGCACCCCGAACTACAACTGCCCAAGCAGCACCTCCTTCCCAACCACCAGCACCATCATCCGCACGGCCCCAGCATCCTCCAGTGTCACGACCTCCACCTCCACATACCCCTCCTCTAGCACGCAGCCCACCTCTTCAGAAATCGTATCGCAGACCTACACCAGCACCACCAGCCCCACACCGACACCTACCATTTACCACCCCAGCGTGACCTCCTTCACCACCCCGTCCACAACCGCCTGTGAGCCCGAGGTGTGCTCCTGGAGCGAATGGTTCGACGTCGACTTCCCCTCCTCGGGGCCCAAACAGGGAGACTTTGAAACCTACCAGCGCATCCGCGCCGCCGGGAAGCAGGTCTGTCAGTATCCAAAGGACATCGAGTGCCGCGCGGAGGACTACCCCGAGGTCTCCATCCAGCAGGTTGGACAGGTCGTGCAGTGCGACGTCCACTTTGGACTGGTGTGCAAGAACGAAGACCAGACTGGCAAGTCTAAGATGTGCCTCAACTACAGGATCCGCGTCCTCTGCTGCACCCCGAACTACAACTGCCCAAGCAGCACCTCCTTCCCAACCACCAGCCCCACCAGCACCATCATCCGCACGGCCCCAGCATCCTCCAGTGTCACGACCTCCACCTCCACATACCCCTCCTCTAGCACGCAGCCCACCTCTTCAGAAATCGTATCGCAGACCTACACCAGCACCACCAGCCCCACACCGACACCTACCATTTACCACCCCAGCGTGACCTCCTTCACCACCCCGTCCACGACCGCCTGTGAGCCCGAGGTGTGCTCCTGGAGCGAATGGTTCGACGTCGACTTCCCCTCCTCGGGGCCCAAACAGGGAGACTTTGAAACCTACCAGCGCATCCGCGCCGCCGGGAAGCAAGTCTGTCAGCATCCAAAGGACATCGAGTGCCGCGCGGAGGACTACCCCGAGGTCTCCATCCAGCAGGTCGGACAGGTCGTGCAGTGCGACGTCCACTTTGGACTGGTGTGCAAGAACGAAGACCAGACTGGCAAGTCTAAGATGTGCCTCAACTACAGGATCCGCGTCCTCTGCTGCACCCCGAACTACAACTGCCCAAGCAGCACCTCCTTCCCAACCACCAGCACCATCATCCGCACGGCCCCAGCATCCTCCAGTGTCACGACCTCCACCTCCACATACCCCTCCTCTAGCACGCAGCCCACCTCTTCAGAAATCGTATCGCAGACCTACACCAGCACCACCAGCCCCACACCGACACCTACCATTTACCACCCCGGCGTGACCTCCTCCACCACCCCGTCCACAACCGCCTGTGAGCCCGAGGTGTGCTCCTGGAGCGAATGGTTCGACGTCGACTTCCCCTCCTCGGGGCCCAAACAGGGAGACTTTGAAACCTACCAGCGCATCCGCGCCGCCGGGAAGCAAGTCTGTCAGCATCCAAAGGACATCGAGTGCCGCGCGGAGGACTACCCCGAGGTCTCCATCCAGCAGGTCGGACAGGTCGTGCAGTGCGACGTCCACTTTGGACTGGTGTGCAAGAACGAAGACCAGACTGGCAAGTCTAAGATGTGCCTCAACTACAGGATCCGCGTCCTCTGCTGCACCCCGAACTACAACTGCCCAAGCAGCACCTCCTTCCCAACCACCAGCCCCACCAGCACCATCATCCGCACGGCCCCAGCATCCTCCAGTGTCACGACATCCACCTCCACATACCCCTCCTCTAGCACGCAGCCCACCTCTTCAGAAATCGTATCGCAGACCTACACCAGCACCACCAGCCCCACACCGACACCTACCATTTACCACCCCAGCGTGACCTCCTCCACCACCCCGTCCACGACCGCCTGTGAGCCCGAGGTGTGCTCCTGGAGCGAATGGTTCGACGTCGACTTCCCCTCCTCGGGGCCCAAACAGGGAGACTTTGAAACCTACCAGCGCATCCGCGCCGCCGGGAAGCAAGTCTGTCAGCATCCAAAGGACATCGAGTGCCGCGCGGAGGACTACCCCGAGGTCTCCATCCAGCAGGTCGGACAGGTCGTGCAGTGCGACGTCCACTTTGGACTGGTGTGCAAGAACGAAGACCAGACTGGCAAGTCTAAGATGTGCCTCAACTACAGGATCCGCGTCCTCTGCTGCACCCCGAACTACAACTGCCCAAGCAGCACCTCCTTCCCAATCACCAGCCCCACCAGCACCATCATCCGCACGGCCCCAGCATCCTCCAGTGTCACGACCTCCACCTCCACATACCCCTCCTCTAGCACGCAGCCCACCTCTTCAGAAATCGTATCGCAGACCTACACCAGCACCACCAGCCCCACACCGACACCCACCATTTACCACCCCAGCGTGACCTCCTCCACCACCCCATCCACAACTGCCTGTGAGCCCGAGGTGTGCTCCTGGAGCGAATGGTTCGACGTCGACTTCCCCTCCTCGGGGCCCAAACAGGGAGACTTTGAAACCTACCAGCGCATCCGCGCCGCCGGGAAGCAAGTCTGTCAGCATCCAAAGGACATCGAGTGCCGCGCGGAGGACTACCCCGAGGTCTCCATCCAGCAGGTTGGACAGGTCGTGCAGTGCGACGTCCACTTTGGACTGGTGTGCAAGAACGAAGACCAGACTGGCAAGTCTAAGATGTGCCTCAACTACAGGATCCGCGTCCTCTGCTGCACCCCGAACTACAACTGCCCAAGCAGCACCTCCTTCCCAACCACCAGCCCCACCAGCACCATCATCCGCACGGCCCCAGCATCCTCCAGTGTCACGACCTCCACCTCCACATACCCCTCCTCTAGCACGCAGCCCACCTCTTCAGAAATCGTATCGCAGACCTACACCAGCACCACCAGCCCCACACCGACACCCACCATTTACCACCCCAGCGTGACCTCCTTCACCACCCCGTCCACGACCGCCTGTGAGCCCGAGGTGTGCTCCTGGAGCGAATGGTTCGACGTCGACTTCCCCTCCTCGGGGCCCAAACAGGGAGACTTTGAAACCTACCAGCGCATCCGCGCCGCCGGGAAGCAAGTCTGTCAGCATCCAAAGGACATCGAGTGCCGCGCGGAGGACTACCCCGAGGTCTCCATCCAGCAGGTCGGACAGGTCGTGCAGTGCGACGTCCACTTTGGACTGGTGTGCAAGAACGAAGACCAGACTGGCAAGTCTAAGATGTGCCTCAACTACAGGATCCGCGTCCTCTGCTGCACCCCGAACTACAACTGCCCAAGCAGCACCTCCTTCCCAATCACCAGCCCCACCAGCACCATCATCCGCACGGCCCCAGCATCCTCCAGTGTCACGACCTCCACCTCCACATACCCCTCCTCTAGCACGCAGCCCACCTCTTCAGAAATCGTATCGCAGACCTACACCAGCACCACCAGCCCCACACCGACACCCACCATTTACCACCCCAGCGTGACCTCCTCCACCACCCCGTCCACAACTGCCTGTGAGCCCGAGGTGTGCTCCTGGAGCGAATGGTTCGACGTCGACTTCCCCTCCTCGGGGCCCAAACAGGGAGACTTTGAAACCTACCAGCGCATCCGCGCCGCCGGGAAGCAAGTCTGTCAGCATCCAAAGGACATCGAGTGCCGCGCGGAGGACTACCCCGAGGTCTCCATCCAGCAGGTCGGACAGGTCGTGCAGTGCGACGTCCACTTTGGACTGGTGTGCAAGAACGAAGACCAGACTGGCAAGTCTAAGATGTGCCTCAACTACAGGATCCGCGTCCTCTGCTGCACCCCGAACTACAACTGCCCAAGCAGCACCTCCTTCCCAACCACCAGCCCCACCAGCACCATCATCCGCACGGCCCCAGCATCCTCCAGTGTCACGACCTCCACCTCCACATACCCCTCCTCTAGCACGCAGCCCACCTCTTCAGAAATCGTATCGCAGACCTACACCAGCACCACCAGCCCCACACCGACACCTACCATTTACCACCCCAGCGTGACCTCCTCCACCACCCCGTCCATAACTGCCTGTGAGCCCGAGGTGTGCTCCTGGAGCGAATGGTTCGACGTCGACTTCCCCTCCTCGGGGCCCAAACAGGGAGACTTTGAAACCTACCAGCGCATCCGCGCCGCCGGGAAGCAAGTCTGTCAGCATCCAAAGGACATCGAGTGCCGTGCGGAGGACTACCCCGAGGTCTCCATCCAGCAGGTCGGACAGGTCGTGCAGTGCGACGTCCACTTTGGACTGGTGTGCAAGAACGAAGACCAGACTGGCAAGTCTAAGATGTGCCTCAACTACAGGATCCGCGTCCTCTGCTGCACCCCGAACTACAACTGCCCAAGCAGCACCTCCTTCCCAACCACCAGCCCCACCAGCACCATCATCCGCACGGCCCCAGCATCCTCCAGTGTCACGACCTCCACCTCCACATACCCCTCCTCTAGCACGCAGCCCACCTCTTCAGAAATCGTATCGCAGACCTACACCAGCACCACCAGCCCCACACCGACACCTACCATTTACCACCCCAGCGTGACCTCCTCCACCACCCCGTCCACGACCGCCTGTGAGCCCGAGGTGTGCTCCTGGAGCGAATGGTTCGACGTCGACTTCCCCTCCTCGGGGCCCAAACAGGGAGACTTTGAAACCTACCAGCGCATCCGCGCTGCCGGGAAGCAAGTCTGTCAGCATCCAAAGGACATCGAGTGCCGCGCGGAGGACTACCCCGAGGTCTCCATCCAGCAGGTCGGACAGGTCGTGCAGTGCGACGTCCACTTTGGACTGGTGTGCAAGAACGAAGACCAGACTGGCAAGTCTAAGATGTGCCTCAACTACAGGATCCGCGTCCTCTGCTGCACCCCGAACTACAACTGCCCAAGCAGCACCTCCTTCCCAACCACCAGCCCCACCAGCACCATCATCCGCACGGCCCCAGCATCCTCCAGTGTCACGACCTCCACCTCCACATACCCCTCCTCTAGCACGCAGCCCACCTCTTCAGAAATCGTATCGCAGACCTACACCAGCACCACCAGCCCCACACCGACACCTACCATTTACCACCCCAGCGTGACCTCCTTCACCACCCCGTCCACGACCGCCTGTGAGCCCGAGGTGTGCTCCTGGAGCGAATGGTTCGACGTCGACTTCCCCTCCTCGGGGCCCAAACAGGGAGACTTTGAAACCTACCAGCGCATCCGCGCCGCCGGGAAGCAAGTCTGTCAGCATCCAAAGGACATCGAGTGCCGCGCGGAGGACTACCCCGAGGTCTCCATCCAGCAGGTCGGACAGGTCGTGCAGTGCGACGTCCACTTTGGACTGGTGTGCAAGAACGAAGACCAGACTGGCAAGTCTAAGATGTGCCTCAACTACAGGATCCGTGTCCTCTGCTGCACCCCGAACTACAACTGCCCAAGCAGCACCTCCTTCCCAACCACCAGCCCCACCAGCACCATCATCCGCACGGCCCCAGCATCCTCCAGTGTCACGACCTCCACCTCCACATACCCCTCCTCTAGCACGCAGCCCACCTCTTCAGAAATCGTATCGCAGACCTACACCAGCACCACCAGCCCCACACCGACACCTACCATTTACCACCCCAGCGTGACCTCCTCCACCACCCCGTCCACGACCGCCTGTGAGCCCGAGGTGTGCTCCTGGAGCGAATGGTTCGACGTCGACTTCCCCTCCTCGGGGCCCAAACAGGGAGACTTTGAAACCTACCAGCGCATCCGCGCCGCCGGGAAGCAAGTCTGTCAGCATCCAAAGGACATCGAGTGCCGCGCGGAGGACTACCCCGAGGTCTCCATCCAGCAGGTCGGACAGGTCGTGCAGTGCGACGTCCACTTTGGACTGGTGTGCAAGAACGAAGACCAGACTGGCAAGTCTAAGATGTGCCTCAACTACAGGATCCGCGTCCTCTGCTGCACCCCGAACTACAACTGCCCAAGCAGCACCTCCTTCCCAACCACCAGCCCCACCAGCACCATCATCCGCACGGCCCCAGCATCCTCCAGTGTCACGACCTCCACCTCCACATACCCCTCCTCTAGCACGCAGCCCACCTCTTCAGAAATCGTATCGCAGACCTACACCAGCACCACCAGCCCCACACCGACACCTACCATTTACCACCCCAGCGTGACCTCCTTCACCACCCCGTCCACGACCGCCTGTGAGCCCGAGGTGTGCTCCTGGAGCGAATGGTTCGACGTCGACTTCCCCTCCTCGGGGCCCAAACAGGGAGACTTTGAAACCTACCAGCGCATCCGCGCCGCCGGGAAGCAAGTCTGTCAGCATCCAAAGGACATCGAGTGCCGCGCGGAGGACTACCCCGAGGTCTCCATCCAGCAGGTCGGACAGGTCGTGCAGTGCGACGTCCACTTTGGACTGGTGTGCAAGAACGAAGACCAGACTGGCAAGTCTAAGATGTGCCTCAACTACAGGATCCGTGTCCTCTGCTGCACCCCGAACTACAACTGCCCAAGCAGCACCTCCTTCCCAACCACCAGCCCCACCAGCACCATCATCCGCACGGCCCCAGCATCCTCCAGTGTCACGACCTCCACCTCCACATACCCCTCCTCTAGCACGCAGCCCACCTCTTCAGAAATCGTATCGCAGACCTACACCAGCACCACCAGCCCCACACCGACACCCACCATTTACCACCCCAGCGTGACCTCCTTCACCACCCCGTCCACGACCGCCTGTGAGCCCGAGGTGTGCTCCTGGAGCGAATGGTTCGACGTCGACTTCCCCTCCTCGGGGCCCAAACAGGGAGACTTTGAAACCTACCAGCGCATCCGCGCCGCCGGGAAGCAAGTCTGTCAGCATCCAAAGGACATCGAGTGCCGCGCGGAGGACTACCCCGAGGTCTCCATCCAGCAGGTCGGACAGGTCGTGCAGTGCGACGTCCACTTTGGACTGGTGTGCAAGAATGAAGACCAGACTGGCAAGTCTAAGATGTGCCTCAACTACAGGATCCGCGTCCTCTGCTGCACCCTGAACTACAACTGCCCAAGCAGCACCTCCTTCCCAACCACTAGCATGACTACTAGTACTGCCACATCTGAATATTGTTGTACCAGCACTTCTTCTACCCCTATATCTACACCATGTTTCTGCAAAATTGGCAGTGGTGTTTTTTCACCTGGTTAGTTAATATTTTTTATTAGTCAATTTATATATTATTTAATTATTTTTCTTTTATTTGTTTATATGGATATTTTCAATTTTTTTATTTCCAGAAATTTTAATTGTTAGTTTTGATTGCGTTCTTCAATTTTGGACCTGATTTTTAATTTTTTTTTTCATTTTCTTACTGTATTTGCTTGTTTTAATTTTTTTTTTCATTTTCTTACTGTATTTGCTTGTTTTTTATACAGGTGAAGTGATTTACAACCGCACAGATAGTGATGGATGTAGATTTTATGCCATCTGTAGTCCAACATGTACTATTAAACGACATGTTGTGGATTGTTACGTTACTACCCCTGTATCCACTACTTCTTCTGAATGGTCTACCATAACAACAACAGTTCCTCTGCCTACAACTTCTGGAAGACTTCCTTTTCCTGGTTGTGTTTCTGCTTCTTACCCTCCCCTTCAGGTATGTAATTTCTGTGTTATGTTATGATTGCTGAATTAAAATTAAGTTGGTACCAGAAAGGAACAATTTGTAGTTTTTAGGTTTTAAATGTGCAGTTTGCCAGGGTAAGCGTTTTTTGTTGTAAGCATTATAAATGACATAAAATTTTATGTGCCTTTTTTATAATTCTTTTACATTGAGAAAGGAAGCTATAATTATCTTTTAGAATTATTCCTGTAGTAGTAAAACACTTTCTGATGCATTGTGTTACATAAATGAGAAGTCTTCTTTTTGAAATAATAGATGGAGTTTTCTTGTATATTTTGTTTCTTCACTAAATAGGATAATGTAAGCTACTGTGGTGGCTTGTATTAGTTTCTGTTCTACCTTCTCATCTCTATTTCTGCACACACTTTGTTTTTTATAGTGATGGTCTGTGCTGATACTGAAGTACAATTACATAGCTAATACCTGTTAACATCAGGGACATCGATTCCCTTAACTTATGACCTATCTTCCTAGACTTCAGAGGAGGTCCCTGTGTGGAATTAGTGTTCCCATCTCCTTTATAATTAAAATAAATAAATTGTGTAGAATATTGATGAACTTGTAATATCCGTGAATATTTTAATTTTAGTCTTTCCTTCAGTTTTTGAAACCAGAACACATTCTGATCCTCTGTATCATGGTCATAATTATGAATACCTCTGGTCGATATTATAAATCATTAGTACCACAAATTTAAGAAAAGTAACACATATTATCTTTCTTTCCAACACTGCTGTTACTGGAAACAATATACCACTGAGTTAAAATATGAGTAGAGTTCGTATATGTTTGCAAATTCCTAACAGCAATTTTTGGTCATTTTGCAGCCTGGACAAAGATACAAATTATCCAACTGTACAGAACTCATCTGTAAGGGAGACAACAAGGTAGAAGTTATTCCAACGCACTGTCCACCTGTAAAGGAAATTACCTGTGCAAACAAATATCCAGCAATACTGGTACCTGATGAAAATGGCTGCTGTTATCATTATGAATGTCAATGTAAGCACCAGTAGATAAAGGAAAAACATGTTTTGAAAAAAGCAAACAGATTATATGGGCATTTTGTCTTCTTAGGGTTCCTCTTAAATGTAGTATATTCAGTTCAGTTTTTAAATTCTTTCTTCTACATTAATTTTCATGTTAATTTTCCAAATGTTTTGTCTCTACCAGGTGTGTGCAGTGGATGGGGTGATCCTCATTATATTACTTTTGATGGAACCTACTATACTTTCCTTGAAAACTGTACTTACGTCCTGGTGAAACAGATTGTGCCTAAATACGACAACTTCCGTGTTTACATTGACAATTATTATTGCGATTCAGAAGATGGACTTTCCTGCCCTAAATCCATTATTATTTTCTATAAATCTGCAGAAGTGCTGCTGACCCGTAAACTCATGAATGGTGTGATGACCAATGTGGTAAAATATACACTTTTTAATTTCTCTATTTTTTGCAAAAAAGAAATAAGGTCCACAGGCCTTGCTTATTCTAATTTGAAATACAGTCTGTTAGAATATTGCATCATGGAGGTGATGAGGGTAGAGAGTATCATAGAATAGTCTGGGTTGTAGGGACCTTAAAGATCATTTAGTTGCAACTCCTCTGCCATGGGTAGGGACACCTTTCACCAGACCCAGTTGCCCAAAGCCCCATTCAAACTTGCCTTGAACACTGCCAGGTATAGGGCATCCACAGCTTCTCTGGGCAAGCTGTTCCAGTGTCTCACCACCCTCATAGTGAAGAATGTTTTCTTAATATCTAATCTAAATCTACCCTCTGTCAGCTTAATACCATTTCCCTTTGTCATGACACTACATGCCCTTGTAGAAGTCCCTCTCCAGAGTTTTTTGTAGGTATCATTAAGAAAAAAAGTTCCTAAGGAAAAAATATCAGAAACAACTTAGCACTATGCAGATATGACTTTTTTATGTGCATGTACATGTACACATAAGTAACACTAGGAAACAGACTAATACAGCTGACAGGGAAGTCAGGAAGAATGCTTACATGGGTGCTTGATTTGTGTTTAATGAAAACCAGTATATTGTGACATTGACTATGTAAACAAACATATTAAGAAACATGAATGCAAATCACAAGTGTGGTTTTCCTCTCATGCTGAAGACGGGTCTGCATCCCTTATCAGTGGGATGACTAGGGACTGTTTCCTCTGTATAGGGAACTTCAGGCATCAGAGCCATGACATGATTCCCCCTCCAATTCCCTGCTGGGAAGAGAAGTATAGCTGAAGGAAAGGGGTGACTGGGAGTGTCACTTCACCTTCATGATTCTAAAGTACTGCTGGCAAGCCACTGAAAATGAAAAGTCAGTCTCACTCCTATACTGGGGAATTTACTAATCAATTAGAAAACACAAAGAGGTGGGAAGTCTGTGTCAGTATGCACTCTTCCTCTACAGAGCCATGCAACATTCTCCTTGCCTACAGTCAGAAAGGCATGCTGAAACAATTAGTCCTATGATTCCCTGTGAAAGAAAAAAGTAACTGGCAATTTTAACTCTTACTTTATCCCAGTTCAATGAGAAAAAATTGCAGAATAACTCCTGACAAAAAGTTATCAGGCAAATATATTCATGTCCATCAGCTCATATAAGATACAGGCTGCAAATGGAGTACCTTAGATTAACAAATAAATATAACTACTACATAAAACTGGCACCAGGGACATACTACTTAATTTTTAATTCAGACAACTTTTCCAGTGCCTAACAACAAGTAGTATAGGGACAGTGTGATTCTGCAGCAAAGTTATTCCATAATAATGGCAGAAATATTTATGTAGTTAAAGAAAACTACCACTCATTTTCACATGAAAAATGTTTACAGTACACAAAACTATGATAGATACAAAGGAAGTACTTGGATTTAGAATGCTGTGCATTAGCACAAATCAACACAAACACAGTACACAGAGGCCACTTAGATTATTACCATACTCTAGCTATATAACAATACAAGCTGAAATATCAATGCATATATATGCTATTATTGTGATGGTGATGGGCATTGGATGTGATACACAACAATATGGAGTTATGTATGAAGATGAAGATTAGAAAATACATTAGTTAAAACAATCAGGCAGAAGCAGTGCTTACTCTGAAGCTGTGCTGTTGGTTTTTTTTAACCCTGCATTTAGATGTACTTCAACCACAAGATTGTCAAACCAGGCTTCAAAAAAGATGGCATTTCTTTCTCAACACTTGGCATCAACATGATTGTTGAAATACCAGAGATTGGTGCAACCATCACCTTTAGTGGGCTGATTTTCTCTGTGAAACTCCCATACAGCAAATTTGGCAACAACACCGAAGGACAGTGTGGTAAGACAGATGCACTAACTTGAGGTGGAACTATTTTCCCACCCTACCATGGTTATTCTCACCCACCCTGTCTATACAGTCTCATGATTGGCAGAAGTATTGAAGTATGGCAGTAAAATTGAAATAGTCTTCCACCTCTGTGGGATCAAGAGTTCAATATTTCAGCAACCTGTTTTCCTTTGGGGCTGGGGTTTTAGTTTTGTTTGAATTGTTTGGTTTTCCCTAACCTAAATTAAAGCTCATATAACTGTAAAGAAAGCAATCCCTACAAAGCAAGGCACCTTACACACTTCATGAACACATCATTTCTAAATGTGGTATCAGCACAATAATGCACTGTGCATGTTTGATGTTGTTTTTGAGACTTACATAGCTTATGTCTTACAGGAACATGTACAAACAATAAAGCAGATGAATGCCGCTTACCAAATGGTGAGATCATTTCTTCCTGTCCCCAAATGGCTCATCACTGGATTGTTGATAACAACAAGTCATGCCATGGAGTACCAATACCACCAGTTGTAACTACACCTCCACCAAAGCCTCACTGTGAAACACCTCCTCTTTGCAAGCTTATCTGGAGCAAGTAAGAAAAAATCTGAATGAGTTCACTCTTTCTAGATAAAATTCAGTATCTTACAGGAAGAGTAAGAACTATAGCACTAGTTTGTGAAAAAAGCTGAAAGTATCAGCTAAATGACAGGATATATATAGTAAAAGGCCTTTGCAAAGAAACTCCTCTCTTCTAATGACTTCCATGACAAAGATAACTGAGCAAGGAGAGGTAAAGTCAGAAAATCAGGGATGCAGCAAGCACTAAATCTGTACTTCCTGGATTGCAACTACACAGATACATGCTACCTTCCTTCCTTCCTCCCTCCCTGCTCTCCAGGTTATGTTCACTCACTCTAGTTTTACTACTAAGTAAAGACTGAACACTAAATTCAAAGTGAGCCTTCAGTACAATCTGTAAAGAATCTGGTGACCATGCAAGCTAACAGAGCAGACAGAAATTTCCCAGCCAAAAAGCTTTCGTCATTATTTGTATGCTTAATGTAAAACATGGAGCCCCAAAAGCACAAAGGGTTGCTTCCCACCCTATTTCTTATGCGAGCTCTGAAGAAAGTTTTTTTTTTCAGTTGGGTCACTTATATGGGCCCTTTTACAGATGCTTGCTGTAGTGTCTAAGTTTCGAACTACTGTTGTTAGATTTTTCTCTCAGCTACTTTTATCATCTCTTTTTCCTCAATATGATGCAGTTGCATTTTCATGAAATTTCTCATGTCAGATTGATGAAAACATCTGTACACACACAGAAACACTATGACCTTTAGCCTCTTTAGGAAAAAACAAAAAATGGAGCTTCAAATTTCCAAACCTTTCATGTCCTGAATCTATCTCCCAGATTACTGGCCATTCTTAGGGTCTTTTTTCTTGCAATACATTCCTTCTTGAAGCAGAGAGTCATGGGCTATTATATCTGGAAAGTGCTCCCTGACAGCAGTTTTTACATATATGTTTTATAAGGGGGTTGGTCTCTTTTCTGTCTGCAGGATTTTTGCAGAATGCCATGCTGTAATACCACCAGAACCATTTTTCAAAGGCTGTGTTTTTGATGGATGTCGCATAGCTGATGAATCCATGCAGTGCTCCAGTTTGGAGATATATGCTACAGAGTGTGCTGCTAGAGGTATCTGCATTGACTGGAGAGGAAAGACCAACAATACATGCTGTAAGTATTGCAGAACTCAAAACTGTGTGTGTGAGAAATGGCAGTACTTAGTGTTTTATTCAGTAAACACATCTTACATCTAACACTCGACTACTGCCTAACTACAGTTAGCTATATATGTTATCTACAGCAAGCTGCATACGAAGAAGGCAAAATTGTAATCATTTTTGCTTTAAAAATGCATGCACTGTCAATTTTTGATATTTTTTCTTCTTTTTCCATACAGCATACAATTGTCCATCTAGCTTGGTATACAAGCCATGTGGACCCATTAATCCTGCTACCTGTGATCCAAGGTATGGAAACACAAAAAAATTGTTTAAGGTTGTTCTGGGTGGCTCTTTCCCCTATTTTTATTTATCTATTTTCCTTAGAGAATTTAGTTACTTCGTAATGAAATGTCTTGTGACTTTGGATATTTTTTCCAAGATTTAAAAATATGTTAGCTCTATGAATATGCACTTCTTGTTGAACTGCAGAAAATGTACATTTTTTGACTCCTTTTTATGTGACATATCAGCCTTTTACATGTGCTACTCTCTCTCCTGCTTCAATGCAAAAATGTTGTACTCAAAAATACACATTCCTCACATTCTAGCCTTGTTGAGCTTCCTGGCTACGGAGTAACTGAAGGATGTTTCTGTCCTGAGGGAATGACACTCATGAGTAAAGACAGCAACATCTGTGTCTCTGAATGCTGTAAGTATCTGTAGCTAGTCTGGGGAATAGAGATTCGGATTGATAGCCAGGAGGTCTGTGTTCTACTGCCATCTTCTACATTGTCAGATCATGGGTCAATCAACTACATGAAGCTCCTTTATCCTCGTCATCTAAAAATTGAATGATAATCAATATTACCCTTTTTTTATCTTCCTCCTTTACATGAGGCCTACCAAGATGGTAGAATTCTACATTTCAGAAGAACAAACCTGCATATTATTTTTCTTGTTAAGTTTTATCTTCACTGTATTTCTACTTGAAACTGCACAAATTTACTCTTTTATGTCAGTTTTTAGCGGTGTAAATCTTCATTCCCCCCATTTTTTTTTTCCAGCTTGCAGGGAACCAAATGGAGTATCCAGATGGGTAAGTATCACAATCAATGTGGTTTATAAAGCACAGACAAAAGCAAAAGGATATTTAGCATTTCATGAAGTTTTCCTTAGGCTGGGGAAAATTTTAGGGTTTGTTCAAATGTTTGGTCCCATTTAGTCTTAAAAATACTGGGAGTGTGTCATTGTTTAAACCCAGCTGGCAGCTAAGTACCACACAGCCACTCGCTCACACCGCTGTTGGGATGGGGAGGAGAATCAAAAGAATGTAGACCCCATGGGTTTAGATAAGAACAGTTTAATAACTAAAGTACAATATACTACTACTACTACTAATAATAATAATGATAAGGGAAATCACAAGGGGAGAGAATATAAAACTGAAAGGAGAAAGGAAAAGAATAAACACAAGTGATGCACAATACAACTGCTCACTACCAGCTGACCAATACCCAGTCTGACCTGAGCAGGGATCTGCCCTTACTGGTATCCCAGTTTATATAGTGGGCATGACATGCTGCGGCTAGTTTGGGTCAGATGTCCTGTCTCTGCTCCCTCATGGCTTTTCATGGCCCTCCTCACTGGCAGAGCACAAGAGACAGAAAAGTCCTTGATCAGGGTAGGTGCTACTTAGCAACAGCCAAAACATAGGTGTGATATCAGCATTGTTCTCAAGACTAAAGCCAAAACACAGCACAGCACCAGCTAGTAGGAAGAAAATTAACTCTATCCCAGCCAAAACCAGGCCAGAGTGCCAGAGCAGAAACCACATTATTCCCTAAGAAAAACTAACAGTAAGTTAGGTGATATTCTTTCAATAATCCACCTCACATAATTAAAAATAAATAATTAAAGAAAAGACAAAGAGAAAAAAAAAAAACAAAACCACTAGATGGTAGTAGTGGAACTTTGGCATATGCGCTGCTTTTGTTTCCACAAGTTTGGCTCCCTAGAGCTACTAGGTGTGAATGGACAGATATATAGCAAAGTTTACCTGTTGCTTGATAATGTTGATAGTCTGTATTCTAAATTCCTCAGCTGCACACAAGTTATAGAAATTTCTCTCTGTAACCTAATGTGTAAATGAGTATGTCATATGATAATTTCTTATTTAAAAATGCATACAAAGCTCAATCACTCCCCCTTTAGACCTTTTATATCCCTCATATTAACACTACTAATAAATAGAAAGTGACAGATGTGTAAACATACTCAAAACCATCAGTGGCTTCCAGTAATTCCCTCTTTAGCTTCAGTTTGAAGGATTTTTATAAAATCTAAAAATACTAGGAAAATGAAAAGGTTGATGTAATCAGGTATCACTGTACCCATGAATAAGTTAACAAGAAGCAAATTTTGGTTTTAATTTCTATATAATTTTTTCTTTTTTTTTGTTTTATTTTGTTTTGTTGTCTTTCCTTTTTTATATAGCCAGGAGAAAAATGGATGAAAGATTGTCAGGAATGCGTCTGTGACAAATATACTCTTAAAGTGCACTGTAAGAAACACAAGTGCTCCCTGACACAGCAAGTATTTTGTGATGAACCAGGTTATATGCCTGTTCAGACACAGATACCAGAAGATCCATGCTGTACCAGGACTGAGTGCTGTAAGTGCTTAGTTCTTTTTCGTGGGGAATATACCTTTTAGGCATGGGTAATATAATTTTGGGCAACTACAGCAATAATTTCTCTTTTTTTTTAATACCCTCTATTGATTTCATAATGCTTTTCTCCCTCATCCCATTTGTAAGTACCTGAAGTACCTTCTTGCAGAGCATTTACTAGATGCCTGAAGAGGACAAATTCAAAGATGAAAAGATTGTCCATAGTTAGACACAGAAAAGTAACTGGAAATCTTCTATTATTCAACACTGAAAACGTCCAAAGCTGCTGCCACCTGAAAAAAAATATTCAAAAGCTATTAAAGCATTTTCTGCTTCAAAGACCAGTATAAAAAAAATAAAAAAAATAAACAGTCTTGAGCATTTAAAAATTGTTCAAGAAAATTCCTTATCTTTGAGAGTCATCAGATTTCCCAAGTGATATAAATTTCTCTTTGGGAATACCTCTTCGTAGGAATCACCACTTTATCATTGTCAGACAATGCTTTCTTTACAAATGTTATGCAAATGCCCATTCAATTTAAAATAGCTGGGCAAATATACCAACTTAGTCATTAAACTAGCTTGTGTAAACCCACCATATTTGCTCCATAGGACAACTTCTGAATTTCATGCAAAACAAAGTTACTTTTGTTGAAAAATTATGAGTTCATTATTTTCTATATTGTCTTATATTAAACAGACTGCAACACTAGCCTCTGCCCTGGGGTCAAACACCAGTGCTTAGAGGGACAGGAAGTAGTCACAATAATGCAGCCTGGAAAATGCTGTCCTACCTTTGAATGTAGTAAGTACTATGCGCCTTCTTCATGTGCTATTCACAACTACATTTTTCTAAGTTGATGAATACAAGAAAATTGAAAAATATGCAAATTATCTGTGTTTTCATATTGGGCCAAAAAAGCAGCAGGTTTTTCATGTACTTCTTTTCCTAAAACTTACACCTCTATGACACCATCTTTCTTCCTTCTTTACAGGACACGGCTGTGTAGTCAATGAAACCTACTATGCAGTAAGTACACAGAGTAACTCAGTACATGAATACATCTTCACAAAGGTTCACAATGCAATGTTTTTGAGACTCTTACCATGAACCATATTTTGCAGAAAGCCCATCATTAATAATTTAATCAAGGTCAGGATATCAACACCCTTCCTACAAGCAAAAGCCTTTTTTCTCTCCTTTCTACAGTAGCAGAATTTAATTCCAAAATTGGTATTGCTAACAATAGAAACTCTGCTTAAATAAAATAACCAAATTGTATTTAAAAATAAGTTCAGCTTTGTATTGTCTGTGACATACATACACAAAGTAACTTGTTTTTACTGAGTAAAACTGACTGTTTTTCTAACTTCCCCCAGCCTGGAGCTGTCGTTCCATCGGGCTCCTGTGAAGAATGCACCTGCTCTGAATCCTCTCACTCAAGCCCCCATCAGCCTACTGTCAAGTGCAAGCCAGTTATCTGTGACACATACTGCCCAGCGGTGAGTGCTCTTTTGCTGTCAGTAATTCCTACCCCACTTAGCTCAAATATCCACCAGTGCCCTTCAGTGCCCTTACTCTATGTCATTTCCTTTCTATTTCTTTCAAAACAGGGTTATAAGTATACAAAGAAACCTGGAGAGTGCTGTGGCACGTGCAAGGCAGCGGCTTGTATAGTGACTGTAGGAGACATTACACGCGTGCTCCAGGTAACTACCCCCGGTTTAGCTCAATTTTGGTGAACTCTGGTAGTCTTTCACTCTTTTCTCTCCTTGTCTTTTAGTCACATTTATTTGCTGAATCTTTTCCTCATGTTAGACAAATGCTTACTCAGGCAAAGAACAGACTGCCTCACACAGCTTGAACAAGTACCCTGAGCCAAGTAACTCCAGTTCTAACTCAGACTTCTGGAAGCAACTATGATATTTAACAATGGCTTTCAGAAATCAACAAAGAAAAATATATAGGTGAAAGCAATGGGCTTTTGTGCTTTCATCTCTGAAAATACAGCATCCATTTTGCTCAAAGGATAATTTGATGTGGGCAGACAGTTTTCTGCTCCAGTCAATCTCAAGATAGCTTAGAGATTTAGGACAGGAGGAGTCAGTGAAGTCGGCAGAAATTCTGCCATATATCTGAATGAACACACCCATAAATTCTGATGACAAAGCCACTGACACACAAGTTGTTCTTTCAAAATGAGTCCACATATTTATCCTATTCACACAAAAAGCATGTCCATATACACATAAAAATACATCCTTTTCACCTGGTTAATGAAAAAGACTCAGAGTAGTATATGACAAGTAGCCATCAACTGAAATTGATTATTCACTAATTTTTTACTACTTTCAGGTCGGAGAATTCTGGAACCCACCTGTTGATAACTGTACAACTTACACATGTGAAAAAAATGATGACCAGTTCATTCAAGTCATCTTACAGAAAAGCTGTCCTCCCTTTAACCCTAATGACTGTGATCCAGTAAGTTGTCTTCTACTATTTCTCATGTATGAAAAGTTTGCAGTGATAGAAGCATCATAATGTCCAAGGAAAATACCTAGTAGATGCAACACACAGGATGTAGCTCTAACTTCAGCCACTCTGATTCTGGTTCCCATCAAATTTCATTTCAGAAAAGCAAATTAAAATTACAATGGGTGATATATATCAATCCTTACCAAGGACTAGGTACAGCATAGTGTCCTGGATTCCTAAATGTGTCAGGTGACCTAGAAGCAACAATCTTATTGAAAAATCATGAGATTTTTATTTCTAAATAATTTACAATTGTAAATTCATTTATTGAGAGCAAAGGTGAAGGAAAATAAACCCTTTCAGTTCACAGTATCATTTGACTTAATACACCTCAGGGCAGATTAGAAGCAGACCCACACATCTGGGGAATCAGTTATTTCATTAATTTTATTATCCTGTCTGACATAATCATCTGTATGATTTGGTTGACTCAAAATTTCCCACATGTGCTACAACTTACATTTTTGAAATTCTACTACTCAGCAACCCAACTCTGATGACAGCAAAGCAGTTCTGGTTCCCCTCAATGTCAGCTTTCAAAGAACTCTTATTAATATGGAAGTAATTATGTGCCCTTAAATTTAGCCTTGTTGAAATTACATTCCATGTCAGTACAAAATTTCTTCTGGTGCCAGAGGAACTTAGGAACCAAAATGAGTCTCTGCTTTAGTATGTAGATATGAAACTTGAGCATCTTTTTCTGTTTTCCTACTCCAGGATGACATTAAACTATCTGATGACGGCTGCTGTAAAGAATGCCAAGTAAAACTAAAGAGTAAGTAATGACCCTTTTGTTAAAAGTAAGTAATGTTAATATGTGCCTTATTAGGTATATTAGTCCATCTTGCATGAAGAGGTGAACAGACCTAGTTTGGGACCACTGCCTCACACTGGGGGAACAAAGGGAAAAAAAAAAAGGAATCCAGCATTGACTTTAGGGCCTTGAAAAACATGGTTGTGCTGAACTATCCCATTCCCTGCTGTCAAGTGTCAGCCTTTTCATTGGAACAAGAGGATTATAACTATTCTCCAACTTTCATAGTTACACTCTCTTTAAGGAAGAAAGAAAAGCCAGTCCTGGGTGGTGTGTGTGCATTGAGCAGTTGCCATAGTGCTGCTCTTTATTTTTCTGCATCTTGCACCAAAGCTGCATAAGCAAAAGGGAATTTTTCATTCATTGATAATACAATCAGCAAGTCATTAAGAACAGCACTGTGATCTTATTTCCTATTTTAGCTCCATTCACTTCAGTTTTCTGCTAAAAGCTGTCTGTCATACACAAATAACTATTTATATGCACGTGTACTTTAACCTATTTTACGTTGGTTTGTGACAACCTCAGGTTGTATGAAGCACAATACTACTACGGTAATCAAATATCATGGATGTGTATCTCCTGCACCAGTTGAGATGGCATACTGTGAAGGAAGCTGTGATGCTTACTCACGGTAAGTGGTATAAAAAGATAATTGTGGTCTTTTGTTTTCTACTCTTCACACTAGTTACATAAAGAAAACCACAGGTAGTATGTTCAACATCTACCCAGTCATCAGCTGTTTCCATTGTGCTAATAAGAATTTTTAATAGACTTGATGTTTTACTAGCTTAATTACCTCAAGACTTACAATGTTCAAACAGCTTCGTCAGTGTCATAGTGAAAAGATCTAAGTTTTGATTTTCCCCATGTAAAAGTGAGGTTATTTGTTTCTCACTATTCTCTCATTTTGTACTATTTTACTGTGTAATCTGGATTAATTAATTTACTTTTTTTGGGCCTTAAGGAAGAGATAAATCCATATATTTTTACAGTGAGGTTCAACTTTTATTTCACCACAATACTGTAAGAATGGTAATATTGAGCAATAGTTCCACACAACTTCTGGTTATATTTAATAATGGGTGGGAGGGGCAGTGGTATTTCTCACATAATTTCTGATTCTTTCTCTTTTGCTGGTTTTGCAATCAGATATTCTCCAGAGGCAAATATGATGGAACACAAATGCTCATGTTGTCAAGAAATCAAGACCAGCCAAAGAAAAGTGACTCTGACATGCAGTGATGGAACCTACCTTGATCACTCATACACCTATGTGGAGAAATGCAGCTGTGTGAGCGCTGAGTGCATTTCCCAAGCCAGCACCCAACAGGAAATAAACCAGATAAAGACCTCTCAGGAACAAGAAAATGTCTAAAATTAGAACTAGAGAAAAGTCATCAAACAAGGGTTGAATGTAAGACTAAAAAAGAAAAACTGGAAAACCACAAAAGTGTCAAAAGCAGCTAAAATTTTGGATAGACATGACATTTTTTGCATACAAACTCAATATGACTGTCTACATTATTTCAGTTTTCATTGCTAATTTATCTGCTATTGTTTTCCCTGTGTTTTCTTTTGCACCTTGAGAGGTACAGCAAAAGGTCATTTTGACATCTCCTGCTAGTTTGCTTGTCTTCTGAGAAGTGCTGTACTGTAAGACTGAAAGCTGGATTTACACTTGCACGAATGTTATGAGAACAGCATTCTTTTCTGGCTTGAAGCTTGCCTGTGGTGGCATAACACGGGCACTTGACAATGTCTAATATGTCCATTAATGTAGGCTGACCTTTTTAATAACACTTTCATTCCAGTTCATTGACACAAATCAAAAGCTAAAGTCCAGAAAACAAACAAACCCAAGGAAAACTGTACCTCTCTGTTTCTGTAGTTTTCTTTTTGCATTACAGAAAACTTAGACTGCAGAAAGCATATTACCCAAAACTATAAACTTTAACATTATGAAAAATTTATAATGGGCATAGTTCTTAATATATTTTCATAAGAAAAAGAACTCTTATCATGAGAAGCTGCTGCACACTACACTTTGTTTACATAACACCATCATCATGGTAACTGTATGAAAATATGGATTTTTTTTGTTTCTGGTTAACTGTTTACAGAAGTATACATATATATATATTTTTGCCAACAGGGCATATGAAGGATTTTTGTAAAATAATAATAATAATAATAATTGTAAATTCTTTCCTAGGAAGCTTTTAAAACTTGAACCATTGCTATTTATTTTGTTTTTGGAAAATTGATTTATTGAGTCATTACTTTCAGAATTAATAATACCCCATTTCTTAGTCATGTTATCTGGGTGTGGCATATTTTTGTCTTCAATTTTATTTTGAAATATTTTTCCTTATGAAAAAGCAATGATGATTAATAAATTTTAAGCATTTTACAACATGCTTTCTTTGACTTTTCACTGAATCGCTCCCATGAGAGTTGCTAGCCCCATAAGACATCTGCTTCCCATCCTACTACAGCCATTTCTCAACAGCTCCAGATCAAAAGTCAATCTAGCCTGTGGTACCTCACCCCCTACAGAGCTCTGATACTGCTTGTAATGAAAGGCACTTAAAAGCAAATACTGAAAGTGTTCCAAGCACATCACTTCAGATGCTATCAATTAGTGAGATTTCAGTAAGCAAGCACATCATTGAGTCTGTACATATATCATAGCTCTGAAAATTCTTTACCTGACACACAGAAACTATCCAAAGTATCCCAGACCAGTTAGTCTTATACTTTAGAGCCCATTGCAACATAAATAAATCTCAAATTCACCAAATCTCAAATCTGAAATTGCACAATCATGGATCCACAAGTTTTGACAGGTTACTAACCAGCTTTGTTTACACTATACTTTGAACTAGCCACCACAGATCTGACTGTAGATTGTATAACACCAAGCAACATATTCTGCACAATTTACAAATGACATTTACAACTGACAAATTCTGACACATTTACAAATCAGTAGGGAGAAGATTAGAAAGTTAAAGGTGATGACCTTTCTCCTAGCCTACAGTTTGGACAGTTCAGTATAGGGAATAACAGGGTAATAACACAGGCTTTCTGCAGGTGCCCAGCAGCAGTTTAGGCTGCTTTCTCACCTGTTTTAATTTCATAGAACAAAAACAACCCCTATACCTCCCCACTCAGAGGAGAGCAAAGTTCTTCCTAAGGAGTTATTACTTCACTCTCTGCTTTTTCCTGTTGATAGGCTCTTCTGCTTCCAAATGAGGTCCCAGGTAGACAGCACACTGCTCTGTTCTACCAGGCTTCTCAGTGCAGCACTACTACTGAATTCATGACTGGTTCGTGAGTGACAGTTTCTCTGGCCTTCCCAGGCATGCTAGTGTAGGAATGAGGCCTGAGGTTGTGAGATACCATGGTGAAGGAATTAACAAAACTTGGTCATTTCAACATCCTGATGGGGTGATTAGGCTATCAGGTGGAGGCCTGAGGGCCCTTACTGCTCCCACCTCAGGGTGGAAGAGGGAGAGATGTGATTCACCATTCTGTTCTGCCCTTGCACAAGACCCAAGGTCCTTGAGCAGCCTGACAGAAGGCAATTGAAACTATCCCTCATTTACATATAAAAAGTACATCACAGTGAGAAAGTGTCTGCCCCCTCCCCATCACCCGTGACAGCAGCAGGTAATTTGACTACAGTCTCACCTCCACTTCTCTCAAAAGCAAAAATTTGGCATTTGAACCCCTCTGTGGTAGAGGATGAGAGTATGAGTCCACTTTGCAGACAAGTTGATGTGCTTGCTCCTTTCTCCTCCCCAAAGCAGGGATTCCCCTTTGGCAAGGTTCCTGCCTTTGACTACCTTGGATGATACTCAGGTGGGACTAAGCTTAATGAATTATTGACTGTTTTCTCTATATGAGCTCAAGTAAATGCTTGATAGCTTTGGATTTTAGTGACAACGCAGTAGGTGAATTTGCCAGTGACAATTCTGAATCTGTAATCTTATTGCTTCAATGAACAGCACTATTCATGAATCCATAATCATGAAAGTTCTTACTGAACATGACTGGATGTATAATATCAAATTGGTTACAATCAGAAATTAAGCCCAGCTGCACCTAGCCCCTCTGATCTCTGAGGACAGGCTGGAATACAAGGGGTTTATTTTTCTGACAAATCCCACTGAAATGGCAGATTCCCTCCATGTTGCTTCAAAATCATTAGCTGTTTTTCCATGTAAAGCCTATATCTCAGTATCCCAGCAGTAACCCTCTTCCCTGGAGAACTCTGCACATACTAAGTTTGTGGCAGCAGTTGCTTCATATGACTCTCTGAAAGAAGAAAAAATAATATGATGGGGAAGAAGGGAATAACAGACACATAATATGTGGCACATGGGAAGACTGAGAGGTGATAATGACGACAGTAGAGGCCAAAACCAACCCAGAGTTTGGTGGCATAAAAAGGAGGAGAAGCAAAGGAGTAGGCAGACTTTGGTCCTGGCATGGGAAGACAGAGAAACAAGGAAGGGAAACATAAACCAAGGCAAACCATGGACATACACAGAACCTGTAGCTGAGGATGTACTGGAGATGCTGCCCTGGAGAAGGAAGGATCTGTACTACAGATAAAGCCCCAGTGCTGGGAAAGAGCAAACAGAAATCCACAATTCAAAAGAAGAGGGGACAATATGCTTTGGGCACGAAAGAGTTAGTGGAAGGGCTTGCAGGGACTCCCTGAAACAAGGCACAGAGTAAATGGAAAAACAGACAGCTGCAGTGGATGTAGTAGACAAGCCTTACAGGCTTCCTAAATTTTCCTTTACATAGAACCTATCTCATTGTTGACGCAGACTGGATAACGGCCCCAAAGTAAACCTTTCTAAAACTGGTCTGAATTATATCAGTTATATCTCTTAAAAATAAATCGCCAATTTTTTAAGCTGTAGATAAATAATAAAGTCAACAAACAATTAGCTGGAAGAAAGTAATTGCCTTGGTAGTTCTTTATTGATGCTGGTTGGAATACCATGGAAGTCAAGCTCAACTGTGCAGATGATCAATGTCTATTACACTAATGCTAACACTAGAGGGCTCTAGACTCTCACTTAAGCCTGTGTGAAAGGGGTTTCTGCCAAAACGGTTTCTTTCAAGGAACTTCGAAGTGAACCACATAATAACTTTCAAATCATTAAGATAAAATTTGCTCTTAATTTACTCTTGATTCTACAGGCATCCATTCCACATAACATACCAAGACTTGTTTATATGTCACTTTATTTTTTCTTTCTTTTTATCTCATCTTTGGAACGCAGATAAATTGTAGTAGAGAAAACATTCACTTCAGACAGAATTTATTCCAGCTGTACAAAAATTATTCATAGGTTTTTGGTTTTACTTCAATGTTGGCTGTCAGCAGTCCTTCCTTGGACATTTCTACACTCAC
Organism: Melopsittacus undulatus; assembly: GCF_012275295.1. Taxonomy (NCBI): domain Eukaryota; kingdom Metazoa; phylum Chordata; class Aves; order Psittaciformes; family Psittaculidae; genus Melopsittacus; species Melopsittacus undulatus. Next base: position 50,229,870 of record NC_047530.1, read on the forward strand.
TCCCCACTTGGGACTCCTGTTACATAGCCTAACTACTGCATGAGCAGCTTATGTTTTTCCCTTTTTCATACAGCATTTCAAAACTCTACAGTGTAAATATGAAATAATTTATAATCACTCTTCAACTCTTCTTTGTAATCATCAGTAACGTATAAAGTATAACCTGAAATTATTTCAGATTTACAGCCTAGGAGACCACTTCAACTAATTAATTTGACTGTTAAAGTATGACAGACAGTTTTTAAGCCCCATCACATTCTAAAACAGCTATAGAAAGACTAGGGACAACCCAGCAGCAGGGCTGACAAAAGACCATTCCAGAATGGAAACTCCTCTTGATAATAACAAATCCCAACTCAAAAGGAGAAAGCTTTCTTTCTCTTCAGTAGGTTTTGTTCTACTGTTGCAAAAAAAAAAAAGCGCAGCTCTGTTATAACCAAACAAATTAAAACAGAGTTTCAGAACAGAACAGGAACTAGTTCTATTTGAACATTATTAATGTTATAATAAACCAATTAAAAATGTACAGAAAGCACATTTTTACAAATGATGCAGTCCTCATGATTGTGAAATTTTCTTTTGCTCCTTCCTATTTCAAAATGTACCTTCCTCTTTAGTCTTAGATTCTTTTCAGCATTCATTATAACTCTTACTTATAACTACAATGTGGTTGTAAGGAACCAGCAAGTGTTTGTACTTTTACAGTAATTGTTGTTACTAATTACATAGTTAAAATCTTTTAAATAGACAGAATTTATTCTGTCTGCTAACTCCTCCTCTCCTGCTGTTACACTGTTACAACCATGCATGCAAATAAAATCCCACTTTTGCCTTCATTTTAAGAAAGCAAAGGCTGTCCAGGCAGACAAAAATGGAGCCATTAAATGTGAACAATGATACATATCTCACGCACTAAGTCACACAAAATGCTGCAGACAGCTGCGTGAGTCTAGAAGCCAATCCTGAAATTACTCATTCCTTCTGCACTTGCCTCAGTCTAACTGCAAGGATATTCCTGTGGCTGTTACTGGCTTTCACTGACTACAAAAAAACCCCACCAGAAGTATTTGAGGGGAGCCTGATTCTAAGGCAAATTTGAAACTAGCCTAAGTTTTGGACAACACCAGATGTGAACTCTGTTCTCTCAGCAATGAGAAGTCAAAATCCCACTTCAGCTGATCCCTAGGGAGGTTTTTATCACATTGCTTAATGTCACACTTACTGAGGCACATGCCTGTGAACTGCAACACAGACACAATATAAGAACTGGCAGCTAAAATATGACAGTAGTTGATAGGGAATCTGCTGAAAAGGCAATAAATACTATAATGGAATGACCTCCTGCCACAGCAGAACTAACTTTCTTATTCATATTACTTGGTAGTTGCTCTGTATTTCAGAGAATGAGATTATTCTACCTGATACAATTCTATCACTTGCTCTGCTACTAATGCTTTTGTGCTTTATGACCTCCTTCTAATGGAAATTCTGGTCCGTTATTCAGGAAATTCAGGTCCATTATTTTACAGGAAATGAGCATTATAATTGCACTAAATTTGTGTTGACTGAAGGTAATTCAAAACAATACTGAATCACATCTCATGTCAAAGTGCAATTGCATAGAATTCATAATAGAGAAATTGTCACAGTACATTTGACCCAACAGACATGTAAAAAGCCTTTACCTTTAACAGAGATCAATATAATTCATCCCTCAGTAATCCTATACAGGATTTTAATAACCAGTATTTCAACAAAATCTTTTAAGATCAGTTGAGATTTATCAGAAGTAATTTTTCTATCTAAACCATTCTCATATTTCCAATATATTCTGGGCTGTTATAAAAGAAAAATAAAAGTTTGTTAATTACTGTAAATGTATATTATGTTGTTATAGACTCTATATTTAATTATGTGTGTGTGTAAAGACCAGTAAAGGTGTATATAGGACAAACTCATCAACAATTTTACCACCCATTTATTTTTTATCTTTAGTCGGAAATGGTTAGCACCAGAGGTTTCACACACACAGCTCCCTTCACTCAAAGCAATTACTAACAAGAAATAACAAAGTAGCCTGCAATTTTGTTTCAACCTAGCAAGCAGAAGGTTCGGTAGAAAAGGCATCTCTGAAGCAAACTTTCCAGGAGAATATGTCTAGCAGAAAATTCACAAAATCTGGATTTTAACATAGACAAAGAATAGCCCCTTCCCTGTTAGCTTATCATTGATTTATTTAATTTAATAAATCTTAAATTGTCTTTGCAAGAGAAACACTCTGCTCCAGGGAAAAGGAGGAATCCCACGAAAAAGCACATGAACTCCACTTAGCCATCAGACTACATGGATTCACATGTGCCCGTCCACCAGTGCAAGAACTCACCCACAAAAGGAAGCCCTTCCAATAGCAGTGGGTGGGTGACCAAGGCCTCACTTGTATCTACATAAAGGCAGCAGTCACTGCTGAATCACAGCATGGAAAAGAGCCTTCTGCGAGATCACAAAAAAAGCCAGGCAGCAGGGGGAACACAGTAAAAAAGTGTACCTCATGGGAATACTTGTTCTTACAGATTGTATATCCAGATAATATATATACAGATAATATATATTAAATACAGAGATTTATTTGTGCAAAAATCTGGGAAAACCTTTGTTTATACTTAAACTCCTACAAGTTCTCATGTGACACAACTGTGCTATAAAATTGATTTAAATCAGTCACTTACTGGCACAAGACTTACTCTGATTAAAAGACCACGTGGTCTATTCTACACTAACACTTCTCAGCTCTCCAGGCTCAGAGTATATCAGAGGGACAGGCCAAAATATTACTTCAGGTATGCTCTACTTCTGTGAACGTCACAAAGATAATGAGTTTTTCTGCCTCAGCATCAAAATACCCATTTTTGCACCCCCTAAGCAGAAATTCATGCAAAACATCAATCCTAAGCCACAAGGACATGAAAGCTAGCCTGTGCTCCAAGAGACACAGAAAAAGCTGTCAGCATTGCACTGACTTAACTACAGTGGACATGATATTAGTGGGATCTCAATTTACCTCACATGAAAATACAAATATACGTTATGTCTCATCTCTGAGACTTTCAGGAAAAAGGAAAATGTTTTGAAGGCTTTTTTTTTACAGTTCATCCACCCCTGATGGGGGCTCACTTACTCAGTTGAGGAGCACATTTGAGCAACATACAAGGGTTAGAAATAAATAGACAAAAGTTACCAGAGAGACAGAGATTTTCTCCTGTCTTGGTTAACTCATTCTTGTCTGGTCTCACTGGTGTTATTCCATTCTTTTTCTAGCACACATGGCAGGAACATCAGGCCTTCGTACGCTGGGAATGAAGAACAAAGCAGAGGATTAGTATTATGATATAGTTTTGCATTTATGCAACAAGAAAGAAGGAGCCATCTTTCCAGAGGTGCATTTATGTTTTTCAAGTTCTCAATTCACTTCAAGCGATTTGAGATAATTTGATCTGGTGACATGGCCAAGCTAAGCGTTTGGAAACTGCCCATAATAAAGCTGCCAAGTAGCAAACTGTTTCAGTCCTGGCAACTGTGTTTTTTAAAAGCTTATATCAAAGGTAGAATTAATGCAATGCATTAAAAATAATTTCTTACACATAATTTAGTCACAAATGCCATTAAATAATAAAGAAACAAGACACATTATCTCCCACATGGCTCTTTGAAAACTCCTTTTACAAGAGCTCAGAGTAAACAGTAGGGAATGAAACAAATTTATCTGAATGAGCCACAACCTGTTCATCCATGATGAAAGGGCATTTTGGGAGTTAGGAATGAGAACTACTGCCCACTACCTTACCCCACTCAAAACACCACCACGGTTGTCACAAATAATCAAAGATAATGCTACGAAAAGGTGGCAGCACAGAAACTGTGAGGGGCCAGGAATGTAGAGGTTGTGTCCTTCCCAGGGCCTGAACCAAAATTCACTGAGCTCCAGGAGCATCCTCCCAAGAAATATTGAGAAATACAACAGAGGACCCCCTTCCCCAGATGACCTTCACGTACACCATCTTAAACCTACAGGGCCACTGCAGGACATGGAGCATGGAGGGGTGACTGGCAGCACCACGGGTGACTGAACCACATGCACACAGGGCACTTGCAGCTCCAGGTATGGTAATTCACCACCATCACCACTTCTTCAGGAGAAAGGCAATGATGTACATACCTGCAGCACAGTACTCCTGCTTCTTTGGGAAACCTATGCTGACAGGACATAGCAAGTTTGCTGTATTTCTGCTCCTGGGAGCAGAAAACTGTGTCTGAAAAGCCTGGGAGACTTTCTTCCTGTTTCTTTTAATTGTTCTTTTGTTTATTTCCCCCTGACAGAAATCTGGGATGGAGCAGCCCAGTCTCCTCATTCAACAGGCACTGCAAACAAAATCACAGGCTTTCCACCCTGAAACAACTTAGTAAGGTACAAAATAAGCCACCTCAGGAAGGTAACCTGTTAAGTCATACCTAAGATTACATATAAAGGATGGAAAAGTACTGGTGGCTAACTGTCCCCCTACCCTCCACAGGCCCTAGTAGGGATGCCCTGTCCCTGCTGCACAGAGCCAGCCTCACTTGGTCTCTCCTATATCTACTGTGGTAAAGCACACACCACACAGTATTTATACAAGTGATACAAATACACAGTAATTATATACAGATGAACAAAGCAAGGTACTCCACCATTCTCTGTAAAGTCCAGTTTCTAATGTCACTGGGATTTGACGTGGGTTTAACTTCTTTAAAGGTTAAAAGAGAAGAGAAATAAAAATGTTTCCAGCTCTTTTTTTTTTTTTAAATTTGTCCTTTATCCAATCGCTTTGTTCTTATTAGCAAGTTCTACTGGTTGATTGTGGTTGCCTGGCCCAGTATAGTTGCATAGGTAACTGCATTTTACAGCTACCTGTATGCCTTAGCAGATGCTCTCCTGTCTCTGCCTGGTGCACATTTTTGCTCTGTTCACAGGCAAGGCTGAGAACTGTTGGCTTTAGACAGTGGGCTAAATCAGGACAATACAGGAAAGGCTCAAAGCTTCACTTATCCCTCTCCGTAAGGTGTGCCAAACTGGCACTGCTGAGAATCTAATGTGTCATACCAATGAACTCGCATATCCTGACTAAAAAAGTAATGACTATCAAGATCAAACAGGCGGCTTACAAGGAAACAGCAGAATGTACGCAAGGACAGCCTGTTTGCCACCTTGCTAAAAGAGTAATTCTATACTTGCTTATATTTCTTGAGGCTATGTCTGTCTTGTTATTTGTTCTTTGTTCAATTCTTAATATCCATTGTATCATGCAGCTTAATGCGTATTTGTACTAATGATTATATTGCATCTCTTCTGTTACATGATATAAGCTACTGTTTCATTCTGTTTACTGATGTGTGTGTTTTGTTAAAGTTTTAAAATACATATTTTTAGCACATTACTTAAAAAATAAATAATGTGCATTTATATTTTAAATGAAACCCTTTCAGTTTTCTGAAGAAACTATATAATTAGTCTCCAGGAAATATAGCTAGCTGCTTTCAGAATCACACTAGAAGTTTCACAGCTGTGCATCTGATTTATTCACCTCTCAGCAGTTGCATAAAAGATCATTGGTTTATCTTGTCAAACTTAAACTTTTAAACAGTACAGTAGCAAACAGAATGTTTTGCTTGAAGCAATAGACTATTTTGGTCCTTTCTCCCCAAAAAGCTGTGTGTCATCTAAGATGTGACTCCTATTTCAGCTGTGTTAGGTAATCTGTGTTGATGTATACATGAACTCTCATGCTAAGAGTACTTTCTGTGGTCAGTGCACAAAGATCCCAAAGGGGAAGGGCTCTACAGGGAAAATGCAGATTTATTATCTACAGTTGTTTGCTATTTCAACCATTTTTTTTAATCTTATTCCCAGTTATTCAATCTGGAGCTACTAGAACCATTACTTCTCTGAAGTCTGTCCATCCTTTCTCTCAAATGAAGGTCATAGATAATATAAAGTTTATAGGTAGAAATGTTTTATTGGCTCAGCTGGCATAATTAGAGAAAGTAGGCAAGTTTTTTGGCAGACAAGTCTTCCAGTCAGCTTCCAATATTTTGCCATCAGAGAGTTATTTCTTAAATAAGTCTACCTAAGGAAAGAGTGAAATCCAGACAAATCCTACTCTCCTAGCTCACTCAGTTGAAACCAGGAGGACTGGATTTTCACAGTCGGTACAGTATTTGGCCCACAGTCAGCTTCAGGAAAGCATCTGCATCATTGACACTTGAAGAAAATTCCCGCATTGTGGTATGTTTAAAGGCCTGATTTCTCCACATACTTCTATTCTGCTATAGACACTCTAAACAATTAGTACTACTAATGGAGTTGTTGGAACAAGTCCAGAGGAGGGCCATGAGGATGATCAGGGGACTGGAGCACCTCCCATATGCAGACAGGCTGAGAAAGTTGGGGCTGTTCAGCCTGGAGAAGAGAAGGCTGCGTGGAGACCTCATAGCAGCCTTCCAGTATCTGAAGGGGGCCTATAAGGATGTTAGTGAGGGACTCTTCATTAGGGACTGTAGTGATAGGACAAGGGGTAACGGGTTCAAACTTAAACAGGGGAGGTTTAGATTGCATATAAGGAAGAAATTCTTTACTGTAAGGGTGGTGAGGCATTGGAATGGGTTGTCCAGGGAAGCTGTGAATGCTCCATCCCTGGCAGTGTTCAAGGCAAGGCTGGACAGGGTCTTGAGCAACCTGGTCTAGTGGAAGGTGTCCCTGCCCATTGCAGATAGGTGGGAAGTAGGTGACCTTAGGGTCCTTTCCAGCCCTAATCATTCTATGATTCTATGACTCACTCCCACTAGCTGTACTGGTGTAACACTGGGTTTTTACTTCAAGTAGAGCATACTGTAAACATTTACATGACTCTACACTGCATATATGACACACACATATGCAGCAACTACATAGACAGATTCTAAACAAGCAGCTGGTATTTTACCTGTAAACACATCTCAGCAGGTCTCCTGGGTCTTGAGGGATTGTTCCCAGAAGAAAAGATTGGTCACTTTGATATTAACATTAATGGGTTTGGGGCAGTGGTGGTTGCTTGTTTTACTGAATCTGGTTTCATGTTAGGTCATTTCAGGATCCTCCATTTCTGTGCATGTGTGTGACATCATTAGCTGCTGGTAGCAAAGTCCTCCTTCTAACTGGAAAAACTGCTTTGTCCTTGAGTTCTGCAAAGGTTGAGAGTAGTTGTCATTTTATCCCTGATAATAAATCTCATATTCATTTTGACAAAGGCTTAGGTATTTAACAGGCGTCACACAAACTGAATCCATACAGAGCAAACAGTCAGACAGAGACTGCCATTGTGGATGACTTGTGTTACTTTCAGCCCTGCACCTAAAAATGTCCTTGAGGCATGGTCTTGGCTCTACCTAAACACAATGCACATGCTGACAGATCAGAGCCTTGTAAAATAATTGCTAATAGATGAAGTAAATCCTTATCAAAAGTATACTCTCTGATGAAAAGATCAATGCAACTGTAATCAAGGCATTCTGGAAGCCATGTGAAGGCTACAGGAACACAAAACAAGGACTGGGAGTTTTAGCTGAAATATTTCTGTAAAAATCATGCAACATCATGAGTAATATTCATTTACAGGAGGATCTTTTATAGGAGGAAATGAGTAGAAAGGAATGTGCAATCCTACTCTGTCTTCTCTCTCTCAGTTTTTAATTTCCCCTTGCTCCATTGTCTGTTGGGTTTTTTTTTTCTAGTTTTGAGATTACATTTTATTAATAAAATTTGCATTTTGGGGCTGTGGGATAGCGATTCTTAGCTGTCAACTCAGCAACATTCTTGAAAATTTATGAAACTCTAAATTCATTAATAGCTGTGTTAGAGTAACTGAGATTACTTATCTGACTGAAGTCAGATTCCATTTAATACCCAATTCATTCTACACACTTTTTCAGGAAGGTAGTTTAAGAACATATGCTTTTCAGAATAAACAAAATGCTTGCTTTGGCATTAGTGTCACCCTAACAGCTAAGAACCCCACTCACATGGACCAGGATTTTCCTGTGCTAGGCACTATAATATGACTATGATCTGAATAAAATCTTTGAAATATACGCATACATGCTTTGCCAAACTAGATTAGAGTTTCATTTTGTTTACATCTCTCTGCATTGTCCTATTATTGTTTATCTAGATTTCATTAAGCCATGATGGTGCTTGTAGTAGAATGGCATAGAATTACTCTCTTCTGTGCTGTACAAACATGAAATGTGAGAATTCTTAGAGATAAAAGGTAGTATAAAGACACGGAAGAGAGGAGAGAGAGAACAGTAATAGGCATCTAGGGTTACCTATGCTATTTATTAAAGGAAACAGACAACTGCCTGAAACTGTGATTTTGCTAGTTACTTCTGTTGCAATGTGGCCCCTGTTCTGATAGTTTTAGGACAGTAGTCACAGTGCTCATGGAGTGAACAGTAGTCATCAGAAAGAGGGGAGGGTTCAAAGCTGACTAGAGACAGAAACTTTTCTTAAACTCCAGCAAGCAATGTCATTTAAAGGAGTCTCTGAGACACAAGGATGTCCGCACACCACCTCCAAGACAAATAAAATTCAGAAGCATGACGTCCTTTCCATGGCTTGCCCAGAACAGTACAGAAAGGAATCCTTTATACCAAGTTGTTGAACTTTTTCAGTCACAAAGGCCACCCAGTATGTTTAGTTGTGTTTAATTTAGTTTACCTCAAGGATCTGGAGGTACAAATAGCTATATTGCCTCATCCATTTTTTCACTTGTTACCTCACAGATATTCTCAGCTTCCTCACTCATCCATACATACCCACTTCCCTCTGACGCATCTGTGCATTCTGTCTCCTCCCTCTTTATAGCTACTCTCTCTTTATGAACCTCAAGTCTCACTTTCTTCCTCTCCCCTCTCTCCTGGTAAGTGCTCCACTTTCCATCTCCCTTTGGCTTCTGTAAGAGAAAGATGTCAACTTGTAGTCCAGTAGCAGCTGCAGCAAATAGCAAAAATAAAAGGGGCAGTGAAGAGGAAGATCATCTGCTGGCAACAGCTCTACTGCAAAGGAAGTCATGAAGAGAGTTAGTCAGTCTTCAAGGTCCTTTAACTCCTATTTTAAGTTTGCTTTTTCTCCATACTGATCTATATGTCCTTTTAATCTAATAACAACAACAACAAAGACAAAAGAGATAGTGACTCCAAAAGCATCACATCAGGATCCCCCTGAGCCATATATTTGTGCAGTATAGGATGCCCTTCTTAACATACTATGCTGGCCACTGCCACAGATAAGGGTTGGATGGACATTTCTTCATATCTACTGTGGTCATTCTTACACTAAATGAACAGAGTGAAAGTAGTTCTCATCCAGGTAGAACCACCACCATCTTACCTACTGTTCTTGTTTTACGTTAGTGTTGCAGGAAAATACCTCCAACATCTTAGCAAAACAAACATGTATTTGTCAGAAAGGTTTGATTCCGTTTCCCAGTAGCTAGTTTACTTTTCTGCTGAATTACAAAAAAGTTAAGAGTTTGATTTGGCATCCACTGAATGTTTTACCACACAACAGAATTACAGGGATCTCTCTGAACTAATGTAAAACCCTGGAATAACATCAGCAGTTGTATGAACAACTTGAATTCCAGTAAATTCTAATGAACAGTCTTCTGCATTTCAAGCACTGTTGCCAAGATATGCTTTTTAAACAGAAGCAAGATCGTCCCAAATTCCCTTATGCTACAATGCATTGATCTATTAAATGACATATCACACAACTTATTATCTTGACACATTTTGCACAGCTGGATCATTCTGATTAAAATATTTCCAACTTCTCCTTTCAAAAATACTTGGCATGAGTAGATCAAAAATCTGTAAATGTCAACTAAATGTTTAAAATCTTGACAAAGTCATAGCAATTGGAAAGAGGGCCTTAGCATGGAAAATGTATTATATCTGGCAGTGCTATATGGCAAAGTTATAAGAAAGATTCGGAAACAAATCAAAACTAGAATTTGTCGTGTTCTATCTAGTGTATAACTGATGGTTCAAGATAATAATTCATGTTAGTAGGCATGCAGTCATTCAGCTTCCGCAATTCTGCATTATATATTGCCTTGTGATAGAAAGCATATTGTCCACTAAGTAAGCCAGCAAATGGAAAGATACAGTCATTATCCAATTACATTATTAAAGGAATAATAAATTTTTTATAAGCTTCCATAGAAGTCTCTTCATTGATTTCAATAGGAGGTGAATTATTAAATTCTGTGAAGAATAGAGGATATCTAAGGTTATTTACTAAAATATAAGTTCAAATTCTTATGGTTTAACAAATCAGCATAATCGAAGAAAAACATGAATTTGCATAGATCTCTGTCATTACTTTTATTATCTGGATCTCTGGACCACCAAAAAGACATCTGAATACCGTTCTTTTTCCAGGGTGTTCTTTGCTAAATCAGTTTAGATAATCTTCCTGCCTGTAAGCCCACAGCAACAACTTTCCCACATTAACATTCAAGGACCACTGGATGAAAAAAAAAGTCTTAGGAAAACAATTTTTTAAATAAGTTTTTGTGTAGAATTGACTAAATCACATGCATAAATACACTTACATTCCTTTCTCCTTACTATCAAATACAAGCTAGAACAGTGACTTAGCAACAGGTACACCCAAAAGAATAATCATCACAGTTTCCTGACATTCTGTTCTATTCTCCTTGGTTTGAAAATATATCAAAGGTTTTGCTCCATTCAGAACTTCTATATTGTTTCGATCCACAAATATTCTAGCAAATAGTACTAGAGGCAGATGTCTTTTTGGATACAGCTGATGTCTCTAATGTACAGAATGAGCCTGTTCAGTTAAGTTGGCGCTGTTCAGCCTGGAGAAGGCTGCGTGGAGACCTCATAGCAGCCTTCCAGTATCTAAAGTGGGACTACAGGGATGCTGGGGAGGGACTATTCATTAGGGACTGTAGTGACAGGCCAAGGGTCAATGGGTTGAAACTTAAACAGCAGAGGTTTAGACTGGATATAAGGAAGAAATTCTTTACTGTTAGGGTGGTGAGGCACTGGAATGGGTTGCCCAGGGAGGTTGTGAATGCTCCATCCCTGGCAGTGTTCAAGACCAGGTTGGATGAAGCCTTGGGTGATATGGTTTAGTGTGAGGTGTCCCTGCCCATGGCAGGGGGGTTGGAACTAGATGATCTTAAGGTCCTTTCCAATCCTAACTATTCTATGATTCTATGATTCTTTCATGAGTGGTTAAATTGGAAATTCTTACCAAAAGTCCTGCTTGTCTTTGATCTTGATATATATAGGATGTTGCTGCTGTTAGGAACACACTAACCAAAATAGAAAAAAAAACTGGATTGTCCAGAGTGTATACACAATATGTGCTGTGGTTGAGACCACCTTAGCCTTCACAGTTAAGGTGAGTTTAATGTTAATCCAACAATATATTTCACTACATACAATAGTCCTAAAAGGTTCCATCACAGTTGACACACTTATGTTCAAACTGAATACAATGGAAAAACTCCTTATCAATTTGAAAGACAGCAGAAAAAAAGTCAACTTATCTCTCAAATATATTAAAAGTGCCTAGGAAGTCCTTGAGTTGAAAGTCTGGGGCAAGAAACTTTAAATGTTACTTTGAAGTTATTGTTTGCAATGTCATAGAACTACTGTACCAAACTCAGAACTTCTGCAATACTGACATGTGATCCACAAAGGATAGACATAAGGCACTGAATATGCCTCCATGTATGGAAAGACACACCTTCATCTGAGCATTACTCAACACAGTTGAAGCGGGAGGTGAAATACTGCTTGTGTGAGTGCACCAAGAGAGAACTAGTTACTTTGCTCATATTAGGACAACCTGAAGAATACTTTAATATTTTCCTAGTGACAACATAATGAAGTCATTGCAGGTAGAAGGGGCAATTCTCTCACACCTCTGCACATCAAAATCTGGGGAAAAGGGTTAGCATTTTTTAATTAGCAATTCTCAATAATTAGAGATTTTTACTCCAGATGCATTCAGTATCAAGTTTCTACCATAATAGTATGTAAATGAAGAATCTTCTTGATACATTTATAATAAAATTATTTTAGCCAGGCAAAAGACAGAAGGGAAATCAGACACAGAGAAGAATTTTGCACATTGGTATTCTGCAAGGAAATTATAAAGTTGAAAAAAAATCCATGGACTGCTGACTCTCAGAAGACTGCCATAGCCACTTCTGTAACAGACCATAGCTCCACCAGATCCCTGTTAGCGATTACACCACTCCTTGGATTCTGAATTAGAGCCTTTTTTTTTTAATGTCTTCTGTAGTAACATTTTTTGCAATATACCTCAAGATTCTTACTGTGAATCATGTTCTATCCATGTTCATATTCAGACATAAGCAGAAATACTCAGTTTTTGTTTCCTAAGTACTTTGAATGAGTTGCAAGTGCTTTGAAACTCAGCTGCTTTACCTATGCCAGCAGTGGCAGGCACCCTTTTGCTGTCCCATAGTTCTTGCTTGGTCTTAAAATACAAGGTAATATGCAGTCTGTGGAAAGCAGAAACTTGCTTACAGTATTCCTGCCCAGCTTCTTTGTGTGATTAAAACGGGACAAGAGAAATAACACCAATTCACATCCATTCTTTACTTTTTTTATTCTGTTAGCTGGCTGCAGAATATACTCAGTGATATGCTTGTGCTGTACTCACCACGAGGCTGAACAGTGTTTAGAATGTCTAGTCCTTACTAGTATTTTGACAGGTAACATACAGAGAGCATTGTAACAGGGTAACATAGCCACAGCTACATGGCTCACAGCCATAGATATATTTTGCCAGTCTTTAGGTCTTATGTATAGGACAATGCCTAGGAATTCAGAAAATCGTACTTTTATGAAGCATTTTACAAAAGATGACTATATATAGAAAAAGGAATTAAACTAGAATACTGATTCACTGTCCTTGAGCAAATAGAAGTGCATTTAACAACCTCATACTGATTTTTAAACATCAAAGAGGAGCGCTGAACTTGAAATAGGAGTGAGTAAGGGAAACAAAGACTGGAACAGAATTAGTAGGAAGGGAAAAGCCTTAAATGCTGCAGGTGTTCCTGCAGCACTCAGATGTGCTACAAGAAACAAAGAGCTTGTATGAAGTCCTAGAATCTCCCTTTAAAAAAATCTAAGTGGCAAGTATGTTATCTATAAAAGGTGTCTTTTCAGTTCATGTACTCAAGAATCTGGAGAAACAATAGATCATAAGCCACAAAAAATGATCGATTTATATAATTGTCAAAACTTTAGAAAATAATTAAACTCATGATGGGTGAACATGATCTTGCACAGAAAAGCTGTGAGAATGTGGAGCCAGGTCATTCACTGACCTGGTTCACTGTGAGGGTCAGCCTAGTGCCAAGGCTAGAGCAAGGGAGGGAGTACACGTGTCACTGGTAAAGGGGAAAAAAGTATGAGCAGTTCTCCTTCAGGTGGTTTGAACTGAAAACTGTATTGTTGCATTGTTGTTTGTCTGCTCAGGATGGATGCCAGGTAAATTCTATAATCTGAAGAATAGGGCATACGAGGAGATAAAGAATGATAAGATTGACTCCTTAGGCAGCTGAGCACTGCTGTTGTGGTTTAACCCCAGCCGGCACCTAAGCCCCACACAGCCACTCACTCAACCCCCCTGATAGGATGGGGAAGAGAACTGGAAGGATAAAGTGAGAAAACTCCTGGGTTGAGATAAAGACAGTCCAATAGGTAAAGCAAAAGCCACATGCACAAGTGAAGCAAATCAAGGAATTCTTTCACCACTTCCCATTGGCAGGCAGGTATTTAGCCATTCCCAGGAAATTAGGGCTCCAGCATGCATAGTGGTTACTCGAGAAGACAAACACCATCACTCCTAACGTTCTCCCTTCCTTCTTCTTTCCCTAGTGTTATTGCTGAGCATGACATCATATAGTCTGTAATATCTCTCTGGTCAGTTGGGGTCAATTCTCAACTCGTTGTGCACCCCCAGCCTCCTCGGTGGTGGACTGGTATGAGCAGTAGAAAAGCCTTGACTCTGTGTGAGCACTGCTCAGCAGTAACTAAAACATCCCTGTATTACCAATGCTGTTTTCAGCACAAAACCAAAACATAGCAACATACTACCTACCATGAAGAAAATTAACTCTATCCCAACCAAAACCAGCACATTTTCCACCCCTAATTCCATACTATTTACATCATGCTAAGGTAACACACTATCTGATACAACCTCATTAACCACCACCCCTCTTCCCATCCTTTGATATAATACGCAGGTGTCATTTGCCTTGTCTATGAACCACCCCTGTAATATCTCCAAAGCCAGAGTTTTCTTCCACATTTCAGAGTACCTTGCATAACCAGTTCTAAAGTTAGTGTAACAAACTAAAAAGCAGTAACAACCATATTCAACACAGAGCTCATCTACCGTTTTCTCTCTCCACGTGGTTTTCACAGTGAGGCTGTGTGTGGCTTTGTTTTCTATGGAGAAACCTCTCTGAGATTTCTTATGTAGTATGACATGTTATACTAAACAGAAAACAGACTGCATCATTTATTCCAAGTATCTGGGAAAGGAATCTATGGCTAGAGTATGTCCACCATTTTCTTCCACAGTGGCAGTGCACATATTTATTAGGGAAAGTTAACAGGACATTAAAAAAAGGGTGGAGAGTGAACATGAATCCCTGGGTAGGGCTGGTAAGCAAATCCCTGGTGAGTCACCTGTAGACTGATGGAAGGAAAGAACAGTTGAGATTATGGGAGAAAGGTGAGAAAAGCATGAGCAGGACAAGCCAAAGAGAGCAACTAAACCTCTCCAGAGATAAATGGAAAGGGTGTGCCGGATCCTCTGCTAAGTTAATGCCAACTTGGTTTACGTTAATTGCAGACTGTCACTACTTTACATTAATTGGAGAGATTATATCCATTTTCAGAATTGTGGGTCAAATGACACATATATTGGATTTACTGTTACTAGAGGCACTTTTAGTGACAAATCCATTAGTATAGGTTTTTGGTACATAACCAACGTAAGATTCGGAAGAGTATTTGTCAGACAAATCCTTGACTGTTGTGATTAATTTCCAATAACCTCCCACCTATAAAATGAGCTGGTCTGTATCAACTCTACAGATCTATCCTAAAATAATTTCCAGATTATTTGATGCTGAGATGTCAAGATAAGCTTCTGGGCTTTACACACATTACAACTGAGAAAAACATACAAAAAAGCAGGGAAGAAACAAAAATGCTTTCAACAGCTCTGTAAACATTCCCTCTTGAAAACAAAAACACTTTGTTCTAGTTCTAGGCAATATCCAAATTGTGGTCCTTTAATAGATTCCTGGTTTACATTAACAATGAAGACAACTGCTTGAGTTTCTGTTACTGAAATACTTCAAAACTTGCTTCTGCAGTTCCTTTTCCCTCTTACAACTGAATAGGAGAGCTTGCTCCTCCCTACCTGCGTAGGTAGGCTCTTTTCACTGCACCATCTGGGAAAGTCAGAAGTCCTCTGACTTGTATTCTTCAACCTACAAGAACCACTTGGAGCAGCCACGCACATGACCAATGAACATATTTACTTAAACCCTTCTGGGTTTTGTGATATTCTCATTTACAGATTTAGTTCCCTTAGCAGTCAGTAAAACCTCACAGCCTGATAATTTTCTAAATTTCACATAAGCCAGCTAACAGAATGACCTGAATTTCTTCTGCACATGTTTTGTTATTACTGATTTCACCCACTCCTAGTGGCAGAAAGAGAGGCTGTGTGGTTGGCTAAGCTGAACATTGGAACATCATTTGAATGTCACTACTCCCTGGAAATCAAAGATTTCAGTCTAAGCAGTAGCAACAATAACTCCAGACTATGTAAAGTTTTGAGAAAAATACCTGACCAATATCTTCTGAACCAGGACAACCTTTATAGCAGCTATATAATACTGTGCACTGGGAAATGTTTAGTGAAGTAGCATGTTCAAATTTGACATTCATTGTTTTAGTCACAAGGAGTTATAATGAGTGAAAACTAATAACTGTCTCAGAAGAAGAAAAAACTCTTTGATATTAGCACTCTGCTTAGCAACAACTCCAGTAAGAGAGACAGGGCAAGGAAAAAACCATCCTTGACCCCAGTGACACACCTAGTTATCCAAGGTACAGACACCCTCCTCACCTTCACTTGATGAGTATCAAAAGCACCAAATGTCCCCTCAGAAAACTCCTCCCTTTATCAGTAGTCCCTTGCTCTAGTTTACTCAATTGGAAACAAGAAACTTTCTCCAAATATTTTAAAGCAACACAAGAAGATCCCAGTATTCTGATACTCCCCTTATGCAGAGGTGGGTGTAACTGAGAAGGGAATCAAGCTCTGCTACTTCTGGCCATCACATGTAACCCATCACTGAAGGTATACACACATTAGCTGTTGAAAGCCTAGTTTGTTGGGTGGCTTGTTTAATTGCTTAAGTGAGACTAACGTATGTTTATTTAATACAGCTAACTCGTCATATAAATAAGGTATCATTTGCCTTCACTATGTACAGATGCATTTATATTCATTATGAGTACTGGCACAGAATTAAACAATGTTCTATGGGCAGGAAATGCAGTCTTTTCTTTTCTCCTAGTCTGCTGAAGCATGAAGATACAGATCTAGGGTGTGTAAACAGCTTACTACTGATTATGAAGTGTAACTTCATTAAACATCCTGGATATTTTGACAGGGAACGTGTTTCATACTGGCCATAGAAGGCCAGTATTTTGGCTTAAGTACCTCAACTTTGCCGTAGTAAGCTATCACTGTTTTCAGTCCAGAAATCAAATCCAGATAACACTTCACAAACAAACAAACCCTTTTTTGTTTATTTTACAATACTAAATGAGTGAGGGTCTAATATAGTTAGTGCTAAACAAAAGTGAAACTGAAATAAATTGGAAAAAAAATACACTATTCAGTTCAGTAACACCTGAATTGAACATTGTATTATACTGTCCCATTCTTTTACAGGAAAAAAAATAATTACAATTGCAGGGTAGGATTTTGATAAGAACCCAGGGTAATCAGGCATACAGTTGTAATCATATTTTACAACTAGGACACCTTCCCCACCTTGTCTCCTTTCCTTGTTTCAGCAGAAATGACAAACATGAGCAGAGACTGCTGAACTGAATCTTACCAGGTATGCAGAAGTTAATACTGTCCTGTTTTATACAAACAAAGTCCTTTCTGCATCCTTAAAATCCTAGCATGTAACTTTTTATATATAGCTGTCAGGTGTCTCTTGTGAAATCTCCCACTGAGCACCAACTCTCATTCCATTTCTTGTGATGAAAACATTCTGATCCATCAGCTACCTTCATTCTTGGCTGAAGATGAAAATGAACTGAGGATAAGTGTTATGTGTATACCAAGTGCTGAACTGTGAATATTTTTGTTCATCTTTTACCATATTAAAGGTCCGCTGCCCTTGGAAAGAGACAGAAATCTGCCCAGAGCAATTCACACTACCTATCTCCAATGCCAAGCTAAAAAAGAAAAAAGAAATGGCAACACTGACTGTGTTTATTGCAGTATATATTCATTCCAGCTTTTGAAATTATAATCCAGTAGAACTGCAAAAAAAGTGTTGAAAAAACAGTACATTAAACATATACTGGCAAGCCTTAACAGGCCCAATTCCTTGCTTGTTTCTCTAATTTGTAGTCCTTATTAACTCCATGGATGTAAATGCAATTACACAGGAATGATACTGAAATGATGTATCAGTAACAGGCCTGTCAGTCTAACATTTATTTTCTCCTACAAAGTTGGTGTCTGGCTGTCTGACTGTCTGATTTTGGTATTTTCTGTAAGAAGGCGAAATTTCAAAGTAGGTTTCAAGGTTTAACCCCATCACTAATAAAATACAGATTACAGTCTATGAGAAGCTAGCTTTATGTTCCTCAGATAGCTGCCTATTTAGCTAGCACCTAATCAGATAGCACCGCACAGAAATGTTTCTATGTCATACACTCAGTGTGACCATGTGGTACTGCAGGACCCTTCAAGATTATCAGTCTGATCTTTCCACAGGAAGATGAGCTGCCCCAAGAGGCAACCTAATGGTGGGTTCTTACATATGAAATACTCCACACCTCCTTGGA
Source organism: Melopsittacus undulatus (assembly GCF_012275295.1). Lineage (NCBI taxonomy): Eukaryota > Metazoa > Chordata > Aves > Psittaciformes > Psittaculidae > Melopsittacus > Melopsittacus undulatus. The sequence continues at coordinate 50,248,140 of NC_047530.1, forward strand.
CTTCAGAAATTAGCAGGAGTTTTTGCTAAGGAGCTGCCTGGCACCAGCTGCCATTTTGAATGACTTAGAATAGTTACCTGCATGCCATCTGCATAACTGTAAAGTAATACCTTATTAAATTTGTTCCAGGACCTGTTATTTGTGGAGGAGGAGTTGTATTTTATTTGCATCATATGTTTCTTTATTAGACTGAATCTTAACAAAATATATGTACGTATATCTATATACTCCTCCCAAAATGCAAATACCATTGGCCAGTTTCTGAGAAAGGAAGAGGATCCTCTATTTACCTGTTCATTTGCTAAAATCCCCAAAACTCCACCTTTCTAGAGTCCCTGAATCAATCTGGGACTGAAGCCAAAGTCACCTACTATATAAGAGCAACAGAGCACAGGTGAACTAGTCCTCCTGACCAACTTTAGACCTGACATACTAGTGCCAGACTCCACTCAAGATGGGGTCTGGCAGGAGGCTATGGGTACCAGAATGGGCTTTCCTGTTAGCAGCTTGCTGTATCCATCTGATAGGTAAGAAGCTACCGTTTTTTATGGGGAATAAAAAAACCAAACTGTTTATATCCAGTAATATAGTTTAAACAATGATACTCATTATTTCACTTAACAGATGGTTGCATTTAAAAAGATTTCTTTGTTGGTTTTTTTTTCCAATTTTCATTAAATATTTAATGTCTGTCTATTAACTGATTTAATTTAATATTTAAATAATAATTAAAGACTGCCTTGCACTACTGCATATAACTACATTTGGAAGGTAGCTTTGAAGACAAAAAACAAGAAGAACTATTAATCATGTCTTAAAATATCAGGTTTTCAGTATCACTTATGCCTTACAGAAATATTTTATCCCTGCTGCATTTTGTATTAGGGTTGATTATTGTTTTTTTGCAATTTAAACCACTGCAATTTCCAATTGCTAGATCAGAGCACTGCTCAATCTTTTTCAGCATCTTGTCACCTACCAGGAGCTGATATCAGATTCGTCTAGATTTCTTGCAATTTCTGTTGCAAAAGAGACTAGAAAGGAATATTCATGTGGCAGTCATTTTCAGTAACTAATTCTGCACTGATAATACCCTATGCAAAGAATATAAAATACTAATGTTGGGTGTGAACAGGACCTGGGAGATTTGGCATATGCAATCCATAGGTTTGCATGGGTTTTTTTTTACTCCTGTCAATTATTATATCTATCAGGGCTGGTCTTGGCAGTGATTTTAATATGAGTAGCCCTATTAAGTCGGTGGGACCACTTGTACTGAAATTATTTGCATGAGTACAAGCTTGGTAGGTCAGTCTCATTCATGGATAGTAATTACTGCCCTGTTGAAAACATTTTTATATCTTCTGATTGCCTATGTAAATTTATCTTTCATATCATTTTCAAAACAGTAACAAGTGCAAATATACTTCTAGGATACTTTATAGACTGTGACATAAACACTAAAATACCAACAAGTTGATTTAAGCACAAAATACAACAGCCACTTAGAGTACAAGATGATGTTTAGAGTTACACAATGTCAGTAAAAAGCATCTTCAGCCATTCATTGAACAAGAAAGTTATTCGTACTGTGCAATGCTAATATGATAAACTGCTTTGGAGAAAGACCGATGGTTAGACAGTGTCCAGCAAACTCCACCTTATTTGAATCAAACTCCGTGGAAAATATTTTCAGATGCCTTGAGTGACTAAAAAATATTAGCCCAATCCCACACCATGTCCACATACATCCCATGCCTGACTATATTTTGGGTCAAATACTAACTTTCATAAATTGATTGTAATGATAATTGCATATGTGGATTGGCAGCTGGACTTAGTAAAATGCATCCAGAAATATTCTTAATAATTAGGTAGGTTCCCAAATTATCAATTAGTAAATTATCTTGACTATTCTTAAACTGAGAGACATTTCTTTTTATAATGGTCAACAACGTGGCATTGTGCAATTGCTAAATAAACCAATGCAGCTAGAATTTCCTTGGGAATGATGTATTTGCTAAGTAAATAAAAGCCCCTGCTATTTCCCTGAGAAAAATTAACAGACCAAAATACACATATATACTATTCTGCTCTGTCAGAAAAGTTCTCATGCTAGAATAAACAAACATTATATGATTCTATGCCAGATGAGATTCCTATAGATGTGTTGGGTGAGAGCAAATTCTGGTCTATTATTAAAACTTACAGAAGCATTTGTCTCACCTGATCAGTATCAGTTTTTCTCACCAGATGAATTATAATGATATGAATGCATTTACTTAATGGCATTATCTGTGATACTGAAACACTAACAGGAAATTAAAAATTTGTTTAAAATCTATCCTAAGTTACCTATTTGTACCTCACTAGAGGTCACTCACAAAGTTAAATGAGAAAAGAATTAAAAGCTTAGGTCTGAAAGAAACTGAAGACACTGCAGCAACTTCTAGATATAGTGATGCTGCTCTGGGATCAGGTACTCAGTCTGCTTACATGGTAGGAACAGTCAGGACTTACATCAGAAAAATAATTACAAGAAAAAAAAGGTGCCCCAATCCAACTATTTTTAAGGCAAAGGTAGCTGTCCAGATTTCATGGAAGTATCTGGGATGAGTTTCTAAAGTTAAGGAAATGGTCAGCAACGAAAGTAAGCACCTAAGGTGACTGAGGTTTACAGCACATCCCTGACTTCAGCATTTCTCTTTACTCCACCAGCGTGGCTCCCTGTTCAGTGAGATGGGTGTTATGGATCCATTTCTGAGTCAGTGAACTCTTTTCACCCACTGGATAAGGAAAAAGGGGACTTAACTTAGGACTTAAGAGGCAGTCCCTCTTTTAAAGAGAAATTCTCTAGACACCTAGACTGCTCATTCACATAATCCTGATGAGGATTCAGATATTAGTAATATCATCACCTAAATCTTTTGAGGATTTAGACTTGGCAGGTTACAGGTACATGCTATTCAACATGTTCCAAGCGTGGTTATCACATACTGATAGGATTCAGTCCTTCACAAAATAAGGTTGTACCGATTTTTCTTTTACAGGAAATTTTTTACTTATATTTCCTGATAAAAGACAAGAGCTTAGAGCATTAACCTAGAAGCTCAGGGTTAGTCTTTTTCTAGGCATCAAGTTTTCATGGCAAAATTCTTCATCTCTCAAAAGTCTTTGTCAGTGTTTCTGATGGTGTGGTATTGCTGGGCCATGCATGGAAAGAAATTAAAAATGTATGGAGTCATGATAGAGAGGAGACCTCATCTGCAATACTGTTCACTTAGCTGATCTCCTAACCATTTAACCGGAGGTACAAAAATAATCCTTGAAGCAAGGCACAGTAGTAAGAAAGTCTTGATGCAGCTGAGTGTCCTAATCATGTAGTCACATGACCATGGCCTGTATTTTATGCCTCTGTCCCACTGTTTTCAGCACAGTGTCTCAGCTTCAGGTGGTGTAGCAAGAACCCTTGGTCAAATAGGCTTGCAGTATGATGCTTAAGGTTTTCTGTAGAGAAGATGTGAATTTGAACCATTTCAGAGCAAGAAGAGGGCTAGAAGAAGAAACCTGGTTCTTTTGGTTCCTTCTCCTAGGTTGCTGCTCAGGCTATGGACCCTTGTATTAACATTCAGAGGTGCCTTCTTACATCCAGCTGAAAGGCAAATCTAGATCCCTGACTGAGGCTCTAGATTAGCTCCTGAAGAAAAGGTCCCATGCTTAGGTGTAAAAGAAACTGGCATATAAGTATCTGCAGCCATTAGCAGATCAATCCCCAAGTGCCTTGTTTCTTTTAACCAGTTCTGTGCCTTTTCTTATTATTGCCTAGCTACTGCACATGACTCTTACACTTTGTAAATTCTTCCTGTAATTGTTTCACCTATTAATGAGCTTTAGTGCAGCAGTGAATTAAGGGCTGTGATCCAGTCATTAGAACAAAGAAATGAGATACAAATGAACGGTTATTTGAATTTAGAGCCGTATTTGTAATAGAAAGTCTCTATTATTACATTTTACCTCTTGGAGGGGGCTGTTTCTTTCTTTCTGATGTGATAGAAGACTCTCCCCTTTGTCTTATACAGATACATCTGGGTCCTTTGATCACACCTAAAAGCTTTGATTTAAAAGTTCAGATACAGGAAACTGCATTTAACATGCTTTTTACAATTTATTCACAGGAGCTGACACTGAAATCCAGCAGGAAACAGGAAGCGAATACATGCAGGTTATTCAGCAGAATCAAAACAGTATGTTCATTTATACAGTGTGTTTGTATCTATTTGCCACATCTCTGCTTAATAATGAAAATTTCTAAAGAACCTCCCTAGATATTGCCAGTAATGTCAAGCAAAGATAGATGTGTATTAACAAGCCCCTTTCTCTATAAGAATAGTATATTTAATAGTATACTAGATAACAGATACCAAATACTAATCACAGAGTAGTTATGCTTGTGTAATAATAGGCAACTAAGAAAACAGATGTGTGTTTGTAGAGGCTGTATGCATATGTGCATTAATATGTATAAAAAAATACCAAAATGGAATACACATGCAGTATTTGGTTCCATATAAACAAGGAAATGAGATCACTTTGGCAAACAGTAAAGTCAGCAGCTGATGCTGATAAATCAAGATAGCAACCCAACTGCATTGATTTCTACAATGTAATGATTTGTGATCATCCTGTTAACAGATCTGTGGCCATTTCTAAAGAGTTTCAGCCCCTTAACAGAAAAATATTAAACAGAGAGCAAAGAAGATAATTACATTGTTTATTCCCTCCTTAGAAAGAGAAGGTTTAATGAAAAGGCAACTATGCTTTTGTACCAATAATAGGCTAATCTAGTACTGCTTAACCCTTTGAATTTTCCAGTGTGTCTGAAGCACTCCAATATGCAGAGCTGTGAATTTCTCCTTCTGCTAACACAAAACAGACTTCCATAAAAGGGTCAGAAAGGTAGAAAATGCAGATCATCACAGTTGGAAGAAATTTCTTATGATTTAACTATACTGATTTTGAATTTTAGTATGGACTTTTAACCTATCCACAGCCTGTGAAACAGAAAACAGGCTTAACATTGTTTCATTAGAGTGGCATATTAATTTTCTAGTCCTTTCTAGATAAATTTTAGGTGCAAATGTTGGCATTGTTATACTAGTTTTTTTTGGTTTATTTCTTTTCTTCTAGCTTCTGCTATGGTAAACATCATCTGGCCAATGCTGACGAATCCATTAATAAGACGTAAGTAGAGGAAATTAAACGTATTCAGTAAGTTTTCAGATTTAGGGGATGCAGACAGAGAAATGTAATACAAACAGGGAAAGGGACTGGTAAAGGAAGTCATGGATAATTTAGAAGAGAAATACAGTGATTATACAGTGATTAAGAAACATAATATTGAAGTGTTAGCTGAAATGTGGATGACTAATAAACCTCTAGCTGAACATAACTATAACCATTAATAGGGAAATATGAGTAACAGATATGAGTGAAGAGTGAATATACAGTTTTATAATGGATAGATGGACAGAAAATAACAAATGGAGGTAGGCAGATGGAAACTATTTAATGATAAAATGAAACCTAGAGAAAGCTGATTTTCACAATATTAAGGCTGAGAATTTTAAGTCATTTATTTACATCTAGTGTTAATTCACAGCCTCCAATCCTGCTCACAATGGTCGCGTGTGCAGCACATGGGGCAACTTCCACTTCAAGACCTTCGATGGGGACATATTCTCCTTCCCTGGGCTCTGTAATTACATTTTTGCATCCCATTGCAACACTCCCTATGAGGATTTCAACATCCAGATTAGGCGCACCGTGGTGGAAAATGCTCCAACAATCAAACATATCACCATAATAATTGAAGGTGTAGCTGCTGAACTAACAAAGGATGCTGTAACGATCAACGGCAACAGGTGAGTTCATTCATAACACTTGTTTGGTAACCCCATACTTTATTTCAAACTTGAAAAGTACTTTGGTGTATTTTGAGGGGAGAAATTATGTTTTTCAATAAATATGACCATTTTACCATCATGAATAAGTTGCTATCAATGCCTTTCACAGTGAATGAATCCTTCCCTTAAAGATTAACTCAGAAATACAATTTGGATGAAAAATCCTTAGAAGTTGGATCCAAATTAAGATCCATATTTGATGATGTTGCACCATCTTACATTTTAATTGCTTTTCTTTCCACATAACTGCAGTATTTTAGAATTCATATACATGCTGGATATCACAAGCCTTTTTTTTTTCTCTTTATCAAACATCTGGATCAGAAAATACCTAGCTTTCTTTTTGCCTTTTCCCAGAGTTCAACTGCCATACAGAGAATTTGGAATTACGATAGAGAAAAGCAACATTTACGTCAAAGTTGAAAGCAAAATGGGTATTGTGTTAATGTGGAATGAAGATGACAGTATCCTGGTAAGAACTGCTCCTGGACCTGTCTGCACCTGCAGGGACCTGAGCTAATTATTGATTAGGCTGGTCCCTATCTGTTTAGGAGGTTACTATTACCTTCTGCTATCATCCTGTTGAGCAATTCTTTCTTAGTATAAGATATGTTTACATCCAGGTAGTCCTAAAGAAAATTACAGGGATTTACATCTAGTGGATAGCAGGCATCTGCTTAAAATAGGGTGAAAAATCGCTTTCATTGTATCATTAACACATTGGCATTGTTATAGGGCATACGTAGCCCTTCAGGTAAAATTTTCTAGCAGAATTTCACTCTCTTAGGACTTAATTTTTACTATGGATTTGATTTTCTTTCTGAAGAAGGAATAGAAGGAATAGAAAGAAAGAAGCTAAGAGCAATACAGATAATACAGTGGAAACTTAAGTCTGCATCAACAGCATCATTAACTTGAACTCTGTGCTGTAAATCAAATCCAAGCCAACTCTTCAATCACCCAGGTTTGAATTAGATTGCTAAATAAAGTTACACAATTCTGATGAAAATACTTAGAGGCAGCAGTTGCAGGTGCTTTCAGTGGTCTTCAACATATTTTAGAATGTTAACACTAACATCTATCAATTTACTGTCCATTATTTTAGCTGGAATTGAATGAGAAATACGCTAATCAGACCTGTGGACTTTGTGGGGACTTCAATGGCTTACCAATTTACAATGAGTTCTATTCAAACAGTAAGTATTTTAAGTAATACAATTGGTTTCTGGAGTCTTCAACTTGCTTTCTTTGTATTCTTTTACCTCTAACATAATCAGCATTCATCTTTTCTATCCTGTTAAATGATTTACCCAGAAGTTATGATTCAATAAGTGCAGAGAACAGGTAATGTGATTTAATATTTTAAGCATAAATACAGTACACGTGCTAAGAACTGATTGCATATTCTTTGTATGCCATGGTTTATTTACGTTATTAGCTAACCCAATCAGAATGAGTCAGATTTCAACTAATAACAGAAATAGCTATAGAAATATATTCAAAGAAAAATGCAATTGTATTGTCTAGGCAGTACATTTACTGTTTCAGTTCTGTCTTAAAATCGGTATATCTACATTTGCCTGATCAGTTGCGTATTTTTTTTAAGATCTTATCTTCATCATTCTATCCAGCATTGGATAGCATTCTATCCAGCATCTATCTCCATTGTCCAAATCCCTGTTTAGATTGTTTCTGTATTCCGTGCATGAGCTCAACATAATCTGAAAACAGTTTGTTATTTTTCTAGTAAAAATCTTAGTTTGCATCCAGATGTAATAGGCTGAAAATTGTTTTCTAATGTTTACTTTTTCTAGGGTGCTCTCCAAGATAAATTGAAACAGGGATGTAGTGTTTCCTTTGGAAAGGGTGATAATAAAATTTAAAGACTCAAGGGCAGTAGCAGCCTCAGCCAGTCTTGGGCAGAATTTTTGAGAGAAGAAAAAGATAAAGCACAGCTGCATTGAATAAAAAAACACCAACCTTCATTATTAAACTTCTTTTGTGCAGATATTAAGATTACAGCAATGCAGTTTGGGAATATGCAGAAAATGGATGGGCCAACAGAAGTCTGTGAAGACTCCGCTTCTACCCTGCCAGACAATTGCACTGATATTTTTGTAAGGATATTTTTACTATTTCATTTTTCTTTCAAACTTATCCATATCCTTCTGCAGCTTCAGTTGGGCCAACAGGAAATGCCCTTGGGAGACAGCAACTTAAAGGAGCTTATATAATTCTATTAAAGAATAATTATACAAAGTAACAATACAAATATATTGCTCTTTTACTTTTTGTTTAGTTTGTTGGGTTTTAATTTTTGTCTTCCTAAGGATGACATATGTGAGGAAACATTGACCAGCTCTGCATTTGCAGAGTGTAATCACCTAGTTGATGTTAAAGAGTATATTATGACCTGCCAAGAAGACTTGTGCCGCTCTGAAGAGTCTAAAAATGCCTCATGTATCTGTGACACCTTGGCTGAATACTCCCGTCAGTGTGCTCATGCTGGTGGGCATCCTCTAAACTGGAGAACCTCAACACTGTGTCGTAAGTATCACAGGAGATAGCCTTAGTTTATGCCCAGTAACTAACAAACAATAAGCTTTGAGGTGATACTGAGGATGTATGAGAAATTGCAAACCATTCAAGATGATTGCATTTTCCAGAGGATTCTGATGTTCAAGTTTCAATATGAAGACTTCAGCATAAGAGCTAAGGTTTCTAATGTAAACTGGATTAAATACTATCAAAGACTTATATGGATACCCTAATTGAGAGTCGAAGTATTATTTAATTAACTGGAACAGTAAAAGAAGCAAATAAAGGAGAAAGGAGGAAGAAAGAGGCAGGCTTACTAGCTTGTATTCCTGTTTCTCTCCTTTACTCATAGTGGCTACAGCATTTTTTATTCTTTATTGTGAAGTGATTGGGTCTTCACAGGTGTTCAGTAATTATTTATCTCCTCTTCCTTGGTAGTGAGGAGTCTGCAACAGTGTAATCTTCACATTTGCACTGAATTAAACACATACTAGATTATGGGGTGTAGTTGTTGATACTGTCATCAGACCTGCATTTGCTTCAGAACAAAAGCCCACAAGGTACTATTTGCCCTTCCAATGCTATCTGGAAAATGTAAATACACTAAAGCTTTAGGAATTTAAGTTTTATATTTCAATAGCAATACAGGTGTTCATGTGAAGGTTGCTTTCAGTAGAAACACAGACCTTGCTGACTTAGAGGGGTCATTACCTTCTTGTCCACACAAATCCAGTCACTGAGCCAGTTTGGCACCAGGCAATCATGGAAACCACATCTCAACTGTAAAATATGAAAGTGACTAAATTAGCAAATTTTGAGATCTGGCAGTCAACCTGCAGTTTAGTCTGGTTTTTGTATTTAGCTGTTAAATGAATATAAATATTTTCATACACAGTGAACCTTTTGACTGAAATAATCTCTCCTCCTTCAAAATTTTAGCCAAGAAGTGTCCTTACAACATGCAGTATGAGGAGTGTGGCTCCCCCTGTGCTGACACATGTACCAATCCTGAACCATCTCAGTTTTGTGAAGAACACTGTATGGATGGTTGTTTCTGCCCACCAGGCAAGTTATTATGTACTCAGAATTCTGATCTCAAAGAACAGCAGTAGCTTACCTGTAGGATTTGGGCAGGTTCCTTGGAGTTTAAGTTCCCTTCACTCATAGCTGTAAATGACCAGCATTTGTCATGTCTCAACTGAGAAAAGGAACCTGAATTAATTGCCAATACATGTGCAAAATTAAGAAAGCAGGAAAGCAGAACAGTAAACAGTTCACGGCCAGTACCTCAACAGGATACTGTACTACAGTAAGTCCCTTTTTCAAAGCAAATGGAGTTTAAGAATATAAAGGTTGAATCCTTCATTGTACAAACTGGCACAGTCTTGCTGGCCTCAGCATAGGTATGTCCACTCATGATAGCTGCAGATCTAAGATGATATTTAGGATTTGTAGCAAATAGAAATGGTGTATAGGAAATACCTCTTTAATTGATCAAGTGTTTGTCTTTATTTTATTAATCTAGGGACTGTATTTGATGACATCAATAAATCTGGCTGCATTCCTCGTCAGCAGTGCTCCTGTGTTTACAATGGCAATACATATGCCACAGGAACTTCTTTTTCAGGGCAATGTCATTCCTGGTAAACTTTGTAAATTTTCCAACTTACTATTTCCTCTCACATACTGAGTTTAATGATTTATTATGTGCAACTGCATCATTGGCAATTGATATGCATATTTAACTGACAGCTACAATTCCAAAATATCAATAAAGAACACTTTATTGTATTTAGCAAAAGCATTAACAAGCTTTGCACTCTAACTCAAGGTGATCAAAGCAAGGATTTACCCTGTTTAGTTTTCTTACCAGTCAGTTAAAATGCTTCCTCTTTATTTTGTTCAAACACGTGGACTTCTCTGAAGGGAATGAAATTGGCATCATTTATGTATTTGCAGATACTTTCTGTGAAGAAAGGAAAGGATGACACACTACAGCCTCTATTTTACAGTTATTAATCCTGTATCTGTATATTATCACATTGCCTTAGAAAACAGATACTCTGCATTAAGAATAGACATGGGGTTACATTTCTGTTAGTTTCTGACATACCTGAATAACAAACCAGAAGAGATTTTAATTTGTTGTTGTGATTTATGTTAGCTACAAACCCCAAGCAATTTAATCATCCAGTACCTGTTGCTGGAGAGTTCACCTGTTCAAAGGAGGAAAACAACTAAATAAGCAAAGTGAATGCATTCCAGAGTCATTCCTTTTAAAGTGTTGCATCATGTGCTCACAATGTTTTAGAAAGCCAGAAACCTAGATTTACTGTGTGTCAATCTACAACCTGAAGGAAAAAACAGCAGCAAAATAGCGGAACCCAATTTCACCATAATTCCTTATACTCTGGATCACTGTTACCCACTTTAGCTAATGTGATTCTTTCTCTTCCAGTACCTGTAATGGAGGCCAGTGGCGTTGTGAAAACACATCATGCCCAGGAACATGCTCAGTAGAGGGAGGTTCACACATTTCCACATACGATAAAAAATATTATGATCACCATGGAAACTGCACTTATGTCCTTTCTAAGGTGGGAAGCAGATATTACTAGGTCATAAAGCCTTATACATTTACAGAAAGAAAAGTTCATCTCAGTTAACACTTTTGAAACTTACCTCTTTTGACATAAAGAGGTTCAATTGCCTCTCAGTTAGCCAGATGTTCACTAGAACAGATGCTGTCATTCAAATGGCAATCATCAGTTAAATATTAGACTGTCATGCAACAGTATATGGTGTTTACTGGGGAATTTCCAGTTCCTTGATGTAGTATTTGTTGAAAAGCACTGCCTTTTTTTTTTAAGAATTTACTTCATCTGCATTCCTCAGTGTGATTAATCCAGTTTTCTGAGTTGTAGAATTTTTGACATCTTACTGGATTGTATAGTATTGGGCCAAATGGTACAAGTCTAAAAAGTTACACTACTAGTTCTAAAGGAAACAAAAAAGAATTTATATGACTTACATTTTTATTTAATTTCTGGGAAGTTCAAATACAGAAAATCATTTCAAGTCCAATGATATATTTCATTTAGGTTTTGAACCTTTTTTTAAATAGATTCAAAAAAAAGTCAAAAGAAATAGAAAAATTAAAAGTTAATTATAATCAAAATATTTAATTAAGGCAATGTACAAGTATTTTTTTCTTTTTAGGGGCTATTTCTGTTCCTTCTTTCATCTGCATGATTCAGAAAAAAAAAGCAGCTATATCTTACTGTTCTCCTGAAACACATTTTGTCTGAAATTTATGTCTAGCATTGATACCACCTACAGAAAGAAGACAGCAGAACTGAATCAAACATTATAAGCATGCACAAATGAAAGCTCCAGATTTTCATTGTTCCTAATCATTACAAAAGGCAAAACTGAATCTTAGGCCCAAGAAGGCCAGGGATTCAGGAGAAACTGTACCCTATTCAGAAACAGGAATATTTTTCAGAGTTGAGGGAAAATTTTACAAGGAAATCTTCTGTAATTAAGCCTTTCATGAAATAACTGTTGGCATTTTTTTTTTTCAGCACTGTACAGATGGAACATTTGCCATCCTGGTAGAACTACGCAAATGTGGCTTAACAAAAACTGGGACATGCTTAGAGACAGTGACCCTCAACATGAATAAAGGACAAACTGTAAGAATGCAAAATTAGCATGGGAAATAACTATTGAAAATATGGGAGCAAAGAAGCTAAGTCTTAATTTGTCAGGGAACTGAATTTTTCTCTCAAATGGTCAGCATATGTGATATGTTATTTTTAATCCAGTAAAAAGAAATTTATTTTTTAATGAAAATCAGATCAGCCATAAATTTGGCTTTCTGAAGTTCATTAAGAAAGACACTGTAGTCACAAAGCAGAAAAAAAACTATTTTCTCTGCCAATTAGATGGAAAAAACATAAGCTTTTAAGTTAGAAACTACAACTGTTAAGGGATGTAATTAATCACAAAGATACATTTAAAGAGACCAAGATGCTGTAATTCCCTAAGAAGCTGAGAAAGTCTCTTTAGAAATAATTCTTTTATTACAGGAAATTTACAAAGTGGAATGAGGGAGGAGGTGAAGTCACAAAAAAATTACCCTTTTAATCCCTTTTTAATTAATATCACTGTAGTCATCACTATTATTACTCTCTGGACTATAGTTATCCTTCACACAATTTCTTCTTGTTCCTCTCCCTTACCAGCTCATCGAGGTCAAACCTGATGGTGGTGTGTATGTGAACTCGATCTACACCCAGCTGCCCATTTCATCAGGTATTTCTTTCTCTAACATTCTCTGAGCAATAAGCACGAAACTTCAACTCCACAACTGCTTATTTTCTTAACGGAAGATAAAAGGACTGTGAGTTGTTCAGAACCTGCATGCTCGTATCTCTCAGTTCTCTTTGGGATATTTCCTGAGTGACACAACTGCTTTTGAGGTAAAAGTGGGAAGTTTGATGTCATGAAGAAATGGGAGACAGTACAAGCATAGGCAAGAGCTCAAACAGAAGCAAGCAGCATTTACACTCTCCTGATTTGTTCAGTGTAAGGTTTATTTCCTTTTCACTGCCAAAAACTGAACACAGAAGATATCTGCTTACCTCTCCTACATGTTTTTTTTTATTACCCCTGTGCTCACGCTTCCTCAGATGTTTGATTTCTGCTCTTCTGTCTCAATAAGTAGCGATTCTGTGTGGTATCTCTGACCTCCCAATCTGCTTATTTTCCATTTCCAGCAGAGTAAGGGCTCTAATTTATGCTGTATAAGCTTAGCAAAAGTATTCTTTTTAATGCTTAGTGCCATACAGTTTTTCCTTCTTACTCTGAAGGAGTAACCTCCATCTGCTTAATGCTGAGACAGTGAATAAAGTTAACAACTTGGTAGCTACAATCAAATTGTGAACTGTAAATTTTGATTCATATTTCGGATTCATTTTCATAAAGATTGGCTTTATTTCACCTCAGAATTTGCAAAAGTTGTGATAGAAATTCAAGGAGAATAGTATAATGGTGCACTATTTCCAGCATTTGACCTCACTCAGAAAGTGATCATTCTGTTCTTCATCTGTAGCTAACACCAACGTATTCAGACCTTCATCATTCTTCATCATCATGCAGACAAACTTTGGTGTCCTCCTCGAAATCCAAATTATACCCATGATGCAAGTGTTTGTGCGACTGGATCCTATTTTCAAAGGCCAGACATGTGGTAAGTGAATGAAATACAAGAACATGTTGCTTAATATCTTTTGTCTAATATGAGCAATACAAACTTTTCATTGCTTTTCAACAGGTCTCTGTGGCAATTTCAATGATCTCGAAACTGATGACTTCAAGGTTATAAGTGGAATAACTGAAGGAACAGCAACAGCATTTGCTGATACATGGATGACTCAGGCTTCATGTCCTAAAGTCCAGCGCAGTTTTGAGAACCCTTGTGCACTCAGCATTGATAATGGTGTGTGCTTCTCAGATATTTTTTAATTGTTGTTGTTGTTGTTGTTATTTATTACTAAAGAAAACACAATTGCAAAGATAAGAGAAGACAGACTTACATACTTGGTAAAAACATAGCGCTAGAACCTGAAAAAATGAAAGCACTAGGGATAATTAACAAAATTAATAAGACTTTTCTTAGTAAGAGTTATAGAAATGTAACTTAAGGAAACTGAAGGAACCTTAGCCCAGATGCTGAGTGGAAAAAAAACAACAAACAAACAAACAAAAAAACACCCAAAACAAAAGGAGAGATTTGATGTGATTTCAGAACTGGCTTCACAGCCCAGGGCAGAGTGCTTTTTTGACTAATTAAATACAAAGAGTATTTGTATTGTTTGTTTTATTAACAGAAAAATATGCTCAGCACTGGTGTGGACTACTAACTGACAAGAAAGGACCTTTTGCTGATTGTCACTATGCAGTGAATCCCTCTGATTATCACATGGTACTTTGTTAAGACTGTTTTTCCCCTTATAAAAAACTGAAATAGGATCATTACAACTAGCTACCAGAAAAGGCCTATTCCATGTATCTCTCTCATCTTACGCAATGCCTGTATTTTCATTTCTGTACAGCAGCACTTCCTTCTCTCAACATGTGTTTCTGTTTGTGTTGTAACATTACCTTATTTCAATTGTCAGTCTTGGCTTCAGGATCCTGACTTCCTTGCAAATGAAAAGGCAGCTATTTACTCCTGGGTGGATACACACATGCAGTAACAAGTGTATACAAAGGCATGTCAAATGCTTGTTTGAATATCAGTGAATTGTTGTCTCATCAGCCTCATCTCACTAATAACTAGTTCACACAGAAAGCCCATTAACTAATTTTCAATATTCTGGTATCAATGTGCTGCCAATCTTTCTTCCCACTACAAATCACCCAGATACAGACACTGGTGAAATGATGTTTCTAGACTGCATAGCATGAACAGAGCTTTGTATGCTATTCTGCAGCATATTCGTAAATATGGTTCAGAGGGACATGAAACTCCTAAATGTATAACAGACTTTAAGACCACTGTCTCCCAGTAATAACCGCAGACATCAACTGAATATCCATTACATTCATTCTTCCTGGCCAGTCAACTGTAGACAAACACTGGAAAAGTTTGGTAAAAAATATTGATAAAGCTATATTAGTGTTGTTTATGAGTGAGCATATCTGAGGAAGTATTAGTGCGTAAGACCAGGAAGATAATGCTCTTTTAGACTGACAGTTTTACCAGTGCTGAGACTTTATTTTTCTCTGCATTCTTAGAACTGCATGTACGACACATGTAACTGTAAAAACAGTGAGGACTGTCTGTGTGCAGCCCTGTCTTCCTATGTGAGAGCTTGCGCTGCAAAAGGAATACAGCTGGATGGATGGAGGACCGATGTCTGCTGTAAGTACTCTTAACTATCCCCTCTCCTACAAATACACATCAATAAAAACTGCCGGTCAGGGATTATTTTATACTGATTTCTAGACAAATACAGTAAGTGTTGAGGAAGGGATTTTGTTAAGTGAACTTCTGGAAGTAATTCTCTGCTGTTCCCTTAGAATCAATCCATTGCTAGCAACAGTGAATACAAACAGACAGAAAAGGTAGGTTGCCTAGGAAAGAGACTGCTGTTACAGACGCATTTCTATGCAACTTTGAATTTCATTACGGCTTCATGTATGACAAGTTACTGTAGAGTAAATGTGACATATTAGAATAACAGTACTAGTAATTCTAACCAGAACACTTGCAAATGAAAGGTCTCTGAAGCTGCATGCTGGGTTCCACCACCAGTAGGTCTGTTTTCGGTATACAAGAAGACATTCAGGAAGATATCTTATTTCATACTTAAAAAGGTTTAGAAATTTTGCCAGCACCAAATGAAGGTTTCTTTCTGAAATCTCATTTGAGAAAATATTTTCTTCTTTGCAAACATCACATAATCCACATGTACAGTAGATTTTCAGATCTAACTCTGGAAGTATTCAGAAATACACGAATGATACAACATAGGCAGTTATGCAGTACTGTGTGCATGTAATTTCTACTGCCCATGGTTTCTTTTTTCCACACCAAAAATTACCATCTGGAATTAACAAACCTATTTTATTTTCCTCTCTCAAGCAAAATACACCTCATGTCCCAAATCCCTAAGCTACAGCTATAACATCTCTTCCTGTCAACCCACTTGTCGATCTCTGAGTGAGCGTGATATCACATGCAACATTAAGTTTGTCCCAGTTGATGGCTGCACCTGCATAAATGGAACTTACATGGATGAAAGTGGCAGATGTGTGCCTGCTACTGAATGCCCCTGCTACTACAGAGGATCTCCCATATCATCTGGAGAAACTGTCCAAGACAATGGGATTGTATGGTAAGCGAATCTGTTGCAAAACACTCAAGCAATAGTGTATATATTTTCTCATTAGAATCTGCTATATTTAAATTGGTCTCAGCCTACCTTGCCTGAATTTCAGTACAATGCTGTCTCAACTTTTAAGAAGGTGCATATTTCCCTGAGCTTGAAGGAGAATATGCCGAACCATTGAAACATATATAATGCAATGGGGCCAGCTGAGCTTGATCCAAGTGTACTGAAGGAGCTGGTGGAAATACTCACCATTTTCAAGCATTTTTCAGCAGTCCTGGCTAACAGGCGAGGTCCCAGTTGACTGGAGGTTAGCAAATGGAATGCTCACCTACAAAAAGGACCAGAAGAAGGATCTGGGGAACTGCAGGCCTGTCAGTCTAACCACAGTGACAGGGAAGGTTATAGAGCAGATCATCGTGACTGCCATCACTCAGACGATCAGCGTGACTTTATGAAAGGCAGGTCCTGCTTGACAAACCTGATCTCCTTCTATGGCAAGGTGACCCGCTTTGTGGGTGAGGGAAAGGCTGTGGATGTTGTTTACCAAGACTTTAGTAAAGCCTTTAACACTGCTTCCCACAGCATTCCCCTGGAGAAAATGCCTGCCCATGGCTTGGACAGAGGCACTCCTTGCTGGTGAAAAACTGGCTGGACGACTAAGCCCAAAGAGTGGTGGTGAATGGAGTTAAATCCAGTTGGCTTTGGCCGCAAGCGATGTTCCCCAGGGCTCAGTGTTGGATATCACACGAAAGCAGCACTGGTAGTGGCATTAAGGGAAATTCTTTCCTTTGGAAATTCTGGAACTTGACAAGAGAGAAGTAGCTCTCAGTCTCAATACATGATTTAAGACATTTTTCTTTTTTTTTTTTTCTCTCTTGCAGCACCTGCATCCAGGGAAGACTGGATTGCACTGGAGAACCCAACCCAGCTCAAGGTGAAAAAAAATAAAAATCTTCCACTTCTCTGTGACAGGTTCTAGACAGAAATAGTTGATATAATTGATTGAAATGATAAAATCTTAATAGAGTTTTAAGTAACAGAAGTATTTTTGATTTAGTTACAGTGCAACAGTTATCATAAAAGGCAAGAGGGAACCTAAATTAATGATAGGATTTCTTTTTCATAATGATTTTTTTTCTAAAATACTGTGGGTTTTCTCTGGTAATTCAGTGCTCTGAAATGAATGTATTTAATACAGACAGCAATCCTTACTAACTGAAATATGTAATTCCAAAGGATTTCTAGATGGTTTTAATGGCTAGAGATGAGCCATTTTTGATTGCTCTCATTTCTTTCCTTCCTTTAGTCTGTGAATCTCCCATGGTCTACTTAGACTGTAGAAACATCACTGAAGGAACAACTGGAACAGAATGTCAAAAAAGTTGTCAGACTCTGGATATGCAGTGTGTAAGTATTTCATGGCTGGATGAAATTGTGCTTCCAGGTTTTGCTTGTGCTTTTGGTGGTAAGTAACTGATCTATCTGATCCACTCCAAATCTACAACACAGATAATTTGTTCTTGTAGCAAAAGCCTAAAACCATGTTATAAAACATTAATAATGGGACCCTTAAACAAAAATATGGTAACAACCAATTCATAAAATTGGTGTCTACCTTTCTTCAGCTACTGCAGGTAGCAGTAATTAGTAGTGAAAATATTTAGGACACATATTTTACTTCTTTAGGATAAAATTACTGGCTATGAACTGGATAGGAGAAATAATTCTTTCTCATACCATAATGCAATTGGGAACTTCTTTCACACATAATTATAATATTCCATCTAAACGCATGCCACATACCATTTTGTGAATAAGTACCATGGAAGATAAATACATTTTGATGTAAACCAATTAAACCTAAAAAATATTACGTATTTTCTTTTTAAAGCTCCATTCAGTCACCAACTGCAAAGTGCAAGGCTGTTTCAGCTAATACAGAGCAAGACTTACAACTCAATGTATCTTAAATTTCACAGACTGCAGCAGAGTAATCAGGATTGGCATACACAAAACATCTTTAACAGATATGTATTCTATTAAATCAATGGCTAATAAATTCCAGTTTGTTCCATTGTCCAATTAGTACTTTGCAGTTCTCTCTCATTTAAGATGGGCAGCAATAAGACCATATAAATACATTTGATTTTAATGTTTTTCTATTGCAAATATTTAATTCTGAAATTTTATCTTCTCTTAACTTTTCTAGTATAGCACACATTGTGTATCTGGCTGCGTGTGCCCAGCTGGGCTTGTGTTACATGGGAATGGTGATTGTATTCCTGAAGAGGAATGTCCATGTATTCACAATGAAGCCATGTATCAGCCTGGGGAAAAGATCAGTGTTGATTGTAACACCTGGTAAGTATTTCCTCAGAAGTATCATTCCTGGTTCCATCATTTGTCTTTCCAAAGAACTTAGATAGTAGAGCAGTAAAGAAATATTTGGATTACACATGTCACCAACTGATGGATCTCTTAGTTGTGAATTAAACAGTTTCTTTCTGATGTAGGCAGATAACCAAAGCACAGAATGGGAAGAAGTCTTTGGGACCACAGTGTTCATTTCGTATTACCCTGGTTTGCAGTTAATGCATTCAGAGTGGCACGACAGAACTTTTCTTTAATATTTCACATGAAAAAACTTAAAAAATTATTTTAACTCCAGAATCAGTACATTACCAGGGATGAGTTGCCAAACAAATACTGATTTGCTGGAATGTGTCTACACAAAACAGTGATTTGTTTTATTATTAAAATGTTTTATTCTCATTCCTAGTGTATGCAAGAATAGGAAGTGGGAATGCACCGAAGATCAATGTCTGGGCACTTGTGCTGTTTATGGAGATGGTCATTATAATACCTTTGATAACAAAAGGTTCAGCTTCAATGGAAACTGTGAATACACACTAGTCCAGGTACTGATAATTAGCAATAGTAAATGAGACTTTGCCTTGATTGTGTCTACAAAAATAATGGATTTTAAAATGTTATTCTCCACCCAGGACCACTGTGGGATGAGTGGCACAGCCAATGGAACCTTTCGGGTTATTACTGAAAATATTCCCTGTGGCAACAGTGGGACAACTTGCTCAAAATCTATCAAAGTTTTCTTAGAGGTAAGAAGATCAGCTTTGTTCCATAACTGTTTAGGGCTCAAGAGAAGCCTAGATATCCATTGTGTCAAGGAAGCTGGAAACTTAAGCTTAAATCAGATTGAAGTGAAATATCTGGTAGAGCTTCCCAGCTTTCTATCTTTTTCTTTTCCCAAACTATTTTATATTACCCTTGGGGAAACTACAGATTTACAGGAAAATGGTCTTCAGCAGAAATTAGCCTATCATCCCACAATTGTTTTATTCTATGCAATCTAGATCCTCCATGACTACCAAAATTTTCTTTTTTTACCTATAGCATTTAAAATACCTTTTTACCACAGTTCCAGGAAGCTAATGTTTGAGCTATGAAGTTTTATCGCATTTGGATTGTTTTCATTATATAAATTATGCATAGTATCCTTAAAAAGAGAAAAATGTATTTAAGAGCACAGCTACAGTTACTGAGTTCATTTCTAATTGCCTTTTCCTCCTGTTTCAGAGCTATGAACTGATACTTGGTGAGGAGCATGTCAGTGTCATAAAGAGAGGACAAAATAATGAGGTGCCATACACAGTCCGCTATATGGGTATGTACTTGGTAATTGAGACCACAAGTGGACTGATACTCATGTGGGACAAGAAAACCAGCATCTTCATCAAGCTCAGCCCTGATTTTAAGGTGCGGAACTATCAGTTAAATGGCAATTTACAGGCCAGATTTGGACTGTGTGTGAATTTTCTTGAGACCCTGCCAAGATCCCAAACAAGTGATGTCTCTAGCATTCCTAGGACATCCCGTGTTGTTTTCCGTTCCTCTGGTGCCTCAGGAAGCCATGACAACATCCTGCTGCTCTTCCGAGCTTTGAAGGCAGCTTTCAGTGCCTACTTGGCCTGACAGAACTTGAACTGGCAAACTGCTTTCTGGAACTTCGTTAAAATTACCCACTGAACCTTGGTAAAGGTTATTAGACCTTACTAAAATTACATAGCTGCATGTGTCAAAACAAATTGAGTAGTCATGATCTTGAAAGTAATCCATTGTTTCCAGTTCTCATTACCACACAAATCACATTATCATACTTTAAGAACAAGGAAGTGAAATATTAGGAGTGAAAGACTCTTGTAAAATGCTGCCATGTGTTTTGCAAGCATGATTTACACAGGTGATAAGGGAAATGTATTTCTGTTCTCATACCCCTTCTTCTAGCTTAATATATATAAATGCTAAAAAGTATGGTAGATGAGTAATTTGCTATCTTACTGTACACAGCAGTAACTTTTCAGATAGGTTTCTAGAATCATAAAATCATAGAATCGACTAGATTGGAAAAGACCTTAAGATCATCAAGTCCACCAATAAACAATGTCACTGAGGACCTCATCTACATGGTTTCTGAACACTTCCAGAGATCGTGATTCCACCACTTCCCTGGGCAGCCTGTGCCAATGTCTGATAACACTTTTGGTGAAGGATTTTTCCTAATATCCAATCTAATCCTCCACTGGTGCAGCTTGAGGCCATATTCTCTTGAATTAAGTGTAATTTAGAACTAGATAGACAAATTAATTTCAGTATCATAGGTTCTTTTGCTTCCTCACCCACTGGCATTTTATACAAATAGTAGTAATATGGAAAGTTTGCACCTTAGATTTGTCAAGAGAGCATAGCATCTACTGCAGCCTATCAGTTTTACAGATCCATAAATTTAGAATGAGGGATGTTTCTGGATGTTCAAAGAAAACGTAATTCTTTTTTATACCTGCGACCAGGCAATCTGGTAGGACTGGTAGTGTTTACATGCTTTGTAAGGCTGTTTTTTATATGTACATCTACTGTATAAAACAGAGCTTAAACTGAGAACTTAGTTAACTGAATTGTTGTTTCAGCATTAAAGACACACCTCCAAAGACTGAAAGTTAGAATGACAAGGATGGTTTTACTGTGTAGATTTAAAAGAAAAGTCAAAAGCAGTATCCTTCTAGCAGTAGTCACTACGTTCTGTTGCTGACGAAACAAAGAATTAAGGTGTTCAGGAATGTTAGAATGGAATGGAATTTCAAGTACTTTTTCAGCCTCAGATGTTGTTTCAAGGTTTCTCTCACCCATATTTATTTTGTTTACTTCTTTTTGCAGGGCCAGATCTGTGGCCTCTGTGGAAATTATGATGGCAGCGGCATCAATGACTTTACTACAAGGAGTCAGTCTGTGGTAGAGAATGTCCTAGAGTTTGGAAACAGCTGGAAAGTATCCTCTACATGTCCTGATGCTTCCAGCATAAAGGATCCCTGTTCTACCAACCCTTATCGAAAATCCTGGTCAGAGAAACAGTGTAGCATCATCAACAGCAATGTCTTTGCTGCCTGTCACTCTCAGGTATTACCAGGGCAAAAGTTCACTTCTAGTGTGAAGACTAGGTCTACGGATTATTGAAGCTGCTATCCTAATACATTTTCACATGCATGCCTAATTAGCTAATAATTCGCTAGTATGTTTCACTTTGAATTGTGTTAGGAAAACTGCAATATGAATCCTGCTCATGGGACAGATTTATAGTCCCTATCTGTAAGAAATAAAAGGATACCTTGTTCAAAGGAAATACTGACATATTAGAAAAGAATGATAGTTTAGTAATTACTATTTTCCTGTAGTGTGGCAGAAATAAAAAAAAAATTCATATACTATATACAGAACACAAGCTCAACAAAATAATAATATAGTAACGAAGTATCAGCATAGCCTTTATCTGGCACTAAGTACATACCAAACAATGCAGGGTAACTGTGCTCTTCCTATTTAGTTCTTTCCATTGGCAGAGACATTAATTTTCAAATCCAGGTGTGTATTGCTTGCGAACATGAATCTAATCTTCTACTAGGACACCAATCTAGATGTCAAAAAATCTGTAAATACATGGTTCAGATGTATAATCTGGTAACACCTCTGATGTTTAACAGTGTATATAAAGCAAAAGAAATCACTGCTGTAAGCCTTTCTTCTGAGATACTACAGTTTTAAGAAAATTACCTTAGGAAAGCTAAGAAAGAATTTAGATGGTGGGATATATAGCATTACATTTCTTTTTATTAACAGGTTGAACCAGCAAAATATTACCAAGCATGTGTGACAGATGCTTGTGCATGTGACTCTGGAGGAGACTGTGACTGCTTTTGTACAGCAGTAGCCGCCTATGCTCAAGCATGTAGCGAAGTTGGTGTCTGCATAGCCTGGAGAACCCCATCAATCTGTCGTGAGTTTTATGTCATAAATACTTCTTCTGTAAGTGGAGTTAAATTCATAGTGCCTTGCTTAACACACACTCTGGGTATCTTACATACGTGCATTATAATCTCACTGTGTAGGCTTTTCACACTAAGCTCTTTTGATGGTGACAAAATTTCACCTACTCATTCCCATTTTTCAGGACTGTTCAAGCAGCACTGCAGTAATATGATGAACTGGCATGAGTAAAAAAAAAGCTTTTTTTTTCTTTTTTTTTTTTCTTTTTCTGAGCATGTCCAAATTCTGTTTCTCCTCAGCACTGTTCTGTGATTACTACAATCAACAAGGGGAATGTGAATGGCACTATAAGCCTTGTGGAGCCTCGTGTATGAAGACCTGTAGGAATCCAAGTGGAAAATGCCTCCATAACTTGTCAGGTTTAGAAGGTAAAAAGAGCTGCAAATACCTTATTTTGTTATACTTTTAATGCTTTCTATGGAGCGTATTTCACCATCAGCCACATTTGCACCACTCTGTTCACTTCAGCATCGTTGCAATCACATGAATGCAGGCAAAGTATGGAAAGTGAAGTTAAAAACACCTGTAAGACCAAGTACTTGTGGGTGGGTTCTGCAGATGCTACTACTCTGCATTAGTTCCTAGAATTACTGGAGAAAAATAAGTTGCAAAATTATGACTATTAAAAACAAGACCTGCAAACACATTCTGCACAAATAAAAATGTTGTTCACTGTATTTCATTCTTGCCTATCTGCTATATGTCCTTTTCCTTCCTTCAGGCTGCTACCCTAACTGCCCACCAAATAAGCCATATTTTCATGAGGACCAGATGAAGTGTGTTAGTCTCTGTGACTGTTATGATAATGAAGATGGAAAGATATACATACGGGATGAATGCCGTGTATGGTAAGAATCAACGTACCAACCTAATCATGTACAAGGAAAAATAATCAAAACAGCAGTGTGAAATTGCATGTTCCTGTTACAGGACAGGAATAGTTTATGTTGCCTGTGTAAACATAATGTTTTACTATATAATGCCAGTTTTCTTACTACGTTAGTAGGAAGAAGTTCTTATGTGATTTTATGTTCAGTTGAATTTGTTCCTGGTTATGCTGTAAATCCTCTGCATCAAGATACAGTAAGAACAGTAAGTCCTTTATGACAAGGCTTTCTCTATTTCCAGTTCCTATGTCAGGAAAAATATTGTTCCAGGAGTATAAAAATATAATAGGGGTCTACTTCCAAGGATTTTATTATATTCTTATACCACTTGTAGTATTTAGACTCTTTCCCTTTTTAACCTGCATTTTAGTACAAAAATATTGCAAGTAAAAAGCAAGGACAAGACTTCCTCCTGTAGCTTTGCATAATACTTAGATTCACTTCAATTCTATTCTATAAGTTTGGGTTACTATAAAGAAAGATTTTAGAAAATTATATGAAAAGAAAAAAACCCAACATGAACTGGACATTCAAGGAATAAACACAAGTGTCCTGTATTTTGATGCAAGTATCTGGCAGAAAAAGATGATTAATAAAATTATCTCATAATAAAAAAATACGGAGGTTTATGGTTTTTTCAGTGTTTTGGGGTTTTTTTATGTCATTTCAGTGAATGTACATCAGATGGTTTGGAGTGCAAGTTTGATGATAAAGGTAAGACAGCTAAGAACTATTAAGAAAATAAAATATTGGATATTATCTTTTCATAGATGCCTGATAGTAAACTTCCTTTGAATTACAGCATGCCACTGCATTTATGAAGGGAAGAACTATAAATATGGTGAAGTCATCTACAACACCACAGATGGAACTGGATGGTGTTTCACTGCAACATGTGATGTCAATGGAACAATTAACAGAAATATCTCTAAATGTGGCATCTTTACAACAACACCATTTCCTTTTCTTAGAAATCAGTCCGAAACTACTGCTTCAGGTATGCATGAATACTCTTTAAAATAACTGAAAAAGTCTCTGGAATGGATGGAAAATTGCTAAAATGGAGGGCCTTTCATTAGTTAAGGACATAAAATTTTACTTGAAACTGTTTATTCCCAATGAAACCACCAACTCTTTTGGCAGGTTCAATTGTTAAAGATGACCATAATTGAGGATATAAAAATGAGTACAGCAGTTCTTAAAACTCAGTATGTGCTGTTTCACTATGTTTTTTCCAAGGGAAAAAAAATAATAGATCTTACTAATCATTGCACCTTGGAGAACCTCCTCATTTCCTTGAATACAAAAAACAGCAGCTCTAGACAGACTTCTGAAAACACAAGAGAGTGCCATTTTTTAAATAACTGACTACATTAGCGCAAACTGAAGATAAGACATCTAGCCTGAGGGCATGTTCAAATTACTTAAAAACATTCTTTGGAACCTTTCCCAATTGTATATAAGAACTAAATCAATAGTTCCCTTCTAGTCCTGCAGTACACTTGTATATTATTCCTGCAGTTAACTTGTTACAGTGACCATGTAATCCTGAAAAACTGTGAGAAGTATTTCCATAAAATTATACAATATGACAGCAAGAACTAAATACTGAACTTTAAAAATTCTATTAAGTAATATCCATATGAGGAAAGTGGCATATATTCCACATGGTTATCTTTATAATGCTAAGAATATGAAAAGAAAAAAGCAAAAAAGACTAATTAGATTATATATTTCCTATATATTATGTTAGTGAATTCCATATGATAATGTATTATATATAAAATACATATGTTAAATATATATCTTATATCTACATATATATTACAGGATATATTAACATAAGTAGAAAACTCATTAACCTGTAAAAATATTTCAAAGCCTCTGTGCTTATGCAGTTAAGTGTAAATAAGTACAGAGGTAATACCAAGGAGAATAACACCTTCTCTTACTTAAACCATAGCAATCATGAGATCACATTATCCTATATATTGCCATTCCACATTAGCTATATTTATATACAGCATTTAATAAATGTCATATAAATAATCACTAGAAAAAAATACAGAAATCAGATAAAAATACACCTTAGAAATTAAATTAAAAACTGTCAAAGCAAGATCACTAGAATTAAAATACTAAATTAACATACATGATATCAGATCCAACATTAAAAAATATGGAAGATCAGCAAAGGCACTGTCTTTAATAAAAATACATAAAACTTAAATTTCCTCAATTTCATTACAGAAATGACAACTACAGCACCAGTGACAACTGTATGTGTAAAGAATATATGTTCATGGTCAGAGTGGTATGACAGCACACAGCCTGAAAATAAAGAGGATAGTGGAGATTATGAAACATTTGAAAATCTCAGACAAAAAGGATACAGTGTGTGTAACAACCCAAACAATGTTCAATGCAGAGCCAAAGAATATCCAAATATAGAAATGAACAATCTTAACCAAACAGTTAAATGTAGTCTCAGTACAGGATTAACATGCAATAACAAAGACCAGCAATCTAAGCACTGCTATAATTATGAAATCAGAATATTATGCTGCAGTTACAAATCATGCTCAGAAATAAGACCTCTGACAGCAACAACCACAGAATTCAGCACTTACAGGAGCACTACAGGAAGCACCACAATGGCCACATCCACATCAACTTCAGCGCAAACCTCCTCCTTGCCAACCCAGGCTCCAACATCACACAGTACTGCCACCAGCCTCAACCCATCAACAGCAACAACCACCACTGCCACTACCACAGTCACCAGTAGTACACCAAGAACAACAGAAGGCACGACCATGATCACCACCAGCATGGGTACCACCACCAGGACCTCTCCACCTCCAACAGAAGGAACCACCACAATCACACCCACTCCAACATCACACACCTCAGCCAGTAGCACAATCAGCACTTCCAGCACCACCACAGGAAGCACCACAATGTCCACATCCACATCAACTCCAGCACAAACCTCCTCTTTGCCAACCCAGGCTCCAACTTCACACAGTACTGCCACCAGCCTCACCCCATCAACAACTACCACCACTGGCACTACCGGAGTCCCCAGCAGCACTGCACTGCCAACAGAAAGCACGAGCATCAGCACTACCACCAGCACGGCCAGCTCCACCACGACCTCTCCACCTTCAACACAAGGAACAAGCACCATCACACCCACTCCAGCACTGACCACCTCAGCAACAGCCACCACTCTCAGCACATCCAAGACCTCTACCACCTGCCAGCCACAATGTGTCTGGACGCAGTGGTTTGACGTGGATACCCCCAGCCCTGGGAGTGAAAATGGAGACATAGAGACATTTGAAAGCATCCGAGCCGCTGGGTACTCACTCTGTGACCAGCCACAAGACATCAAGTGTCGTGCTAAAGATTACCCTACTAGGAGTCTGGACAAGTTGGGACAGGTATTTGAGTGCAGCATTGAATTTGGCCTTGTGTGCAAAAATGAGGATCAGGTCACAAAGTACCCCCTGTGCTTTGACTATGAGATTCAGGTGCTGTGTTGCAACACTAAAATCTGCGCATCAACAACAACTACAGGCACCACCTCAGGATCCTCCACCACAGCCCCTCCAACACAAACCTCCACTCTGTCAACACAGTCTCCAACAGCACACAGTACTGCCACCAGCATCAGCCAATCAGCAACGACAACCACCACTGGCACCACCATTGTCCCCACTACCACTGCACTGCCAACAGAAGGCACGAGCATCAGCACGACCACCAGCATGGGTAGCACCACCAGGACCTCTCCACCTCCAACAGAAGGAACCACCACAATCACACCCACTCCAACATCACACACCTCAGCCAGTAGCACAGTCAGCACTTCCAGCACCACCACAGGAAGCACCACAATGTCCACATCCACATCAACTCCAGCACAAACCTCCTCTTTGCCAACCCAGGCTCCAACTTCACACAGTACTGCCACCAGCCTCACCCCATCAACAACTACCACCACTGGCACTACCGGAGTCCCCAGCAGCACTGCACTGCCAACAGAAAGCACGAGCATCAGCACTACCACCAGCACGGCCAGCTCCACCACGACCTCTCCACCTTCAACACAAGGAACAAGCACCATCACACCCACTCCAGCACTGACCACCTCAGCAACAGCCACCACTCTCAGCACATCCAAGACCTCTACCACCTGCCAGCCACAATGTGTCTGGACGCAGTGGTTTGACGTGGATACCCCCAGCCCTGGGAGTGAAAATGGAGACATAGAGACATTTGAAAGCATCCGAGCCGCTGGGTACTCACTCTGTGACCAGCCACAAGACATCAAGTGTCGTGCTAAAGATTACCCTACTAGGAGTCTGGACAAGTTGGGACAGGTATTTGAGTGCAGCATTGAATTTGGCCTTGTGTGCAAAAATGAGGATCAGGTCACAAAGTACCCCCTGTGCTTTGACTATGAGATTCAGGTGCTGTGTTGCAACACTAAAATCTGCACGTCAACAACAACAACTACAGGCACCACCTCAGGATCCTCCACCACAGCCCCTCCAACACAAACCTCCACTCTGTCAACACAGTCTCCAACAGCACACAGTACTGCCACCAGCATCAGCCAATCAGCAACGACAACCACCACTGGCACCACCATTGTCCCCACTACCACTGCACTGCCAACAGAAGGCACGAGCATCAGCACGACCACCAGCATGGGTAGCACCACCAGGACCTCTCCACCTCCAACAGAAGGAACCACCACAATCACACCCACTCCAACATCACACACCTCAGCCAGTAGCACAATCAGCACTTCCAGCACCACCACAGGAAGCACCACAATGTCCACATCCACATCAACTCCAGCACAAACCTCCTCTTTGTCAACCCAGGCTCCAACTTCACACAGTACTGCCACCAGCCTCACCCCATCAACAACTACCACCACTGGCACTACCGGAGTCCCCAGCAGCACTGCACTGCCAACAGAAAGCACGAGCATCAGCACTACCACCAGCACGGCCAGCTCCACCACGACCTCTCCACCTTCAACACAAGGAACAAGCACCATCACACCCACTCCAGCACTGACCACCTCAGCAACAGCCACCACTCTCAGCACATCCAAGACCTCTACCACCTGCCAGCCACAATGTGTCTGGACGCAGTGGTTTGACGTGGATACCCCCAGCCCTGGGAGTGAAAATGGAGACATAGAGACATTTGAAAGCATCCGAGCCGCTGGGTACTCACTCTGTGACCAGCCACAAGACATCAAGTGTCGTGCTAAAGATTACCCTACTAGGAGTCTGGACAAGTTGGGACAGGTATTTGAGTGCAGCATTGAATTTGGCCTTGTGTGCAAAAATGAGGATCAGGTCACAAAGTACCCCCTGTGCTTTGACTATGAGATTCAGGTGCTGTGTTGCAACACTAAAATCTGCGCGTCAACAACAACTACAGGCACCACCTCAGGATCCTCCACCACAGCCCCTCCAACACAAACCTCCACTCTGTCAACACAGTCTCCAACAGCACACAGTACTGCCACCAGCATCAGCCAATCAGCAACGACAACCACCACTGGCACCACCATTGTCCCCACTACCACTGCACTGTCAACAGGAAGCACGAGCATCAGCACGACCACCAGCATGGGTAGCACCACCAGGACCTCTCCACCTCCAACAGAAGGAACCACCACAATCACACCAACTCCAACATCACACACCTCAGCCAGTAGCACAGTCAGCACTTCCAGCACCACCACAGGAAGCACCACAATGTCCACATCCACATCAACTCCAGCACAAACCTCCTCTTTGCCAACCCAGGCTCCAACTTCACACAGTACTGCCACCAGCCTCACCCCATCAACAACTACCACCACTGGCACTACCGGAGTCCCCAGCAGCACTGCACTGCCAACAGAAAGCACGAGCATCAGCACTACCACCAGCACGGCCAGCTCCACCACGACCTCTCCACCTTCAACACAAGGAACAAGCACCATCACACCCACTCCAGCACTGACCACCTCAGCAACAGCCACCACTCTCAGCACATCCAAGACCTCTACCACCTGCCAGCCACAATGTGTCTGGACGCAGTGGTTTGACGTGGATACCCCCAGCCCTGGGAGTGAAAATGGAGACATAGAGACATTTGAAAGCATCCGAGCCGCTGGGTACTCACTCTGTGACCAGCCACAAGACATCAAGTGTCGTGCTAAAGATTACCCTACTAGGAGTCTGGACAAGTTGGGACAGGTATTTGAGTGCAGCATTGAATTTGGCCTTGTGTGCAAAAATGAGGATCAGGTCACAAAGTACCCCCTGTGCTTTGACTATGAGATTCAGGTGCTGTGTTGCAACACTAAAATCTGCACGTCAACAACAACAACTACAGGCACCACCTCAGGATCCTCCACCACAGCCCCTCCAACACAAACCTCCACTCTGTCAACACAGTCTCCAACAGCACACAGTACTGCCACCAGCATCAGCCAATCAGCAACGACAACCACCACTGGCACCACCATTGTCCCCACTACCACTGCACTGCCAACAGAAGGCACGAGCATCAGCACGACCACCAGCATGGGTAGCACCACCAGGACCTCTCCACCTCCAACAGAAGGAACCACCACAATCACACCAACTCCAACATCACACACCTCAGCCAGTAGCACAGTCAGCACTTCCAGCACCACCACAGGAAGCACCACAATGTCCACATCCACATCAACTCCAGCACAAACCTCCTCTTTGCCAACCCAGGCTCCAACTTCACACAGTACTGCCACCAGCCTCACCCCATCAACAACTACCACCACTGGCACTACCGGAGTCCCCAGCAGCACTGCACTGCCAACAGAAAGCACGAGCATCAGCCCTACCACCAGCACGGCCAGCTCCACCACGACCTCTCCACCTTCAACACAAGGAACAAGCACCATCACACCCACTCCAGCACTGACCACCTCAGCAACAGCCACCACTCTCAGCACATCCAAGACCTCTACCACCTGCCAGCCACAATGTGTCTGGACGCAGTGGTTTGACGTGGATACCCCCAGCCCTGGGAGTGAAAATGGAGACATAGAGACATTTGAAAGCATCCGAGCCGCTGGGTACTCACTCTGTGACCAGCCACAAGACATCAAGTGTCGTGCTAAAGATTACCCTACTAGGAGTCTGGACAAGTTGGGACAGGTATTTGAGTGCAGCATTGAATTTGGCCTTGTGTGCAAAAATGAGGATCAGGTCACAAAGTACCCCCTGTGCTTTGACTATGAGATTCAGGTGCTGTGTTGCAACACTAAAATCTGCGCGTCAACAACAACAACTACAGGCACCACCTCAGGATCCTCCACCACAGCCCCTCCAACACAAATCTCCACTCTGTCAACACAGTCTCCAACAGCACACAGTACTGCCACCAGCATCAGCCAATCAGCAACGACAACCACCACTGGCACCACCATTGTCCCCACTACCACTGCACTGTCAACAGGAAGCACGAGCATCAGCACGACCACCAGCATGGGTAGCACCACCAGGACCTCTCCACCTCCAACAGAAGGAACCACCACAATCACACCCACTCCAACATCACACACCTCAGCCAGTAGCACAGTCAGCACTTCCAGCACCACCACAGGAAGCACCACAATGTCCACATCCACATCAACTCCAGCACAAACCTCCTCTTTGCCAACCCAGGCTCCAACTTCACACAGTACTGCCACCAGCCTCACCCCATCAACAACTACCACCACTGGCACTACCGGAGTCCCCAGCAGCACTGCACTGCCAACAGAAAGCACGAGCATCAGCACTACCACCAGCACGGCCAGCTCCACCACGACCTCTCCACCTTCAACACAAGGAACAAGCACCATCACACCCACTCCAGCACTGACCACCTCAGCAACAGCCACCACTCTCAGCACATCCAAGACCTCTACCACCTGCCAGCCACAATGTGTCTGGACGCAGTGGTTTGACGTGGATACCCCCAGCCCTGGGAGTGAAAATGGAGACATAGAGACATTTGAAAGCATCCGAGCCGCTGGGTACTCACTCTGTGACCAGCCACAAGACATCAAGTGTCGTGCTAAAGATTACCCTACTAGGAGTCTGGACAAGTTGGGACAGGTATTTGAGTGCAGCATTGAATTTGGCCTTGTGTGCAAAAATGAGGATCAGGTCACAAAGTACCCCCTGTGCTTTGACTATGAGATTCAGGTGCTGTGTTGCAACACTAAAATCTGCGCGTCAACAACAACAACTACAGGCACCACCTCAGGATCCTCCACCACAGCCCCTCCAACACAAACCTCCACTCTGTCAACACAGTCTCCAACAGCACACAGTACTGCCACCAGCATCAGCCAATCAGCAACGACAACCACCACTGGCACCACCATTGTCCCCACTACCACTGCACTGTCAACAGGAAGCACGAGCATCAGCACGACCACCAGCATGGGTAGCACCACCAGGACCTCTCCACCTCCAACAGAAGGAACCACCACAATCACACCAACTCCAACATCACACACCTCAGCCAGTAGCACAGTCAGCACTTCCAGCACCACCACAGGAAGCACCACAATGTCCACATCCACATCAACTCCAGCACAAACCTCCTCTTTGCCAACCCAGGCTCCAACTTCACACAGTACTGCCACCAGCCTCACCCCATCAACAACTACCACCACTGGCACTACCGGAGTCCCCAGCAGCACTGCACTGCCAACAGAAAGCACGAGCATCAGCACTACCACCAGCACGGCCAGCTCCACCACGACCTCTCCACCTTCAACACAAGGAACAAGCACCATCACACCCACTCCAGCACTGACCACCTCAGCAACAGCCACCACTCTCAGCACATCCAAGACCTCTACCACCTGCCAGCCACAATGTGTCTGGACGCAGTGGTTTGACGTGGATACCCCCAGCCCTGGGAGTGAAAATGGAGACATAGAGACATTTGAAAGCATCCGAGCCGCTGGGTACTCACTCTGTGACCAGCCACAAGACATCAAGTGTCGTGCTAAAGATTACCCTACTAGGAGTCTGGACAAGTTGGGACAGGTATTTGAGTGCAGCATTGAATTTGGCCTTGTGTGCAAAAATGAGGATCAGGTCACAAAGTACCCCCTGTGCTTTGACTATGAGATTCAGGTGCTGTGTTGCAACACTAAAATCTGCGCGTCAACAACAACAACTACAGGCACCACCTCAGGATCCTCCACCACAGCCCCTCCAACACAAACCTCCACTCTGTCAACACAGTCTCCAACAGCACACAGTACTGCCACCAGCATCAGCCAATCAGCAACGACAACCACCACTGGCACCACCATTGTCCCCACTACCACTGCACTGTCAACAGGAAGCACGAGCATCAGCACGACCACCAGCATGGGTAGCACCACCAGGACCTCTCCACCTCCAACAGAAGGAACCACCACAATCACACCAACTCCAACATCACACACCTCAGCCAGTAGCACAGTCAGCACTTCCAGCACCACCACAGGAAGCACCACAATGTCCACATCCACATCAACTCCAGCACAAACCTCCTCTTTGCCAACCCAGGCTCCAACTTCACACAGTACTGCCACCAGCCTCACCCCATCAACAACTACCACCACTGGCACTACCGGAGTCCCCAGCAGCACTGCACTGCCAACAGAAAGCACGAGCATCAGCACTACCACCAGCACGGCCAGCTCCACCACGACCTCTCCACCTTCAACACAAGGAACAAGCACCATCACACCCACTCCAGCACTGACCACCTCAGCAACAGCCACCACTCTCAGCACATCCAAGACCTCTACCACCTGCCAGCCACAATGTGTCTGGACGCAGTGGTTTGACGTGGATACCCCCAGCCCTGGGAGTGAAAATGGAGACATAGAGACATTTGAAAGCATCCGAGCCGCTGGGTACTCACTCTGTGACCAGCCACAAGACATCAAGTGTCGTGCTAAAGATTACCCTACTAGGAGTCTGGACAAGTTGGGACAGGTATTTGAGTGCAGCATTGAATTTGGCCTTGTGTGCAAAAATGAGGATCAGGTCACAAAGTACCCCCTGTGCTTTGACTATGAGATTCAGGTGCTGTGTTGCAACACTAAAATCTGCGCGTCAACAACAACAACTACAGGCACCACCTCAGGATCCTCCACCACAGCCCCTCCAACACAAACCTCCACTCTGTCAACACAGTCTCCAACAGCACACAGTACTGCCACCAGCATCAGCCAATCAGCAACGACAACCACCACTGGCACCACCATTGTCCCCACTACCACTGCACTGTCAACAGGAAGCACGAGCATCAGCACGACCACCAGCATGGGTAGCACCACCAGGACCTCTCCACCTCCAACAGAAGGAACCACCACAATCACACCAACTCCAACATCACACACCTCAGCCAGTAGCACAGTCAGCACTTCCAGCACCACCACAGGAAGCACCACAATGTCCACATCCACATCAACTCCAGCACAAACCTCCTCTTTGCCAACCCAGGCTCCAACTTCACACAGTACTGCCACCAGCCTCACCCCATCAACAACTACCACCACTGGCACTACCGGAGTCCCCAGCAGCACTGCACTGCCAACAGAAAGCACGAGCATCAGCCCTACCACCAGCACGGCCAGCTCCACCACGACCTCTCCACCTTCAACACAAGGAACAAGCACCATCACACCCACTCCAGCACTGACCACCTCAGCAACAGCCACCACTCTCAGCACATCCAAGACCTCTACCACCTGCCAGCCACAATGTGTCTGGACGCAGTGGTTTGACGTGGATACCCCCAGCCCTGGGAGTGAAAATGGAGACATAGAGACATTTGAAAGCATCCGAGCCGCTGGGTACTCACTCTGTGACCAGCCACAAGACATCAAGTGTCGTGCTAAAGATTACCCTACTAGGAGTCTGGACAAGTTGGGACAGGTATTTGAGTGCAGCATTGAATTTGGCCTTGTGTGCAAAAATGAGGATCAGGTCACAAAGTACCCCCTGTGCTTTGACTATGAGATTCAGGTGCTGTGTTGCAACACTAAAATCTGCGCGTCAACAACAACAACTACAGGCACCACCTCAGGATCCTCCACCACAGCCCCTCCAACACAAATCTCCACTCTGTCAACACAGTCTCCAACAGCACACAGTACTGCCACCAGCATCAGCCAATCAGCAACGACAACCACCACTGGCACCACCATTGTCCCCACTACCACTGCACTGTCAACAGGAAGCACGAGCATCAGCACGACCACCAGCATGGGTAGCACCACCAGGACCTCTCCACCTCCAACAGAAGGAACCACCACAATCACACCAACTCCAACATCACACACCTCAGCCAGTAGCACAGTCAGCACTTCCAGCACCACCACAGGAAGCACCACAATGTCCACATCCACATCAACTCCAGCACAAACCTCCTCTTTGCCAACCCAGGCTCCAACTTCACACAGTACTGCCACCAGCCTCACCCCATCAACAACTACCACCACTGGCACTACCGGAGTCCCCAGCAGCACTGCACTGCCAACAGAAAGCACGAGCATCAGCCCTACCACCAGCACGGCCAGCTCCACCACGACCTCTCCACCTTCAACACAAGGAACAAGCACCATCACACCCACTCCAGCACTGACCACCTCAGCAACAGCCACCACTCTCAGCACATCCAAGACCTCTACCACCTGCCAGCCACAATGTGTCTGGACGCAGTGGTTTGACGTGGATACCCCCAGCCCTGGGAGTGAAAATGGAGACATAGAGACATTTGAAAGCATCCGAGCCGCTGGGTACTCACTCTGTGACCAGCCACAAGACATCAAGTGTCGTGCTAAAGATTACCCTACTAGGAGTCTGGACAAGTTGGGACAGGTATTTGAGTGCAGCATTGAATTTGGCCTTGTGTGCAAAAATGAGGATCAGGTCACAAAGTACCCCCTGTGCTTTGACTATGAGATTCAGGTGCTGTGTTGCAACACTAAAATCTGCGCGTCAACAACAACAACTACAGGCACCACCTCAGGATCCTCCACCACAGCCCCTCCAACACAAACCTCCACTCTGTCAACACAGTCTCCAACAGCACACAGTACTGCCACCAGCATCAGCCAATCAGCAACGACAACCACCACTGGCACCACCATTGTCCCCACTACCACTGCACTGTCAACAGGAAGCACGAGCATCAGCACGACCACCAGCATGGGTAGCACCACCAGGACCTCTCCACCTCCAACAGAAGGAACCACCACAATCACACCAACTCCAACATCACACACCTCAGCCAGTAGCACAGTCAGCACTTCCAGCACCACCACAGGAAGCACCACAATGTCCACATCCACATCAACTCCAGCACAAACCTCCTCTTTGCCAACCCAGGCTCCAACTTCACACAGTACTGCCACCAGCCTCACCCCATCAACAACTACCACCACTGGCACTACCGGAGTCCCCAGCAGCACTGCACTGCCAACAGAAAGCACGAGCATCAGCCCTACCACCAGCACGGCCAGCTCCACCACGACCTCTCCACCTTCAACACAAGGAACAAGCACCATCACACCCACTCCAGCACTGACCACCTCAGCAACAGCCACCACTCTCAGCACATCCAAGACCTCTACCACCTGCCAGCCACAATGTGTCTGGACGCAGTGGTTTGACGTGGATACCCCCAGCCCTGGGAGTGAAAATGGAGACATAGAGACATTTGAAAGCATCCGAGCCGCTGGGTACTCACTCTGTGACCAGCCACAAGACATCAAGTGTCGTGCTAAAGATTACCCTACTAGGAGTCTGGACAAGTTGGGACAGGTATTTGAGTGCAGCATTGAATTTGGCCTTGTGTGCAAAAATGAGGATCAGGTCACAAAGTACCCCCTGTGCTTTGACTATGAGATTCAGGTGCTGTGTTGCAACACTAAAATCTGCGCGTCAACAACAACAACTACAGGCACCACCTCAGGATCCTCCACCACAGCCCCTCCAACACAAACCTCCACTCTGTCAACACAGTCTCCAACAGCACACAGTACTGCCACCAGCATCAGCCAATCAGCAACGACAACCACCACTGGCACCACCATTGTCCCCACTACCACTGCACTGTCAACAGGAAGCACGAGCATCAGCACGACCACCAGCATGGGTAGCACCACCAGGACCTCTCCACCTCCAACAGAAGGAACCACCACAATCACACCAACTCCAACATCACACACCTCAGCCAGTAGCACAGTCAGCACTTCCAGCACCACCACAGGAAGCACCACAATGTCCACATCCACATCAACTCCAGCACAAACCTCCTCTTTGCCAACCCAGGCTCCAACTTCACACAGTACTGCCACCAGCCTCACCCCATCAACAACTACCACCACTGGCACTACCGGAGTCCCCAGCAGCACTGCACTGCCAACAGAAAGCACGAGCATCAGCACTACCACCAGCACGGCCAGCTCCACCACGACCTCTCCACCTTCAACACAAGGAACAAGCACCATCACACCCACTCCAGCACTGACCACCTCAGCAACAGCCACCACTCTCAGCACATCCAAGACCTCTACCACCTGCCAGCCACAATGTGTCTGGACGCAGTGGTTTGACGTGGATACCCCCAGCCCTGGGAGTGAAAATGGAGACATAGAGACATTTGAAAGCATCCGAGCCGCTGGGTACTCACTCTGTGACCAGCCACAAGACATCAAGTGTCGTGCTAAAGATTACCCTACTAGGAGTCTGGACAAGTTGGGACAGGTATTTGAGTGCAGCATTGAATTTGGCCTTGTGTGCAAAAATGAGGATCAGGTCACAAAGTACCCCCTGTGCTTTGACTATGAGATTCAGGTGCTGTGTTGCAACACTAAAATCTGCGCGTCAACAACAACAACTACAGGCACCACCTCAGGATCCTCCACCACAGCCCCTCCAACACAAACCTCCACTCTGTCAACACAGTCTCCAACAGCACACAGTACTGCCACCAGCATCAGCCAATCAGCAACGACAACCACCACTGGCACCACCATTGTCCCCACTACCACTGCACTGTCAACAGGAAGCACGAGCATCAGCACGACCACCAGCATGGGTAGCACCACCAGGACCTCTCCACCTCCAACAGAAGGAACCACCACAATCACACCAACTCCAACATCACACACCTCAGCCAGTAGCACAGTCAGCACTTCCAGCACCACCACAGGAAGCACCACAATGTCCACATCCACATCAACTCCAGCACAAACCTCCTCTTTGCCAACCCAGGCTCCAACTTCACACAGTACTGCCACCAGCCTCACCCCATCAACAACTACCACCACTGGCACTACCGGAGTCCCCAGCAGCACTGCACTGCCAACAGAAAGCACGAGCATCAGCACTACCACCAGCACGGCCAGCTCCACCACGACCTCTCCACCTTCAACACAAGGAACAAGCACCATCACACCCACTCCAGCACTGACCACCTCAGCAACAGCCACCACTCTCAGCACATCCAAGACCTCTACCACCTGCCAGCCACAATGTGTCTGGACGCAGTGGTTTGACGTGGATACCCCCAGCCCTGGGAGTGAAAATGGAGACATAGAGACATTTGAAAGCATCCGAGCCGCTGGGTACTCACTCTGTGACCAGCCACAAGACATCAAGTGTCGTGCTAAAGATTACCCTACTAGGAGTCTGGACAAGTTGGGACAGGTATTTGAGTGCAGCATTGAATTTGGCCTTGTGTGCAAAAATGAGGATCAGGTCACAAAGTACCCCCTGTGCTTTGACTATGAGATTCAGGTGCTGTGTTGCAACACTAAAATCTGCGCGTCAACAACAACAACTACAGGCACCACCTCAGGATCCTCCACCACAGCCCCTCCAACACAAATCTCCACTCTGTCAACACAGTCTCCAACAGCACACAGTACTGCCACCAGCATCAGCCAATCAGCAACGACAACCACCACTGGCACCACCATTGTCCCCACTACCACTGCACTGTCAACAGGAAGCACGAGCATCAGCACGACCACCAGCATGGGTAGCACCACCAGGACCTCTCCACCTCCAACAGAAGGAACCACCACAATCACACCCACTCCAACATCACACACCTCAGCCAGTAGCACAATCAGCACTTCCAGGACCACCACAGGAAGCACCACAACATCCACGTCCAGCTCTACTCCAGCACAATCCTCTTCTCTGTCAACTCAGCCTCCTACAGCACATGTTACTGTCGTGACTGTCAATCCTTCAGCAACAACTACCACTCCTACTTCTTTGCAGCTCCGCAGTACCACTGCAGCGACAACACAAATCACAACTGCCATCAGTACTACTAGCACAGCCAGCACCACCTGGACCTTTCCAAGTTCAGCGGACGAAACAACCATCACAACCAGCGCAAGAGTATCCACCTCAGCAGTTAGCAGTAGTAGCACCTCGAGGAACACCACAGGACGCACCACAATGTTCACATCTGTTTCATCAGAAACATCCACTCTGGCAACTGAGGCTCCAACTTCATACATTACTGCCTCCAGCCATTACCCGTCAGCAACAATGAGTGTATTTTCTACACACATCCCTGCCACTTCTACTTCACTAAGTACTGCCACAATTCCCAGAATTTTCTCTACCACTAGCATCCCAGGTATGTCTTTCTTTGACACTGAAAATGTTCCAAACATCAGTCTCTGTAGAATACCATTTGTTTTATTGTCTTCTGTAAGTTGTATCTCCAAATTATTCTCTGATCATCTCTATTTTTGTAACACACAAACTAAGTTGCATAATCCTAGATGTTATTCAGCACAGAGATAAAAGACTTTCACAATTTCTACTTAGCCATACATCAATCAAAGGCAGTAAAAATGTTGACTTGATTTTCCTGAATGTTTAATATTACCCATTAAATATATTAAGATCATGAGACGTAAATCCTGTGCTGCAAAGTTTTTCTTTTTTTTTAAACAGTAACAACATCTGCTACACCACAATCAAGTCATGTTACAAGAAGCACCTCTCCAATCTTCAGTTCTGTCTCCAGCACACCTGTCACAACAGAAGCAAGT
This sequence comes from Melopsittacus undulatus, assembly GCF_012275295.1. Classification (NCBI taxonomy): domain Eukaryota; kingdom Metazoa; phylum Chordata; class Aves; order Psittaciformes; family Psittaculidae; genus Melopsittacus; species Melopsittacus undulatus. The sequence goes on from NC_047530.1 coordinate 50,287,978, forward strand.
ACATTTGTATCATCAATTGGAACGACTCCATGTTTTTGTCATGTATTTGATAATTTGTTTTCTCCTGGTAAGTGTCTTATTTTATAATTATAAATAATTTCAGAAATAATATAACCTCTTAATACTCTTTTCAATTTAAGACAACTGCTCAGTATCACTTGAACACAGAACTTTGTATATATGTATACATTTTACATTTTTACAATATTTTCTTGAGATCTTTCCCTTAAGTATTTTTGCTGGTCTTTTAATTTCTCCTCCAATTTTTCCCTACAGGGGAAGTGATATACAACACAACAGATGGTGCTGGCTGTAATTTTTATGCACTTTGCAGCAAGGAATGTGAAATTGACCGACACCAGGGGCCATGTCCTTCTACAACACCTTTCACTTCAACACCACCTTTCACTTCAACACAAGCCGCCTCATCCACAGAACACGGATTGTCTTCTGTCTCACAGACAACACCAACATCCGTCACAACTTCAGGACCAAGAAACTGTACTCATGTCAATCCTCCACGAAAGGTGGTTCCCCTCATTATTTTCTAATATATCACCATTGCAAAACCAGCCCAATTTCTGTCCTAAAGCCCCAGTTGAAATCAACTTGTAGGTATTTCAATAACTAAGCTGGCCATGTTCCAAATGACCTGACAGCATACAATTCTTCCACCTGGCATTACCAGGCTTTTATATAATCTGGAGGTAGAAAAGCTCAAATACCATAGTAGAGCCTTTTTTTTTTATAAGACATCTAAATGTCATAGAAATAAGCAGGCCAGTTATGAAAGCATTAAAACCTCATTCTTTTTATGGAGAGTTCCATGGTTCTTCTCAGCCTGCCTTCTCTTAAGGCCTGAAATCATATGCTAAGAAAACTCTAATATGAACTCCCTACCAACTCTGAAAGTATATCTCAAGTTGAAACAGAAGAACTAGGGTGAGAGAGCACTTAATAATAATAATGTACATATTTTTAGCCTGGAGAGCACTGGATAAGTGAATGCCAGAACTGTGTCTGCGACCCCCTCAATGCTACCGTACAGTGCCAGCCGATTCTATGCACAACAGCTCGGACACCAATTTGTGACCTCGGATTTTTTCTTGCGCCTGTACTACCACCAAAAAACTTATGTTGTCCTGAATATTATTGCCGTAAGTATTAAAAGTACATGTGTAAATATGAGGCTACGCAACCTGGTAAATGACATTTGCACTTCTGTTAGTATCTAAGCAAGTTTTTCATGTATTACAGCAACAGCAAAACCTTCCTCAAATTGTTTTGGCTCTGTGAACATATTTCAATTTTTGGCTAAACATGTATTAGAAGTTTATTTAAAAGCAAAATGCTATTTTCAGTGAAGTCTGCTGAGAATTGGAATCAGTGGGAAAACAGGATAATACTTTGAACCTTCAAGTGGTCTATGTAAGCTCAACCATGTCTATATCTGTAATAATAACGGTTAATTTTTTAATGTTATTAACGTAATGTTGGAACACATTAATGTTAACCTAACTGTACCTAAACTGAGATCTGTAAAACATATTAAGCCAGCAGAGAGCTTAACAGTTAACTACAAAAGCAAGTAACACACAGCAATAATACAAAGTGAATTGTAATCAGTAACTGAATCGTCAATGTATGAAAAATAGTTACACTGTTGTTGAATGCTCATGAAAACTCAAAAATCCAACAGATACATGTTTATTTATATACAAAAATTTCTATATACTTACTTTACTCGTATATTTATACAAAAGAATAAAAAAGCCAGAAATTAAATGCAAAACAAGAACCTCAAAACAAAGGAATAGCCAGTTTGAAGTAGTTCTTTGAAGACATGAATGGGCTCTACCATGTTACTAAATTGTTTATAATATCACAGTAAGGATATCTTTTTTTCCACCCAGAATCAAACTTCCACCCAAGCCATGTTCTGAGAGATCATAAGGAATTAGCAACAAACGCACCTTCGAAGTTTACTTCAAAGAGGATACAATTTAATTTGAAGTGAACTTGGTATTAAAGGGCAAAAAAAGAGATTTTATTCATGCATAGCTCAAGTTTTAAGCCATTCCTCCTCAACTCTTCTAGCTAATTTCAAAGATAAAACTTTACTTAAACATCCGGCTATACTAAATATGAGGTATAAGAATATAGGATTGAATTCAGGTTTTCCATGATCTTTGACTTACTAACAAACTTGGTGATGACTTCTCAGGGAGTCTCATGATTAGAGCTTACTGCAGAATTATTTTTTGTTTTTCAGAACCAATGGTTGACATCTGTGTGATTGACAATGCAACTTACAAGGTGAGAACGTTATAGTGATATACTGCCTGAAGCTAAATGCACACCCTTTTTGCCAAAATAAGCCTTTGAGAAAGTTCTTTTCCCAATACATGTTTTTTTTCTCTCTAGCCCTTAACTGGAAGGTAATTTTTTCTAATGTCAGAAAACAAATTACCACACAAGTTTTCTTTCAACATCAAACATGAAACAGGAGTAACATTTTTAGTGATATACTTTCTTTTTAAATGCTTTCCCACTTCTGGAATTCATGAATTTTCCAAATGAGCTGATGAATAGCCCAAACTCAATCACTCTTCGAAATAAGTTCAGAGAACCTTCAAAAATAAAACTATGATTTTTACTTTAATCAATACCTAAATCTTTTTCTAAAATTAGTACTTAAGTCATTTAGTCAAAATATAAGCACTAGCACTGGAGCCTTTTGGGAATACATTTCTGGAAGACAAAAGCCATGTGTAGATTTCTATCTCTACTTAGGTATCTGTATAAGTATACCCTTATTTTAATCTACATTTGTAAATTATAATTGTTTTATAACCACTGAACATGACTTACAGGGAAAAAAGATCTTAAAAAGAGCAATGAAAATCTGGTAAAATAATGAGGCAGTGAAAATCAGTCTTACCTGCATCTTATTAATTTACTTTTCTCTTTTGTATTGCTTCATAGTTTTCTCCTAATGTGTACTTTCTTGCAAGATATAAAGCCAAGAAACCTTACCTTTGATGAGAATCAGTCACATTTGCATTTCAGCAATGCTTTCAATTCTGCCTATACATTTTATAGAAATTCCTGTCATCTGAGGGTATTTTTCTGTCTTCCAGCCTGGAACGTCGGCAATCATCAATCCATGCAAGAATTGTACCTGCACTTTTGAGAAAGATCCAGTGAATAATACAAATATTGTGCACTGTGAAAAAGTTCAATGTGAAACAACTTGCCCACTGGTGAGTTCAGATCCTCTGGGCTGCCCAGTCAGGCCACTATTACAGGAAGACTAGAATTCTGCATGACCAACTCAACATACTTTCTCTTTCATTTCCTTGTGAGTAGGGTTATCAATACATGACTGAGGATGGAGAGTGTTGTGGGGAGTGTATTGAAGTAGCTTGCATAATCAAGCTAAATAACACTGTTCACGTGCTCCAAGTAAGTATTCCTTTAATTTTCAGATCTATTAGCTAATACAGGTTACAACAGCTAAGAGTCAATTAATAGCAAAAATCTAGTTAATATTAAAATTACTCTGAAAGCACTGCATGCACTTGGAACAACACATTCTTGATACATGCGGTTAACTGAGCAATAGGTTCTAACTTTTACTGTGAGTGGTCTGATCCAGGATTTAAGCTTACAAACTAGCCATAGGTTTGTAAAATTTTGCTTTTGCCATTTGAAAGAAGTTCAGAAGCATCTGAGAATCTTTGAGGCATGAGAACTTAATTGGCTCAGGCACTTGTGAGGTAATCATCCTATATTTGATCACAATGAAAAAAAAACCTGTTTCCTTTTCTGATAAAATCTTAGGTTGATGATGTCCTGTCAATCGATAACTGCACCCATTACAAATGTGAAAAAATTGAAGACCAATTTGTTGTAGTCCAAACTAAAAAAATATGCCCTGAGTACGACCCAGAAGAGTGTGATCCTGTAAGTTTCACTCAGTTCTTCAATTGAATGCAGTTTAAAACTTGGGAGGGGGAGTGGGGAAATGGGATGACAATACAGACACGAAGACAGGCAAAGAATACAAAAAAACACTTCCACTGAAGTTGCAGGAATGTCTTCAATTAAATTAATCTTGCTGTAGCATTAGCAATAAGAAAAGGTTAGTACTTTTGCATGAGGCTACCAGGATTCATGACTTCTATGGTGGGCATATTAAGTCATCCATCATTTTCATTCAGTGTTCATCACAGATGAGTTGTCTGCCCAGTATCAGTAATGCCAACTCATATTCTTACTCATAACTGGCATCTGTGCATTAACCCATATCCTTCTCCTTTCCCTTTGCAAAGGATGAAACAGAGACTACTCCTGATGGGTGCTGCAAAATATGTAAACGTAAGTAATGCTGTGTTTGTGTTTTCTGCTTGAAGAGTGCTGTATTCAACTTGTAATTGCCTTTTGAGTAGATAGGATTTTTCACTCCTCCATTTTTTTCTTATTCTATTTATCAAGATCCTGTGTTTCACTATTTATTCAAAAGGAAAAAGCAAATTTCTTATCTTGATAGTGAATACCACAACTCAAAATTGAGTGTTCAAGCCTCTGCATTATCTTCCAAAAATCCTATGTAGCCAAGATCAAAGAATAACCTGAAAACTCCAGGCACTTTACACAGTATCCCGTCACATACTGTACATTCTTAATAATTGAACATCATGCATTTTGAAATTGTTTTAGCACTCAGTTCTGAACTAGAGATCTGAATTTTATGTTTTTTCCCCCTCTTTTTATGAAGCTACAAACTGCAAAGTTTATAGCAAAAACACTGTGATCCGCCTCGGTGACTGTGAATCTTCAGTACCTGTCGAACTGACATATTGTGAAGGAACTTGCCCTGGCTCCTCAGTGTAAGTTCCAGAATCTCGACATCTCTATGGCTTCCTTCATACTTTATTTATACTGGTCTCTCATGTTAATCAATTGCCCAAGATTACTGAGGTACTTGGTGGAAGTGTTCACCAAGCCACTTTGAATTATTTATCGACACTCCAGGCTCACTGGGAAAATCCCAGTTGACTGGGAGTTTGTAAATGTGACACCCATCCACAACAAGGGCCAGAAAGAGGATCCAGGGAACTACAGGCCTGTCAGTCTGACCTCCCCTGCCAAGGAAGGTGATAGAGCAGATAACCTTGAGTGCCATCATATGGCACATGCAGGACAACCAGCTGATCAGGCCCAGTCAGCAGGGGCAGGTCCTGCTTGACAAACCTGGTCTCCTTCTAAGACAAGGTGACCTAGGTGACCTGCTTAGTGGATGAAGGGAAGGCTGTAGATGTTGTTTACCTGGACTTTGGTAAAGCCTTTGACCGTTTCTCATGGTATTCCCCTGGAGAACCTGGCTGCTCACGTCTTGGACAGGTATACTCTTTGCTGGGTAAAAAACTGGCTGAATGGAGTTAAATGCAGTTGGCAGCTGATAACAAGTGGGATGCCCCAGAGCTCAGTGTTAGGCCATTTCTGTTTAATATCTTTATCAGTGACCTGGATGAGGGGATCAAGTGCACCCTCATTAACTTTGCAGACAACACCAAGTTAGGTGGGAGTGTTGATCTGCTGGAGGGTAGAAATGCTTTACAGAGGGGATCTGGAGAGGCTGGATCAATGAGCTGAGGCCAGTGGTATGAGGTTCAACAAAACCACTGGGTCTTGCATTTGAGCTACAACAACCCCATGCAATACTACAGGCTTGGGCAAGAGTAGGAAGAGAGGCAGCTGGAAAGCTGCTTGGTGGAAAAACACTTCAGGGTGTTGGCAAACAGCTGTCTGAACATGAGCCAGCAGCATGTCCAGGTGGCCAAAAAGGGCAACAGCATCCTGGCCTGTATCAGAAACAGTGTGGCAAGCAGGATGAGGGAAGTGTAAGTTCCTTTGTACTTGGCCCTGGTGAGGCTACACCTTGAATGCTGCATTCAGTTTTGGGCCCCTCACTACAAGAAAGACATTGAGCTGCTGAAGCATGTCCAAAGAGCAATGAAGCTGGTGAGGGGTCTGGAGAACAAGTCTTAGGAGGGAGCCAGGGTTTTTTAGTCTGAAGAAAAGGAGAATGAGGGGACACCTTATCACTCTCCCCAACTACCTGAAAGGAGGTTGTGATGAGGTGGGTACCTGTCTCTTCCCAGCTAGGAAACTACAGTACAAGTGGAAATGGCCTCAAGCTGTGCCAGGGAGGTTTAGATTGGATATTATGAACAATTTCTTCACCAAGAAGGCTGTCAAGCACTGGAACAGGCTGCCCAGGGAAGTGGTGGAGTCACCATCCCTGGAGGTATTTGGAAGACATGTATAAGTGGTGCACAGGGACATGGTTTAGTGGTAGGCTTGGCAGTGTCAGGACTTATGATCTTAAGGGTCTTTGCCAACCTCCATGATTCTATGATCACAGAATAGCAACAAAGTTAATGTGTTTATATGATGCTACTGAGTGGAATCAGAGTCACTGAGCACCAGAAAGTTTCACTACTGCAGAGACAAGTAATCAAAACTACATTCATAAGTGTGTGTGGGAAGGAGAAAGAGAGGATGTAAAAAAGAAACCGAACCCAAACCCACTCCCAAGCCCCCCAAGAAACACAAAAACAAAGCTCACTCCGGGGTTTCAGAGTCTTGAATGAGATGTATTTTCTTTCCTGGCGGAACACAGGTATTCTTTTGAAGCAAACCAGATGCAACACGAGTGTGGCTGCTGCCAGGAGTTCAGCAGCCAAACAAAAGAGGTGACCCTGAGTTGCCAAAACGGAACAAGCATGAATTATAGCTATGTTTACGTGGATCAATGCCAGTGTATGAATGCATGCACCTCGGACACCTCTGCAGCATCTGATTCCCAACAGAAAATCAGCAGACGAAAGAGATGATCACTAGAAAGTCTAGAGTCTAGGGAAGCTGTAATCTTGTTTTCTCCACAATAACTTGTGCTCCTTCTTTAACAGATCTCATGTCAGTTTCTGTTATCACCTTTTCTCATTTCTTACTTGTAAAAGAATATAAATAAAAGTTAAATAATTAAATCTTAGTGGGGTTATTTTAAGTGATACAATATTCAGGAGTAAAAACAAGACTAAAATATCTTGTTTCAATTATAGAAATATGACAATGTTTCATTCAATCACTGACATTACTGAAGAAGTTTTAAGGGGTCTCAAAAAAAACCCCAGACCCCTCCCCAAAAACACAAAACATTGTCACTACATTGCACTTTACACTCTTGTGCCTAGAGAGCATTACTGCTTATCATAGGAGCCTAGACATCCCAGAAACAGGCATATGACTGTTTTATTTGATACATAAAACTTTCAGCATTTTTCAATTTTGGTGATTGTTCAACACCCAGTTTCATTACCTAAATTATGGAGAGTCCACTGGCATCAGGGAGTTTTCCAACTCAGACTGGGTATGTTCTTTAGCAGCTTTTGGAATGAAGACACTCAAAACCCTTTTCCTGGATGAGGTTCAATTCTGTTACAATATAAAGCCTGATATCTTCCCTGAAGGCTTGGCTGAAAAATAAAGGCGGAACTGTTTGATCAAGTAATTGCATGTTTCATATGTGCTTATTTAGAAGGGAAATTTGATCCCTGAATTAAATCAGTGAAGAAGAATCTGTTGGCCTTCAAAGGCATGACCTGATACGAGGATCAAACAGTGGGGAAAAGTAGGAAGGTTTGTAAGCTTCACATTTTACTGCTGAACTCCATTAATCTGTTGACTACTCATGGTTTGCCTGTCCCATAGCTGTCATGCAGGCTCCAGGCAGGGTAACTAGCCGTGATGGTGGAGCAGGTAGCCGTATCACTCCCCGCACCTTCTCTTCTCTGACCCAGTAATAAGTCACTTCTCAGTCAGAACCTGGGCTGTTTCACAATGTCACTCAGACCCTAAGCACCACGTATTGCTATGAGGAGACGTCCAAACAGTCCTGAACAGAGGGACTAGCTGATCAAGCAGTTTGACAGCTTTACCATAGCTTCTCAGGTTTCTAACTTCCAGAGGGCTTAGCACTTTAGGCACAGCACCACAAGAACAGGGTGCCCGATGGGATCTAGAACTGTACCGCAGTGAAAAAACAGCACTGCTTGCTGTAGGTGGGCTTCCTAAGAGGCACTTGCGTATGCCAGCTACATTAGGCCTGGCATTATAGCTCAGAGCTAGCAGTATTGATCCAAACAAGATAAATCAATGTCTGCAGAACTGAGAAGTCAGGGTTCAGACCCAGTGACACTTACATGACATATGGCAAATGTAAACACTTCTAAAGTAGGCTTTGAGTTCAGACTGAAACCAAGAAAATCTGCATGCTTCCCCCCTTACTCCGTTGTTACTGTATTATGAGTATTTAGCACCATGTTCACCAGTTACAAACCTTCCCCTTCCTCCTCTGCAGGTTTTCCTCGCCTGTTTCCAACACTGTGCTACCATGTCAGTACACTCCCGCTTAAGTCCTAAACTGCCCTCTAACGGTCATTATTCAACTTTTCTAAACCAGGAACTATTCCCTTAATTCTACTGGGACCAAGAAGCCTTACAGACCATGTTCATCCAGAGGTTAACTATATTAGCATGTTAATTTTTTTTTTTTTAATTCAAACTTCCCATATTATGGAAGACATCAAGGCTACTTCTCAAAGCTGAGCACCACATCATTTCCAGGTAGCTGTGATCAGTTAGTAGAACTTCAGTTTGAAGATGCCATTGCAATCTTCAGTGATCATGTACAGCGTTCTTAAAAAAAAAAAAAACAAAAACAAAAACAAAAAAACAAATAAAAAACCCAAACAAGCCACAAAAAAACCCTCCAAAACAACACCACCACCTCCCCAACCTGAAAACAAAAATAACGCAACAGAATTCGCTATTTAGAAGACAGAATCTTGATAAAGGGGGTTTGGGGGCTTGACTTGTTTTGTTGTTTGATGTTGTGTTCCACCTACCCCCCACTTTGAAAACCAGGCCACAGAAGAATGCCAGAAACCACTGAATTGCCTCTGTTCTCCCTAAAATATTTTTCCTTTTTTAAGGGAAATCTATTATTGTCCCTTTTTTCTCAAGCCTACATAGAAGAAAACCCATGGACTTTGCACTCTTAAGTAAATGGGATTCAGGAGGAGACAAACACATACATTTCTCTTTGAAGAAAACACTATGTTACAATTACAAGCCCAAGGAACCTCTAGAGATTACTTTAAAGCAAAGCAGTCAGCTGAATAGAGAAGAAAAACAAACAAACAAAAAAACAAACAAACCCACCAACATACCACTGCTTGATATGCAAGAAGTTATCATTTATGTTAAAAAATATCTAGCTATTATGCACTACATCAAGCTTCTTACATCATGAAATGATAAAATGCACATGCACCTCAAATTTTATGGCTAAATTTCCAAATATACTAACTGTACATTCACAGAAGCAAAACAGTTCATTAGAGAACTACAGATTAATAAATTATATTTAAAACAAGAAATAGTATATTTGGTATACTTTAGTATATAGTATAAAATCAATCCAGAGCTTTCCTGTCATTTCCATGGGGTATCAAACCAATAAGGAAGTGCTGACTTTCCATCCTATGAGATTTACCATAAACAAAGATACTGATGCTTCACTAAAAATTACTGCAGAAAAGCATTTACCTACATCAAGAAATAGAACACTATTTTTCTATTCCACCAATTAATTCCAGGGACTACTTCATGAGGGAATGTTGTGTAGTAAGATGCATATACATGGCAAAGCTACCCAGTGAGTGTATTTCATGAATGTGTCAGTACTTCTAAACAAATCTGTCAGCCATCCTGAGAATCTTAAGCAGTTTAGTGAATAAAGTGTCCCGCTATAAATAGAAACATTTACAAGTTTTATTGTCTGATGATCTAAACTGGGCAAATATGAAAGATATGCTGTTTTTCTGTAAAAGTGAGTGCATTTGTGGAACTGTAATACCTAACCACACAAAAGACATTTGATAAGTTTCAGATCAATACCTATAATATATACCCAGACTTCATCAGCTGGAACACAGAATTTAGTATCACTGAACAAACTAAACTGGGTAAGGTATCTGTATCACATTCATATGCAAGGTCTTTTACCTCCAAATCCAAATTCATGACATATGCTTGCTCTGTATTTTCCAGAGCACAATATATCAACAGAATTCTATCAAGTGGAGGCCTGGAAAGCAGCCAAATAGACTAAAAGCAATCTGAAATATTTCAAATCACTTCTTTACATCACTTAGCAAAGATTTAAAAGTTTAGCATGCTGACAGTCACCAAGAGTCTAAAGCAGCAAGGAATCACTCAACCTTGTGGGGTAAGCTTGAGAGGTTCATGGGGAGATCCTGGCCTGGGTGCTCAATAGGCCCTGGGATGTCCACTGTTTACAGAATCAGACTTACGTTTGCATACCAACAAGACATCTGGGTCCCTTCCAGCCAGCCACTGGCTGTCACGTTGCCATCCATTCCCCAAAGCAAGCTGGACGCAGTCATCACAACTCCAGTGTTGGTCATGACATAGGGGATGGGACAGACACACACCATCACATGTTTTCAGATAGACAAAAATAGCACTTTAAAACATTTAGGATGAAGAGGGCAGGAGTTCTCAATTGTCCTGCTACCGGTCATATGATGATTTTAATTTGAGCTGGAGAAAAAAAAGAAATTCCCTTCACAGCTTCTTGCCAGCACTATAAGCAAACCCAAGCAGGTACCTCAGGGGTTATTTTCTGCACAATGATCTCAGCATCAGTTCTGCCAGCAGCAGCACACAGGTGACACCAATTGATAGCCTGTTCCTGTTAGTAAGACTTGAATCAAATTGAAACATCAAAATGGATATTATAGCTTATAGTCAACAATCAAGTAAAAGCAGAGTTCACAAATAAGACATCTGAAAATATAACAGTAACTGAACACTCCAGTGCTCACTATGTAACCTGTAATGAAACAGAGCCTGCTCTAAACCACTGAATTCAGTGAAAAAATTCACACCAATACCATGTTTCAAATCAAACCTTGCATTTACAGAAAAAAGCAGACAGTGCTGTTTAAAATATGTAATGTAAGTACCCCATTCACAAAACTACAGCCTTAGTCTTATGACTACAATTACGAGGTTTGCTAGTCACCTGCCACAAGAAACAGGTTTTTTCTAAACACTTCTTATCCTCCTCCTTTTGCTGGTAACATTTTAAAAGGCCCACTTTGCAGTCCTTGACAGCACAGACTGGCCTGAACTCAAATCAAGCTTTGGCAACCTGAATTTTCTTCGTGCAGGCACAAACAGCGTCTTCGTAGTCCTCTGTTGCCTTGTCCTTGCTTCCAGTGTCTATACACTTTCCTTTTTCACCTCAGCTCTAGAAGATCCCTGCTCGCCCAAGCTGGCCTTCTGCCCCGCTTACATGACTTCTGACATGTTGGAATTGCCTGTTCCTGCATTCTTGAGAGTGCAGTGACCAACATGCATGGACTCCCAATACCTTCAAAAGCAAGATTCCCAGGGAAACTTACTAAGTTGCTCCTCCAGCAGCCTGGAGTCTGCTCTTCCCGTATCTAGGGTCTAAGTTTTCTTGGCAGCTTTTCCTCCTACTGCCAGTGATTTGAAACTCTAAACTACTTTGTGGTCACTGTGACCAAAGCACCCACCAATTACCACTTTGCCCACAAGACTCCTCTCTCTGTTTACAAATTACAAATTTAGGAGGGCACTTTTCCTCGTTGGCTGCCTTGTACCTGCTTCAGGTACCTTCTTGGACCTGTTTGCGCCCACTGTATGATATTCCCAGCTGATGTCTGGGAAATTAAAATCACCCATAAGGACAAGGGTAGTTTAGATATACCCCTTATTCCTTGTAGAACAATTCATTGCTCTCATCATCCTGCCTGGCTGGTCAGTAGTAGGCTCCCCTTCATCTTTACCTGAGGTACTCAACCACACTGACACCAAGCACCATACAATCCAACTCCTCCCTTACATGCACCACCACCCCATTGCCTCACCTGCCCTGCCTACCCATCCTGAGGATCCTATAACCATTCATCATTGCACACCAGTCACAGGAAAACATCCCACCAGATTTCACTTAAGCCAGTGATGTCATAACTGTGCGATGGGGTCAAAGCTTCTAGTTTGTTCTTCATGCTGTGTGCATTAGTATACAGACATTTCAAACATACTTCAGTGTACTCAGCATATCATGGAGCAGATTGGAGACCCTTGCTAGCCACTGCCAGGCTTACCTCTCACAAGCCTGGTTTTATCCCTTTCTCCATTCAGTTCTAGCTTCAAGTTCTTTCAATGAACTCTGCCAACGTCAGCACAAAGGTCCTTTCTCCCACTTCGAGACAGGTGCACCCCTGTCACCAGGAGGGTGGGTATCACTTAGACCAATCTGTGATTAAAAAAAAACCAAAACAAAATTCTGCAAGTGATACCAGCCACAGAATCAGTTATTGATCATCTGGATCATCTTGTTTCTATCCTCATTATTCCCTGCAACTGAAAAGATAGAAAACACTACTTGTTCTCCTGTTCCTTTAACCAGTTGTCCCAAGACCCTCAACTCTTTTGAATGTCCTTGAACTTCTTACTGCAACTTTGTTGCTGCCCACAACAAAGCAATAATGGGTAATAATTCAAGAGCAGTACCAGTGTAGGAAGCTTCTTTGACACATCTTTAGCCTGGGCCCAGAGAGGCAGATGACAAGAAGCAGGTCAGGTCAACATACTAGGCATCTGCTCCTCTCAGAAGAGTGTCTCCTGTGACAGTAACCTATCTTTTTTTTCATTTATAGAAGTGGGTTTGACCACTTTGACCACAATGTTAAGTGGCTGACTTAACCTTGGGGACACCTCTAATTGAGATGAATAGCTGTCCTATCCTCGCAGAGCCCAGTACCTATAAGGACACCTGGGAAGATGGGGTAATTGGAGGAGATTTAACTACTGCACTGGGCAGGAACTAGTCACCATTCCCCCTGCTATATGCACTTTTATGATTACTTAGTGATTCACTTTTAGAACAGGATTAAGCATTTCAGATCAGCCTGAATGCTCCACATTATGGAAATCATTACTGAATATGCAGGGTAGCTGGAACTACATGATCTTAAGGTCCTTTCCAACCCTAACTATTCTAAGATTACTATTTCAGAAATTATGCATTTAATGTGTACTTTTTCCACTCACTGTAGTTATTTTATTATTGGAGATTATTTTAAAATTAAATGAATCATCTATTGTTCTCTTCCAATGATAAATGCATTAAAATGATAAAGGTCATCCATTTGTATCTTGTCTGCTTCACATTCCAGATTAGCACACTTAACTTTTTAACAAGTTATAGAATCATAGAATAGTTAGGGTTGGAAAGGACCTTAAGATTATCTAGTTCTAACCCCCTGCCATGGGTGGGGACACCTCACACTAAAAACCATCTCACTGAAGGCTTCGTCAAACCTGGCCTTAAACACTACCAGGGATGGAGCATTCACTACCTCCCTGGGCAACCCATTCCAGTGCCTCACCACCCGTACAGTAAAGAACTTCTTCCTTATATCCAATCTAAACCTCCCCTGTTTAAGTTTCAACCCGTTACCCCTTGTCCTGTTATTAGTCCCTATGGAATAGTCCCTCCCCAGCATCCTTATAGGCCCCATTCAGATACTGGAAGGCTGCTATGAGGTCTTCATGCAGCCTTCTCTTCTCCAGGCTGAACAGCCCCAACTTTCTCAGTCTGTCTGCATATGTGAGGTGCTCCAGTCCCCTGATCATCCTCGTGGCCTCCTCTGGACTTGTTCCAACAGTTCCATGTCCTTTTATGTTGAGGACACCAGAACTGCACACAATACTCCAAGTGAGGTCTCACAAGAGCAGAGTAGAGGGGCAGGATCACCTCCTTTGACCTGCTGGTCATTCTCCTTTTGATGTAGCCCAGGGTACGGTTGGCTTTCTGTGCTGTAAGCGCACACTGAAGCTGGCTCATGTTAAGTTTCTCATTGACCAACACCCCCAAGTCCTTCTCCGCAGGACTACCATGAATTTCCTTTTTGCCCAACCTGTAGCTGTGCCTGGGATTGCTCCAACCCAGGTGTAGGACCTTGCACTTGGCATAGTTAAACTTCATGAGGTTGGCATCAGCCCACCTCACAAGCGTGTCAAGGTCCCTCTGGATGGCATTCCTTCCCTCCAGCGTATCAACCAAACCACACAGCTTGGTGTCACTGGCAAACTTGCTGAAGGCACACTCAATCCCACTGTCCATGTCACCGACAAAGATATTAAACAAGACTGGTCCCAACACCGATCCCTGAGGGACACCACTCGTTACTGGTCTCTAGCCCAACATGGAGCTGTTGACCACAACTCTCTGCATGTGGCCATCCAGCCAGTTCTTTATCCACTGAGTGCTCCACCTATCAAATTGATGTCTCTCCAATTGAGAGACAAGGATGTTGTGTGGGACAGTGTCACACGCTTTGCACAAGTCCAGATAGATGACCTCAACTGCTCCACCCCTGTCCATCATTTCTGTAGCCCCATCATAGAAGGCCACCAAATTGGTCAGGCAGGATTTCCCCTTAGTGAAACCATGCTGGCTGTCACCAAGCACCTTGCTGTTTTTCATGTGCCCTAGCATGCCTTCCAGGAAAATCTGCTCCCAGATTTTGCCAGGCACAGAGGTGAGACTGACTGCTCTGTAATTCCCTGGGTCATACATTTTCCCCTTCTTGAAAATGGGGGTTATATTTCCCTTTTTCTAGCTGTCAGGAACTTCACCTGACTGCCTTGATTTTTCAAATATGGTGGCCAGTGGTTTAGCAACTTCATTCACCAGCTCCTTCAGGACCCGCAAATGGACTTCATCAGGTCTTGTATATGTTCAGGTTTTTAAGAGGGTCTTGAACCAGATCCTCTTGTACAGTGGGCCCAAGTTCTTAAGTCCCACAGGCCCTGCATCCACCTTTGAAGACTTGGGTGGTGCAGTCAGAGCCTTTGCTAGTGAAGACCAAGGCAAAGAAGTCATACAGAACCTCAGCCTTGTCCAAATCCTGTGTTCTAAGTGAACTCTTCGAATACTCCAAACAGCACTACTTTCTTAGTTCTCCCACACATGGGAATATACATGGGAATACAGACATAGCCAAGATCAATTTGAATTTACTTGCTTTCCACAAATTCACTTCTCCTACCTATATGCAAATTTTACTTCAAAAGTTATGCTATACCATGTGTATAATCTCCTTTTTCTTTACAAAGTTAGGTATGTTTTTTGGCAAGATAGTAAAAGAAAATCCTTCTAAAATACACTGCAGTATGAAAATACATCAACTTGGATTTCTAAACAAGCTTCCTAAAGATCTAGGAGAGCAAGTTAGTCTTCAATAGCCTGTAGCATAGAAGATTCTTAAATGTGGGGTTTCATTTTTCCTACTTACTCTAGGAAAATAAATATTTGTATTTGTTCCTAGAGGCCCTACTCTCATTGATGTACTTAAATGTTTTAATAATTTTCAAAATACACTGTTGGGGTTTTTTTTTTTTGTTTTTTTTTTTTTACATCCCCACACATCAGTTTGATTAGCATAGAAATGAAAAAGCTAATAAATATTAAAAGGTGAATAGATGCTTTAGTGGCCACACAAACACCAATATTTGTTTAAGTAAATTAATTCTTGTTTTTCTTATCTCTCACAGTACACCAAAGAAATGTGAAAGCAAACAGTAAGCTTTAGAACATAAAGTGGGATAGAAAGTGACTCAAGGGCTAGGAGAAATCATCTGAATAAAATTTTGTTGCACAGTAAGTACTAAATACATTAAGTAAATCAAAAGAAATTCAGTTGTAAAAGATTCCTCTCAACTACCATTAGTTAAATTGGAAAAAAATATTAAAATTAACTCCTAATAAAAAACTGGACAGTAAACCCCAAAATGTTAGCTTGATAATACACTAGTACTACAGACTAGCAATTATCACCAGTCACAGCAATACTGTTAAATGAGAAAAAGGACCTCCGATAGCTTTGCAGTCAATCACAGAACTATAAAGAGATGCTATATAAAACAAATCTTTAAGATTTATTATAGATTAACAGATAAAGCCAGTTCTTATTGTAGCTGAAACAGCACGTAACAAGGCCCATTTCGTAACTCTTCACTTGGACACCACTCATTTAGAGAGCTCTCAATCCCTTCATGCGGCAGAACATTTCATCCATACCCACACATGGTTTTCACACTTCCCTTACCCTCCAGCATTGTCCTTTGAACAATGTAACCTCCCTACTGCCTCTTTGTCCTCTAGACCTGCAATACTGTAACAGTTTCTTGAGAAAGTAGCACCTAGAAGAGTACGAAACAGCCATCTACCTAAAGATGAATGCTTAAAATACTT
The DNA here is from genome assembly GCF_012275295.1 of Melopsittacus undulatus. NCBI lineage: Eukaryota > Metazoa > Chordata > Aves > Psittaciformes > Psittaculidae > Melopsittacus > Melopsittacus undulatus. Next base: position 50,304,425 of record NC_047530.1, read on the forward strand.
TTGAGCATTTATTGTACTTGAATTCTAAATCAGTCTACAGACAAAGACTCATTGTGGTGCTGTCCAACAGAGACACAATACATTTTCATTTAGATGATACATTTATTAACTTAGAATGAAAAATTTTATGTACTTTAGAGTGCAAGAAACATTTGGACACCGGACCTCAATACAGAGAAACAATGTCTTCAGAATTATTACAGCAAAAAACATCCTCTGTATGGTATTACATATCAACCAAACAAGCAATAACATTTGTTAGGGGGAAAAAAAAAAACCACATTCAGTACCATCAGCAGATGCAAAGAGCAGTAAAGAAGAAAGAAGCAAGGATCTAGCTAGACAAAAAATGTTCCTACCTTTAGTAAGATTAGGTTCTTGGCAGGACTCAAGCTAGTATAAAGAGCGCTTTTAGCAGATGCCTGTCTTACACAGCTGGCTTTGGCTCCAAGCTGCTTTAAGTTGAGCAGAAGAGCAGCATCAAACACATTATTATCCAATTAGCATTTTGTCGAAAGCTACAATCATAATGAACGACATTTATTTTAAATCAAGACAGACTTTCAGTTCCACAAACCTAGACTTTTTGTTTTAAAGACCCCAGAATAACTAAACACTCCCTGCCTTTTTTCGTCTTTCTCCAACACAAACCTGGCAATGAATAGTTTGACTGAGAGGGTACATACGGTGAAAAGCTGAGTTACAATCAGTTTTTTGTTCTTTTTAACAGGATAAAGTAGCACACCTTGACATAAAGAGTTTCAGCGTTAAAGTTTAATTAAATTGAGACAAAAAAATCCCCAGAGCAGTACTTAAATATAGTGTAGCATGTTGAAATCCATCTACCAGCTGTACTACTCCTACATATCCCATTTTCAATTCATACCCTGTTTTGCATAACATTTGCTTACAACAAAACAAAGACCAGTAGCTGCCCACTGAGGCCCAGAGCCTAGTCTATGAATAAACCTGTCTAGTCTAGCATTCCTACTTACCCATTCTGGTGGTTAGGATTGAAATGGTGTTTATTCTGTTCTTGAAATTGAGCTGTAATAGGATGCAGTACAATTTACCAGCCATTAAGTTGAACCATGACCACTTGCTTTTATAAAAAGCTGTATTATGGATCCCAACGTTTTAATATAAAAATTTAAATATATACATTTTCCCTGAATTGTTTTGTCTCTAGCAATTCATTCTATCTGTGTAAAAGTTAGAGCAAGGGACTCTTCCTGGAGATATTTAAGCATTTAATCCTTACCATGATTTACCCATTTGGGTGACAGTGTCACAAATCATTGTGCTATAAAGACCAAATGTCTCTATACCTACTCAGTCACAAAATTTACCATGATTGTAAGGAAGGGGCAAGAGTAGTTTCTTGAGTAACACTCATTTTATTTTAGAAAATAAAAACGTGGTGACTCTACAACTAAAGCACAGAAACTATAGCCTTGAATCTCATTACTGAAAAGCCAGTTGGAGGATGTAAAAAGACATGCTTTCAACGATAAATTTAAGATGGTAAGGGATTCATAACAAAACAAAATCATATTCCAAAAAGACGGCTTTAAAAGGTTAGAAACTGGGATGATTTTTGGTGCTGCATTTTAAAAGTTTCAGTATCAATTTTAATAATAAAAAAATAAATATTCATGCTCTATTACCAATACTACCTAAAGGCTTCTCCTATGGGGTAAGAAAAAAGGCTTTTCGGCAGATAAGAAAATATTTTAAGCATGGGACATGAAACGAAACATGGTGAAGAAAATACGGGTCCCTTTTCCTTATTCCAAAACTGGCTTCAATGCTCTCCTGAATCACTCAAGAGCCTAGATTTTAAGTGTACATTCATTCCAACTCTTGAAAATATAAAGGTCTATGGCTATTATAGAAAGTATTTGAAATCAAACATTAGAAAGATAAAACAGCAACATTGCACATCACTGGAAAAATAAACTGGTGCATACTATTTAAAGTGCATGACTTTACCATCTACAAAAACATACTGCAGAAATTTATCCAGCAGCTGTAACTGGTGCATGCTGTAAGATTCTGCAGCTCCAAAACGAACTGTTATCTGAAAAAATAATACTAACAATAAATACAAGCAACCTCCAATCTCCTCTGAGGATCAGACTATAACTCAGATATGTAAAATTTTCTCTCACAAAGAATTTATTTCCATCTGCATTAAATAATGATAAACTGGCTACACCAACTGTAGCCTTAACTCACTGAGCAACTCATAATGCCATTCAAGGATTCTGAAGGTATTTTTCATGCTTCTTATTTCAGATTACAGTAAGAAATACAGTAAGTTTTCCACTAATATAAAATAATAATTTTCCTAAAATACAGGTGTAATAGGCCTTATTTCATGTGTATTGCTTTTTTAACGCAGAACAACACCCTCAATAATTGTTTACAGCTTCAGTAATTATCTAGTCCCTCTGCATTTATCCTTTGAAATAGCCATAGGAATGTTATTAGCAGTTAAGAGTGAAATTAACTGCAGGAGTACATTAGGGCTCAATCCTGTTCTCTGCTACAGCAATACTTACTGTACAAGTTAAAAATTACCTGTAAAGATTTTACAGATACATAACAATACTATATGGGAGGATAAAGCCCAAAATGCACACTATATTGCTTTGGTGCCCGGTGACTAGATTGAACAGAAAATGCTTATTACAAATACCAACAGTGCAACCTAAGAAATTTAGCTTATTAAAAATGTTCAATCAGAAAATTAAATATATCACAGCAATAATTAAGCATCATAGGACAAGGAAAGGGTCTTTCTTTTAAATTCTGGAAGAAATAGGCTGCTTGATGAAACATAAATACTTCAATAAATCAGTTATATTTGAAGAGCAAACCCTCAACACATTTTCTTTTTCCTTTTCAATCTAACAAACAGTAGTAAATCCTGTACTGCATAGAGTTACTTTGTGAGAACAAATTTATGAAAAGGGGCAAAGAAAAAACAAAAAAAATCAGCATTACTCCCCACCCAATCAGAGTACAGCCACACAGGGCACAGCTGATAGTAAAGAGCTTTAATGCTAGATTGTAGGGCATAAGCTAAACTGAGTATGTACAGACTGAGAAAGAAGTGAAAAAGATCCAAATGTCCAAGGAGAAAAGGGGTATAATCTTTCACACAGGATGCACTAACAGAAAGCTGTTGGGAAATTATTCCTCTAGCTAAATCCCTGGCTTGGCAAGTAAAAATAAGTGGCATCAAGGATGGGGACTATGCAGGAAGTGGGGATCTAAGACTCTTCAGCCATCTGAAGCAACGAGTTGATAGCTGCATCCTTGTTCCCCCTCTGAGCTTCAAGAACTGAGCGGATTACTTCCCTGTCCATGTTGGGAAACATGTCCTGAATAGATTTCAGGTCTTCTTCATTACACAGGTGCTGAGGATTGACCGCAGGAGGTGGTATTGCCAATGGTACCATGCCTGGATTACAGACTGCAGGCATCCCTGCAAGGAAAAAGAAAAAAAAAAGAAGAAAAAAAAAGGGGAAAAAAAGAAACCAAAACATACATGAGTGAGGGGAAGAAAAAAAAAAGAAACAAACCAAAAAACCCAACACCAAACCCAAAATAAAACCCAATTCAATGGATATGAAGAAGAAAGCAGCTCATGACTCACCCCAACCCAGCAACTCCAGCTCTTTTTTTTTGACAGATACTATGTAGACCAAGAAAAAAAAATTACTGAGATTATACCTAGACTGTTGCAGTCAGAATACATTTTTCGGGAACAAACTCCCTACACAACTTATGTTTCAGAAGTGGTAAACTGCACTATCGTAACATGTACAGCTCAAACTTAAGTAAAACTTGCCATCAACCAGGTTTACATATGAACCACTACCCAAACATGAAGCACATCACAGAAGGGTGTGGTTGGTTTTTTTACCCATTCTCATCACTTTTTACTTCCTAGTAAATGTATATCGCCATTAAAAACATGGGTTTACATCAGCAGTATACATAACATACTCAGAAATTCAATGAATACGATCTCCACTGCATTCAAAAAAAAAAAAAAAACAACCAAAACCAAAGTACTTGTGTCCACTAAGAGACTGGATCACACTCATAAGCAGATTTAAAGAAACTTTTTTCCCTGGTTAAAGTTCCATACAGTTCAGCTGCAAAGTCACAAAGTGGCAAAAGAGCAATTCCTTTCATACCCATAGGAGTATACACTGCTTTTCCCTATTCCTCTGCCAGAGGACAAAATTTATGCGACATTTTCCATTAACTATTTGTATGTCTGTGTAAAATTAAAATGCTTTAGAAAGAGAATTTTTAAATTCCTGTTAAAAGGAAGTACTAGGCAAAAGTTCATTTTCATCACTTAACTTCCATCATTAATTAAGCACAGATCTATTGCTGAAAAACCCCTAGCATTTATTTTTATAAAACTGAAACCAGGTATAGTATATACATCTAAAGTCTTTCGTTATCACTTAGAAAATGCCATATTCCATTTTCCTCAATAGTTCCAGACCCCTGATTATTTTAGTCAGACAACTTTGTGTGTTAACTTTTCCAGTTCTGCTGTATTGTTACTAAGGTAGGACAAAGAGAATTACCTTCATCTAGATACAAACATGGCACCACTTCATACAGCAAAATGATAGTTTTTGTATTTGTTCTCTATTTGCTTTCAACCACTCTATCCACTCATTCAAACACTACTCCTCTGGTATTTTCATGGAACAGTCTACCATAATTCAAATATTTTTATGTATGATAATGACCAACCAAGAAATGATGAGTTAAGATTTTCCTTTACATATAACATTTTACTACCAGTCTCAGTAAGTGATTTTACTTCCCTTTCCTATAAAAAGATCCTTCCGCTACCAGCTGCTATCAGAGGGACTTAGAAAAGCACCGAGGTTTTGTTTTGATAAATTGTCTATTAGTCCTCTTCCCTTGATTAGTTTTTTAAAAATATGATGAACCCCACCAAAGGCCTCCCTCCATTAGGGGATGACTTGTCATTTTTATCTGTTCATCAGCTCGTCAAATAACTATTAAACCACAAAAGGACCTTTATTGCATCAGAATATTATATGACAGGAAGAGTCCTTAGCAGATAACATTGATAACATTTTAAAAAATGAAGCTGACAAAGTGATACACAAAGATGACATAGTTCATACCAACATACTCATTCACCTATAATTCCTAAGGTATAAGCTTTCCCTACATAACGATGTCACCTCCTCCTAAAGTTTACCTAGTTAGATTTTGTTTTAAATCAAATCTCCATATGTTTTAATCAGTGTATACAATACAGGAAAAAATATTACTTTGGAATGGTCTAAAACAAGAAATAAAATGGACAGAAAGCAGTCTGCTATCCCCAGTTCTCTGAAAGCAAAACTATTTAAGCAACAGCTTATATATTGCATTTGGTGAAAAAATCCTAAATACAATGCTGAGAATGTTATCTTACTTGCAATTTTTTTACTGATCATTTTAACTATTAGTGTTAAACTCTAAAATCTGAGCCTCTTTCTGCACAAAAAACAACAAACCAACACCTTACCCCACCTCACCTCAAAATAAAAAGCAGCCCTCATATTCCATCCTAAGAAGGACAAACCCAAACACTTTCTTCTACTCCCATTATGGTCTAACATTCAAGCTCTTTGAGTTTTCTTTTGTACTCCCTTACATACTTCTATCTTTATAGTCAATTACCTAAACAATACCAGGTTCCCTGCTTCTTTAAAACAAATAGTTCTCAACTCCTTATACAAGAGTGCCTTTTTTTTTTTAATTTGGCATACATTTAGTAGAGCAGCTAACAAATTTAATATAGCTTTTAGTTTACCTGTTCAACTTTCTGTGACCTTCATTACTTCTCCTTAAGTTAAACAGAGGGTTAACTATTCGTGTCATCACTATTATACCACTTCAAAATAAAATACTTTTCGAACCAGGTTTCATATATTACCCAGGAGTACATCAAAAGCTCCTTCTCTTCTATTGAATTCTGATTAACTACTCAAAAAGTGTAACACCATAAAGCAGATCTACAACTGACAATTTTCAAGTGTGCCTTTTTACAGTCTAATTGCTCTTAGCATAAAGACTACAGTACTTACACATTATCAAAAATACTGCAACTGTACTATACTACTTCTATTTAGATTTAACATCTACCCAAGAAAAAGCAAAGAGCAATTTCAATACTTACATTGTCTCTTCAAGATTTTTTTAAACCTGTAATTATTTCATCACTCTAACTTGTACAAATATTTTAGCATCTCCATTATTATCTTTTCTATCAGCTTTAAAAATGCTATATTAAAATTCACATTCAAGGTTGGATCTGCTAAACCCATCATAACTTACATCAACTCTGGCTGACAAGGTACTATAACTGAATAGAGTTCAACTGTATGCACTGAAACTGTGGTTTTACTTAATGTTCTATTTGCTATTTCTTTCCTCAACTTGCACTTCTGTCTTATCTTAAGGAATGCACTCCTGAATAGCAAGCACTCCATACTAACCAATGTTTTCTAATTTTGATTTTAAAATTCTGCTTGTAATTATCTTAAGTTTTATTAGAAGCAGAAAAGGAACCTAGATGCTTTAAGTCATACATGCTGCATCTATTAAAAAGTGTTCATACCAGCAGCTAAAGAAATGTCTCACCATAAATTCACTACCTACACAGTAGAACTATAGTTTTGCCCAGCCATTTGCTTCACAGCCTACAAACCAACCAAACAAGTACATCACATCACTACCAACTAACTATCAAGCAATTATCTATCACTTCTTCTGCAACAATGTAAACTTTCGCTCTAGAGATTCTTATGCTACTAGAACTATGGTCACTGGAATTCTTCCTGGCACAGTATGTTTGAACATACGGCAAATCAGACCATGTGTGCACCCTGGGTGCAAACCACTGTGCAGTCCTCATCAACATTGCAAATACACTCTACTCAATAATCATATCCAGCAGCATTTCAGTCTACCTCAACTCATTCCTCACACTTCCTACAATCCAAGTATTTACCACAGGTGAAAAAAAATACTGATGTCCTAAAAAAATGAAGTTGCAAAGCACCAGGAAGAACAGAGAAACTGAAGTCATGTTTCACTTTTAACACAAGCTTCCTAATATTCTTTAGTAAGTCATCAGCACCCTAACATTAATCAACTACCAGAGTAGGAACTGTCCAAACAGGAGGTCAGTATAACATACTAATAAAAATAAAACATGAGGCTCACTTCTTGAGGACTACAGCATCCTAACAGCTTACCAAAAATTTGTCTTGTTACAGTCAATGAAAAAAAAACCAACAAAACCCAACAAAAAAACTCCAAACCAGCACACAGATTTTTTTTTACTGCTTTCATCAAAACAAGGTAATTATGAGGCCAGACATCTGCACTACATTGTTTGTCACTAATGATTTTAAAAATCCATTTTCTCAGCTCTTACAGTTCTAAAATTAATTTATGCTGCCTAAAACTACACTGTATACAAATGAAGGTTAGTATCAGTGATGCTTAATGAATACCTATACTTCCACAGTGTAAAGGCCTACTTTCCGCAAAACTCAATATTCAAACTGTACAAATACCAATTTCAAAGAGTACCTTGGTGTGCTGCTTTGTTCCACACTCAGGCTAAAACCATCCATAAGTTCTGATTTACAAAACAGTAAGGAAGACTTAAGCATAGACTTAAAGAACTGTGCACTAAAATTAGCAAATATACATACATACACATTCATTCAAGAGAGTTATACTAAACTTCAAAATTATCAATGTTCAGGAAAAAGCTGCTTTACATACTGAGCACCTCCTTTCCTTAACAGGTTAGACTAAACTAAACCACATAAGAATCCATTATCAGTGGAACTGCACACTCCTGCATTGCTCTCGGATATTAAGCAAGTGTTACATGTCAGAAGAATGAAGCATTGTTGTCCAATTCAGTGAAATGGCAGTGGCAAACATGCTAGCATAAGCAGTGTCATTCCAGTACATGAAAAAAGTATGAACAATAGCAAGTCAATTGCTACAAGCAGCAATGGAAGCATCAAAGCAGAATTAAGAGGGTAAATGTTTTCTAACTGCACACAAGGCATTACACACGTTTTATTTTACTGTCCAGTCAAATGACTTATGTTTAATTTCTTATCTCATTATTCTGTCCCATGAACAGACCCTTTCAGATTAAACTCAGGAACCTTCTCAGCACAAATTCTTTCATCTAAATGAAGAAATTCGCATCTCCTTTTTTAAAATACACAAACAGGTCTCAATGACATTTGCTTCAGAAAAAAAAAGTGCTAAAATATGCACATCACCATCTCAATTCTTAAAGCATTGCTTCTTTGCAAACTACTAGAAAAGTGAAGAGTATGGACCCACAGAATAACTCTACAATTCCACTGCTCTGAATAAACCAAATACATTGTGACAACCACATCAGTTTTATTTACAGCACCTTTCTGAAATTTAAAGCATCAAGAAATTATATTTTACCTCACAAGTAGTTCTAGAATTTTCTGAACATACTTTTGAAGTATTGAAGGACTGAAGACCAATTCTTTTATCAAAGTTAAGGATGTCACAATATCTTTGCACAGTTCAAAATCAAAGGGGTCATAGTAGTTAAGTCTAAACAGGAGGACAAAATGGTTTCCTATAACATGATTTGCCTTTAAAATACTAGTCAGATGCTTAACTTGACATGGATCTAAAACAAATGTGCATGAAAGATACAGACTAATAAAGTGTTATTTCTTTATAATTTTATTAAATATTAAGAAGGCTTACTTGAAGATTAACAGAAGGCTGTCTGTCTTCTCAATGTTACTGAACAATTGAGTTCTTTGCTTTCAAATTTATCAAAAGTTGTGACGTTACCTCCTTCTCTCCAAACCGTGCAGTAGCAGATCAACTGCAAGATCTGTTTCTCTTCTAAGAGACCAGTACTATCACCTAGAAGAGCTCACTGCCACACACCACCTTCAGATGAATATTAACATCCCATTTCATGTATCAGCACCATTATCACCAATTATGTTAATCATTAATAGCTTGATGGTGAGCAGATGCCTTTAAAGACTATCCAACAGATTAGAGGGACTTTTAACAATTTCCAGGAGATGCATTAAATCGTTCTATTGTGACATACAAATGGCAATACCTTGTGATGCAGTCTGCTGTACCAACTAAAGCTGGTTTTGGAAGAGCTCATGCAAAGATTCTTGAGTTCATGATAATGGGAGTGAGAAAAGAGCTTGGAAACTTACCCAGAGCAAAGTATTCAAGCCCTAAAGATAAGTGAAAATGGAGGGGCAAGGGGAAAGGAATAAGATATGGGAAAGAAATATTAATCTATTTTCAAAAGGAAATGAATCATTTAGTGTCCAAAGGTGAATGCTGGATAAACTGAGACAATTGGAGATAAAATCTGAACTACCTAATGTAAAAATGTCAATGCTGCTGGGATTCAGTCTCCCAACTAATTTGCCTCAGGCTCTGAACAAGTTTCTTAAATGGATTGTTTTTTTTTTTACAGAAATATCAATTAGAGGAAATGTTTTCAAAACAAGTAACACACCAGGTGTTTGCAGCAAGGATTATATTTTATAGCCCACAAAGGACAATATACATCTACGGTTTTCTGAATAAACAGCAAAAACATCACAAGCTCACCTACTAAACTCAATACAGACACCTAAAGGAGTAATGTACATATACACACAACTTTGCCTCAATAAAAAAAAAATGTATTCTGGACTCTGAAACCCAGGTTTTCAATCTACTTTTTACACAGGTGTTTAGAAGTACAAATACACTTCCTGTGTAGGCCATGAATACTTAGCTGGTAAGAAATGTAGCTTGCTTATTGAACTAGTTTTTGGATTACTCTCTTTGATATATTATCAGTAAGATCAGCTTGGACTGTATGTAACCAGTAACCACAATAACCTACAGCCTAAATTAAGTAATTTTTAGAAAAAGAAATAGGAAGAGGTAGATAAACTCAATTTCTAGACAAGCAAGAGGACTGGTAGGCTCAAATTTTCCCAAACAAAATCTATGGCAACCAGTTTATAGCAACTCCTGCTGCTGTCAGAAGTGTTTATTTTTTTTTTTTTAAACTGAAATTAATTAACATGGTGCAAGAATATTCTATAGCTATTTCTGTTCTCATCACATCATAACATTGACCATCAAATATGGGAAAAAGTGCATTACTTGTGCTGGCATTTTAAGCTTCATCTGCTTACCGCAGTGCTTGCTACTACTATTTATCTCAATCATACACAAGCTGAGGTATGGGAGGAATTAGGTGGTTTGACTTTAATGAGAAGGGATGTATACTCAGTTTTGAACAGAAATCTTCCCTTAGAGAAAAAACACGTTGGCCTTCCTAACACAGCTATATTTGACTGAGCACGATCTCTGTTTAAAGCACAATTTGGACAGTTATTAACTGCTCAACTGTCTGCACCAGCATTTTAGTCCACCCACTGTATTTCCACCAGAGCTAATACTTAAAATCTAACAGTCTTGCCCAACATCAGGATCCTTTCCATTTCAGATGTAATAAACTATTTGGTGCTGCTCTTCCACTCTTCTGAAGGAAGCAAATAGAACTTGCTTATTTGACAACACTCATTTAACTGGACAAATGAGAAACATGAACTGAGCTCAGGGTCAGGCTGCGGTGGAGCCTACTGATGTCCTACCATTGCCCTCCTTGAAGGAGCCTCAAAAAGAGAGGAAACTGTACAGGGTTCCAAAGAAAGTGGAGCAAGAGAGTTTCCCCAGAAGATACAATAAATTTAGCTGGGAAGGGAAGGCCTGCAACTTGCATGCATCTTTCTGAAAGCCCTTCCAGAGTTCAGAAGTAGCATCTAGGTTCAGCATATAAAAAACATGCTATATACTGACAGTACTACATTTTCAAGACACATATTAACTACTATTTTAATTTCAAATTAAGCTATACCATTAAATGTATGAAACAGTAGAAGTATTCTAAAGTCACTTTCAAAATCCAGACCTTATCATCCATCTAATTATTATGAGACATTGATTAGTGAACAGGCAAAAGCCTTAAAACTCACAAGTGCTTTTAAGAAATTTTGATGGTGCCCACAGAAATTCTAGACCAGCAAGTACAAAGTACAGCAATATGTTAAAAAAAAAAATAGGTCAAACATTGCTTGTACTAAGTTAGACATTTACAAAGTCAAGGAGGTACATTCAAGCATTCCCAGAACAACAAAATAAAAGTTCAAATCCAGCGGTGGGACTCTGCAAAGCTTTAAAAATACAAGTCATAGAATCAGGAATTTTTTTTAATGCAGAAGATTATCATAGCGGTAATTAAAACAAGCATGCTGAATCTTTGCAGAGGGCAATGCTCCAACAGATCAATAAAATTGTTACATAAAGGCAAATTCTTACACGCTAAAATGCAAGGCATTACTCGCACTTGCTAAATATTATTTGTCCACCTGTCCAAGCAGATTTAATAATTATTACTGAAAAGCAAAATACAAAACTTACACAACACCAAGATCTGAACACCAACATACACCACTGTTGGATTTTAGCTTTGAAGGCCTAGTATCAGCTTTGTCTGTTCACTCATAGGCCTAGTTTTAACCGGGCCTGAAACTAGGCACTTCATTTCTACTGTTTGTACTCTGCCTGGCACAGTATTTCTGCAAGACATTTTGATCTGTTCAAGAAATGCTATAGCATCTTCTATTACATTGCTACAAGTACCACCCCAGCTATTTCCCTTTTAACTATACACAAGCTGGTATGTTTGAAGTTCAGTATACAGGGATGAGATGAACCTACATGAAAAAAGATTTGGCATCTAATTCAAACAGAACAGCTACACAGAAGTCTGGCTTATCACAATGGAACCACACTTCAGGATGCACACACTGAAACTAGTTCCTTAGAAAAGCAAGCAAGACTTAAATCCTGACAATTCAGCTATAGAGACACTTTAAATTAATCAAACTGCGTGTTGTCATAAGGGAATAAAGTACATAACCAAGTTTTCCACGTTTTGTCCTAACAACTCTCTAAACATGGAAGTATGATTCTTTACATTACATTACATATCAAACATTTTGAGGGGGTTTGCTTTTACACAAAATGAAATTTTAAATTAAATTGTGAGTCTTAAAAAAAAAGATCTGTAATCTGTGTCAGCTATTAGCACTACAATTATGTCCCACACATTCTCTCACTCATACACTTGTGTACAAAGAAATTCAAAATATGTAAATTTGCACCTTATTTTCCCTAAAAAAGACACACATTACTGAATACATACCCTTATAATAAACCACAGCTTTTAAAAGCTGTAGACGAAACACACAAACCCCACAACTTTACTTATTAATTATCTAAGTAGGGCAAATTCAAGCTTATTTACATATCTTAACTTTTCATCCTTGTTAGAAAAATTACAAAACTTAACATCTTTCTATACAAGTCCAAAACTTACTTGGCATAAATCAAGAAAACTGACAAAACCTGCTTTAGCTCTTCTTTATGTATTTAGATAACTACCTAAGAGTTCCCTAATATTTTTCATTCACTGCTCTATACACATGGTCTAAAGCAAGTTTCCAGCAAATCATCTTCAAAGATCACAGATGATTAAATCCTATTACAAGCTATTTAAGCTGCAGTTCTGACAACACAAGTCATTTGGTGCAATTCCTGAAGTCTGAATTTTCACACATGGATTGCTACCATTTAAATAGGCACACACTGTATCAGAGTACAGCCTGCTAGATATTCAGTGACCTGACATAGTCTAAAATAAACACTCAAAGAGAAGCCTTCAAGCTACTTATTCCAACTTGATAGTCATTTTAATCCATTTAACCAAGCTCTCACTGCTCCCTTAAACAGGATGAAAGACTGAAAGCAGACCTACACTTAATTTGCTCACTCTCCTCCTCCCCAAAATCTGGGAAAAGTGGTTATGGATAAGATTATTTATAATTGTCTTTACATTCTGAAAGTAGGAGAAATTTGGTTGTTAAATCTGAAAAAAAAAATCTGGAAGTTTTGAATCTTAAAGGAGACAGAACATACCTGCTATAGGCACATATCCAACTCCTTGCTGATACACAGTGGGCATCAGGACTACTGGCTGGGGCTGCATCATCATGGCAGCTGGCAAAGACTTAACACAAAAAGCACAGATCAGAACCACCCAACAAATAGAAAAAAATGAAATCAGCAATTAAAACAGTAATTGCAAGCAAACTGCCATATTGCAAATCCATGTTCCATGTTACAATATGAGTATACTCAGGGATAATCTATATTAAGCAAACAAACACGTCAAACTAACCTTTTGAAACAGTTTGATAAATTTTATCACTGAAGTGTATTATTTTAAAATACAGGCTTAATCAGTTTTCATGCTTTATTCTTATGAAATGAATATAGAACATATTCATCATTAATTAAATCTTAGAGCAAAACCAAGTTTTATTATAAACAGTATATTTCTCCTAGAAACAAACTTTAGTTCAAATCAATTATTTTTGAGGTAAATTAATACTTTAAACGAAGTATCAATTTAACTCCATTCCCTTTTACTAGCACAATTCCTGTTCAGTTTAATCCTGAAAAATATTAAATGGTCAGATTTTGTGTATAGTACATCCATGGGCAGAGAGTTTTAGAAGCATATTCCAAACTTGTTTTTGCTATGGGTGATGGAATAACTACCCAGATAGGGTGCAGAATGTGAATTTCAAATAGCTGAGAACATCCATTCCCAGTTGTTGACTCAACAGCAACTTGGAACTTTTGATGATGTAAAAGTGTAACAGGAAGTATTCAGGGCTGCACATTACAGGGCTGCATATGCTAAAGGGCTGCTACTTAAGACAAAGGTGATAGGTAAGAAGATACTCCATGAGTCGCTAAATTGACCAGTGTTATGGCTCCAGTAAATGACTAGGAGTACCAAATGAACAAGAATGGAAGTAAAAAATTAAGCCATTGGAAAGAGAATTCAAAATAGCCAAGAAAGACCTAAGAGAGCGGAGAGTTTCCATTACTTCTGCTTTAAAATTGGTATCAATTTCCAAAGTTTCAGGGGGGAAAGGAAGTTAAGTTATGGTTAGATTCCACAAAGCTGTTTTGAAATTATTATTATTATTAAATTAGAAATTACAATGGACCATTTGACTGGGGATTTCTTTTTTATACTTCTGTTAGCACAGGAGCAAGCTGTATTTTTGTCATCACAAAACCAGATAAATACATACCCATTTACCACATCAGCAAAAAGCCTCAATTAAATTCGCACGTTTGACTGCTATTCCCGAAGTATAATTATTCTAAATGCTAACACACATAAACACCCACTAAGAAACTACTTTTACTTCAATCTAAAATATCTCCTTTCCACTAGACAAAAAGCTCTCCCTCCCTCTTCTCACCCCAAACTTGGCTTACCGTGTACGACATAACCAGATTAATCATTCCTTCTTTGTCATCACCTTGCCTTCCACTCAAGCTATACCATTCATCCTCCACATTTCCTTGTTTCAGAGATTCAGGAATTGTAATGTGTGTCCAAGCGATGCGGTCATCCATTGAAAAGGCCCGCTGGAATAGAATTCAAAAAAATAAAGTTAACACTCCTGAAATAAATATAGAAAAATATTAAAATGATTTCTGACTAACATTTCCTTCACCTTTATGCTATTTCATTTTGCCATTTTTAAGTTACTCCTTTTGCAACTACTGAAGTATCAGTAATATTATACCCATGTCCTTTAAAAAATGAATGATGCTTTAAGTGGGATTATAGATTGATTACAGGTATTAAATAAGAAATTAAAAATCTGAAGCAGAACACTTCTAGAAATACAACACACCAACTGCAACACAGTGACATTATATCAGAGGCCACTAAATGAAAGTAAACAGCTTCTGTTTACATTACTACAATGGGCTGTGAACTCCAGTAATTCAGGAGTAGATGCAAGTAGTGCTCTGCCACCTCTGTTGCAGCAATAGATCAGACACTTCAACCAATTAAGCAAACTCACAAAATAGCACCCAAAAGCCTCCCTTGTACAATGAGCACACTGCCGTTGCAGTGTCAAGTTTTACTACACACAGTAAGACAGGCAGCAAAAAAGAGGCAAACAGACTTTGGCTTCAGTTGTGGCCTCTTAGTTTCTGCTAATAAGCCCTAGTCACTACAGTCTATACTTGACAGCTTTATTCTCAGCATTTCTGAGCTGGAGAAAACTTCCAAACTCCTCTTAAGTTAGAATAATACTGAAAACTTTCTGACTAAAACAGCACTGTATAAACAGGCTATTATTAATAGGGACAGTGCAAAAATAAAAGGCTGCAAAGTATTTTGATACTGAAGAAGAGCTTAAACACCACTCAAGACATTTTTGCTTCTCTTCCTTTGCATGGAATCCTGCTAATCCCCCATATAAGCTACCAAAGGAAAAGTAATAGCTCTGACATTCTTGGGAAAGAGGGAAATATATAGCAGTTCTGACCTCATCAAATATCTCTAGATAAAAAGAGTCCACACCCGGAGGGACAGTGCACTGAATAACTTTGTTCCAGCGGGGGTTCTTAGCTCCATTATGTGCTGTTGGAGTTTCATACACAGCATACCCCAGCCGTATTCGACAATACGGATCCATGCGTGTCATTCCATAGTTTTTTGCCAATTTTGCCTGGAAAGAAAATAAAGCCTTTATTTACATTAACTTGAGAAGTTAATCACTATTAATTCACAAAGAGAACCTAATATTGAACAAAGGACAAGAGGTAGACGTTTCTGAGGTAGACAGGAAGGTAAGGGTCACCACTAAGGAAAAACAGCATTCAGATTAAAACATAAGACAATTGACACCATTAAATGTCTGGTAGGTGTTTAAAAAGGAACCTTATTTTTATTGTTTGCTGTAGAAAATACAGCTCTTTACCACAGCTAAAATAAGTTACCTCATACCAAACCAGAAGATACACAATTACAAGGAAACAGTAACAAGTTCAATTTTTGCCTAAGTATCTGCTCTCCAATATACAATCATAAACTTAATGTGATCCATAGCCTGTCCTTTTTCACTGAAGTACTTTTAAATGATGAAATACAGAAAACCAGTAGCTTCAAAATATCATGCAATACAAAAGCACAAACTGCAAAAGCAGTTCAGCTGAGGTAAAATCTAAATCTTGCTTTTCAAAATGACTGAAAAATTTACGTAAGCCAGTGTGTACTTTGCTATTACTTAATTCAATAGGCAACTTCAGTTCTACTTTACTATAAAAACAGATGCTGTATAGAATCAGAATATATGAAACATGCTTTTGCTGTAAAATCTAAGGAATAGAACAAAACAAGTTGATAACACTCCTGAAAACAACACTCAGTACTGTTACATAGCTATGCCAAAGCAGAAATTGGGACTTTTTAGACATGCTGTTTCTCTGACCTGTACTAAGCAGCCTGTAGTTCTCATTATGTAAGACAAGCGACAAAATATGGTGCCTAGGATGCCTCCCACTTACAGGACATTTAAAGAACTGGAAAAGTTGAGACTTGCATAAGATTTAGAAGTAATGGCAGCTGCTTTGGCCTGAAAATCCCTGTTCTCCTTCAGTGCACATACTGGTTTGGTAGTTCCTACATTAGATCTGGTGAGAAAGGTCTCAAACTGTTTCTTGCAAATGTGGCTTTAACAATTAAAGTAGGAAAGTTGGCACCCAAATTATGCACTCTCTAGACTCTGATGTCCTAAAATTAAGCAGTTTATCATAAAATTTCACCTAAAGAAAGTATACTATCAACCGTGCTTAGACAAACTTACCACCATTTCTATATATCTGAAAGGAAAAAAAAAGAACCCAGGAGGTTGCCTCCTCAAAAACATTTTCTAATCTAAAGCATGCTGCTCTTACACTTTATCAATACATATTTAAATACAAAAGCCTTACAGCAGCCTTTCATGTCACACAGGTTAACTATGCCATCCTAAGTCTCCTATGGAGAATGCTACATGTCCCAGTTATGCAGCCAAGATTCCCACAGCATTCTTGCATAAACTCCCACACAGGCACAGACTATCTCTCAGGACACCACAGGGTTGTACTGCCACTCACAGTGGGATAGGTTTGGCTCAAAACTCCAGAGGTCCCCTCTAACCTCACTTATGCTGTGATTCTGTAATAAGTGGTTATTTACAGACATGGCATCACAAATAGCCATTAACTTTTTATTCTTCAAAGCAAGATTTTTTTAATTGTCTGCACAAACACCTTAAAATAAACAAGGATCACAACTGATCAAGACCAGTATCAACTCCATCAGTTCACCCATCCAAACAGTAATCTGGATGTTTCTGTACACAGACACTCAAAATGAGATGCAAAACTCCTTGAATACTGTACTTTCTGCCCCCCTAATTGCTCCAGGAACATCTACTATCTATACTGCCTGGATCAAACCATGACAAAAAGCACTTTAAACTGTCTAAGCAAACAGCCAAAGATGAATCACCTATGGAGTAGCATACAAATTGCTAGAAACTGACAAAGTTTGAGACATGGTATGTTGTTTGATAAAGTTTGCATCCTTATGGGCTCAGGGTTTAACCTCAATTATCTATTCCTAGCTCCGGAAAAAAAAAAAAAAAAAACCCAAACCAACTTATACTAAAGCTTCTTCCACCATGCTCCAAAAGCAATAACATTTTTCTGCTGCTTCCAGTGTTATGCTTCTCTGAACACAGACTGGGAAACTCAGAGCTAGAAAAAGGGCTGCAACTGAATGCAATCGATGAGTTCAAGTACTTAGACTTTAGAAGTAATAAGCTTTGAAAAAGCATTACGCAGTTTTCAAAAGAAGGATATAACCTGTGAAGGAGCAAACTGACCAGTTGATAGACATAAAAAGGAAGGATCAGTGCCTATTTTCCTGACAGACCTTATATAGATTTACTCCCCAGTATGGACCCCACCATGGAAGCTGTAGCCATACACATGCTATTGCAGACTTAGTGCTGAATTTGAGCTAAGTATCTCTTTGGTATGTTTATACAGAGAAAGTTTAAACCAGCACCTGTAAATAGATGAAGTGTGTTAATTAATATGAAGGACATCTTGTGTGCTAGTGCAGATAAACAGAAATGTGTTGAGACAGACTAGTTTTAAAACCTGAAATCTACTACCAAGAGATAAAAGAAAGGATAACAATGGAAAAGAGGAAATAGACATAAAGAGCTAGGACTACACACTTGTGGTTAATAAGAAACTTGCAGAAAGCCCTAAGAAAAACAGCAAATACATTAGAGGAAATAAAGATGCAACAAAGCAGTCACTTAAGGCAAAATACTAAATGCAACTGCAGTTCCCTACAATATTAAAAAAAATAATAATAATTGAAGTTGCTAATGTATTCTAAAATTAAGTGTTTCTACAAGAAGCCTTAACAGAAATTTTCAGAGAAGCCTATTCACTGCAAAAAAAAACCCAGGAGTTTGATCATGTGCTATAATTGTAAAGTTTACAGGCAATTGCTGCACAATACAACCAGGAAACATGAAACTGAACAAAATGCTCATGCACAGAAACTTAAGCTAAAATTCGAAAAATTATTCATTCCCCATATACAAGTAATTTAGTAACTCAAAATCCAACACAAAAACTTTGTGCCACTGATCAAAAAAGACTGTCTTAATTACTTAATTGTACAAAGATGGTACAATTTATACCTGTACTACAGTAATGCTGAGTCTGCCTACTGTACCCATTGGTCCTCCATATTGTAGCTGCTGAGCTGCCTGGGCATCCAGCTGGATTTGCTGTTGCTGCTGGGTTGGGGTAATGCGAAGAAAATCTTGAGGAAGCTCACCAACATATACCTTAAAAAGGAGAAAGAGACAAACCTTTAAATCTAAGTCTTTCACTATCATGATGAAAAGGAGATAATATAAACCAAAGAAAAGCTAGCAAAAACATTCAGCAGAATTTAGTCTAGTTTAGGATGTACAAAGAACTAATTCAATTACAAAGCTGTCAACTCCTGTAGAGAATATTCTCATACTCACTTTCAAAAATGCTAGTTTCTAACATAAGCCTCTGAAAAAGGGTAGCACATACCAAGGCTGCTGTGCAGCTAAACATTTAAGCAGTCCATACAAAAGTCAGAGCTATGGAGTTTTATACCCCATTCACATATGACATCTGATGGCACCCTGCTCTTTCACTTATCCATCACTCGTGTTGCATCCAATCATTCCTGTGACAAGACCAAGTACACTCCTTAATTTGAAAGGGTCACTTTAACAGTCACCTTGAAAACAAATCAGAAAGACATTTCTTACGAAACAAATCTTTTAACATAACTAAGAATCCTTCAATATCACGAAGTTTTTCAAATGTTAAACACAGCCTGCACCTCACCCTGGGGACAAATTGGGACAAAATTCTACCATTCTCCAAACAGTAATAGTCAAATTCAAAATCTGGTCTACCACAAGAAAGAGCCATAATGAAAAATTCAAAGTAGAAATATACTACAGGAACTCTGCCCTATGTGCCAATAAGCATTAGTAGTCACTATGTATTTTTCTCTTATCTTTACAGGAAGGGAATGTTTCTACCTAGTTACTTGTTAACTACTGTTAATTCAACAACCATTCAGGCTTTAAATGCTCAATAAATATTATCAATAACACATTTAGAGAGATCATCACATTAAAATAACAAGTATAACAGTAAGTTTTAACAGGCAAATAGAGTGGCATAGAAAAATCATAATTAAGCTGTACTCCTTTCTGTTGTCTGTAGAGTTGCTTACATATTTAATACAAAATTGCCATCTCATCAAGAATAAAAACGGAGCAGCAATTTCATATGTCGCAATCCCAGGCAAGGTTACTCAATTTTGTATCTGGCAGATGCATGTCTACAGAGCATAATTTAAGACACTAACAGGCCTCTAGGGTGTAGCTTTTGAAGATCAGACGGCACTTGCATGTCAAGATTGCATCTTGGAGACAGAAAGTGCAGCTTTTTCCAAAAACACATTTGGTATGACTACTGCTATTTGAGAGCCTTGGGATCCTGGCAACAGTAGGTGTTACATGCCAGAAAGGAAGTTTATGAAAAAGGCTAAAGAGGAAGTACTGAATGCCTGCTGCTAGGCTATTGGGAGGTAGAAGAGGGAATCAGTTTTGCTTACAAGCATCTTAAAATATTGCAATTATGATCCTAAATAGCTTACATTTAAAAAAAAAAGGGCAGAGAGGGGGAAGACTGAACTAAAAGACAGTGCTAATATAAAAAGAAAGCTTATTTAAAGTTAGGCTGGAAAACTAGACAGGGTCTTGTAAAAGCCTTCTCATTAGAATACATGTTATAAAAAAGGAGTTAGTTTTAAAATTAAATATAATCCATTTATATTTGGAACGGCATCGGAATTCACAAAACAACGGCATTTACAACACAGCAGGACCCCTCCAACCCCTGACTTCCAGGAAGTTTCAAATCTGGTATCATTATTTCTAAGGACAGATACCATAAGATTTTCCATAGACAGAAGCAGTGGCTGCAGCCCTGAAATTACATTCCTATATGCACAAGCTCCCTCAGTTAACTTAGAAAAGAGGACAGCATATTTTGTCTCCACCATCTTAACATGGACATTGAAATGCTTAATTCACTCACAGCAGAAGTTTAGTATGATTCACTTTTTAAACTTTAAGACATCCAAGTTCTGCTCCAAAATAAAATACATAAGCTAGTCTCTCTACTAGGGTCCAAAAGAAACAAATTAAATCTGTAAGGGAGACCAAAGTTTACTTAGACCATCTAAGCTGATCTTAGGTCATTCAGTTATCTCACACAAAGCTACATTCCTATCATGGAATTGCAGCAAACACAGTAACTGAAAACAGCTAGTGTAACTAAATTCTCAAAAGATCCAGGTGGCAAACCCCTCAAAAGGGAAGAGTAGGGAACAGATGCATACACTCCCATCCTGAGTGTTCAGCTCTGATAGGGATCTGGTACATGTCCTGGTGATATAGTCAGTAAAATATCTAGCAAAGATGCTTATTGAGGAAAATAAAACCACTCAGTAAGTTCTTATGCTAATTATCAGTTGATTCCATATTGATGGCAATAAATCAGTAGTGTGCCATTTTTTATCTGTAAAGAAAATAAGCTGATTTATACCTTCCTCAAAGCATTTAAAAGTAGGCATGTAATTGCCACCTCCCAATCCAAATAAAAAATATAGTTACATAAACAGAGGTGAACCATAATTTTTCTTTTTTAAATAAGGAGAACATGAGTGACAAGCTTGTATCACTGATCCTACTCAACACCCATTTTAAACCAAATGCACTTCCCTCTACTACAGTGTTATTTAAGGAAGAAAGTGAAATTCAAACCTGCTTTGCCATCAACTTGAGAACAAAATATTAATTCTATTGGACATCTGAATTTTCCTACAAATCTCTTCAAGCAAGACAGCAACATGACAGGGCTATGACAAAACTACAACTGGAATACAAATGTTGAGCAGACATTCATATAAAATAAGCCTGCCTTGTAATTACTTCCTAATAAGCTTTACTGACAGCATATGTATCAAAAATATGAATTACCTAGAAACAGAATATTGCCCTTCCTATCTGCTAAAACCACCCAAGACTGGTTTTGAGGATCTTCTAAGTAAAATGCTGCAGGTATAAAAATTGCATCTCAACTTCCTCAGACTGAAGGCAGCATGATGTTCTACAGCTATTTGAGCTAATTTTGGACTGGGCTATCTCAGTCTCACCTTTCTAATTCTTTTCACACCCATTTCTTGTGCAACATTAAACAATGCAAAGGCAACTGTAAAGTATGCTTGTACAGGGGGCCGAGCAGAAGAAAATTAAGAAGTTTGGCAGTAAAAGGAAGAGAATGCAAGTCACCAGGACTCTTACATCACTAACTGAACATCTGAGCTACTGGTACCTACACAGCAGAGGGAAAGGGAATGCAGAGCCAGAGACAATCACAAACGCCCTGACTTACGGAACTACACACTGACACATGATACATTCGGGGAACCAGGGTTTCCATGCCAGCAATTACCAAGAAACCCTGGTATTAGGTTTCAGAGAAGTTTAATGTTAGAGCTTTACACACCTAGCTACTCAGAAAAAAATTGTAATGATTACTGTTTTAAAGAAAGACTGAGTGAATGAGAGGTTTAACGCAAAGTGTCCCTGCCCATGGCAGCAGTGTTGGAATTGATGATCTAAAGGTCCTCTCCAACCCTATTCTATGATTCTACGTTTTGCACAGCAAAATAAAGATAGTTACAAGATAGGATGCATCCAGAGGTCCTAAAAAGAGCTGAGATTTTTCAAGGCTAGTCTCTATCATCTTTGTAACAACATGGAGATTTGAGGAAGTCCCCTATAATCAGAGAAAGACAAATCTCACACCTAGCTTTCAAGAGGGAAAGAAGAATGACTTGAGGAACCATAGGCAAGTCAGCTTAACTTCAGTTGCTAAGAAATTCACAGAGCAAGTCCTTCTGAAAACCATTTCTAAACACACAAAAAGAGAAAAAAAAAACCAACCAACAAAAAACCAACAGGGACTAGGAATAGCCAGCCACTATCAAGGCTTTAAAAAGAAAATAAAAAGTCCAATGATCCCAACTGCCTTCTACAATAAAATAATAATAATCTGTGAATAAAGAGAGAGCTGTAGATACCAAATCTGGGTCATTAAAATCTAAATAGGTGGACCACTGGATGGATGAAAACCAGCTGGGTCACTAAGCTCAGAAGGTAAAGTTCAGTGGTTAATGACACTAGAGATGGTTAAAAGCAAAGTTTCTCAGAGGCCTATGCTGAGATTAATTTATATATCTAGTATGTTTCCTTAGCAGTAACCAGAGATGAAGACAGAATGCACACTTACCAGTTTTGAAGATGACACCAAATTTGAGGGGGAATAACTAGTATACTTGAGAACAGGACCAACCACCAGAGTGCCAGAGAATTCACTGACAGGCACCTCATGAAATTCAACAAGCGAAAGGCCTGTACTTTGGATGAAATAATCCTTGGCACTGATACAGACTAAAAAACAACTGGCAGGGATGCAGCTCTGCAGAGAAAAACATGCAGGTCCAGGTGGAGAGCAAGCTAGACATGAATGCGCA
The DNA here is from genome assembly GCF_012275295.1 of Melopsittacus undulatus. Classification (NCBI taxonomy): domain Eukaryota; kingdom Metazoa; phylum Chordata; class Aves; order Psittaciformes; family Psittaculidae; genus Melopsittacus; species Melopsittacus undulatus. The sequence goes on from NC_047530.1 coordinate 50,327,712, forward strand.
GAGCACTCCCACAATGAAGCACACTACACAGCCTCAAGAAAAGCCTAGCCAGCAGGCTGAGGAAAGCAATTGTTTGCCTTTACTCAGCACTCATTAGACCGCATCTGAAATACTGTAATTCATTTGGGGCCCAGCAGTACATGAAAAATTATAAACTTGAGTTAGCCCAGCAAAGATCCACCAAGATGGCCCATGAGAAGCATTGTGAAAACAGGCTGAGAATTTGTTTAGAGTAAAAGAAACTGGATGCACCTTGTAGCAGCCTCCCAGTGTCTGTGAGGAAAGAAAAGTCAGGTTCTCTTCTGAGATGCAAGGTAAGAAAAAAAGGAGACTCAAACTGAAATGGAAGATTTGACATGAAATAAAGAAAAAATAAAAAATTACCATGGGGACAACCACAAATCAGAACAGATTTCCCAGCCACACTGCAAAAACTCTTACCTTAAGAAGTGTCCTATCAGACAAACCGCTGAGCAACCTGGTCTGAATTAAACACTGACTATATTTTTAGCAATAGGTTGGACTACATGGCCTCCTGACACCCATTCTAACCTGAACTGTTCTATGATTCTACAGAACTCACCTTATAGCATGAAACATGCCCAGTTAAATTCCTGTAGAATTAATTGTAGTTAAAAGCTCTACTTCAAATTTTCCACAAATAAGAGAATGTAACATGTGGGGGGTTTTTTTTGTTTGCTTGTTTGTTTTTTTGTTTAGGGATTTATTTTCTTTTTCCTAATGTCACTGAAGTGTTGCAGACTTCAAGGTAACAGACAGCACTTCTCCCATTCTTATGATTCTCCTCCTGTTACTAGAAATTTTCCCATCTCATTTGTCACTTCCATATACTTGTCTACCTGCAAAGGTTTTCTGATTCTATAGTCTCAATCTTAATAGTATTTTCTCCTCCCAAGGATGTCACCTACAGTCTTGACTAAGCACTTTGCCACTAAGTTACTGCCTCTGAATTTTCCCAGCACAAATAAATCTGTTCAAGACATAAACCCTTGAATATTTCCAAAACATCCTACAGTGCAAAAGCATGGCTGTTAATAAAGTTTGGTTTTACTGAAAAAGAAACAAAGATGAACCATTTGACTGCTATCAAAAAAAGATACCTTTCTTCACAAAATCAGTAATTCCCGCTAAATATCACAGTATTGTATACAAACAGGAGTTAAGGAGAATGAGCACCTATAAACCTCAGAATCAAGAAGCATTTACAGCATATGTGAGCTACATACTTTTGGTCTGCCATCAGTGTAACAGATGAATAACATTGGGAAAACCGTTCAAACACCTCAAAATAAGGAAACCCACAAATTCACAGTAGGATTATAGTTAAGCAGAATGAAAACTGCTACCAATTCTAGGAACAGATTTCTGAATTTTTTTACTCTGCCACTAGACTGAGCAATACAGATCTTTCCTCCAGGTCTTGGTTAAGCGAAAATGTTATTGGAAACAAGAGAAAATAAGTCACTCAGTGCCTTAAGGAACTCTGACCTGTGAGAGAGCTTCAAAGCTGCCCTCAACATTTTCTGTTAAAGGAATACATGCCAGAGATCTGATCACATCACTTACAAATTGCTTAACATTTTGCTTAGAAACACTCAATGAGGTCTTTCTCCCTTAGCTTTTTAAACAATTTCTGAAACCCAAATTGATTGAAGTAATGCATCTTTATGAATTTTCCACCTTCACAGACCAGGATTTTAAAACTACATATATCCACACCCTAACATGAAACAAAATATCTAATAAAATATTCAATCATACCCAGAATTATCAACACTAATTTTTTGGTGATGCGACTTTTGATTTCAAAATTGCTCATGTGACAGCGTAACATACATCAATACTGGACAACATAAACAGGAATTGCTTTTTTGTCACCTTTGTTCTGAAAAAGATAAGTTTTGAAGGCTCTCAAGACAAAACTTCAAGTAAAATCAGAAGCATAAATAAATTACAGTATTAGCACAAGAAAAACATTCATAAATAAAGCCTGCCTACTAGAAGATACCAAATTATTAGAACAATTACTATTACTGAAATTAGTAGCAGAAATTTAAGTAGTCCTAGTTTGGTGCTTGATCTGATTTGGAGGACCTGACGTATTTGCCAGCGTGGTGAATAAACACAGAGATTGATTCCTCAGATAGCAAAGCAGTTACAAATTTATAAATACACGTATACAAGGTTTTGTTGTCTCAGACTTAACCTGGAGCCTGATCAAACTGTTTATTAGTACCTCTCATTTGGGAAAGGTATCACATAGCAGCCCTTAGCTATTCAGCTGTAGTTTAGATTTCAAAAGCTGTTCTGTTCTCGAAAGATCACGAAGTATGAAAATATACTAATGCCAGAACATAATGAAAACAGCCAGAGAAATTATGTTTTAACAGGATATTTGCCAGTAACAGACAGGATGAATTCCAGTTCTGTTTCAACTGAAAAACTAAATAGCCATCAGAAATTTTAATTACTCACCAAATAAGCTTATTGTCACAAACTAGAAAGCACAGGTATAAGAACAAGACTGGCAATGGTATAGTAGCATATTTCATTTTCTCACCTGCATGAAACAACCTGGAATATTTTCTTGCCTGTTCAGAGACAGATCATGTCTCTGCAGCAGCAGAGAAAACGTTTCCTAGTCCTTCAGCACCATTTAGCGGCTATTCACTTGTAGTACAGCTGTGTACATATAAATAAGTAGATTTCCATCTCCTGCTCTAGAGAGGATTAAGAAACGCTGGCATGTACTGTTCCAGCATCCTCCCCTGTGAGTGGCAACTTAATATTATGCAATTTATTAATTCATTTGAAAACATTCAAATCTTTGGTTAAAACAAGGAATAAAAGCATGCACAATATGTTAGGAACACAGAAAAAGAAAAAAAAAACCAGAACAGAAAGTCAAAGTTGTACAAGATAAATCATCATACACTTTTCAATACGTAAGGCTTAAATCAATTTTAAGTAACTAAAGATTGTCAGGAATTAAACAGGAGCACCTGAGTAATTCTAAAACAAGAATTATAGAAGAATAACATTCTAGGCATTAAGATGTAGTTCCTTTAAAACTTTCATGACTAGGCAGTTATGATACTCAAGCATCTGCAAAATTATAGCCATGTTCAAGGAGTTTTCAGTAAAATCTTGTCCCAACCCAGGAAGAGGATTTCACCAGGCTAAAACAAGCAGACATTGGAAGTACTCCACTCACTACCAAAATAAGATGTTTATTACCACACGCAAGCTAAACTTCTCTCAAAAATAAATGCCAGTCCATTCCAGATAAATACCTGCAGAATTTCACCTCTGCAAAACATGACTGCACTTGGGCCTACTATTCAGCTTTAGCAAAAATTATTTCTTTTATCCCTACTTCCCCATCAGTTCCTTCAATCTCCCAGCCTTTCCCAAACAAACTGAAGGATAACTAGAAATTCAGTTACTTTTAAAGCAAAGTCTATATTTTCAGGTATTTATATTATATTGAGCTTTTCTGAGCTGTTACATATTCACAGAATTCTATTCTTGTGCAATCACACCATTAGCTCTCACACACAAAGCCGTTGGGGATAGCAGCTACCTAATTCACCACAGATTCAACCAGAACAGCAGTCCTTGTCTTTTCATGATACCACCGAGATGACAAAAAAAAAAAAAACGCCTTTTATTCCAACAAGAAAAACATCATTACAATCCGTTGTAAAAGGAATCTATTCTGGGAGACAAAAAAATAAGGCATTTTAAGGAATTAAATTAATGATCATGTAATATTGTCATGAAATAGCAGTAGACAGTGATACAGTTTTTCAAGATTAGCAATTTAATAATTCACTTCTCTGGTCTTTCATCAAGGCTTCATAGACACACACACACACAAAGCAGCTGCTTCTAGGAAATAAAATATAGGAGTTTGAATTGCTTAAGAAAAATCTTGTTTCACCTGCAAGAGCAACGACACATCAGCAGTTACCACCAGGTACTTCCAGACAGGAACAGACAGGACAGCAGAAAGCGGATGTTACCACGCAGCTGCACACCACACAACAGAACATCCCAGTGCTGCGACAGATTATTCTAGGCAACACCACATTCCAAATAAACTACCTACACTAACTCCAGAAGATTATTAATGTAGTTTTAAGGCTACTTAGCTCCACGCCCCGCAACAAACATGCCTGAATATGCCTTCCAGCACGTTTCACGTTCCAGCTTTCAGGTGACAATTCCGGAGACAGCTACCTGCATCCGCCAGCCGAACCACGAAATCAGTGAGCCCTACTCTATAGCTTCGATTTAACTTAAGCCGTTTGCCCCTTTGGAAGACCCTCAGACAAAGAACGGGTGGAATAGCCTCTTCAAGTCCTACACAGCTAGGAGGGGCTCTGCCCTCCCCTTTTCCAAAGCCTTTTCGAAAGGCGGAGAACTGGGAGGCAGATTTTCCTTCCCTGGCCACTCCCCGCATCACGGCAGCCTGGAGAAAAGAGGTCTTTGCTTTCCTCTCTCCCTCTGCCACGGGCCGTGAGCGGGGGAAGGGAGACAGCCAGGAAGGGTGAGTCACCCTCACGCCAAGGACCACTAGCAGGAGCCGGGCCGAGGCGGAAAGGGACAGCAGCCGAAGCCCAGAAGGGTCCCGGCCGGCCCCACCACCCAGTGCGTTTGCAGGGGCACGAACTAACAGCAGACAACCTCCAGAGGCCCCTGCGGCTGCACTCACCGGGCCGCGCTGAGTAGTGACTGTGGTCGCCATGGCGCCTTCCTCAGGCCCAAATTCGTTGCGCCCCGCCAGACCGCCGCCACCACCACCACAGCTGCTACCGTTACCGCTCCGGCGGCGACCGCCAACCGTCACCCAGCGCGACGCTCCCGAGTCAGCTGACCACGACCCCGCCCCCAGCGCCGGTCGTGCCTGCAGCAGCACATTCCTCCCCCGCCCCTTCTGGCGCCTTCCAGAGCCGAGCCGTACGCATGCGCAGAGGGAAGTGAGGCCAAAACCTAACCACCACCCCGCTTTGATCATGCGTCTAAGGACTCACTGGGAGGGGAGGGAGGGGGGGGGGGGCGCGGAGCCAGTTTTACGCATGCGCTCTTCTGCTCTGCGGCCACAGCAACGAGAGGTGCTGCGGGGTTCTGCCGTCGCTAGGGGGTGTTGTGGAGAGGTCCAGGCGGTGGGTCCGCCATCTTGTGGGGGGGGGGGGGGGTTCTCTGCCTGATTGCGGGAAGTCGGTCTCCTCGGACAGAAGGAAGAGGTATGAGAGGTTGAACTTAGCAGTCTGTGGCGCGCTTCCCACTAAGTTTTCTGCCAGAGAATGCCGTATGTGTAAGGAATGGCTCTCTGCCTTCTTCGACCTGGCCTGTAGACAGCTGACCTTCTGTTAGCGGTTTTCCAAAGCAGAGACTCTGATCTCCTTCAGCTTGCTGAGCAAGTGCAACCATCTCCAGATGAACAAAAGCAATGAGTGATGAACATTATCTCATTTTTATTCTGAGAGATAAAATCTGATCATTTCAAAGCCTATTTGAATAACTTGTTTCCTGCTGTTAGAATTTGCTGCACTAATTTAGCCCTTAATTAAAATTCTAGTGCAGATTTTGGCAGCTGGAAATAGAACAGTGCAATTAGGAATGCTCCAAATATAGCACCAGCTTTTTTTCCATGCTACCCTAACTCCTTGCAGTGGGAACAGCCTCATCTTTTTCCATGTGTCTTGATACTCAGGAAAATGAGTACTACAGGATTTAATTGATTGGGACCCATTGAATGAATAGAGTTGATGCCAGCTGAAAGTCAACCAGCCAGCTGAAGAGAAAAGCTGTAACATTCTCTCTTACCCCTATCAACAGTTCCTCTGCTGTAAGCAGAATTCAGGTCAACCTACAAAACCATTAAAGCAGCATATCACCCTTCCCTTCTTCCTGCCACTAGAAAAGAAACCAAACCTCAAAAGACATGGAATTTTTTTGTTGTTGTTGTTTTGTTTTGTTTAAGGCTATAAACTGTTGACATAGAGTTGGGTATTTTGTAGGGAGAAGGGGTTAAGTTTCTTGGAGGATGCTAATGGCTTAGGTTTTTTCATTGCCTCTTGTATACACCTTTCAGCAAAGATAGTGCTCTACATGAAGGGGCGATGCAATGATGCAGTGTAAATTAAGCTAAGTGATTAAGAACATCCAGCACTTCATAATGTCAGATACGTGGCTATCTGCACAAGGCTTCTGTACTGATACGTTAGTTTATAAAAGATGTTATCCTGATATATCTCTTTATCCTGTTATACCTCTTTCAGAAAATTCTGTTTCCTTACATATGTGCAACAGAGTTTCAATGATTAAGTGATACATGTTTTCTGAGTCAATATGGTTAAAACAGTAAGAAATGCCATAGAGGTAACATAAAAAGATCAGTGCTTACCTCCATCACTACAATCTTTACAATCATGAGGGCATGTTAGAGGGAAGAGTGTTAAGAAGTCTCATTGCTATTGTATAACCATATGAGTTGGGAAGTTTGTTTCACTTACTGTGGATTTCATTCTAAGACCTGGTCTAGTCACAGCAATTTCAAAGAGATCAGATATCGGAAAACATTATTGACTCTATAAAATTTCTATCAACAGGGAAAAGTGGTAATATTAACAAAGATTCTTCAGATTTGTTTTCCTCATGCAGACACATGGTGACTAGAATGCATGTTGTGCCTTCCTGACAGCACCCCCATTGTCTACTGCATCTTTTATTTTCCTGTTTTATTGATATTCCCAGGAAATCCACATGGCACCTGATCATTTATTTTTAATCTATGCCGAAAAGGATTTGTTGTTAAACAAGCCCCCAGTCTCTCTAGGGTAAAATATTTGAAGATGTCCTGGACGGTCCATAAAAATGCCGGCTTTGCCATCTTGTGGACATCCACAAGAACAGCAAGTAGCCTTCGTCCGGCGGGACAAGTCGTTTTGTTTGCCTAAGTGCGGCATCACCACGAATAGCCACTGCTGCAAAAACATTAGGCGGAGCATCTGTAGCAATTAAAGTGGGAATGTAAGCCATGGGAAAGGTGAGAGAACAAAAGTCATAAAACCCTGTTATTTGCAGCATATGGGCATCATTAAAAAAAGGTTGAAAGGTAATTAAAAAAGCTATAATAACAGTAAATTGTGTTTATCTTGTAATAAAAATTTAGACATCACTTTCTCTTGTATCATTCATTCATTCTGATTCCCAGTCTCTTCTCTGTTCTCCCCAGTTCTTTATCCATCCCTCCCAGAATTTCCCCTATCCCGATTTTCCCCTTTTTCCCCTTGCCCCATTTGTTCATTTCGAAATGCTTCTGCCCCTTTTGCATATCCTCTCCATCCTCTCTTTTGCTTTGATGCTCTGGTAATCTCCTATGTTTTTCTATTTAACTTTGCTTCCTGTAGGTTTGTCATAAACCACATATTCCTTGAAATTTTTCGTGGAGCTTTCTGTTCATATTTTTTATAACCTCATTTCCTTGCTCCCAGGTTCTGGCTGGGTAAGAAGGAATGCATGTTTCTGAGTTCTCCATGCTGTTTCCCCATTATCCAGACCAAATGCCACAGATTACTATTACCTTTGCTGAAACTTTTGCCTGGAAGGGTTACTAATACTGTTTATTTTCTGTAATCAGTTGCTTGTTTTTATGAATTTTCTAAGAGCTTAATATCCCTGAATAAAAATGGATTGAAATTGGATAGCAGGTTGGAGATGGGTAGAGACAAACAAATATATATCCACATAGCATGGTTGCTTGAAAATTATCAAATAAGTATCATTCTGTCTGGCTTCAGAATCTGAAAGCACCTATGCTTTTCCTGATAAAACCAAAAACTAATGTCTCATGGGGGGGTGGAAGGGAGAGGGAGAGAAATGCACATGATGCTGTCCTCACTGAAAAGCAGTTACAGCAGAATTCATGCCAAATTGATTTTGTGCTTGTCCCCAAAGCCCAAAGGGATACTTTGAAGGTTGAGGAGACTGATGCTGTGGGGAGAGTGAGGGAACATGATGCTCAGTGGGATAGTGTCTAAGTTTTGGTAGGTATTTATTTAGCACTCAGCATTGAGGTCTAAAGCTGAAATCTGTCAGATCTACAAAAATGTAAACAGCAGTGATTAGTGTGGTGAGAAGACTACATTTGTACCTCTTTAAAAATAGTGCCCTTTTAGGATGTTCAAGCCTCTCAGTTTATTTAGGTAAGATAAATAATAGAACCCTGCAGTTAGGATGTGAACTTCAAACTCTTAGCTGATCTCTTTCCCAGGGATAGCTCACAAGTGAATTGGGGGGTTCCATTTTATGCATTTTTTTCTGTCAATAATGAGTATCTGTCATAATACTGGTGGAGTTCCCACAGTCATTTGAACCCTGTTTGTTTATTGTGGCTTACAAATACAGCGAAGTCACGGGGATGTGCTTTAAAATGCACTCTTAGCTGAACTAAAGCTGATGCATAAAAGCAGAGTAAAAAATCATGGCTGTAATTTTTTAGTTCACAGATATCCACCTGGCACTGCAGAAATTGAGAAGGATCTCACAGTGAACTAGCAAAACAGTATTAAGGTTTGTAGGTGTTACAAGCATACAAGTATATTGTGGGATGGCTCTGCATTGCTTTACATCCCTGGCTTGGGTCTCAGGCAAGGTCAGCCCTTTTCACCATGTCCTCACAGGACAAAGAGAAACAGCATGTTTTGCAAAATGCAGAGCCCAATTTCAAAGTAATTTCTTATGCAGTCTCCCAAAGCTGACTTGAAGTTAATAGCAGGCAATGGTGAAAGTGAAAAAGGCCAAAGGGATCCACTGCTCTGTGGATTCGGCCCATGCTGGAGTGAAAGTGCAGAAAAAGGAAAGGGATATTTCAGGCTTCATGCTACAAAAAAAGACTTTGGAGTCCTAGCATGCCAAGCGCAGCTTCTCAGGATGTATGTGGTCTTATACAGGTGCTGGACATAGCACTGAACACACAACAGAGTGCAATGCTAATCTTCCATTCATGGTACCAGCTCAAGCTTGGTGATGTACAACAGAGCTGAAACAATAACATGGAAATCCCAGATGGCATTCAGATTGGCTGTAACAAACAATAATTTCCATTTCAATAGCATGCAAGGTACTCACAGTACACTGCAAACTTTAATTAATCCTTGCAGTCCAGTTGGGATGCAGAAAGATTACATCCCTCATGGTGACATGGCAACCCTGTAACAGCACACAGTAACATCACATCAGGAATTTCAGCCAGGATGCATACTGCATGGAAACTATGAGGGAATTCAATTGGATAGACTGAAGAGAGAAATAATTAAGTACAAACTGGAGGTGAAAATCAGCGTTGCATCCCTGCCGATACCAGGCCGTGAAACAGAGATGTTAAACAGCAGGCAACTTACCCACCATTGCAACCACCACGTAATTTCATACTCCAGCGTTATAGCTACTGATTGAACTAGATGAGTATTGGCAAAAATGTTGTTTGAGCAATTGCGGGGGATTCTAGCAGAAAAGCCGAGAGCACTGCCGAGCAGCTAATAAGTGGCTGTTCTCCAGTCACACTGCACTCAAAATAGCCTTCCAACAGAGGAAAAGCAAATTCTATTGGCTTCAACACCTGGTTGAGCAACTTAATAAGGACAAAATTGAAAGTTAGAGCTGAATCACTATTTATTTTATAACTATATCTTCATCACACAGTCCACTCCAAAATGGGAGTTATTTCATTTCAAATCAAGCTTGTGCCAGGTTTTTCTGTAGGTTCATTCAGCACAGAGGTGAGGTGAAGGTTTTTTGAAAACAGTTTCAACACAGCAGCTGCTTCAGAGGAAAGCAGTCTACAATCATAATGAGGATTTTTTCTCCTTTTCTTCAATCCTGCCATGCTTTTCCCAGCTTGTATTTCTTAGGTGTATTTTTAATGCACCAAGAAAATGCTAGTCATGCGAAGACTCTATTTAGTGATATTTGGGTAATGTGAATTTCCAGACAGCACTTCAGTAGAGATAAGCAGTTGTGAGAGCAAAATGTTTCTGTCCTGTCCACAGCAGATACAGATAACTGATTGTTCCTCTCACTGAAATTACATTTTCTGTGTTTGAAAACAGCTATTGTTTTACCTCTTAGTTTTCTCTGAAGTTTAGCTGTTTAGGTGAATTTCAGTCTAAACCCAATTCCTACAGCTTTTCTTTCTAAGTATACTTTATGAAGCCTGATAATTGTTGTCTTTCTCTATTTTTTTTTCCCAATAGGACCACACTATCCTTGAGTATTCAAAATTGGACACAGCATCCCAGCTGGGGCACAGACAGCTTCAAGGAGAGCTGAAGAATTACTTAATGGTTTTGTAGGTGGCTATAAATTGCAGTAAGGGTTTGCCTTTTTTACAGGAGTGTAACATTGTTTACTCCTGTTCAGCCTATGATCTATGTTAATATCCAAATATTTTTCTGTCATGTTCTTACATAGCTTGACATTCCTCACCTTGTGTTTTTGCAGTTTATTATTCTTGCCTAAGTGTGGTGACCTATTTGTTTTTATTGAGTCACTCAACTTCTCCTGAAGTTGTTCTACAGTATATACCTGTTACCCCCCCCCCCCCCCCCCCGAGATTTCTTCCAGATATCTCATACTCAATTTGCTCATATGTTTCACATTTTATCTAGTATTTTGTGTAGGTACAAGTAGCATAAATGTGACTCTCTGCTCAACATAACAAACATTTACCACTGGCTCAGGTAAGGTACAATTCCCCACACGCACACTAATGTGCAGAAGTACTTGCTGTCCCACTCCATCCCCAGGTGAGCAAACGTTCTTCTGTTTACACAATTTCATTATAGAAATCTTTGTTTATATGCAGCAAAATCTCCTTTGTCCTGTGTAATTTAACTAATTTGTTGTTCTCTCTTAATAACAAAATACACATGCAAATCAATATTCTATCATCTCTCTCCAACTGATGTTTCTTACAAAATAAGCACTTTTAGTTTGTGTGTGTGTGTGTGTGTGTATAAGGATTGAAGAGAGAAGGAATTTTGTGAGTTAAATGTCATACTTTCTCCCACTGGGTACTTCAATGTTATAGATATTAGTTTTTATAATTAACAGTGACTATTATGAGGACTCTATGATAATAGTGGCTTTCAGTAGTGATATTTAGCAGGTTCTTCCTCTGGTTGGCTCTCCCTCTGTGTCTTTGTATTTGGTGCCTAAGTGCCTGCAAGGAAATCATTATTTTCTGTTAGATGTTTAATCACAAACCTTGCAAGGAAATTTGCTGTTTTCCAAACAGTGCAGAACTAATTTCATTACCACATTGACACGCTAGATACACTTGTCAGCTCTGAAGTCCCATCTTCTTAAGAGTCCCTAGCCTATAATCCCTGTGGAAAAGATTATTTTCAAATAATACAACAGCCTGATTTACTATATCCATCTTTCCTCCAGAGCTTTTCTTGCTGAATGTGACAGGTTATGGGGAACAGGGTAAGTTGCACAGAAATACATTTGGTGCCTGCAGTGAAACAATTTGTATATGTACTAGCTCTGTTCTCTTTGTGGTCAGATCCTCAGCCTTCTTTGAAGTCAGCAGTGATGCACAAAGAGGGTCTGGAGCTGTTCAAGCAGGGACAGTGGTTCTGCTTCTCTGCAGAGCTGGCTTACCTCAGCCTCAGGGAAGTCAACAGGTGCTGCAGGAGTGCAGCACCTCTAAAAATGCAGCACATGTCACAACTTTTTATCAGGTTTCTTCTAACAACCTCAAAATTGTTAGGGTACTAGAGGCAGTGCTGAGGAAAAGCAATTAGATACTCATCTGTGGCTTCAGTTCTCAAACATCTGGACTGGATGAGTCTACATCTGTAGCTGAGTATTTCAATCATTTAATGACTCCTCTTTACTGATCATTAGGTGTCACCATATAAGGTGTCACCTGAGTGTTCTGTCACACAAGTGTCTGAGTGAAGAAGAAAATTAATTTTCTCCCTGCAAGGGAGACTTCTAATGAGGTATTGGTCTTGTGTTTCAAGCTAATTGCTTTGAACACAAGAGTAATATTCATCTTGTTAGACTTCCTGAAGATCTAAGCTTAGTTTCCATAGCTCTATGATCTCAGCAAGTAATTTGATCTCACCACACTGCCTCTCCACTCCCAAACAAGTTGATATTAACACGCCTATTGCCTGTCACAATTCTGCATGCTCAAGGGCAGGATCTGTGTCAATAAACATGCATAGACTGTTTAGCACAAAAGGCCATTTTGGCCAAGGTCTTCAGCACTTACTGTAATATGAAATCTACATAATATAATTTACAGGAAGAAATTATAAACCCAATATTTAGCAAGTGTACTTAATTCCTTTCTGTCTTCTGAAAGATTGGAGAAAGACTTAGAAAAATGGAAGGTACAAAGGTGTTGTCACCTGACTGTAATTGTACAGAATTCCCCAGCAGGGATTCAGCCCTACAGCTATATTCAGGAGATGAAAAACATGTGAATTAAAAATATGTCTTTGTTTTTTTATATATATGTGTATGATAACCAAGCACATAGTTTTGTTATTTTCCCTAAAATAAAGATGGGAAACACAGAAACATCATAGGATTATCTCAGCCTTTTCTACATAATTCATAAAGACTGCAAATTGTAGAAAGGACAGTGATGCATACGTGATATTTTTGCCTCATTCTGCTTCTTTATCCCTGTTTTAACAGAAAAGCCTTATTTTTGTATGATGTGTAAATAATGCTAATAAAACAGTTTATCAAAGACAGAGATTTGTTTTCTCTCTATGCAGAATTCATCACATTTATGTTATGTGAAGTAACAATATTATACTGTAAATACATTTGCAAGCTGTAATGCTGCTGTTGGCTCCTACAGAAGCCTCTGAAGTTTTATGTAAGCCAGCCTCAGATTTCATGTGTGTTATGCATACAGGACAGCAGCTGAAGCTAGTTGAGATCTGTTGAAAAATGAGGGCAACAAAGCTATCTACCCCACTGCAGCATTATCTTCTGTCACTCTTCTCAGGTCATACTGAAACCCTTTTTTGTGACATGTTTCCTTTTTAACTTTGACCCCACTGAACATCTGTTTTTCTCATAGCTTTCCCTGTGGTACTGGGCAACAAGACTTGAATAACATCAGTCTGGCTTTGCACAGCTGCAATTGTCAATGAACTGCCAGCTAATACAGTTCAGGCTATCTTCACACGAATAACACCTTACAGGCAGCTTACCTCTCAGTATTATTCAATAACAATAGTACTTAAATGTCTCTATTTAGTTTGGGTCCTAATTGTACTAGGCATTTTCTCTGATTAAGCTATTTTTATGTGTTTATAAATTGTAATGTCTGATCTTGTTGATCCAGGGTGAAAGAATTCTACCCTCAGCCTTTGCCACAACTCCTTCTCTTTTGCCCCCTCCACTTTGCTCTTTCAACTATTCCTCTTACCATTTCCTCCCACAGCCTGTAAAATTATTCCAGTTTTAAGCAAACAAACAAACAAATGCTCTCATGTATGAAAAGAAACACACTGTTTAATATTACTGCCTTATTATTCAGTTGGGGAACTGAGATTTGGAGCAATTAAGTGACTTGCCAGAGGAAAAGGAGGAAGGATGCAGGAAGAAAATCTAGTTCCTCTGAGTCACAGTGCACCATCTTAAGTACAAACCTTCTTTGTTCTGACTTCACCTTACCTCCAAGCATTGCTCAGTCTCTTTATGCTCAGACTTTCCTTTCCTAGACTGTATCTCTTCTGATTTCAAAGGGTGACTTGTCACACAGGACAGGCACGAAGGAGAATAAGGGGTTGTTCTAGGCTTTTCATGTCTGGAATTTTTCTCTACTGCCACTGCTACAAGCTACAGTGAAAATTATGCCCTGGAATCACAGCTCTCCCTTCACAGTCTAAAATTTCCCCCCCTGTATCATGTTTGTTCACTGTACTTTTTGTTTGCTAGCTCCTGCCTGGCAAGCCTCATCTACCTGCTTTGTGCATAAATGTCAGGGATAATTCTGAAGGCTCAGCATGATTACCAGTTGCCCAGTTGTCATATTGGTCCATAGGATTTAACTTGCCATCCACAAAATGGCATGCATATATTTATTTGTAGTTTAAAAGTTCCCGTGCCTGTTGTCTCTAGATGCACAAACAAAAGGTTTCAGCCACATGTAAATACCCACTGCCTGAATTAATGTCCACTAATGAAATCCCTTCTTAACCAATCTCAACTAACATACTAAACCTTTCCACATCTTTAAATTCCTTCATGCTCTTCCTCAAAGACTGGAGGAAAGATAAACTGCAATGTGACCCGTAGGTGAAAAAACTTAGAAGCTGGTAGTCTAGTACTGAAGTGAATTCAAGGATCAAATATTATGTATTGCCCACTTACAGGCAGATTAGCACAAACTGCAACTTTGTCTCCTTTGCCTGAGGCAGTGAGTTCTCCCTTAGGTTTTTAGTATCATAGAATAGTTAGAGTTGGAAAGGACCTTAAGATCATCTAGTATGTGCAACTATCTATTATAAAATAGATCCAAAGTTAACAATCTAATTAAAAAAAAAGAAAAAGATATGCTGAGAACCTAAAATTTACTTGATTTCTAAAATAAACCCACATGAGCTCATGTATTAATGCACAGGGTGTAATGGCTTAACTCTGGTAGGCAGCTCAGCAGCACAGAGCTGCTCACTCATTTTCTCCCCATCCTCCCCAACAGGATTAGGAGTAGAATGAGAAGGGTGGAAGTGGGAAAAATTTTGTCTTCACATAAACAGTTTAATTATTTAAAAAAAGGGCAGAGGAGGGGAGTACAAAAAAAGGACGGGGAGGGGGAACCCCACAACAACAACAACAAAAAAAAAGACAAGAAAAACAAGTGATGCAATAGAAAATACTTGCTCACCACCAACCAACCAATGCCCAGCCAGTCCCTGAGCAATGGCAGCCCATGATAATCTCCAGCTTTATATGCTGAGCATAACATCATAGCTTCACTAAGGGGAAATCCTGCCTGACCAATTTGGTGGCCCTCTACGATGGGGCTGTGGAACTGATGGACAGGGGTGGAGCAGTTGACGTCATCTACCTGGACTTGTGAAAAGCATTCGACACTGTCCACACAACATCCTTGTCTCTAAATTGGAGAGACATCAATTTGATAGGTGGACCACTCGGTGGATAAAGAACTGGCTGGATGGCTGCATACAAAGAGTTGTGGTCAACGGTTCAATGTTCAGTTGGAGGCCAGTAACAAGTGGTGTCCCTCGGGGATCGGTGTTGAGACAAGTCTTGTTCAACATCTTTGACGGTGACATGAACAGTGGGATTGAGTGCATGCTCAGCAAATTTGCTGGTGACACCAAGCTGTGTTGATACGCTGGAGGGAAGGAATGCCATCCAGAGGGACCTTGACACGCTTGTGAGGTGGGCTGATGCCAACCTCATGAAGTTTAACCATGACAAGTGCAAGGTCCTACACATGGGTCGGAGCAATCCCAGGCACAGCTACAGGTTGGGCAAAAAGGAAATTCAGAGCAGCCCTGCGGAGAAGTACTTGGGGGTGTTGGTCAATGAGAAACTTAACATGAGCCAGCTTCAGTGTGCTTACAGCCCAGAAAGCCAACTGTATCCTGGGCTGCATCAAAAGAAGCGTGACCAGCAGGTCAAAGGAGGTGATCCTGCCCCTCTACTCTACTCTCATGAGACCTCACTTGGAGTATTGTGTGCAGTTCTGGTGCCCTCAACATAAAAGGACATGGAACTGTTGGAACAAGTCCAGAGGAGGCCACGAGGATGATCAGGGGACTGGAGCACCTCCCGTATGAAGACAGGCTGAGAAAGTTGGGGCTGTTCAGCCTCGAGAAGAGAAGGCTGCGTGGAGACCTCATAGCAGCCTTCCAGTATCTGAAGTGGGACTAGAGGGATGCTGGTGAGGGACTCTTCATTAGGGACTGTAGTGATAGGACAAGGGGTAACGGGTTGAAACTTAAACAGGGGAGGTTTAGATTGGATATAAGGAAGAAATTCTTTACTGTAAGGGTGGTGAGGTACTGGAATGGGTTGCCCAGGGAGGTTGTGAATGCTCCATCCCTGGCAGTGTTCAGGGCCAGGTTGGACAGAGCCTTGGGTGATATGGTTTAGTGTGAGGTGTCCCTGCCCATGGTAGGGGGGTTGGAATTTGATGATCTTAAGGTCCTTTCCAACCCTAACTATTCTATGATTCTATGATCATATTGTATGGACTATCCCTTTGGTCAGCTGGGGTCAGCTGTCCCAGCTGTGCCCCCTCCCAACTCCCTTTGTATCCCCAGCCTACTCACCGGTGGGGTGGTATGAGGAGCACTGTGTGAGCAAATTACTAAATAGATGTGGACAGCTCTGAAGATCCTTTATAACTATTTTTAAAATCATAATATTCTTTCATTTTTATGAGTGAAGAATGGGTACAAGATTTGCACCAGTATATAAAGTATACTAACTAAACAATAGTTGTGACTGATAAAATAATAGGTGATAAAACTGAGAAGTGCAAAGCAAACTGCTACTAACAGCAAGAGCTTTAAGATATTCCAAATGTAACAGAATGCATTTGGGTTTTAAGCAACAGGAGAGAGTCCTTCAGAAGTTTGGCTTCAGCAGACTTACCCAGTGAGGAGGAGCTCACCCAGGATTTGTTTGCATTCACTATTGCCAAAGTACAACTTCTCCAGCTAATTCTTCCAGTTGTCTTTTCACATGCATAATGTGATTCCTCTGAACTTCTCTGATCTTCTGAAATTCTCCTAATATGTTCTTTAACTGGTAAGCTCAGTACTTCTCTTGCTCATACAGTTTCTCCTTCAATTCCTGCCTGATTTGTAAGCATTCGTAGAATCATCGAATCATGGAACGGTTCTGGTTAGAAAGGGCCTTAAGACCATCTAGTTCCAACACCCCTGCCATGGGCAGGGACACCTCACGCTAGATTGTGTTGCCCAAGGCTGTGTCTAGCCTGGCCTTGAATGCTGTCAGGGGTGGAGCATTTAGCACTTCTTTGGGCAACCTGTTCCATCCAGTGCCACTGCCCTCACAGTAAGGAACTTCTTCCTTATATATAACCTGAACTTCCCCTCTTTTAGTTTGAACCTACTACCCCTTGTTCTATCACTACAGTACAAATGGCTCTCATTTCCAAACATATTCATGTCTAACGGATCTATCTCTTGACATAGTTTATTATTCCTATACTGAGAAATCTGGCAGGACATTTCCATGATCTCTGCTTTCTTTTGTTCACTGATTTCATCCAAGTTTTTATCCTGCAGTTCTAATTGTTTGGTTTTGTTTTCTCTATCTTTCAGTATGTTCCTGGCATCATCTACCTCTCTCTGTAGGCCTGCTACTGATGTCCTCACACAGCTCGCACTGGCCTGCAATTGCCTGTCCCATCCTTCAAAACTTCACTTTCTTTCAGTAAATTCTGATTTTCAGTATCCAGCATTGCTACTTTTTATTTAAGATGCCATATTTGATTCTGTAAGTTTTAATTTCTCAGAGATAGTTTATTAACCAGCAAGGTTTCCATGTTGGAAGGAGAAAGCATGGATAAGTTGGCATGACACTGCTGCTCTCTGAAAGCTTCCAGCCTGCTCAACTGTGCTGACTGCACAGTCCCATGGTTTCCAACTGCCTGCTCCCACTGCCTGGCTGTGGCTTGCAAGATGTTGTGATTAAAAAAAATAAAAAAAAATAAAAAATCAGGTCTCAGTAAGAAAATTAAGAGCTTTCAGGTAAAATGCCTTCATTAGAAATCAATGAAGAGTTAAACAGTGAGCTGAAATATATCATTTTCAGAACAGCTGACCATGCTAGGTTTGATGCTCTTGGTATGTTTAATGAATGAACGTTCAGAGGACTGTAATGAACAGTGAAGTGATCCCCTTTTTTAGGTGACATAGCATTCTGTAGTATCATGAAAACTAAGAAATTTTGAAGGTACCTCTACAGATGCTATAAGAAGAAGTACATTTTGACAGATAAAAAATGCATGTTAGAGCAATTCCAGCTGAACTGTAGACAAGATTCTTAGATAACGATAACCATTTAGGAGGCAAATGTGGGAATCATGGTGGATATATCAATAAAGGAACAATCCCCATACCTTTAGCAGCAGCATGGAGAATTCATACTGGATTTAAAAAACAGAAAAAAGATAGGCGAGTCCCACCTTCACATACTCCAATACCTGGAGCAGCAAAGTGGGCTGTATTGAACTGTCTACCCTATTGTCCAGTGGAGACCTGTGGCACCTTTAGGGCATCCATGAGTTGGAAGAATTAATGAGGTTTCCCAATCCAGCTCATCAGCCTTCCAAGTTTCCTTATTGTGTCTGTCAGGAGTTCTTTTGCTTCGATTATGAGCGTTCTCTGTGGGATAGAGTCCACAGTTTCCATTAACTCGGCACACATTCACACCAAATCCTTGATGTGATGTGTTATGCCTCTCCCAGCACTCAACTGAACTCCTGTTTGACATGACTTGTAACAGGCTGTGCACATCCCCATGCCAAATGTCTCCTCTTCATTCTCAATAGCTGAAGTGAATCAGTGACAAAGATACTTGTATTTTATTTTTGTTTTCACACATTTTGTAATACTATGGAAAAGAAAAGGAAAGGAGAAGGGAAAGCAGGTATTCATGAGATGGAGCCTGAGCATTACTGGAGGATTTTATTCAGCTGCAATATACCTTTTTGTCTGAATGAATTTAGGTGAGCTGTATTAATACTAAGCTTCTGTCCTCCCCCTCTTTTCTTCCGCTTGTTGGCAATGTATCTCACTGTTGTTTGAAACCAATTAGCAGGTGCATGGCACTGCAGAAACAGCAACTTTCCAAAGGATCTTCACTGTCTCTGCTGATTCTCCTTCACTACTGTTATATAATCCTCTCCTTCTGGATGAATTATTCTTCCATTTTATGCTGTTCTAGCATGAAATTACAAAACCCCATGCCACAAATTAGATTTCTGCAGGGATATCAGGTGTATCAAGAAAAGCAATTCCAAGTGGCCTCAAAATACTGCCCTTTTTAAATGTCTCTTGTATGGGAGCATCCACTAATCTTGTAGGGAAAACAGGGGAAGAAAAGGCAATAGGGTCAAGAAAGATTGTGGTATGTTTTGCACTGTGAAGTTTGAGCTTGTTAGCCTTCTTTTCAGTGTGCAAAGTCCTTACTGTTTTTAATAAGTCTGGGACAAGCAGCAGTTCTGTATGTAGAGCAACTCATTTCTATTAAAATATCTTTGAACAAGTCCCTTTAAAACACTTACTTCACTAAGGAGGGTGGGGGAAGAGAGGACATTCAGAAACGTGCAATGAATTTCTACAGAAGGAAAACCTTGTTAGGAGGATATAAGGTTGTGTCTCAACTTATTTTAACCCATACATGATTCATTCATCATAGCTAACTGTCACTAAAACAATACTCCACCAGCTGCACAAAACCCAGGGGAGACAAAAGAGTGATAATCACTGAAAAACCCTGCTGATGTCACCTCACCTGGCTTCAGACTGCATCTTGAAGACTCCATGGGGCAGTTTCAGAAGCGCAGCCTCCCTGCCTGTGTTGTATATCGATGCGGGAGAGAAAGACAAACTCGTGTAGACAACCATGTGGGAATATTGTAATTTGAGTAGGATAAAAGGGTTCAGCCTTCAAAACCAAAAGAAGGTACTCCTTGGACTACTGTTGCTTGTCATAAAATGGGGAAAGAAATAACTATATTTAACATTAATTAATCTATTTGTATTAGTAGAACAGAAGTCCCAAATTCTAATTTTCTATTTAAAAGGAAGTTGGTAAGCCAGAGAGTTACACCAGAGCCAAACTGGACCTGGTGTATTTAAGGGAGTATTCACAAGGTTTGGTGGGAGGGAGGAATAAAACACACAAGAGACAAATGCCATGTTGAATAACATGGAAACACTCCGTAACGAGTGAAATCATAAAGGCTTTATATGTACTAAACTCATTTCTTATTCAAGAAAACGACTGTTCATGTCAAAAGGAAGTTGGTGAAGGAACGAAGGAAATGAAGATTTGTCCCTAAGTTAATTCCATGCTTCTCTTGCTTTGGACTGATAAGCACCAAATTAACTTTGTGCTAATCAAGAGGATAGAAAATGTTACGGAGATGGATGATTTCTGCAGATTATGATAAAAAGAAGTATTTATGACATTCAGACAATACAGTAGTATGTTTCTCTTGAAATAGTTTTACAATATTTCAAACTTTGCATGCATGAGAATAGAAAGTCTTGAGAAGCCTTTTTCTTTTCCTCCTCTCTCCAGATCCCTGTATCCCCTATCTCCCTTCTCAGTGCTTCACCACTTCCATTCACAGAACAGCAGGAGAGAGAAACAAATAGAAAATCTTGTTCTGCTTTTATCATATTCAATACTTGACCCAAGAAATCAGGAAGCAATTAAAAGTTTCTGTTTCAACTTCCCATCCTGTTCAAATCCTTGCTCTAATTTTGTTTGTCTGAAACTTTGCTCTTTTAAAAGCTTGCCAGTGTGTATGGATGTGTGTGTGTACTTAACAGACATGTGTATGTCCTTGTTCTTTCAGTCAAGTGATATTACAAAATGTCTTTTCATTTCTAAGAGGATTCAGACATCTTTGTAGTAAACACGTCCTTTAACAGAATTCTCAATGCTTTTCAAAATGTCTCTAATGATTTCTAATTTACTGACATTTTCCCTGAGCCCCTCATCAATTTAACTATTCAAATTGCTAACACTGTTAACAATTCCTCTGTCTCCAGTAGACCCACTGCAGACCTTGAAATCCCTCTGCTGCCTCTGCAGACAAGAACACATCTGGTTGTGCATCCATACCATGCTGGATCAGAGTATTTATTAGCCTGGCAGCAGTGTCTCATCACCATGCAGTATGATGATTAACGGCTTCATTTGCACCATTGCTATCCAGAAGGGCCTCTCACGGGCCCATTTCCTCCCCTCATTTCTATCTTACAGTGGTGTAATTCTACTTATTTCAACACATAAAGAACAGCATGAGTGCAGGGGTCTGTATTTCTAAGGGGCTGTGGGGAAGATTTTGAAGAACATTTGGAGCACCATGTCAAATTGCCTTCCCTGCCTTTGAAAAAGTCCAGATGTCTGTATTTCAGGGGAGATTTGAAGGGGAAGCAGATGCAGGCTGACCTGTCTTCAGACAAAAGCTCAAATTTTCAAAATGGCCCAGGGCATACTCTGCTGGACTTTAGGGCTGAAGATACTGAGACAAGCCAGGCATGACCTTGCTGCACATCAGCTGAACTTTGCTAATTGCTCCTACCCTGTAGTATAGAAAAAGCATTTGGAAATGGTTCATCAGAGGCAGTTCAGTCCTTGGAGTATTTTGCATTTCTGCTTTCTAGACAAAGCTCTCACTCCAAGGTAGTGGCTTACCTCCAAATTTCCTGGGCAGAAGAGCTTGTATCTATGGTGGTATACATGCAGCTACCAAGTGATGTGACAGGTTCCTAAAAGAGACTCTCCTGCTTGTACATGCAGAGCAAATTGATGAACTCCCTCTGCTGCTGCTGCAACAGTCAATGAAACCAAACAAACTCAGACAGGGACTGGATGGTCTGCAGCAGACAGCCAGGAAAGTGGCTGTAAAGAAGCAGGGCTTCAGGAGACAATCCCTTCAGAAGTGCTGCCCAGTAATTAGGGCATGAGGAACTTCAGATAAAGATTTCTAGAGTCTGACTCTTAACCACAAGCTTCCTGTTAACGAAGTTACTTAAACCTTGTGGGTCTTGGTTTCCTTGCTTGTGAATTTGCAGTTCAGATACCCATCTTGGGGTTATATAATTGGCATATGTTCACAAAATTCTTTATGATACTACAAGGGATGTTACTGGCTATGTGCAAGGTGTGTTATTTGAAGGGCATATGTGAGGTTTTAGTCTGTCTTGATAGCCGTGTGTTCTGTAAAACTAGAATAATAAAAATTTCTCAGCAGCTTGAATGAATGGTCTCAATACCTCTGGAGTTATGGGTAACTGAAAAGTTCTTCACAGAAAGCAGAAGTCTGACTCTCTGAATAGTGTCTTCTTGAAAAACAATTTTGTTTTTGTGAAAAACGAGGTTAGAAACAAATCTAGGAAAATAATGGCAGAATTAAGTTTCACATTTTCACTCAAGTAGCTTTCTGAGGAAGACAAAAACCATCATTTTGTAGCCCTGATGACTTCCCATGTAGACTCCAAAGTTCATAACGAGGCTCTAAAATCCCTATGTGGAATTAATCCATTCCCATGTAACACTTTTGAATCATATTATATAGGAGGAACTGGAGAGGAATCTGGTCCTCAATCAGATATTTTATGAAAATATGCAGACACAAATTACGAACTTCAGGGCTAGATCAAAATTTAAAAAAGTCACCAAGGAAAAAAGAAAGAAAGTAAAAGCAGCCACACCTTCAAGATCTGATAAACAGGGCTGTGAGCTGTGAGGAACTGCTAGTTCTGGGATAAAAAGTGTGGCTGAGAATCCTGATGTATAACTTCTTTGCAAGGTCAGCCCTATCTATGGGGCTAGCAAGTGCAGCAGAACATTAGGGCCTGTTAATTGTCTGCTGAAAATGCCACAGTGAAGATTTGCTGCTTGCCTGGGGCAACAAAGCCCTTAGAGCTGCCAGCCCTGCTTCTCTGCATCTTTCAGTCTCAAATGCTGCTGACTATTGCTGAGAGGATCTGTTTCCCCATATGTATTAATTTGCAGTATTAAAAATAGTTCCTGCATGCTTAAAGACTAAGTGAAGAGGGAAAGAGGGAGGTATCCTTCTCTTTTGTTCCATCATCTCTGGAGATTCCCCATAGCCACAACGCCTTTTCAAACAAGCTCAGAGCAACAAGTTTTAACATTAGTTAAAAACTTATCCTCACAATATAAGGAAGCAGGCAAAGAAGGTTTTGTCTCCAGTGGGTGCAAACTACTCCATAGAAGGGTCAAATCAACTTACTTCTCTAGGAAATGAAGAGGAGATTGTCTGGTGTTCAGAAATCAGGCCATAATGCATAAAGGCATTTAGGTGATTGAGTCAAACAAGTTGCCCAAATGCGTTTGTGGATCTTAGTGCATATGTATATATATGCTATATGTTTTTTTTTAGTCTTATATAAAAAGCTATATGGCTTTTCTTAGTCTTAGGAAGAAAAGGCAAAGAGAGCTTATGGCTATCTGCAACAACCTTATTCGAAGGTATGAAGAAGAAATGCCCCAAAGGAGAAGAGGAACATTAGGTTACTGACTTCCAGACACTGGAGTTGTATCTAAAAGAGGACTGTACTTCTGTCTTCCTTTTTCTGACATCCATTCCTTGCAGACACAGGGAAATCACTCATTAATCTTCCTCCATTTGTTTTCTATATTTCTGGAGAATTTTAAATTGACAATTTGGCCCCTTTGACCAGTTCACTTCCCCTTGCAGGGAATTTTCTCAGTTCCTTTTTACCTTTAAGACCTTGTACACTCAAGGTATTTGCAATGTCTACTTTACATTATATTCAGCTCAACTGATTTGGCATTTCAGGCTTCACAGCTCCTTGCCCATATCCTGACTCAGAAGCCCCAGCCTTACAACACAGTCCTCTATATTATGACTGCAAGCAGGAATTACCTATGACTTTTTTATTCTGCTTCTGCTCTATCTCTGGATCAATTTATTTTCTTGTCCTCATTCTCTTCATACCCCTTAAAACATCTTTTTCTGTCTGTAAAAAAAGGACCAATAAGGATTACTTTAAAAAGTGGACTCCACCTTGACATTAACAATCAGAAGCATCCTTGTCATGATTAAAACATCCTTGTCATGAGTCATAAACATGCTGCTACCTACACATGCCAGACAAATA
This sequence comes from Melopsittacus undulatus, assembly GCF_012275295.1. NCBI lineage: Eukaryota > Metazoa > Chordata > Aves > Psittaciformes > Psittaculidae > Melopsittacus > Melopsittacus undulatus. The sequence continues at coordinate 50,351,672 of NC_047530.1, forward strand.
ACTAAAAATACAGTGTAAGATTCTGTAGGATATGTCTCCCTTACAGACCACTCTGATGATGTGAAACATCATTATGTGAACTTCCATGGAAAGGGAAAGAACACCAGTTTTGTTGCATATGGCAGAAGTAACAATGGGGACTTGCCGTTTAACAAGCCCAGTCTACACAGGAAACGAAAGTAATTCTAAATTAACATAACTAATTAGCAGCCTTAGATAATGTAATTGCTATGCAGAACTTCACAGTTTTAGTTAGCATTCTGTATTAACTACTATGTAATTATTAAGGCACCACACTCAGCACCAGCAACTTAATTATCATTAGTATTGCGCCAGTCTCAAGCTTGAATGCTGACGATTAATAAAACACAATTATTTACACTGTAATTGTGGCATTTTAATTAAACTGAAAATGGACTTCGTTTGCTTTTTGTCACAGTGTTAATTTTTTAAATTAAGGTCAGATCTTTTCATCAAGCTCTTTTTTTAATCTCTAATTGCAAGTTAGATATACTGATCTCTTGTCATCCTGAGAAAACATTGTGACTGTTGGTGACAAGTGAGTCTTGGGGTAATAAAACAACCTCAGTGCTCTTGAGTTATGCCATCTCAATGCTGATAAACAATATCTTGATATGTTATTTCCATGATTCTTAAGTAACCTCAATGTATGTAAATCCCATTTAATTTTCTTTTAGAATTAGTCTTTGCAAGGGTTTTTGTTAATACATTATGAGGATGCTTAGTAGGCCCTGTTGAAAACAAAGAATTTACAGACCAACAAGACCAAAGGTGAAAGGGGAAATGTAGGCTTATGAATGTAAAATTATCTGCTCATTGTCACCTAATATGTCACTGCCACAGCCAGGAACAGAGTCAAGGCCTCCCAGCTCTTATTTCTGTGTTCTGCCTGCTAGATCACATTGCTCCTCATGTTAGTAAGTTGAGAAATGCCAAATGTGTGGCGAGGCAGAGCCTTAGTCCCTATTTTCATAACAGGGTTCCTGGCCTTAGTAATAATTAAAGATTTTTTAATGCATTTTTGTAGCTCCTCTGACTTCAGGGGATTTCTTTTTTGTTTACAGAAGATGGATCAGGCCCAGGATTAATAGCTTTCCTCAGAGTGCTTGAGCACAGCAAAATTTGCTTATATAGAGGAGGAATGATTTCCCTGCCATTACCCAGATAAATTTACTATGAATTTGCAGCAAGTTCTGCCCCAGTTTTTGCCCTCTGAGAGACTCTCAGTGCTAGCCATTAGAAACTTTATCGGTAAGCTTCAGTTTCTTTTTATATAGCCAGAATTTAACTTAACTCAAAATGTCAATGTGTTTGCCTTGAGGGAGAATAGAAAGGAGAATTACCTAGTCCATTTCAGGGATTAGTCTTACTTGTGCTTTCTTTATTGCTATACCTTCCAAGTTACAGGGCTGGAAGCCCAGAGGTTAAATGGATGAACACTGGATCAAAAGCCTGGTTTCTGGGAGCACAGTGAGTGAGGATTTGTCAGGTGGAGAGACTGAAAGCCATGACAGACAGAAAATGAATACTGGAAAAGATCCAAAATGGGAAAAATATCTGTCAGCTCAGGAAAGAAACAGGTTATGGAAAGGAGGCTGGTTTGGGCTGGGCTGCTTAAAGCAAAAGCAAGGAATTACCAGGCTTTGGAAGCTGAAGGAAGCAAACATGGAAGCTAAGAAGAGGGAAGAAAAGAAAATGTTATAATTGCAGTGCCATTTAAATGTGATCTACGTGTCTGAACAACAGTGAAATGACTGACTGCCAAGAAAGGGGAAACCAATTGCCTGTCCATAGAGACAGTACAGATATCTCTGGAGCTGTATGTTAAACTTGTGATGAAACAAACAGTTAAAGAAGTTTTCAGTCTATAAGGAAGAAAAGTCTGTTTGCCATGCAGATTTATAAACATGTGCACCATTTCTAGCTTTTACAGATGTCTAGTAAAAAGACTAACCCTCACATTTTTTTCCATATGGGATGAGAGTAGGTCAGTAAGGTAAAAAGGAAAACCATCACAAAAACTGATGCTAAAGCAGATCAACAGGTAACAGCAAAGATGAGCCTTTTGTGAGAAAACTAATACTAGCCTTCCCATCCACTTTTAAATTCCTCTTTTTACACTGGAAAAATCCTCCTTTTTAAAGATGTAATTAGCAATAATTGTAGGGCTGGATGTTCTTGTCATTTGATTCTTCTGCTGCTGTAACTTCTGTGAAGCTGCTACAGATTTATGTATGCAAAAGAAGAATCACAAAGCCCCCTACTCTAGGGATCACTTGCCTATTGTTTTTGTTGCAGATCTCTTAATCTCTGGAGATTATTCTTCAGTTACTTAAGCATTCTGGCTGAATTTCAAGACATTGTAATAATGAGCAGGGTGAGGATGGGGGATTTCCAAGTATTAAAAGAAGCACTTTCATTTTGTTCTGAAGCAGGCATATAAAGTTAGGGATGGCAGCTTGATTCCTGAAGCTATTGGAGGCTTTAGGAATGACAGTACTTGCCAATTTAGTGAGGAGATAACAGAGCTGATTTACACCAACTAAAGACAGGGCTAGATTCTCTAGTGCTGCACAAACATCACAGAAGTGTCCTATATGATGGCCTCATTAGCTTGGGAAGATGTCAGCTGAATTCTACTGCTTAGATAAAACAAAAGGATGCCAAAGCTTTTCTCTGTCAGATTTTTTTACCAGTATTCTCATCTGTATCTGGTGAAAAGAGTGTGACCCTCTCTTACAGAGGTAATCCCTGACAGAGTAATCCCTATTTCTATCACTTTAAGATTAGTTTGTTGTATTACACTTAATGCCCTTGGGAAACTCAAGCTGAAGAACAATTCTCTGACCAATTTTCAAAGCAGTATCATGACAAAAATATTATTACACCAATATTTCTGGGTCTATAGCAGCTGCCACTAAGTTTCTAAATAGAGTTAAAAATACTAGGATCAGCCGATAAATCTCTAAATTTATGGGATATGGTTACCAGAGTGCCTGCCTCTTGATTCCTTTGCAACTGTCCTGGCTGAGATTTCTAGGGGTGCTTCAGTGGGAATTCTGAACTATAAATCAAAGAGTTCACAGAGAAAATGCTTTCCACAAGGATGGGGTAAGGGCTGGAGATACTTGGATGAATTCTGTATTTTGTAAAAAAGAAAAGAATTGATTACAATTTTACAACAAATTACATATATACGTAGTTCATAGGGTAGGAATAAACAGCAGGGCATGTGTCTTCTCTGCACAGGTGCTTTTATGAACTTACATCCATTTAATTACTCCTATGTACTATATGCTTTTGGGGCAAGAGGCAAGTGCTTTTCTGGTGCAAAGCACTGTCACCTGGAAAATCCCTCTGTAGTTTCAGTGGCTCTAGATCAGACCTACTAAAAGGAACAGCCATAGAAAAAACCCTTAAAAGAAATCCAAGATACTTAAATGTTGACAATTGCTCTACAGAGTAATAATCTTTTCATAAAGCACACAGAGTTCCAGAAGTATTATCTCCATGCAATGAATCAGATAAATCTTGAATGCTTTGCATAATTGTTCAATATTTTTCTATTACTTTCATTTAAAAAGCTTTTTATTATGACTACTTGCACCTCCACATGTTGTCTTTCATGTAAAGTTTGAGATATAATATACTTCCCATTTTTTAAAACTAAAAAAAAAAAACACAAACAAAAACCCAGAAGAAAATAAAACCAAAACTAAATGATTCCATTACATGGTTGAGCATATTCACCTTCCGTTTTGCAGAGTTTCTTCAGAAGAAGGAGCTCTGCAAAGGTCTCAAGATCCATGTTTCATTAAACACTAACTAGAAACACAATCATACGAAAAAGGCATGGAAAAGCAAGCCACATCTCACTTGAGTATAAACAATATTGGGTTTCATGTAAGCCATGATAAATCAGAGAAGTACACACAGTCCTATGGTTTTTTATGCTCAGTTGCTTTTGCCACAGTTCCTTCATCAGTTCTTTTTAAGCGAATTCACAGGGAAAACAGAAAAGAAAATTAGCATCTCCCAATCCTCCACCTTTACATTAGTTTACTTGTTCCTTTAATTAGGTTCAACTTTTGTTTATTTTAGTTAGATCTTTCCTAGTTTTCACTGACTTATGGCTTATATTGTCTTGGCAACACAGCAGTCCTGCTCAGTCTCTCTTTTCCAGTTAGCCATAGAGAGCATTAATACCAGCCATTGTCTTCCTGTGCATTTATTAGTGCTCAGAGGGTGTAATGGAAGTCAGAAGTTGAGTATTCCTGGGCTAGGTTCTCACTGTCAGCACAGACCTAAATGAAACATAAATCAATGTATCTGTTTCAAAGCATATTGTACACCAATTTAAGTAGATATTTGGCCCCTTTTGGCAATGTAGCTATTGGATAGCATATGAAATAACTGAGGAGTTAAGCAGTCTGGTTTTAGTAACTTTAATACGTAAACCCTCTGGGCTCATTACAACTAAAACCCAATTCTTGTACTCTATTTACATATGCCACTTTGAATTTCATGGCTGTTTCTTGGTTCCACGTGATATTTCCCCATTTGTTGTCAAGGCTGGAAGGTGGGTAGCAAATGGAGCTGGGGATGTTAAGAAGCGGACAGTGTAGGCTCATGCTTAAGGTAAACATTGATACTCTGGGATTGTATTCTTTACCTGCTACTGTGATAGACCTCAGATGACATGCTGCAAGATAAGAAGTCAGATATTTGACATGAGTTCATTAATTGCTTCCTACTCCATAAGTATCTGATCAAATGTGTTAAGAATTTGCAGCTAAAATTAGCATCAATGACAACTATTTAATTTATAATGTCTAACACAAAGTGAATCTAACACAAGTTGCATCTAAATCACTTTTTCTCAATTTCCATCTGGAAAATGGGAATAAAAATAACTAATCTAAGAAGAATATTGTTGGAGAAGGCAAGTGTGAGGTATTGGCATATTACAGTGATGATTACATATGATGACTACCATAGGAAAACCCACAGGAAAATTAGTAACTGCTTTTTACAAGAATTTGATAAATATTAAGTAAATAAGCAAACTCTGCTAATCAAACAGTTAGCAAAGATAATGAAATTAATTTTTGTTAGCTAGACACTCTTGAACTAAAATTGGTATGGCCACCCAAAAAAACCCCTAAAATCCTGACATAAGATTGTGTTGCAATACAATCAGCTTAAACAGGGGAACTTCCCAGCTTTAAAGCTGTCTGGCTTTGTAACCTTAGTGATGAAGCTATTGTTATTCGTATGAAAAACAGCAAACCCACTGCTGAATGCAATTCCAAACATTGCTTTTTTTAAAATAAAAAACGTATCAGCCTCTATGCAGTATGTAATAAGACTCCATGCATCATCCCCAAACTTATAGCATATAAGCTCTGTGTGAATTTGCTGACAACTTACAAGTAAATCCATTAAGTAGATTAAGTTAAATTAATTAAAACCAGTATCCTACCAGAGATCTGTCATCTGTGATGGCACTTTTGAATTGGGCTTGAATGATCTTCCTGACAAATAACACAGATGTGTCTAACTTTTTTTTGATAGTAAAAAATTATCAAAATCCCCTCTTTGAAGGGAGGCAAACAATAGTTATGATTATTTATGTTAGTAACAAGCTTGAGTCAAGTTAGCATGTGTCAGTATTTGCAGAGATCAAGCAAAGGAAAATGAAGAAGGGGTCTGAACATCTTTCTCTGAACAGGGAAAAGCAACTCTAAAACTACTAGCTGGCGTGAAGACTCATGAGAGTAATGAACTGGCAGTTTAAATGATGATTAAGTTGAACAGTGTCTGCCAGGAGGACACAGAAAGCTCTGTCACCAGGGAAGAAAACCAAAACTACAGTCTTAGAGACTGACAGCTCCTCATACCAATATCCTCATATTCTCTTTTCTATATTCCCAGAAGACTTGGGAGCAATGCAGGTTTCCTCAGAGCACACTGAAGGAGCAAAAGCACTGTTTCTGATTTGAATGTCCCAAGAGTGACATCTAAGTAGTGTCCTTGTCTGGAAATTGCTCTAAGAAGCACTCCAACTGCTTAAGTCTACGCTTGCACTTAAATGTATGACTGAAATTTTGCCTGTGACTCTCTGGATTGTGACCACTTTCTCATTGTCAATATTTTGTCTAACTTTGTCCTTCCTAGGCTGTTGCTCTTTAAGGTGCCTTTAAGACAATAACATGGTGAAGGTGATATTCTTTCTAGAAAGACCAAGGGGCTCCAGTTTGTTTTATGTATTTCCTGCTTTCTCCTCACTCTTTCTATAGTGCATCTTCCAACTGTAAATCTTTGCAAATACTCTGCTCACTCTGTCTCATGTCCTTGTGGCTAAGTTGCTGTGGCGAGCAAAGAGATGGACCATACCTCATTCTCTAATTCTGCAGAGAGCCCATTGCCAGATCTGAGAGGCTGTAGAAAAAATACTTTGTTCACATGTTAGGGATCCAAATAACACTTCATTATTTGCAGTCTGTCTCTTTCACGGACACCCTCTTGTCATGGGGAAAGAGCTCGTGTGCCCTTGTGAGGTTGGGAGCTATGCTGGTGGTGACATATGCCTCCGGTAGGGTCTCCCATGCCAGACGGGTCTCAACTGAAGGGTCAGACAAAGTGTGTCCATGGGCAGGATGGGCTCACTAGCCTTCGAGCAACCATCCTAGGAGAAGGACAACTCTAACTTCAAACCCAGACAGATGGAGCTTGCTTAGCACTGTAAGGCCATCCATCTAAGAGAAGGATATTCTAATCAAACCTACGACCTGAGGACTTTGCTGTCACCATCTAAGCTCGCTAGGCCCTGGCAGATAAACCTCAGGTGTAAAGGGTGAAGCCAGTTCTGCACACGCTGTGCCTCACCTAAAAAATCCACTGCACAGGCCTGAAGGGTTTACTCGTCAGCATGCTTGTAGTAAGCATGGGTAAAGCCCTTCCCAAATCTTCGTTTGTGAAGTCAAGCCATCATTTGGAGTCTTCCCACAAGTGATGGTGGTGTTTGAGAGCTTTATTGACAGGCAGCTGGCAGCAGAAGAGAACGACAATATCCCTGTATGTCAGTTTGACTCCCACAAAGAAGCCACTCTGGTACCAATTTACAGACTGGAGCTGAAAGCATAATTTTTTCATGCAGCAAAACCAGAGACTTCAGTACTTGCCTCCTTTCTGTCTTTGGAAACCAGTGGGAATACAGTGCTGTAACTCTAAGTTACTAATGAAGTGAGATGGATGTTTTTACAGATGAGTTCTAATCCACAAGGTAAGTCAAAATTCTTCTAAATGGGAACAGTTGCTGCATCAGTTCACAGAGATGTACAGTTTAATTCCTCAATCTGTGGCTTGGTTGATGAGCTGGAGGTAAGGAATGCCATCCAGAGGGACCTTGGCACACTTGTGAGGTGGGCTGATGCCAACCTCATGAAGTTTAACCATGACAAGTTCAAGGTCCTACACATGGGTCAGAGCAATCCCAGGCACAGCTACAGGTTGGGCAAAAAGGAAATTCAGAGCAGCCCTGCGGAGAAGTACTTGGGGGTGTTGGTCAATGAGAAACTTAACATGAGCCAGCTTCAGTGTGTGCTCACAGCCCAAAATGCCAACTGTATCCTGGGCTGCATCAAAAGAAGCGTGACCAGCAGGTCAAAGGAGGTGATCCTGCCCCTCTACTCTGCTCTTGTGAGACCTCACTTGGAGTATTGTGTGCAGTTCTGGTGTCCTCAACATAAAAAGGACATGGAACTGTTGGAACAAGTCCAGAGGAGGCCACGAGGATGATCAGGGGACTGGAGCACCTCCCGTATGCAGACAGGCTGAGAAAGTTGGGGCTGTTCAGCCTGGAGAAGAGAAGGCTGCGTGGAGACCTCATAGCAGCCTTCCAGTATCTGAAGGGGACCTACAGGGATACTGGTGAGGGACTCTTCATTAGGGACTGTAGTGATAGGACAAGGGGTAATGGGTTGAAACTTAAATGGGGTAGGTTTGGACTGGATATAAGGAAGAAGTTCTTTACTGTGAGGGTGGTGAGGTACTGGAATGGATTGTCCAGGGAAGTTGTGAATGCTCCATCCCTGGCAGTGTTCAAGGCCAGGTTGGATGAAGCCTTGGGTGATATGGTTTATTGTGAGGTGTCCCTGCCCATGGCAGGGGGGTTGGAATTTGATGATCTTAAGGTCCTTTCCAACCCTAACTATTCTATGATTCTATACAAACACTAAATCAATAGGATTCCTGTGTATGCAAAACTCACTCAAGTCAATTGTTTCTACTGGGTGTTAGATTAGACTCTGCCTGCGAAACAGATTGTGTGTATGTTGACTGAAACCAAAACCAAGGATACTATGAAATGTACATTGAAATCAAGGATATCACATAACTGAAGAATAAGTTTACATAAAAAAGCAAAATTATTGAAAGAATTGTCATTAACACTGTATTGATAAAGATAACCTCTTCCATTTGACTGGCATCTGTCCACTTATGCTTGCATTGCTATTCTACCTGTTCCTAAATCATGTTGATTTCTGTATTTATTTACATGTCTAAAAGATGACATGTGAGCAACTGGTGATGAAGGAAAGGTGACCATTATCAAGGCAACTGAAGACAACTGATTTATTAGCTACCCCAATTTGCCTCTCTTTGTGTCCGTTTAAATAGTCCATCCTCACTGAACTTAAACTCCCATAAAGCAACACCACCATCTATAGCTCAAAGATCAGACTCTTCACCATAATTGCACCTGTCTGTCCTGATCTCAAGCTGTGTCAGATGTAAGAGTACCAGATTTCTTCTGTTGAAAATATACAGTATCACTTTAATTTTCGTTATCCAAAATTAGAGGTTGGTTTAAAAACAGAAACAATCAAACAAAAACCAAACAAAAGAAACACTTCAATGCAACTTGTTTAAAAGAAAGATTCTTCTCTGTGTCTTCATCCTGCACTCTGACCTCTGCAGTAGAGGACTACCCACAATAACATAGAATTACAGAAGGAATAGGATTGGAAAGGACCATGAGATCACATAGTTTCAACCCCCCTGCCCCGAGCAGGGACACCTCCCATTAGACCAGGTTCCTCAAGGTCCTGTCTAACCCAGCTTTGAACACTTCCAGTGATGGGGCATCCAGAGCTTTTCTGGGCAATCTGTTCCGGTGTCTCACCACTCTCAGAAAAGCACTATCAGAAAGACCTTTCTGTGGTGCATAGTAAGCAGAAAGTTTTAGTTCCAGAGCAATGCAAATTCCTCAGAAATTGGTGCTTCCGTATTTCAGTGGGAAAAACCCCACCTTTTCTGCCAGTTGTAACTCATTAGGTGCGTGTTACTGGGAGAGACTTCTTTTTCTACTGCTAGAAATAGAAACCACAGAATAAAGATTGTTTTACCACTATCATTTTCCAGTGATTATTTCTTACTTTTTTTTTGTGCCATGTTGCCAACCACACTGTGGCTTTGGCAGGCTAAAAGGGATACCTCCTCTCAGTTTCACAAAGGTAGGTATCAGGCTGCATTCCACAGCTAAGGGGACTATAGTCTCCACAGTGACAGTGATAAAGCTAAAATCTTGTTACTTGCAGATAATAGGAGTTGAAGTGAGAGACTCCACAAATGCTATTCTGTCCCATGGCTTTTACCTCCTCCTCCCCAAAGTAGTAAAGATGATTTGTTGGCGGCTTTTGATTCCTTGTCTGCCCTAGAAGGCTCTGTTAGTGCTTTTTGTACAAGTCTAGTCTGGGAGACACAAAAGCTTCAATATAGAAAAGGCCAGTGATTACCTGAGTCTACTGTCTGCAACCCTGGCTGTGCCTATTTATGCACCATGTTTTCTATTGTCACCAGATGTACAGTTATGCAAAATAACGCATACAAATTGTTCTTAAGATGAAATCCTAAGTCACTCATGTTGCTGTTTATAGCTTTCAGCACCAAGAGTCTGGTTTATAGCTTTGGCATTAGTCCAGTCAAGAAAGCTCTGTTCAAGTTTTCTGCAGTGTGTTTTCACATGATTAACCAATTCATGATCAAAGGGGTCTTAAATGTGCTGTTTAAGTATTTCAGGGAACTGCAGGTAATAGCCATTTAAATTAAAAACCCCCAGACTGCAAAAACAAACAAACAAACAAACAAAACAACAAAAAAACCCCAAATGTGTCAATTTACTTTGCTAAAATAGGAAACTGAAGGTCCACTGGTCAGGGGAGTTTCTTTTAGTGAAAAGCCACAGGAAACTTAATAAGATTTCACTTCAAACAATATAATCCATGAGGTCAGTAGTACCTGATACTAATTTACACTAGATGAAGATCTGAGTTTGTTTGTTTATACTTTCAAACACCTACAGTATTCATGCCATGCTGTATTACACTACTACTTAAAGGAGTTAGAACTGATAATAGAAAATGACTGTGGATGCTGAAAATTGATTGACAATAAGGTGTGATTAGATGCAGCCATAGGGATCTGTTGTGCAAATACCTAAGCAATCAACAGAGAAGACTCAGAAGAATTCTGAAGATGCCATTCACAGAGAATTCATTCTCTAAGGAGCCACAGATGTCAGCAAGGAGAACTCAGTGGCCTGGTTTAGCGTACGGGTTATTACCAGCAACTCCAATGTGCCCAACCTGCAGGCTAGGAGGACCCTAGTCTTGTCAGAAAAAAATAATATTTGGGGTGGATCTCGACAGTATTAACTGGAAAACCTGACTGCAGTCTGAGACCAGGGCTCCCTACCCAAGTTGTCCTCAGTAGGACTTTTAACTTTGCCACTTTGACCACTAGAGGGTAGTAACATACATTTGCACTAGGTGCCTTATGAACAGGAGAATGGAGTAAGACGTGAAAGATGATAAAGGAAAATCTGGTGTACAGAGAGGTGTCGGACCTCACCAAAGCGTGTGTTGTGCCCTTCATACATGTGTCACTGTATAGGCAATCATTCACTACTGTGAATCTATGAGATCAAGAATTATGGGCCAGCTAGGAGATCCATCTGTGAAATTCCATATTTGAAGTTAGTCATATGCATACTTGTTTTCAAGATGTTGCCTTAGACAATAGAGAACAAACAGTAACATGCTACATTATTTTCCATAGTTGTATGGGTAGCTGGGAATAGCTTAAATGCATTGTATGTTACTGATGCTGGCATGATTTCTGTGTGAGAGGGCAAGAAGTTTTTGACTTGTAATTATCCAAATCTTTAAAGGTGGAGTGGAAATTTTCTTAAGTGATCTTGATATTCAAACATCTAACTTGGGTTCACACAGAACTGACTTGCTGTCAAAAAGCTAGCCATGAGTCTGCCACATAAACAGGTACATTTTGCAGAAGCATCTCTCAAACAGTAGGATTCAGTATAGTTAGTTCATAAACCTGAATCTTTTCCTGTCTTTATTCTCATCTGTCTTACTCTGTGTCCCTGATCCTGTTTATGCCACCTAGAGTTCTATCTAGAGCACCTATGAATGACAAGTATCTTCAACTGTTATTACTCATAGTACAATTTTTGCCACAATGGGAACAAGAACAGTGTCTTGACCTTTTTGGTTTTCAACTCTTCATGTTTCTGTGTTTTACAAGCAAAATTGTTTCTACTTGTCTCCTTCGAGATAGTCAGCTTGATTTCACATCATCAATAGTCAGATGGACCTCATGACACATGCAAAACTGCTAAGCTTTAGCAGAAAGTATTCTGGTTTGGGTTTCTTGAGTGTGCAAAGATTTCACAAGCTTTGGCAAGAAACAGAACAAAAGCTGCCCTGTGGCTCTGGAATTGGGACTCTGAACTTGTTTTCAAGCCGATTTCATTTGTACACTTCTCAAATGATGCTGGGTAAATTATTTTATCTCTCTGTAGTACACATCTGTTTTTGAGAACTGGGAGAGTCATTGCTGGGAGAGGGATTGCCACATACTTATGTCTGAACAGTACTTCTTAAAATACAGCTCTTACTCAGGTTTGGACTTCTACATTAAATTATAACATAAAATCTAATAATCTGTAAATGCAGACATGAACAATACACATGAAGCAGGAATCCCCCTTATCAGAAATGGTTTTTTTTTAATGTTCACCAGAATGGAGACAGTGTTAAGAGCAGGTGTTGACTTTACCACCACTGATGTTTATTTGCTTGATACACTTAAAAAAAGTGAATTTATACCTGCTCAGGACCTGCCCTGGAGACTTTTAAGAGACATATGACACTATTTCCATTTAAGTTTATTACAGTCAGTTTGCTTACTTCTACAGTTCCAGCTCAGGCCTATTTCATTAGTAATTCTTCCCATATGAGTTGTGGGTCATTCATTTTTAGCTATATTTTGTTTTTCTTAATGTAAGTGGAATAAATGGAAAACCCAGTGAAATACCTCTTCCCTGGCCTCTATCATCCTGTGCCTTGCAAGTTCTGGGACTGCTACTGACAGTCTCTGTGATTTATCTGCTGGGGTGATGTTGTTCTGACCTGCAATAACAAGGTACATCATTGTTGGCTTGGATGTTATAAAAATGATGCACAATACATCTAAAAGTTAGAATAATACTTTGACGCAGCTCTTTGTCAGTTCTACAAATGGTTGCAGTTAATTGATGCTATAAAACTTTCCTTCAGGCACTGGTATTCAGTGTTCACACTAGGAAATGGAGTTTGAGTCTGACATTTTAAAAACCGGTGGTGTTACCTAATGAAATAACTTGGGGTTTGAAAATTCCCATCAGTAAAAGAGCACAAAACTGCTGTTGAGTTAGGGTATTTAAAAACATCTTTTGAGCACTGGGAGAAGATGATACATTGGACAGACACTATTATTTTGCTATTCTTTTCCTGCAGACACTTTTAACTTGACCAGGGGTCTACTGTCTCATGGGTGCATCCATGTCACTTTCATCACCATTAACAGAAGCTATGTGTATGCACTGATGAGGGCATACACGAAGTTCAAAATTATTATAAAGTGTCATGCAAGTCTTGTGAGAGAAGACCTTGAGACTATTTTTTTTACCTTGCCATAACAAACACTGTAGTTTTAGCAAACATTTCAGGATTTCTGCAGGATATATTTTTTCATTTTGTATTTTACAGATTTGCCATTATGAAATCAACTAGCTCCATCTCAAAGGGCTGTGCAAAGAAAAGAGACAAAAGAAAGGAAAGTCGCCCAGCTGATGACAAACTGTGGAAATACCACAGGCTTTTATCTTATGTTTTGATAGTGAATTATGGGATAGACATTTTCTTACATGTAAGTGTATAAAGAATATAGATGGCATTTGGAATTTTGTTCTTTATGAAGCCCTCAGAATTACAACCTATCTACTGTGGCCATTTTCATAGGATTTCCTGAAATTCTGGACACTCAAAAAAGAATGACAGCTAGTAAAGATGTAAAAAGATCATGGTGGAAAAGGCTGAGAAAAAAAGAACCCTTCTGGGAATCTCTTCTTATAGTACACTCTGTACTGCATTCAAGGCAAGCTTGTGCCTAGAGGGCACAATCTATCCTTAAGTGTATGTGACCTACTAACCACAGTGAAAAAAAAAGAGCAGGTGATCTGATTTACTGCTTTTCTAAGAGAATAACTTTTCCTTGGCAGGAGAAATCTGAAGAAGGCACTCATACTAATGTGTGCGCTGCTACTCCCATAGGAACAACGGACCATTCTTCAGAGCCAGTGTCCTAGCTTTGCAGCAAAACTGCTGAAAGGTCAGTGCAAACTGACCATGTTAAAAAAAAAAAGATGATCCTTCAGTCCTGCTGTTAGAGTGCTTGTTGTTCTCATTTCTAGGCAGGTAGAAAAACCTAATATGCAAAGAATACATTCCTGCTACAACTTCTCAAGAATCTCAGATTTTCAAGGCTCTCCAAGTATATCATAAAGAGCAGGATAGAATATTTTCTGAAAAGGAATGAAAAAAAGAAAATGAAGCTAAGGGCAATAACTGGATTTCAGACATCTTAATTTTGGCCTGCAAACTTTTAGCTAATTATAATAGGACCATTGTTTAAAAGGGCAGGGCACTTTTTGGTAACTGGGCCTCTGCCAGTGGAATGGCGAACATCCGTGACACATAAGCTCATTAGTTTGGCAACTGCTGGTCAGAGCGACTTGCCCAAGCTCATGCAGTTTATCAAAAGCAAAACCTGTGTAACAGGGCAGAGTCCTATTTTCCAAAGTTTGTTTATTCCTCCAGTTTGTAACTGTTTCTCCCTGTTCCAGCTGAATCATTTAATCTGTACAATGCTGTAGTTCATTTCAGCTTTTTGTAACACCAACAGGTGGGGATTTAAAAAAACACTTTGCTGTTCACCTTTTGGTCATCCTCATAACTTTCATCTGCGTATTGTTTTATTTTGCTGGGGGCTTTCCCAACAGAATGGTGTTTTCTCTGAAAAGCTGGATCACCTATGAAGCTAGGAACTGTGACCTTCTGCTACTTGAATAGTTCTACAAAAATTTCAGAAACTTCCTTTACTTTAAAAAAAAAAAAATAAAAGTCATTAAAACTTAGGTTTTAAAGAGTCTGAAATCTCCTCCTACAATTCTTTGCCCTTTTAGCAGGCAGGGAAAGTGCTTTAGCTTTCAGTATTCTGGACTGCCCTGTTCATCCCTTATGGATTTTGGAGCTGGATTTTTCAGGTTTTGATAAATAATTGCACTTTTATATTAGCAGTATTAGCATAACTCGATTGTCTAAACATTGTTCTAGTATCTAATAATATTGTACTAATATCTAATAAATATTGCATCTAGTGCTCCTACTCTGAATGTGTTTGAGCCTCTTTGTTACTAAGCAGAAAGGCTCTGAAGAAAACCAGTTACTGAGGAATTTCAGCTCATACTTTTTCTTAGTTTTTGGGGCTTATTTTTCCAAATGACTAAATGATTGGTGCAGTTAGGAAATACATTTTAAGGAAAATTATGTTGTTTTTCCTTTGTGGTATAAACCCAGTATTTTGACCCATATAAATGACCACTTGCACCAATTAATAGACCTAATTATGCGAATCTTCTGAACAGCCTCTTCCTTCTTGTCTGTGCAACTGATGGTAGAAGAATCCTGTAGCTGCTTTTGATAAGTATATCCTGTTGACCCCTCAAATTTTTCTTCAGTTCTTTACTTTTTTCATCAGATGAAACTCTTCCTATTGCTTTATGCTCAATTCCATTGCCAGATGTGTTGGTTGCTACTAAACTACACCTGCCTTGCAGCCTCCATCTGCACCACTGTCCCAAGTCAAGGAACTACTTCATGTGATCTGTCTTCCTTAAAAGTTTATCTTTTTTGCACTTTCCACTGCTATGTGTGGCAATTTGATGGATACAGGTCTGCTCACTGGTGCATAGTGGCCTCAGGTTCTTGGCTCCTTTGCTCTATTTGCCTACTGCTTAGCTTGGCACTCTTGTTTATTATTTTTGAGTAATGCCTTTTTTTTATGTGAGACTGCTGTGAATACAAAGAACAAAGTCCCACTTTTGCACCTCATCAGTGTATCTTTGATCACATACCTCAGAAAGCGTATTTTTATGGAGCAGAGGACCCTTTATCATTTGCCATTGCCATCAGTCTCTGGCCTGCTTTTACTTCTAACTCTTTCCTCCAACATTCTGTGGGAACCTAGGGCTGGATGTCCTCTTCTCAGATTCACAATGGGTGCTAATCACTACAAATCTGTGCACTTTGCTATTTGCCACTATGTGTCAAATGCCAGGTATACTATATCTTCCAAGCCATGGCCTGCCTCCAAATGACAAGTCCTGTTTGAGGGTCATTTCTATAATTCTTGCTGCAGTAGGAATGGCAGGCTTTTGTAACCAAGGAACCAAGTGCTTTTCGTAGTTAAAAGACAAATTATCCAGCAGCATAACATATGCAATGCTAACCTGCATGACAAAAGCCCACAAAGGAGCTTAGAGAGGCAATATAACAGGAGGGAGGTGCCCAAATAATACCCTGCAGACCTATTCCCAGGCCATCAACAGGGGCCATCAACAGAAGCCCACATGAGCACAGGAACTGAAATCAAGGAATCTCCAATCAGCCTTTAGACTAGGGCTCACTGCTTAGGGGTGGAACACTTTACAGGATGCAAGGGAGAAACAGTTCTGAACCGCATGGGACTAATTATGAGATGTTTAGGTGGAGGAACCAAAGGTGGAGAAAGGGAGAGAAGTTTAGGTGATTTGGCAAGGGACAGGAGTGGGAAAATAAGTAGGCAAATAAAAAGGGCTGGTTACATATACATAATTGTCTAGTCAGAATATGTGTGTGTCTATGCCCTGTGCCTGAACAGCACAGTCTCTCCTGTGTTTTATTAAACTCTTTTCTAACTCTTTCCTGGGTGAGGGGTCTCTTTCTGTGTGCATATGCACATGGGGGTGTGAGTACCGCAATTGGAGACAGATCACAGGCTGAAGAGCCTGTGTGTCTGTGATGCAGCGACTGATCAAGCATGGGTGTGTGAGTGAGCATGTGTATGTGTGATCACTAGCAAAGCTTAAGTCAGAACGGCTGCTGAAATGACATCAGAGTAAGCAGATGAGGGGGTTTCTATGGGCCAGCTCCAGACGTGAGAGCATCTTTGCACTGGGGAGGCAGGGGGGGGAGTGGGGTACTGGCCTCACTGGCAGGTGCCAGCAACTGAGCAGACTGGAACGAGGGGGCAGCTATGGCAAAGAGTGACTGTGAATCATGTTGCAGGAGGTATCCACCTTGTGCATATCCGTATATATTCTCATTAATAGCCTTCCATTCTGCTCAGCCAGAGAGGGGAGCAGGATAAGGCCATCAGAGCTTCCTATTCCCATGAGTGCTCCGGGTGTCTGTCTAGGAATTGTGCATCCATCCATGTAGATATGTACTGCATATTTAACTCAAACTGTACCTCTTAGCTTCCTCTGGTAGATGTTCTCCTTTGGTTTAGAGAATTAATTTTTTTACTTGCTAATCCCAGTTTTAGGCTACTTGAAACCTCTGTAGAGAAATGCAGGGATATTCTAGGATGTCAACTGATTGTTCCACTGAACCATCCATGACAAAATTCTAGAAAATTTATTTTATTTAGTGTATTTGAAATCACATAACTTCACTGCATATTGTTAGAGTGCCCATAAAATATCCATGATAGCTGCTAATATATGCTTAACTGTCCTTTCTTTACGATATAGTCCATCAGCTTGTGATCAGACTGCACATGCATTTTGTGGCAGAAGCTGAATGAAAGGAATTGCTCTACAACAGAAAAGCACAGCCAGAAGCTGTGTTTCTGTTTTCACATACCTATTTTTTTATGCCTTCACCACTAAATGCTCTGGTCTCTCAGCTCTACAGTTTCTAGGCTTCCTGAGCCTAGAAACCTTGCAGCTGGAACCAATACATAGAGCTGCAGGTTTTCAAGAGTGGTATCTCACTTGATTTTCTTTACTGTTTGGGGGGTTTTGAGCACTGATCAATAGATGCTACTTGTCTTCTGAGAAGTATGCATATAATCTGAGGAGATAGCTGGCCACATGCTATAGTGTCAAGTTTTTAAGGGCAGACAAAAACAAGCTCATGCAAAAATAAATCTGTTGAGGACTAAGGCATACAAAGAAACAACAGTCTGAAAAACAGCTGGTTCCTGAGAGAGTTCTGCAGGGAAGAATAACATACACCTGACCTGGACTTATTCTTCCCTACATTTGTGTTTACAGGCACTGCTGGAGGCACAATATTAGGGTAGGTAGACACTTGATCTGACAACCCAACACAGACATCCTGTGCTCTCTTGTACCTTGAAGATAGGTCAGTTACCACATACCAGTCCTCACCCTGAAGTGTCTGATTGCTTTCAAGTTTGGTTTCCTTCAAGACCCAGTCAAAAGCTTCAAACATTGAACCTATGGAGATGTCTGTATAGCCATATTCTTATGAAATACGAAGTTCAGTGTATGAAAAGATTTCAGACAGAGGTTTTCACATTGCCTGATTAAGTTGGAAAAACCTTTATCTTTCTTAATAGTTTAATAGATCTATGAGGCAGATGTAATGACAGCAGCAAGCTTGAGAAAAGGACATTAATATTTGCAAAGTGACAGACAGTCCACAGTACAGGGGAATTAATACTGTGAAAGAAGTTCTCTACTTTGTTAATAAACATTTGCCCTAGAAGGGCAAATATGAATATTTTTGTCCTGCTTATCTTTAATATGTCCTTATAATTGGTACTGGTTATTAGGTTATTCTAATTGGAGACAAACTCCTAGTTTATATGAACTCTTCTTACAACAAGACTACTATTGATTTATTCCATCGTAATTAAACAAATTTATTGGTGCCTTTTCTTGGAAGCCTTACACTTCCTATTTTTCATTATTAACTCCACAAATACATTCAATTGAACAAGTAAAAAATATTTATTAAAATGTCCTTATAGACCTTTTCCTTTCCTGTTCCTCTAGCTTCTTGCATCATTTCATGATCAATCTTGACCCTTAAAAATCTCATGGGAATAAAAAAGACAACAGCAATTGTCTAAGAAAGCAAATAAACATGAGGACTTTCATTAGACACAACCTAGTGTCAATGGGGGTGTGTGAAAAAAGCCAAAATATGCAAATAATTTTGCTTTGTCATCGAAGTATGATAAAACTGAGCAGCATTCTAGATCTTTTTTTATGCACTCCTTACTCAAGCAAAACTTTTGCTGGCATCTGTGTTGAGTCCTTCCTGAGTAAAATTTCTGGGGTTTTGTCTTTTAATAACAATGAAACAAAAAGAATTAGTGGACAAATAAGTAAAAGCACTGAAGATGGTGCCAATACACTAACTATACACTTAAGTTTACACTGCCTGTTCATTTAAGTATGAGATGATACAGAATAAGGTCAGGGGAAATCATCCTATATTCATGCCCAAAGATATCTGATATATCCAATGACAGCAGGACCCTGTTTATTCAAAATACTTTTGGAACATCAAAACATTTGGATAAACAGGGCTTCAAATAATTGAGGGAGTTATTGTATAAGTAATTCACACCAGGGGGACATAACCTAGATTCAAAGGATTTTCAGATCAAAGGGGTACAGATAAATGGGATTTTTCTCCATATGAAAAAATAAAATAAACAACATTTGATAATTCTGGAATCAAGAAGTGTCCAAACATTTTTTTTCCCAAAAAGACTTTATGATGAAAGGTCAAAATTGTTGCAATAAGCCATACAGAAGAATATCACATGAGACCAAAGGGTGCGAGTTGGGTTTTTTTTGAGTGTTTATGTGTGTGTCTGTGTGTGTGCCTTATTCATGGTGGGCTTTGTTTTGTTTCTTTTAAACTCACCAATCTTTCAGTCAGTATCATGTAAAGTTTAGGAAGTTTATTGATCTTATTCCAGCCATACACAGATCTCTACCTCCTGCCATGTTTTGTTGCAGGAGGTGGGGATTTATAACATCTGTGGCTCTGTAACTCATTTTCCCCAATGCCCAACAGAAGCAAACTATAAAATACACAAGTTTGGTCTTGGATGGCCAATACTATGTGATTGTTCATCTTTCTATTGCTATAATGACCCAGATATGGTTTATCTGCATACAGACAAAATCTTCTATTAAATGTCTTTTAAAATACAGATTTTGGAATTTAAAAAGAGGTTAAGTGTAAACATCTATGCTGTTACTCACTGTTAATATGGTGGGATGGATAATTTGCTAATTTAGACAAATAAATGGCCTTTGCCTTTGTCTGAAAGCTACGCTCACATTCCCATAATTCAGTATTGCTCCTTACTGTCTGTGCAAGGACCTTTTAATAGTAGTGGTGGCAGCAGAGAAGACAGACTCAACATTTAAAGGGGAGTTAAAGGTCTGAAAAAGGTTCCATCCCAACACCTGATTTCTGTGGCTAAAAGCCCAGCCAGGAGATGCTTCTCCTGTCACTCTGCCTCACCTCAAACAGCCCCATCCCAGCTCGCTAGCCTTAGGGAAAGGATGAACCCAAAGGGACGGTGTGTGGAAGGTGCCTTCTGCCTGAAGTTTCAGAGCCACTTTCACAGGCATCTCAGACCCACCAGATTGTCCTGCCGAATGTTTCTGAGTCTGGCAGTTGGGTGTTTGAGCCCTCAGGTCCGTCAGCGCTGCGCTGTCCAAGTCCTGCACCACACCTAGCGCACGTTTATCCCGTGCCAGGAGGCAGGCAGTGCCTCACCCCTCACCATGGGGCAGCTCTCCCAGCCGCCCGTTTGGCCGCCGACCCTGCCTGCCTTGCCCCTCTCCACAGGGTGCACCCCCCTCAGCCCCAGGCTCCCTACCCCACTTTCGGCGGGAAGAGCGGTGTCTCGCCGCCACCACATCGCCGACGCTGCCAGCAGGGCCCGCTGCCTCCTCTCTCCTTCCCCATCCGCCCCGCGGCTCCATCGGGGGCTGCAGAACAGAATGAGGCAAGGACGGTGTTGGGAAGTGCCGAGTCGGTTGTTGGTGTCGTTCTCCTCAACTGCTTTTCCTCCCTCCTCGATGAGGGACTACGGGCTCAGGTGTGTGAGGCGACGCACCGCGGCTCTTGAGGGGAGAGAGGTGGGACCGTGATGAAGGGGTGAAAGAGGAACAGCTGTTGGGTTTGTGGTAGCGTAGGGGAAGAATGGTGCTTGAATGCAAAGCTTCGGGGAAGCAGCTTAGAGAAATGGCAATTTGATGGTGAGTTTAGTAGGGGCAGAAAGTAAAAACCTGCGAGGGTTGGAGGGAACACAGGTTGCCGTTGGAAAAATGTAGAAGCAACCCTCTCAGCAGAGCACTCAGAGTGTGGTCACAAAGAGAGAGGGGAGCAGGAACGGTTTGAGGCGTTTTGGAGTTGGCTGATGGGTTGTTGCAGTACACAGTCTGAAAGTGAGTAAAGATGAGCTGTAAAGAGCAAGCAGGGAGAGGTTAAAGCAGGTGTTGGGGTTTTGTTTCCTGAGGAGACAGGAGGATACCTCCCAATTGGTTTAAGGTTTCAGTCCACTGGAGTGGTTTCTTCCTGCCTCCTCATCATGTTAACTCCTCTGCAACCTGTCAAGTAGAGTTGTGTTGTCTGTGATGCAGGTAAAGAACCAGTTTCTAGTTTTATTCCAGTTTTCATCAGCAGCTGCTATTTGTAGATACAGGTATTGAAAAAAGGTAGATTTTGCTCTTTAAAAAAACCCAACCAAACCTGAAATAGTACTTTATCTCAATGAAGAACAGGTAATGATAAGGCCTTGTACAAGTTATACCCTCTCTTCACTCTGCCTTTCTTTTATATGCTTGTCAAGTCTTCCCTCTGTGACTTCATCCTCTCTGAGGATCCTTGCTGTGTGTTGTGTCTCAGTTACAATTTGACAAGAATATTTTGACGAGTTCTCTGTCCAGAATGGAGCAGAGAAGACAATATAAAAGCAGAACTCAAGTGATGTATTAGTTTCATCTTGATAGCCCTGGAATCTGGCTGAACTGATGTACTTTTTGGCTTTCGGACCATACACAGGCTTGAGCATAATATACTTGTGGAGTCCACATTTCATCCAACTCCTTAAGCTCTGAAGGTTAAATACAGGCATAAGTACTTGGACAGAAAAGGTGAAAGTTTTCTTATGCTGCTAGTATAGGGCCTGTGGATCTGGTAATCAGTTCCCATTACTATCTAATCCCTGGATTTTCCACTGTCTGTCAATTAAGATAGTGGCCATGGCATTTTTGCTGCTTATCTAAAGATCTGAACTCTATTTGCTCCAATCAAACTCAAAAGCATGTCTGTCATCAGATTTACTGGTTATAGGATTGGCCCTGTCTTTTTCCTACCTGTTTTCTCTTTGCCTTGCTCCCCCTCTTCCCCTCCCCCCCCCCCCCCCCCCCCCCCAAAAAAAAGGTTCTTTTTAAATGGTAAACCCCATGGAAGAAGTAGGTTCTCCAGAATCTAGTAGAATCAATTAATTTCTCAGGTTAATTTTCAGAAGTAAGGTTGTTTTGCTTTGTGGGTTTTTTGTTTGTTTGTTTGTTTGTTTGTTTTTCTTTTCTGTTTCCTGCAACAGTCTCAGCTTTTCTTTAATACTCTGGAAGTACAGCTGCATAATGGAGTATAGTTCAGAGGAAAAAAGTGTATTTTTTGATCTTAAAATAATATACATATGAAACTATATTTAATTATGCCTTATCAATAAATTGATAAACGTAGGTGTTTGCTATGGCATTGATCATGATGCTCTGTGGCAGGCAGAGGCAGTAATTGCTGCTGATGGAGAAGAAAAGGTAGTGGAAGGAGGCGGGGAGAAGGAGGTGGAAGACGAGGCGATTGGCTGCTTTTAATGTCAATCAAAGCTGCGGGCTCCGGCTCTTCCGCTGCTCTGGCTCTGGCTCTCCCTTGAACAGCTCCTAGAGAGAACAAGGCGTGCGGAGCTCGGATCACCAGCATCATGCTCCTTGGGCTTGGATCGGAGATCCCCCTCTTTGAACATTAAAATAACTCATTCGTCCATCAACGTCCCAGGCAGACCCAGCGAAAAAACACGCACGTGAGAGAGAGAGGAAAGAGGAGGAAGATAAAAACCTGCAACCAAGTGGACTAAAGCAAAGAAAAAAAGAGTGCTTTGCTTGCACAGCTGCAGAGTGGGAATTTAAAGAACTGCAGAGAGAGAAATTCCATCTCATCAGCACATACACATTGCAGAATTACAGATCCAGGTAGAAATGACATCAACAGGAAAAGAAGGAAGCGGAGCTCAACATGCACAATATGTTGGACCCTATCGTTTGGAGAAAACCTTAGGAAAAGGACAGACAGGTTGGTCCTTTTGCAGCAGCACTGGCGCTAGCGGGAAGATGCTGTAGCAGCCAGTGAGGTGTTGGGGATGGGATATACGAGGGTTTAGGTTTTCCCATTTGCTGGTTTAGTGGAGATAATATTCATATGGGATTTTTGTCTTTATTTATTACTTCTTTTCTTCATTTTTCCCTTTTTCTAAAAAGAAAAAAAGAAAAAGAGCAGCCCAGGATGCTTTATATTCATTACTCCTGCTAATGGGTGTTGTTCTGATGACAGCCGGAGTGCATGCAGAGGAAAAAATAGATGAATAGATGATCTGCTGGTGGTGAATTTTCACATCAATTTCTTCACTGCCCTACTTAGGAGCATTTTCTTTTTAATCAAATTATATTGAAATGAAAGGTTCACAGCCTGTAGTACCAAGGAGGTGGTGGTAGTGGGGGAGTCACCAGCAGTATTTCATGACATCATGATTGAAAAGGGTGTAGTCCTTAAGGTGCAGTTGGGGGGGTGGAAATATGTACAGTATGTCTGTGGCACTGACTGCTGTGGGTATTTAGCAAATATGGATGGATGGGCTGGTGGGTTTTGAGGGTAGGTTCTGAAATAAAAGAAAAATAGAGGATTGGTAGCAGAATTCATTTTGGTTATGCTGTGTTTTTGTAGGAGGGATTGGGGGGGAGGGGAGATTATTTAATTATTTTTCTTAAAGCTTGTTTATGAAACTTGCCCCCAGCAGATTTTCCTGAATGGAACAATGGTAAGAAATATTAAAAAGAGGAAACAGAGTGGAGGGTATTAGCAGAGAGCAGGTGCTTCTGCCCTACATGACATAATTAGATCTCTTAAATGCATTCAAGATCTGGACTTACTGTTGCTTGCTTGGATGGCATATTCACTTCAAGGGCAGGGGAGCATTAATTGGAAGAAAAACCCTAAAAATAAGCCCAAATGTCTTCCTTACTTATTTTTTTTTATTATTATTTTCTTTTTTTAGTAACAGGTGCAATAAACAATAGCATCTGGCAAATTCAGTGGGTCAGGAGCCCCCCAAAAGTCGATTAAGATTTGAGATTATAATTTAGGGAAAGGGGAAGATCAGCCATATCAGCTGTAGGGGGGGCTTCTTTGGGCATGTGGGTGTTAAGTGTTGTTCATTATAGGTGGACAATAAAACATGATGCATTGTGGTGTATTTTTTCTTTTCTTTTTTTTTTTTTTTATAACCCAGCCGAGCTTTGCCCATCTGTTGTCTAAAGGATTTAATAGGCGTTTCCATCCCCAGCTGCTGCCTCTCCTCTGCCTGCTTCCTCACTGCCCTGCATGGCAGCAGCTCTGCAGTCCGCAATTTTCTTAGGGACACAGTCAAAATCCAGATCTTTCTCTGAAAGAAGCAATGCTCTTCTGAGATGATTGATTATAAACCCCCCCCCCCCCATCCTTCCCCTCCTCTTCACAACCCCATAGCAACCGTTCAGAGACATGGATGAAGATGACATTGTCTTCTAGTGAAAGTGACTTTTTTTTTTTTTCCCCGAAATCTCTTCAGTGTATCAGCTACTAAAAGGTAGCTCCCTGTCAGTGTTTTGATTACCACCTTTATTCTTTGCATATCTCAATAAGCCCTTACTTCTGCAGCTGTATTCTTACAAAAATCTGGTCTGATAATGAAAATACCAAAAAATAGCAGTGTATTGGTAACAAAACTGCCCTATTTCTCCAGGTAATCCTTTCCTGGATTCTCCAGGTGATCAAAGAGCCAGCTGTACATGACAAATTAATTTTTGTCTTTATCACTAATTCCTATTTTCTCTCTCTCTCACCTTCTTGGCACCCCTCCCTCCCCTTTAAATACAATTGTGTCTGAGATTCCTGAAAATGCAGCAACATTAACCTTTTGCTCCATGTCTCATAGCCTAATGTTGTGGTCCTAAAGGGTTATCTGCAGCTTTGGTTATTTTTTTTCCTCTCTACTAATCTTCCTATCTTCCTCCTAAGTGATTAGAGACGTGGGGGTGGAGGGAGAAGAAACGGATGTATTTAGAGGCTTGCTGCTGTTGGCCTCTGCAGTTATTCAGCCAGCTAGACAAGGATGAAAGTTTCCTTCTACAGTTTTATCATATAACTGATCTTTATAGAGATGTCTCTGCTGTTTGCACACATGAATGCACATAAAATGCACAATGCATGGTGTCATAGAAACCGGGGGGGGGGGGGGGAAGGAGGGAGAAGGAGGAGGAAGAGAAATCTTAAAAGTAGCTGATGTCAGTCTGTCTTCCTTGCTATACCCGCCCTTGACTAACGGAATAATGCACTGAGGTGAAATCTAACTCAGTATTAAACATACATGGCTAAATATGGAAAGATGCATTCTGGTCTTCTCGCGTTTTCTGTGCTAATCACATTTGGGAGCATGCAGAATGGCATGAACAGTGTGTGGTACATATAGCTAGTCCTCATCCTGCTTGTTTTGGATGGTAAGCAGGCAACCTGCAGCATTTTAGGGAGAGGACAAGTGCAGTGTGAAGGCCTGATTAACCACATGTATGTTCCTTGTGTGTAAAAAGTTACAAATACAAAGGTGTTTGGGCTGCAGTGGCATATGGCTGAAGAAAATAGTGGTTGTAATAATTCCTTTAGAGCTTGACTTTAAAGTTTGGAAGATAGGAGGTGATGATTTGGAATACCCGCCTTTTCCCCCATCCCCCGAAGGGAAGAGGAAGAGTGAGAAATGAAATCTGGCAACATGTAATGATTAATGGAAAGAAAGCATTAAATTGTGTTGCAAAGTCCCATCCATTTTCAAGTGATCTTCATATCAGTTTTTATTTTGAGTGAGAAATTCTTGACTCTATAAAGTTTTATCAGGTAGACAGGTCTAGCTTTGCTCACAGGTACATTAGTATCATACAAATGTATTAATCACTCTTTGCTGCTTTTACTGCGATCAAAAGAAGGGAGTTTTGGGCAGGGGTGTGGGTTAATAGTTCAGGGCAGACTTAGAGAGGGTGTCATGGAAGGAGAACTTAATGGTAAGTAGAACTCTCACTGGCTTTCTCTCTGTGAAGTTCTCACTGATTGATAACTTGATAGCTGAAGAAAAGTGTTTATCAATAGCAGCCTACTGGCCCCTGCGAAAAGGTCCAGTTGCCGTATCTGGGACAGTCATGGAACCTGGTGACATCTGGCTGTGGGTGGGCAAAACTGGCTCAGAAGAGCCTTCAGTTCAAATTGGTGGGTAGTGACCATTGTTGAAAGTGTTGATTAGGAAGAAAAAAAAAAAAAAAAGAAAAGGGCTATGGAAAATGTGTCCTGAGTGCACACCTGGGCTGGTGCATCAGTCAAGCTTGCTAAGGGTGACTGGTGCCACAGAGAGGAAGAGGGCTTCTCAGATGGAAAAGGTGGAAAAGGGCTACATGGGGCAGTGCTGAAAAATGTCTGCTTAGGTCTGTGCTGGTAGTGGGAGTGATACAGGAATGAAGGGAAGTTATTTTTAATAACGCGGCCTAGCATATAGTCTGACTACTACAGTAAGATGGTTTGCTTTTGTAATAAGCTGAATTCAGAGCAGCTCTTGTTTATGAGCTGGAGGAATAGCTAATGGAATCTCTATTTGAATGATTTTGCAAGAATACATGAAGCAGCATAATCTTAGTTGTTGTAGTAAAAGAATTATTTTACAGAACTGTCAGTGCAAAAGCTCATTACTATATGTATATATGGGTATGTGTGGAAAGAGGTTTTTTTTATCCAATTATTTTTCTATAATTAATTATAGGAGGTTTTCATTGTAATTAACAGTAATGAGCAAAGGATGTGTGTCATGTTACAATAACACATATGGAAACAGTGCCTTGAGAAACCCCAGTCATACCTGATTATGAAGCGCTGTTTTACTTTTAGATCAGAGGTTTATCTCCATTTGTCACTAATTCTGTGTGAAATCACCTTCTTTGCATATTCCTTCCTTTTTAATTTTTTTTTTAATTTCACAAATATCTTTTTTCATGTGATTCTTTTGGCCTCATTAAATAGTTTCATCCTTAAACCTCTGAAGATTAATTCATATTGTAGTGAATATTTATTAACGAATGCAAAGATGAGGAACTGTAGTTTTTCTTGTGAAGGACTTCAGCATTTTGGAGGGTTTTCTTGTGTTTTCATGTGATAGTCACCATATAGGTTTCAGCACCATTGTTTGCTATGGCATCAGTTCAGTGTCCAGTTGAAATTACCAAAATGCTGCTTTGTCTACAAGCAATAGACATTGGCTCTAAGTGGGAGTTGCCCTGTTCACTTTGAGATAAACTTGATGAAAAATTTCATGTTGCTGATCCATTTGTCTTTTCTTTCATTCTGTTTTAAGCCCAATTCTGCAGACATACAATGCAAAGAGTATTGCTTGAAACTCACAGCACTTTGACCTTCGCAAAAAAGTGTAGGGGGTCCCTTTACTGGATTGTGTAACATACAACTTATAGCTATTTTGATGTACAACATGTTAATTATATATGAGCCATCAGTGAGGTGTTCAGCAGTATCTATTGGGTTATGCAAGGAACCAAAAATTATTAGATTTGTGTCTTAGCGAATTTAATAGCCTTTAATTCAGAGAGAGCTTAAACAGGATGTTTCTTTACAGCCTTAACCACCTGTTTCCATGACACTGGCAGGAAAAAAAATATTAATTTTTTATGTGTCTGTCAATTTTGGTTGAAATTAAAGCTTTAGCTCTATTCTGTGATTCTATTCAAGGGGTGTTTGGTAGACAATGTGATTTCAGAAGCCTGGTTTCCTAGGTAAGTTCGCTACACAAAGTATCTCCTTTTCATTCATACTGCTACAGTTTTTTCAGTGCTGTCCCAGTGTGTTGGATCTAGAGAGAATCTAAGGAGTCCAGCTTTATTCTATTTAGCTGTCTAGATGAATATATCATATTCAGAGGTGTAAATCATTATTGTAGTTCTCCCATGGCCTTTTTAAACAAAAAACAAACCAGTATATATTCTGTTAATGTTTTCTTATATGTCTTTTACTTTCCTTAAAAAATTTCTTTCAACATAGTGAATCCATACCCTTTGTCATTATAGTCTGCGAAGACTTAGATGGTTATTTAGTAATCATAGAAGTAAAGTATTGCGAGCCATACTGTGGAGAGTAGAAGTCTTAAGAATGAAATTTTGCCAAGAAAGGTTATGTCATAGTGACGTAGACTTAATGGATTTTCAAGTAATGATTATGAGTTTTGAGAGATTTGGTCTTTCTCAAGTTTATATACACCTTTGATCTGATTGTTCAAAAGTATTGTTTGCCTTCAAAAGTACTGCATTACTAACTGAAGTGAACTAGGATCACCATGCCACATATCTTAACTGCAGAGTACAGGCATCTCTATATTGCACAGTTCAGATATTCCTTTCAGGACTTTTAACTCTTTGTTTGTTTGTTTTTAAAGCAAATTCCTATTTGCTAACTACAGTGAAAAGGATTTTTAGCTTTGTCCTTCTGGAAACTTTGTAGAATCATACCGTTAGTCTTTTACCCCAATATCATAGCAGGATTATTATGAACATGTTGAAAATTCAACTAGACTCTGAGTGGCTGTTTTCCTTTGTAAAGCACAGTAAGTTTTCTTCCCCAAGAGTTTCTAAAATTCAGATACCTTCAAATGAGCACTACTATATGACTGTTTATATATCTGTGTTTCAGGTGTAAGTGGTAACTATGGGAGCAGTGATTTCACATATAGAGTTCTTGCACTGCTCCAGCACTCTTCTAGTTTTTATCATCATTCTGATGTCATTTTGTGCTGCTGCAGTAAGAAGGACTGTGTTAGTATGAGAGAGGTTGCAGAAATCAAAAAAGCTTCTCAGTAGAATTTACCTCTTGACAGGAATTCTTTCTGGTCTCTGGAAAACCTATGAATCCATGAGAAGAGCAATTGTCAGAATTGAGTGGGTCCGCCAGTGTATGTTTTGGATTTTCCAACATTGCAATATTTTTCAGTATACCATAAATTTACTCTAAACATTACATTTTGGAAAGTCTTCAATATTGTATGCTTTAGAGAGTGAAACAGTAATTGCAATTGTGATAATAAATGTTGATATCCACTTCAAAATTGGTAGGTAAATAATATATAGCAAATGTAGGTGGTGAAAGAATTCCAGCTTGCAGAAGAAATTTGAAAGGAAATGAGGAATTTGGAAGTAATTGCTTGCAGTTTGGAGATATTGCATGAGGAATGTATTATGCATATAGGAAAACAGTCAAAATAACAAGAGGTGGAAGCCTGAGTATAGATTTCTGTGAAGGCAAAGGCAGAGACATAAATGAATGCTCAAGGAATGCTCCTTTTCAAATGTGAGATACTGTAAATTGCCTTTGTGAAGTTGGTCTGGGTTTGAAGTTGAGCTGACTTAAGCAGAAAGATCAACAAGCTTGTGATAACTAGGTAAGGGTGACATGTTTCGTATATTGTGGGTTGTTTTATTAAGAAATATCTTAAAGAAATTTTCTGATTTTATTTTAAACCTAAGATGTTTACCAATCCTACTCATTAATGCTGTTTTTTTCTACTAATGGAATATGAGATGATTGTTCCATTTTCATTTCATTCATACACAGTACTGTCTTTCTAGAAAACATTCACAATGATCTGTAGAGTAACATGAAATTGTAAATAGTGTTCTTAATGAACAGTTTTCATCTGCAGCGTCTGTAAGTACAGAGAAATTTCCCTTAAGTTCTTTTTTTTTTAAAAAAAAAAAATTTTCTGGCCAACAGCTATTTTTTTGTTACCTTTCAACAGCTGCCTTTACCTCACTTAGCAATTAGGTGCACTTAAACAATATTTAAAGATTTAAACTGTACTCTTGAATGTTGTCTGTTGGGTATGTTGCATAAGAGCGCTATGTTCTACTTGGACAGCTGTGTGAACACTTCCAACATAAATGTTTACAAGTGCAAACTGAAAATAACGTTTTCCTGGATAGTTTGCACATGTTTTCCATGAGCAGCCTTTCCTGGAAGATGTGAAACTTTCCAGAAAGGTTTTTCTAAAAGGTGCACAGATATGACCAAATCAGACTTACTTAATTTCAAATGCATGTGTTTAGAGCATATTAATAGTGCTTATCCAGTTCTGTTTGACTTGTTCTGCATTTAATTTTGGGTAGGAATATAATGTTTTTACTAATTCCTGTAAGTCTGTTTACAGAATAGAAAGATTCCTGATAAAATTCTGGTAAAAGCTACGTAAAAAAAATCACCCAAAAATATATTTTTCATTGCTTCACAGGTTTTGAAAAGTGGGTTCAAATGGAATTTAGGTGGAACAGCAGAAATTGTATTGGTTCCTTTCATACAAGTGTATAACTCGCTATTGATGTAGCTGCAAACATTTTTTTCTAGAATGTGTCATTTGTGGCAGAGATGCCTGTGAGATTGCCATGGTCCTGTGGACTGTATAAAAAAGTAATATACTGTTTCTTTTGCAATGACCTTGGGATACAGGTTTTAAAGGCTAATAAATGAAAGTCTAGCATGAGACTGACGATAAAGAACAATATTGACAAAGAAGGTAAAATTACAGTGTTTAAACAAATCCAGGTGCAGTCTCTTGCAAATGATACTGCTGCCTTCATAGTAGTGCAGGATAACCCTCAGGATGGTGCAGGTAGCTGATGGATGGTTATTCAGTGCTGGAGTGGGTGGAACAGAACAGCTACCTGGAATTGGAAGCTTGCTCAGTTTTTAGTTTGTGAGAATTATATCCTGAAGGCCACAAAGATCATTGTCAAGTGACATAGATTGAAGTAGTCCTAAAGCTGCCCTAAATAGCTCTTTCATAAAGTTCTAATGGCTGACCTTACTGTTTTGCACTCCGTGGCTGTGCCAGGCAGTTTCTGCCTTTCAGACTTCTGCTGTTCCTGCTCTGGCTTCCTTGCATAAAGATTGGTGTATACTTAACAAGAAAAAAAATTACTTTTCCTCTTCAAACAAACTTTTAAAATCTGAGATAGTGGAGGGTATGAGGTTGGACTGGAAGGGACTGTTCCTTGTGTAGCTTACCACTGATAGATGCCTTCTGTGGAGGTTCTTATCTAACAATAATCAGCGATTTTATAATTAAGGAGTTTGAAAAAAAAAAAAGAGATAACTTGCCAATTGCTGACAAAAGGAGATTATTGCTGGCAAAAGCTTTGTTCCAAGATTTGCACCATCAACTGACAGTAAATGGGTTAATGCAGGGTGCAAGGAGGGGATTCAGGAAAGAAGCCAGCATTAAGTGGCTTAGAGTATACAAGTACTATATTTTTTTTCCTTTTTTGTTTTAGTGTTCCAACACTATGTGAGAATTATAGGCATGGTATTTCCAGTGAAGTGCTTAACTTAAAAGGAAAAGGAAAAAAAAATACAGAGAGGAAAAAAAAACCCTGTTTTCAGGCATCCATTTAGTAAGTGCTCTTCTGGATGCCTGCTTTTTTCAAAACAATATACTCTCTTTATATCCTGAGGCTTTTGCAATTTTGATTTACTATCTTTTTCAGTATATGTTTAATATGTGAGAAAAAGCCCCAGTGTGATAATGTTTATATTTGTTAATAATTTCTACAATATGTATGTATTAACAAGCTCTGCTTTTGCAGTGTCATCCCTTTTTGTGTTCAGCTTTATGTGCCATAAGCTGACTGACCTTGTCATTTAGCTATTAAAGGCACTATTGACTAGAACAAGAATAATTGAGGAGCTGGTTTCTGGGAGAAGCAAGCTTGGTCTGGACCAAAAATATGTTAATTTTCTACTGTCTTGTCTCAAGCCTGCTGTTAGAGTAGGCTTTCTGAAGAGTCCACTAGAGGGAAGAAACTTGTTTGCTGTAGGCCTTTTTTGCCTCATTGAAATGCTGGGAGTTGACAACAGGGCAAGGCAAAGGATCTTGATTAAAGCTATGTCTACCTTGTAATCAGAGGTGAAACTCTTAGCGCTGGTGGGTAACAGTTACTCCTGGCACATGCAACAGTGAAAATAGGGCAGTGCAGGCTGTGTGAGGGTTGGCGAACTGTTTCCTTTTCAGTCTGCCAAAGGGTGAACAGCAGTCCTTCAGCTGCAGATGAGGATGTACCAGATCTTCATATTCACCCATAAGGGAATGTTGATGGAATTGCTTGGCTATTTATCTTCGTTCACTCTTTCCTAATTATTCTATGTGTGGCTAGCGATGTAGACACTAGATTTCTACACAAATACTCTTGGAAATGTGATTGTTTTGTTTCTTTGGTCCAGGATGAAATGCACTGTAGATCAGGCTTGTAATGCTGGCTCACCTACCCTGTGAGGAAGAGGGACCAGCAATAAGATGAGCTGGTGGGGTATTATTTGCTTTTTCTCTTATGTATGTTTTGTCTTTCAAATTTCATGTGTCTTGCCTAGGTTGTGAACTGAGAAGAAAGATAATTCATGTTACATTATCTGCATATAATCCTTTTTATGCTAAGATACTAAACTTACTTGGTCTTTTGCATGTGTGCATATGGGAGATTAGGATTGCTGGGATCCTGCTACTCTTCAGGTATTGCCCTCACCTTAAAACTCTCATACCAAAGTTAGGAGGAAAAAGTGGTGCTAAACCACACTGTGATTCCCTAGTGCTGAGGGAATCCCCAGCTAGCTTGATAGTCTGTATTCCTGCCTACTTCCTGCTGCTGATGGGAGGATGGGGACTGGAACTTGGTCCTTTCTATTTGAAAGCTGAGCTCAGTGATTAGGGAGTGTGGGACGAAGGGAGCCCTCTCTGCATTTCCTCACTGTATCCATTTTGGTACAGTGGCAGCATTTGAAGTAGTCCTTTCATGCAGAAAGCTGAGAGGAAGGCTGAGAGCTGCTTGTGTGGTTGCAATGCCTGTCTCTACAAAAATCGTCACCAAAGACAAAGCCATGTATTATATTACAACTTGGCAATGACACAAGTGCTATAGCCCTATTAAATGTGGGCTTTTTGTGTGTGTGTGTGTGTTGAGAAGACATGGCTGTGAGTTGTACAGCTTTTAAGGTTTCTTATACTTTGTGAGCACCAGCCTTAAAACAGTTTTTTTCCATTTGCTTTTGAAAGTAGTTAAATATACAATTCCTTCCCCCCCAACTTCTCACTCTTTTGGATTAGTAAAGCTTGATGAAAATCGCTAATTATCACCAACAAAGAGAGATTTGTCCTGGTGTTTCTGAGGTTTGTCCTATGCTCCTTTTCTTTGGGGTGTGTGGTTTATTTCATTGCTCATATTTGTGAAATCACATCTCTTGCTTCTGGTTGTTTCCTGATTGTGCTGAAAGCATTGCTTAATTAAATTCCCCACTCAGTTATGTATGTGCAATACCAGTGATTTTTGAGGCCTTGAACAAGTTTATATGAGAGGGGAGTTCGACCCATGAGCAAGCTTCTCAATTATGGTAGCAGAGGAAGACCTCTGGCAGTGTTCTAGTTAAGAGCTGCCTAGGAATACATCTCCTCTGCAGTGGATATTTAAGCAAATTAGAGCACAGAGTGGAATGATGCTGTAAATGAATTAAATTCAAATTGAAAATACAGGTCCAGCATTTTACAAATTACTATCTTTCATCCTTAAAGCAGAAGGCTGTCTGCTCAGCTAACAGACATGTTAAGGCATGCAAGTGTTTTAATATTTTTAGCAGCAATTCCTCTCTAGTATTCCAGATATACGTATATTGAAACCACCTGACCAGTTTGCATTAAGCTTCAGGATATAGAATATGTCCTTAACTTTATCATAGCTGCAGCCTTGCTAGGGAAAGTAACTGCCAGACTACTACCATGATTGGGACAGTTGCCATATTGTTACCAGGTGGCTCTTCCTGCTTGGAGGAAATGCTGCAAAAATAGGCATGGTTTCTGGGTCTGTGTTGTAATGCTGTCATCAGTTACTCTTATTGTCATTGAATCAGGTGGACTGCTTCTAAAGAATTCCTAAAAAATGTGGTTAGAAGAGCAAACTTAACCTCATGTTTAATGTTCGTCTACACTACTGTAAATTTCTGAAGAGTCCAGTAGAGGGGGGAAACTTGTTTGCTGTAAGCCTTTTTTGCCTCATTGAAATGGTGGGAGTTGAAAACAGGGCAAGGCAAAGGATCTTGATTAAAGCTATGTCTACCTTGTAATCAGAGGTGAAACTCTAGCACTGGTGAGTAACAGTTACTCCTGGCACATGCAACAGTGAAAATAGGGCAGTGCAGGCTATGGGAAGATTGGAGAAGTGTACCAGAGCAGTTAATCTGTGTTAAAATCCGGGTTTGCCCATCTTTACCTTGATTATTTACTTGTACCAGTTGTGCTGTTTTTCTGCTCTCTTGGTAAACTTTGCATCTGCTACAAATCAATATAGTATGTCAGATGTGGATGAGCATTAGTGCACTGTACACTGTGTGTAGCTATGACTTCATGTCAAAATTTTTTTTTATTGTGGATGCAGAATAACAATCTTGCGATTGATGCTGTAGAGTTCTAATTCAGGTGTGACAGATTATTCTGTACTCTCAAGGCTTGTTGGATTAAAGGTACTCAAGTCCTCAAAGGATTGGGTCCCTGTTTGTACTCTGATGGTCTCTAAAATGCTACAGAGTCGTAGCCAGGCCCTTTCTTGGGGGAAGAGTAGTAGAGATATATACAATACAGGCTCTGTTCATCCAATTGTGCAGTTGTAAGGCAGATTATTCAGAAACAATAACTATGTAGTCTTCGCTGGCCCTAACAGGCTCACCATTGACTTGGGGTGGAGCCTTTGGCAAGTTAATTTATCTTTTTTTCTCTATTTTTTTTTTCTTTCCCATGATGCTCTGCTGTAAAATTATGGTAAATCTCAACTTGCTTTTTGTGACTGACATGATTAACCAGTAAGTACTGATAGCTTTTTAAGAAATAAAAAGCAACATGGAAAGGCCTGGGATAACCCTACTGTTTAGCCCTAGTGATTTTCTTTTTTTTTTTTTGTTTGTTTGTCTTTTTTGCTAGTGTCCATTTTTGATAGCTTAACTTTATTTAATGTACCTCTGTGGATTTTCATCTCTTGAGGAGACTGGACCATGCAGGTTGGCCTATCCAGGTGGTGATACCTTTTCATGCTGTATTTGTCTTCCATAGCTTTTCCCTTTGATTATTCTAATATAGAAACATAAATGCTGAAATCTTTGTGGCTGCAGTTCAAAACTAAAATTGCTTTAACTACCTAATAAAAATAGGAAAATTGCTTTGATGATCCCATTTTGACAATTTGTGCTTATGCTGACTTGTGTTGTTTTTTTCCTTAGGGACACTTGTCCCTCATCTCTCAAACAAAATGTCACTGAGTAAAACTATGTTTGTATGATGCTGTGTGTTCTACTTACAAAAGATTTATAACTTGGTCACTTTTATTTATGCTTCTGTGGAGCTGGTAGAATTATACTGCAGTGTTAAAATGCAGCAGTTTCATTTTCCTGCAGGCAGCAGCCCTCTGGTGGTGTGGGCTTTTTCTTTCTTTTTCCTAAGTCATCTTTGGAAATTCTGACAGACTGATAGAGAGGCATTTAAAAATGCCTCAAATTAAGCTGTCTCATAGTCCTATATATCCACTGTTTTAATTTCGAATCCTCACCTCATCACCACCTCCACCTAAATTTGGAAGTGGAATGTAAAAGGCAAAGCAAGGTTAATAAATGCACTCAATTGATAATACCAACAGTCTTATTTGGTAAAACGGTATTTACCAAATGCTATTTCAGTAGGTTTCAGCTTCCAGAACTATTGCCTGGAAAGGTCGGAGTGAAGTGGGTGGTGAGGCTAATGGGTTATTCTAAAGACTGGCTGAATTGTTAGGAATTCAGGCATTTCTGAGGAGGCTGCTGATGAGCTTGAGAATTTAGAACATTCTTTGGTATTTCAAGGGATGACCTTACTAGTCTGTTATATGAGCATTAATGATAGTTAGTATTGCAAGTTACTTCCTGGAAAACATATTTTGGCTAATGGGGAAAGAAAATCTCATCAGTGCCCTAGGAGTGACATTTACCCTTTTGCTAGTAGGAGATTTAGCTATCACTTGAAGCCCACTTAAGACCGATTTTGAAGTACTAAGTTACGTACTGGGAGGTAAAAGTGGGAGTTCACAAAGTAGATCAAATACTAGTCCTTACTGTTTTTGAGATGGTAAGCCAGAGTTACATGATAATGTTTCTGAAATTATTAAAGCTGTGCCAGGGATGCATTTGGCTTGTTTCCTTTCCAGAACTACAGTAAATGTCAAAATTATGCTGTATCTGCAAGTATGTTACTGCATAAATACTCTGTCTTGTAGGAAGACATACAATTTTGTTATGATTGAAACCTGAAGTATTAAAAAAAAGAGGGGGAGGGCTAGGAAGCAAGCTTTTTAATAACTGAAGCTGTACAGAAGTAATAATTTCTGCAGTTTCAAGTTTTAGGGTAAATAATTCCAGATTTTTTTTTTATGTACTGATTTTTGACTGTGACTGATTTTGACTGCAGCCTACTTTATGTCTGTAAAGTGAAACAAAAGTTACTGACTAGGTTTGTGTCCAAGCTGACAATTACCAAGATATTTATGCCAGCTAAGGCACATGATGCAAAATTATTGTCTCAATTGTGACACTTTAAAAAGTGTAAGTCTTGACTCTTTTTGCCAGGTTTGCCTCAAGTATGAAGGGTGTCCAGCCTAGTGCATGTATCACTTGCACAGTTTGGGGTCAGAGTCTGATCCATGCTGAGAACTTTCCATGCATGTAGCTTATGTATTAAAGGGATAGTGTCAATTTCTAATTTTTAAGAATTAAAAATTGCAGGTGACATAAGGTGAAAAGGAAGTAAAATGAAAAGTGAAAGCTAGAAAGAAGAAAATTTCCCAACTCCCTACCACAGTTAACTGTCATAGATCTTGAAACTGAAAGCCTACTTGAGGTTTTCCTACTCCTAATTGTAAAGAGTGAGATTTGGGAGTAAATCCATTGAACTGAGTGGAGATATTTTGGCATAAAAGTAAGATACACAGAGGGAGGTTTTGATATCTTTAAATGTTAAAGATCCAGAGCTTTTCTCATCTTAGAGCCATTTTTTTTAAACATAAAAAAAATCATTGTAGATGTCAAAGCATTGCTAGTTCTTGCATAACCCACAATCTCCCAAATGTGATTTTATTATTTATTCCCATTCTTGTTTGTGATGGAAAACACACAATATCATAATGCCTACCATAGTACGTTGCTGGCCATTTTTTTTTGGAGGCAAAATAAAAATGCATTATTGCCTGCATAGGCAAAAGTCTCAAATTATGTGTCCAGCCTAAAAATGAATTTAAGTGGTTTATGGCCTCTGCTGGAGGTAGGGTTTTGAACTTGATAAGACTTTTGTTTTGATCCCAGTGCAATTGTGCATGTACCACAGGAAGAATTAAATCTCCAAGACTTTATTTCCTAACCTTAACAGAGAAGCAACTATGATTATAGTGTCTGTAGCCTGTATCAGATACACATTTTCTTTGATTTCCTGGTATCTCCTAACTTGCAGAGTATTGGAATTTGAAAGGAAATTATTTAAAATTCATTTGTCCTCTTACTGGTTCTAGTTTTGTTCCTGGATGCATTTGATAATGTGACCTTCACAGTTTTTTTTTCCCTCCCAATGTTTATCCTGCTGTGAAGTTGCATAGATGTGCTATTTTACCACATTTTGGAATCTGTGTAGCATGAGCCAGTTCATATACAAATAGTATTTAAACATCAGTTTTAAACTGGCATATTGCCATTCTGGACTTTTTCCCCTGGTTATAACAGGCTGTTTTAAATGAGAGTCTAAACTTCTCCTTGGTCATCTGATTTGTACCATTTCTATTTTGATCAGAGATTGTTTTACAAGAAAACAGACATGATGATGGGTCAGATTTTTTTTCTTGCTATGCCTGTTTGTTTGTTTGTTTTTTCTTTCCTTGTTGCAACTCCACTGCTTCACTGACATTTCTTTGGATTTACAGCAGTTCCTCACAGCAGAGCAATGTTCTACTGTGGAATGTATTGTCTTCCTTACGTCCATATGAGAGTCCCCACACAGAAGTCAGCAAATGTGTGCTGCCAGAAAGCTGTTTTAAGTCAGAATATTTTGTAATTTCTGCTTCTGAATTATATCTAGAATTATATGTAGACCAATCAACTTCAGCAAAGACTAGATAAAAAGCATTAAAGGATATCAATAGAACTATTGGTCAAATATGATTTGATTATAAGCTGTACCAAAAAAAAACCCCAAACATTCTCTTTTTGTTAACTGTAATTCTCATTTAAAATGGCATATACTACGGAAGAGAAACATTTAGTAATTCAAAAGTGGGTGACTAAGAAGCAATACATATGCAGCACCATTTTTTTTTTTCTTCCAGTTTTGTGTTTCCAAAAAACCCTTACCTGTGGCTCTCATAGTAACAACAGTACTGGAAGTAACTTTTTTGGTTTCGTTATTCCTCTTATGCTATATTAAACCTTTATTCTGTGTCATTCAGCAAGTCAGTGCTATGGAATCATCTTATTGCTCACCCTTTGATTTATTTTTTGGTGTTTTTTGTTGTTGCTGTTGTTTTTGTTTGTTTTTTTGTTTTTGTTTTTCCCTCTTTCCCTATGGCAGCTTTGCCTGCTGGATATATCTGGATTGAGCTTGATTCCCAGCTTTGCCAGCAGCATTATAAAATCAAAGTGTAGCATTTGAAGAAAATCTGCTGTATTGAAAAACAAGCTGTAGCAATCCAGACTTGGATTTTAAGAGTGGAAATATCTTGATCTATTCTGCTTTGCAAGCTCAGCACCATGGACTGTGATTGACTGTAAGCTCGCCATTAAGAAAAACTGATGGGTATTTAGTGTAATGACAGGCTGTAAAAGTGGGATATGTGAGATTATGACAAAGCCCAGAGCCTCTCTCTCCACAGGCAAATTGGGCTTTCCTTATGCTGTTGTAAAAATTGTGGTTCTGAGGTTGGTGGCATGATGGTTCTGAGGTTATTGAGTCTTACTTTAGATTTAGACTGCTGCACAGAAAACATAGAATCATAGAATATGATTTAAACATGCATTACTCTGGAAGCAATCTGAATTTGTATCCCATAACCTTAATTTGAGTTGATTTATTTTATCTAGTATAACTGAAAAGTCAGGTTTTGTGATTATGGGTTAGATATATCCTCAATTGGTGCTATTTGATTGAGTGCTTTGGATTCCACACTGCTGGGCTGACTTATCCTGGTTATGGATTTGACCTTCTATATAAAGGCAAAGACTATAAATTTTAAATTTAGGAAAGGTCTCAATGTTGGATTCTCTCTTTTCAAACATTGCTATTTGAGAAATACAAAGACATTATGAAAGGTTTTGTGACTGAAGTTTTAGATGTTGCACCCTTTCTGCAAAGAGGTATGTATTTATTCCTGTCTTTGAAAAAGCCAAAGGTAATACTTACCTTTTTCTTTGTCTTCTTCCTGTAACTAAATGAACTCTGAGTTTATAGCAGCTCTATTTCTCTGTTTATGTAATAGCCGTAGCTTGGGTATTGCCTCTGTTCTATGCTATCCACAAGTACTTATAATTCTCTTTGAAAATTGACCTCTGTGCTTACAATTCTTATGCTTGACCTCTAGTCCAGAAATTACTTCTCTCTCAACGGATCTTCATAAAAATCTGTATGATTAGGTTTATTTTATCTGGCTGTCAGTTGCAGGAGGTGGTAAGGAAGTGGAAGTCACTAGTTCGGTACCTTTCTGAAATGAAACCCTTCAGAAAATAAGGATAGATCTTAATTTGAGGTTTATTAATTTGGTGCCTTCCCAGTTTTTTGCTTGCTCCACATTAAACTTCTCAACTTCTGTACTTCCTTTCCTTTTCATTAGAAGTCCTAGAAGTTGTTAATTTTTCGTTAATACTGATTGATAAATAGTCATGTAGGTGAAACATGCAGTTACACAGAGATACTATTGGTTACAGGTAAAATTTTAAATCTGAGGTCTAAACATCTTTGAATTTCAGGAGAATGCTTGTAGGAAAAGTGGGGTTCATGGGTTTTATTCCAGAACTGTATTCAACCACATTCTTACTTTTCATCTGAGTAAGATGCAAACTTGTAAAAGGTCCTGTCTCTTAGATCAGTTCTGGACTTTGTCAAAAGTCTCATGCCATTCAGTATTGTTAAACCCGAACATCAGCCTAGTTCAACTTTGTATACACTGCAATTACTACCCAGGCAAGAAGGGGGACTCCAGACTGCTGTGATGAGTCTGGCTGATGCTTGAATTTGCTAATTTCAAAGTGTCTTGGCTATCTCTACTCTATGCTGCTATCAGATTTAGACAGCTTAGTTCTTGATGGGCTCAACAGGAATATTAAGATAAAATAGCACTGTTCTCTGTTGTTACAGTACAGTGTAGTAGATGTTCAGTGGACAGTTTTAGAAATCTTGTACCAGCTGACTTAGAATCACCAACAGTAGGATTTTAGTTTTTTGTGCCCAGTATCTGTTAGTTACTAATTACCTTCTATCTGAAAGTGTCAAAGCTTATCTAGTGGTAGATTTTAATTCTAATGTAGGGATATGAATCTATTCCTGACATCCATCTGTATTTCAGATATCTGTTATATACTGTACAAACCCCCAAATGAATGAAAGGAAGCATCAAAATCCTTTTCTCCTTTTACTTCCCTCTGTATGTGAAACTCTGTTCTGTTTTACTTCATTGAGATGACACATATCTTGGCATTAAGGGGGCATTCTTAACATACCATCGCTATACCTTTCATCCTCTTGCATTTGCGTTATTTCGTATGTCTCTTTGTACTCTGGTCTTCAGAACTGGCAACCTGTATATTTTCATTCTACCCTGTTATGACCCTCATGCAGTTGTTGATTTTGCTGCTTGTTTTTGGATGTTACCTATTTGTTATGCATTTTCGAGGTCAGTATTCCAACTGAGGATGGGTTATTGATTTATACATTGACATTGTCTCATTCTCAAGTATAATTTTTGTTTCCGTTGTTTAACATTTTGTTGTCACTTCTGACACACAGAGTTGATATTTTTATTATGCTGTCCAATGTAATGATAACTTCAGTGACTCCAGTTAACTTGGGAGTCAGATATGTATCTTACTAGTTCACATTATTCTTTCTATCATGCATCTGTTGGCACTGAATTTCTGAATTTCATCTACAGTCATGCTGTCTGACCACCAAACTTGATATGTCATTGTTTTAAGTGCTTAAGTGGGACTTAAGTAATGCATTGGTCTTCTGCTAGGCTACTCTGCAAGGGTAAATTTCACCCTTTATGAGCTGATGCATCCTGTCACATTAATCAGGGATTTACTGTGTGTTTCCTAGGGCAGTATAAATGATCAGATTTCCCTATTAACCCCTTCAGAACTGAATTAAAATTTGATGCCATATCTAGAATATGCACCACAAAATTGATGTATCTGTAGCTCTGTCATATCTTATTATAACCATAGGGGAAATAAAGAAGCAACAGTTTGCTGGATACTTGAGATCCTGAGATTGAAAAGGTCAAAACTAATGTATACAGGTATTGAGAGATTTGTGGGTTATTTTCTGTTGCTCATTCTGTTTGTAACATAGCTTTCTCTTAAAGCAAGTCTGTAACGGTTTCCCCAAAGTCTAAATCGTTAAGTGAAATTTTGAAGAAGTGACTGATATATGTCCATCTACCTGTTTGTTTTTTATTAAAACGAATATTCATCTCTTGTTTGCTGTTTCATGATTTTATAGGTAGGTGAGGAAACAGCTGGGCTTGAGCTTAGGAGGTTTGATTTCTTTACATATCTCTGATTTTGAGACTCATTTCTTGACAGTTCTGTTTTGTCACCTATAGTATTATTAATGTTTCTTACATAGTCTACTTTGAAATGTGTGTTCTATAAAAGAAATTCTTTTTGAAGTATAGCAGGATTTCATAGAATCATAGAATAGTTAGGGTTGCAAAGGACTTTAAGAACATCTAGTTCCAAGCCCCCTGCCATGGGCGGGGACGCCTCACACTAAACCATGACACCCAAGGCTCTGTCCAACCTGGCCTTGAATACTGCCAGGGATGGGGCATTCACAACTTCGAGGGACAACCCATTCCAGTGCCTCACCAACCTTACAGTAAAAAACTTCTTCCTTATATCCAACATAAACTTCCCCTGTTTAAGTTTCAACCCGTTACCCCTTGTCCTGTCACTACAGTCCCTAATGAAGAGTCTCTCCCCAGCATCTTTACAGCCCCCCTTTAGATACTGGAAGGTTGCTATGAGGTCTCCATGCAGCCTTCTCTTCTGCAGGCTGAACAGCCCCAACTTTCTCAGCCTTTCTTCATACGGGAGGTGCTCCAGTCCCCTGATCATCCTTGTGGCCTTCCTCTGGACTTGTTCCAACAGTTCAATGTCCTTTTTATGCTGAGAATGCCAGAACTATACACAATACTCCAAGTGAGGTCTCATGAGAGCAGAGTAGAGGGGAAAGATCACCACCTTCGACCTGCTGGTCACGCTGCTTTTGATGCAGCCCAGGATACGGTTGGCTTTCTGGGCTGCAAGCACACACTGCTGGCGCATGTTCATTTTCTCATTGACCAACGCTCCCAAGTCCTTCTCTGCAGGGCTGCTCTGAATCTCTTCTCTGCCCAACCTGTAGCTGTGCCTGGAATTGCTCCAACCCAGGTACAGGACCTTGCGCTTGTCATGGTTAAACTTCATGAGGTTGGCATCAGCCCACCTTACAAAGTTTTGCTGATGTCTGATTTGCCTTTCTTTTGGTCACCAAAAATATCAAGAAATTGACAGACCATATAAAATTACTCACCTCTATATGCCCCAAATGAGGGAGGAAAAGATAAAACTATAAAGGCTGTTCTTCTTCCTACTTCCCCAGAATAACAAAATGAAATATAACTGCAGTATTAACGGTGTAAAAATGTGAATAAATGGAAGATTTTTTCATCTCGGCAAGATAATTAGTATTATTTTTATTGTATTATTACTACTATGGTGCTTCTGGTTTGGCAGGATAACTTCATGGGTTCAGTGATCACCGACTGCTGTAAAATTGGCAAATTGTGCCCAGCTGTTCAGGGGATGCTTGTCTGATCATGGAAATCCTGCTTATGCAGCAGAGCAGAGAGAAGGAGAGAAGAACATGCTGGTACCTTAGTGGACTTAGTTTTACACAGTAGCATCTGCTGAACATGCAGTGACTCTTTTACTTATTAATTTAACCTAAGCCCCCATAATTATTTAATGAGTAACCTCCCTCTTTCTTTCCAATTTGTTTTCATCCCCACCCCCTCAAAAGTGTTGGCTTCAGGAGCTGTGTAAGCCATCTTAGTCAGTTTACTCTCTGCCCATCCCTAGGTATTGTGTGCGTTGTTTTGATTTATTTAGTAGCCTTCTTTTATAGATATATAACCTTTATGAAATGGTAAGGAGGGAAGAAGAACAGGACTCTTAAATGACAATCCACAGCTCCTGTTAACTAGTGACAGATGCCATCTGACATGACATTAGGACTTCAAGGCTCTTTATAATAATATTTGTGGTTGGGAATGACCTTACATAACAGAAGGTCTTTGCCTATCCTGCAAGTCATCATGAGTTAAACATTCTGGTGAAAAGCACAAAACATGGCTGAGGCTCCTGCAGCCTCTTTATCCCCTTGTCATGTTTAGGAAGAAAATAAAAATGGATGTATCTTTCTAGAGAGCCAGAGTCTAAAGCATCATCAGAACACTTCATGTGCTGCAGGGCTTGGGGTGAGGTCATCCGATTTCAATACTTTTTTGCCAACAAGAAATTTCCTATGGTAGTGAGAGTTCTCTGCTTTCAGCAGTGGTGTCCCACTAGTGGAGGTGGCTTCTGTGCAGGCCTTGCTCTTCACACTGGCCTGGTATTGTATGTTGTAGAATGAAAAAATGTGCTGAAGCAGAGCTCTACCATGCCATCATTCACTAATACAAGGTACTCCAGAGATTCAGTGACATATGTGAGAACAATTCCCACTCTTGCCTACATTATCCCAGTCCGATTATCACAGGAAGGGAGTTTTAGTTGCCTTCTCTGTGTGACTTATTCTCTTCTCTAAGCATAGGTAAGCCACAATACAGAAGCTGGTCTTCAAGACTTGCATAATTTCAAAGGTGATGATCTGTTTTTCCAAGCAACTCTGTGCTGTCTCCTTGAGTGGTAGGAAGTGTTGGCTGAATCAGTCATTTCCTTAAAAAATGATCGTTAGCTTGACAGCACTTTGTTAATGATGATACAAAAATGGGCAATTAAGGTTGGAGTGGTGTTTTTCCCCTCTTAAATTTCTCTTCTGTTCTCTTCTGTACTCAGTGATGTGTGAGAAAATTAGTTTGCAACTTTCCCTTCCCCCTTTCTCATTGAGGTCAGAAGATGAGTGAGGATTCAGTTGTACAATGAAGCATAACTGACAGGGAGGCCATAAGTCATATCTGATGTAAATTTAGTATGTCTTTCTAGAAGTAAGTCTTGATTTTAAACTGGCTGGTGATCTGATCGTAGAATGGTTCGGGTAGGAAAGGACCTTAAGATCATTCAGTTCCAACCCCTCTGCCATGGGCAGGGATGCCTCACCCTAGACCATGTTGCCCAAGGCTCTGTCCAGCCTGGCCTTGAACACTGATAGGGATGATGGAGCATTTACCACTTCTTTGGGCAACCTGTTCCAGTGCCTCATCACTCTCACAGTAAAGAACTTCCTTCGGTCCAGTCTAAACTTCCCCTTTTTGTTTGAACCCGTCACCCCTTGTCCTATCACTATGGTCCCTAATGAAGAGTGCCTCTCTGGCATCCTTGTAGGCTTCCTTCAGATACTGGAAGGCTGCTCTGAGGTCTCCACGCAGCCTTCTTCAGCTCTAGCACATGTTCTTACTTATCATTCTGCTATGCATATCTCTGTTGTTCAGCACTATGATCTGAATA
This sequence comes from Melopsittacus undulatus, assembly GCF_012275295.1. NCBI lineage: Eukaryota > Metazoa > Chordata > Aves > Psittaciformes > Psittaculidae > Melopsittacus > Melopsittacus undulatus. The sequence continues at coordinate 50,396,506 of NC_047530.1, forward strand.
AAGAAGTGGCCACGACAATATTTTACAGGAGTGAAAAATACATGGAGTCTAGTTGGAAATGCTGACTAATAGGCATTGCCATTTAAATGTAATTCTTGATATGACAAATTCTGTCAGTTGAGAAATTATGGTTGTAGATATCTTTGTGGTTATCTTTGTAGATCTAATCTATGAATGTATGGTTGTAGAACTATACCAGAAGCCATATGGACAATCAGAGTAGAACACCTCCTGTTGCTTGGCTTCTTTACATTTGGGATTTGACAACATGAGAGAGAGTACAAATTTCAAAATCACTCACCATTTTCCATTTATGAATGTTGATAGGTGAGAATTTCCTGACCAGTTTACTGTTTTAAACTACTGTGATTTGGCTTCTGTCAGTACAGTGCAAGCACTTACAGTGCTTGAATGGATGCTTCTTTCACAGATGAGACTTGATACAGAAAGAACTTTCTGGCAAGGATAGGTTTGCTCTTCAGTTTCCTTACCCCAGTTTTTAAAGTCTTACAGCTGCTAAATAGCTTTGGAGTCTTCAGTTAAATCTAAATACTTTTTTTCTTGATGTTTTATGCCACTATAGGATTTGCTCTTTCTTGTTTTAGTTAATTCTCTTTTGTTGCTAAACAGGTTCCTGTAAAGCCTTCCTTCTTACTCCATGGCATTATGAGCCTGATAGAGCCATTGTAATGTCCCTTATGATCTGACACAGCTCTATGAGGGATCATTGGTGTGCTTTCTCTCTTTAGAAAGACTACGGGACAAAAAAAGCCCATGCTGCTCATGTTGGCTGCACTGTTTGAAGTCCACTGAAGCAACTGCAAAACTTGTAATTACATCTTGTTCTTGAATTGAGAGCCTTATAATTTCCTTCAGTGTTAGCATTTATTTATTATCATAGCAAAAGTTGGTGGAAGGCAGGTTGACTTTCTTTTTCACTTCAGTTTAAGTGATAAGGAAAGTGTGTGAAGTTTCCTAAAAATCAAGGCACATTCTCATCCAGTTTGGATAGCTAGGGGAGAGATTCTGTTTTTCTCTGTCATGGATCAGGCACAAAAGGTGTCTTGAAAACAAAGCAAATAAATAGAGGAAATCTCTGAGGCTGAGAAGTTATGCTTCCCATAGTAGATGTGGATCTGCTTATGGTTTTGCCATACTGTGCAAGTTTATTTTTGTGCCTCTCTAGATAGGAGACAAGCCATATTGAAATGATAATACTGAGGTGTATTACAGCCCTGGGGCCAGTTCTTTTTGCTGGTTGTATGTACCCCTTTCTGACGGAGGAGTTATTTGGTGTTCTGGGAATATCAGAAACTGAACAATTGGGTACCTGTCTTTAACATGGCTAAAGCACAGCTCTGTAATGTGATTATAATAAAATTCCTATCACCTTTATGCAATATATAGAAAGGTCATAACAAATCATATTGTAACAAGGATACATGATTATCATTGTAAAGGATGATCCCCAGTACAGGCTGATAGTGCAAGTCATTAATTCTTCATTTCCCACATAATTCTTGAACACTTTTTCCTGTTTTCGCAACTGTTCGAGCAGCAGAGATCTAGAACCAGTTCATTAAGCTGTGATAAACATCTGATGATTATTGTTACAGTTTTTGTATTACATAAATACCTTGGGAGCCACACTCTTATTGAGCTTCATCCTGGCTGACTGCTTGCTACCCTGAGAAACCTGCTTTCTAAATATTAAACTTCATGAATATTAAGTATTGCCAGATGCTCCCCCCCCCAAAAAAAAGCAATTTAAAAAGAAATGTACTCTTGCAAAATATATGTATTAAAAAAACAACCCCACCCTTGCATATTGATGCCCTCCTCTACTAAATATTTCCGTAATACAAATGAATGACAATTTTAAGCTAATGTTCTTCACTGTCTGATTTCACATATTATGAAACAGGAGTATCAGTACTCTGAAAAATGCATTAGGAAATTGCATGTGTATGCTAAATCTTTTTTCTGTGCCTCTGTCAAACTACAGATAGTATCATAAAACTTTTATCATAAGAAATTATTCAGTAATACCTGTTTCTGAATTGCAACAGCTATTCTGAGTGCCCAACAGAACATCATTTTTCACAGGTGATGTATCCTTTAGTCATACTTTTGTTTCTGTTTCTCTATGCATGTCGAATACATACAAAGCATTAATATCAATTGTATACTCATATTTGTTTAAAATTAGGTTAGTTTTACAAGGTGACATGTACACGGTGACACCATACATACAATTTATGGATTCTTAGCACAGTGACAGGTTGCACTGCATGTGTTCAACTCCCAGTTCATTGGTGAAATTCTTGATCCTGAAGAATTAACCCATCTGTATAATTTTTTTGCTACAGGAAGCCCACATGGGAGAGATAAATCGTGGTTTCTGGCAAACAAAAGGAGTTGTCCAGCATTTTCCAAGCTGAATGTATTATAACACTGATAAACTTGAGGTGTTTTTTACTGTTGTCTTTCAATGCTTTAAAAGCCTTTCATCTATGAAGTATTTTTCTGTACATAGGGTATATGTGTTTATGTATCTGTATATCCCTAAATGTTGAGAAAGACTGCAGATAGGCTACAAACAGTATTTCTCTTTGTGGCTAATTCTAGCAGTTGCAGTGCAAAAGTGATGCAGGCTTCAACTTCTGAATTTCATCATAAGACCTCCAAAAATGTCTGAGTTTGTGAAAGGATACAAAATGAAGAAAATTGGTTTTGGCACCAATGGTAAACTATGATGCATCTAGTTATTCAGACTAAATGAAAAGGAATTGTGCCTAAATTATGACACAGCTGAGAATATCAGTGAGGATGAAAGGAAAGGAGAAGAGGGGCATAATACTCAGATTAGTGATTTTCTTGGCATTAAAAAAAATCTTAAAATTTCAACATTAATGAGACATAAAATCATCTCCCTCCTTTGCAGCTGATTCTCATCTGCCAGTTGTAAAAGAGCTATCGTAGGAGAAGAGAGCATACCATTAGCTGTTAGTTCAGAATGACTCTGCAAAATAGTCCTTAAAGGACTACTGACTTATTTCTGACAATCTTTTAAAGGTCTCAAAGCTGTTAGTTGCTGGAATATATCAGCCTGGTCAAACCTGAATCTGAGCTTATAGCAGAAATGTCCTCACTCTGCAATTTGCTTTAAAACAGCAGTCTCTGAATAATGTGACTCAGGAAGACTTCCACAGGAGTCAGTCATCTGAGCTCTGTGTTGACCTGTGCAGCAGTGAGGGTGATAAGTTTATCGTTAACACAATCATATTTTTTTGCCAACAGGCTTTACAATTGGATTTCTACACTTAATAACATTGTAAAAAAAAAAAAAAAAAAACAACAACCCAACAAGAAACCAACCCAAAGGATACAGACGTCCCCAGTGCCAAACAGTACTTTCTGGCAAGACTAAGGGATAGAAGAAAATGGATTAAAAAGCGTGGGAGCTGTATTGCAGTGTAGTTGGTTATTATGGAATTATTGTGTGTCACATACAAATTATATTAATTTACAGTAAGTTACAGCTGATGAGGTAAAAGTCTTCTGACTGCTCGAAAACGTGATGACTTGTCATCCTGAATGCTTAAAGGCAGTTTTGGAAACTGGAATCCTATCCCACATCCCACTTACCTCATCTGAGCCAGATGTCATGCAGCCAGCTGGAAGAGCAGTTCCATTAGTGCATTGCCAAATGCACCACATTCTCTGGAAGAGTATGAGCCCGTTTTTGCTGTTCTCATTTTTAGGACTGACAAGTAGCTTGGTTTACACATTTTGATCCTTGGTGTATTTTGAGTATAGCCTTTCAGTCACTCTGACTTGCATCCCATGCTTTTAATCCCATATTAATTTTTCATGTTATGAGTTCCATTGGAAAAAAAAAAAAAAGTGTTTTCTACCCCTTGCAGTAAAATCATCGAATTGTTTGGGTTGCAAGGGACCTTAAAGCTTGTGTAGTTCCAACCCCTCTGCCATGGGTAGGGGCACCTTCCACTAGGCCAGGTTGCTCAAAGCCTCATCCAACCTGAACATTTCCAGGGATGGGGCTTCCACAACTTCTCAGGACAACCTGTTCCAGTGTCTCACCACCCTAATAGTAAAGAATGTCTTTCTAATGTCTAATTTAAATCTACTGTCTTTCAGTTTAAACCCATTATGTAATGTCCTGTTACTACACATCCTATAAGTCCCTCTCCAGATTTCTTGAAGGCCCCCCCCCTTTGGGTATGGGAAGGTCTATATAACATCTCCCTGGAGGCTTTTCTTCTCTAGGCTGAAGACCTGCAACTGTCAGCCTGTCTTTATAGGAGAGGTGCTCCAGCCCTCCAATCATCTTTGTGGCCCTCCTGGCCTAGCTCAGACATCTCCTTATGCGAGGGACCCCATAGCTGAATGCAGTACTCCAAGTGGGGTCTCTTGAGAGTGGAGTAGAGGGGAGATTCACCTTGCTTGACCTGCTGATCACATGTGTTTTGATGCAGCCCAGGATGTGGTTTGCTTTCTGTGCATATTGCTGGGTCCCATTGGGCTTCTTGTCAACCAACACTCACAAGTGCTTCTCTCCAGGGCTGCTCTCAATCTCTTTTGCCCAGCCTGTATTTGTATTTGGAGTTCCCCTGATCCAGGTGCAGGACCTTGCTCTTGGCTTGTTGAACTTCATGAAGTTCACACAGGCTCATCTCTCAAGCATGTCAAGGTCCCTCTGGATGACATCCCTTCTCTCCAGCATACCAACTGAATCACAAAGCTCAGTGTCATCAGAAAATTTGCTGAGGGTGTACTCAATCCCACTATCTGTGTCACTGACAAAGATGTTGAACAGTGCCAGTCCAAACACCCCTGAAGAATGCGACTTGTCACTGATCTCCACTTGGACATCAAGCCATTGACTGCAACTCTTTAAATACGACCGTCTGTCAAATTCATTATCCAAGGAGTGCTCCATCTGTCAAATCCACACCTCTCCAGAGATAAAATGTCATGTGGGACAGTGTCAACTGCTTTGCACAAGGCCAGATAGATGGCGTCAGTTGCTCTTTGTTGACCAGTGCCATAGCCCCACCATAGAAAGCAGCCAAATTTGTCATCTCATCACTTTGCATGTGCCTTAGCATGGTTTCTGGTAGGAATTGCTTCATGATCTTGCTGGCCACAGAGATGAGGCTGATCAGTCTGTAGTTCCCTGGGTCTTTCTTTGCTACCTTTTTAAAAATGGGGTGTTTATACCAAAAAAAATGATGGTTTGTATCAAAGCAGTTTGAGAGGCAAATAGGTTGCTTATTTAAGGATGTCTTAATGAAGAGTTGTGACCCTAAATATCTTGATTGGTACTAGTAGATTCTGTGAAGGTTTGTGACTGTTGCCACCCACAAATTAGACCAGTAGACAGAAAGACTGAAGGTTCTTCATTGCACATTGCTGTTTGGTGCTGGTGAGAAAGTGGGGGAACCACTAAAAGCAGGGGTCAGTGCTAGCCACATGTATAAATTTGGGTCACAACAATTTCTGAGAGTTCTCAGAGAATGTTTCCCGGGTAAATGACAAGGAGAAGGGGGAGGGAGAGAGAAGAAGTGACTGGAATGTTGGTGACATTTGAAAGGGGAAGAGCCTTGTCAGAGGCTTGACTTTGTGCAGATAAGAAATATATTTTCTGATTGTGCAGAAGGTTGGGAGAGGCTGCTGCATGGGGCAGATAAGAAGTGGGGCTACAGTCTGATTTATCTGTAAGGAGACGGAGTGTTAGTCTTGGACTTTGCGGTGAATTTAATTTAGATCAAAAAATCCTAGGGGATTTACAGCTAATAATAAACCAATATAGATTGAGAAGCCCTCTGAAAAATATTGTAGTGAGATAGATTATGTTGTATATAAATGAATGTAAGTCTACATAAATATATATTTTATGTGAATTATAGGTCATACTGCTGTGCCAGTGAAGGGCATTGTAAATGTTTCTTGTGGGAAAGTAAATGCAGGTGTGTTAGGAAATCTTGCTGAATTGACAGCAGGGCATGCCTTTTGGCTGCAAAACTGGCCCCTTAAGCATGCATGATGGCATGACTTTTTTCAGTGCCAGGCTGATCTGTGATGGCAACTGGCTGGAACTCTGGGCTGCTATAAATCACACCAGACCTCAGGCAGCCCTGGACAATATTTGGGATTCAGAAGATAGATAATTTTGCTCTGTATATGGTTTGTTGTATGTAGTAAATGAGATGATAAGTACTTGATATGGTTTTAAGTTTTCACAGTTTAACTCATAGTGGTTGTGACAGTTGTTCAGTGAATGTATCCAAGTTCTAAAACAGGTACCATATGGGCAGTGGTAGTATAATTTTTTGTCTGCTGCCTGCTAATATATTGGAGCAATCTGGAGCAAAAACCAAAACCAACACAACAACAAAACCCAAACCTCAGAACAAAAATCCAAACAATTTTTTAGCTTGTTCCCCTACCTGTGGTCTCCGTGGCCTTTTAACTTCTGCAAATTTTAGTGGTTCTTCTGCAATGTACAGAACTGCCACACCATAGGAGCGATGACTGCAATCTATACACAGCATTAAGCGGTCTTTCATCTTACTAGGTCAACAACCTATAGAGAGAAGCAATAGTATTACAGACCTGGGCTCCATAAACTTGCCCAGAACCTTAAGTACTTGGATCAAAAAACACCCAACCAGTGCTGAAGTCTGAGCTGCTCTTGAATCGTTGCCTTTGCAATTGAGCTCAGGTAGACAGATACCTGCTACAATATAGATGCAAGATGCAAGTCTTATGTTGTTACTTCTTCAAAGTTGAACTCTGACCACATGTTGAAGCCTGAAAGCTGACAAAGAGCTACTTGTGATGGGAACTTTTGGTTGTGTAGGCAGCAGTGTGGGAGACAAAGGGTTCAACCAGTACAGCATTTTGGAGGGAGACCTGTTGTGCCATCCAGCTGCTATTCTGGCAAAGCTCCATGATATCTTTCTGTCTATATGTTACATGAGAGCAAAAGGAGTGGTTTATGTGAATATAATTTAAAATTATCCTTTTGCTTTGTTTCTCTATTTGCATATGTTTAACATACAGGCAAAGGTTTAACTATATAGCAGTTGATAGACTAATGAACCTGCGCGTGTTGAACTGTTTGAGCACAAGACACATTCCAACTTGAATAACGCATCACAAGGTGAATAATTTTAGTGATGTAGTGGGTGAACAGCAACTTTGTTTACAGAAAACCTGAATTTTGAAAAGTGCATGATTCAGAAACAGGTCTTGAGACCTTTCTCAGAGCTGTCCTGAATGAGTTATAGAAAAACAAAGCAGTCTTTCAAACTTACTGCTAAGACATCAATGTGAATTTTTAAGTGAGTTTTTCCAAGTTACGCCTTCTTCCCAGTCCAAGCATGAAGATTAATTTTGTGCTTCCTTATTGAAGTCTTTAGGTGCTGGGTCCTGAACCCACAAAATAAGGGTCATCAAAGGGTTCAGATGCATGTTGGGAGCTTCACCAAGTCCCATTTTGGGAAGAGAAAGTCTGTGAGCTGGTCATTTTGCTGAGACCTTGGTGCAGTTCTGTTCCTTAATGCTGCTGAATGGTTCAGAGCCAGCTGCTTCTACTGCTTTTCAAGCACATGGAGCAATGATGAACCAACTTTGGTTCTCTGTACTTAAAAAAGTGTTTTAATTTTATCATCAACATATAAGCTTCTAATGCTGTTCTAGCCTAGAAATAATATTGACTATTTTCCTTTTCTAGAAATTTCTGTATTTCATAAGCTAAGTTGCAACATTTTTCTTTTTTTTCTTTAATCTCCTACCCAGCTGTTCTACCAATCAGCGCAGACTTTAAGTTATCTTTTAAAATCTTCTATTTTGGAAGATAACTTCTTATGAATAAGGGTTTCTATGTTTACCTTTGCCTTTTTATAGGAGCTTGATTTTATTTTTTCTTTTAAAGAGGCAAAATGTTGAGGAGTAAGCAGGAGGGGATGCATGTGTGCTGGTGATGAAGGCAGCAAAATATGTCTTGAAGTTAAGTCTGTATGTAAATAAATCAATTCATTTGAGTTACAGAATAGCCTGGTGTGGTGGGCAGCATCCCCATCACATAAGCAAAGGTGGAAGGATTGTGCCTTCTATTGCATTTCACAAACACTCTTTCACTTTCTAATTATGTGAGTTGCTTTATGGTTTAAGGAAGAGAGAAAAGGGCATACTGATTTGCTGCAATCTGCACTGTTGCTTGTTCCTTGGGACCCCACTAGTCAAAACAACGGGATTCATATGTTGATGACAGCTGAGAGACCAAAGTATGGCCAGATGGCAAGGGGGAGCTGAGCTGTCTGTTTCTACAAGCGATAGGCACATTATAGTAATTCTCTTCTGGGGAGGAAGGGGTAGAAAGGAGGGGGAGGGGGAGAGAGAAAGAGGGGAGATATTAGATAAACAGACTGTAGCCTGAATGCATATGACATGTGGGAGGAAAGCTTTGTTAAGCAAGAACTGAAAGCCTCTCGCAGAGCATTAAGCAGCACAGCCTGTGTATTGGACGGAGTCAAACCAGAGGAAATATGAGCCTAAACCTCTAAAACTGCTGTAGGACCAGCAAGGTTCATCAGGCTTCTGCAGAGGTGCTTGAAACAGGGAAGTACTGAAAGGTTTTACTGTTTACTTAGATCAGCTTACTTCTTTTAGTAGGAAGGAAGGGTCATTTAGCTGCAAACGTGCCAAAGGTGTGCTTTTCTTATCCATGATATGCAAGCTATGTTTTATGAGTCAAAGTTGATTCATAGCTTCATTGTGCTGAACATTTTTAATCAGCTTCATGCATAGGAGATGGCTTTATTGCATCTTCTGTTTGCACTGAAGTCACTGGAAGTTCAGTCTAGCCAGTGATTTGCAGGTGGTGCTCAGCATGCTCTGTAATTAGGGAATGCATACCTTATCTACATCACCCTGAGTCTGTTCTGGAGCCAGCTGAAATCTGTAAAAATTTCCCACTTGACTGTATTAGGGTCTGGATTATGGCTTATGAATGAAACTGAAGTACACTTTTATCAGTTATTGATAGCAGAGCTATCAAATCTTTCCTTACTGCCCTCTGTGGCTCAGCAGCCTAAGTTGCAATGTTTGTCCCATTTTCTTCTCCTATTTTTCTGACTGCTTTTGTGGGGCTTGAGTCAGTGAGTAACCAGAGCAATTGATACTCGGCATTACATGAACAGGAAAGAGAGAATTTTCATCATTTTGCTCATGTGAGAACTGTGTTTGACTGTCTAAGAAAACATTCAGAGGCCATAGAAAGCATTTATCTGAGAAGGGTTTGATATTCTTTCCCATTTATGCATCATATGCTGGTAAATTTACTTCCTTTCACCCCCTCTTTTTTGTTTTGACATTTGCTTTCTGATCTGCTGACCTTTGAGTAGTTCTGAAGTACGGTGATAAAAAGCAGCCTCCTACTGTTGTTTTCCTGATGAACCCCTCTGAAGCACTCTGATTTACATAGTGGGGAAGCATAACAGATTTGTTGGACTGTGGCACCTAACGCCACTGCTCAATAACCTATTAGAGTGTTTGAACATGGTCACCAGCTTGGCTTCCCTGCTGCTCCCTAGATAGTTGCTTGTGACATTGATCGTAGGGGGTGGGGGCAAAATGCTGATTTATAGATGTAGCCTATTGCCTGGAGGAGTGGGCTAGCCAAGACTGCATTCTGCTTGCTTTTGGTCACAATAATACAAAGACTTTAGGGGGTCTTTGCTACACAAAAAGTGCAGGTAGAAAATGTAAAATTTTAATACTTGTTCATGCAAATGAAAGTGTTAAAAGAATTCAGAAAACCCCAACCAAACAAAAAAAATCCCCAAACACCCCCCCCAAACAAACAACACCCTCCCAAAAAGCCCAAACAACAAAACACAGAACCCTTCAAAAAACAACAACAACAAACAGCAACCAAACAAAAAAAACCTACCAAACCCATTTAAACTCTTTTTGGAAAGATGCTGGCTGTAGTATGCCAATTTTCTGTGCACTTCTTGGAAAACCTTTTGCAGTTCCATATGGGACACCATCTTTTAGAACACTGTTATTTTAATTAGTGAACCAAAAACAGCATTCTGCTAATTACTGTTGCTTCTCTAGCTATGGAGAAGCCCCTTCCACTGTTTGATAGCAGTACAACACATATAACTGCAATGTATTGGAAATGAACTTTTTTATTTTTGTACTAATTATAATGGTGGAACTGGAGGTGCCAGTAAGTGTTTGTTGTCAGCCTCACTGATCAGGTAATCTATGATGCTGTCTTTCTAGAAAACTAACCCATTGTCAGGACTCACAAGAAGTTAGGTAAAATTTCATTTTGATTAGATGAAGCTTTTCAGTACATGACCTTGAAAGTCACTTCTAAGTAAAGGGAAATAATGCAAGAATAAATTGTTCCAAATCTGCTTTACTTTTAAACTGTCAGCAATTGCATTGAGATTTTATTTTCTTTATTGTAAACATGAAAGTCTGTTAAAAATTACTATTTCATTTCCAATTTAAATAATGTAGGACATCTCAGTTATATAACAGATAAAAGTGTGCAGTTCAGCACTAGCTATATAATTAATGCCATTGGTATTGAGATGTACCATGTTTACATAATGTAAAGGGACACAGATACCAAGGAGGGGGCTGGAGGTTTCGTCGTATGTGTAATAATAGCAGCTAGCTCTTCCACTCTGTAGAATCTTATCCTCTCAAATCTGTATTTAGCCATGAAAATGCACCTATTTTTAAAAAATATTCTAAATGTCAGCATGAACCTGCCACTTACGTGGGATTTGCCATTGCCAGGTCATTTTGCAAGTTTGATAGCTTGGGGGTTTTGTTGAAGTGTCTGAGGGCTAATGCAGTATAGACAATTCTGGACTTGTGGAGAAAAAAAAATATATTGGTTATGAGCCAGAAAAGATCAGCCAAAAACATCTAAACCAATACTGTCAACAGAAATCGTGTAATTCTTGGTCATTTACTGTTTTGCTGGAATTAAGTGACATCTTTTGTCATTGGCTTGATTAGGAGTAGGACTATGTGCATTCTAACTGTTCTGTTTCAGATGATCTATTACTTGTTTGGTGTTGATAGTTTTTCATTGTTATCTGCTAGTATCTGAGCTAGTAGAGGGCAGTCTTAATACAAAGTTGTATTTAATCATTTAAGTTTGCTGTCTGTTTAGCTGTTCTAGTGTTCATGGTCTAACTGGGATGTCTCCAATCTAAGGAAGCAAGAAAGATAACAACTGGAATAAAGATCCAGAATGGTAGATTTAGAGATATATTCTTCTTTCTGCTGTTAAGTTACTTTGACATTTTTAAAATCTTCAGGCACAGAAGTTCATATTGCATCCTATCAATGTTCGATTTGATTGTCTTTTCAGCACTTGTACCTAGAATTAAACAGATGAACGTAACAGACTGAAAATTGTGCCTGATGTCTCAGCTTTTTTTCCATATGTATGCAAAAGTTGTACTCACCTACCTCACCCATATGTGAATTGCTAATATGAGAATTGAAAAATGCTTTATAATTATCAGAAGTGCCCAGTACTTATCTTATAAAAATAACAGAATCCATTTTGAATCTTGTTGCTGTGTTTTTCCTCTTTGCTTCTCTTGCTCTTTGAGTTTGCTGCCAAATACACTTGAATGTCACCATATCCATGCTGTTATAATCTGAGACTTTTCATCCTGTGAATAAACTGGCAGCTATTAGTGGCAATGGAGATGTTTTTAATTTCAGCTTCTCAGTGCAGCAGTAGGAGTTCTGAGCATTAATGATTGCATGCATGGGTCCATCCGTGTACTGAAATGAGAGTAACCCTGTTTTACAGTGATCAATTTTCTGTGTAGTAATGTCACCATAATTGGGGCTTAAAACAGTTCTTAGTGATGACTACTTTGATAAGAAGTGATAGAGTGGGATCAATAGTATGTGGCTGGCAGGGGTATTTCCTTGAGCAAAAGGTAAGGTAGTGGAGCCTTAATGTATTGAATATAACCCAAGTACAGTAGTTTACTCTATTTGGTTTACTGCTACAATCTCATACTTTAATGTATCCCCAGTGGGTCACATATAGCCTACATTAAAACAAGTGTATATGAGATTAATTTATTTCTATACTGTTACTGAGTTCAGATAAGGATTTCCTGCTCTGTGCATGAATACTCAGTCATTACATTTGCAGTTTTTTAATCACAATTAATAATACACTAGGTATGTTTCTATAGCAACTTCTACTTGGGGATCTCAAAGCGCTTTAGAAATGTTAGTCTTAGTTTCATAATAGCATTAAGATAAAGTGCATATAATTATTCATATTTTGCAAGGGGGGAAACTGAATTGGAGAGATTTTGTTGCCGAAGATACAGAAATTGGTGAAGGAATTAGGAGAGTTACCAGGAGATTTGATCCAAAGCCTATTGAAAGTGTTTGGATTGTGTCATAGATGTGTAGTTCCTTTGCAGCACCATATCCCCAAAACTGAGCAGTCTTTTGTGATGAGGCAGCCTTCAATAAAAATCCTGTTTTCTCGTAAGGTTTCTGTTTTACCATACCTTTAAGCTACCTTACAGGTTTTCTGAAACAATCACTTTCATGGGTGCAGATTTTTATTATTTCAGAAACCACCTGATGTTGGTGAATATCCACATGGGAAGGGAGAGAGGTAATCATCTGAACATTTTGAGCCTTTGTTCCAGCTGTGCAGTCAAAGCCAAGACCATTCTCAAACAAGTTCTCAAAAAGCAGATGGATTGCTTAAAGCTGGCGCTCTTTGTGCAGTATCATCGACTGATATCTCAGTAACAGTTGTACAGGAAGTGTTAGGAAATGGAGGCATCTTGTTGCCTTTCTCTTTTTTTTTTTTTTTTTGCTTCCCCTGATGCACTTACCTCTCTCTATAATTTTATTTAAAATTCATTTGCAATTAAAGCAGTCTTGAATATAACACTCAAGAAAAGTATGGTTCTATATGAACTGCAGTTGCTCAGCTTTGCAGAAGCAGAGATAGATGGGGACAGGGCATTTTCAGCCCCTATTTAAGAGGAACTGAATTCTCCATTTTTTGAACTGAAATTGATTTAATTTTGTTCTCCTCTTACTTGTTCCCTCCACGTACCAATAGCTGCCCAGCACACTGAAACCAACCACACAAAACGAAAAGCTCTGAACTTTTAACTTGATAGTAGTATCTATGGTGAGCAAAGAAGTAATTTCTTTCTGGTGCACAAGTGGTATCTGTGGACTGATGAAAGTATTTCTTGCTTTTTCAAAATTCTTTCTACTTCCTGCAGTAAAATGAGGTAGGAAATGCAATCTTTCTTTTGAATCTCTCAGAAGATCTACATTCAGGTTTCTGTCTCTTCCACAGTCTCTGTTTGCTTGGGCTTGTCCATCATTCTTTGTGTCTTAGCTTCCCATTTGTAAAGTGAAAGTAAATGAAGCCTCCTTTTTCTTGCTTGTCTGCTTTCTTAGCAACTAGAAGAAAAAAACCTTGATCTTACATAAAGCTTTTATAGTGTCATAACACAAATAATAATGAAACAGGTGGAGAAAAATTAATCTAAGAAAGGAAGGTAATAAATGCTTTCAGGCACTCATTTTGCACTTCGTCCTAGTCATGATGCTGGAGGCTTAAAAATCGCACCTTTGGCTGACCAGTGCACTGAGCTTTTGTCTGCAGGAGGAAGGCAGATTTTCTTCAGTTCTGGATCTGTCTGAAGAGTTCTCCATCAGTAAAAAGCTTTTTTCCTCCCTCTTCCCACTCCTTACTACTTTTGTCCAGTTCCTTCACTAGTTATTGAAGATGAAAGGTTACTGACAGCCAGAGAAATGGAGGGCAGAATTCTGCAATTCATCTTCATTTTTATGGCAGTTAGTGCAGATGTTTGTCCAAAGTTCCCAGAACAGCTTTGAGATGTAGAGCAAGATGATAGTAGTTTTTATTTCAGCTCCTGGCAGACAGATTCAGTTAAAAAACCCAAACAAAACAGAAACCAACCAAACCCAAAAAAACCTCAGACACACACAAAAATACCCAGATACACAGAAAAAAACCCAGATACACCCAAGAAAAAATAAAAGAACAAACCACCAAACCCTATTCCCCACACCTATTTTGCAGTCTGTAGGCATCTGGAGATATGGGAGGGGTCCAGTAGGATGAAACTTGAATGTTTGGCAGGGTATGGGAAGATGAGTTGGCTCTTAATAGTTGCTAGCCAATGAGTATTTGAATGGGCCTGTCTTTTTCAGAGTCACTGTTTTCCTAGATATTTGTAAAATCAGGACTGTTGGCCAGCTTCATGTTTTTATAGAGCAGAGGGATTATTTTGCAGCATCATTAGCAAATGGAGCAAATCAGCATTGGAAAGGAACAGTTCAGGAGTACTTTTAGTGTTAGTGCACTTGTGCACTGCTTAATTACACACCCTATTTGGTACTGCTCTGTTGACAGCAGAGCATTCAATTTATGTTGTTTACTCTATGCACTGGCATTTGAGAGGCCCTATCAGTCAATATAACATTCTGGGATGTCAGTGATGAAGATTTGCACATTAATGTAAGGGTGTGGATGATACTTGCTGTTGACTAGAACAGCTGCGTATTATTGCTGTCACCTTATCTTGAGCCATTTTAGTGTTGGATCAAATTAATCTCTTGTGCTGCTGAAAATATGTAATAAAAATTTATTTGTTGTCTTCTAGTGGTGTGTAAGCAAAAACTTGTAACGATAGTGACATCTGGGAAAAGCCTGTTGCTACCCTAGTATAAATAGCACTTCAGTTGCTTTTTCCCAGCATAATTTTGTGGGTTTCAAAACTTCCTTCCTGTCGTCTTCTCATTTGCAATCTATTTGTCAGTTAGCAGAGATGAAGGATCGATACTTGGTTGAGGACTTCTGTGACATCTCTGAAATACTTCACTGTGATTCAGTATAAGAAATAAAACTCTTTGTTTGCCTCTAAGTTGTAAGCATGTTGGCTAGTTTCACAGAGAGAACAGAGAGGTAGTAGTACCACAAATACTGATTTTCCAAAAGTTTGTTGAAAACAGACTCTTGGTTAGAGGAAAGAAACCAGGTTAGTGTTTCATTCAAGGGAAATTCTGTAGTGGAAGCTCAGCCTTTTCTAGGCACCAGCAGATCTGTATGTAATGGACATGCTTCACATGGCTCAACTACAGAAAGTCTGATGTAAGCTTGCCCCTTTTAGAAACCAAAGTATCTGGTATGAACTGAATACCTGTGGGAGAGCAGGCTTCTTTAGTTGTGCTGCTTGTGTAAGTGCTGTTTACCCAACAGCAGGTAGATGCTGGCAGTATCATGTGATCCAGTACAGCACCTGAGGCATCTCTGCAAATACTGAGGCAGAGTTTTCCAGGGTAATAATTGCTTAGTTTATCTGCTTGTATCGTGTTGGATCCAAGAAGAATGAGGTCCTTAAGAAAGATGCTGATATTAGCTAGGAATGCTCACTGTCTGTATCATAGTAAGAAATGCTGTATACAAGATTTCATTCTACTTACTGAATATTGGGAATTGTGCCTGTTGGATAGCATGCAAATGTAATTCATGATTTTTGATGATGGAAGATCAGCAGTTGCTTTGGCTGTGACACTGAATTATTGTTTTAAAACGTGTTACTATCCATTGGAGACTTCCAAGGAACTATAGGAATAGCTTCTGTATTTGAAGATGACAAGGGAAAGTTCTCAAAAATCATCTCAGCCCACTTAAATCTTTCTGACTTACACGCTGAGGCTTCGTGGTTGAAGTTTCTGTTCTTGGTTGGCTACAGAGAAAAATTATTAAAAAACTCCAAGCCATTACAGCTCCCTACAATAATTAGGAAAAAAGAAATTCTCCACGAATATCTGCCAGATGTCAATGTCGCTGTTGTAACTGTGGGCCTGTAGGAGTTTCCTGCTTATGCAGGGTTTTGGTGTGCAGGTTTGCCACTGTCTTCAAGAACTGACACAACGAGCCTGGTTATATGGGAAGTAGCAAGCAAACTTTGAAGGACCAAAGAAAACAGATCTTTTTCAGCTCCAAGTCAGCTGTGGAAGGCATAATGTGCAAATATAGTTTGGCAGGAAACATATGAAATATGAAATCCATTTCTTGGCATCTTCACTGCCAATGCTTCCTGTGGTGGTTGGGCTTGTTCATCTTCAAAAAAAACCAAACCAAGGAAATCAAAAAAGCTAACCACAATTTAAAAAGCTGTACCAAAACAATTACCTTTAAATCAGTATCACTTCCTTTAGTACAGAATACTGACACCATAAAGTAACAGGGTGAAGGGATGTTCCTTCTCACAAGGATGGAAGTTTGCACTGTGATCAGGCAAAGCAGTCAACTGCTGTGACATTTTGGAGAGTGGGCGAGGAATTGCCTTCAAGCTGAAAGCTTGCTTTTGGCCCATCAAACTCCATCATTTGTTAGAGGCTTCTTGTCTTTCAGTCTCAATAGCATGTGCTGTGTGTGAGGGAAGTGAATGTATACTTAAGTTCTTGCTGATGTGAAGCAGTGTTGTCTGTATAGGCCACACAGATGCATTCCTGTGCTTCCCTGTGTTTACGAGACCTTCTTTGCTCTGCCTCAGTCATTAACAGGCCAGACAAGGCAGGTGTCTTACCCTGTTCTAAGGTAAGCTTTAGAGAGCAGCCTTTATCTATTCTTGCCTTGCAAACTAGTTGACAAAACTTAGAAGAAAATACCAAATAAATTTCTTTTTGGCTGTGTGTGTGGCTGTGGAGAGATGTATATAAGCCTGTGGCCAGATTTGTAGGGGAGATTACACAAAACTAGTGTAACTATTCTTAGGGAGAGCTGCAAAACTCTTCTACTTAGCTGAAGCTCTTCTACCACCATAGTGTTCACAATAGCAGTTAGCCCTCTACCCTCTTTAATGAAAAATGCATATACTACTTTTATCTGTTGAATGACAGAAGATTCCAAGAGATTTGTATTGCTAGCATATACGGAAGAGATGGAGTATGTTCAAATGCTGAAATAATGGGTGACAAGACAAAATCAAATATTGAGAAGATCGAGAAGAACACAGTGAATATGTGTTCCTAGCTCCTTGTTCTGACTGGTGGACGGGCTGTTGTCAAGACTGGACCACTGTTCTAATTTAGCATGTCAATTCTTATGGCCCCAAAGAAGTCAGTTGCTACAGAATGCTTAGAATTCTTTCTGCATTCACAAGGTTATTTTACTCTGTGCTCCCTTCAGCTGCACCTTAAAGCATCTGCAGAAAAAATCAGCATTACATGTATGAGTAGATTAAAACCACAAAATAGTCTACAAAACCTCTGTCCCTCATTTTCAGAATAAAACTGTGAAATTTCACTTATTTCACCGTGACTGGTCTGTGAAATTGGGGCATTGCTCTCTTTAGTTTCCTGAAGGCCCTAATTATAAGATCAGGCTCTGGAACCATAAGCTTTGCCTGGCATGGAAATTTTGTTTGGGAGTGATTTGTTGGGGTCTGTGTGTTTGCACAGAATGCAAAAGCTTTTTCATGCTGAAGGTTTTCTCTGAAGTAGACAGCCAACCAACCTTTTGATGTAATTTGTATATCTGAATGATCTGAACACGTACATGCTTAGTTTTCTTGAGGGTGTGCACGTTTAGAAAGTCATAATCATACTACAAATGTTCACATTTGTTCCTACCCACCATTTAACTATTATTAGAAGTTAGAATAATATTAAACATAACCATGCACATGTGACCACAGGACTTTTCCTTCAGTTATCTTAAAACATTTAGGCATAAAGCAGGTATTACTTAAGACCTTTTTGCAACTGTTAATGGGGTCTTTGAGGGTCTGAACCAATGGCTAATCCTGCAGAGAGCTGCAGACTATTTTTGTTGGTGGTGGTTGTTTCAGGGTATGACTAATATAGTGAAATAAAACGTCTGACTTGTCTGTGTAGTGTAGATGTCAGGGACTTGGCATTAATGACTTCAATCTAGTGATCTATTCTTTTTATACCAGTTTACTTGGAAATCTAAGTCTAGCCTAACGTGACCCATATCACACAGAGTAATTGTAAGAGGTTGGGGGATGTGGCTTTCACTGCCTGAGTCTGCCACCTGTTCTGGTATCTGCATCTCCTTCAGTGAAACGTGAATACTGGAGCCCTGGCTGTGTCTTCCTATTCATATGCTAAGTAAGTTTCATGTCAGACACACAGCCAGACTTTAGTGACTAAATTGAAAACTGATGCATTTATCCACTACAACTGGTTTCATGTGAGTTTTTGGTAATTGCATTTCAAGCTAACTCTTCTGTGACCAAGTACAGCTTTGAAGGATTTGTCTGTGTTTTGTTATTTTGTTTGGGTTTTTATTCTTCTTTAGTCAAGCCTTGCCATCAAGACTAAATCTGCTGGAGCTAGATGTTCTCTGTAGCATGTTTTTATTACTAAAATAATTCCCTGGGGGTTGGGATTGGGAAACATAATAATATAATCTGCATTGTCATGTTTAGGAGATTGCGGGGGGATTCTTTTGGATTTCTATTTATGTATATGTACTTATATATAATTATTTATTTATTTACTTTTTTTAAGAATTAGAATGGAGGAGAAACTTTGATGTACTGTTGAGAAGGATTTAGGACATGCAGTCATGGGTGTAAAAGCTTGCTTACAGCTATTACAGATGACTGGAAAGCCATTGAGATCCTGAGGTCTGTAATGCATGCTGTAGAGATGGTGATTTTGATGTCTAACCAGTGAAAATGAGATTTAGTGATGTTTTTGAAACTCATCTCAGCCAATACCGAATTTTCTGAAAGTGATCATTGAAAAGGTGCTTGTGATTCCCTATTCCTATTTTTAAATTCTAATAGTAATACCAAATGCAGACTATTAGAAAGTCTTGTTTTGAAAAGTGTCCCTAGAGCTGTTTATCCAAATAGCAGGAATGTATTTATGGTATTTAGGCAAGAATAATCTGCTATATTATTTCAGATAACCCTTGTTTTATGTAGTTTTGGAGATATTTTAGTCCTCCTAAAAATTCTTTATTCCTTTGTGGTGTATGTTACCACTGTGACTGTAGTCTATTAAAAACAAATTAGATAATCTGTTAGACATCTATTAGTATGTAACAGATACATGAAGTATCTATTATTTTGGATATTTTTCCTTTCTCCTTATGGAAGAAATAGTACTGCAGAGTTACTGGCAAGCAAGTCAGCTGTTGTGCTGCTTTCTTTAAAACAAATAAAGGTAGCATATCAGATTTGAATATTTTCAAATAATCAGAGGTATTGATTATTGGTAGTGGATTGGCCATGGCTGGACGCCAGGTGCCACCAAAGCCACTCTGTCATTCCTCTCCTCAGATGGACTGGGAAGAAAAAATGTAACCAAAAGCTCATGGATTGAGGTAAGGACAGGGAGATCATTTCCCAATTACTGTCACAGGCAAAACAGATTTGACTTGAGGGAGAAATAATTTAATTTATTGCCAATCAAATCAGAGTAGGGTAATGAGAAAATAAACCCAAATCTTATAACACCTTCCTCCACCCCTGCGTTCTTCCTGGGCTCAACTTTACTCCTGGATTTTCTACCTCTTTTCCCCTAACAGAGCAGGGGAACAGGGAATGGGCATTGCATCCATTCATCACATGTTCTTTTCTGCCACTCTCTCTCTCTGGGGAAGGACTCCTCACCTTCTTCCCCTGTTTTGGCGTGGGGTCTCTCCCATGAGAGACTGTTCTCTACAAACTTTTCCACCATGAGTCCTTTCCACAGGCTGCAGTTCTTCATAAACTGCTCCAACTTGGGTACCTTCACAGGATATTCACAGGGTACCTTCAGGAGCAGACTGCTCCAGTATGGGTCCCCCACTGGGTCAGAAGTCCTGCCAGCAAACCTGCTCCAGTATGGACTCCCCTCCACTGGTCCACATATCCACTCCTCCTTTGCTGCCTTCTTCACTGACCCTGGTGTCTGCAGAGTCTCACATACTGTCACTTCTCTCTTCAACTGCAGTTGTGCAAGTTCGGTTTCCCTCCCACCTCTTCTTAACTATGTTATAACAGAGGTGCTACCACTATTGCTGATGGGCTTCATCTTGGACAGCAGCAGGTCTGTCTTGGAGCTGGCTGGCACTGGCTTTATGGGACACAGGGGAAGCAGCTAGTAGCGTCTCTTAGGAGCAACTCCCTTGCTGCCAAAACCTGGCTCGCAAACCCAATACAGTTGGGTCAGAACATACCACTCCTCTCAGAAAGTAGAGGGCAAAAGGCATGACCTCGGAGTGGACTACAGATTTGTGTAAACTACAGAAATACACAATAAGGGTAACTGGAACTGTTGCAGCATTTTGGGATTGTTCTATTTTTTTTTGGTAAGTAACATCCTGGAGTAGTTTTGGGTTTTCTTGTGTTTCAACCCCGTGTCTCTTAAGAAACACAGGTGGCTTCCATTTTTAATTCAGCCATGCTTAGTAGCAGTTTCTTTGTTTTCTACTTTTTTTTTTTTTAATTTTTAAACTGAGTAAGACAGTTGAGTAATAAGTAAGGTGAGATGTCTTGAACAAGATACGTCATATCTAATTTTTTTGTGCCGGTGATGGGAAAACAAAGAAATAGTGTCAGAAATGTCAGAATATGTAAAGACACAAGGGTTTGGCAATCTGATGTTCTCTTGTTTTCTTACTGTTGTGGTTTAAACCCAGGACACTTGCAATGCTAGGAAATAAATTTTGACTTGTCACACCTTTCATGGGTGGCTTAACACCCTGCAATGTTCAGTCTTTGAAAAGCCTGGTAAATACTTCTTTTATAAAGTATGCAGGGTTTTAAACAAGATTTTTGGAATTATTAGTGCCATGTTAATAGGATGTTTTGGTTTGCTTTTTATATATCTAAGAGAGAATCAAAGATTGAGAGGAAAAAATATTTGAGAAAAGTCAAAATTAGAGTGAACAGAACTTAAAATAAGAAGTTGGTACAGACATTGGAGTGTAAGTGATCAGTTATGGGCCAGCTGGTGTGGAAGCTGGAACTCTGGTCCTGAATTAGCTGGTTTTGGTAGCCTCTGAGGCCATGTCAGATGAGAGTGATCTTCAGAAATGAGATCATTCTTGCTAGTGCTGTGCTGCAGCACTGCGTGAAGGCTGTTTGACAAAGGAACAAGTCTGTGGGACACAGTTTCTTTTTGTTGTGACAGAAGTTGGCCTGTTCACAGTCTGGCATAGCATCAGAAATGCTCAGTCTGTTTGTTAGTAATTTGTTTTCCATTTATTGCTGATGAGGTCTTTTTTCTCTTTGCTACCTATTAGGATAATACTATGAATGGTGTGATTTCACACACCAAACTTAGAGTGATTTCCATTTATCTTCTAGTGGAGAGAAAGGATGGAGTGGAGGGGTAAGTCTTTGTATGCAGGTAATCTCTATTCTGTTCCTACAGACCCAATCCATGCTATGAACCCTAACTATTCTATGATTCTATGTATGTGTTGAATTTGCATATTATTTCTGATGAGCCAAACATGCTAATTCTTGCTGGTGCTATTACAAAAAAATAGAAGACCTTGTCTTCTATAGTCATTCTGAGTATCATTCCCCTTGGTTATTTGGGAAGCCTTCTGTTTGTAAGCTTGTGTATTAACAGGACACTCAGATTGTTGGAGTCTCAGGGCTTACAAATTGTGCAGACTTGTTCATTAAATTTCAGTAACTGCATTCAAGTCAGGATAGATAATTAATTTGCCCCCAAATCTGGCATCCTTAGATAAGAGATAAAAACATCCATGTGTCCATGGGGTTACTCAATGCAGTCTCTTTATTTTATGCAGTCCTGCTTGCTTCTGAAATGTTGGAGCAGTAGTATGATTAAAACAATACTTGCTGTTGGTTTGATTTTAAGTGGTGGCAGGGGAGATGCCCAATCTATATCTTTTTCTTGTGATGTTTCTGTTTATGAAGTTTCACTTTATGTTGCAACAGAAAAATCTAAGGCTGTTTATGCTATTCTTCTGGCACAAATTGAGCTGCATTTTGGCTTTCAGGTTCTGCTGTTGGCTCCCCTGCTCCATGTTGTAACTGTTGCTTCACCTCCAACTCAGTGCATGGGTCAGAAGGGCGATACCTCTTAGTTCAAAAATGCAGTCATATAGGGGATCCTGAAGGGCATCTGGTTATGCTAATTGATCTTCCTTGTTTCCAGGAGTCCCATATTTTGATCACCTTGCTCTGAGGAAATACGAGTATCTTTGTACTGTGGTATGAGGGAGGGATGGGGGGAGGGGGGGGCAGAATTGTCTTTGGTCTGTAAATCGATGAAGCATGTATATGCAAGATTGTGACCTTCCTTTAGGCTTAATATTTACAGACCATTATCTCCAAGTACACTGGCTATTTAAAATAAAGCTCTAGTGCTGCTGTGGGGTACACACAAGTGTTAGATTGTGAGCATTTGTGGATCAGTAACAAAACCATTTTAGAACCAAAACATTCTGAAAGGTGAAGATTTTGAAAGGAGGCACTATGTAGAGGTCTGAAATGCTTTTGAAGATTATGTCCATGGGCAGTTAGGTAAGCTGGGACACAAATTCCAGAAATAAGGATTACAGTTAAGGAAAGTAAGTATCTGCATCTGTGTTTGAAAGTCTTGGTTACTGTTGCTTGTAATTCTAATTCACCTATATTTAAGTTTTAATTTTATAAAAAACCCCAACAAAACAACATAAATCAATGACAAATTATATTGAAAGCAAAATAATCCTTTGGGGTTTAGTTAACATACTTCTAATTGCTGGTTTGTTGCCACCAGAAGGGATGTGGCCTTCCAAGAACGGAAGTCTTGCATGGATGCTAGAAAATGGAAAGGTCTTAACAGTTGCAGTTTCTTTTGTTTAGCTACCTCTGTTGAGGATTTCTGACCCTGAAAATAAGAGGCTATGATAGAGGAACACTCAGCATCATGGAACATGCAGTTTTAAGGCAATTTATTTGTTTTTAAAAGACTTCATGTATTATAGCATCTCTTCATTCCAAAAAGAATATGTTTCAGTATATGATGATATCACTGTATTTTTAAAGGTTTTTAATTTGTTCTGTGTATCTCTTCTTAACTTTTGTCTGTATGTGTACCTGTCTTTTGCATCTACGCAGCTGCCTTTCCCTGGTTTTGCGTCAATGTTTATAAATGGAGATATACATAATTTGAAGCTGGAATAGTATTTTGACAGTTTTTGTTGTTTATGAGTGTTACTGATGGCTGTTACTATATGAATTCAGTCTTGCTGCCTGAGGGTTCTCAGTGCCACTGTGCACTTGCTGGGTTTTGGTTTGTTTTTTTTTCTTTTGTGTGTGTGTGTGTTCGTTTTTAGTGAAGGTGATCATTGTTCTGGAGATCGTTTTCTCCACTATGTGCTATAATCTTGTTGTCCTTTTCAGTTCTTCACTTAACAGAGGATTTTTTAGTGGCAAGGGGGTTGAAGGGTTCAGTAGTTAGTGGTAAATGTGTATGCAATTGTTGACAATGTCTTGTCTTTTTAATTAATTATGTTTTATTATTGGGGTGTACTGTGTTCATGCATTGCAATTTCAAACTTGAGCATGGAGAAGAGGTATAACTTATGCTGACATAAGTAGTTTTCTTAAACTTGTCTGTACTTGACAACATTCATAAGAAGAACTATGGAGAGCAAGTACTGATTAAAGAGGCTGGTAAAGTGCTGCTGTTAATATCAGTAGCAAAACTTCTCAGTGATCTATGTGGAACTACTCAGAAGAACAAATTCCATGTAGGAGATATACCCATGTTTTGGATGCTGGACAATGTAATAAGGTAATGTGCTGTTTGGCATGTGTGTCAGAGTGAGGATCATAAATCAAGTATTAAAAACAGACATGCTGGCATTTAGTGTTTAAGAAACACTCTTTTCTCTAAGTTGTGAAGCCCTATTTAGAGTAATATGCTAAATCTGGTTTCCAAATAATCTGCCATGTTTTGCTATTGTTTTGAAAGTTTTGCAACCATGAGAAGTGTGTTGAAAAGTTGGAGCATCTGTTTGTCATGCTGTCTGCTGGTGAAGTTGTTCTGGCCGTGTAAAACAGGTAACAGCTTCAGGGTTCTGCTTCACTTGTGGATTCCCTTCACCCTCACAAATTGTTTCAACACTGAAGACCTCTTTGAAATTCAAAGGCTGAAGAACTGTGAATTTCAGTGGAAATGAATATCTGATGAAAGTGAGACTCATCCCAGAATCCTAATTGGCATGAAAACATCTTTTGAGTAGTAGTAACTCATGCACAAAGGTAGGTTCAGTCTTTAAATTTTAGTGATTCTTATTTTAGCTATGTTTGTGAGATTAGGTTAAATTCCAGAAGCCCGATCCAAATCTTTTTAAATTCAGTGGAGGGACTGTAGATCCAAAATGGCCTGATTTGGTTTAAATTTTTTCCATAATGAGAAAAGCTGTATATTATGTATTGTTCCAGAGAGGAGGTTTCCTTTTTTATTACTCAGCAAGATAACTTGGATTTGTAGTTGCGGACAGCTGACAGTAAAGAGAATTCTAACAGGATTGTGGATTTTGTAATTGTAACATACCTGTGCCTCCACGTTAACGCCTCCTTTAAAACTTTCCCACTGCTGTTCTCAATTCTGTCCTGCACCTTTACAATATTGTGTAATAACAGCATCAACTACACTGTTCTTATTGTTGGTAAAACTTCAGAAGAGAGCCCAGAGTCTTGATGAATGTAAGTCTGAGAATTATGGGTGTGGGGAATGTGAGTTTATCACGCAAGCTTACTAAAGCAAATGAATAATCTTGCTTCTATGTGAATCCCCCCTTTTTACCTCCTTCTCCAGACAACGATGCTCAAACCTCACCTAAATAGCTGGCATACTGTGGAGGGCCTGATAAGTGGATTTCTTCATCCATGCTAAGTCTCCGTTATATCGTGTAGCTGTCCCATTATCTTGTGTGAAACGCTTATTGCAATTTCTTCCATTGGGTCTCCTACATACATTATCTATAATGCATAATGGAGTGTGTGTATGAATGACGGACAATATCCCAAAAAGCATGAAAATTACTTGTAAGTTGCAAGCATTGGAGTCTTAATGGTATGATCTCATTATGTTAGGAAAAAAAATGCCTAGTATCACCCTTTATATTCTAGAGCTTGATTTATTTTTCTCTATTTTTTTTAATCTTTCACAAATTTAATCAAGCTATGTTAAAAAAAGAAACAGATAATGATGTTGAACCAAGTGATAGGGTCTAAACCAGGAGTTCTTTGTGTAAATCTGCTCATTTAAAGGAACATTATCAACTTCTGGCATGTTTTTTTTGTGGGAAGCATCAAATTAGGACCTCTGAAGTAATACAACACTACTAGTAGTAATAGTCCCACTTTTCCTCTTTAGGGGTTGTGTTATAAACTTTGATACATGGAGTGTGTTGAATTTTTGAGTGCTCCAGTTTACTATGTAGATATTTTGAAGTTCTGAGGTTATTCAAACAGCATTATTTTCTGTGAGGGAAGAGGGATTAACCTTAGGTCTTGGTGGATGCTGGTGTTCGGTTGCATTTGTGTAGTCGGCAAGGCTCTTATTTTTAATCAAACTGTAATCAGCAGATAGGTGTTGGAGAAGCTGTCTTGAATTATCTAGGCAACACACTGTCACTGGAGGATTGTTATGTGTTGTACACTATTTGAGACGTTTATTTTGGTTATTTAAACATTTTTTGGCCTACGCTTGTCTTCAAGAATTTTGAATACTGGAACTTTGTTCTCTTCCTCTGGAGACCCACAGTTTCTGTTTCTTTACAGTTTCTTTTCTGTTACAGTTGTCTGTATTGCCGTGTTATTTTTTTTCCCTTAACTGTCATTCATGCTTGCATTTACTACAGTAAATAATTCCTTTCTATCATTGGTGCCTATGTTTTCCTATATTTCTAATTGGTTTTGTTTTGTTTTTTAGGGTCTGTCTTTATTCACTGTTAGGCAAGCTCTGAATATCTGGTCTTTGTTTAATTTTAAATATCCATGGAATAGTCCTTCCAAGCAGATATTTTCCATAATTTATATCCTTCAAGTTGTGCCAGCATCTCTTTTGGGAATGGAGTGACTGGAACCAGATGGAACCAGACTCCAGAGAGTCAAGCATAGGCTCAACTGGACTGTGTTGCCACTGTCTTTGTGGGACTTGCAGCTCCAGGACCTGGCTATGTAGGTAGCATTAGGACCATGGTTGGGCCTCCCCCTCCTCTCCCTCTCTCACAACCTGGCTCTGTGGTCTGAGGAAGCAACTTCAGGGAGCAACCAGACAGAGACACCAGCTGGTACTAACAGCTGCAAAAGCAGCACAGTGAAGGCTGGAGGCCATGCAGAGACCAGTCTGCTCTTCTGGCCAGGGCCTTTGTTGCACTGTGCTCCCTGGTGATGCGCTCAAAACTTCCTCAAATTCTCTTCCTCAGTCCTGTCAGTTTTCACCCTCCTTATGTCACCTTATTCCATGCTCCTCCTTTTCCTTAGCTTTGTGGTTAACAAAAAAAACCCCACCCATCTTAAAATGTTCAGATGGTTACAAGCCCTTGCTGTGCTCTTTGTATTTACCTTCAGCTTTTCCTCTGTTGTGTTTAGAGTCTTTCTCTGTTAGACTTTGGGAAAAATCACAGCTACATTTCTGTAGCTTTAGAAACTGCAAGAATAAATATAGTTGTTACTACTGCTGGTAGTAACATTGGCTGTCTCCTACAGTGTAGCACATAAATGTCTCTCTCAGCTGAGTATCTGAGGTTCAATATCTATCTACTTTTCTTTCCTCCTTCTAAATTATTTCTCATTTGACAGTTTTTGGTACACTGTTTCACCTTGAAGGCCCACTTTTCATGGGTGTCAGTGGACAAAAGCCTTCAGTGGATTTTTGCTCAAAATCTTACTTCCATTTTGTCATTGTCACCAAATTTCTGTCTAATCTGTCCTTAAAAATAAAACCAGACAATATGGTTGTGTAATATCAGAAGTTATTAAATAGCTGTCAGGTACTGCTTTGTATCCAGTAACATTTCTGTTGTGGGTAAGAATTGAAATGGCTATTGCATATGCAATATTGAATTTTTAGAGATTTTAGACACTTGTTAAAGTGCTATTTTTAAATTTTTACTGGAATATAACAAGCATTGAAGTGGTATTATATTTTGAATTGTTACAAGGTTCTCTTCTATAATCTTGCTTTCTAAGGCTTCTTTGCTGCTTAAAATACCTGTAGTAAATTTAATATTTCTAAGAAGTATTATCATCTTATTGAACCTGGAACATAAGCTCCTAGAGACAGGGGAATTACAACATTTTTTGTAAAACACTAAGCACATTTATGGCACTGTAGTTATAAGGCGCTTGTATAAAAGAAAGTTTTGTATTGTGTCTCTCCCACACCCCCTACTTTCATGTATGCAACTTCTAAAATTAGTTCTGAATTATGGTTGTGGGAGGACCCTGTTATGTCCAGAGCCCCATTCAGGTTACTGGATTCTTGTGTGCTTGTAAGACTGCAGCAAGAAATGCACCACAGGGATACCCTTTGGTGAAACTCTGTTATGCTTATATTGCTTTGAATGATATATTTGCTTGTTAAAATGTTCAGCAGTAACTCTGTAGGTCTGCAATAACTGTTAATTGGGGTTGCAGATTTTCACCTCTCTGTGTACTTCTTTTACATAAAAAAAGATCTCTGTCAATGCTGTGGTTGCTTCTTTTAAAACACCTGAGACTAATTGGGTGTGAAAAAATGAAGTTGCTACCTTTGCATATCCTCCTGGACCTGATTTTGGGATCCTTGGAGTGTGTGGTGTTTAAGCATGATCCTTCAGGATTTTGTGCATAATGAATACTGAACATGAATAAAAGTTGCAGAATTTCATTCTAGGAGGTGGTTTGGAATTCATTTTTTCAGAGCACTATAATATTCTCTAACTGTGACTTTCCAGTTTTTCTAAACTAATATAACTGCAATACTATGTACATTGATACTCCCTGACATCTTAGTGCCTGCAGAAATGTTGGAGTTAACTGCATGAATTAAAACTCTAGTATATTTTGAAGTATTGAAACAGAGATTCAGGGAAGTGGATGTGGCATAGTTTGTAAGGTTAGAAGTTTTGAGATTAAGTCAGTGCTGCATGAAATCAGTGCTGCATGCCTGGGGTGAGAAGCATAACCATCCTTTCTCAAGTCACATTCTTAGCCACTGTTTCTCCTGCTGTTTGCATCCACTTGCATTTGTGGTACCATGACACAGACCACTAGAAGGATGAGTGGTCAACACTTCTCGTACTTTTCTGGACATACTCTTTTATGCATCATCCTTTTTGTGTGTGTGTGTGTGTGCATAAATAAAAGGAGTGGGTGAGCTAAAACTGTTCCTGGAAGTAAAATATTTCCATGTTAGCTAGAGTTTGCCATAAGATTGTTCAAAGTCTCAATGTTTCTAACAGTAATAAAAATATTGTAATGTGACTGCCTGCTTTGCTGCATAGTTGCTTGCTAAGTGAAATGGGAAAGAAATGGATATTTTGTTCTTTGCTGTATCTGTGTCACTTCTGGCCAGGAGCATTCTCTTAATTTCTTTTCTGCCTGCATGGGCTGTCAAACTCTCTGTTCCAATATATTACCCTCAATTATCTGAACTTTCACTGCAGTTTCTCTGCAGTTATCCTCTCACCCTCTTTGGGTTTGGACTTTACCAACATAAATGAAAAAGCTCCAGCCAATGACTGATGTCAGTATAAGACACCTTACGAGGATGAACATATCCTTTTACTCTGTGGTGGTTGATTGGCTCGCCACCGTAACTTAGAAAACAATGTTAGTTAGGAAGGCATTTGACAAACCAATGTAACTACTGTCCTGTATGGAGAGAATCACAAGCTCTCTTGTGCTTATATGCCTACTTCGAGAGAATTAATCTACTAAGAGCTGAGTTATGTGTGAAGCTTAGCAGGAGGTAATAATGTTACTTTTGTGTGAAAAGAAGGATGAAAATAAACATAATTGTAGAAACTGACAACACCTGAATTATAAAGCGTGGCCTCTCTGGCTGCTATAATCTGTGAGAAATATTTGAACTGGGAACCAGAGACTGTTTAGTAATACGTCACTTCATGGAAACATGGAGGTTAGGAAGTAGTGGTTGTTGTGCTGAATGTTGGAGATGTAGCAGTGCACCCTTAGATGTACCCTTATATTTGACTAGAAGCTGGTCTTTATGCTTTGCTGTGTTTGAGGTAGAGCAATAAAGTCTTTCTTATTATTAAAATGGTGCATTAGTTGAATACGGATTCACTGAACTGCAAACAATGGGAATAGGTAAAGGCAACAAATTGGTTTTACTACTTTGCCAAAGTCTTTTTCTCGTTTGTTCCTGAGTGGATTTCATGCCAGACTGTTTTGAGGCATGTGAATTATGAACAGTGTCCAAAATTTGAGCACAAATCAGGAGTCACTTGCTGTATTTACAGACCCTCAACTCATTTTATAAATAACATGATGGTTATTATTTTATCATAATAAAAAGGTGCTGGTTTGTCCACATGAAATTATTAGTGATCAGCACATTTAAGAAGATTAGATCTGTGTAGGGTAGAGAGGTGTTTCAAAGCTGCTGTGTAATTAGAGCTTCTGTTTATCAGTTTGGAGTACCTTTGTTCTTAATTGGATGTAGGAATGACACTTTTGGGGTGGTTATAAGTGGGGAAGGACTGATGGGTCCTTTCTGACTCATCAGGAATGTTATAGTAAATATGGCAAAAAATACGACTTCTGTTGAGAAAAGTAGAGAATAAATAATTGTGCTCAGGAGCGAGCATCTGCAGAGTAGACTCTCAGAAAGTAGTGGATTTTGAGAGGAAACTAAACAATTATCTTTTGCTTTTTCTACTGGGGAGATGAGAATTGTGAAATGAGACCAAAAGCTACAGCTAGCTTGCTCCTTGGAGAGCAGAGTTCCTGAATGAGACGTGGATATGCCCAGTTCAGATCCTAGGAGATCCTCACAGAGATGCAGTGCTTTATGAGTTTTTCTAGACTTCTTTTGTTAATAAATTGTATGTCATTTCCCCTCTTTAAGTGTTAGGAACAAGGTCGTCTCCCTGGGTGCACTAGTTAATCCTGTGGACTTTGGAATTTTGCTCTGAACCCAAGAAACCGGCAAGTTTTGGTTTTTATCTTTACCAGTATCAAAGTTCAAGTCCTATTTCTGTGATGTAAAATTATTCATAGGCTAGTGCTTTGTGAGAAATTGGGGCTATCCTATTACTGTTTTCACAATAGAAGGGAACTGTTGTGTGTAATGTGCACTGTAATACCTGTAATGCAAGTTTATATATTACTCTGTTTTTACAAGCATATATCTGCTGTCTGCACTAGGTTTAAAGCCTGACACTGAATTACAGAAGAAATTTGATGCAATGTATTAGACACTCATATGACCAGCTCTAGTCTTATGAAAGGTTGCTCTCTTGACATGATGAGCTTCAGAAATTGATTCAGGTGTACTAAGAATTGATTTGAGAAGTCTATCTGGCCTTATGGGACAGCAGTGAAAAGAAAGCTCAATAAAAGGATGTTGTAAAAGCAATCTGGAATAATAGGCAGTAGCCATGATCAAGGAAGTTGGAATAGGTGAACATTCAAGGGGCACTCTGAATTTGTGTTTAAAGTGATTAGGAAAACAACATGATAGTAAAAGCCATTTTTAACTGTAGAACTTTTTTTCTTTTACTATTAATTATTTTCTCTTTATGCTAGGTCTTTTAGAGAGTTATATAAGGCACAATATCAAGACAGCTCTCAGGCATATTCTTTCTTTGTTTTCCTTCATTATATCTTTCTTGTGAAATGTCTTCTCTCTTGGTTATGCTGGTAGAAAATCACTTTTTATTAAGTGATTTTCTGATGTTTAGGAAAGGATACACACTGCCAAAGAAACTGATGTAGTTGGCTACACAGAAGTTGCTACATATGACAAATAAATGAAGAATGAAAGAGAATAAAACAGACTTTAAAATAATGAACAAAATATGTCTTGTCTACTCTCTCCTGGTCAGTTTTCTTAGTAATTAAAGTAATGGGTTTTTAACTTTCCTGGTCAAATTGGTGAAGCTATTTTTTAATATCTTTGCTTGTTACTGAAGAACAGTAGAAGCTAAATCTGGGGGAGATTGTAGATAATCACTTGACACAGATTCGAGGCTAGAATATTAGACTTCAACATGGAAAAACTGTCAAAATTCTACCTCAACACAAAAATCCTATTTTCAGGTAAATTGAAATTCATGTTATACAGAACGAGCAAATTATTGCTAGTGTGGCAAATCAGAAAAACTGAAAACCATTTTAGCAAACTCTCAGTTTTGTTCAATGTATTTCCTTTAACCTGAACTGTGTAAGAAAACCTAACTTGTTTGTATGTCTTACATGAATAACTGGGGAGACTAGTAGGACTTCAAACCTCCATGGAGGTTTTATGAATAATTTCTAACTCCAGGAGCTGCACTTCCCAAGGAAATTTTTGAAGCAGGAACTGTGATGCAGTGCACTCCTTCTTATTACAGAGGAGACAGTTGAGGCCCAAATAGGTAGTAATTTCTGTAAGGAAACAAATCAATTAAAGGGGCATAAATAAACACTTCAGTCTACTGATTCCAGCATAGACAAACCTGCGTATGGCTCTTTAGAGGTTTGAAGTTAACTAAGGCTTAGAATAACAGATAAAAACGTTGGCCTGTCAAGTCCAGTATATTGATGGAGAGTTCTTATTGTTATCTCTTTATCCTCTGGATACATCATTCAGTTTTCTCTCTTCCTTAGACACCTTTTTGGTTTTTTAGTTCTCTCCTGGGATTGTTTTATGAAGTGATTTTCTCCACTGAGCATGCAAGCACACTTGTTAGGATTTGATATATGTAAGCCATATATTTTATTATGGTGGATGTGTTCGTATAGGATTCTTATTGATTTTCTTGTGTTCTAGTCAATGATGAAGTGAAGCGATAATAAAGCATGTATGTGCCGGGCTTGTTTTCTTTACCTCTCATGCAACTTGGACACACTATTGTAATTTTTTAGATATGCCAGATGTGGTGGAGAAGAAATCTTTCTCTCAAGTAAAACAGTGTCAGATTACAGCAGTAACTGCTGTTACCTGCTTTGTCCTTTGTAGCAACCTCTTGTGTGCTGAGAATCTGTTACACTTCAGTTTTTCTTTTACCTCGTAAGAAGGTTATTTTGAAGCTTTGTTCATAAAGGATTTATTCCCATTTCCAGTGAAGCCAGTGCTCAAATTCGTGTTGGTTGAAGCAAGGGTTAGACACAGCCATCTAAGATAAATGCCAAATATGAAATTATGTCAGAACACATTAGTTTTTGCAAGTGTGACAAAATGCTGCTTATCTATTTACTGATACTGCTGAAGAAGTCTTATCATTGTGTGAAGATGACAGAGAATACTTTGCTTGACACTGCAAACTTATACTGCCCAACCTGTTGATGAAAAGTGTGTTTTCTCCATGCTGCAAAAATTAGAATACCTATAACTTAATTAGACAGATGTACTGTCACACAGCGTTTTATGCAGGTACATTGTGTATGCCTAGTGAGGCAGAATTGATGAAAAAAAACCCAAACAAAATCCATGAGAACATTGCAAGAATACAAGAAGCTTGATTGTATGTTATTGCCCTCTTGAGGTTTGGCTCAGTAACCTGAAATACTGGCAATGCAGCTCTGCTCTAGGTGAGTCGCTAGAGTGACTAGGTGAGACCACTAGGTCTATCAAACAACAGAACTTAAATGTTCTCCACTTGGTCACTGAACTCTAGGCTTTGCACTTGCCTTTCTTGAACTGATCTCCTTTTCTTTGTTCCCCTTTCTTAGTTCTGCATCTGAAACTTAAAAAAAAAATAAAATAACAAGTTTTGGTTTCCTAGTGAATAGAGATTGCATCTCTCCTCTCAGGGCTTGCTCAAGGTCAGTAACAACTTCTGCAAGAATGATTTATTGACTTCTCTACTCTGACCAGAATTAAAACCGCCACCAAAGGGCCTGTAGTCCCTAGACACCAGCTTGGCCTTCTTAGTCAATGTGCCAGAAAGATGGCTTTAGTTACATAGCAATTAAAAGACTTATTTCATGGTGAGTAACTAAGGGGAAGTGGAGGGCAGGGAGAAAAAGGTTAACGCACTGAGACAGAAATAGTACCAAGCACTAACTCTGTGCTTGTATAGAAGTCCCTCCTTTCCCATAATTTCTCTCTGCTTTTCATTTTCCGCTTTTGCTTTCTATATGTCTCTTGATTTATTGAACCATCTTTGGGAGCCTTGGAGGCTTTATGAAAAGGGTAAATATTACTGAGCTAAAAAAACTATGAGTTTACTTCATGGCATCATAAACCTTGCTTCACTGAGGGATCAAGGCCTATGTAATTGTGGATAATACTACCATCCCTGGTTGTCTTTCACATTTTTCCCCTTCCACCTGTGGACCTGTTGGCCAGTTTAATTCAAATTTGGCAAGAAAGGTAGCAGCCTCTACAGTGCAGAAGAGGGATCCCTTAGTTCTCTGCTGAGAAAACTGTAACAGGTATAACCTTTAGTAGCCACTACAGGCTACAAGTGAAAAAGCTCTGTTGTGAAAATTGTAACTTGAGGGATATTTTAAGTTCAAGTTTGTACCATGTTGGAAATCAGCTGGCATACAAGGCCAGAAAACTGACTTCATCACTTCCCTGTCTCATCATCCTACTTGTTTTGCAGCCAGCTAGCTGCTTAACATCCCTAGAAAAGAGATGTCCATGTTGAAATTAGTGCAGTGTCTATGTGAATACCAAAGGCATTTTAGTAATACAGTTCTTATTGTCAGAACCAAGCTCATGTACAATCAAAGCATTAAGATTTTCTTTGTCTTTATGGTGGTTTTGGAGAATTAATGTCTTCTCATGCTGTAATCTTCCACACTGTGATACGCCAGGAAGGAGACAATACTTTTTCCATGGCTGGTTAAAATTATGTGCTTTTCTTACCACTTACTGGTTTGTCTTGATGCTTGATGACTGGTGTATCGCATGATGGATTCCAGGCCTTCGGGTCTTACAGAACTGCCATTCCAGCAGCACTTACTGAATTACACCAGGTAGATGGTGGTGGCATTGTGAATTTTGTTTGGTTGCAGGGGTGGATTGTATGAGGAAATAAATAGGTCAATAGATCTGAGTATATCCCTTTGTTATTGACAGAGCAGCCTGTTTTTAACTGGTCTTGGAGGATGCTTATAGATGTATTTTTTTAGCCACACTTTCCCAACTGGTTTCCCATGGTGAAGAATTGGTGTCAGAACTCAATTAGTGACACTGTGGGGATTGAAATGTGATTCAAGCCCTGTTTTGCTAGATTCAATATGTGCATAACTGTTTTTATTTCAAATAAATATTACAAAGAAAATAATAATAAACTTCATTAAATATGATGATCACAAAGAGATTAAATGGCATCTCAGACTTGTTAAGTCTGTGACATGGCTATGAGCTGAACTCCAGACTTTTGCATCTCAGCGTAGTGTTTTAATGACTAGATCCTACAATTATTTTATCAGGGAAGTGTTCACCACTTAAGTGTCTGTGTGCCAAACTGGCCTTAGTATCATAAATGGACTAGAACGTAGATCTTTTTCTCACTAAATCCTCTCTATCACATAAACTTTAGTGGAACATAATGCCCAACTATTTTTGAAATTTACAGAAAATAGTGAAGTCAGTATGGGTTTCTCCTACTTCAGTCTGCCAATGCATCTTAGTTTGTTCACTGCTGGAGCAAATTGGTTCCATGTCATAGTTAAAGGATATTTTATCTGTCTGAGAATATTTCATGTTGGGTGGGAAAAATCCTTTGGGTCAGTTTAGGAGAACCAACTTAATTTAATGTGCACAATCTGAATTTGAAATAACCCATAACTCTCACAAGCCTTTTTTTTTTCAGTGCACAACTTTGCATATCCACAGAGTTCCAAGTGGAATGTTCATTTATTTCCCATTGATGAAATCACAATAAGCAAAGTGTAAAAAACACTCATGGCAAAGAGGAAATTTAGTGGCATCATAAATTAAAAGCCTTAGATAAAATGTTAATAATTTTGACTTACAGTGTTGTCACTGACTATGTTGTGAAACCTGAAATAATATCTGGAGTTACATTGTATCCACAATGTTTCCTATTTTATCAAAGCTTGTTAGAGGACATTAATGTCCTCTGAGAACTGAAAATCTTCAAAGCTTTTATAAACACAGATCTACACAGCTTGTGGTTTCTCTGTAGCTTCTGTCACAAGTGAGATGCAAGGCAAAAATCTCTCAAAGGGACAATTCAACTTTCTAGTGAAACTAGTTGTACCATACAGTTTCTTTTAAAATAAAGATCTTTCAAATTAATCCTCAAAGTGGGTGATGGTAATCTTAAGTGGTCTCTTAATGAAATATGTTTCTTATTATAATTTTAGAATTTCAAGTAGACTCATCAGATTTTAATTAATTGGATATATATAGTTTTGACTTCTTTGGACAGTGGATATGATCTTTAGTGAATTTTATCCTTTACGAAACTCATGGTTCCCTGAATTAATAGGGAAGGTGACAGAAGAGAGCAAGGTCATTAATTTGCTGCAAATTTTACTCTGAAATGATGTGTGTCAGTGATAATCCTACAATGTGAAGGAGTGTTGGCAGCAAATGATAAGAAATGTCAAGGAAAGGGCAGAAGTGGGGAAGGGATTTTAACATACTGGTATCATGCTATGTCCTCTTTGATAAGCTATAATGACAGTGGCTGTCAAAGCTGTCAGGGTACTGAAGGGCACTTCTTGAGACGTAGCTCTCTGTTATTGACAGGCAAGGAAAAGTGTATGTGCCTGTGCACGTGTATGTAGAGGGACAGAGTTTGATCCCTTTCATTCTAGATCAGAAGAAAAGGTGAAATGTGGAGTGATATTCTGATTCTCATTTGTAATTATTGCATTTCCATAGTCTTTGGTGCTGTGTGCATGGCTGTTTCTTCTATGGTATAATATTAGGGAGCTTATGTAATTATAGGTAAGATAATGGATATCTGATTTGTATATATTATGTAAATGTATGTTTGTTATAATCTCTTCCTATTATACATATCAGTCCTGATGGATTTTAGTTAACTGTAGAGCTTTCTAAGAAATGGAATGGAATGAACCTTTGCTTTCAGTATCTTTTCCAAACCACTGCAGTAGAATGTTCCAAAGTTAGATGCTATTAGGTTTTTAATATCATCTAAGGGTGGGCAAATCTTAGCATGGAAGCATGCTCAGTACCCTGTCTTAATATGTCCCAGCTTCATGAGACATATGTTAATTAATTGAAATATTGAAATATAAGCAAATGCTCGCAATGTAATTGTATTTGGGATGAGGTCTTTGGGAAAATTGACATAAATGAAGAATGGAATTGTCAAAATCTTGAATTTCTTTATTGGGTGGATTTGCCAGTTCCCTGCTACAGCCATGCCCTGCCTTTCAGTGGGTCAGTGTCCTTTGCTCTTTTGTTTTGAGGGTAATATTAACATGTTCTCTGCTGACATAACTCCGTGGAAATGAAAGAATTTGCAGGAACAATTGGGTCTTTTTCAGTAATGTCAGTGAAATGATCTTGCTAATCTTGAGCTTAAGCTTGTAGTCACTGTGTGAGTTTAATTTCCAGTTGTGCCAATATGAGTATTGCCAGAGTAAACGAAGTAAATCTGAGAAGCACATAAGCAACACATTAAGTAGAGATTTCTGGAACATGAGATGAAAGTACCTGACCTGTGGGGAGAAATACTGCTTGATTTAAAAAATAACTACAAGGACAGAAGCAAATGAAACAGCTATTTTAATTTCACTTTCTGGTGACCCCAAAGTGTACAATTGTTGGGTTTTTTTTAAATTATTCGTCAGAAATATATCTGATATTATAGGTTATCCACTCTTCTTACAGACAGAGAACCATATGTAGATGTAAAACAAGTATATATACAGTTTGTCAGCATCAATATTAGGTGCACTGGTACAAACCCCTTTGAAGTATGCTGCTCGATGGCTGATGAATCATTTAGTTTCCAGCACCTTGTATGAATGGGTTCCATTTTTTAAACTGACTGCTGTGGCCTTTCCATTGTATCCTGGAGCCTGAGCCATAAAACTGCTATGAAGGAAACACAGAAGCTAAAGTATAACAGCAATACTGGTGGTCTGGGTTGTAAAAGTAGCATCTTTAGCTCTCAAATTACCAAGTAGTTGTTAGGGAAGTTGGAAATTTTGACTCTAATCCTTTGGAAATGCCTCCTCTAAATCAGTTCTCTTAATTCTGCTGTTTGATAGCTTCTGAAATGGCCTTCAAAAATATATTTTTAAATGGGAATCTTTCTGTCTTTGCCCCTCCTCACCCTGCTATTTTTCCCTGATGCTTTAATATAACAGTTTTGAGGAAAAGCCTATGGGACTGGAGGGCAAGATTTATAGGCTATAATGCCTGACAGATTATGCTGTAGCTAAAAGCTGTGTTATCAGAGATACTTGTTGTGCTTACAATGGTGGTCTGCCAGGTCCTTTGGGAAGTACAATTTTTGCACCAAAGATTGACTACAACCCTTGTAAGCCAGAGGACATACAAATGCAGAGAATGACAGATTGGCCCTTAGTGCAAGAGAATGACTTAACAGTTGTTTAATATACCATCTGTAATTTCTTTTTTTTTTTTTTGTGATGATTTCCGTGAACATTTCTTTATCTTTCTGGACTGTCATTTGGCCAGTTGCCCTTTAGAGTAGACTCACTCAGTCTGCGAAGTGCTGAGTGTAATCTTCATGTTGTAGTAACCTGGAGGGCACAGAGAATGGAGAGAGTTCTTCTCCTTTTCTGTAAGGTAAGACTGGACTGGCAAAGCAAGGATTCCTGCTGCTTATTCTGTAGCCTAGCCAATCATCTTCTGCCTGCTGAAACACAAACAGCTTCAGTACATCCAGGGTATTCATACACCTGCTGCTGCTTAACAATATAGAATGCTACTCAGAAGCTTAAGGCCTCTTCACTTAGCCGTGCTTCCCATATTTACATGACCTGCATAGGTAGGGATGAAGATCAATCCCTACATTAAGCATGCACAGAGTTTGAGGCCTTGCTAGCTATTAGGAGTTGGAGATGTGTTTAAGGATGCTGCCTAGTTCAAGATGTTGTTGCATCCTAAGTCTGCAGTCCAGAGGCTTGGCTGGAGTGCATTTTACTTCTTGTTATATGCAGCTGTACATTTGTAATGAAAACAAATGCTACAAATGTTTCTTGGCAATGCAGACTGGTGGAGCAGAAAGTTTTTGCTTCTGGATTCCGGCCTTGCTACTGCTGTTGATGTAGGTGCTGTAAAAAAGAAATAGGTGCCTTTAGTCCTGCAAGCACCATAGTCTAAAAAGAGTCATTACAAAGTTCTAAAACAGAGCTCACACAAGTATATATGAGAGGGGTAGCTAGAGTAGGTTTAGCAAGAAACAGCTGTTTAAAGCTGAAATTATCAGATTAAAGTTGTTTGGTGAGCTAAGAGCATATACTGGAAATGATGAGTCAAAAGGAATCACCTGTCATTTGATGTACAGCTTCTGAATCTTAGAGATCACATGATTTTCATTTACATGCATGCATACTCTTTTGAGAGTCTATTCAAAGATGTTTGGTTTGGTTCTAAAATTTTTGTTTATGTTTGAAGGGACAGTGAGTGGGTACCTTACTGAAAACAAATTTATTTGCACCACAAACACCCCACACAGCTCTTGTGAGGCGGTATCAAAAAATCATGGCAGTCAGGTGAAGTTCCCAATGACTGGAAAAAGGGAAATATAACCCCCATTTTCAAGAAGAGGAAAATGGATGACCCAGGGAACCACAGACCAGTCAGTCTCACCTCTGTGCCTGGCAAAATCTTGGAGCAGATTCTCCTGGAAGGCATGCTAGGGCACATGAAAAACAACAAGGTGCTTGGTGACATCCAGCATGGCTTCACTAAGGGGAAATCCTGCCTGACCAATTTGGTGGCCTTCTATGATAGGGCTACGGAACTGACGGACAGGGGTGGAGCAGTTGATGTAATCTACCTGGACTTGTGCAAAGTGTTTGACACTGTCCCACATGACGTCATTGTCTCTAAATTGGAGAGATATCAATTTGATGGACCACTCAGTGGATAAAGAACTGTCTGGATGGCTGCACACAAAGAGTTGTGGTCAATGGCTCAATGTTCAGTTGGAGACCAGTAACAAGTGGTGTCCCTCAGGGATTGGTGTTGGGACCAGTCTTGTTTAACATCTTTGTCAGTGACATGGACAGTGGGATTGAGTGTGCCCTCAGCAAGTTTGCCGATAACACCAAACTGTGTGGTTCTGTTGATATGGTGGAGGGAAGGAATGCCATCCAGAGGGACCTTGAGACACTTGTGAGGTGGGCAGATGCCAACCTCATGAAGTTTAACCATGCCAAGTGCAAGGTCCTACACATGGGTCGGAGCAATCCCAGGCACAGCTACAGGTTGGGCAGAGAGGAGATTCAGAGCAGCCTTGCAGAGAAGGAATTGGGGCTGTTGGTTGCTGAGAAAATGAACATGAGCCAGCTTCAGTGTGTGCTTGCAGCCCAGAAAGCCAATTGTATCCTGGGCTGCATCAAAAGAAGTGTGACCAGCAGGTCGAAGGAGGTGATCCTGCCCCTCTACTCTGCTCTTGTGAAACCCCACTTGAAGTATTGTGTGCAGTTCTGGTGTCCTCAACATAAAAAGGACATGGAACTGTTGGAACAAGTCCAGAGGAAGGCCACGAGGATGATCAGGGGACTGGAGCACCTCCCATATGAAGACAGGCTGAGAAAGTTGGAGCTGTTCAGCCTGGAGAAGAGAAGGCTGCATGGAGACCTCATAGCAGCCTTCCAGTATCAGATGAAGGGGAACTACAGGGATGCTGGGGAGGGACTGTTCATTAGGGACTGTAGTGATAGGACAAGGGGTAGCAGGTTGAAACTTTAACAGCAGAGGTTTAGATTGGATATAAGGAAGAAATTCTTCACTGTAAGGGTGGTGAAGTACTGGAATGGGTTCCCCAGGGAGGTTGTGAATGCTCCATCCCTGGCAGCGTTCAAGGCCAGGTTGGACAGAGCCTTGGGTGTCATGGTTTAGTGTGAGGTGTCCCTGCCCATGGCAGGGGGGTTGGAACTAGATGATCTTAAGGTTCTTTCCAAGCCTAACTGTTGTATGATTCTGTGATTCTAAAAGTGGAAGCTTTAGAAGGCTGAGTGAGCAGCTTTGAACCATGAACTTCAGTGTCCCTTGTTACCAGAAACTTCCAGCTGCTATTTCTTCTGTGGCATGTAGCAACTGTGCTGCGACCTAAAGGCTTGATCCTTAGACCTGTGAAATCAACGGCCCAGGTCTCAGGGGCATCAGTGTTGGGGGATCAAGGCCTGAAATGGCAATTCCTTTCCTTAGTGGAGGTGTCAGCCTGTCAGCCTCTGCTACAGTACAGAACGTTGGTATCCTCAACCTAGCTCTTAGTTGCTGACTAAAAGAAGCAGAACTGTCTTTCTGTTTTGTATTTATTTTTTGTTTATTGAAATCAGTACTGTACACTTGTAGTTTGGAAAAGTAACAGTTAGGTTCCTTGTAATAATGGAAAACATATATCTGAATCCATGACTTACATTTTATTTAACAAACATTTTCTTCTCCCTCCACCGTTTTCTTTGCTTTGTTGTCACAGATGGCACCAGGCTAAGGATGAAGAAGATATGGTAAGTTATTGAGTAGTCAACCTGGGGCAGGTTAGTGAATTAAAACAAATGAAAAAAAAAAGTTACACCAACACTTTCTAAATTATTAAAATAACAAGTTTTATTGGACTGAATATGTCTACACCGGTGTTTGTACAAATAGCTGCACTGGGGATAGATGAGTGTCAGCTTTTGAATTCCCATATTCTATTCATTAACTCATTATGGCTTAACATAGCTTTTGTTACAGTGCTGTTTGCAGTATTTTGATATGGCATATGGGAGAAAATGGGCAAGCACAAACACTTAGAGATGTATCCTCAACACTCAGCTAATGCAGCCATAGCAGGCTGAGAAGGGAGAGTGTTTGCAGCCTCTTTTGCATTTTATGACATGATTTGTTAAAGAAACAAGATTTTTTGCTTACCATCTTATTGATGGGACATATAAATAGGAAAGATAATGGCTCGTTGTTTCTTGCTCTTTGTTTCTTTGCTCTATTGTCTTAAAGCTTCGGTGGAGTGAACTTAACACAATGAGCTTTGTTGAAACAAAAGCACTTGTGCCCCATGTCACCAAGAGAGCTACAGTGGAAATGCTAATTCAATAACATAGAAAGTGTTTGAGGTGGAGCCAGTGGGCTAAATATGAAATATGAGATTCTTGGCATCAGCTGTTTACAACCCCTGATTTTCTGTCCTGGATGAACAGCCTTTTTCACAGGAACATCAATTTTTGTGCCTTGTCATTTCACCAATTGCATCATGCAGGCAGATTTCAAATGCCTGAAGAGTAACCATAGCAACTGCAGGTCATTTAAATAAGCTGAAAGAAAAGGAATTCCCTCCCTTGTAAAACCCTTCAGTCAAACAGGCTCCAAAGGTACTGCAAGATTCAGATTCCTCTCTGCTGCAAACTGGCACTGCTCCACTAGGTTTTAGTACAGGTTTTGCACAGGTTGATCTGGTTTTAAAAGCATCTACAGAGCAGGTTTAGTTTCTGCAGGAAGACAGAGCTGTGACTGCTGCCACAAGGATAGATTTGTGTCTTTGTATATGTGCCTGTCTGTTTAGTAAACTGAAAATCAGGGTGCTGACTTGTTATTGAGAAGATTTATTGATCCGTTCACTTATTAATTCTTGAATAATTCTCCCAGATTCATGCTTACATTGATTTCAGTGAAACATGGAGCTGGTGATTCTAGAAGTCAGTGATTTTTAGATTTTCTTCTGTAGGCATATCTTCATCTTTACTCTGAGTTTATAATGTGACAGTATAAATGTATTTAATTTAATCATTTAATTGTTAACTTTGCTGAAAAAGACAAGGACTAAATTAAGTAAAATTCAAGTAATGAAGCACTATGTACTGATTGGAGATATTCGTGTCTTTGCTAGTTGTTAAGAAAACTGTAAGAATACTTTGTCTTGTTTGGCGTATCAGTGAGAATTAAAAAGTAAGCTAAAATTTGAGTCTATAGATTTAATAGCAGAGAATATTTTTCAACATCTTTCATTGAAGGCTAGTATTATGAATCTTAGTTATTATTATTAGACTTCCAAAACCAATTTACTAATAAGGAGTGATTAAGAAACAGATGTAAGTATGGAGTATTAGAAGCTTATCATTTGGCCTTCTAATGTTAACATTTTCTGTTCTTTGGAAACATTCAGGTGCTTTCTGAGGTGCTTTGTGCTTAAAGCTTGTTACAATACCCATACTGAAATACAGGCTTTCTCACCCTTTGTTGGGCTAATGTAGAGACAAGTTATTAGTCTCTTTCCTTTGAATTTTGTCACCACCAA
This sequence comes from Melopsittacus undulatus, assembly GCF_012275295.1. Lineage (NCBI taxonomy): Eukaryota > Metazoa > Chordata > Aves > Psittaciformes > Psittaculidae > Melopsittacus > Melopsittacus undulatus. Next base: position 50,439,212 of record NC_047530.1, read on the forward strand.
AGCAGTATTCTTTTTTGTTTTGCATCATTCTTCCCCTAAATTCTTCTAAGGAATGATTCTCTAACCACCTTCAAATCACTCTCCCAGATATTTTTCCTGACTTTCTTCCTCTAGTTGAGCCATCTTCACCAACTAACTCTTCTCTAGAGGGGTATCATCAACCCATAGTACCTTCTTGCAATAAGGGGATTTCTGCTGGCTATTTGACTTTAGGACAACTGCAGTGATCGATAGTATCTGTGTGGCAGGTTGCTGAACAGACACATTTTGGAGTCATCCCAGGAAGAAGGGTGTAAAGCTCCCTGACCTTGTGTTGACAGAGAAGGAAGTAAAGGTGACATTTATACCTCTTGGCAAGGAAGTGGGAATAAAAAGGAAAGGTAATACATCTTTGAGACATCTCTATAAACAGTTACAGGAACTCTGAATTTAAGTGTCATTTTTCCTGTGTTAAATAATATTGTCATCTTCCCAGCTGTGTAATGGTAATATTTTCTCTCTCCTTGCCACTTCAAAAGTTTGCTTAGTTTGCAATCAAGTTCTCTTTTTAAGTTCTTTGTTGTTCCATGCATTAGAATTTTTTAGCATATTAATTTTATTTAATTTTAATTAATTACTTTGAAAACAATTTCTACCTATAGCTTCAAATTTTCAACTGTGAAATATTACCAGCAGCACCTATTGAAATCAATCCTTTTGCATTCTGTCCTCTGTTTTATAACACGATAGAGGTGGAATAATTAATTTTTTAGTAAGGTACTTAAGCATAATTATTCAGTGCTGGGTCTTCCCCTGATTAACATTCAGTATTGTCTAAAACCTCTCAGATTCAGTGGTCTGAATTAATCTGGGGGAAAATTGAAGTTAAATACCAGATCTGAGCTTGGGTACAGCTTCCCTGGAATCTACATATTCTGATCCACAGCCATTGGTCTCAGCAGATAGTGTTTCTGACTTCAGTGGTCTTTGGAGAGGGCAAAGACAAGCTAGCAAAGTGCTATTTGGCAGTGGTGGAATTCTGGAGTTAGTTATAGGCTGGACTGCCATATAAGCAGTTAAGATTTTAGGAGTTAAAATTCTTTCGAGAAGTATAGAGAAAGAAACATTTCTTCTACTGTATTTTATAGGAGGGTATCTCAGAATCATGAGAGTTTGAGAGCTGAGGTGATCTTGAACTATTTAAATCAATCTTTAGAGAATTTGAATCCACCTCAAGTCTCTACAGTCTGAAATGCGGCTTATATTTTTGACTGGTATCTGCAACCAAGTACTACTTCTCTGTACTATGGGAGTTCTGCCCAGTTGTGGAGCCAAAACATTAGATGAAAAACTTCTTGAAGAAGAAAATATTTATATAATGGGTAGCAATACAGTTACATAGTGCACATTTTGATAGAGAACTGAAACCACATTTACATTTCCAGTCTCTTAGTTTTTGTGGCAATGATTTACAACCCTATTACCACCCTGCAGTCCAAGGTCTGGAGAATAATATCAAGCCATCTGCTTGTGCCCCTGTAGGGCTGCTTGTAACCATGATGCTGTGTTGCAAATACATCACTGCAACTCACAGGCTGGAAATCTTGCTGCAGATCTTGGATTCCTATTTTTTTCTTTTTTCCTTTTGCCTGCAGGATGGTGGCAGATGTGCAGGATACACATGTGTTTTTCATGTGATTGGCTATGCTGAAAATAGTTGAAATTACAATCTGCAGTATTTTTTGCTTTCCTCATAGCCTGAGAAAATGGGGAAGGGGCCTTCAAGGAAAGGCTGGCATGCACTAGAAACAAGATGAAGTCTTTTTTAGAGAAGAGAAATGCCATTTCTCATAAGTAGTTTTTGAGCTAATTGTCTTTCTAATTCTTTTGATAACATTCCTCACTTATTGGCATCATGTTTGGATACTATACAAACTAGCTGGGGACTTAGCTGACTTTAGGCTGAATTCCTTACTATGGATACTATGCATATTACTACCCCACAGCTTGCGTAAGATCACATATGCCCTACCACAGAAAGGCTCTCCAATTTTTAAGTTTTCTCCTTCTCTTTTTGGCAGCTCTGTGAGGACTGATGCAGTTCTTCACGTTTTCAGAGAAGAAGATAAAGACAGATTGCAATGAATGTTGGTCACATGCAAGGTTGCAAATCAAGTTTTTGTCTTACCACACTTCTCACTAGTTTGGATGTGTTATCTTTGGGATTAAGTTTTTCTTTGCCTAGTCTGTGCCAAGGAGGAACCTGTTGTGGAAAAACCAAGAAATATCCTTTTCAGACCCTGTGTAGTTACTGGGGAAGGTGCAGTTACAAAGTGGTATAGCTGCAGTTCCTAATTCCTAACTGGAGAGCACTGCTGACAGTCCTGATGGTTTTTGTTTTAAGCTATGTGTTGTTACTCCTTTTGGCTCTGAGCTGTAGAGAGTAGGTTAAATGGGAGTAACTCTCAGGAGGTAACTGGGGTCAGCAATGTAGTAGGTAATAAAAGAGAAAAATGGGCAGTGAAAACCCCTGTTTTCTGGTCATTAATGTGATATAGCACATAATCTAGCTGCTTTTAATTATTCATTATGTTGGAAAGGTTTACAGTAACAGACAAAAAGACAACATCTCAGAGCATAGATTTTAACACCATTCTGAATTGCAGAGTGCGCAGTAATTTGCTCTTCATTTTGCCTACTTGTTTTTCTCCACATAATGAAGATTTGGTCCATAGTGTCCCAAATGTATCTTGTGTTACTTGTTATTCATTCGTAATCAGTTGTATAAATGAATACCTGGCAGGTTCCCGGAACGACTGCAAGCAAGAGCAGGAAATTTCTTTTGGGATGATTCTTGTTATGCCTTAGGTACACCTAAAGTTACTCAAAAAAGCCCAACAAACCAACATTTTGCTGGAAGTGGAGAGAGACTTGCAGTGGCAATAACTAGACCTGTTCAAGGTTGACCAGTGGATGATTTTTGAAAATGCATTTTAGTTTTAAGGGTGGCTTCCAATGCATACATGACACGCTACTTATTCTAAAACTGGATTGCTGTTTTATTGTTTGTCAGTTGTATGTACAATCTGAGATCCCATAGTGAAACTTGTCATACATGAATGGGTTTTTACTTGGCAAGAAGGTCTGAATTCAGGTGGCTTCTGTTCCAGCTATAGATGGAATGTCAGAGATGCAGTGCATTTGGAAGGGTTATGTTGGCAGAGTTTCGCTTAGCATTTGTGTGATGAAATTCTGGATGGTGCTGAGGTTTACCCTGGTTTTACACAAAATCATCAGATTAGATCTGCCAGGTTAAACTGTATAGTTTTGGTTACTGAACTCAGCGGTTCTTGTTCTCCATCAAAAAACTACTCTGTTCTGATCCCTCATAAGGGATGTCTTGTTCTGTAAATACGTCAGTAAAGCTGTGAACAGTCTGTTAAATAAGTAAGGAAGGAGTGTTTTTCATGGCACCAGTCTATTTTCAGATATAGAATCACAGAATGGTTTGGGTTGGAAGGGACTTTAAGGTCATATTGTTTCAACCCCCTGCCATCCTTGTGGCCCTTCTCTGGCCTTGCTCCAACAGCTCCATAAAATCATAAAATAGTTAGGGTTGGAAAGGACCTTAAGATCAACAAGTTTCAACCCCCCCTGCCATGGGCAGGGACACCTTGCACTAAACCAAGGCTCTAGAGCCCAAGGCTCTGTCCATTCTGGCCTTGAACACCACCGGGGATGAAGCATTCACAGCTTTCTTGGGCAACCCATTCCAGTGCCTCATCACCCTCACAGTAAAGAACTTCTTCCATATATCTAATCTAAACTTCCCCTATTTAAGGAACCCATTACCCCTTGTCCTGCCACTACAGTCCCTAATCCCATGTCCTTCTTAGGTTGAGGACACCAGAACTGTGCACTGTACTCCAAGTGGGGTCTCACGAGAATAGAGTAGAGGGGCAGGATCACCTCCTTTGATCTGCTGATCCCACTCCTTTCGATGCAGCCCAGCGTATGGTTGGCTTTCTGGGCTGCAAGTGCACACTGAAGCCGGCTCATGTTCATTTTCTCATTGACCAACACCCCCAAGTCCTTCTCCGGTCTGCTCTGTATCACTTCTGTCCAACCTGTAGCTGTGAAAAATAGTGAGATATAAATATGCGGATATTGGATAGGATGATAAGGATAATGATGAAGAGAAACCAGTCAGAGACTTGGAACAGACCCTCAGGAGGTCTTGCAACAAGGACGGCCAGTCTAGCTTTCTAAACTTGCTTCTGAAAAGTGACTGGATGTAGAAACCATGCAGGGTTTCAGTTGCCTCTGTGGAATTGATTCTGGTGGGATGGCTAGTCCTGCAGAGAGGCACCATCTCCCTGTAGAACTGCTCTGCAACCCCAAGGTGTCTGTTATTCCAGTGGGGTGCTCGACTAGAAGTCAGTCTTTAGATGCAGCTCAACATTATTCCCCACATCTGCGTGCTTGCTTTGGCACACATGACAAGATGCTGACTATAATCCTGTATTAGTGATACTGCCAATCATTCCCCACAGCAACAGGCACTGATGTCATAACAAGGAGATTATGGCCTCTTAGATCTGGCAGTAAAGAAAAGGACAGATTAATAGGGCAGGTAGATGAGAATTGAGAAAATTCTTGATTAAAACCTATGCCTTCATCTAAATTTTATTTGCTCTTTCACTGAAGAGCTGACAGTAAACTGACAAGAAGCTCATATGAAATTGGTTTTTGTTTATTTTTACAAGTCTGGTCATGGAATATATACATATGTGTGTGTATATATATGTCTGTTGATCTCACTTCTTGCTCCTCCTCAAACAAATTCATCCTTCTGGGCTTGCCTCTTTATTAGGACAAGCTTTCTTCTGTGTTTTTATGGGGCTTCTTGCTTTGTTTATTTGATGTATAAACAAATGCTCTATTTGAGGCCTGGGTGGTGAGGAATATGTAAAAATCACAGCAGTCCATGTTTAGGTGGGGTGGAGGGGAGATCCATAAGATTTCTTTCATATGAACTGTATGTTCCAGGTTATCTAAACATCAGAACAGCTAAACTGAGGTTTGTTGCTATTTGCTGTGGAAATGATGTCCATTTATATATAGTATTGTAACTATACAGATGGTGGGTTTTTTATACAGCTTTATAGTTATATGTGTCCTTATGCATGTATCTCCCTTCAGAGTCCTCTCTTATTTCCAGTCCAGTAGTTTAACCTGTCAATACTTCCTAAAATGTTGCAGGTCAAAAAAGGTATATTGTACATTTTGCTCTCCAGAAATTAAATCTGAGCTCACTGAATCTGTGACATATCTGCCGAACCCTGCGAATAACTCTGCTTCTCTATCTGTGTAATTGAAAGAAGGATTTGATAACCTATAGGGTTTTTTAAAGTTCTTGAGAGAGTAAGGTATCAGTTCTTACTGAAGGGAAATAGCTATCAGGTGCTTACTTTTCTTAATCTGATTTAAAAAATTCTTAACCCACTATGAATATTAGCACTTGGGTAGGAAATAAGGGTGAATTTGTAATTCACAGTAAAAGATTTGGTTCAAAACTTACCAATAAGAGGGAAAAAAAAGAATAACATACTTTGATGCAATTTGGTAAAGTTTTGTGGACTTTGGTGGCGCTGCAGTGGTTTATGTCCTCGGTCATTTGGCTTAGTGTGTTTAGTTTTAAAATGGAAGTATACTCCCTCTGAGGTTCTTCAGAAATCAAGATTATGCCAAGGAGAGGGGATGTAAGAAGGGAGAAGGAGTTAAAAAAAGAAAGGTTGTATTGGTATTTTTCAGACATCACAATTATCTGTCTACTCTTGGCTGGAAAAAAATGGAAAACACAACAAAGCTTTGAATTTTTTTTTCTGTATGGAGCATGAGGTCCTGAAGACTGATCTACAGTTCTGGGGGGATTTTAGAAAACACACTGGTCTGGTCTTGTGACTAAAATGTAAAGTACAACTAGTTTACTACATACGTGTTTCCCACCTTTGGGGTTTTTTATGTCTTTCTGCATGTCAGTCCTTGTGGTAATGTGATGCTGGTCTTCTGCTAAAAGGAATTGTACTGCCTGGGTTTGCCTCATCATTTGGTTTCTGTTACCGATTTCCACTCCATGCATTACCATAGTGCTAATTTGGTCTTTCCATCCAATATGTAAATAGTTCAGTTAGACCATTTGAATGTCATTGTGCTTTCAGACATGACAAAGCCTGCTTCTTAAACTCGGTTATCAGTCAACCCTGTGCTGACTTCGCCTCCAAATGGATTGGGCGAAAGTAGTCAGCCAGCAATGGCTCTGTAGTGTGATCGTTGGGATACATATGCTACTTATATATATAAAAGTATTAATTTACACAACTAGATCAACATTTGTGTGGTATGATCAGTTTAACCATGGGATTTTATTACCTATGTTTCTTCTTACTTAACTTTCTCATTGGTAATTGATTTAGTTTCTTGCTGACTGGTTTCAAATTATTGATGTTTTCATGAATGTTTATTAGAATTTATTCTTGCCCTTTAAAGTTTTGGGTTTGTTGGCTTTGATTTTTTTTTAATGTGCTTTACAAATGTACATTAGGCTGTTGAGTTGTACTAGAATGGGTGCTTGTAGACAAAGACTAGGCAAATTGACAAATTCATGTTCAGCAACAGCTTTTAGCAGAAATATATTCACCAAATTTATTCCCTTCCACATGGGGAGAAAAAACTAATTCCTTGTGTGTGATTCAGTCATACCTAACAAAGCAAAACAGATCACATCCTAGATTTGGAATGTCAAATCACAGGAAACAAAAATAACATGAAAACCAACTGAATAAGCAATAAGCTTGTAAAAATTACAGGATGCAGGCAAGAAGTGTGAACTTCATGATATGTCTTAGCTATTCCAAGTTGTTCTTTCAGGTCTGTTTGCAAGAGGCTGTGTTGCATGCCTTGTGGATTAGGGGGCTTAAGAGGCTCCAGGCTCTCTGGAGGTCTGTTATCTCAAGCAGGCAGCTCTGTCTGCTTTGTGTACCTGCATGAAACTCGTCTGCTGTAACAGCGTGCCCACATTAAAAAGGGTGCCAGTGGAGCAGGAGAGAAACATTGACTGTACAGCTGCACAGAGCAAAAAGAAAAGCAAACCAGAAAATGGGAATTGGGGACCACACAGGATAGAGGGACTCGGTATGCCCTTCTGTTTGCGGCTTGCCTTTAAAACTGTGTAGCCCTTAAAACTGTCATGATCTGCATTGGCTTGCATATTCCCTTGTTACACTACATCTGCAGAACTGTAGGGGCAGTAGTGGGAAACTCCGCATTGCTCCTCTCGTGTGAGTAAATAGTGAGTTCAAACTGTTAGCATTTTCAACATATTTTTTATATTTATTTCCATGGAACTGCTACGTGACTTTGAAGTAAAACTATTTTGATATCTCCAAGCTGTGAGCATTGAGCAGGTTAAAGCGGGAAACAAGCTAAAAGCTGTTTCCTTTGCCTGAAAATCCACTGATGCAGGATGAAATTAAAGGCTATAAATAGCTCCTGTCCCTTCAGCTTCATCATGCAAGCTTCGGCTGTGCGCAAGGATTAGAGGAAGACAGAATGGATTTCTGTGTGGCGTCAACAAGAGTCAAGGATTATGTCCACTGTGCACATTGTATTGTTCATTTCTCATGGGCCCTTGCAGGGATATTAAATCCCTTCTGATGCTCAAGGTGCAGGAAGCAGAGTTGGCTTTGAGCAGGACACATGCATTGCAAAGCGATTTTACACAGTAGCACTTAGCTTCCCGTGGGTCTGCAGGATCAAGCTGTGGCTTCATTTTTAGAGTCAGACAATTCATCACAGATCCTAGCAGCAGGGCTGGGGCTAGTTTCAGTGAAGTTCATTGCTACTGAACACATTTTAAAAATAAGTTTTATGTTTGTTCCTTGTGTTGCTGCTCCTTCATTCTGTCTCTTCTCTTGTGCAAATCCTGCGTTGCACGGAGTATTGTGCTGAAATGACCTGCGTCAGGGTCAGAAGGTTTCACAGTGCTAGCTGCAAATAGACCCTTGTGATATGTGTAAGGCTCTTGAAGAAAAGATGCCATTTCTTTCCTTCGAGGAGCATTCAAGGTTGCTGTGACCTTTCCAGTGTAAAAAGTTACTGCATCTTTTCTCCCTCTTTCACTTGTCTCTTATGCCCATATCGTGTGTGTAACGGTAAGACCTTTGTTTCAAGGAGGAGGGTTGTAGTAAATTTCTCTTTATTATTTGCAAAACAAAAAAAAAATAAAGAATTGTTGAGCAACAGTGTTTGTCCAAAAGGTGGACAGATAAATAAACAAATAACAGCTCCTTCTTGGGGCAGTTTGAGACTTTTGCTCTTTCATATTCCTGTCCCTCTGCAGATTCCTGTATCTCACAGAATCTGTCTTTCAGATTCTATGAGATGCAGAAGCCCACTTGCTTCCAATTACTGTAGGTTTAGATGAGGTTTGATAGTGCAAAGTATCTTTCAGAATTGGATACTCAGCTGCGTATGTATTTAGAGTTGTATAATTACAACTACTATTAATATCTCTGCTTTATGTATGGTAATTTCAGTGGAGAGAAGGACAAGAGAGCAGTAACTTTGTGGATAGTAGCGGATGTCTTTGCTCTGAACATCTAAATAATAAAATAGTGGTAGTAGTTGTTACTAGCTGATAACAAGATTTTTATCAGTTATTTTTTCCATATCATAAATGCACCTTAAGACTGCTCTGATTACAACTTTGTTATGGCAACCCTGTAATTCTTCCACTAAAATGTCTTCTTTATGGCAACATCAGAACGTGTCCCAATACTCAAACCTCTCCCACAGCCTCCCTAACAAGAAAAATGGTTGAGGATCTAGAACTTGCAGTAGTCTTAGAAAGTATGCAAAACCATTTTTTTTAGATCAAAGAAAGCAAGTTTATTGTTAAGTCTTGTGGGTACAGCTAGTATTACAGTATGCATGTTTAAATTGCTGCTTTAACAGCTAAGAGCAGGAAAGACTGGTCCTTTTTTTCTGACTTTGTAGTCCTGCTGATCTGATGGAAACCATATTTCCATCTCCTACTGTAGCACTGAGGAGAAGAGCATCAATCTTCTGGGAATTCAGTAGGTAGAAGGAAGAATCTTATTCTTTCATGTACTTTGAAGCATAAACAGATGTGTGCTAAACATTGGACTGTGAACCTAACACTTTTGCCAAAGTGTGTTTTTTATACTTATTTTTTCTTGTTGAAAAGATGAGCACATTGCGTGGTGTTGAGACTTCCTTTGGAAGGACAGTGCATGTGAGTCTGATGAAGAGAGCACTCACTGACTGGTAGATGTGAAGGTCATTCAGTCAATTCCCTGATGCTTTTTTTTTTTCATAAGGCACGTCCATTATAGGCACATCCATTGTAACTGTGCAGTTATAAGTGCGTATCAGTAATTGCTTTTTTAAAATATTAAAATAAAGAACAAATAGGAAAACAAGGAATGCAGAATTAAGGTTGTATGTCTTAGAAGAGCTGGAAAAGCTACTTATCTCTGCCTTGAATAAGTAATGAGAAAGCTGCAGGCTTTTGCTACTGTGTTCACTTGTTCACTTTTAATGTCTTCAAAGAACACTAAAACAAAATGCTTTGATTTGGATTCCATGGTTACTATAGAGAAGTTGTGAAGGCTGCTGGATGCAGCTATTCTCTACAGTCATGGTGTGTTCCTTCTCCCATTGCCCTTGAAAATAGAAGTGTACTAGGGTCCTGCTGACTTGCTTTCCCTGGTACAGTTTCTCATTGCAGTGCAGAGTAATCAAAATAGTAATCTGGCTAACAGCTCCAGTGCTTGGAGAAATCATCTGCTTGCCTTGTTGAGACATTGCTCAAGGAGACTCCAGTGATGCAGGTTCAAGTCTCATTTTGTTCTGTCAAGGATAGCTGCTACTAAACCACTATTTTGCCAGCTATGTAGAAAGTCTAATGGTCCAAACGTGCCTGCAATTTGTACTTTGGAAGTTCTAGTGATTAGACCTGTTTGAATATTTTAGTTGTAATATCTTTATTGATTACTAAAGCTAAACATCATTTTATCTCTGCTCCATGACAAAGGAAAGTTTATTTCTCCTCTCTAAAAGTTAGTGCAAATGTTCTAAGAGTTACATGCAGCATTCTGACTGCAACAGAAAAACAAGAACTGTGTTATCACATGTAGACAGGAGGAAAGATAGGAGGGCAGAAATGATTTATTCCATTAGTTCTGACTTCTACCTATTTGATCTTTCCATATAATGTAATGCTGTAAACCAGGAATCCCAATGGAGTAAAGTAGTAAGTGCTTTAGCTAGAGGCATGTAAGAATATCAATTAAACATACACTTGAAATAATCCATTGGGAAAGCAAGATTTAGTAGCTGCCACTGCAGAATGTTAACCTCCTTTCCCCTTCCTTGCCCTCACTTCTTTTCTGGGCTTCTCTTAGAAGCTCCAGCTCCTCACTCCATGAATTATGTTGCAATGCCAGTTCTCCAAAAAGACCCTTCAAGGGCTTTCTCTTTGGGGTGCTATTCTGCATCAGTCTAGAGATTAGCTAGCCCATACTTCAATTGGTGTAGATTGCTACCACCCCATTGACATCAGTCTTAAATCCTTTAAATTGTTTTACTACCAGAAGGTAAGGCAGTGACTATAAGTGTGACCACTCCCCATGGGGTGGATGCCTGGTTGTGAGTGCTCTGTGGAACCCAGAACTCATTGTGTATCATGCCATTCTGTGTATCTCTGATATAAGGATATGTTCCTGAACAGACAGATGGTATCGCCCACCAGGGGATTATCAGGTCCTTCCCTTGTTGAAGTAAAAATCTACATTCAGCACTTTCTGAGAAAAGGGAAGAAATGGTACAGCCAAACTCCTGAAGAGACTAGCCAGCTGCTGCCTTCTCCTTTTTGACCTATTCTTGACGTAGCTCTTTGTGGAACAAATAGTGCAAAATGGCATAATTTCTTAACAGTGAAACCTTAAAATATGGGCAGGATGTGGGCAACGGAGTCAGAACTATTCAATTCCTAGACATCCATCCAGTCAGACAAGCAGATGGAAAAGCACAAACCGTTCTCGGAGAGGGTAGGAAATATGGACCAGTGCCTATAGGTCGATTTCTATGCCAAAAACCCAGTGTGAAATCAACAAGAGCATGGATCCCAGTAGACAAAGCCACTGAATACTACTTAGTATAGTATCTAGTAGAGGAAAAGACCCAAATTGGCTTGGCTTACCATATAATGATATAAAGTTTGTCATCTGAAAAGTCATTGCTTCTTGAAAAACAACAGTTTTAATCTGATGGCTGTAGAAATTTGATGAGTGCTCAGTTTGTAGACTATAATGAGGATGCTTTTGTGACCAGGAAGACTTTACAAATCCTGCAGTGCACCAGACTGTGCATGTTGCAAGTTCGTGAATTGAAAAGAAGAATAAAGAGAGCAATGCTTGTTTGTTGCTATTGTGTAGTGTTATTAGCTGTGTAAAGAGGTGGTAGGTTGAATGGGATGGACAAAGGCTGAGGAAATGACAGACTGAAGATAGCAGTTGAAGCAACAGACACGTAAGGAACTTCAGTGTTTGCAGTTACTGAAGTTAGAAGTCTCTTCTAAGCTAGTTACATTTTGAGATGCTTATTAAGAAAGCAGAGAAGGGGAAGAACCCAGTGTGTGTGATAACTAGCTGTACTGTTAACAAGCTGTTCTATGCAAGATGAAATGAAAGAAAGAAAGAGTTGAAAGATGCAGAGTAAGTGGAGGCTTGATAAGAAGGTGCAGATTAACTTTTGCCAGATGTCAGGTATTTCTGGAACAGCAGTCACTGCATGGCTTGAATAAGATATCACTGAGGAAGAATATGTCAATCTAGACTACTGAAGGTACAGGTGGAGGGGAAATGAAAAACAAAATAGGAAAGAGAGTCTTGCAGAAGGTAGGTATGCTTGTAACTGAAGCCACTGCTTCCGTACAGTACTGACCACTGCCTTTACAAGGTTCTCCAGAGAGTCCGAAGCGCACTGAGGTTTGAAGTTCTTCCAGATTAATCATGCAGATACAAAAAGTTGTAATCAAGAGCTTTAGCATGTCAGCCATATTATGCTGCATGATTATTGACATAGAACAATCAATTAATAGGGTAAGGAGAACATACTGTATGAGAAGCAAAACTAAAGAGCTTACTGAAGATGTGAAATGGCTTTTGCCACAGGATTATTTTCTAGATGTGGTGTAATCAAAAAAGCTGTCCACTTGTTCATACTGGATTGGAGCCTCTGAATCTGTAGCTGGCAGTTCTTTCTTCATGAAGCAAGCAAGAAGGTAAGATAGTGTTAGAAAAGGGACTGTTAGATCATGTAATGCAGCTCTTAGTAGGACTGTTGACACTATTGAACTATTTCTAGCAAAGGAAAAAGAAAAATTAGGAAGAAAAAAAAGGGGGGGGGAGTAGGAAGGTTAAAAGGGTGGGAGGAATGAAAAAATTCTTAGGGGAAAAAAAAACAAAAATTCTTCACTGTGAGTGTGGTGAGGCACTAGAACAGGTTTCCCAGAGAAGTTGTGGATGCCCCATCCCTATAAATGTCCAAGACCTGGCTGGACAGGGCTTTGAGCAGCCAGGTCTAGTGAGAACTGTCCCTGTCCATGGCAGGGGTTGGAACTGACTGAGCTTTAACATCCCTTCCAACCCAAACCAGTCTAGGATTCCATGATAAAGTAGGGTAAAAGAAAATTAATCAACCATTTTTTCTGAAAATTTCAAACCTCAAAATTACAAACTCCTTCTTCCCCCCCCCCCTCCAGCTGGACAGATGATGTTAAAGGTGCTCCACTTTGCCTATATAGAACTGACATGCTGATAATTCTCCATAAGCAAAGCTTGACTGTCAGGTGGAAAAAAAATCAGTTGTTTACCAGCAAGCTAGTATGCAAAAACAGTCAGGATATTTACATGTCATAAACTGATCACAGCATGACATAACTTGACCATAACCTGCAAGTACCTGAAACAAGCATTGCCCAAGCTACATCACAAAACAGGTTTTAGACTACGGAAAGACTTGGAAGTTTCCTTAAAGCAACGGGATAGGCTGGCCAGCACTGAACACTGTGGTCTGGGAAACTGACTTCTAGATGAGTAGTTTTCATCTTTCCATTCAGTCCTTTATTTTAAAACATCATTAGCAAATAATGGGCAAGAGTTAAAGCATTATCATTAATTTTGCATCCTGTCAAATCAAAGCCTTTTCAGGCTGTTTTTTTTTAAAGGGTATTGATACATTTACTCAATATTTATGATTGTTTTACAAGCTTTGAAGTGTGAAGAGTGGAAATGTTAATAGTGAGGAAGGTTACTTGGTGTTTATATTGTAGAGGATGTCCTCTGCTGAGACTCCTTAAATCTGTCATTCGTAATGTATACCTGTGCAGCAGTGTCCCATCATGAGACCTTTCTCTCTCTGTGATAGAGGGAAGATGTTAGGCAGGAATAAAAAGTCTCATAGCTCCCATTAGGGCTCTACTTTATGTTTTAGGCTATTTGACGGAGCTTTACCTTTTCATCTCGGAAAAAAAGCTGGTCAGCACTCACAAAGAGGGCAAGACCAGTGCTTTTTGTCAACCAAGAAAAGCCCCATGTACAGCTTCTTCATTCATTTATACAGGAGATAAGAGTCTTTCACAGAATTACCATTAGGGTAAATTCTTCCTATATAGGTTAGACAATGTCTAGCTTAGTTCTCTTCCATGGAGAGTAATTTTACCTCCCTCTTCATCCCTTTGTACACTATGTCATGTAAGATGAAGCCACCCTGAGGCTAGGTTTCATAGGATTCCTTCCTTCATGACTTGTGTTTCTGAAAAATATTACCAACAATGCAGGATTCCAGAGAGGTCTTTGAATGTACTTCTCATTTCCTTAGTGATCATCCATTTGCTCCTTGCATCTATGATTATGGAAAAGGAGATACAGTACATAATTTATTCTATGCTGCGCTGGCTGGTAGGAAGCAGGTGAGAGCTGCAGCAGTGGATGGGATATGCACTCCCTGATCTACAGCAGATCCATTTTATTTATTTATCTATTTATTTATTTGTTTTTAATGCACACATCTCACTCCAAATCTCAAACCTTGAAAGACATTTAAGTATCTGTCACCCATGGAAAACAGTGAAAGAGTGAGTAAATATTATTTCATGTTTATCATGAGCATAATTATGCTAAAGATTGCAAGGCACTCCATTATCATAGCAATGGCAGGGAGGAGTCCATATTTTTTAGAAGAACTGTATAAGATCAATATCATACCCCATGACACTGTTTTAGCCAACTACTACCTCAGTTCATAGGGTACTGGAACAATAGACTGTCACAGAGAGTTAGTTAATGGATTGGTGACCTGTTATATAGTGACCTTTTACATTATTAAAAACATAATGTTTCCCATATTTTGTGGGCTTTACTGTTTGGGTGCAGAATGCAGGAGACCTTTTGGGAAAAGAAGTTTTCTATATATGTCCAGAAGACATTGTTATAAACAATGGAATGTATTCTTATGCTCGCTTTTGCTTCCTCAGACAGTGCATGTCTGCTTTATGTACAATGTCTGTTTTGTTAGTTTTGTTTGATTTCTGTTGGGACTTACTCAAATAGCACATTTACCACTGAGTTTTTGTGGATCTGGAGATGAGATTTTACCCACTTGAAGTCTTAACTAAAGAGCCCATTGACACATTTAATGAAATAAGAGATTTTGGATGGAGTTTTTTTGCCCAGAATTCCATGTTGGGAAATCATATTTTTCTCTCTTATTTTTTTCTCCCCATCTACTTAAGTTCCATGCCTTTCATTCTGTGTCTTACAGTTTTGTACTATTGCCTCATTTTAGTGAAGAGCTATCAATTTCACCATAAAAGACACTACATTTGCATGCTAAAAAAAAGTTTTAAAAGTGCTTTGGGATTTGCTCGAATAGATCCCATATAAATATATGTTTTATCTCTGTAGTGGTTTGCTTAACCATGTCTTCAAATTTGAAAACTTGTCCTGTTTCCAGGAAAAGGTGCCAGGTATGACTTCAGGCTTACAGATCCTGCTGGATTTGAGATCTTTGACTAAGAATATATTTATGTAGGTTTTAAATATTGCCATGTCTGTGCTCTGGGATAATAGATATTCTGTTAATCAGTTGCCAGTGGACAGCCAAATAATATTCAGTACGAATGTGCTTGTTGTGCTTTCACATTAAAAAGCATTGCTTTGCCTGTGAATTGTGAGCAAGTGGTACAAGTATTCGATATTCAAAAATGTGATTAGGTTGTATAACTTTAATTTGATCCTTAAATCACTTCATTCTAGAGTGGGATTTATCTTGCCTTCCTAAACATTTTAATGGAAGTCTAGTTTAAGGTGCTTGTGTAGGCTCCCATGAATAAAGAGAAACATGGGAAGAATACACACTACCAGGAGAGCTTAAAGCACCCTCTAAAAGTGAAGGGAAAATAAATCAGGGGAAAAAAAAAGAGAATCTTTTCTTTTACCCTCCTCCCATTTGTCCTGTATCTTTTGGTAGTTGGAGACTGAGGTATTACTTCAAGCAATTCAGTGTAAGACATTTTTAATCAGCAGTGAAATTTTTAATGTGACTTGTGTCCCTCTAAAAACATTTATGTCCTTTCACTTTCATCCTTTAGATTTCTGTAAATAAAATCATTACTGTACTCTTCCTGGGGACAAAATACAAAAGGATGAGGAACGCGGAATGGCAGAAATGCTTTTCTTTCATTTTTGTGAATGTAAAGGCCATAGCTCCATTTGGGAGCCAAAGACACGTTTCCTTTGCAAATAAACTGTGCAACATCGTATATTGTTTTCCCACTTTGCCAGTAATTGTTTTGAATTAAAAGGTAGATGCAGTCCTAAAGGGCTGGAGAAAGAAACCGGCAGGTAGGGTTGTCCAGAGAATGGGTCTGTTGTTTCATGTACAAGAGTGGATGATCAGAGAGAATAGCTTCCTGCTGCAGCAGTTCTGTTTACTGGTTTCTGTGCTGCATGTCCACAGATGTTCGAAATGTCTAAATCTTAATAGTTCAAGGCTTTCCTTTCTGCTTCCTGTCTCTAATCCATTCTGATCTTTTAGCTGGGGCAGAGACAGCAACGATCCTATATTAAACCTGTTTTGGAAGGAGTGTTTAGTGCTTGCTGTCCTCTCTAAACTCATTAATTCAGGTGAATAGCAAGCAGAGGGAGAAGATGTCTTTGCCTGTGTTGCCATACTGCGATCTTTCTGTGCTGCAGAGCCTGAATGAGGAAACAAGAGGCAGCTGCATTAGCCTGTTGTCACTGCCATCACTAATAGAACACGATGATTTCCATCTTTTCCCATCTGCCTATGGGAGGAGAGGCGCTGATAAGGCCTTGGGATTGGTTACAATCTACTGAAATCACAAAGCAGATGGATATTGAGCAGATAAGCGTTAATCTGTCCTGGGAGAGGATTAATCGGGTGAAAGATGGCAATCTATGTGTGCATGTTCGTGCGGGTGTGTGGAGAAGGGGGTGGGAGTGGGAATGGTGGGCAGCTGGTGCTGCTGTCATCTCTTTTGGTCCTGCTTTTGTCTTGCTTGTATGCCATGATGGCAAATAAGGTCTGTTTCCTACAGAATGCTTACTTCTCTAATTTTCACTGAACTTTGACTTCAAAAGCTGGGGGGGGATATCTTACATTTTTTAAACAAGCTAAGTCTTCTTTTTCAGCTCTTTAGCTTTATAGCTCAGCTTTTCCATCTTCTTATTGCTGAAATAAATTCTGTAGCATTTGATTGACTTGTTCTCTTTTAGCCAGCATACTGTTTCCTTAGAGTTTGCAATCATGGTCTTTTCCTCAAAACGCATTCAGTGGTTACGTGACATTTGATCATATTATTGTTCTGACGTCTGAAGCATTTTATCTGAGAATCTCTAAACGTTTTACAGGCATTAGTTAATTAATCCTCACAACATCCCAGAGAGGTTAGGTAAGCATTAGAGACCTGATGTGTCCTGCCCCCCCTGCCCCCCCCCCCAGCATTTGAATACTTCTAGCACCCATTGCCTGAATTCAGAGTTAAGGTGCTAAGTACTTTGGAAATTCAGACCTTATATCCACTGTTGGTGAGTAAGCTGTGACACAAAGCAGTGGGATCAAAACTGGAGATAAAAGTGTGTCAGTGACAAAGATGGGAATAAACCAATGAATACATCCTTTTTCTTCATCTCGGTTTTTTCACCACAAAATACAGTGCTTTTCTGATGCTGCACATTGAATGCTATTCTCTTGTTTCCCTCTGAAATACAGCATTTTCTGCCTTCCAGTTGTGATTCACATGGTTCCGTTTTGTTCATATCCCTCTCCCTCTGTCTGTCTCCCTCTCTTCTAATTTGCTTTTCACTGTAGAAGAATATGCAGTAATGCCAGTGTCCTCCTACAGCTATCTTCTGACATGCCTGTTCCTTTCACTGGCTTGGTTGCCAGCATCTATGAAAGACCTGAAAGCCTTGTATAAAGCTGGAAGATGGTAAAACTACTGGGATTGGGCGGAGTGCATAAAGGCAAATTCTGCCCTGCTGTTCTGTCTTGAGGTTAGCTCTCAGTGTCTTCACTGACTTTACTGGTGAGTGGTTGAGCAGCATGATGTGGTTTATATATGAGAGGTATAATTGTATGCCATGGCCAGATTTTCAGAGAGACCCTAACTCAGAGTCTTATGTGCTCTGAACATTTATTTTGTATGTAAAAGAGCTCAATCACAAAGATGTACAATAAGAGCTTTTTGTAGATTTAAAGCTCAAACAAGTTGTCTATTTGTATGGCAGTAGCATGATAAATGAACACTATCTTTGGTAAATTACATATGCATTTAGGGGCCTGCACACAAAGATCCCTGAGAAATTGGAACAAAGTATATCTAAAACCGATTTACTTTGGGTGGAGTGGAGCACACCAAGCAGTGTACAGTATCTTTGATCAGTGTTGGTTTTCCTCCTTCCTCCCTTGAAGATGAATATTCAAGGTAGTTTTTCAAAGCAAAAATGCAGAGGTGTTACTATCATTAGCCTGGGGTAGGTGGCACTTCTTACTGGTTCTGTGGCTAGGTGAGTGCTGAGGAGCACTTTGCCACATACCCTGGGAACATCATTAATGTCCTGGGAGCAGCAGAATTCTTCCCACTGTAAAGTGGATAGGAGCTGTCTTGCCCTGTGTCAGCAGTCTCAAGCCTTCTGCTCCTTCTAGAAGTTAGCCCAAAGAGTAAGCAATATTTTATTCAGGTTGTATTTAGTACTAATCACCAATATTTATGGGAATTCAAGTGGAAGTTTTCATTTTGTTATGTTTTTATAATAACCAAGTTGCTGTGGTTAGGACAAGCTTGTTTACTGTCTTTGTTTTGTCTTCCTGGGAACTTGCCAAAGGCATGAGAAAAAAGGCAGAGACTCAGACAGTTGTGAACTAGGAATAAGATACAGGTTGGTTTGGTTTTAGAATCATAGAATAGTTAGGGTTGGAAAGGACCTTAAGATCATCAAGTTCCAACCCCCCTGCTGTGGGCCGGGACATGTAACACCAAACCATGTCAACCCAAGGCTCTGTCCAGCCTGGCCTTGAACACTGCCAGGGATGGAGCATTCACAACTTCCTTGGGCAACCCATTCCAGCACCTCACAACCCTCACAGTAAAGAACTGCTTCCTAATATCTAACCTAAACTTTCCCTGTTTAAATTTTAACCCATTACCCCTTGTCCTATCACTGCAGTCCTTATTGAAGAGTCCTTTTTCTCTTTTTTACAGTTATGAAATCTTATCAATGGTACACATTGCTAAGGAGTAATTTCCCTCTGTACATGAAGACTGGATACCTTTTACATTGTGTGGCCTGTAGTCTTGACCACAGCTTGCAGGCTTGTTAGGCGGGAGACTGAAAAGGATAGTTACAATGGTTCTTTTTGGCCTCAAATCCCTTATGTGAACAGCAAGAGGTCAGGGGTCTCCAGACTGGAGATGTTGTTTTGAGTTACTTGATGGATTTTTTATGACATATTGGGGCAGGGAATGCACTCTTCTCTCTTTACTCTTCCTGTAATTTGTAATTCTTGACTGAGTTTGTAGAAGTTATTTTCTCCACCTTATTTTGTGCTTCTTAATGTCCTCATATTGTTTTACAAGTTTTCAGTGGTCAGTTTGCCAGAGTTTGCTGTGACACATGGGGTAGAAAAAGAAAACCTCCTGAGACATCAAGTTATTAAAGCTAAGGGGAAATACTGAGAAAATTAATTGCTACCAGCATGAACTTGCTGTCAAACATAGATGATCTTCTTTCCTAAAAAAATTACAGAGTATTTAATTTTTGTCCATCCCATTGTGATTTTTATGAGGATTTTCTTTACTCTCTTTAATGTTTCGTTCTGCATCCTTTCAGTCACCTCTAGCAAGAGCTTTTTCTATCTCACTGTTAAAATTTCCATGGTTTAGAGTACTTAAATAGTTATTTTACAAAAGTTAGCATTTCTGACAGGTAAGAGGACAGAGCAATGTTGGATTCTAGCAACAAAGATATATGATGTTCATTAGAGATATATCTCATAAAGGGCTGGATCCAGGGCTGCAGTGGTCAAAGAAAGAAGAGAATTCTGTTGATTCCTGTGGCTTAGGATGAAATGCAAAATGGTGTTCTACTAATTTTCCTCTTAAATAATCATCATTTTCAGAGCCAGAGTGAGTGCTCTCTTGTCAAGGCAAGGCCCAGCACAGTATGTTTCACATAATAGGGTAAAATAAAAAAATCATAATCTGCAATGGATATTCCATTTATAAGTTGTTCAACAAGCTTGCCAGAGACAGAATTTCTGTTCTAGGTGAAAATGCATGAGTATATGCAGTGGACTTAAATTTAAAACTTTCTTTACATAGATTAATAAAACTTATGACATAATCAGAAGAAGCAAAAACAGAATGAAAATTGGAAATATGCATTTGCTCCTCCCCCCCTCCCCCCCCCCCCCCCCCCCCTTTTTTTTTCTGGTGAAATTAAACTCTGAATGTTCTAGTTAATCAACTGAGTCTGCTGAAGTGCAGCTGACTGGTGGTAATGAAAGCAGCTGCCATATCACTTCTTGCGCTGTTGTAATTCCCTTCTCACAGTGGATTTTGCTCTTAAATATCAGACAGGTAAAAATGAACCCTATGGAGGAAAGTTTTATATTTGGTTATATTGTACAGATTTAATCCAGACTCTTGGATTCTGTAATCTGCAGTGTCTTAGATGAGAGGAAGGAGGGCTGCTTAATTATGTTTATATGACTTTACAAAAGTAGACACAGTTATGAATTTAGTGCTTCTCACTGTATTTTGATGGGGTATATGTAGTGTACAAAAATATCTAGACACCACGGGTATGGCGTTAGAGTTCTCAGTGTACAAATAAATGTTTCAATTCATTTCATTTGAGAAAATTGAAACCCTTTTGGCTGTGCTGGGATCAGTCAAGAAGCTGAAATATAGATTTTGTCCCTATTTGCATGAAATGTTTTAATTACTTAACTTAGAGAGATGATCACACTGGGAAATACTTAATATGATGTGCCAAATCCTTAGCAAATATAAATTGACATAGCTCCATTGAATTTTCCAGCCAAGGATTAGAGCCGATTGAAAAAGAGGAAATGACAATGAAAAAAATCAACCAGCTGAAAATATCTACTTTGATTTATCTCCATTTGTTCCCAAAGTTTTTGTTTTGTTTTTTTTTTCTTTGTTCTTCTGATATTTTCTCTTCTGCTCTGTGGCAGACTTGTCACTTTTTTTGTTTGTTTCTTCTTCTTTAGGTTTGCTTTTCTGTTTTTGCTGGTATAAAAGAGAATATGAAGTAACAGAGTATATCTATGACCAATATGATGAGAAAAACTCTACCTGGAATTTTCCATTCCATGAAAGTGGCAGATTCCTTTTGTTGCAGTTTTTTTCAGTATGAATACATTTTTTTCTTGTAAACTTGCAAGCAAATCTGTTGAGTGCAAATGTTGCCAGAATACCTTACAGAAGCACATTTATCACTTTAACTTCTTTACACTAGTTTTTCTGGCACTTCAGGTGGTGATATGCTGCTTGGATCATATTTCAATCCATTCTCATTAAGAGTGGGATAGGAAACTTGACCTATGGGCACTCTTGGGCTTAGGAGTCTTCTTCCCTGAAAAAAGTACAAAATCCAAACTTAAGGAGATTTCACTTGAAGCAAGATACTTCTAGCCCCAGCCTGCTTTTCCCCTTCCCCCTTCATTTCTTAATGTAATTGTTTCTGGTTTCCTGCCTTCTCACTGCTAGAAATGTCATGTTGTTCAGTTATCAGCATGCTCATTTGGAGAAGTTTATTAAAAGTGACATAGGGTTTCTGACATACTAGTGGCAAAAAAGTAAAATGAATTTCATGCCTTGCTTGGTAAAATGCTCTTTTTTGAACTGGTGGATTTAGTATGACTATTATCTGTTTAAGAAAATTGTTGCCCAAAAGAGACAGTGTTTTTTGTGAAAGTAGCAATGAATGGATATGGAATGAGGAAGATAGTTGAACTGAATAATGTTGCATGAGATGATTTAAAGCTGGAACCACACCGCACCTTGTTGATTTATATTTTATACCTTAACTAGTAGGAAATTACTGACAGGCTTTCCTGCGTATGTGAGTTCTGCTTTGTCCCTGTGCTGCATTTCAGATGTGCAGCCGCAGTGAGAGAGCCAGGTAGCTACTGAAGAGCATTATTTAAAGGTGCTCTCTGTCCCTACTTTCTAGAATGTTTGTCTCAGTGAAGTAGGAAATCTAGTTGACTGTAGTTGGCTTTTCTTTCAAAACAGAAATTCTCAGTTCACAAATTAGTCCAAATCCTCTATTGCTTTATGCAAGTGAAAATTGAGACTAAGAGCCTAGATTTATTTGCTTGAAAGCATCTACTCAGAACTGTTGTGAGGGGAATGGGGAAGAGGCTTAAATGCATAACGGCTTAAAAAAAAAAGGCAGGAAAATTGGAAGAATCCTTTTCAAAAGTATACATTCTTGTTTGAGTGCAGCCTGTTTTCCAGTATTTTGCCATAAATCTTCTTGTAGTGAGTGAAGTTCTTACCTGTAAGTGCACGAAGGAGTTTGGGTACTGTACAATTCAGCAGAACACTTCCATAATGATTCTCAAGCGGAAGAGTCTAACCTCTATCCATGTTATCATCTTATTATGTAAGATGCTGTGTTACCAAGTAAGGCAAAGCAGTAATTACAAAATTCCCATTAGCTCTACCCAAGGTTTTAAAAGGAAAAAAAGAACCAGGTTAAATAGTAGGAGAAACATTAAAAAGGTAGCTTGAATTTCCTGTGCTAACATTAGTCCAGGGCACTTGAGAGAAACACAAATGAACAAAACCCAGTCAGGATTCCAGCTTTTTAATTTAATAAAATACATGTATGGAATCTGTGATGTCTGTTGTACAGAATGCCTCTCCTGGTGCAAACACTGGATTTCAGGTCCACTGCTGAAGTGCTGTCTGGCCATTTATTGTGTGTATTCTGGGCTGCATCAAAAGAAGCGTGACCAGCAGGTCAAAGGAGGTGATCCTGCCCCTCTACTCTGCTCTTGTGAGACCTCACTTGGAGTATTGTGTGCAGTTTTGGTGTCCTCAACATAAAAAGGACATGGAACTGTTGGAACAAGTCCAGAGGAGCCCACGAGGATGATCAGGGGACTGGAGCACCTCCCATATGAAGACAGGCTGAGAAAGTTGGAGCTGTTCAGCCTGGAGAAGAGAAGGCTGCATGGAGACCTCATAGCAGCCTTCCAGTATCAGATGAAGGGGAACTACAGGGATGCTGGGGAGGGACTATTCATTAGGGACTGTAGTGATAGGACAAGGGGTAATGGGTTGAAACTTAAACAGGGGAGGTTTAGATTGGATATAGGGAAGAAATCCTTTACTGTAAGGGTGGTGAGGCACTGGAATGGGTTGCCCAGTGAAGTTGTGAATGCCCCATCCCTGGCAGTGTTCAAGGCCAGGTTGGACAGAGCCTTGGGTGTCATGGTTTAGTGTGAGGTGTCCCTGCCCATGGCAGGGGGGTTGGAACTAGGTGATCTTAAGGTCCTTTCCAACTCTAACTATTCTATGATTCTATGCAGAAAAAAAAAATCTATTCTTCACTGCAGATCCTGCCTTAAGGCAGTGATTACGGCAGTGGTGAGGAGGTAGAGGAGGGGAATTTAGCTGCTGTTGAGCTGGAGAGAGCAGCCATGTGGAGATTTCACTGGAGTGCTGGGAAGCATGGGTTTAGCTGGGTGGTGCATGAGGGCTGTGTATGCTTTTGTACAAGTCTGGACTCTTCAGCCAGGACTCATTCTTCTCAAGATGCAGCAGAGTGAACTGGGGGGAGTGGAGCTTCATAGCTACAAAGCTGTCTGTAGCTGCCATGGCTGACCTGGTAGCTGCTTCTGTGAACTGCTGTTCTCCCAGCTGCCCTGCAAGCAGAAAAGTCATACTTGGTTCAGGGAAATTTTATGATGTGTTTTGTGTGTTTGGAGGAATAAATGGGAACAAATAATAAAAAAATAAAAAAAAAATTAAAAATTGGTATTTTTCTGACACTATTTTATAGTTAAGTGCAATCTATTTTTCTCTTCTGTTATTCTTAGAATTTGTGCAGTCCCAAATGTATTGAATCATGGGCCCGAGGATTGGGAGAATGGTTCATAATGATTTGAGAGATGCCTTTCAGTCCATGAAATGGCAGTTTAAAACATCAAATTTTTGCACAGGCAGATTTTCAGAGTCTGTAGAAGTACAAATAATAATGGAGGAGGGAAAGAACAGGTTGCAAAATCTTGCTAT
Organism: Melopsittacus undulatus; assembly: GCF_012275295.1. Lineage (NCBI taxonomy): Eukaryota > Metazoa > Chordata > Aves > Psittaciformes > Psittaculidae > Melopsittacus > Melopsittacus undulatus. The sequence continues at coordinate 50,463,132 of NC_047530.1, forward strand.
GAATATTTTAGAAATGTGTTTCTTTTAAATACATAGTATAAGTAAATTAAAGCAAATACTTTGCATCAACATTTTGCATTTTAAAGATGGTTTCTATTTTTGGTATCCAGACTTGTAAAGTGATAAGTAATCATGTTTCTCTGTAGCTAATGGTCAGTGTTAGGGTTTTCTTCTAGGTTGAGATGAAGGGAGAAATAGTGATAAAATAGAGAAGTACAGATGAAAACAAACAGAAAAGCTGCAAAATTCGGATCCCTATGGGTTTGAATGAGGAATGGTGAGAACATTGTTTTATGTACAGAATGCCATTCATATCTTAACACCCATTCTGCTGTACCAAAAGGGAGATAAAAATGTAAAAGCTGTCATAAGAAGAGTGCTTGGAGGACTAGAATGCCAACTTGTGTTCTGGCAAAATAAGTAGGCTACACAGCTATGTGCTGCACTGGCAAAAACTGTAAAATCAAATAAATAAATCTGGTTTATCTATGTGTACGTGCACATTCACAAAGCACACATACATGTGTGTGTGTAAGGGAGCTGGGCAGAATAGCAGTGCAGGTTGGTTCCTAGCTGAGCTGCCTTTTCAATGTTGTTAAATGTATGGTGCCAGTCTGCTTACCGGTGGCTTTGGTCTTAGTATTGTGTGCTGGCAGTTGAAAAACTAAGGAAGAGCAAAAGAGAATGTATTAAAATATGTTGAGGTGCAGTAATAGCAGCATTAATGCTTTGTTGACCTTCTCCATCTTGTGATACTGTAGATGTTTTCAGGAACAACTGTAGGGCCTGATATAAGGTGTATCTAATTACATGTTTCTAAGCCATGATGGAGGCTGTGTGTGTAAGATCTGTCATTGCTCTGCCCGAGCAGTGGTGCATGAATGCAAGCATTTACATGGGTTGTCTTCTGCATTTATAATTGGCTGTTTTGGCTGAAAGGTTACTATTTCTTTTAGAAATAATTTCAAGGGAATGCATACTGCACATGTATAGTGCATAATCAGCTCTTTTTTCCCCTCAAGTTATACAGCTTTTACTGCAACTGTTTACTGTTTTATGAAGAGATAGGGCCAGCAAGGCTGATTTCCTCAGAAGTGAAGTTTGCTCAGGTAGAATCAAGCTGAAGGGGAGTGTTATACTCAGTCTATATTATAGGTATAGAAAGAGTTGAATATCAGGGTTTATTGGGTTGTACTTTGTATATTCCTGTCTGCAAGACAAAGTATTTTAAATATTGTTATGCTTTTCTGGTGGTAAAGTGAGGAGATGATCTGAGGAGAGTGCAGGTGTGAAAGGCTGATAACTTGCTGTAGTCACCTAGAAACCTAATGAAAGAATCACAATAAGAATGCAGATCCCATGAAACGCAGCCTGTGCTTAATGTAATTTATTTTCATTGCTCAGAGTATACTCTAACTTAAATAGCAACTGGAGGAGGAAATACACTCTCCCTTTTAGTCTCAGTTTATAGTCTGACACATAGTGTACCACATCTAGCACTGTCTGCTGTTATTTAATGTTTGATCGTTTTTTTGGTATATATGTGGCCTTTCGGAATGTTTCAGGATGGAAATAGATTTGGACTTGGTCCTCATTTCACCTACATCAACACAAACCTGAATAATTTCTGCCTGTATCTCGTCCTTCCCAAAAGACTTTTTCTCTGATTTAAAGAGATGTTCACAGAAGAAACAGCAAGGAATGCAAAGCATGTTGGTAGAAGTTTTGATAGATATTGCATACCCAGGGCAGTGTTTCTGGAGAAGTCCCTCAGCAATTCCAAGCCTCTTTTAACATAATAAAGTTGACAATAATTAATAGTGTCTGTGGCATCTGATTCCTTGGAATCATTGAATCATTAGATTTTACACTTACCACCCTGTGAGATGGGAAGCCATTATCTGCATTACACAAAAAAAACCCCTAAAAGATGTAATAAATTAAGCAACTTGTTCAAAGTCACACAGAGAATAATTAACTGAAGAGGGCTTGAACCGAGGTGTCCTGAACCCTAACCCCATGTCTCATTTACTAAGCCATCCTTCATAGCAGTTCATTGTCTCTTGTCATACTGGGCTTTGCCTTGAGGGCTTATGAGCTCTAGCCTTTTTGTAATGAAGCTATTCCAGTAGAAAGAGTATTTTTCTTGGATGATTCTGCTTTTTCAGTGATTTTTTCTTTTGGACATATGAAATATTTTGGAGTTAAATTAATACATTTATGTAAGAAGTGTATGAGAGGAATGCATGAACACATGTAAACATCAACCCATAGGAAATGAGTAAGTGCTGCACACCTTTCTGAGAGTAATTTAAAATAATGTTGCCCTCACTATAATTCATCTCATTGTTCCAATGAAGCAGACTAGTATGGGGTCATATTAATAATTTAAACAGTCTTACCCCTCAGCCTACTTCCTCTTCAATAGAAGGATTAGCACTTAGCGGAACATTATTGTTTTAGCTTTTGAAGACTTTAATTGGTGTTTTGAAAAGTATGACCTCATTCACTCACAGAGCATTTTTCAATTCATTTTCTCATAAGTTGCCTAGAGTTCAGGTTAGCTTATTTTTCAGTATCTTCCCCCCCGAAAAAATATTTATAAGTAGCTTGGTGTATAAAGGAATTGGAAGATTTCTATGTTGTCATCTCCCCCATTATTCATTTGGGTCCAAAACCAGTTGGAATAGCTTAGAGTATTCCTGTAGTTTTGTGCAGAATTGAATTTCTCCACACCTACGGACACAAGGGTTAAAGTCGTGTAATCTCTGCTTTGCTTCAGCTCTTCCTGGCACCCTTGTTTCACTCCTGCCTATTGCCTTTCTGTAACTTCCCTGCAATATCTGAATGGGACCTTTGTCGTTCGCCCTATTCCATGCATCTCTCAGGCAGAAAAAAAAAATGCTAATTCCATACAATATTATGATAACAATAAAATATTTTAAATAACTTCTTGTAAAGGACAAATAAAACTTGAACAAAGTTTTGCAGGTTTGAAAACACAGAACTCAGTTATGTGAACTAGTATCTCTTCAATGATTTCAGGTTTGCTATCAGTGGGCATACATCAATTTTAACTAGCATTTCAATGTTGAATTTATTTTGTAGAGTAGAACATATTATATCCTGGAGTTGCCTATCATATGAAAATTCAGTGATGCTGGTGGATGTCTTTCATCTGATGTTTGCAAAGCAACAGTTTAGATACTCTTGAGCTGTACGGTTCTGCTCCTCAACTCTAACCCCAGTCTTGAATTTATAGAAAAAACATTTTGGTGCCTAAAAACTAGGATAAAAATATATAAATGATTTTACATTAGTCCTCAGCTTATTGTCTGAGGGAAATTTTCAGCACTTTCCATTCTGGTATCATAACCTATTCCTAGCTTTAGCTGTCAGTATAAGCTAGGTACCAACTAGTGCTCCAATATTCAAAATATGATATACAAATTACATCTAGGTACCTTTGAAAACACAACAAAAATTCCAGGTTTTGTACTCAACCATAGTGAACCTTAATAATAGGTGTGAATATAAGCCAGATACAGCCTGATCATCCAAAATTAATGGTGAAGTGTAAAAAAAGTTTTTTGTCATCTGTTTTTCTTCTGAGAAGCAGGGAAAATTTAGTAATAATTCACACACAGCAGAACCCAGCTCCAAACTTTAATTGTGAATTTTTGAACATAAATTCAAATTGCTATAGCTGACCCAAATTTGTTATTCAGATCTGCTGATGTTGGCTCTCCACTTATTTTGTATTGCACAAAGGGAAAGAATCACTTCAGCTTTGTAGTTCTTACTTTCCAAAATTGTAATGCTAACCCCTAGTATGACATCAGTAGTTGTTGCTACCGGAAAATTATTAACAGGGCATTCAGAGTCAAAATACCTACTTGCAGTTTCTATCTGCTGCCCCTTGTAAAGCCAAGCAGCCCCTGTGACCTGAGATCCTAAGCCCCAGAAGCTACTGACATCTACCTGTGCTTGTACTTGGTGTACTGTCAAGCCCTGGAACAACTAGTTGGTTGAACCTTGGGGTTTTCCCTGCCATTCTAAGTGCTAAGAGTTTGCAGTTGTGCCAGTTTCCAGCTGACAAAACTGATTGACTTGTACCATAGCTTCCTAGATTAGGAAGCAGTTTGCCGTAATGTATATGAGGCTGAATTACTGACCTATGGGTCTGTTTTGTTTGGTGTAGTTTTGCGTTGTTGCTTTTTTGTTTGTTTGGTTTGTTTTCCATTTTTGTTTGTTTTGTTTTAGAATATTTATGCAAGTTACTGAATGAGTAAGCAGAGGCCACTACAACCCAATAAGTACTATTCTTGATTTGCTCTAAAATAAATTATTTAGACCATAAACCTCTTTAGTGCATGTATCTTGCCTACACAGGTGGGGTTAATAATGAATCCCTGGGAAGCAGCCCTGGGTTCCTTTCCAGTAGTTGGATATAAGATGTAAGGAAGCCTGGTAAACCTCTGCTTCGAATCTCAATTTTTGCATGTTCTCTCTGTCTTACACCTTGACACCTCATTGTCTCAGGATTTCTTTCTCCCCCCGTCTCCAATTTATCCTTTTTTTTTTTTCCTTTCACCAAATACCACTTTAATCTCTATTTCAGTTATTTCTGCCCTTGTTTGACTGTTGTTACCTTTTCTTTCTCCATCCCACCCTCCAAAGAGCTTGATACAGGAAGGCAGGAATGAAGTGATTCTGTGAGCTCTTCCAAAAGATGCTGCTGCTGGCAGGGATTTGAACTCCTAAAGAAGGGAATGCCTTTTGTTGAGACTTAGGGAGAGAGCTATTAGGTGCAAGGACACAGGGGTGGAAGAGAGAGCTCTCTGCCTGGTGTGGAGAGGCTGGGGAGGTCTAAGTTTAGGACAGAGGTGAGGTGAAATGCAGCTGACAGTCTGTCCTGTGCACCAAGCGGGCTCAGGGAAGTGCTGATTATATACATGAAATGGGATCTTGCTTTAATTCTCAGCCATGCTTTACTTAGGTGAAGCTTAAGGAAAATCCTTTCGAACAGTATAGGACTCCTCCCTTTGTTGGGAGTGTCCTTGGATGAGATTTATGGTTTTGGATTCTGGTGGCATTTTAATGTTTAAAATTTTGTGGTCCATTTTAAGAGAGCAGGCAGCCTCAGTTTTCAAAAATTATCTAATAAATGAGGTTGATTGATGTCAGCAGTGGCTTAGAATACCTGTCATCAAGAAAACAGCTTTGGGAGTGAGGTCACTGCATCAGAAGGCAGCAGATTAACACAGATTCAGTGTGACAAACTGATACAGGAATCTCAGTACTTTAAATGACAGGTCGAGTTGAGGCACTGTCTATTCATGGGTATCAAAAGATAGTGTAACTTTGCTGCTGAGTTACTGACTTCACTGTCCAAAGAGAATCTGTTCTGCCTGGTTGGACTCTGTCCTTCAGTTTCCTGCATGTAGTAGCCTTTGATCCCAGTTTTTAAATGACTATGTTGTATTGCAGCACAGTTAAATATTGCCATGTTTCATCCCAGTGATGGGAACGCTTTGTGGTCTAGTGAATTGTGTACGTGGTAGCCGATAAACCAATATGTTAATCCTGTTAATGCTTGTGTGAATCCAGTAATTTTTCCAGTGTTACATTGTCTCATGGTAACAGGGTTGTAGGGGTGACCCAAGTCTGTAGCTTGGAGTGAACTTTATAATATTTTCAAACAGTAGCTGCTATGATTATTTAAGGATCTGTTTTTCAAGAAATTGTAATATAACTGTTTCTCCTTAGGTTGCAGATTTTGTGATACATTAGGTTTTCTGCAATAACAGCTAAAGACGAAAGCCTAAGCACAAAGTCTTAACTGGAGTCAAGAACAGGATCAGTTTTGCTAGCAACTCAGCAAGGGAGCTTACAGCATCCTCAGTAATAGCAGCAATAATAATTCTTTATGCTTACATTCACATTTTTATCTGTAGTTTTTGAAGAGTTTTATAAAGATGCTACATTCTCTAGATTACAAATTTTAGAGCTGAAAGTTTAAATCCTGGAGGTAAGAGTGACTAAACTAGAGAGACCTTGGGGGCAAAAGGTATTATGTAAAATACTGCCTTCTGGCACTTTGTTTTCCCCCACCCCATAAAACATGCTATTAGTCTACTCCAGTCTAACCATGTTTTCTCTTCACATTTAGGTCTGTGTCACAGCTGGTCTAAGATGGTGTAATTTTTCGGAAGTTGGTGGTTTTGCCTCTACCACTTATCACTTGCCTGTGTTTTTCAGTTATCTTTCTTCAGGGCAATTTCCATTTCATTTGTGTGTTTATTTTGGCACCACTTTTTTTGCTTTCTTTCTGCTAGTGCTGTTTCAACAGCTTGTAAAGATGGATCTTGTTTATATTCAAGAATCCCTCAAGTTTGGCTTTAGAGGGAGGGAACCTGTAGGCACTCTGTCTTTGAATTGCTCTGTGCAACCATCTCGCAGGGGAGACGTATCCCCATCTCCTTTTCCTTCCCTCTGCAGGCTCCAGCAGAAAGGCTCCCATTTGTTTCCCTGTCTCATGTCTGTGTGCTTTGTTCCTAGTGCAGATGCAGATGGTTAGTTAATACTGACAGACTTTGCAAACATCTTCGGGTTTCACATGGCTTTGAATGCTAATGAAAGGTTTGCTGTTTCTTTTCCAAGTCTTTCAAGTAAACGTTTATGCTGTTGATGCATTCAGAGGAGGAAGTTGCTAATTATGTCTCCTCTCTCCCCTCTCCTCTTTGGTACCTGATTCTCCCTCCTGGTTAGGTGACATTGACATGGCAACCAACTGTTTATTTGCTTGAGGATGTATTTGTACACGCATGTTTAGAGGGTGGAGATATATAAATAGGAACTCTGTGAGATGTCAGGGAGCTGGAAATCTATCCACAAGCACTGTCAGTAAGGTTTTTGGATTAAAACACTGCAGAGGTCTATTGCAGGTGCCTCTTGGTTTATTGCACTTTGATCTATCCTAGGACCCTTGAATGTGGTATCACAGGAGGAAGTATCTTGGATTGTTTTTATCTGGGGTTTCTTTGAGTTGACTGAGAACTTCCAGCCTTTTGCAGATTATAAGTGCCTACTTTGCCCTAAACATTCCTGCATTGTCAAGTCATTGTAGAATCATAGGAACAGGAACGTAGTTTTCTGTGACAATGTGGCATTTCCCTTAGAGAGAAAAGTGCTCTCTTTTTTTTGTAGCAGGCCTTGCTGGTTGTTGCAGCTTTACATAATTGCTTTAGCATATTCCAAAATTCAGAATATTATAGTAACAATCTTGGCTATCCTTACTGCTTAATCTTTTCATTAAGCTGTGACAGCCGGTAATGAAGAATGAAATAGAAACCTGTCCCCTCTGTGTCCCCATGTAATCTTTGATCTAGAAAGAGGTCACACAACAAACCCTTAATTCTTTAATTTCCAGTTCCCTGAAAGATGGATTTTGGGGAATTTAATTTGCCTCCTATTGTCTCTATGCCACCTTATCTTCACACATCTTGCAGAAGTTGTTAGGCTGCCCAGATTTTCATACTGGCACATTGCCAGTCGTATGAATAGCCTTTGTATCTTTGCAGCCAAGAGGATTCTGAGAAAAGAAGGTAAATATTCCAAGACTGTTTGATGTATGGACAAGTTATGCAGTGCCGTGGCAGTAGAAACATGTACTGAGCTACTTCCAGGAGCTCATTAAAGCTGTTCCAGTGAGACAAGGGGTCTTCTAATATCCTGCTGACATTAGAAATGTGCTTCAGCACTTCACGCAGAGAGTTCCTAAATATACTCAGAACAATTACTTTAATAGTAATGCTTTTATGTAGCAGCTGTAAAAGGTAGTTCTCAAAGCGTTCAATATAGAAAGCAAATACTGTTAAGTCTATTCTGCAGACAGGGGAACTGAATTATGGAGGGGCAGTGAAGTGAATTACAACGATGATGCAGCAGGCCACTGTCACAAGCATGAATAAAGCTTAGGTCTGAAGTCTAGCGTCCTGTGCCTACTGACAGTGTTACATTGCTGTATGAAACGAGGTTATAAGGAATATTTTACTGTAGGTTGGATATGTATGTTCTTAACCACTGTCACAAACAGCTCAGCCAGTAGTACAGCCCTTTCTGATCCATTCAGTCTGGAATTGGGATGGATCAATATCTCTGAGCATTGCTCTTGAAGCTGCTGTGTACCCAGACTCTGTCCAGGATGTAGGCATATGACTTCACAGAAATCAACAGTCTAAAAAAGCTCAGATTTTGGCCCATCCTCTTGAGTAGCAGGGCAGTGCTGCTGCTTGCTCTGTTAGCCTGAAGTATCTGTATGGTGTGTGAAGAATGGCAGTCTTCCAATTCCTCAGCAAGGCTGGACAATATGCTGTTAAACCCAGTGTATCAAAGAGCAGGAAGAATACAGTCCTTAAAGGGCAGAGTGCAGACACATTATAAAGTGATCTATTTATATCAGAGAGCTACACCTGTAACAATACAGTGCTTCTGGAAGCTATCCGTCATGGCTTCTCTCCTATTAAAAGCATGTGACAGAGATGGATTCTGCAGCAATAATTTTCTCTAATCGCTTAATAAAATTCTGTCCCATACGTCTTTCCTTTTGTACTTTTTAAAGTATTGTGTTTGAATTTTGTTGTGTGAGGGATAATTCCAAGTGAAAAATATTTACTGTAGGTCTTTGCAAGGTCAGGCACATAGTACTGCAGGCAACTGCTGTGCAAGTTTCTCTGCATGCTGTTCTGTCAAATGTAAATTGCCCCTGGACCTGCAAAATGTCTCCTGGTTATCCAGTCTGTGCCTTTCTGCTCTCTAGCAATAACAAGTACTCACACTGAAGTATATAATGCTTCTGTGGAAAAGATTATATATCTATCTATCTGTCTGTCTGTCGGTTGGTCTGTCTTTGAGGGGTGATTGCAGTAGATGACCTTTAAAGGTCCCTTTCAATCCAGAACATTCTATGATGTGCAGACACCTTCCAGGCTGCAGGTCAGTGCCTTCCAGATGCATTGGAATTCTTTCCTATGGTAAATTTAAATCCAAGGTTTCTATAAAAAAGGATGGAAAGGAAAGCATTTTAGTTTTTGGGTATTTCAGGGTTTCTGCTTTTGTCATTGAGTTGTTACAATGTAGACAATTAATAGTATATTTGCAGTGCTAGTATGTCCATGCCAACCCTGACATACTTGCTGGGGCTAGTGGGGTAATAAGAATGTGGTTGTGAGCATGTTCTGCTTACATTAGCTTAGTAGATCTAGACAGAACAGTGAGATACGGCACCCCAAAAAAATTCTAAGTATGGCTTGGATCCATTTGCTTGTTTATCATCATCTTTTTCTATACCTCTATGAAGTCTAGCTTGATGTGTGATGACGTGTTCTGTGCTTTCCTTTAAGCAGTTATAGCTTGTGCATGTCATAATGGAATAGATATTGGTAGCTTTATAGAAGAAAATCAGATGAAATACATTGTTTATGGCAAAGGAATACAGAAGGCATTAGTTCTCTCAGGAGATTATGTGAGAGTGTTTGATCAAGGACAGCAGAGCAGAGTTAGCCTGTACAGCTCTTGTACTGGTACATCCTATCCTGCAGTGATATTTTTATGATGTTTCTTTCAATATAAGAAGCCTGATAGTGTTGGGATAAATCTGCTGACCCATCCTCAAACAATGTTGCTTGATTCTTATAGTTGATAGGGAGGACAAAAGTAAGTGATCATCAAACTAAAAGCTCAGTCTGATGCCAACATTTGAAATTAAAATGCATAATAGTTTAGTTGGCATCACTGGGCCTCTCTCCATGCTTTTGTGCATAAAGTGCTTCCTGTGTAGCAAAAAGTGGCAGTTTCATTAAAAACAACCAATTAGGTTGCCAGTGCTCAGGTGCTTACCCAGGGAGAAGTATATGGAGCTCTGAAAGAGCCAAAGCAAGAAGCTTTGCTTTGAAAGAACATTCCAGACTACAACAAGATGTGTACTGGCTGCAGGGATAGCTGGTGGTGACCTGGAAAGTAACTTATCTACAATAGTTGTATGAAGTAGGTCCATTTAGTCCTGTGGAGTCTTATATGGAAGTTTATGTGCTGAACATCCCTTGTAGGACTTTCACTGCCCATGGTGAAATAACTACACCATCTCTGGGTGAAAGTGCAGAGTCAGGTGTCACAAAGCACTTCCTGCATTTTGGAGCAACAACGGTCTTTTTGTAAGTGTATGTCTGGTTTGAACCGCTGAGGGCTTCATCTATAGATGCTGCATTTCATATCGAAGAAACACCTCTGGAGTCAGATCAGTGTATTCCATTTATGTATCAACTTTCTGTTTGGTCTAAATAGATTGCTGTCATTAAAATGTGGTTTGGAAGGAGATGTCCCAGAATTAATAGATGAAGCCCCACAGTTTTGCTTATTCTTCCTTTGGAGGATTTCAAGTTCTACTTTTTTTTTCCTCTCATTTGCCCTTCCAGTCTTCCCTGAAACTTATACTTCTACTAAAAAAAGAACAACAAAGACTTGAAACAAAACAACCTCAAACATCTTCTGATTAATTTCAGCAAAATGACTGAAGAGATGTGCCATGTTTCTGTATATGTCAGTGAGCACTTGCAGAAGAACTGCTCTGCATTATGTCATGGGAAGGGAGAAGGGAGTTTATAAAATCCCCTTTGGGAAGGGGGAATAGGTCAGTACTGCAAAGCTGTTCTGGTGGATTAATGAGTGCATAAGGCAGGGTGGGAGAGATACAAGTGTCTCGGAATAAGAAATGCAAAACAGATTTAAAAACAAAATTGAAAAGAAGGAATAAAACCAAGGGAAAGTCCACTGGGGGATTCTGTGCTGCAATTTCTCTATGTGCTGAAGTATTAAACATCTTCAGGCCACACTAATGATGTTGTTAACAAGCCTGATCTTTTGATGTTTCTGAAGACATCAAAGTGAACGACCTGGAAAGCTCCAGTTCATCAAAATCCAAATCACAGACAAAAATATTTTTTATTTATTTTTTTTTTAGGTTTGATTTAATAGGTATGGATATTTTATTACACTTAATCTTATGTTTCAGGAGCTTTGGGAAAAGGAGGAGATGGAAGATAAATAAGCAAGAGTATTGAAGTAGGCATGAATGGAGCTGAAATGTGATTCAGAATAACACTTCAGAGAACTGTTAAAATCCTTTAGATTACTTTTTGCCAGTTCTTATTTGTGTGGGGAGAAGGCTGAAGCCATCTTCCATGGCTTTTCCTTTTAGTAAGGAGAGCTTTGTTGACTAGAAACATCAATAGATCTGTGCAGCCTGTAAGAAAGGAACATTTTTTTGCAGTTGCGTCCTGATATCTGCCACCCTTTACCATTACTGAGACCAAGGAAGACCCTCTCATGTCAGTGTTCAAGTGGTTTTAATCTCTGGCTCTTATAGTTGTTCTGAAGGAATACTTCCAAAGTAGATTCAGGTGTCCTGCACTAATACAGTAACCTGCTCTGTCTCAGGGTTATAAAAAAGTTATGTAGATTACAAAAAATCCATGAAGGAATTGGAATTAGGTAGAATGCATTTCATAGTTGGGATATCTCTTCAGATTTTTCTTAATTTCAGTAGCCAGTATTTATAATGTTATGAAACACAGTCAAGATATCACTAGTAGCTGTATTTCACACACCTTTAGAATATCAGGAAATTATATTGAAATAAGAATTAGAGGCCTCTGCTTGAAGTGAAACTGCAGGCATGTATAAACCATGAAGAAGAGCTCTCCAGGGAACTTGAGGTAGAATAGATTCACTCTTGGGTGCAAGAGGGACAGGTGCAGAAAAATGGTTTTGACTCTTTTTTCAGAACATCAAGCCCAGGTATTGCGCATTTTGCAGTCAGTGGTTCTTGTGTAACATCTTTAAGTCAGATGCTCGTCTGTTTGATCATACATTTGCTATCAGGAGGCACAAGTAAAGAATTAAAATCTTTAGGTAACTAGAGTTTGCCGTGTAGCAAGAAGCCACTGAAAAACCTCTTCAGATGTCATTGCTGCAATGCTCTCTACAAAGGGCTTTTGGTTTCTTGAATTTGGGAGTTGTAGTGCAAATCAGGCATTGATTCAGGAGAACTAGAGTTGAAATGTATTTAGATTAATTCATCTAGTCGAAGTCCTGCTCATGTAAGTATGTATGCTGCAGTGTATTTTTTGGGCTGCTGAAGCAGGTCAGGGTGAAGTGCAAACACTCTGTCCAATGCTGTGCTGGTTTAGAGGACTTCTGTCAGGTTCAGTCTTTTCATGATGGCCTGCATTGCCATGAGAACCCATGAGCTCTTGTTAAAAATAATATCATGGAGGAACAAATGATAAATCACTGTTGGCACTACAGTGAGACTGACAAATCAGTCAAATGCTTCTAAATGCTCATATGATTGTATGTTGAAGCTTTTTAGTTCTAGTGATATAATAATGTTTCGTGTTTTCTTTAATTACTTAAATACACAGATTTAGATGGACTTGTGATAGACTGCCCTGCTCAAATAGCCCTTTCTGAAAAGTGCTTTGGAGTCTTCTGAATGTCACAGCAGTATAAAACTGCAGAATCTAGTTAATCTTTAGGGTAGGAAGTGACACCAGATGGAAGCCTAGGGATGCTGTGTTCAGGTAGGAAGCTGCATACTAGAAATATTTCATTCAGCTAAATTTTACCGTTGTCTCTTTTCTGCCCTTTTTATTGCAAAACTTTTACCCATTTATATTATCATTGGTGGCAGCAAGCACTACTACATGAGATGTAAATCATCACATTGCAAAGATCTCACCCTTTTTTAAACACGAAAAGCAGAAGCTAATCTTCTATATCACAATGAATAACTTTCTTTCCCCCCCCCCCCCCCCCCCAACAGCTGCTGCATTGTTTCAGGTCTACTGTTGACTTGACTATGTTGCCACAGCTTATCTATTGTATTCTGATGCTGTTAAACTGTAATGTAGATTGCAATCAAATTTCTAGTCTTGTCTTCTAGCCTCCTTCCTTCTCCCCCTCAGTGGTCCAAAATGTGTCAATTCACTTTTTTTTTTTTCATAAATCTGTTTTACCCAATCAACCTCTAATATTCTTTCTTCTCCTACAAGTAGTCCAAGCTTCATACATTTGTATACATTTCATACATACTTCTAAAGCTCTACACAGCTGCACTGTGATTCCAGCTCTTCTGGTTTTTGCATTCTCCTGTTCTGCTAGTCCTCAGTCCTTATATTTCTTCCTCCTACCTTTGAGTCTTGCACACACTGAAATCTGCAGTAAGGCTGTAGTGCTGGCAGGCTTAACCAAGCTGCCTTTAATCCATCTAGTTTGACTACTGAAAGCATTAAAGTCACATTGACCACATTTTTTATGCTGTAGTTGCATTCTCCTATCTCATAGCAATGTGAACTGGGCTGTCTGCGTCTGGTCATCATCCCTAGTGTGCTTGGGGCAACCTGCTGCTTCCCACTTCTCTGTCAGATACTGCCTAAAACTCTAGTCTGCAAAACCTCCTGTTGTGGCTTGCTAGGCTGAGGCTGGTCATTTCATGTTGGGTCCTTAATTTTCTTTACTTTAAAAGAGATTATAGACTACTTTGTCCTCTGACAAAGTGTGTTTGTATGTACCTAGATCAAAATTGTGATAATAAATATTCCTCATGATGGGACTAGAATCATTGTTGGCTGATGACTGACCATCCAGTATCTTGCATTTGCTTTCCTTCTTGATAAAAGCAAGAGGAATATAATCATAGGCCTGGGGTTGTATTTGTGAGCTGGCTGCTTCACTGTTGGAATATCTCTCTGCTCATGTGCACTGATATTCTTTTGGTATTTTGTTTAAATGCCATCCCATCAGCAGTGTTAAGGGAGGCTGAACAGCTGCTTGGTGCAGCAGATCCATAGTTATGGTTGGATACATAGATGATTGTGAGCATGACATCCAGAGATGAGTTTTAGAAAGAAGAGGATTTTAAAAAGAAATAAATGAGAGATGCTATACAGCAGTTCCAGACACATACCTAGACAAGACCCTTAAAATCACCGAGCTGTTAACAGTAAGTTTGGCTCACTTCATCAAGTGCATCATGCACAGTGCTTCTGAGAGAAAATTCACATTGATCACCCCCTCTTGGATTTCTTTTGTCTTTCTGGGTTTTTTGTTGCTTTGCTTTCCTGGGTTGAAGGGGGGAGAAGGAGTGGTGTTTCTGCTGAAGGCAGCATTAATTTAGTGATTTTCAAACTCTCACAAGTGAGGACAGTTTAGTTGACTTAGCAGATTAATTAGGTAAGAAGTTGGTAGGTAGGCAGTAGTTTGCAGTCCAGAAACCTCTGCACAATGGAAGTTACTCCAGTGGTCGTAACCCAATGACTCAACTGTTCTGTGCTTGTTGAAGTACTGTTGTTTTGGGTTTTTTCCACAGGAATTTTACAGCATCTGATAAGGACCTGTAGTGTTTTCTAACACACCAAATCCAAAATTCAATGTTCTAGTAGGTCCAGAGTAAATTTTATATAGTAAGGCAAGTAGTTTTAAAATGAAGGAACATTAAAGGTGGCATCAAAGCAGGAGAGGCAGTTGGAATCAGAGAGAGATTACTCTTTGTCCTGGGTTCAGCAGTAGCAGTCATTTTTCTCCTTCTTGGTAGCTGGTGCAATGCTGTGTTTTGACTTTCGGGCTGAGAACGGTTGCTGATAGCACCGATGTTTTGAGTTACTGCTCAAATGTTTGGAGCTCATGCTCTGCCAGGGAGGAGGGGAAGCCGGGAGGAGGGAGAGACAGGACACCTGACCCAGGCTAGCCAAAGAGGTATTCCATACCATAGCGTGTCATGCCCAGGATGTAACTGGGAGTTACCCGGAAGGGCTGGAGCTCTGGGGGGATGGAGGAGGTATCATTTGGTGCTCGGTCAGGTAGGGTGGGGTGAGTTATGGGTCGGTGGCTGGTGAGATGTTGTATTATCTTCACTTGTTATTTTCTTTATCATTATTACTATTAGTAGTAGTAGTGAGTTGTGTTATACCTTAGTTATTAAAGTGTTTTTATCTCAACCTGTGGGGGCTACATTCTTTGGATTCTCCTTCCCAACTCTCTGGGAGTTGGGGGACCAAGGGGGGGGGAAGTGCACGAGCTGTGCAGTTTGGTTTAAACCACGACACTCTTGTGACAATTCCTTTTGCAAGATTGTTCCAAGTAACTTTTCCCTCTTATGTCTGTCTTAGGTGTCCATGGCACCTGCTGATTTTTGCAAACCTCAGCATTACAGTTCTTGTGATTTCTGTGCTCTTACTGGTTTGTGTACTGATGAAACTGTTTTTTTGGCAGGTTCAGGAGACAAACCAATGTTCGTGACTTCTAGCTGTCTTTAACATCACATCACTTATAAACAAGGAGGTATTTAATGTAATTGAAAGATCACAGGCTTAAGTAAAAAGCTTTTTTATTCCCACATCATCTCTGTGTACAGCTTTTTGGTTTCAGCAGTTCTTGACATGTAAGTTTGTTCTTGAATTTTTCAGATTTTTGAACAAAGTACCCAAAGAGAATGCCCCTGAAGTAGATAACTCTCCACTAGCTCTTGTAATCTGCCTACCAGCAATTTTATATTGAAAGTTTTGCCTTTCTTAAGGCTTCTTAAAGTGGTGAGGAGATCTTGACATAGGGAGAGCTTCTTTAAAATGCCCAGTATTTCTCACTGGAGAACATAGTTAGGGAAAGCCATGTGGCTAAAGCATGAGGAATAGTTTCTTTTCTTCAGCTGCAAGCTTAACTCTGAGTATCTGCCTGCATTGTTAAAAGCATAGCTCTGTGTTCTTCCCCCCCACCCCACTGCTTATTAATCACAGAAACATTTTTCTCATTGGTCTCTCTAAACAGTTCTGACACTAACACTTTTGTCTGTGTGCTAAAATAGTCTTCATTGCTTTAACTCTGCTCATGTCGCAGTCTCTTTGATTCTTCGTGTTATTCTGCTTTTTTACTATATCATATTGAAGCTTCTGGTTCCCACCATCAAAGCCCATTAACTTCCCTCCTTCCATCTTCTCTCCCCCACTGTGTTTATCTGTGTCTTCAGTGCCTGTGGCAAAGTGGCCTTCGTGCAAAGTTGCCCAGCTGACACCATCTCCCCTCCTTTAAGACATCCTTAAGACTGACTCCTGTTTAGTATCTGGAAGCAATCAGCTTGCTAATGATGGCTAGGTTTAGCAGCAGACTAGGGATCGCTAATGGTATTTATTTATTCATGCTCCATGTGGAAGATAAAACATCCAGTTGATTGTGATTAGCTGATCTAGATAACCTTATCTGTATTTTCATCTTCACTCCCAATCTCAGTCCAAGTCTTTTATTTTGATTTATTGTGATTCTTATCTAAACTTTCAAAGTCAGAGGCCTGTCCTTTTCAGCTTTTATACTGTAGCTTGCATAGTGAGGTTCTCATCCCAATTAGGAAGCTTGAACTTAATGACAAAAATTATACCTATTGCTACTACTACTACTGTTCTGACCAAAGAATGCTCAGATGTGCACTTAATCTTCTGGAATCTTGATTAAACTGTAGCTATAATGGTTGTATGTAATGGGATGTTTTATTGCAATTCTTTCCAGCTTGTCAAGGGGATACTTGCAGGGTGTGAAAACAGTGTCATTTTGGGTGCCTTGTGTAAAACAAAGTCAGTCCTTGCAGTGAAGGCGAGGCTGTAGGACAGCACTAGCAGTGCATGCTGTGCTCCAGGAAATTACATGGTTCAGTGCTTTTGATGGATAACAGGAAGAAAAAGGCTTGATTCCCTGACGTGTGTACTGTGGTCGTTGTTCATTAGCTACTTTGGATTTGGTTGGTTATAATTTTTCTATTCCATTTGAATCAGAATGAAATCAGTGCAATTCTAAATGTCTTAATTGTATTCAGTTACTGCTGAGAACTTCCAGCCTGTACAGTTTACTGCTTTCCATCATAGAACTTGCACAGTTCAACTGTTAGAAGTCTCACGGGGAGTCTGAGAGGGACCTCAAGAGTTACTTTTTGCATCCTTCATCCATGTTATCTCTGTCAAACCTTGCCCAGCTTGTTCTGAAAGACTTCCCAAACATGGATATTCTGTGACTTTTCAAATGCTTAACTGATTTCACCATTAGAAAAGTTTTCCTGGACTAAAACTTTCCTGCTGCAATTTAAAATCTTTTAAAAGTATTTTATGATTCTTTTATACTCTTTTGAGTCATTCTAGTTGAGCCACCACATTCTTAAAATGTGATACAGAATGCTTCTGAGTCCTTGGCAATATAAAATACATAGGCATGATTGCTGCTTAGAAAGCACAGCTTACAGGTGATGCTGCCATTCCTACTGTCTGCTGTGTTCTAGTGATCAGCCACTCTGCTGTGCTGTGGCTGAGCCCTAGGCTGCCCGTGTATGTTTCTGAAATGTAATTTAAGCTTTTCTGAAGGAGCTGTGAAATAGTTTTATCATATGGATAAAGTCATTGTTTGTCAGTCTGGACCCTCCAAAGGTATGTATGCCATGATAAAGATGTGAGCATTTTCCACATTTGCTTTGTGGAAATCCCACTGTAATTCAGCATCTGACTCCCAGCTGTGAGTTTTAGAAGCTGTATGAGCAATACTGGTGTCATAAACTTGAGCACCAGTCCAGCCCTTGGCTGAAATAATTTCTGAAGGTTAAAGTAGCTAACCGTTTTATTCTTCACGCTCTATGATCCTTTTTTAAGCACAACTCCACTGGTAGTCAGGCTCAAGTTGCCTACTGCTCTGGAGCCTTGTTGTGAAAAGTGTGTTGAGAAGTAAAGGGTGCTTTGAGCTATTCACCTGCTCATATATAATTTCATTTATGGATATGTGCACATGAGTGGTAGGCAAGAAAGCTTTTTCCCAGTATTATGAACTCTTTCTTTATCCTTCAGTTGTCTGTAGTGTTTGGAGTAGTACCAGTGGCAGAGCAGCACAGATTGCCAGAGACCTACAGCTACTGAGTTTAACTAGTCAAGGCAGGGGAGAAAATACAGTGAGAATCAGTCAAAGATGTAGCCTTAAGGCATGAATAACAATTTCTTCAAACATTTATGTATATATATTTATTTTTTAAAATTTTTTTCATTTATTTATTTTTTTAATTTAAAAGTACCAAATGAGATTTCATTTTATCTTTGTCAAGACAGCAAAAAATGCCTTATGTTGAATTTGTCTGCAGGAGGCTAATGGTCTAGTTCCTTCCTTTAGAAGGTAGCTTCTGGAGTGAAACAGAGCAACCTCTTAATTTTTCATGAATGCTGGAAGACTTAAAGTATAGGTACAGAAATTGCGTGAGCACTTCTCTTGATACTTTGATTTGTTCATACAGCTCTGTATGTTCAGGATAGGGAAGGGAAAAAAAGTTGTTTCAGACTTGCATGCTAACTGGTTTTTAATCTTTGAATGTTAATGTATTTAATTTTGCACTTATTTCAGTTGACCCTGTCTGGATTTGCTGTGCTTGAATTATATGTTCAAAATCAAAAATCTGTCTCCATTTCTGCAGACGTTCAAGAGATTTTCAGCTTTCCTATGTACTTATCTATACCAGAAATAGAAACCTCTAAATGTTTATGTTTTCTGACCCAGGTCTTTCTGTGGTTTATTCTGTCATTTATGAAATAAATTATATGAAATTAGACACCTTTATTTTTTTAAAGGAAGATGATCTCTGCTATGTATCAAATGGATCTTTTGTTGTGGCAGGGCTTAAGTTGTGACACTTTCTCAGCAAAAGTAGATGTTGCTTTTATTGTTATTTTGGTAGCATTTCTGCATCTATTGCACAATGATCATGGATAACTGACATGTCACAGAAATATCTCAAAAGCTGAATTCTCAAGATAAAATCCTGATGTGAGGTCATTACATTCCCAAATGCCCTGTTACAGACAAACTGTTATTTATTGTATGTTAGTGCAGATATACATCAACTTGTGCAGTATGTGAAGATAGGCACCCTCTCCTGAAGTGCTCACAGTTGACTCTGGCAAATAACGCAACAAAGGGAAGAGTAGTTATACCTAGGTAGAAACATGACTGTGGAGAAGATCTGCTTAGAAAATTTTCTGTATGAAATACTAGGCCCTCATACAAGAATCAACAAAACGTTTCAACAAAAAGAAAAATAATGAGAAAATATCTTTGTCTCCAAGGAAAGCCAAATTAAGAGAGATTTACATGTCCCGGAACAAAGTCTTGATGCCATTTAAGTGTGATTGGTTCTATTTGGATGGGGCATGTCATCCTGCAATACTGACCTTTCTGCAATGTCATTTGCATGTGTGGTCCCAGAAGGACACTGAGCTTATGTACTGGAGTTAGTGTTGCAAGATTAGGCCTTTTTTACTGGGAGAGAGATTGAGTGCAGGGAGGAGAGCTGATAGAGCAGGACAGGTATGAACAATTAATTCCCGAATTAGAAGGGGAAACTCAAAAGGTCATCATGTCCCCCACTGTGTTCTTCGTATGCTTATAGAAAATCTTCCCCATTTCCCCCTGCTGATGTGAGGTGAAGGGAGGTGTATTGCTGACAGGATGAATGATGAAGGCTTCCTCCAACCCATTGCCTTGCTGTGATGGAGTGACATATTTAACCTCCCCTGATGCTACTGCTGCAGGTGAAATGAATTATGCGACCCTCTGAATCCCTAATCGGTGCTAGGCTGTCTCAGGGGCTGGACGCAGCTGCTATAATTTTGGAGTTCTTTCCCTGCTTTAATGCCAAGTACAAATCATGCACATTTCTCTGCTTGAAGACCCCAGGCCGCTTTGAATATGGAACTGGTCTCCCTAGGGGATGCGAAGGGGGGAGGGGAGAAGAGTGATAGAAGATAGGAAACCTGCACAGAATTGCTAATCAGGCTCTGTCCTGTGTCTTCCTGGGCTGCAGATGGCTTCTTGTTGTGTTGTGAGCCTCACAGAGCCAAGCACCTTCATTGTCGGACTTGCAGAAAGTGCTTTAGGTGTCTGCTGCAAAGGGTGGGTGAGGAATGGATAGCTCTGTTTTTAAGATCACTGGAAGAGCCTAATTAAGCAGGTGATTTTCTTGTCTGGGAGGTGGTCTCTGGTAGGCAATGAAATATGTCAGTCTCAACCAGTGAATTTGTTTGTCAAATGGCCATTGCCTGTTTTACTCCGGAGGGTCAGAGCTGCAAGTCTTGGCTTGATTCCCCTTTCTGTATTAGCACTGTTTGCTCACATCTCTTATTTCCTTTCACAAGGAACTGTGAGCTCTCCTCTTTCCTGCATGTATGGCCAGATAGACTCTCCTTTAAAAAAAAAAACAAACCAACAAAACACAGCAAAAACACAACAGCAACACAAGAAGTATCTCACCACACTGAAGAAGCAGGGACTGTAACACTGCAGAACAGGGTAACATTTTATGCCCCAAAGCATTGGGAACCTTGAAATACAAGTTCTGTGATGC
Source organism: Melopsittacus undulatus (assembly GCF_012275295.1). NCBI lineage: Eukaryota > Metazoa > Chordata > Aves > Psittaciformes > Psittaculidae > Melopsittacus > Melopsittacus undulatus. The sequence continues at coordinate 50,483,602 of NC_047530.1, forward strand.
TGGATGATTAAACAACCAGTGGGTGGGGATGTAGAGAAGGTGCTAATATTACCTCTAGAATTTAAATATTATTACAGCCATAAATTCCAATGGTCCGTTTATACTTATTATGCTTCTCCTTTTGCTTCTCTTCCTGTTGAAATCAAGCTCTTGACGTGCTAGGGAGCTTTCCTGTACAGTGCCATGGGTTGTGGGCTTGATTTTCTCTGCTGCAAAAACTGTGTGGGCTGGAACTAGGTGGAAATGCTAGGATAAAAATGAACAAAAACTAGGAATGAGATTGAGAGCAGGGGTGTGCTCACAAATGTACATGAGCAACAATTCATATGTGTGTGTGTAGGACCTTTTGTTAATATTTTCTTTTATTGCTTAGGAGCTTGAAATTTGCTAGTTATGGACTACTGCAAAAAGTGAATTGGCCACTAAGTGGCTGTCATTTCAGTTTGATTTGTGGGTTACCTGTGTGTTGTATGGCATGCTTCCTGTAGAGTTTTTTTCTTGGCTAGTTATGAGAATTGCTTGAGATAATGTACTGATTGCTCCCTCATTTCACTGTCTTCTGATAATACACTCTGCAAAATCTGTGTTCTAGATAAGAATTCAAGCATCATTTCTTCTAGAAAACATATGCAACATTTTATTTTATGATTAAAGATAGTTCAGGAAAACAGAAAACCACAAATACTTAAGTTGATTTATTTTGAAGAATCTGTGTAGGTTTAGACCATTATTTTTTTGGGGGGGTTATTTGTGTACATTTTAATAAGATTGCAGTTACCACACTACCAGAACACTTCTTCAAGGCCTGACACAGGCAGATTATTACTGATTTCAGTAGTGGAAATTTGCTTCATTGGAGAAACAGTCATCAATAAACAGCTAATAATCACAGAAACCTCAACAAGAGGAAGTGATGCAGGGACTTGTTTCCTGGAGGTTTGTTAATGAGCACAACTTCTTTTCTCTGAAATGTAGAATTGCTCTTTGCTCAACAGCATCAGAAAATGCCATCGGAGATCACGCAGCACTTCTGAAGTGTGTTAGCTTGTTTATTTTCATGATTCAGAAGGCTTTTTTGTTCTTTTTAGTCTTTCTGCAAACCACTGCATCCAATTTCATTTTTGCTGGATTTCCATAAATACGTTTTAAAATTGTTTCAGAATATTTTAGGTTTCTCCTTTCAGGTTGTGACTGAAATTTATTTTAACATTTATTTTGGTTATGTATATCACTGATCATTGTTATTTCAGTCAGCTGCTTGGCATGGAAGAGTTGCAAGTGTCATAAAATGTTTACTTGCTTTTCATGGGAAATAGAAGTGAAGGAATACAACTACATCCTCTTGCAAGGAGGACTGTAGATTATCTTCCCTTACTCTTCTGGTGTTTTGTCTTATTTCATAAAATTCTTCATGGGCTGCTTGTTCCATCTTGTTGCTCATGCTAAACAACAGAAGACACAAAGGTGTCAGTGCTGATTTCTCTTCCCATAGAAACCAGGGTCTCATGTTTCTGTTAAATGGGAATAAAGTACTTCATAGGATTGCTGCCAAAAGTATTAGTTTTCCATGGTTTAGTTTTCATGCCTTTCATCACAAGAGACATTGTGCAAGCATAGAGAAGGGGAAGAATAAATAGCTACCAGTGTCAGTTTTGCGAGTCCCTCTCTATCTCCTATAAACTGTGCAGGGAGGGCATTTTTCTCCTGTCAGGTTTCAGGACTTTGCTAATTTAAACTAGTTGACATTTCCTTATCTAGTCAACATTTCCTTATCTTTCTAGTTGACTATTTCGAAGTCTTAGGTGATATGGTTTAGGGTGAGGTGTCCCTGCCTATGGCAGGGGGGTTGGAACTAGATGATCTTGAGGTCCTTTCCAATCCTAAGTATTATATGATTCTATGAAGTTATTAGAGTAAGACTTTAAGACATATTTACTTGTACAGTCCAGCTCGTTTGTGTTGCCTGAGTGAACTTCTGCTTCTCCTTCATGTTTGCTCCTAGCTTCCATTAATCTTAGAGTTTTAAAACAACTGTTAGGAGCACACCTTATCCCAAGGCTGGTTGGAGTGTGAGCAAGCAGAATTGAGAGGGACAGCAGCAACTTTGAAGGCATCGATATGTCAACTTCTCAAGGAGGTGCTGTCAGTATCATGTACGGGAGCCTGAATTTTAGTTTCCAAGTACAGCAGCACTTGCAAGCTGCTGGTCTGTCTTGTAGGTGTTACATACATTGCCTTGGGTGCAAAGATTGGCAAACCTGGGCTAAGGCTTTGTTTGGAAGCTGGTGCTGTTTAGCAAAAGTGTAAAAGAAGATGAATGACTTAACACCAAGTGTTTAGGATCAGTGGCTCCTCGTCAGTCATCAGATGTCAGTCTCTGTACTAATAATGGCAGAGCTGGTATCTGGCAGGTGGCTTTGCTGAGTTCTGCCCGTTTTGTGCACTGCCAGCAGGTGGGCTGGGTGAGCACGTGCAGTTGCTGTGGGATCTGAACTGAGCAGTGGTTACCTTTTCCCTGGTACTGAAGCCATCTCATGTGCTGCTGCAGTCTGGTATGTTTTGTGATGCAGCTGCTGCTAGGATGGGACACTCCTTAACTGCTGGATGCACCAGCAGCAGCAGGGCTGGGAGATGTTAGAGCTCCATGTAAGGTGAATACGTTCATATGTTTGCTGTGCTCTTCTGACACTTTCCTAAAGCCCTGTCACATATCAGGAACTCTTCATTCACTTTTTCTCCTAATGTGCTGCATACTCTGAATAGCACGTATTGGAAGACCACTGCAAGGGTTCAACTCCCAAGTAATTGTACGAACAGTAGTGAATCAGGATGTAGTATAGCAGTATCCTTTCCTCATCTACAAGTAGCAAATGGGGTGAGTACTTAATTTTATTTATTCATATTTACATTTCCTTTAGATCTTTTCCTTCCTCACTTTAGATGCTACATTTGAAATTGCACTGTGATCCAGGCCCTATACAGCTTTTTTAATTGTTTTCATTATCAGTTTTTAATTATCTTCCTGTTTTCTTCTTCTCACACTATCAGAGAAAATAGAATGTTTGAATAGGGTGTATTGCACTTTGATTTCACTGTGCAGAGTGGAGATGTTTTGGCATTATATATTGTAAATGATGGACCAGAAACAACTTTCAGCATTCTGGGGCACAGGTCAAATAAATTATCCAAATCCTTTTGAATATGTATGGGTGGCCTCTGGCTTCCTATTAAAAACACCTTTTCTGTAGTATCTAAGGCTTTTTCTGTTTCATTAAGTGTTGATTCCATGTCTGTGCTGCTGCACTGAAGCATTTTGGCTTTTTCTGGCAAGAAACATTTTGGCAGACACTAGTGTGTTTCAGGATTTGTCCCTGTACTAAGTGTGTGGAAACTGCTGTCGGTGTCTCTGGACACTGTAGGATCAGATCCTTACCAACACATACTTAATGTAACTTTCTTGACATATGCGGTTTTGAACAGGCTTTTGAACAGAGGAAATTTTTGTATGTTCAGTAACATTTTCAACTTTTAAGCAATACCATATACGCAAAACTATGCAGCCACTCACTCACTCCCTCCCCTTCCTCCCCTCACTCCCGGAGGGATGGAGATGAGAATTGAAAGAATGTAACTGCCACGGGTTGAGATAAGAACAGTAAAGTAACTAAAGTTTAACACAAACCACTACTGCTACCACCAATAATAATAAGAGAAATAACAGCAGAAGAGAATACAACCTCTCACCACCCGCTGACCAATACCCAGCCCGAACTGAGCAGTGATCTAGCCCTTCCAGATAACTGCCCACAGTTTTTATATACTGTGCATGACGTGCTGTGGTATGAAATACCTCTTTGGTTAGTTTAGGTCAGGTATATCCTGTCTCTGCTTCCTCCCAGCTTCCCCTCCTCCCTGGCAGAGCATGAGACTCAGAAAGTCCTTGGTCAGACTAAACATTACTGAGCAAAAACTAAAACTATCAATCTTATCAGAGCTGTTTCCAGGCTGAAAGTAAAAAACACAGCACTGCACCAGCTACTAAGAAGGAGAAAAATGACTGCTACTGCTGAACCCAGGACAGTGAGATTAATATTACATTCCCAGTACTGCAATGTGAGGCTGAGAACTGCTAAATGACTTTGATTCTGCTGTAGCACCTATTCCTGTATTGGGTTTAGGATCATAGAATCATAGAATACTTAGTGTTGGAAAGGACCTTAAGATCATCTAGTTCCAACCCCCCTGCCATGGGCAGGAGCACCTCACACTAAACCATGTCACCCAAGGCTATGTCCAACCTGGCCTTGAACACCACCAGGGATGGAGCATTCACAGCTTCCCTGGGCAACTCATTCCAGTGCCTCACCACTCTTACAGTAAACAACTTCTTCCTTATATCCAATCTAAACTTCCCCTATTTAAGTTTTAACCCATTACCCCTTGTCCTATCACTACAGTCCCTAATGAATAGTCCCTCCCCAGCATCTTTACAGCCCCCCTGTAGATACTGGAAGGCTGCTCTGAGGTCTCCACGCAGCCTTCTCTTCTCCAGGCTGAACAGCCCCAGCTTTCTCAGCCTGTCTTCATATGGGAGGTGCTCCAGGCCCCTGATCATCCTTGTGGCCCTCCTCTGGACTTGTTCTAACAGTTCCATGTCCTTCTTATGCTGAGGACACCAGAACTGCGCACAATACTCCAAGTGAGGTCTCACGAGAGCAGAGTAGAGGGACAGGATCACCTCCTTTGACCTGCTGGTCACGCTGCTTTTGATGCAGCCCAGGATACAGTTGGCTTTCTGGGCTGCAAGCACACACTGAAGCTGGCTCATGTTTGGTTTCTCATTGACCAACACCCCCAGGGTGTTGTGTGCACTCTGCAGGGCTGCTCTGAGTCTCTTCTCTGCCCAACCTGTAGCTGTGCCTGGGATTGCTCCGACCCATGTGTAGGACCTTGCACTTGTCATGGTTAAACTTCATGAGGTTGGCATCAGCCCACCTCACAAGCGTGTCAAGGTCCCTCTGGATGGCATTCCTTCCCTCCAGCGTATCAACCGAACCACACAGCTTGGTGTCATCAGCAAACTTGCTGAGGGCGCACTCAGTCCTGTTGTCCATGTCACCGACAAAGGTGTTGAACAAGACTGGTCCCAACACCAATCCCTGTGGAACACCACTCGTTACTGGTCTCCAACTGAACATTGAGCCATTGACCACAACTCTTTGCATGCAGCCATCCAGCCAGTTCTTTATCCACCGAGTGGTCCACATATCAAATTGATGTCTCTCCAATTTAGAGAGAAGGATGTCGTGCAGGGCAATGTCAAATGCTTAAATCTTTTTATTCAAATCAAATTGTTTGATTCCAATCAGACAACTGCGGGGTGTCATAGTATCTCAGTACTTTATATTATTAAAGAGCTAGAGAATAGGATATACCAGGATAATAAGGTAAATTTGGGATAGAAATATTGGATAGAGTAACTTCTGTTTAAGAGTAGCTAATATAATTTTTTGCCTGCAGTTGCTCTCTGTGCAAGAGGAGCACAGCAGGACTGCATGATATATTAAACCCTTCTGCTGGGGTCAAGAAAGAGTATCAACTGGTCATAGCCTAAATGATGGAATGAACTCTGGCCACAACTACTTTTATTCACATCTCCCTTGCCTCTTGAGTCTACTGTCATGATTAAATCTGCCAAACACTACCTTTGCAGTATTAGTCAAGATGTCAACTTTTGAAACCACTACTGTGCAATATGTCTAGATTTTTGGCTATTTTTGTATCATAATAAGTTTATTTTTATTAAACTATAAGGGAAACTAGGTGACTTTCTGTCCATGTGGTGCTGGCGTTGGAAACAGTGGTTGTGTTGTGCTGGTATTTAGAACAAGAGTTTATTTGAAAGATAGTAAGTATAAAAGAGCTGCATCAGGAACCTCACCAGCTGTAAAGAGCAGGAGGTGTTGTGTTTTCTGCCTTAATTTTATACTCTCCATTCCACACACTTGAATGAGCACAGTTTGGTTTCATTTTCTTTTAATGGAAAAAAAAGAAGTAATGGTCTGTACCTTTCCAGGAGCAGAATTCCTTGGGTTTAATGCAATAGAGGTTTATAAAACGATGCTGACAGTTTGGGTAAAGAAAGAAAAGAAAGCCTTTGAAAGAGGAAATAATTTCTGTGACTGAGAACAGCTTGCTGATTGTGGACAATTATTTTTTTACTGTGTAAGTTCAGGCTGGTTTATACCCTTTGTAGTGGTATATAAAGGGAAGAGTTTGTAATGTTCAGAACTAAATTCTTTGTGATACCTTTGTATCTTCATTTAAAACAGTAAGATCACTCATCCTAGCAATTGCTGTGTGATTAATTATATTCCTTAAGATTTGGCAGGCAGCAGGATAAAGCATTCATTTCCATCATTCTGTTTTGAGTTCTTCCTTTGAATGATGTAATAGCTATATTCTGCTGAAAACCATAAAATTTTCCATTAAAGACTTAATTTCTAATAACTGAAAAGATTGTTTGGCTAACATTTGTGTTACACAACTGAAAACGAAACTTAAAGGCAACCAAGCCACTAAAACCCATGATCCTACTGTTGATGTGTTATTTGAGTCCAGGAAGTAAAATTGACCCCATGAAGTGGACATGGATATTCCAAGCAGGCTGTTTGGACGCCTTATTATTCAAGGGTCAGCTGTTGATAACAGCATTTACTATCATCAAGCTCTCTATTTCTCCACAAAGTAGGTTTAATTAATCTGTGGAGTAAATGCACTGAAATAGAGGAAAAACAACAACATTCAGTTTGCATCAGACAGTCTAGTTCATTGCAACCAAGTCCTGTCTTCCTTATTCTTTTAGTACTTTAGTTGTGATTTCAGCAGAGCATCTTACAGTGTAATGTGTTTTTTAGGCTGCCTGAATGGATAAATTAGAGATTGAGAGAAGCTGCATAGGATCCAGGCCTGAGCTAATGTATCCTGCTTCCTTATGCCCATGTTGCTTAAAACATTTCAGTTTTCAACCTTTATTTCTTCCACCACAGAATAATCCTCCTTTCCTATTATTTTTTATTTGTGTGCAGAATGATTAGCAATAGTTTTAATAGTACTTAAAGCATTGTATCTTAAAACAAGCTCAGCTGGATTTTTCACACTTCCTCATGTTTGCATCTCTAGGAAGCTGTTAATGATGACTTGAGTTTGAGTCTTTTATCTCAATTATTCTGAATTTATGAAGTTCAAAAATAAGGTTCCAGGTTTGACCTTTTGCTCCCTAATTTTGGAAACTGGATTTTACTATGACTAGGCAAGAAGGGTGATGGACTAGGAATTTCCTTTCTCTGTAGCTTTTCTGCAATCAAGCAAATACATCTAAAAATAACAGCCCTTGTTGACTATAGAAAAGAGATTTTTGTGTCTAGTAAGTTAAATAAAATAGTCTTAAAGTATTAGTAAATCCCAGCTCCTATATGTTTCCTAAGGGCTGGGTGTGACTTGGGTTTTAAGACATGTTAATGGTTTTGGCATCAAGCCATTGCATTTGTAAATGAGTTTATAAACAGCAGCTTTGTATGTAAGTTTCTCTTCACACTGGTTTGAAGCATGCAGATAACTGGCAATTCATCTGAGCCAGCACTGTGCCCTTGTCTCATGTTGACCGTGGTCTTCTCTGTGAGTGCAGAGCTGAAGGGATCAGAAGTTCTTTTACCCTTTTTGGTTGGGTTTTCTTGGTGTCTGTTTCTCTTCAAATCTTTATGCTGATATTAATTATAGATGCTTTAGAATTTTCCTGACAACAACATGTTTTTCTACCCAGTATAATTAATGTATGCCTTGTCCTTCAAGTTAAAGAATGCAGACCCAGCCTATTTTAAGCTCAAAGTAGCTGAATAGATACGTGGATAATATAGAAAGATGTCTCTATTGTTGATTTTCAGCAGAAATACAGAAAATGCCAGTCTTGAGAGAAGATCAACATCTGGAGAGAATTAAACCTGGGTTCTGGTTGTCACATAAATTTCTCTAGACTTTTTGCAGTGTAGCTCTTGCAGAGCAAGGAGAGAATTCCATTTTCAATCTCACTGTTTTTACAAGACCCCACAGTCATTACACTGTCATAGTTTAAAACAAGACATTGGAAGGAATCTTCTAGTAACTGAAACTATTCCTCCGCTTCTTCAGACAATGACCTAATCTTTTCTTAAAAGAAATCTATCTTAAATAGAAATCTGTCTTAATCTTAAAATAAATTTACTGGGCTTGAGCTTTGCTGTAGTTGCTCGCTTGGTTGTTTGTCCACACCTGTGCTATGGGAAAACTGTTCTAAAATCTTCTTTACCATCTTACCTTACATGATTTTAAGCACTGTCTGTACTATTCACTTTTACTTCATTACTGTTCATTGTAAATACTATGCAATCAAATTTATTAAAAATTGAAGATAGGCTAAATGATTCTGAGGGAAACTTGTGCCTTAAGTATCCTAAAAATAGAGATCATGGATGTCCATAATAAAATCTTTTAAAGTATCTTCTTGAACATTTTTTCTGCTGTTTTGCTTGAACTAAAATGTCTTGGTTACTTTTTTTCATTACTGACACAGTGTAAAAGCTGTATGTTTGTTTCAGATCCTTTTCCTCTGATGGGGGACTAATAGAGGGGCACTGAAATATTACCTGTAGTGAAGGAACTCTGTATCCAGTTTTTAAAGCAGCCTCTTTCATTCATGGAAACCCATTGGGAAAAGCCTTTGAAAAAATGAGTAGAGGAATACACAAAAGAATAAAAGCATGTTTTTCAAGCTCCAGGTAAAAGCAGGAAAGACACCATCCATCTTCTCACTGAGAGCTGGAAAGAAAACTAGCACTGGGGTACAACAGCTGTTCAGATTTGCAAGACCCCTAAGTACAGCTATGTCACAGGACACTGTATGAAAAGAGCAGCATATATATGCCCCTGGTAACCTCACTTTACCTAAGCACTGAGTCCTCTGAAGTTGTGGCAGGATAGCAGACATTCTTGGAATAGTCTTATGTGATGATGAAATAATTCAATACTTCTTGTTAAGCCCTTGTGCAGTTTAGTATGAAGTAGTTTTCAGCTCTCAGAGTCAGCATAAAAAAAAAGGTTGTGAATTCAATAGGGCTGTGCTGGTCCCTGCTGCTGTGGACATGAGTCTTTGCTCTGCGCAAGTGACATAGTCCATAGGCTCTTGTGCAATTATCTGCTCTTCTCTCACCATCTGAAACAGGCGGACCCACCATAGTCCATTTAACTTTTCTGTGCTCCACATGGTGAGAAAGCACAGTAAGTGTTTTAGTTGGAATTTTTTGTAAACAATCGAGAGCATTTATACAGCAAAAGGCCAGTAGTGATGGTACTTCCCGAGGGTTCAATTGCAATGCAAGTCAGGATTCAGGGCTTCAGGAGGATAGGTTGAAGGGGTGTGTTTGCTAATATTGAATTGCAGGAGTGCTCCAGCACCAATACATTCACTTCTTTCACTTGTAAAACTGTACAGACATTGTCAAGAAGTATGTCTTGGGTCCTTTTTCAAGTGAGTAAAGTCTTTCTGATGCTCTCTGGAAGTGTCATCTTTGACTACTGAGGCCTATATTAGTAGCAATCACCATTTCCCTATTGTTTCTCATTTCTGTTAAGTTCTTTGTTACTTTCCAGCCTCAACTGTTAGCCTTCATGTAAAAGAAAAAAACCCAAACTATAAAGAAAAAAAATAACCAACAAAACACCCAATTAAAAAAACCCCAACCAAACAAACCAAAAAATTAACATATATGCCCAAAGCATGGGGATGGAAATTTTTAAATATGAGGAAGCAGAAATTAGACAAAAACTTGGAAATTTGTCACACAGCCGTATGGTGAGCGAAGGCAGCTTTACATCGGAAAAAGTAACAACACTTTATTAGTGCATGTAGCATGTCTAATAGTGCTAATGATAGTGTCTATATCCTGCTGGGTTTTACCGTATTAGTATTGGCATGCTAGCAGTTCTGGGATCCAAAATGGTGAGTGTTGTTAATGTGCTAAATCCAGACTGTAAGTAAATAGTAAATCTTCATGGTTCCTGCTCTCACAAACATGCCATAAGAGCACTTAATCACATTCTTTTTAAATATGATGTGGAGACCCCATTACATACATGTAGTACTGACATTTCCCTTTTGAAATGTATTATGAGGGGACAGAATTCTTTCATGTGGGGAAATAATGCTTTTGGTCTTTCTTCAAATCTTTGTATAACAAATAAATTACTTTTCATGTATGTCATTTTTGCCTGACTCAATCCTCTGTGTCTCCTCAACCAGCAGCCACTTCATCATTTCATTATAGTCTTGCTGTAGCAATGCTATAGTTAAGGTTGAGGTGGCATTTTCATCAGCAACCTGATATTCTCTGTCGTTTACAACTTCCTCTGAACAATACCATTCAAGCTGAAATCTCCATATTTGCTTTCTGTCAAGAAGTAAGGGTCTGCATAGGTGAGAAACTTGGTTTTCTTAAAAACAGCAATGGTAATTTCTTTCAGTGATTCCCCTTTCCCTCCTCCCTTTCCTGTGAAAGGGTTTGACTTAGAAAATGTCAGAGTTCTAATTGTGAGGGAAGATGAACACTTTTCCTTTCTGTTAATACATTTGAAAACTGCTCAGAGACAGATCTTACCTGATGCTACGCAGCCGTACACACATGCAGGAATGAGTAAGGAGTTCTTCTGTGCTGCCTCTGGTACAACTTTTTTTATTGGGGTTTACATATGTGTAGAAGTTGCTCCAATTGCTAAGGTGTAAGAGGCTAGAAGTAAGCATGCATAGGAAGCCCTGTCCCCATGTGTGCTTGCCACCTTCATCTTTGAGATGGAACATGCCTTTCTTAAATTGAGGGATATATATGAAACATCTGGTCTAGTTCTGTATAGGTTTGTTTCTGTAACTTCCATTTGAACGGGACAGCGAATTATAGGCTTGGTATATGGACTGTACCTAAATACTTTGCTAAATGAGGTCTCAGTACCTACTAAAGCCTGGGAATTTTTTTGTGTGAGTTTGTTTTTTTTTTTTACAGATAAGTTTGACATTGAATAAATAGAAAGAGGCATAGAGTGGATGGGGAAGGGTAAGCTAGTTCAACCTAGCACAATTTAGTATCCAAGAAATTCATGCAGCCAGGTTACATACTTACAGATCTGCCTTGTCTTTGTTCTTAAATAGTCTTTAGAGGATAGGCTCCACCAATCACTTGTTGTCTGCTGGATGTCAGTGCTTGAGAGGTGTGGGCTGCTGCAAGTGAAAGGCAAGAGCAGAGGAGTATTTGACAGAATGAGACTGGTTTGAGCATCTCTAGTTTCTATTAGTTGCAAAAGAAAAGCAGTGTCTGGTCTAGACAGTACTTGGATAAGACATCTGTGAGCTTTAGAAAGGAATCCGCTCATATATGTAGTTTTTGTTCCTTGTTTGCAGGTCTCACATAGATCTATTGCCAGGAAAAAAGGGACAAAAAGCACTTTTATCTTAGTTCAGTAGGTTCCTTCACTGCTTTTGGATTGATGGGTCATGGTTCAGTTTCTTGCTGGAATAGATTCTTTACAAACAAGAGTAATTTTTCATTTGATTTTATTTTCTTGGTTACCTTTCAGAATGTTTCTCTGTCTACATCACAGTTTACCATTTTTATCTTTTCAGGATTGAACACACTTAAGTATTGCAGGTTTTCATTATGGTTCCACTTGAGTTGGCATTGTAATTCTGAATCTGCAGTTTCTTTGTCTTCAACCAATCCAGAACAAATGCCTTAATGTTCTGGAATTTTATTCTTCTTCTCAACAAAAAGATGAATTTGTGTTTTCTAGTTTGATTTATTTTCAAGATGCTGAAAGACCATTTCTCTTCAGTGAAAGCAAAATTCCTAATTTTAGCTTGTAAATTCCTATATACCATAGAGATAGATGTTTTGTTCTGTAATGACAATGATTTAAACAAACCACCAATTGGGCTGACATCACAAATACAGCTTTATTCTCCCTCAGTCTTAGACATCAGCTTTCAAACTTGGAAGGTACAGAACATAAAAAAAGCATAGAAGAAGTCTTCTGTGTTACTTAGAATCCAGAGATTTGCAGTATTCTTTTGGCGTTGGAAGTGGGACCAAGACAGGGCAGCTAGAGTTTGGTAATGTGTGAGGAAAGGAAAGTGGTGCTTCAGTAAGTTCTAAGTTGATAACTGTTGGCTTGAGGATTTGATGAGAGTTTATTTTTTAATAGATTTTACAGAATTAAAGTTTTAGGATATATTTTATGAAGAATTGCTCATGTAAGAATTTTGAGAGCACTTTTAGACTTACATAAGAAAAGGCTGAGACATTTACAATACACAGATCTGGAGACATACAGTTAGAACCATTTAATGTAACATAAGAGGTGGTTATTATCCCATAGAGTTTGTTGTGAACATATTGAGAACAGCCAGTAACCTTGGATGTATTTTTTCATGCATGTGGAAATAGGTGGTGGTTACACAGAACTGGAAGAATTTGGAAGATTTTAGTCCAAGTATTTATCTGCAAAACTGGAAATACAGCATAATGCTTAAAAATTAATATGATAGAAACATGAATGTGGCTGCATACTTCCATTGTCTAAATTGAGGGGGAAAATGATAAATTATCAACTAGCAGCAAGTAAATGGTAAAGCATAATTTAATCTTAATAGTTTTTCCATTTTGATAATGTAATGTGATGGTTGTAGCAGAAAGCAATTTTAAAAATACAGGTTTCATATGATGACACTTTTATAGTTAAATTGTTTTGTGGTTTGGAAATGTGTGATAAAAATATTGCATTACAAATAAAACCCTAATGTTGTAAGAGAGCTGCAGCCCATGAGGCACCATAGCAGTAAAAGTGTTTGGTATCTTGCCCTTATCTGTAGTGCCCAATTAGAGCAGGTAACTGACCACCAACAGAGGCTGGCAGAGTGAGAGCAGCTTAGCTACCACTCAGACAAGTAATTCTGGAAGTACACACTTACTGAGACTCTATGGCAGTGATTAAAAGAAAATTATTACTTTTTGGCCAAATGATCATAAATTAAAAAAAATAAATAAAGAGGAAAGGAAATGGCTAGCTAAAGCTTCTGCTTCAGAGTAGGATGTTAAACTAGTACAAAATGTTAATGTTGGGCTTCCTTTTGGTTTTCCTTAGTTACAGAATACTCAGAAACTGAAATGCCCATCACTGCTAAAAGTTTACCACATACAGGTCCTCGGAATAGTGTGCCATTAGTGTTTTTTTATGCCATAGTAAGAATTTCCAGTGCAGCATGCCAACTCTTTTACCTGGTGACTGAGAGATCTCCAAATTCACATCCCTACTCAGATTTGCCATTGTATGAAAAAGCTTGAAAAATCCCATGTTTTTTAAATACAGATTTATAAATAGGTTTTCTGAAGTCCGTTTCTATTCAGGTCCTGTTACTTCATCTCTCTTTCCTCATGCAAAAGTTACCAGAGATTTTTGCCTGTTAGCGATGTTGAATTTTCATTGAGGGATGCTGAAATCAGTTGGATTATAGGATGAAGGACTGGCTGCTCAACTCACAATGCTTTTAAACTGGGAGAAGTTTTTCTGATAGACACTGTGTTGGGGATGCCAACTGCTTAGTAGCTTCTTGTACAATTAACTGCAGGAATGCAGACCAAATGATAGGGCAAGCTATGAACTGAAAGTATGATTTGAGAGTTCAAGAGCCACTCACTACTGTATTGTCACCTAGAGCTTTGTGAAATGCTTGTGATGGCACAAGGTTTAAACCAGCAGAAAAGTAAGTTTCTTGCTTGTCCTCAGGCTGAGAAGGTGATTCGGAGGACTACGGGGGAATGTGTTTAAAGAGCGATATGAGAGTTGGACAGTACTGGCTGTGCATCATGTAACCTGACTACACATGCTTCTGAGAATGTGATGTATGGCTGTCCCTGTGGGCATTTCTGGAAGCTGGCTGCAGGCCTGCCTTTCTCCTTTCATCAGCAGTTAGAAAAACACACCTCTGGCCACAACTTAATACTATTTCTGTGCCATGTTACAGTATGAAGTTAAGTAACAGCTGATCACTCTGCTAGGTGAAGCTGTAGCTAGTTCCATAAACCAGCTTGTGACACAGGGATATATATTACAACATTAAAACATCAAACAGTTTGACGTCCTATGAGATGTTTGCTGGAGTAAAGGGCCTAAAAAAACCCAGAACCAAAACCAAAACAACAATAGAACAAAAAAAAATTCAGGTTTTAATATTGCATAGCAATTTTCTTGCTCTGTAGCTTAGTACCCAGCAGGTGGGAAGTGGTGTCTCAGGCACTCTGCAGTAGTGAGCACAGATTGTTCTGTGTCAGAGTTTTCTGCACTTACTCTACAAGAGAAATAAAGAGAAGCTGTAGGAATGCAGGTCAGCTCAATTAAGGGCTGCTTTGTACATGCAACCCTTTGTTGTGATATAATGGTGTATAAGTCATGCCAAACTTGGTAGCCCAGGTTTCATTGCCCCTTGAACTGTAGAAAGTGGCCATGTGGAATGACAGGCTTACATAAACCGCTTGGTAACAGATCGTGAATTACTTCCTACCAATCCCTGCTGCTTCAGTTACAAAGCAATTCAGTAACTACAAGGCCTGAATGTTAACAAGAGAAAATAGTCTGGTGTGTTACAATGGTAAGAGAGAAAACTTCAGTGTAAGTTGGTTTGTTCTGCTGATGGCCTGTGGAGCTGTATTTTGGCTGTAGCATCCCCTCTCCCCAGTTTCTGGTGGCGTTCATGAATCAAGACAATTTTTGCAGTTTTATTAAATATCTGTTTGATTTCATTCTTCTTGTACATATTGATGCCTTTTTGGTGAAAAGTACATTTAGAGAATCTCCAAGAAAATCTCACTGATCACTAGACTGCCCTTTTTAAGACAAAATAAAAGAGTGAGAGAAAAAGAAAGAAATTTCATAGGAGAGGAGCCTGAAAGGGATTCTGGGGGTCCAGATTCTGTTCCTGCCTTGGGCATTAACTCCCCTGGGCAACTTGCTTTGGCCAAGTCAGCATATACCTCTGTGTCTTCATTTCTTGGTTTCTGCAGTGGTGAAAGTCACAAATCCCTTCTGACAGGGAAAATACAAGGATTTATGGATTGCAAGTACTGTAAAGAACTGAAATACTGTGCTCCTGAGTGTAATAAAAACATAGATAGAAATGAATTAGATAGGCTCCTAACTACATGTGAATCTTTGTTGCTAGCTTTAGAGTATGGGCTTGAGCAAGGCATTTAATCTTTCTTGAGCCTGAGTCTTCTCACCTGTGAAATGAAGATGAAAATTTGTGTGGCTATTGTGGAATTAGTTAAAATCTGTTGATGAATTTAAAATCAATAGTTTTGCACTCACAGAACAATTATTTTGTTTTGAGAGACTACTACATTTTATTCTTTATTTTATACACACTTTTACATATATAATGAAATTTCATAGAGTTTGATAAAAGAATGTTTTAGTAGACAACCACCTTCAATGAACTGGAAAACAGAACATGGCACCTATACAAAATAATTTATGTATCATTTAATAATTAATAATACATATAATTTAATTATATATATGTATTACATATATATGTATAGTAAGTTGTGCATTCTGTAAGCTTCTTATACAGAAAAGCCCCAATTAGGGAGAGCACAACAGGAAGTTAGAAACAAGCTTAAGATGAATATTCAAGTAAACATCTGCAATTTCAGTAAATTTGGATCAGATCCTTATATCTGTTCACAGCCTGAACAGTTTCCCTGATGGAATCCTGAAAAGCAGTAACAGAGCAAAATAAAAATACAGGTTCTTACCAGGGTTCCATGAGTGCTGGCTCGTCAGTGGCTGGGCTGTGTCTGGTGTTCCGGTTGGTTTGGGTGGGATATAATGTATTCCCCAAAGAGTTTTCACCTGTCAGATTGCAGATCCTTCCAAAAGCGTAGATATGGAAACTGGTATAGGAGACTTTCCTTTCACAGGTGTTTCCATATGCTGCATACTCCACTGCCATCATCTGTCTTCTTTCGAAAGCAAGTGAAAAGGATGCCACCTTTTCTGCAGGGAGGTTGGTTTTTTCAGTCTGATATCTCTTGCTGTTAGGAAATGGTTCCTGATGCTTAACCTACATTTGCTTGTACCGTATTAAACATTAAACTGAGTTATTACTCCAGACCATCCTAAATAATTATTTTTCTCTGCCCCCACTTTGTGCTGTTTTATTTGAATTTGATTTACAGATTATTTTGAATACAAATGACTGTAAAATGATAAAGTTATTAAACAACTAGGCATCCAGTAGGAGCAAATAATGAAAGCAGAAACATTTCTAAAGCCTTCTGTGTTATTAGGTGCAATGACACAGGGAGAATATAATGGAAAACCAAGCTGGAGCTTTCTAATACACCTCAGCAGTTTAAAATAAAGATCCTTGAAGGAGAAGGTGGTTAATTTAACTGCAAATTGTTGGCCTTCATCCTTCTCCTTTCTTTCTTTGAATAGTATCTATCATTCATCTTTGCTCCTTTTGAGTCTTTCCACTTCACACCTGTTGAAAAGGTAAGCTTTGGGGCTAGGAAGAATTTCCCACCAAATGTAAAATATTTTCTTGTCTGCCTTAATTTTTCATACATTTGTGATTTGTCCTCACATCTCTGTAGTATAAATAAGACTACTGCTGCTAGTGATGTTTTGTGGGTAGCATTTTTACTATATAAACAGGGTTTAGTGTGAGGTGTCCCTGCCCATGGCAGGGGGATTGGAGCTAGATGATCTTAAGGTCCTTTCCAACCCTAACTATTCTATGATTCTATGATATTGGACAATGAGTATCAGTCTATCTGTACAAACAGGTAGTATGCAGTGAATCAAGGCAGCTTTTACTGTGCTCTCTGCCCTTGGCTCCCTTCTGTCCCACTTGGACAACTGTAGATGGAAACCTCTGATGGTACAAACACTTTTCCTTGTTGTGTGTTTGGTAAGGGCTATATTTTAAAACACTTTTCATTACACTTTGAATGTTTATGATAAGGCACCAACAATTCAAACTTCATTGCAGTTCTTCTATGAGAATTTCAATTTCCCAGTAGTGTAAACTAGAAAGTAAACAAAACATAAATATAATAATGACAAATACTATATCCTTTGGAAACTTTCTTCTGTGGCTCTGGCTTCTTTATATTGCTGTCTCATAGCTGAGGATGTTGACATCCTTCCTGTAAGCAGCATGTAACCATTTCAGGTGAAAGCCATGGGATCAGGTTGTTTTCCATTTTGAATGAAGCAGAGTTAAGTGTCTGTCAGTAACAGACACAGGGAGGGATCCTGCCTGATTTCTGGCTGTGGCAAGTTATCTGCCCTCTGTCACAGAGTGAAATGCTAACAGGCTTTCAGCCTCGCCTCTCAAGGGCAGAAACTTCAGTTCATCCAGTTGAGCCTCCATGCAGGGCTTCTAAAAGTAACATGTGCCTCAGCTTCTTGAAATATGGGGCGTGTAAAGTGCATGAGGCTGTGAGAAGATTAGCTGTTACTTCCTTGCCTAATGTAATGGCCAGAGCTTGGAGAAGTGCAGAAAACACAGAGTATGAATCTTTTACATCTTCATTCACCCAAAGTAACCTGGAAACCAGAGAAACTGTGATGTGGCCTCTACTCTCCGTATCTGATTTTGAACCCCTGTAATCCCTGATTCCTCTGGGGTTTTTTGGTCCGTAATACCATTATTTCCTTTGAGGAAATGCCACCCAAATGACCTATTTCATTCTACAACAGCTATTCGATTTCAGCATGGGCATGGGTGAGGTCCTTTGGCAAATGTTAATTAATCAGGATTTCATTTAAATGGTACATGGCTAATTATAGCATGAAAACTAATATAATTGTTTCAGGATTCTTATTCCTGTTTCTAGTTGACTGCTATAATAGTTTTTTATAGTATGGTGTTGTCTAAATGTTCATAGAGAGAAAGGAGGGCTGTATTATGTTAGGTGTTGTATTTATATTTAATGTCCTCTATCGTATTTATTCTTAACCTACATTGAATTTCTGGGGTAATTTACCTGCACTTAGTGTTGGCGAGGGTAGGATGATCATACAGAAAGGTAGGTTAAAGCTGTGCTGGACTGATGAGAACTCCATGGGACTTAGTATGGGTGGACAGATAGCTTTGGGATTCATAATTTTGTGGCTGTCTGGATTTGTTTGTAAATGTTTTGCTTCTCTTAACTGTTACTATTTATTTTGCTGAAGTGTTAGGAGTTTGGTGTTAATTTTGTTTGGTTTAAAGCATGATCAAAATGAGTTTAGTTTAACTCTGGGTATGAAAGTCGACACAATGCATCAGTCTCTGTGGCAGGGACACAGAAGAGCAGCACAGGGATACTTGCTCAGCGACTAGTGCTTAATATTTGTATGGCTAACTTGTCAAAACTAGTTTCTACTCCCTCAGCCCTGAAGCACCAACCTGGCTCATGAGAACTGGTCTTCTGTCTTCCTGCTTCGTATTTCATTGCCAAATAGCCCAAGGACAAACAAAAAAATAATTTGGGATTGTAAATCATAGTTGCTGATCAGGGTATGGGAATCCAGATTTCAAATGTCCATTTGGGAGAGCTATTTTGTGGCCTACAAGATATATAAGAACTGCACAGGCAGCTTGGTAAGACAATCCATTATATCCTCTTAACACACATTTATTTCTGCTGCTGTTTTCTGAAGTGTCCTTACAACTAATGTGGAAGTATTTAAGTTAAGATACTGGCCTGGGTAGGGGAAGGTCTGTCTTCAGGTCTGGTGAATCCAGATGTGGTTGAGTTAGCAATGCTTTTTAGAATATTACTTGCACAGAAGCAGTGCTCAGCTTTTTGACTAAGAGGAGGCACAGTAGAAAGGTGTTCTGCCAGTGGAAGAGTTTTGTCTTCACAGGCAGGGCTATTTGCACAGTGTGGAAAAGGCTTTGAGGCCGAAATAATGAAGTCCAAGATATTATGTTTTTACCTTTTTTCTTTTCTATACGCCCTCCCCTTTCCCCTCCCCTTCCCCTCCAAAGGATTGTCAAGATGGGTCATAAACACACAAGCACCGTTCAGCCCTGATGCTGCCTTAGAGCCTTTCCCTGTCTGTTTGCAGCAGGTCCGTAGGACATGGGGAGAAGGTCCTCTGAATTTGCTAGATGGAAGTGGAGAATAAGGAGCAGTGAGATAGGCTGAAGCTTTCTTACCATCCTGATGCACGAATCTCACAGACTTACACTGTTTAACATCACTGTGTTCTCCAGGTTGTTTAAGCACACGATCTCAGACCTCCACTTGCAGAGGGACTTGATTCTAGTTCACTCCTCAAAGGGCATGTGACAATCAAAGGAGCAGACTTTGTGAAAGACTCAAAGCCATTAATCACATTTAATCAGAACAAAATACATAGTAATGGATAGGCAAACAGTAAAAATACTCTCATGCACATAACCCTTCTTAACCAAGCTAGGAAATCAAGCCTCTGCCTCTCAGATTCATCTGTGCTTCCTTTTGCTGTGTGAATCTCTGTGAGTTTTTTAGAAGTGAGCACTGACGACCAGTTTTCTTGTCTGAGGAAATTCCTTCCATTTAAACAGAAGCCACCACTCTACCCAGAATACACATACAAGCACCACTCTTTCTCTCTCCAGCACAAGAAAAGCAAGACAGTTCATACAGTCTAATCAGAAGTTGTATCTTGTACTGATTGCCCCAGATAATCCAATTCAGTGATATGCTGTTGTGTTCTGCTGACTTCAGAAGCATTAGGGGATCAAAGGCAATTGCTCTCTCAAGTTGTTTCATGGCCATGGACTTGCCCATGCTGCTGCATAAACACATGCCTAGGTATTCTGTTGGTTTAAGGCCTGAATGCTTTCTGCCTTTGCTGGTGCCACGATCTCAGATTTTAAAGTGCCTACCACTTGTAAGCTTTAAAATGTGCATCTGAGATGCTTAGCATTGTTTCCAGAAATGGCTCCCCACCTCTGTTTTTTCCCCATGTTCATGTTTGTATGCTGGAGTAATTTATTTGGACTCCTTTGCCACACTGTTTCAGTGGCTTGCATAAAGTGCCACCCAGATCTCAAGAGCTTTCGTCTCTGAACTGGATCATTTACAGTGAAAGCCAAATTGGAAACTTTTGCCAAATTATTCATCCCCTCCACACCTTTTTGCTGCCAGTTCAGTTTATATATATGTGGCTTGTGTCAAGGAAAGGCCTGTGATGTGTCATAGGCAAACTACATGAGGGCTTGAACTCCCCTTTCAGCTCCTTGTGATTCAGGAAGGCTGCAGTGGTGCTGAGAATAGCTGAGCCCCCCTGGAGAGCTTCAATTCTCTCATCTCTTACTTCAGTGGATCTAAGGTGCTGGGCTGTGAGATCTTCTACATGTGACTGATGCAAGATTCATGCTGCTGAGGGTGGGAGAGGAAAAACTGCTTCTTGGTCAGATCATGTTAGAAGAGTTATGCATAAGGAGTGGGCAGAAGAAGTCCCTACTGCATACTTCAAAGAGTTTCTCCTCTGATTTATGAATCTCTTTTTGATAGTGAAAAAAAGAACAACACTGCTATCACAAACATAAATTCTTGTGGTAATAAGAAAGGTCCTTAAACCCCCAGTGTATTAATTACTGTAAAGAAGAAGCGAAGTATGCATTTATTTTATTTTAAATGAAATTTAAGAAAGTACACAAAATTGCATTTTGAGCGGTTGCTTAAAATGTTGTGGACTGTCCTATGTTCATTATCTTATATTTTTTAAGCTTTTTCTTTAGTTAAATTCATCAAGCCTAAATCTGTCTCATGGTTTGCAAGTGAGGACAAACACAACAATTATGTACACATGTACATATATTTTATACACACATATATATATGCAGTATGTTCATGTGTAAGAAAACAAGCAACAGATGTGAAACTCAGGCAGTGAGCTTCTTTTCAGTAGAAACTGTATTTTGAATTTTACACCTGGCAAATTGGCATTTTGCATCCTTTTAAATGCCCAGAGGTCTTGTGCAGCATCCAGATAGAGAAGGAGAAGATGGTCCATGACCCACCCAGGAGTTTACAGGGAAAAGGTTTCTGTACTTGGGAGGAATTTCTATTTTTTCTTCTCAGAGCAGGGGGAGTTGGGAGAACATTAGTTATTCTCTTAATCAAGGCTGATTCCTTGTCCTGTTCCCAGAGTGGTTCAGCCAATGATGTCCTTTACTCAAAGGGATCTGAACAATGCAGTCTCAAAGGTACTGGAGTGTTCAGGGACCCACTGTCCCCAGTGTTGTCCCCCTAAGGCACATTCTCAGGAACAGTTTCTGGCTAGGGCTAGGAATGCCACACACAAGTTGTCTTCCCATCATGTAGGTAACTTTGAGCACTCCCTGTCCATCCTTATGCCCCTGCTGCTCTGTACTGCTTTTGTGGGCAGAAAATGCTGGCCAGGTTGGATTTGCCACACATACTATTCCTAAGGGGAATTGATGGGGCAAATCAGGAAATTTATGAGGCTTGCTAGTTGAAGCAAAATTCAAAAGCAGATGGGAATGCATCCTGTGATATCTTAGACTTATTGCAACAATGGATGAACGCCTAATGGCAGTGTAGGATTCCCTGTGCCCCTTGAGCATATGGTAGAGAAGTGGAGTTTGTTTTGGGTTGAAGAATTTAAGTTGGATTGAATAAACATCAGTACTTGCAAGTTTCAGGATTTTTCTGCAGGAAATATAAGAAAGTACTGTATATGCTTAGGAAATACATATATTTTTCTTCAATTAAATGATTTCTTGGCCTTTAAGCTGTTATAGACATATTTAGGAGCTTTGGTTTTCACTTTTTTTTTTTTTCTTTTTTTGCTACCAAGAATGAAATATGCACAGGACTGCAGAACGTTGACTAACCGTGCTTCCTGTGTTTGTTCAGAATTATTTACCAAGTGCTATACTTCCCGTGGGACAAGGAATAGTGAGATGATCAACTTTTCTAAACCTAGCACAGGTAATTAATTGTGCTAGACAGCAAGAGCGCTGTGTATGCCCAATTAATTATTTTGGGTCTCTGATGGTAGTGATGACAGAATTACAAACCAGTAAATTCAGTAATCCACATAGGATGTTTTAGCATGGCAGAACTGTACATGATGCAGTAGTTGGATTGGGGCTCCTGGGAGTCCTGGCACAGAGGGAATTTAATTGACATATCAGTGATGTAAGAATACACTTGCAGTTGCAACTGCCCAGGTATGAAAAGTGATGTTGGTTGGAAGTTGCAAGTACAAAACCTTGCATGGTCTGTATTCTTTTTTGGTTGCCAACATCTTCTAATACCAAGGTTTTTTACAGTTTGTGTCTTAAAAGAATATTGAAAATTCTTTTAAATACCTGACATGGCATTGTTTCCTACTTCTTCACAAAGCTGTAGCTTTCTTCAAGAGCTCCAAAGGCCAAAACATTTCCAGTTTTGAAAGCTGTGCTCAGCTGATCAGGGGAAGTAAGTTGTAACTTTATAGGACATCAGTTGATGTGGTCTAGCTTTTAAGATAATCACAACTAACCAATATCTGTGTTTTCTGTATTGTATACCCAGGACTTGTGGCAATTTTTTTTAAATCTCTGTAGTTTGATTAAAAATCTATCAGAAATAATCCAGAGCTGATGCTGATGTCTCCAGTACTGCCTGCTTGCCATCACTGGGAAGTCAGTGGGGTGAAACACTAATTCATTCATGCGTAACTTTGAGTAATAAATAAATTTGGGGAGAGCAACAGTCTCTTCTGAAATGCTGTGCAATGTTCTGTAAGGTGGTAGAGGCTAAATTTCAAGTTAGTAATGTAGGTGAATGACTCTAACCTAGTGACTAGATGATGATACCTTTTGATTTCTGGGTCAAGTAGTCATATATATGCAGAGTGAGCAGGCAGAATCTGTCTGCATGTTTTTTTCTTGTGTGTGTATATGTTTGTTTGCAGTCTGCCTTCCTAATGCATTTCTGTCCTTGGAAGAACTGCATCCAAGTTGGATGAGACAGGACTATGTGACCTAGATGTTTTCAACAACCATGTTGTGAGGTGGACAAGAGTTAGAGGACTATTTTTGAGTCAAATTAGAGTCAGATTGCCCTGTGACCTACAAGAAAAGTTCATCTTTCTAGGGAGAATGTCAATCCTATTGCACATTGTAGTGTGAAAAAAGCCCTCTATCAGAGTTGCTTTTATTTTATCAGATGCTGCACTAGCAACAGATTATTTTTTCCCTGCACATCTGCTATTCTTCAGGCTTGTCAAGCGGAACAGAAAGCAAGAATAATGGAGAAGTAGTAAAATTAGACACTTTAAAACATTCTTCTGAAAAGTCAGTGGCATTGACAAGCATGTTCTGGGCAAAAAGAAATGTAAAAATAGATTTCAGAAAGAACATGTTTCTCAATTTACTGGTTTAAATAATGTTCTGAACTGTTTGGCAGTAAAATGCGAATTTGAAAGTATCTGATTGTTACCAAATCTGCACATTGGATTGCGAAAAATAATCTCAACTGAAACATATTGTCCATCACCAGTTAAAGATCTCCATCTTTGTTCCAATTTTAGAAAAGCATATCTATTCATTTAAAGGACTGCTTATCTCTACCATTGATTAAAATTTGGTTCAGTATATTGCTGAGTTCAGCTCACATTTATTCACTGGTGGATAGGAGTCCTCCAGCCATTTTTGTTAACATCAGGTCAGAACCAAGAAAAGATTGAGAATGCTGATCTGCCATTATCCATCACTTCTGCCTCATATTAGGGTTTCTAGGCACTGGGTCTAGTAAGAGAATTTTTAATCTAATATTTGATTCAAGTAAATGATGTGATGATTTGGCTCCCTTATTCCTCGATCTTGCAATTCCACCTGCAAAACTCAAGGCCTTGTAGGCACTTTCTGATACTGTAGTTCCCATTCCTCTTTCTTTGTCAGCATATTTGTGAGAAGCCTGGGAGGCAATAGAGAAAGAATGTCCTCTTTCAGACAAAAATCACTTTTACTCAGAAAAGATTTTAAGATACCTGTCTGAGCAGTTACTGCTGAGTTGATTCCACCACCCCACCCCCACTCCCCCCCCCCTTGGAATCACTCTTTTAGTTTGGAAAGTAAAATCCTGAAAAATGGCTCACCTGGCCATTTATCTCCCTGGAAAACTGAACTAGATTGTTTCCTTCTGTTCACACAATTTCATTTCATGTAGTTCATGTGCGGTGAGATTCGTAGATAGGTGTATTAGTGCTGTTACATGGCAGACAGTTGAACGGATATCCTGCCTCTTTGCCAGCGGCATATCCTTATTTCTGCCTTGGCTTAAAGAAATCTGAGTTTGAGGCAATTCATTCTGCTTCTCTTTTTTCCATCAGGAACTGCAGCACCACTTTAATTTATGGATATGATTTAGAATCTTACATTATTATTTCACTTTTCTTTCAAGTGGGCTTTTAAGCTATTCTGAAAGCATCCCAAGTATAACTGGGGCAAAGGCACTAGTGCAAGAGTATAGTGGGGAACATCGGAACTGAGTTTGATATATGTAGAGTTTGAAAGCAAGATGATTAGGTAGGGGGGATAGAAAAATCCAGTCTCTCCAAGGGAAGCACAGTGTGTAGCCTCCAGTTAAGAGGAAGGGAAAGGGGCCTTCTTTGTGACTCCTGGATGATTTTTCATGCTCTTGGATATGGAAACTGTTTTCATAGCTGCCTCTACTGCCTGTTCACTGAATTTTTTTTATTTAGGCACTTTTGTACAGCAAACACTGAGTTTGCTAGATTGCCCAAAGGTGATGAGTCCTACTGAAGTCTTTTAGCAGCGTTTGCCTGAAGGAGAGGTTTCCTGCTAGTGTGATTTCCTTGAACTGCTTGTATGGTATGCAGATCAAATGGATCTCACTAAGTTACTTTAATTCCTGGCAGTTGTTCTTGGTGCTTGACAAGTAGGAGAATTTGACAAAGATTTAGATTTTTTTCTCCCTTTTAAGTTTTTTGAAGTAAACATTGTGCTAAACTGGACTGCAATAAGAGAATTGATGGAGAATTAGGTGGTATTCAAATAGCAGAATGATTCAGGTGTGACATTGGGTTTGTGGGTAAACCACAGCACTTCATCAGCAAACTTGATTAGAAGTGGAGAGTTCAACTCACTTTGTTATTTTCATTTTTTTTAAAGTTGCTCTCACATACTGCTTTCTTTCAGATGCTGTTCATCCTGTGGGATTGTTTATTTTCTCAGTAATTTCAGATGGATCTCATCCAAATTCTGCTTTCTGATATCCAGAGGGGTACTTCAGTGAGACAATGCCCAAGTCATTTTCTGGGGCAGTTTAGATTCCTGCCCAATTTTGAGAGATTTGAGACAGAGCCACTGGTTTGAGATGCTTCACTGCAGAGACCTTATTCCTTCCATGAGGCCAGATCCTGTTGAGGTCAATGGAGAACACTTCTGTTTCTTAAATGACTTTGAATATGACAGGCCATACTGAAGAAGTGACTTAATGATGGAAAACCCTGCATGAAAGAGCTTTCAGTCCAAAACTATAAGCTCAGTAATATTTTTTGAGCCTGTTTGGAAGCCACCTTATGATCAACTGTGGCTACTTCCATTAGGACCACGTCACCAAAACTTGAGACGTTTAGCATAACAGTTAAGGTCTTCATCTTCATCAATAAGAAACCAGACTCTAAAGAGACTTAAAATTGGAGGGACAGGTGACTTGGATGCTCAGAAGCCAGAGAACTTTCCCCAAAATGAAGACCATTGTTAACGATACAAGAATGTTACATGCACACCATTCTTAGTGTTAGAAATTGAGCAAATTTGATATGAGAATCAGGGGGATACTCATGGTACTTTAGATAGTCTTTGAACAGGTTCAGTGCTGTTCTTCTGCAAACTTGTGTGGGCCTGAGTGGAGTGATTAGATTTACTCTTGTTTTACAGTGGTGTAATTTGTAACATATATTGGCCCTTACTGCCTCATGTTTGATTGCAGCTCTAGTGAAAATTGTGCTTGCCTGCTTAGGGGTATTTGGCCTTTAGAGCTGTGTTTGCAAGTTGGTTGAGATGCAATGTGTGTGTAGTCATAGGTCCTCCTTTAACAGATGATTCAAGAATGGTAAAATCTTGTTTCCTAATTTGGTGAGAGTTGGGCTTAGTGTGGTATGTGGCTGTTAGAAAGACTAAAATGAACCTGTGTGTAGCAGAGTGATTTTTATTTACATAATCTTCTTTGTGTTCATTTACTCCATATCCTTCAGAAAAAGCTTAGAACTTGACTGTCTTCAGTAAAGGGATCCCAGTTTCTAATTGGTGATGCCTTTCTGCTCTGATGACTGAAATATATTTCCTTGGAATTTTTTAAAATTCAAAATAATTTTAACATTAATCTATAGACTGAGCAATAGGAAACATAGGTCTAGAAGTGGATTTGCCATTCTGTAAGTGAATGGAATATGTGCACCTTTTAGTCTCTTGGTTTTCTCAGTTGGATAAAATCTTTGACATAGTTTCCTTGCATTCAGGACATGAGTTATCAATTTGTCAAATGATGTGATGGTACTGTCAGTGTTCTCAATTGCTTACAAAGGGTGATTGTAGTCCTCTCTTGTTAGTACTGATTTAACTCATAAGTATTCCCACTAATCTTAGTTAGCCGCCTTCTTGTTCATATGCTTTTAACCAAGATCAGATGATGTGGGGTTTTTTCAGTTGCATCTGTTTTGCTTTTTCACTTGTACTCAGTTTATTTTACTGATGTCAGTGTCACCAACATAAATATGTAGGTTATGAAGGCTGATAAATTCTTCAATACATAGCTGGAAATTCTGGTATGCTATTTGCAAAGTAATAGTTTGCTGATTTTCTAATATGATGGAGAAGGACTTCTTATATGGCGAAGAGGAATAGATGGTGAAGGAAAAATAACAAAAATATTTGCAGTCATGGTAAGTTACAGAATCTGGTTATGGTTTATATAACCAGGGAACTCAGGGCTGTGTGTGAAGAATAAATGAAGAAGAGACATGTTTCTGTCTCACAGTGATGCATGCTCACACTTGCTAGGCTGCACAGACTACCTGCCTTTTTATGAAATACATGTTTGGGACATGTTACAAGTACAGACTGGTTAGTGAGAATTTATGTGTTCCGTACATCTGCCGCTGTAGAATAGTTAGAAATTGCAAGTTCATCAAACTGTCTTTCCTGTTCAGGTCTAAGGAGGAAGAAAAGGAGCATTTTAGAAAACACAGAAGTACATTTGATGTTTTACCAGCCTATTAGTCCTTCATATTTCTGTGTGGCAGGCTAATATTGCCAGTGGAAATAAATAAAAGCATAGGAAGATTGACGTTCACATTCAGAAAGACCTTGAAGTATTTAGGTCCATGTTGACTGGTGCACTTGAACGACTGGTCCCACATGACAGTTTCCATCAGGTTGGGAATGTAGATCCTTTGAGTCCCATCTTGTGCCTTAACAGAAGTATTCCTGTTTGTTGTTAGCCATAGTCCAGAAAAAAAGCCTTCTCTTATTTGACACGAGAACAAAACATGCAAGACATAGCTCATCTCGGCCATATTCCAGAAGAACTAGCATGACATTCATTCAATTACTACAGCCTTCAGTTAAGAAGAGGCATAGCTGCCACCTCTCCTTCTTTTGTTATCATATCTTAATTGTAATACAACGGTGCCTACAATTTTTGTCAGAATTGGAGATGTATTTTTGCTGTACAGATTGTACTGACCTGTTGCCCTGGCGCTAAAGTCCCTATGCTTTGAGTAGGTGGAATGAACAGAGGAAATAACATTGCCACATGTCACTGATGGGGAGTTAAAAAAAGTGATTGATAGATCAGTGATGCAAAAAGAGTTTGTAACAGAGGAATTGAATTTGGACTTTCTGGAGTTATACGTGTGGCGTTGTGTATGTACACATCAGTGTGTGTTAAGCTGGCATTGCTGTTAGGAGGTGTGACCTCTCTTCCCTTGCAGGTTGTGTTTCTTCTGTATGCTGGGTTTAGGTACAGACCTGAGTTACTTAAACCCTTTTTGCCTTCCTGGGTTGGCTTTTACCTTCATCAGTTCTCTGACCTGGTTTACTGCATGGACAACAAAACTTGAAGGTGACATGAGAAAGTTAAACTACTTATCGTAGCATCAGCGTTAGCTTCTGTGAGTTTAAAGTGTATGTGAAACCACAGCATGTGACCCTGTTCAAAGCTTGGGATTGCTAAACATTTTTTTCCCTCCTTCAGTATATGTCTTACATACTGAGACACCCATCCTCCATGGAAACAGACTCCTGATGTCAGTAAGATTGACTGACAGCTGAGGATCACCCAGCTAATCCTGCTGGCAGAGAGCAGGGATGCATGGAGAAATTTTAGTTTTCTGCCTGTGTGGTACCCCTCACCATCTTGCATGTTCTGACAGGACATGCTACCTCCTTCCATTCCCTACATGGTCATTCACAGATAACTCAGAGGTGAAAAAATCTCTTTACATTTGAAGCAGTAACAATTTTGAAATTGTTCCCTGAAGCTTGGTAGCTTCACTTCATAAATGAACAAGTAAACCACATAAATACCTACAGGAAAACAACCAAGCCAAACCCATTAATTACAAAAGATGCCTCTATGCATTCAAAATCTTTGCCCTGTTTTCCTGTCAGGCCTCATTTCCACCAAGGGATCTGTTTTCTAAGGCCAGCAGGACTGTTGTGATGTGGGAGGAGATAAATGTATATGACAAAGGATGTGAAGGGGCAGAGCCCTGCCTTGACATTGACACAGATAATTGGGTTATTGGGGAGTTAGTGTAAAAGTCGACTGTTTCTTGGGAGAGATGTCATATGGTATCCTGGTTGTGGGAACAGTAAGTATCCTCTGGCCATATTTATACTTGCCATTTTCCCCCTTTCAGTTAATGCTTCTGATTCCTTTTGGCACTGTTTTCAGCAAGTCTGGAATAGATGTTTAAGAAAAAAAGACTAGATACACTGCACTGTGTCCTCTGGTCACCTTGCTAGAGACCACTGGCAGGTGGGGCCCTTCAAGACATTTTATAACAAGAAAAACAATAGTCCTCATATATGCTTGTTTAGGGTTGCCAGAATTTAACTTTCTTTCTAGACTCTGTGAGGAGTATTCAGAAACTTTAGCCAGCAATTTAAATGGGAATCTGGTATTCCTATATGAAAAAAAAGATTTTTTTTTTTGCTATGAAACTTTAATGCTTTGCATCTAATATGCACAAAAGTGCAGATATAAATGTTTGATATTCTGAGTAGCGCTGTTAGTTAAAGCATAGTATTGTATACCAGTAATTACGGACGTTAATTAGAGGAGGGAGCTGGATTATGACTTTGGGTGCCCTCATTATGAGGGAACAGTGTATAAGCAGTCCTGGGAGGCTTTGTTAATTGGAGAAAACTTGTTTCATAGCATCTTTCTTGCCTTTTTCACCAGGAGGTAGTAATTTACTACTGCTTATACAAACACCAAATGAGACCCTGCTACTATAGGTCAGCATTGCTGCTCAGTGGGAGAAGTGAATGTGACTCAGCTTTACTGATTCGTTTCCAGCCCTTCCCCACCTTTTGCCCTCTTCGGCTCTACTTCACTTCTGCTTTCCCGTGTTTAGTTCAGGTGCTCTGTGTGGAGGTGTATACATGCATCCTGTGATGTTTCATCAAAGACTCCCTTGCAAGACCCAATATTCACAAAGAGCTTCTTTTGAAGTATCAAGTATATGATATGGCGCCTATTGACCGCTTTCCATGTTTCTTTAGGAACCCAATCCTATAGGTGTGCACAGACACCTGTAATTATGAACAGATACATTAGGCGAAGTTATCTTGCAACCAGGAGGCCTTTGTACTTCAGGAATCTCAAATAACTCTTCTGTATCTTTAAAAAGGAAGTAACCACAGGCCCTCTGGAACTCTCCAAGTTGCCTGTGCATGCAGCTCATTATTTTTGTATCGGAACACCACCTTTGAAGCATACCCATGAAATACATAATTAAAGTATCTTGTGTTCAATTGTATCATTAGACAGCTAATTGAAAAATCACATTGTGTCTATATAATGAGAAAAGTAATATATGCATTTGTGCACTGATGAATTTACTTGTTTCCATAGTCTTTTCCCCTTTAATTGCTACAATGGCAACTGGCAGAAGAGGACCACGTGCTGAGCTGTCCTTGATCAGCAAATCTAACAGACACAGAGTTATTGTTAGGGACTCCTGTGAGTTCAAATAAAAGAAGCTCTGAAGGATGGGACTACTGCTTCCAACCGTTCCTGTACAGATGTGTAAGTCAGACAGAACACATTGGTTTTCCTGCTGTCTAGGAAGTCAGGGGCTAGCATAGCATCTGCCTAAGCTTCATAAATGAGCAGGGTAAATGTATTTATGGTGAGCAATGGCTGGAATGGTTTTGGTCTCTGTCTGCCCCTAAGATCATGCCATTCAACACTCCCTGCAATGCCTGCTTGGGTGTGCTACAGCAGAGTACCTGCAGCGCAGCTGGTATTTCAGCAAGTGAAAGTCTGGGGCTTGCAAGCTCCAAATTGCATCTATAAGTCTTGCAACCAGTGAGTTGTCCTCAGTCAGTCCTTTGGGGATCTGGTGACTGCAGAAGTATTAATGGCAAGGAGTACATCCCTCTTAGCCACATAATTTGTGTGTTTTTTATTCCTTCTGTATCTATCTTGCTCCCTGTGGTAAGGGAAGTATTGTTTTTTTATCACCATGCCATAAATATGTTTTTTGTAACACAAGAATGAAAGAAGGCTTCCTTTGTCCTCCTCTCCACCATATGTTATATATTCCTGAAAGATGGGCATACATACATGATGAGTAAAATGATTGGTTTGCTTTTATTTCTTGCTGCAGTTTATAGGTATAGGGAGAGATAAGATTTATTTTCTTATGCTATGCAGTTATTGACAGGATCTAAGGTTGCTAGAGGAGAAAATTACTTTAAGGATAAACATATTGGAGGATAATTCCAGGATGGTACTTCCCACTGAAATGCACTGATGGCAATAGCCATAGAAAGAAGGATCCTGGGATGTCAGTTCTTCCTCAGAAGATTCATAGATGGATTGGGTCTTAACTACAGTGGGTCTTAAAAGTCTTATTTTTACAAGGATGACTTGCATGATCTCCCTCTTGTCACAGCAAACACAGCCTCCCAGCTTAGTGGGTCATTCGTTTGTTTTTTGGTTGGTTATTCAAAATTTATTGTAACCATTCATTTGGGATTTCCAAGAAAGAGTTCTTGCAGGTTAGCATTTACACATGCATATGTTCATGTGTATGTTCTTTATATGAAATAAATTAAGTCATTTTTCTTAGCCTACACAGTCACATAACCAATCATAGCTTTCTTCTGTAGTTCTTGTACTTTCTGACATCTAAAAACATGTCATAGTGTATTAGTGCTAGGGAGACAAAGACATGCAAAGAAGTCTGCTGATGCTGCTTTTCACATTTAAAATCATGCAACATATCCAGGTGTTTAGGATGCATTTTCTCAGGGGGTTCCTACGACCCGAGTTCCCTGCTGTTTACCTTTTGCAGTCACAGTCTTCTAATTACGATTCCTCAGTTTTGGAAAGGTTATGGTCGCTTTGACTGGCTTCAAACCTTGCGTTGCAAAATTAGATTCTGCTGCTGCTTGTGCTTGACAAAGATCTGGCTTCCAAACAAAGGCAAAGAGGAAAGAATGAAGCAGCAGACCCTGCAAGAGATAGAATGCTGTCTGTGATTAAAGCTCTTTTATTAGGCTATGGTCTGTAATGGGAAAGAAAAAGCATGATCTCCACTGATCTGCATTTTAAACAATGTTGAGGATTAGCAGAGGGGCAGCAGATGCACCTATTGAGCTGTAAAGGAAGGGATTCAAAGCTGTATTGTGCAGATGGGAGATTATTGTACTGTACCTCCCTGCATGTGCCAGTCGGTACTCCTGCTGCTCTGCAGAGCGGCATTTATCATCTCCGTCAGCCCTCCTTGTCCCAGAGCATGCACAGCACAATAAACCTGCCTTACTCTGCCACCAATTCGAGCCAATACCCAATCTAAACTAGTAGGAACCGAGCTGTGGCAGCCATTCTGCTCCTGCTGGGAAGATTGGGATATGGGCACCGGATGATTGTAACATCCCTCCCCAGCATAGGCTTTCAACCAGATTAACCCTTTCCATTTGAACAGCTTGGTATCTCGATGCTGCCTATCATTTTGTTACAGACTTGGCCTTTTCCTAGAGCAGAATGAATAAAATGATAGGTGAAAAGAGAGAGAATTTCCTTCATTTTTTTTTGTGTTGTTCTGCTTCCAGAAATCGGCATCCTTTCTCCTATCTAAAATACAGGGTTGCATCTTTGTTATAGCTGTTTTCATTACAGGGGTAATAAATTTGAGAACTTTGTCACCAAATTTATACATTCGTGAGTAACATAGGAAGCACTCCACGTTTGCTCTCAGATTTTCTGCTTGAAGGAAGTTAGGAGCAGATCTAGTGGCACAAATGGAATTATTCTCCTTTTACAATGCTGTAACGTGGGGTGGGTATGAAATTTGTCTGGAATTTAATAAAAGTGATGCTCTACTGGCCTATTATTTCTGCTCTAACATATAGTTTGTAGTTGAAAATGGATTAATAGTGTTTTTCTAGCTTTTACCTACTCCTACCAACTTAAAATGTGATTGTGGCACATGCTTGGCTTCCAGCTCTGCCACTGGGTTTCCATGTGACCTTCAGCAAGTTGCCCAATTTCTTCATGCCTGAAGTGCTTCTCTTCAAACAGAAAAACAGTTTATAATCAGGTGTACTCTTTGACTGCCTTATCTGTTTGAAACATAACCATCTACCCCAAGGCAGGGCCTAGCACCTATTATGTATATATATGATGTTTATCATGGAAAAGTCCTAGTCTTCGGTTGACTCTTAAAGTATAAGAATTCCATAGGGCTCTCATTCACATAATTAATTCTGTGTTCTGTGGTGTATTTTCTCTTTTAAAGTAATTTTCTCTATAGTCCTGAAATATGTTCATGATGCTTGAAAATGACTGGAGAAAGCATTTATTTTCTGCAGCATCTTATTGTGCTAAATGTGTCATAAATTTGTGTTTTCCCAATAGCAGCCTCATATTACCCCATGCTTTGTCTGCTTATATGTGGGTAGGAGAGAGAGTGCAAATTCATATATATATGTAAATATCTCTTGGCTTCTTGGTTAGTGTTGATTCTGCCTGGTTTACCTCAGTAGGTCTGTCACTCTGTAGACAGTTCTGTGACTTTCTCTTAAAGATTAAATTCTGCTCAAAGCTGGAACCCATCTAAAACACTGACATACTTCCCATAGCAACCCTTTTTCCCCATCCTGAACAGCTGAATTCCCACATTCAACAGCAGATGAGGAAATGTGAACCTCAAACTATGGAGCAAGGCTCTAGATGCTGGTAAATTTAAGTGCAGAAATGGTGAGGATGCTGCTGATGAGGTGAGGTTTGGGTGCAGCAACATGCTCTCAATTGCACTTTTTTTAGGTTCTGATGTTGGGCTGAGCTCCTAGCTGTGAAGAAAATTATGTGAAAAGCAAGGGTGAAGAATTTATATAACTTTTATTTAAATTGAGGCAATTTAAATGGTGGCTTTTTATTATTATTTAAATCAGCAAGGGCAAAACCTTGATTTCATTTATTGATTCCATACTTATTTGTTAGTGACACGTTTTAGCTCTTTTCCTAAGCAAAGGTTGATTTTTCAAGTTGGTGGCCATCCAGGTATGTTGATTTGCAAAAAAAGCTGTGCTTAGGAAGACATTCTTTAGCACTGCCCATTCATTGAAGTATAACGTAGTTACTGTACATTTACTTGCATCCTTTCTTTAAAACATTTTTCTACGTTATAGATTGACAACTGGCATTTTCTGCTCACTGTAGATGGATATATATTCGTTATAGGTAATTTGCATCAACTTCTGTTCGGTTTGGAAACTGAAGTGAAATGAATAAAAATCATCATCTATTATCCAGGTGTGCTGGTTCCATTTAAAAATAAATGTAAAAGAAAAAAGATTTTAAAGCAGTTTGTTTTGAACAGCTATGGCACCATGTGAGATACCTCTAGGCAGACACTATACAGAGCTCTGTTTCCTTCCAAGTGCACCTCACTGCTCACCTGGTGTTTCTGAGCTCTGGAAAACAGACTATGTTGCTCTGGGATCCCCAGTTGGAATTAGAATGAGACCACCAAGGCCTTAAAGTCAAGGGTCTATAGCAGAAAGTCTCAGCTTTAGTATAGTGTATTGTCTTTTTCTGGGTCTCTGAAACTAACAGCAGACACTCGATTTTTTAATTTGTAGGGGGGTTTGTTGGGTCGTGTCCGTTCCCCCCCCCCCCAGCAGTGGATTCTGGGCCACTAGCACAAATCAGGCAGTGTGTTTAGAGAAGCCTCAATTTCTTTCTTTAACCGTGTTGCTAAATAACTGGCCATCTGCTGCCCTGATTTTCTTTATGCTGTTTTCAGTGCATTGACATCATGTGCAGTCTGGATGTTCTTGCTCTGGCATTCACCCACCTGGTTGCCCCTGTGCTTTCAGAAGGCACCTTCTCTTCCCAGTACAGCATTAGGTACAGTACCAGCAACATTCCATACAGCTGAAGAGTCAGATTTTTAATAGAATACACTGCAGAGAAGAGAGAAAAAGGCTTACAAAAAGAACCTTTATTTTAGGCTTCTTCATGTAGTTACTAGTGAGTTTTACAGTTGATGCTGTCGGCAGAGGGGTTCTGCCTCATATTTGACAACTTGTAATCACACAAGACCACAGATTTGCCTTAATTCCCTTTAATCTGACCAGAGGGGAATACCTTTGCCCTTTCTCAGTTCTTGTTTTCTCAACTGCAAGTAGAATATAAGCTTCTATTTAGACAAACCTTATCCGAGAAGTTAAGCTTCTCTTTCTCCATTTCTCTGTCTACCTCCTGGAGCTTGCTGGGGCTTCTGTCCCCATGAAAGGGAAGGGAAGAGATCTGGTGTTAAGGACTTTGTATCTGAAATATATCTGAAAGTGAAAATGATCCTTCAAGGGACTTAGGGCAGGTCCTTCTGCAGCTGAAATCTGTGGGGCTGAATCTGCTACACACCCTGCTGTTGATAAGGCTCACAGGACACATATGCTTTCAGGCACTCCTGTTTCTAATGTATGTAGCCATGGTTTACATATTGAGTTAACAGAATTGGACTTTCCCTCTCTGAAGGCTAAGGCTTTTCTCTCTTAAAAGTCTTTTTCCATCTTTGCTGAGAGTTTTTTAAATTATTCCCGTAATAAGATTTTGACTGCAGCCTCTAACCCTCAGTGTCTTAAGAATAGAGGGTCACAGGCAAATAATGTTTGCAGGGGATACCTGTCCTGCCAGATAAATGCTATTTGGCTGCTGCTGATTGTTGTCTTCAAGGAGAGACTCTTAAATATCCCACCCTAGGCAATTTAGCTATAACCTTAATGTGCAAGTGACCTGACCCCACAGTACAAGTAAAGAATGTCATAGCAGTGTCTAGTCGCTTAGGAGCTCATAATACAAAGCCAAAGAACTTAAGTGTGTGCAATTTTCACAAGGACAAGACAGTATTTTCTGTGCTCTTTACAAGCAGTATCCCCTAAGGCCAGTGGCTTTGCAGAAAATGATACACGATTTGTCTAATGCCATTATTACTGGGTAGTGCTGTATTATCTTAGCACGTTGATCTCCTGTATATGTTGGGGTACTGAATGGGCACAGCAGTCTCAATTATTTCTGAGCTGCCTCCTCCTCTGAGCCTGAGCGACCCTGAGTCAACACTGAGCTCCTCTGTGGCTTTTGTTTGTAGTCTGCACTGTGTTGTGTCACCTCCTAGGAGAGGCTGGGAGGGCTGAGCATCTTCTTAGTCAGTGGGAATTGGGAATAATCCCAAGAAAGCCAATGGGATCACAGTAGTGTACATGTGGAGAAAACTGGGTCCTTGTGTGGGAGTGTTGTTCTTGAGGGATGGTATTTTTTACTTCAGCCCAGACTTTGTTGCTTCTAGGGAGGGAGAAGATGCTTATTGGTCTTTTGCTTTTCCCTGTGTACTTGTCTAGGCTTACAACCTTCCTCTTAAGGTGATTTTTTTTTGACTGAACCTTCCTGAGTCTTCTGAAACCTCATACTAACTGTATGGGGCCAAGAAATTAAATTATTAATAGAATAGCAAGTAATCAGAGGAAAAACCCTCGGGATGAGATTCTCTGTTGACATTTAGAAAACTCATCTGCTTCTTACTCTATTTATTGTGTCTCTGGCCTTGAACTAGTGTCTGCAGGCAGCCTAATTTAAGGATTTTATCCTGATGCTGAGAAGTACCAGCCTGAGTAAAGGCAGAACCCTTTCCTGTGTGGGCGAGTGGTGAAGTAAAAGGTGCTGTAGATTCAAGAGTGACAACACCTGCAGATTTCTTTTGCCTTAGTGATACTTAACACTTACAGGGAGTTATATACTGTGGTAACTGTAGAGAACAACTGGTTCTGGCATAGCTAAAATGTCTTCTGCAGCCGTATCTTCCAGCACTTCCATC
Organism: Melopsittacus undulatus; assembly: GCF_012275295.1. NCBI lineage: Eukaryota > Metazoa > Chordata > Aves > Psittaciformes > Psittaculidae > Melopsittacus > Melopsittacus undulatus. Next base: position 50,520,316 of record NC_047530.1, read on the forward strand.
TCATTCTCTACAGCAACATCCATTAGAGGAAGCAAGGTCTGCATAGCCATGAGCTGATTATGAAGAAACTGGTCTACAAATTCCTGAACCAGATGAGCCTTTGCATTGACTTCAGTGGGCTTTAGAATCAGGCCCATGGGGTTTCATCGTCTTCTTCCAGCAATCCAGGCAGGGGTTGTTGCACAGAAATCCTGGAGCAGAAGCATGACACAAAGATGTATTTTGACAGTACAGATCTCATGCCACTGTCCTTTTATAATCACTGGTTCCTGCCTGAGTTTGAAATTGAACCGTTTCAGGACATACTTGGCTTCTGCCACTGTGGTATGAAGAAGCTGGGTATCAGAAGGTGGGTTGGTGGTGTGTGTGTGCTTATCCAACCTCCTTTCTTTTGAAAGGAAATAAATGAACTTTATTTTCTTCACTTTTTGCAGAGGCCCAGCTAACCGTGCTCTCTAGGTATTACTTGTTTCACATAAACCTTACCTTAAATTAATGAGATGCCTGGGCCTTTTTTATAACTATGTATTGAATACGGTGACCTCCTCTCTTTCTGTAAGGAACACAGTGAACCAGCTGTAGTGAAGTTTTTACTAAATGAGCAGGCAGTTCCTGTTCTTGGTGTAGAAGTCCATAAATGCTTTCAGCTCCATGCTGTGACCTGAGCCACTATTCTCACATTAAAGGAAATACTTTTGAAATATTTTTAATATGCTAGTTCCTGTTCATTAAATTGATAGCAGTCTAATTTTTCTGACCTTTAATTCTTTTGCTGTGACTTTAATTTTTTTTAAGCCAGAAATCAGTTTTCAAATGGCTTTCTTCCCTTTGTTTTAAGCCAGAAGCTTGGGGTTTCTCCTATGCAATATAATTAAGAAAACGTGATATTTCCTATACTTTGTAAAGAGGAACATATTGCAACATGGGAAAAGCAGCCTGTTATAATTGTATCATGAGATTTCTGCCCTCATAGTTTTATAATCCACTATAGAGAACAGGAAGCACTTAAAACATTTGCTTAAACTGAGACTGCATAGGTCCATGTGTAGGAGTTGTGAAAATGCCAGAATCTTATTAAAATAATTTCTTTCCATTTCATCCTATGGAGCTGTGTTCTGCAGGCCCTGTCTGCTGGTTTGGGTCCCTAGTCTTCCACCTGACCTCTTGTCTCTGCAGTAGCTTTAGGGCTGCCCCATCTAAATCCCTCTCCCTGTCCCCTTGTCTAGCTTGCAGCCAAGGCAGTACAATTGGGCTCTTCTCAGAAGTTCGTTCTCAAGATGGAATTCTCAGCGGAATGACTGTATCTGTAATGAATGAATCTGTACCCTTTCCTGTACTGGGGCAACTTACAGGGTGTCTCTGTAGGCAGCTGCTGAATTTTATTGAACCTGTTACTGAGGGCTCACTTGGTACTGACCAGTGGGATCCAAAGTTGTTGGAGGTGGAGGGTGTGTGGACAGCTGGACATGCAAAGTGTCTTTATTAACTTGCTTCATGAGGAAGCCACATAAATCATGTATTTTTAAAAATAAATAATCCAGATACCATGTTTCCAAACAGGTACTCAAGAAGTCTGAAACTATAGTAAGAGCATTATCTCCAAGTATGGTAATTATAACTGCAATAATTATATTAGCAATTTGGAAAGGTTTGAACTCTAGGCATTAACAGAATTATTCCAAGCCCATTGCCCTCTTGGGAGGTATCAGTATCATTTTGAAAAGGGCTAGAGCCATACCATGGGAGCCAAATACAGAACAGGGAAGATGGGATGTCCCAACCATGCTCTTACTGGAACCCCAGCCTGATTCTCCTCTTGTATGTGGTAACATGATAGTGTATGGTGAGAGCACCTCCATGTAAGTAAGTGAAATGACATTATCAGAAATGTGTTTCAATCTAAAAAAAAATTTAAAGATAATGAGGTCTTTCCAGGCTTTGTTGGATGCTGTTGAATGAGTACTGAAGAACCAAATCCAAAGGAAATACAAGGACAACTCAGGTATTAGGTGCTATGTTTGTTAGGTGCTGTTTGACAAGACAATGTGCCCACAGGTCTGGACTAGCCTCAGCATCTGTTGTCTTCTATGTAGGAGAAAGGAGAGTATATAGACTATATGGAGGAAAAGTGTGCAAACAATAGGCGAACTGCAGGATAAATGAATCGCAGAGAGTGTCACTGCAGGGAACTGTGGGAGGCTGAAGAAGCTAGAGACAGGGAGTAGAGATAAGGGAGGAAATTGTAGATGTTATAACATGGGGGAGAAGCAGGATGTCCATAGATGTGGTGAGGATCTGTTGGGATGGGAGTGGCGTTCTAATTAGGAAACATGAGGAGGATCCAGGATTTTGTGGTGGACAATGTAATGAAATTTGGGGTGTGGATCTGCAAGAGATCAGCCCAGATTAGCTTGCTGGGTACAGAACCACCTGTCCTTGGGGAAAAAAAAATGTAGCTGTAGAACAATGCATGCAGTGACTATCCAGTGCATTTCTCCTCTGGCTGTGTATGGGCTGTACCCCACTGCCATCAACAAGCCCTTCTGGAATTCATAGGGGTTTGTATGAACTGCATGAACTTGTTTCTTGCTGTTTGGTACCTTGTTCATAGCATGGGTGCAAGTATTGTTAATCCAATCACTTCTTGAGCCTTCCTGAAGTGCAGCATATCGGCAGTCAGTGAAAATCCTGTTAGGAGTCTGTTGGTGGGTGATTAAGAGATGTTAGAGGGCAGAGTAAGCTGCATCAGCACTGAGCTGGGTAGATGAAGTGTTCTGTGGTGAGCCTAATCTTGTGAAGAGCATGACCTCTGTCTTCTGTATAAAGATTTTCCATGGTAACCCCCCTTTTTAATTAAGTTCTTAATATACATATAACCTAGCTTAAACAATCTTGGCTGATGGGAAGGTCAAAAGGGTGAGAAGACTTCCTGACAGAAGGTGGGTGGAAAGGTGTGCTGAAGGAGAAATGTAAGGAATGAGCATACAAAATGGGATTAACATCAGCTAATAGCACATGTGAAGAGCAGTTTATCTGCTGTTTTCCCTCCTACTTCCTCACCTCCTCCTCCTCTGCTACACAGTGTTCCCCCTTTGTTAGTGCATCCGCCCTTCTCTGCAGATCCCCGGATGAAGTGAGGATGTTGTGGCTCATTACCCAGATGTTACCTAATTATAGCAACATCTTTTCTAAAAGATATCTTAAGGGACAGACAGAGCTCTGCTGTCTCTCACTGTATCTGAAAGTGGCCATCTTTGGTCATCTCCTGGATTAAGGAAGTCTGAAGGGGGACATGGATCTTGTCATTCCTCAGGAAGAGTTTTTAAAAGAGATGTGGAAAGAAAATGGAAAGAAAAGCTTTTCACTAGGAGAGTTGTGGCAAAAGCAGAGTTTTCCTAATGCTTGTCCAGAGATGTAAGAAAGAGAATTTTTTTCCTGGTGCATCGGTGGAAAGATCTGTTATATTTTGATTTACCTTTTTCATGTGAAAACTGTGAAACCACTCTCCTCTTTCCTTGTTTGCAGGGGGTGCTTTTTCCCTGTTTGCTGCCCAAATGCTTTCAGACATACACTTTTGAAGCTGAAGTGTGCACCTCTCTCATGGCAGCGAAGCTTAGTCTCCCAAGTGTTTTTTTTATATTGGAACAAAGACTTGATCTGAAATAGGAGCTCAGCCCACTAGACATCACAAGCTGCTGATAGATCCCAGAGGACTTCAAGAGTTTGTTAGAGTCTGGCTGATGAAATAATGGCATTTCACAAAAGCAGCATCCAGTGTGCCTGTCAGGGTTCGTGTACTGGTTCCCCAAGGGGAACTCTTTTAGACATGTGAGTGTGTATGGCAAGATGGGAAAGAGAGCATGTCAAAAGGACTCAACAGTCATGTTCTTTGCTATATTCAGGGGGCACAAAGGGTTTCTGAAATATATTGATTTATGAAATATTGTAAGAAAGAGACCAAGATAAAAATCAATAGAGGTGATGTTGGTTCTGTGTGTTTTGATCCTGCTGAGCCTGGAGGATGATCCTACCATAATCTCTAAGGCATAAGAGTGCAAAACCTGCTCCTGGTGAGCTGCTGTGTATATATATATATATATATACATGTCTGTGTCTCTTGCTCTCTAATATCAGACATGTGGATCCAGTCACATCTGAGCTGATGGATTGTTCTCATGAATATCTGATCTTAGGATTGTGTCCTTTTTGTTGGCCAAGCCAGCGTATGTTTTATAGTGCTTGTAGCTTAGGACAATATATCTAGGCTATAGCAATTTAGTGTGCAGCTTCCATGTGCTCTGAGCTGAGGCACATGAATCCTAGCACTGACGAACATCTTCTATGCTCCTGCTGAGTATTTGAACTCTGGCTTTAGTCCTACTGTAGTTACAGTGTATTCAGTTTAGAAACAGTTATTGCGTGAGCCCTCAGAACAGCCTTGTAGCACTAGAATCTCTCTGTAAATGGGCCCATGGTCAAATTACTTCACTACCAATGTAGTAGCTCCATCCTCATCCTTTTACATTTCTAGACAACCCTATACCTCCTTTCCCAATATGCAATTATAAATTGATACCATATAATTTGCCTGTCACTTGATATAAGGCTCTGTTTATTTTAAATGCAATAATTAGAGATAACAATTGCTATAGAAAAATAAACATCTATTCAGTGAGAAGACTGAGTAATTAAGAGCAATTATTGGTTTCCTCAAGTAGGATGTGCAGTAACAAAGTTTTTCCAGTGTGGCTAAGAAGAGTGTAAGAGGTGCATTTTAGGAGACCAGAAACCTGTGTGCTAAAAGAATTGTGAAATTAAATGGAAGCTCTTAATAAGAAATGATCTGGAGCTTTCCTTCCAGACTGTGTTTAAGATGCAGTTTTCCTAGTTGTAGTTTGTAAAACTTGCACAGGGTTTAGATCCCTTTCCAATATTATTTGTAAGGATTAATCAGTTAATCCTCCTCCAGCCTTTGCAAGGTAAGTAACTGTTATTATCCTTATTTTTATGGCTATGGAAATTGTGTTGCTGTGGGCCAAATTTTAATCCATTTTCCACTGTTGTAGATCTAAAGCAACTCCACTGCAGTCAGCAGCTAGGCACTGTAACTGAACTGATTTAACCCTGATTTAAACTACAGCATTTGTGCAGAGAACTGTTGAAAGAGCAAGAATATTGCATTTTCAGTATTGTCATATGCTTCACTTGAGTTGCATTAATGCTTTTGTTTGCTTTAAGGGTTGATTTTCGTAAACTGGCATCCTTCAAGGTTTGCAGATCTTGCAAATGCCAGTACATGTAGTTGTCAGGAATGAGCATTCATAAATACTTTCAATATTTACAACAGCAATCTCCATTTTGTGGGCATAAATTGCATTACTTGTACATAACAATTATATGTACAAAGTTCATGCAGCAATGGTGTACACGCACTAAGCTTTTTAAAAAACAGTTTGTTCAGCCTGTGATCTGCCTTTAATCCAGATAGTTTGTTCCCAGTACTAGTCTGAGCCCTGAAGTAAACCACAAATGTTTGTGTCCTGAGGTGCCTAGATTAACATTTGCAGAGTATTCATTGACTTGAATTAATTGGCAATTAGCTAACTCAAGATAAAAGAGGAGTGATATTTCTCTCTAGACATTTCTTTAATCACTTATCCAGCCAAAACAGATATTGCTGGCCAGACAAGAGCTTTCCACTCAGATTTTTTTTAAAGAAGTTTTTTGACAATGTGCTCTGAAGTGAAATGAAGAGCAAGCAACAGGCGATGTGCAGATAATCTGAAATCAGTGGCTGCTCTCCGTGCTACACAAATTTATCAATACTTACAAATAGAGCATTGGGTTGGTTTTATTTTAAAAGAAAATTAAAAGCTTCCATTTACCCGTGGAAAAAATCATATGTATTAAAAGTAGTAAATGTACCTGAATTTTCTTTGCTTCTTGAAGTAGTTAATTGCCTTATGGTTAAAAATCAGGATAATGAGTTATTTGTGTTTAACATTTCTGAAAGACTGTGTGAACATTATTAATAAAAAATGAGTATACAGTAAGTGCTGTATTTAAACAACAATTGTTTCATTATTTGTCTCTCTCACACACACAGTGATGATTTGTCTCAGATCAGTGTCTTTGGCAGACTCCAACTTTGGACAGAATTGAAAAACAGTTCCCTCTTGTTTCCAGAATGTTTCTTTCTCTAATGAAGGTTTTTAATAACAGGATCATTAGTAAGGTGATACTATCCATAGCTGTGTTTCCTCTTGCTGCTATTTACACAACTGTAACATGGATATGGAATAGCACAACTTTTACTATTTTATTCAGTCTGTGTTAGAGAAAATTGCTACACAAGATGCAAGGCAGAAGTAAATCAGCCTTTTTTGAAACCCTGTCCTTGGCTGAAAAGTCATGGAAGTGATTGCCAGGTGCAATGTAGGCCACAGACATGACTTGCTGCAATTGAGGATTCACAGTGGGTATCTTGCCTCAGCTGGAGGGAAGCTTTTGTTTCTCTATCCCCACAGTACATTTTTCTTGGGTTAAATAAAGGATTATTCTCTGTACTGCTTCAGGATGGGCTGTCCACCTGTCCAGATGGTCTATATCTGTCCCTTGCTCATCACATAAGCTCCTGTTCTTTTCAGAGAAGATCTACATGTCTTTAAGCATCTGCAGAGTGGGAGTTTACCAGCACCAAAATGTGCAGGCATAGTTGTTAGCAGGTCGGTATGGCATTAGGCTGCCTCAGGCCTGTATGCTTGCCTTTGCTCTTCTTGCTTGAATGGCATCCTTCCCTTGTGTCATCTGGGGTCATGCTCATTAGTTTTCAAAATGGTTTTCAAATTGTGGCTTTTCATTATAAATGAAAAGACAATGTTAGCTTGTACATCCCCTTATGTTTCAGCATGTTCATGTTTCCTTCTTTACTTCCCAACCTGAAATTATAGAGCTGGTTCTGGTGCACTTCATTGGCTAAGATCAAAAGCAGCTCAATGTTTTCAGCTCACAGGATGTAACAGTCTGTTTGAAAGACATGCCAGTGCCCATGAGCCTGCAGGAACCACCTGTGGATGGAAATCTGAAGTGTGCCTGAAAGAGTATGTGTGACAGCTATGTGGGTGGTTGGGGCAAACTTCAAGTGCTTGATTCCCACAGAGCCTTAGATTTTCTGCCAGGACAGACCAGAGTTAACTGTAACAATCACAAAGGTTACTTGTCTACATTTGAGGGATTAATTACTCATGAGGCTGACAAGTTCAAGCTCTATTTGTTGCCTAGCAGACTTGCTTTATGCCAAGCCAGTGCAAAGCAGTCTCTTAGCAGCACCCTTGTTTCTTTTCCTTTGGGGACCACACAGGTACCTGTGCTGGTGTTAATGCACTGACAATTTTTACAAGTGCCAAACTTATTGATGCATTTAAATTGGAGGCTTACTATAGATTCAAGGTGCTCATTAACATCTGCATATACAGGAGAAAGAGAACTGGAAGACCCACAGCCTTTTCCACAACTCTGTAAACACACCTCGGACACTTGTTTCTAAGCAGGCATTTCTGCCCCTTCCATGTCAATAATAGCTCAGCAATTTACTCTGAAGCCACATAGTAGCTTCTTATTCCTTCTAAGGGTCTGTCATTGCACAAATAAATAATGCGTCTTGGTTTATGTTCTCTGTGTCAGTAAAAAGGCTTCCTAAGCATCAGGAGCCCACAGGAGTTCAAATCCCCAAATACCATCTTTGGGTAGTTATGTGTTAGACTGGAATTACAGGACAGAAACAGAGTTTCTGAATACGAGCCTTTCCTGCAGAAGCTGGTTAGGATTTCCTCATAGTGGCAGGTTCCTTATCCTATAGATGGACTTGTCAAGAGGGTTGTTTGTTTTCTCTTATTAGCCTGGCATGCAAATGTCAAAAGGAAGTGCCAGGGGGAAGGAGGGAGGGAGGAAGAGGCAAGGCAGAGTGACCTGTTTTATTTTTATCCTAAAATTACATTCAGTGAATTTGGTACAGTGAAAAGTGCAGTCTTGGGCTTGCTCAGAGGTTGTCTTCCATCTCCACAAACCAGACAGTGGTGACTGTGCATTTTTTTTCTTTATTTTTAATATGCGAATCAGGAGAAAAGGAAAATGCATTAAATCTCACACCTGTTTTCTCATTCTGTCCTCTGGTACCGTGATGTAAATCAAGAACGCCTTCTTGAGGTCAGTGAAGTTAATTCAGTATAAAATCAGCGTGGTTCAGTATCAGTGTGATTTTTGCAAGGTGTGTGATGTCTTGTAACAGTTGATTAACTTCTTTATTGGAGTAAACAGAATGGTTTATGTTTAATTTTTGAGTTTCTGTGGTAGGTAAGTAGCCAGAAGGACAGAGGATGCTGTAAAGATTGCTTGTACAGCATGGTGGCATCCCAGAAATTCATGGTTGAAACCCTTCTATGACTTAATGACAGGGTGCTTGAGGAAGAAGAAAGGGAAGAATAGTTTACAGTTCAGCCAGGTTCAGTGGGACAGATGTCTTGATTTGGGAGCAACATTTGAAATCAAAACCTGAAATGTGAGATACCAGAAAGAAGCCATTATATTTTCTTCACGGTGAAGGACCAGTTACAGAGAGCAGTTGTTTGTGTACCTTTCTTGACCTCTGAAAATAATTGGTCTGCAGCACATTACACTGCAGCACAGTGCACAGATCCAGGGAGTCTAGCTATAAAGGACTGAGCTAGAAGTTCTGCTGAGATTTCGAAGTGTAACTAAGGGCAATGTAGTGAGTGATATGGTTGTGCTCTAAGAGTGATGTAGGGCTGTGATTTGTGCTGGGATCAGGAAGGAAGCAATCAGCACAGATTGAAACTGTGCACGCTTTCGACAAGCTATGTGGCCAAGTAGCCACTATCCGAACACAGAACAAAAGCAAAGAGAAGAAGCATAAGTATGGCTGCAGCTGCTATGAATGGTGACAACTGAGCCAGTAGTGCTGTGGATATATTATAAATTTATAGACAAAATTTAGACATAAGAGTAAGCATGGCTGGACACTGTAGTATCTTCCCCCAGCTGTGCTTAGCCACTTCAGGCAGAGGACAGGCTATAGCTATACAGTTTCAAATGGATTTGTCACTGTGCTGCACTCTTAATTTTTGTGACTTGTTTATGTCACAGCTGAAAGTAAGGATGTCAGCATTTAACCAGATGAGACTTAGAAATTATGTGACTAGAAATATCCAGAACACTTGAACACACCATAATAGAGATGTGACTGGAAGCGAGTCGGAATTTTATTTCTCGGCATAATAACCAGTGATTAATGGTTCCAAATTTACGATTAACTGTGTAGCAAAAAGATGGACAAGTGATCTGCAGGAGATTGCTAGAGTCCCTGATGAAACTCCAGGTTATTTCACTGAGGACAGTTTATAGTAAGGCAATAGTCTATATATTCATCCCTTGATAAGAATTGTGAAGTCCTGTGCTCATTATTTCACTGGACTGCAGATCTGTTTTGTTCAATGTGCAGATAAAGCAAGATGTTGGTTTTGGGTTTGGATCAGGGGGTGAGATCAGGATCTTAACTGCAACTCAACTTAGGAGCTGTGAGCTGAGTTACACCTTTTCTTACTGTAAGATACCATTGCTCATAAATGCTCTGTGAAGCCCAGCAGGTCTCAGTGACACCAGGGAGGTGCCATTTTTTTTACTTCAGTTATGACTGAATTAAACTAAATAGCTATTTGATATCCTGTGTGTGGAGTGGGGTGCGATCCAGCCTGTCAGGTGTTGTGCTACCTGTGCATGTGTGACACGAGTGAAAGCTGAACCAAACAAGATCTCACTGGAGTGACACCTAGAAAGTACCATTTTTTCCAGGTACAAATTTTCTTAATGGCACTAAGAGTTGAGAGTTCAGTGGACCATCTTAAACTTACTTGTGGGAGATACCTCAATGTACTTGCACAAAAGTCAGCAGATTTAGATAAAAGTTTTGCAGAAAATATTGCTTGCATATATGTTACTTACCTCTTTTAATTCTTGGAGGTTTTTTCCATATTTTGGTGATACCTCAGACATCCCGATCCTGTTGGGGATATCCATATCCTTTCACCAATATAATCGTGTAATAGCACTTATAAGTTATTTGAGGACAAGAACATAGTAAATAATACCAAATGAAAAGAACTTCGAACTGTATCAGCATATGTTGATGTTCCTCCATGCCACAATGGCATTCATCACAGTATTTATACAGCATAGTAAATTCAAACAGTAAGGGAAAGCATAATTAAGTACCTTTTTATGATCATGAAAGCTTTGGAAGGAGCTAGGAAAATGTAGAGGCCATGTTAACACTGTGGACATTTGACCATTTATTTTTTGTTGATTTCTGAGCTGTTTTTGATGTTGGGTGTCAGCAAAAGCCCTCAGCCTTCTGCAGTTAAATTGGCACAAGTTTACTCCTTATTGGTAGAACACCCATTGAGTGGGGAGAGCTGGAAAACAGTGCTTCAACAAAATACAGCTTTAGTGGCAGAAGCTGCAGCAGCATTAAGGATGTTCACAGCTTCACTGCTAAATGGTCACAATGTGGGCTGCAGGGTCTTCATTACTCACAAGACCTTATCAGCTGGAGGAGGGACTACTTAATGTTGCCAAATGCTGGGTGGCATCCTAATAACAAAAATCTCAACAGCAACTGTCTCTAACCAGTTATTTCTTTCTGTTTTGCTCTGTTTCTCCTGCAGGGCTTGTGAAGTTGGGGGTTCACTGTGTCACGTGTCAGAAGGTCGCTATAAAAATTGTCAACAGAGAGAAGCTCAGCGAGTCGGTGCTAATGAAGGTAATTTTCTAATGGGAGATTTAAAGAAAAAAATTAAGTTCTTGGCTCTGTGTCTTCTGTTCCATGCAAAATTAATATCTTTAATTATGTATAACAAACATCCTTGTCAGTACATGTGGAGCATGATAACAATAATCTAGTTATGGGGGAGGCTACAGCAGCTGAAATTAAATGGAAGTATTCCTGTGCTTTGTGAACAAAATAAATGGGCAGCTGCAGCATTGTTGCTTCTCTGCTGGGGCAGATGTGTGTAGGGCATTTGATGTCCACCATGCAGCAGTACATAATGATTACAGTACCTTGCAGATTGAGGTGTACAGATGTCAATAGGAAGAGATTTAAAAGAGGCTGGTGAAATCTGTTGTTTGAATACTCCTACTGCTTGCACTGCTGCATGAGTTTGTCATGATCTGATGCACCAAAGTCCATGACTGTTTAAAGCCATAATTCTGTTTGAATGGCACAGAGCTGTGCCATTGGAATCCATCAAAGAGTCTATCCCAATGACTGCAGTGTTCAGAAGAGCTTAATTAATTTTTTACCTAGCACTGCAATACCAATCTCCTTACATGAGTGTCATTGATTGATCTTGGAAACCTAAAAATAAAATAAATACATGCATAAAGTTTACTCATGTGATTTGGTGACTAGAAGGGCTAAATTCAGCTTGATAGGAGGGAACACAACTGTACTGCAGTCGACAGAATTCTATCAAGCTGTCACCTGCAAATGACGCTAACATATCTGCATACAGCGTAGAGCACTTTATTGATTTAACTTGCTATAAGCAGATGGAGCATATATCTTTACACTGCTGTTTCATATATGTACTTATGTGTCAGCTGTTTTCCAGTGCAAGTAAGTATAGCAACCTTACTATGAGCAGAAAGAAAATTGAGATTAAAGGAATATGCAGTCAGTGAATGTTATGCATACAATGTAAGTTCATTTTTTCCAGAGAAGGATTTTTTAAGTTTAAACTCAATTGTAGTGTGGTGAGACTTACATTTCTGGGATTTCATTGAAGTATTCAATGTAGTACTGTGGATTCAAACAGTCTTCTAATATAGACCAAAAGTTAGAAAGTGAAATAGGTAAGAAAGCTTGAACTTTAAAAGGAGATTGAGGAGATTAATCAAACACAACAAAAGCAAAGTGTTTAAATGGTAAAATCTGAATGAGTCTCTAAACACTTTGAATATTTTCCAGAGTAACATCATAGGAATATCTTCCAAACATAAGTATTTGTTTGCTGAGAGATGCTGTCTGATATCTGTATAAAACATTTTATTTACCTCATTGATTTTCAGAGTAGGAACCAAATCACTTAGCATAGCAAAGTGATCTCTCTGCTTTGGTTGTGCTGTATTTGCTCAGTTGTAGTATGAAATCTGAGTAGAGAAATGGTGTGTTAGGCCCTTGTTTACACAGCTGCGTGTTGAAGCGTGCCATGTTTTCTGTCAGGTTGCACAGCATCCTTCTCAGGAGGATCACCTGTTGTATCGTGAGTCTCATTTTCAGACCATTTTTCGTCAGATTTTTCTCTTTTAAGGATTCTGTTCTCTGTACTCAGGAGGTTGGAACAACGGATAGGATTGAAGTGTTCTTGTATAAAGCCCAGTTCTTGTATAAACTCAGTAACCAGGTGCCTTCAGGAATGTCCTGTGCCTGATGGTCACAGACAGGGCCTAAGACTTCTAAGTGAATTTGCAATTGACTGTGCTGTTAGCCAGCTTGATCCAGCCTGTCTGATGGGGAAAAATGCTTGCAGCTTTTGGCAGTTCCAGAGTGATCATTGCAAAGCATCCAGCTGACAGCTTGCTGCATGGAGTCAGCAGTCACAGGGAAACAGCCAACAGTGAAGCCAAGTCATGGTGGTGTGGTGGCATTCCTGCTTTGTAAATCTTCCCACAAGCTTATCAGTTCCAGTGACTGTCTTTGCCAGTGGGCTGTGCAGAACAGTCCCTGGAGCCAAGTGATTCAAGACCACAGCTACTCTCCTAAACCAGGCCCAGATTGTGATGGATTTTGCTCTAATCCATCCTTGGACAGAAAACTACATCTGACAAATACACACACCTGCCACACGAAGCTGTAACACTGCAGTGCTGTGGCCATTTATCCTCGAGCATAAGGAAGAAGTCTGCTCATGGTCCTTTCAACATCTAAAATGACAGGCACAAGCATATACCGCAGGCTGCTTTCTCTGCCATCATTATTCCGTTTTGACTTGCTTCTTCCAGCCTGCATTTCTCCAGTGTTCTTGCAGTGTTTTTTTTCTGTATGTTCAGGGAACTGTCCCTTCTTTTTGCAGCTGCTCTTCATCTGAGCTGTGCAGAATTGAGATGCATTTGGTAAAGTGCTTTCTAATCATAATGTCGTAGTATCGATATTTCTGGAGAGAAGATTTTGGAATTGAAGCAGCTGGTCTCAATTAGCAGAACTGCTGCTATGGAGATGATACACAGGCAGGCACGATGCAGCAGAAGCTGCAGTAAGCGTACCATCCAAGCACTTGCTGCCCTATCAAAGGACAGGGCTGCTCAGTGCATATGTGAGCTTTCTCCTTTGTCATGCCCTGACTTGCTAAAGACAGGCTGGGGAGCAGCGTTGCTTTCCCAGCTCCAGCTTGGGCCTGTTTAGGAACCTGGTTTGGGGGCAAAGCTACAAATATAACTTCACAGATGAGAACAGAAGGGCTGGTTCTGTTCTCACTCCTGCTTTCACACTGCTGGTAAAAGCTTCAGCTGTATTTCTTCAGCCACACAGTGGTAACCCCCACTGATGTGGAGACCTGCCTCCCACAGTACTTCTAGCTTGCTCTAGCACAAATTGGCAAAAAGATTTCAGGAAGGAGTGCATTATAGGGAGTGTCCTGAGATTGAAACAGGGTTCATTAATTTCCCTGAATTACCTTTGGATAGCAGAGAAGGATTTTAGGCCCATAATACAAAGCTGAATGTGTCTGTAAAGCAGTAAGCTTTCCTGAACAGGGAGATTCACTATTTATTGGTTGCCTTTTCAGTACCAGCACAAGCATTTGGAGTTTATAACTTCAGAATATAAAGGTTAAAGCAAATCTTTCTTCTGACATGGCAAAAGCTTGTTTGGAAATGTCGAGGTGTCTCATGAGATGTACTCAAAAGAGTCCTTTCCCCTTTACCACCTCACCAGTTCTCTTTTGCTCCCTCCTTCCAAAGAATAAACAACAAACCTACTCTTTTGGTGAACCATCAGATGAAATACTGTTTGGACAGACAGTGGTAGTAGAAGCAGTGGGAGTGTAAAGGGGAAGAGCGAGAAGGGAACAGCTGGCCTTGGGCAGATTACTTGAACACACAGGCATCCTGAGAAAACCACAGATGTGCCAGGCTTGATGACTGGAGACAAGAGCTCTATATATGTGCTTTGTGTCCATATGCCTTTTGTTTCTTCTGACCAAGTTCTCCAGTGCTGGCCTTGAAGTCAGTCAGGTATTTCCAGGGTGGGGGATGAGAAAAGACAGTGCACATTTTTCTCATGCAGCTCAACTGAAACATAGTGGTGGTTTGAGGGAGGTTGTTGGTTGTTTCAGTGGCTTGTGGTGCTAATGAGCTCTGCTTCCTGAAAAATTCTGCAAAAGGTATAGTGTGTGCTCTTACACAGAGAGGACCATGCAGTGATCACTGTCAGACATCACTGATTGTCTGAAATAGAGTGGAGGGATAATTAAGAGGATCAGCTTCTTGGAACTGCCAGGATAACTCACAAAAGCATGCTTGTAAACAGGCACTGGTCTTTTTGTATTATTTGCTTCTTCCTGAGTTTCTATTTCAATAGCAGCTTACTTTCTTACTACCTTGTCCTACTTTGAGTCTTTCCTGCCTTATCCATTTTCTTTCGATTGTTACTTTGCCTTTTAACCCCTTTCATTCTTTTCTCCCCCATGGTGATTTCTTCCTTTTTCTCTGTCTTTCCCCCTGTTGCTACAGAAAGTCATATAATAACTGCCATTGTTTTGCTGAAAAAACTGCTGAAATGCAGCATGTCTGCTTGAGGTGCCTGTTCTTCAGGGAAGAAGATTAGAAATTGGCACAATTCAGAAAGTAACTGAGAGAGTAAGTAAACAATCAGAGCTCCTAATTTATGAGAGACTCAAGGGTCTCAATCTACCTACTTTATTAAGGACAAGGTTAAGACATAACTTAATCATGGTCTGTAAATACTGATAAGGAGGATAGACATTTGATAATATAGCGAATTACAGTCTTGGGGGCAAAAATCTTTTTGGAAACTAGTAGTTGTAAAGTGTAGGTAGACAGATAGAAATGTAGAAATACTAGGCCTATCTAATCACTGGATAAAGTTACTAATTAGAACAAGCCCCCTGAAACTCTGGTGTTGTGTTTTTTTTCCTCTGAAAGACTATTAAACTTCATCTTAAACTGCTGTGTGTTTTTCTAAAATCTAGATCCTAGTTGAGCTTCAGCTGCTGGACTTGCAGCAGGAAGTAGTTGAAGATGGTTAGCTCTGACTAGATTAACACAACAGCCTCTGTGGCCTTAAAGTCCATGGAGCTCTGAATTTCTAACCACTTATTTCTGTCCAGAGCATAGAGAGGTGCTTGTGCAAGGTGTCTGCAGATGCAGAAATTTAGGCTCCCCTAAGCAAAGTTAAAGATGGGAATACTTGAGAGCAGCATCTTTGCTTTGTAGTACCTCATTTTCCAGCTTTTCAAACAAAAGACCTGGCTGTCCTCAGCTGCTGACTGGAGGCCCTGTCTACAGAAGTCGTTACCAGAGTATGAAAACAGCATCAGCGAGAAGCTAAATCTGAGACAGACACAGAAATGGACTCAATAGTGTAACTTGCTTCAAATTCAGCTTTGATCATAAGAAGGACAGTTTCCCTGACATCAGTGAAGCCAAATTCACCAACCCCTAGCCTGCATATGGCCAAATCAGATTTTTTTTTCTTAATGTATTCAACGGTAGCTTAGTTGTTTTCCAGCTACAGTGTTCAGGAGTTTTACTGTTGATTGCAGTGGAACTGGTGTTAGGCTGCTGCTGAATCCACTGAACACCCCTGCCATTGGGTGCAGATGAACAAAGAAACAAGGCCATTTTATTTCATCAGTGAATTGTGTTTGGATTAATCCAGGATACTGGCACACAACATTTTGGAGATGGTCATATTAAAAATAGAAAATGGAATCATAGATCGTAGAATGGTTTGGGTTGGAAGAGACCTTCAGACAATCCCCCTGCAATGAGCAGGGACATCTTCAACTAGATCAAGGTGCCCAGAACCACATCCAGACTGGCTTTGAATGTCTCCAGGGATGGGACTTCTACAGCCTCCCTGGTCAACCTGTTCCAGTGTTTCACCACCCTTGTTGTAAAAAATTTCTTCTTCACATCTAGCATGAATCTTCCCTCTTTTAGTTTAAAACCATTACTCTTCATTACTATTTCCATCGTCAAAGGGAAAGTATTTCCATTTATTAACAGAAGTCCCAAAGAAAAGGTCTTAAAGCATCCACTAAACTTTCCAGGATTCCCTGATTAAGAAACACTGTGCTGAATTGCTGCTACTCATCTGTTATTCTTCTGATTGATTGGCATATTGCTGTGAGAGGAGAATAACCCAAGGGATCTTGATGGCGAAAAGATATGAAAAGAAACTAAATCTCCCCAAAATGTGTACATATTCTCTGTACTTGCTGTACTTTTACTTGCTGTTGAACATGCAGGTTACAATGTACAAATTAGTATTCACACTTCGTGGATTGTCCCTTGCAGGTTTGCTGCATGCGCTTGTTAAAAATACTCTCCCCTTCATTACGGTTTATCTTTAACCTGGAGAAGTACCATACACTTGTCTGCTTTTAGCACTGGAAGAGAGCAGATTAGAAGTGTGTGTCTGTCTGTGTATGTTTGACAGGGTGTAGGTGATGAACAAACTGCAGAAATGATTGGCACTCATCAAAGAGCATGAGTGCACAAACACATGCTCACCCACCACCTCTGTGACCCTAGTTCGTATTTCAGTAGCAACTCAGTCAGCACAGCACAACTTCATGAATGCAAGTCTCTCTTCTGTGTTCAGTGAGATAAAAAAGCACCTTCCAATATGGAAAACATGGGAAAAATGAAAGGGTCTTTTTTTTTTTTTTTTCCACAGCTCCCTTCTGCTATAGGGAGTTTGGGAGTAGGGGCATGTCACTGAATGTATGATGCAGAGCGTGTTGTTCTAAACTGGAGTTGCTGTGGTGCATTGAAAGCCTGTTCGCTCGTCATCCATTTGAGCAGTTAGTTGGGTAATTGTATTTTCCTTCAGAGAAGAATCACTCTCCGCCTCCACTTCCCACCACACCCACAAGGAACCCCGTTTGAGGTATTCTTAAAGAAGGAAATCAAACAGGAATCACCAGCACGTGATGTACCTGTCAGAGGAACAAACCTGTCAAGTGTGCATGGTGCCTTTTGCGTTCTAAAGTTAGTATGATCAATTGAGGCATTTGGACAAGCTATAAAAATAATTGGTCCTATTTTTTCTACCCTACTTTTAATTCCACAGGTTTGTGCTATAGCAGTCTGTTTCAAACCTCTGTTGTACCAAACACATTCTACCCACAGCCCTGTGTGTGCAAACACTTAAGACACAGAAGGTCTACAATCCTCATGCCCTGCCTTGGTCATACATCAGTGAATGTTCCTCATTGAGCCCTAGTTAGGAGTAGTTGAAGTCAAGGAATGCTTTTTCTGTTCATTCCACTTGATCACAGTCATAATGCCTGGATAGCAAAATAACTGCTCCCAGGGATAAGATGTGTAAATGTGCTCTGCCATCCAGTTGTCATCCACCTGTGAAGCCACTGTCAACAATTAACCTCTAAAACCCCTTTCTGTTCAGCTTTATTCTTAACTGTTTCCACTGTAAGTCCATGATGGTTGCACTTGGGGTGAAGCAGACCATAGTTTGACTTCACGCTGCTTTCTCTACTGAAGCTTCTGGGAATTCTCTTCTTCCTTTGCCAAAGCTTAGTTTTGTGGAAAGATGCTGATTCACTAAAATGTTTTCTCTGAAATAACTTTGGCTCAGTGAACTCCCAATATATCAAAGACTAGTTTTTTTTTGAGCTCTCTTTGGATTCGTAGCAGGCTGTTAGGGAGTCCTGTTTGCCATCTCCACAAAGCAGAGACCCTGAAATCCCTGCCTCCTCAGGGACTTTCGCCACCTCTGAGCCTTAGGCTATAAAGCCAAGGTGCAGAAAGTCTTGAGACAGGCTCCAAGGGTCCACAGCTGTGATGCAGACCCATCTTCCCCATCTAGAGAGGTGTGACCCTACAAAGCAGCTGCATGGGGGAGTGGCAGAAAGCTTTAGGACACTTAGCTGTTGTTAGGCTTGATGCTCAGTTTCCTGGGAAGGACAACCAGTAGGATTTACCCTGAAAGGTGAGGGCAACCCCAGCTGAAGCTTAGCCTTCAGGCTCAGCCTTGTAAAGTTGTGGTGTGGAGTGTGAAGGTCTTGAGGCTGGCACCCAGAGCTTTTAACTCCTGGTCAGATCCCATGGTATTTCCAGAATTTCTGTCAGGCAGGGCACCCAATTAGTCTGGGAATCTAAAGCTTTGGACTCCCTCAGCCTGCATGATCTCCGTAGCACAGCCACCTGGAGCTGTAGTCTCTGTTAATGCCAGGTGTGAATCATGGGTCTGATGAGTTTGATTGTTTCAATCTGGGGCTACAGGTTCCAGGTGCATTCAAATTTTTTTTTTTTCTTTTTTTTTCTTTTCCTTCCTGACTCATTGAAGGTTGGTGGAAAATGCTAAAAAGCATTGGATTTTGCTCTGATTCACTCAAGCTAAAACCTTTTTTAATTGACTCTCAGCACTTCAACAACCTCTGTTCTGAATCAGCCTGAGGAAGTGCAGAATGAAACCTATCCCAGTCTACAGAGCAGAGAATGCCACAGGCGAGTGGGGTCTGGTTGAGCCCTATGTAGAACTGGCCACATTTACGGATAGGAAATGCCTTTTAGATTATGGATAAGATGACCTCCTCAATCTTTCAAGCAAAAATGGAATTATCAGGACATGTTTTCTGACCTGAACTACAGAGAGATTTTTAAGTTATACAGCTCCTTATAAAATAATTTTCTTTGCTCACACAGTTTCTTCCTGGACTGAAAGTAGAATTTAAAGTGAAACTCAGATGCAGTCAGCAGTGTGAATGCAATATTGACTGAACCCTTTGAAACCTGTATCATGAAGTACCAGAGCAACAGTGTAGGATTTTTTAAATCATTCCTCATCCCACTGCACGTGCTGGAATGTAATGAGTGGGTTTATTTAAGAGACTGTTATACCCTGTTTTCATGATTCTGCCATGCCAGTCTTTGCTCAATATCATTGCAAAAGTTTCTCAACAGTTAGGAGGAGGAAGATGCTGTATCTCAGAACTATAGTGCATCATGTGCTTTGCAGGTTTTCATGAGGGACCAAAGATACATTAGCAAGTGTGGTTTAGCTTGTTCTATATTTTCTTTTCTATCTTAAATTATTTTCTTTTTTTTTTTTTTTTCTTCTGGGTTGCTAGTTCATAGAATCGTAGAATAGTTAGGGTTGGAAAGGACCTTAGGATTATCCAGTTCCAACCCCCCTGCCATGGGCAGGGACACCTCACACTAAATGATGTCACCCAACACTCTGTCCAACCTGGCCTTGAACACTGCCAGGGGTGAAGCATTCACAACCTCCCTGGGAAACCCATTCCAGTACCTCACCACCCTAACAGTAAAGAATTTCTTCCTTATATCCAATCTAAACCTCTGCTGTTTAAGTTTTAACCCATTACCCCTTGTCCTGTCACTACAGTCCCTAATGAATAGTCCCTCACCACCATCCCAATAGGCCCCCTTCATCTCATACTGGAAGGCTACTATGAGGTCTCCACGAAGCCTTCTCTTCTCCAGGCTGAACAGCCCCAACTTTCTCAGCCTGTCTTCATACGGGAGGTGCTCCAGTCCCATGATCATCCTCGTGACCCTCCTCTGGACTTGTTCCAACAGTTCCGTGTCCTTCTTATGCTGGAGACACCAGAACTGTCCGCAATAGTGCAAGTGAGGTCTCACAAGAGCAGAGTAGAGGGGCAGGATCACCTCCTTTGACCTGCTGGTCACGCTCCTTTTGATGCAGCTCAGAATACAGTTGGCTTTCTGGGCTGCAAGCACACACTGAATCTGGCTCATATTTGGTCTCTCATCAGCCAACACCCCCAATTCCTTCTCTGCAAGGCTGCTCTGAATCTCTTCTCTGACCAACCTGTAGCTGTGCCTGGGATTGCTCCGACCCAGGTGTAGGACCTTGCACTTGGCATGGTTAAACTTCATGAGGTTGGCATCAGCCCACCTCACAAGTGTGTCCAGGTCCCTCTGGATGGCATTCCTTTCCTCTAGCGTATCAACTGAACCACACAGCTTGGTGTCATCAGCAAACTTGCTGAGGGTTCACTCAATCCCACTGTCCATGTCACTGACAAAGATGTTGAACAAGACTGGTCCCAACACCGATCCTTGAGGGACTCCACTCATTACTGATCTTCAGCCAGACATTGAACCCTTGACCACAACTCTTTGCATGCGGCCATCCAGCCAGTTCTTTATCCACCGAGTGGTCCACCTATCAATTTAATGTCTCTCCAGTTTAGAGACAATGACGTCATGTGGGACAGTGTCAAACGCTTTGCACAAGTCCAGGTAGATGATGTCAACTGTTCCACCCCTGTCCATCATTTCTGTAGCCCCATCATAGAAGGCCACCAAATTGGTCAGGCAGGATTTCCCCTTAGTGAAGCCATGCTGGCTGTCACCAAGCACCTTGTTGTTTTTCATGTGCCCTAGCATGCCTTCCAGGAGAATCTGCTCCAAGACTTTGCCAGGCAGAGAGGTGAGACTGACTGGTCTGTAATTCCCTGGGTCATCCATTTTCGCCTTCTTGAAAATGGGGGTTATATTTCCCTTTTTCCAGTTGTTGGAAACTTCACCTGACTGCCATGATTAAAAAGACTGAAAAAAAAATTATTTAAAAGACTTCTGACTCCATTTTACATGGGTTTGCATTTCATATTCCGGAACCTTGTCTGGAAAACAGACAAAGAAAAAGAAAAAAAAGAAACAAAAAAGAAAATTTTTTGTTTGCTCTTGGAAAGAAAACCAGCATTACACCAGAAGAGCTCTAACAATAATGTGACATCAATCCTTGAGTAGATTGACTGAGATCAGAATTTGCTCACGTATTTGACCGTGCATCTATACTATAGAATAAGCACCTTGAACATCGATATACTGGTCCATCCCAATTAAGGGTTGTAGTCCATCCTTGTATATAGCACGTAAACCATTTCAGCAAAGACTTTGTTCAAAGCCTATCTTAAATTTTTATTGAAACAACTGGGTTGTGTCTTGTACACCAGCAGTACCTTTCTGTTAAGAAGCATTTTTTAGCCCATGTAGCTTACAAGTTTCCCAGCTCAGACAAGCTGTGTCACCTAATGGATATTTAACTAGTACAACTGAGAGCCAAGCACTGGCACTGAACTGGCAGTTAGGGATGCAGACCATTTTTATTTGGTTTTCATTCTTCTGTTCAACATGAATGTATTGCAAATTATTTGTAAGTGTAAACCAGGCCTCGCTCTGTCTGTCCCTGCAGTTCATTCTATTAAGTAGTTGACACAAATTTAGGGAAAATCTGGGAAGGCTTAATCCCAGTGCAATTAACAGAGCTGTCAGATGGAGCTGGGAACAATATGCCATGGGTTTGTTTTGTTGCTGTTAGAGCATGCTGGTAAGTTTTTAGGTATTTGGGCATTTATTCTTTCACCAGGTGCTATCTCTGTACTTGCTGCCTTGCTCTTGGCATCCTGAGATGTTGCATCCACTGTTGCCATGTATTTCATATGCTGGTCTGTTCATTAAGAGCATTTCCATAGCAATAAACCATGGTTTGTATTTCCCTGTTGTCCTTCTGCAGATGCACACATGGAGGAGACTCAAGAGTTTTACTTTGAAATGATATTTCTTGTCCAATTCCAGGATAATCTTCCAGGTGTACTAATACTAGGAGCACTCAAGCCTATGCTCTAGTGGTCTAGCTACCACGCAGTGACAAAATTGCAGGCATGGCACGGTCGATTTTGTTCCTATGTGTGAGAAGCAGTCACTGCTTTGTCAGAACACCTGGTACTCCTGAACCTTACAGTGTAATGTAATATGTTATGCTCTGCAGCTGCGTGGGGGGGGCAGCAGCAATGGCTTTGTGCTGTGAGGGATAATGGAGATGTTACCTTAATTCTCTAGAAACCATGGGGAAGAAGAGATTGAGTTTAATCTTGAATTTCTGCATCTGTTACAGTCTCTCACTATGTAACAATTGCTAAGTAACATCTCTGTTACGCTATCAAGCATTGCCCCTGCTGGAAATAGGGGGTTTTGAAAGTGGCAAGAAATTCTGTGGTGGAGGCTGGCTTTTTCAAGAATGCTCAGTGAAAACTCAGTCAGGCAACCAAAATTACTGCCCTTTATGGAAATTTGTGACTGATGCTCCATATTATGCTAAAAATAACACATTCAAGGTCATGTTTTAGAACGTTTTGGTAAGGCAGGGTGGACAGCTCAACACTCAAGAAGAAGGATCTAGCCTAAGAAACATGGTAATTTCTTCCTCTTCATGGTTTGTATCGCAGGCAGAAGTATTCTTATATCATTTGCAGCTCTCACAAGTGCCTTCTCATCTGTGCATTCAGTAGGAAAGTGGTGAGGACATGTCACTGGTGCAAGGTGAAACACAACAGGGTGCAGCCCTATAGGTTTTTCTGGTTTTAGGTTTTCTGTTGCTTCAGGAGACAGAAACATTCTTTATCATCTGTATTGCTCAGATGCAGGCCTAACTACAGGAAATAAATAATAACAACATGTATAAACAAGTTTGACAGTAGCACCTGGTTTCATTTCAAGTCTGTTTATAAGGAATGCTCATGTCTTTTAATGGGGTATGTATTTTATCTTGTTCTTCCAATAACATGGTGTGCCCCTCTATACAGCTCTATATAACTAAGATATATATCTATATATCAAGGCCAGAAGATCTAAAATGCAGAGGATTCATCAGAATATGTAAAAACTGTTATAATAGATGTATTAGGAGATAGGGATTATGTTAAGAGTTTTCTCCATTGTACCTGAAGCAGATTTTCCACAGTTGTGATACTCAAGGAAGTTGTGAATGCTCCATCCCTGGCAGTGTTCAAGGCCGGGTTGGACAGAGCCTTGGGTGACATGGTTTAGTGTGAGGTGTCCCTGCCCATGGCAGGAGGTTGGAACTTGATGATCTTAAGGTCCTTTCTAACCCTAACTGTTCTATGATTCTATGATATAGTTGCATATAAGAATTGCTCATAGACTCCATTTTATGGTGTTCTGGGGTCTGGTCACACTGTCAGAAACCAGTCACCATGGATCCTTGTAATAGACTGGAATTTACTACTGCTCCATGGACAAAAATCTGGTGTGCGTGTCTAGATTCATGTATGTTGAGATGGTCCAGCAGAGAGAACTTTTTGCCAATCGAGGCAGAATAATGTCCCCCCAGCTGTGAAATACTTTAGCATAAAGTTATTTTTTAGAGATTTTCCTTGTTAGATTTCCTTCTTAATACCCTGAAATAAATCCCCTCAGTCTAATGTTCTTACTGCTTTTCTTTTGTGAACTTCTCTTCACTCCTGCTCCCTCAGCTGTCCCTGAATTTCCTTCCTAAATCCCTTCCGTCCTTTGCTAACCTCCTGTTGTCCCTTCCTGTCCATGACAGCACTTTCGAAGCAGAAAGGAAAGGCACACACAGTAAGAGTGTATATTATCCTCTTGGTATTATGGATTCATTTTATCCTCATTTCCACCTCTTAAAGCAATCCCTGATTTATCAAATCCAGAAAATAATAACGTTTACTTAAGAACAAATGGGTAAGATCATTGGACACAGGGACAGAGAGGCACACAGCTGTTCTCACAGTCATCTGGGGTCATGTTTTCACTTCTTTTTCATATAGGGGTGCAAGCTGTGAGTCTATCAGCCACAGAGGGTCTTGGATTAAGCAATAGTCTTGTGGGGGATACCTAAGAGTACCAAAATCCTCTGGGCAGCAGTGCAGTACGAATTGTAGATTTGATTGCTCTGTAGTACCAGGATATTCCCAATGTAAGAGCCAAGGCATCTCAGCCCTGCCCAGTAGCCTAGCAGAATGAAAAAGTTTATTTCACAGGAACTGACATGGAAGTCCATCAACAGGTAGAAACATACCTGAATGTATGCGCCTGTTACAGTAAAAAACCCTCAGAGATCTGTTAACCTTCAAGCCTTCATTTTTGAAAGAAAAGGTCCCTTTGTCCTCCCACATGGCTGGGCAAGCTTGATAGTGGTGAGAACACTTTCAGGTAAAAGCAGTGCCAAAAACTGCTTTACTTCGTGATGAGGAGAGAGCAGTACCAGTTACCAGCAACTGAGGGCATAGTATCTGCTCAGCACTGGGTAACAGCTGCTTGCTGCTTGTATGCTAGGAGTGGATATACAACTTGAAGCTGTTGGTTAACAAGAAGCTCAACATGAGCTGGCGGTCTCCATTTGCAGCCCAGAAAGCGAACCGTATGCTGGGCTGCATCAAAAGGAGCGTGACCAGCAGGTTGAGAAAAGTGATTCTCCCCGTTTACTCCACTCTCAGGAGACCTCACTGAACCTGGAATTCATCAGGGCCTCCAATATAAGAAGGACATGGACCTGCGGAGTGAGTCCAGAAGAAGGTCATGAAGATGTTCAGAAAGCTGGAGCACCTCTCCTATGGAGACAGGCTGAGAGAGCTGGGGTTGTTCAGCCTGGAGGAAGAGGAGGCTCAGGGAAGACCTTAAGAGCAGCCTTCAAGCACCTAAAGGGGCCTGCAAGAAAGATGGAGAGGGACTTCTTATAAGAGCAAGTAGTGATAGGACAAGAGGGAATGCCTTTGAACTTAAAGAGGATAGATTTAGATTAGATATTAGGAAGAAGTACTTCCCTATGAGGATTGTGAGGCACTGGGACAGGTTGCCCACAGAAGCTGTGGCTGCCCCACCCCTGGGAGTTCAAGGCCAGATAGGATGGAGCTTTGAGCAACCTGGTCTAGTGGAAGGTGTCCCTGCCCATGGCAGGGAGTCTGGGACTAAATGAGCTTTAGGGTCCCTTCCAACCCAAACTATTCTACGGTTCTGTGACATAATGCTTGAAGGAGATATCAAGAATGGAGAAATATAAGATAGCCAGGTTGTCATAGACTACAGGAGTGAAATACCTGACAAATATGTAGACTCATAGAAATAAGGGGATTTATGTAGTCCATCCTCCCACTCAGATAAGGACTGCTGTTGACACGGGTCAGTCATGGCTTTGCCTAACTTGATTTTGAAAACCTTAAGGGTCTGAGATTCATTAGCCCCTCTGCAACCTCTTCCAGCACTGCATTACACTCTTAGTGATTAATACATCCCTAATATCTAACCTGAATCCCAGTGCAGGTAGGAGAATATTGGCCAGCTATCATGGCTGTTGTGTTCAGTGATGACTAGACTTGTGTCAGTTGTCAGATAAAGACTGAGACCAATTAAAAAAAATCTATAGGAGTTGGAAGAAAAATTTAATGCCTCAGAGAACTGTGCAGACAGTACTGAATGTTGCAGCCTCACAGAGGAACAACCAGACCATGAGGTTAAGAGCCATGTCAGGAAAGCTTAGTATGAAAAGGGGCAGCAGAAACAAGATTGATGAGTAAAACTGAGGATCAACAGACTAGCATACAAAATATGGAGGTTTCAGTCTGTGAAAATAAACCTTACAGCAGCAGTATGAAGAGGGTTTTGGACTTTGGTTCAAAGGCTGCTTTACTGGGGGTGACTGAGGCTTAAGCAGCCTAAAGAAATTCATGGTAATAATCTCATCTTGTTTGTGGTTTGAATATCAACAAGGAGCAGCCACATGAGCAGGGAAAGAAGGAATGCTTTCTTAGAGCCTGCCTGGAGTCTTGAGAGGAGATCTCAGTGATCTGTAGGAGGGAACACTGGAAGTGGGATCATAAATGCACTGGGCATGGAATACAAGCCTGTAAACTAGTTCTGTAACTATAGTTTGAGCATACATAGCATACAATGAAATAATGAACATATTGGCACCTTCACTGCACTTTCTAAAGAGGTATTGGCTATTTCTGACTACTTAATTTCTCATTCTCTCAAATTGCTGGTTCTCCCAAAGGCAGGACCTCCATCTTCTGATATCATCTCTCCAGCTGTCCCTTTCATTACAGTTTCTGTTTCTCTTCCACATTTTTTCCAGGTGCAGATCCAGTTAGAGGTGCTTGGCTTCTCTCCTATTATTTTTACACATCCTTTGAGCAGCAGTACCACTTATAACCTCCTTAATTTCTTCCTCCCTATTACTGTAACCATCTGCTAATACTGAAAATAAGCTTTTGTCCTGTTTTGATTCTGGGTCCTCTATGTACCTCTCTTCAGACTACCCTACAGCCGTCCATCTTTATAGCTACTGTAGTTACAACTCATTTGGTAGCTCTGTATCCTCAGACCTCGGTTCAGCCTTTAGCTGTGGCTACTGGTACCCATATACATTAAAAGCTGTTCATTTACCCTTTTTTTTTTTTTCCCAGAAGCTTATGGGACTTAAACAAGACCAGGGTCTATTTTGTGTACATCTTAACCTGAAACAAGATGCCACAAATCCTGCCATCATGTCTAATGGTCTGATACCAGCCTGGCACCTTCAGGATGACTGAATACAGAAATTAACAGAATTTAAGAAAATGCTTTAATAGCATATGCAGATGTGAATTTTTAATGTTATAATGCTTCAACCAGTGTATCTCAACAGTTTAAACATTGTTCTTATGACCAGAACTACAAATACCTAGACCCCAAGCACATAATGTAATGTGAGGAGTGAGAGATCTGAGCAGAACTGAAGAATTCAGGGCCTGGCAAAAAGGTTATGACTTGATAGGTATAATGCATATGTAAACGTTTAGATACACTAAGTTTAAAGCCTATACTTAAACCCTATAGAAATTAGGAATGTGTTTCAGGGGTTTATGGGCCAGACATATTCCTGAGAATATGTTTTAATGAATTAGTTTTAGTTATGAGATTCAGGAACCTAATGATGGAGTAGTTGAAAGATCGGGGTTACTCCTGTGTGCATCAGAATGTACTGACGCTGGATGGGAAGTTGTATAACTGATTTAGGCAATATAGAAAAGGTATTTGTTGCTTGGTGAATAAGTACTGTATAACGTAGTACTGCTAACCATTACAGAATTAACTTCCATTCATTTTCAAGCAAGACTTTGGTGCCTCAAAATGCATAAATGTGTCTGAAACATACTGGCCTAAGCTCAGGGTTATCATAAGAGGATATTAGTCCTATTAGATGAGGCAGAAGTGCAGCTATTTTCCACAGGTCTGAATTTGGCCCTGGGGTTTAATTTATGTCATGTCATCCCTGAGATAAAGCTGAGAGGCTCCCTGATCCTCTTGCTAAATAATTTTTACTAACCCATGGGCATTTTTGCGCCACCCATTATGTGCATTTTCCAAGCCATAGCCTCTTTCTTCTCAAACAGATGATGTGATTTTTGTTCATTTTATTTTTAAGTGATTTCCTAGAGATGGAGGGGGAGTGGGGTGGTGTGTGTGTCGGGATTTCCGTGCATGCAGAACAACTGTTTAAATGAATCCCCATTAGAGTAACATCAAGTGGCTGGTTTAAACTGCTGACCACCCATCCGAGTCATTATGCTAAAGTTCTTTGCTTCTGGGCACCTCCCTCCCTATGCGTGCCACAGTGATGTGAGAAGAAACGTAGCGGTTTCTGTGGGATCTTGACATCTCAACCAAAGCACCAAAGGGCATGAGCTGCATGGGTTTGTAAGTTAGTCACTTCCCATAGACTTGAATTCACCCGATGAGTCTGTTGGTACAGTACAGTCACAAAAAAATGTAGATCAGAAAACCAGAGTAGGACTGGAATAAGTTTTAATCAGTTGTTTGTAAATCTATACATATACTTTAGAAAATATGTCTTTGAAAAATCAGTATACGGGTAACATGGACAGTACTTAGACTCCCAAAATATACCGCAGTATAAAACATACCCAGCATATTGCACCTGATGCTATCTATGTATCTTCAGTTCCTGGGGAGGACATGTGTCTGCCTCATGAAAAGCAAACTTTGGTGGTGGCAAAGATCACATTATTTTATCAGAGGGACTGTTGTTCTTCAGCTGTCCACAGCAGCGAAACCTAAGGTGGCAGGGTTTTTCCCTCTTTGTAAAGGAAGCTGCCTTTAATTCCTCTTTGCTGTTACACACATCCCAATAAGTCTGGCACTTGCTTTGGAATGTCTACTGGCCATCTGCTATGAGGCATGAATAAATACGTGCATACAGTGCTTTCATCTCTGCTGTGTTACTTCATTTTTTATTAGGTACAAAATCTGAAAGGACACTACGCATGTACAGACCCGTCAACTCCTGAACATATTAAGCAGCACTATTAGTGAATTTCCAGCATTTTCAGGGAATTAGCTCTATTGAATAGGTTAGTTGAAAAGTATATTTATCCTCAAATGATAACTAGAAACCCTAAGGGAAAACAGACTTTGTGGCAGCTGTTTTTCTCCCCTTGACTGCTCTGTTTTCACTTTGTACTCTCTCTCTTGCCCTCAATTAACCAGTTCTTGATACCTGCCCAGCTTCGCAGAATCAACCACTTAATCATAGCCAAAGACTAAACTTTCTTCTTCCTGGAACAGTTTAGCCTCTGAACCTCATGCTCTGTGTGTCTTTCTTTTCCCACGCTTTTGCAATTCTGCAGTCCTGCAATCAAACTTAAGTATCTGCAAGTACACTGCATTTCTTTATTATTGCCTACCATGATGAATTAGCATGGGAGGAAAATGGGGCCAATTTTCTGTTTGCATGTTAGGACTCAGGGTGCAGCATTATAAACTGTTACTTCAGAAAATTTGGAGCTGCTGATGGGAAGACCATACAAGTTTTAGGTTTGAAGCAGGGTGAGGCTGCTTTTTTCCCTTGGTTTTAGAGATCAAGATGACAGGCACTTTGAAATAGCTTTGTTACAGTATTAATATCTCCATGAGAAACGGGAAAAATCTGCTCCCTGTCTCTTCCTGGGCTCTGTTTCTAGTCTGATAGTACATCCACAGCTAATTTCCATGATTTTCCTTTTCATTCTCCTTCCAAGTTGAACAAATGCTATACTTAATTGACAGACTGTTTAATCCTTTTCTGCTAGCCTTACTCTTCTTTTTTTTTTGTGCAAATAGCAGATCAGACTTTCCAAGTAGTTCTTCGTGTCACAACAATGTCAGAAATACTGTGACTGACTAATTGGGCTACCAGAAGCCTTTTTCCTTCTTGGGCTTTATGCAGCAGTCCCATCTCCGCTAAGACTCCCAGTGCTGTGGAAAACTGCATTTCTAAGGTTTCAGTATTGTTCATTTGCGTGTAGTGAATTTTCGTTAATCTTTTTCTTTCCCTCCTCATTTGCTAACCTCAGGCCAGTCCCTTCTTCCATTCCATTGTATCCCAGGCTCTGTTGCTGCAGAACATTAAGTAGCTTGGAAATTCTCTGCTGTGGATATTTTCAGCCGAAGCTGGTCAACAGCTGAGTAACTGCAGGTTGCGTAGCTCACAGTCTGGCCCAGTATATCTTTTCACAGGGAAATTAAACAAAACAGATGCCAAACCAGGTGTTTGGGGTTTTTGTCTGCAGAGCTTTCCACTGTCTATAGCTGCTCTTTATGTTGTTGTAGGAGAGTACTTTCTGTTTCAGTGGCATTCTGAGCTCAAGCTGGAGAAGGAGTGCTAACCTTTACTGCTGTGAAAATACCAGCCCAGCACTTTGGAGACCTCAGACCTCTCGGATACCTTCTGCCTTTTTACCGATGCTTAAATGTGCTGAGATGGGACTTCAGGGGTTCCAGACAGAATCATGTGGATACGTGGGCAGTATCCACAGTGTTAAGAACTGTTCTCATGCTTTTCTAGCATTTTGGTAAAGCTCTTGCAATAAGGAGCCAGCAAAGAGTTAGCTTGCTGTAAGTAAACTAT
The DNA here is from genome assembly GCF_012275295.1 of Melopsittacus undulatus. NCBI lineage: Eukaryota > Metazoa > Chordata > Aves > Psittaciformes > Psittaculidae > Melopsittacus > Melopsittacus undulatus. The sequence goes on from NC_047530.1 coordinate 50,550,353, forward strand.
AATCAGTGCTGCCTTTTCCTCCTTTTCTATACTGATGAGGGGGTTGTGTGCTTTCTTATCCATCAGTTGCTTTGGGGTCTTGAAAGTGCACTTGGCTGAAATGAGAAGAGTAGGCTTGGTGCTGTTGTAAAGTGATTGATCAAAGCAGAGCAATGACCAGATTTTCCATTCAAATTCTCCTGTTGTGTATGAATTTCAGACACGGGGCCCAATAAAGCTCTTATTTATGTACATTGTTCACAGAACTTGCTGTTCGATTTAGGGATCTCCCAGTCATCTCATCTGTGGTACAGGCTCTACTTTGCAGAGTTTAGCACTGTAACTAGAAGGCAACTTATCTCCAGAAAGAGTTTGCTTTTGACTTGAATGTTCCTGCAGTTGCTAAATGCTTGTGCAGGTTTCCTGAGGAGCTGGAAGAGCCAGTTTTGCAGTATGACTGCTTCTAAATGTGGCTGTAAAAAACAGTGGTATTTTAGGTTTTCTTGTTTGCTGGTTTGGTGGTTTTGTTTTTTTTTTCTCTTCATGGCTTGTAGATCAAGTATGTCCAAGCCTGCAAGTAAGAAAATGGATTTTCCAATTGCTAGTTTCAGGAACTTACTTACTTGGTAAAGAGACCTGAAGATAAATCTACACCTGGAGGGTAGTTGATTAGTTTTATTGGTGATAAAGAAAGCGAAGTAGATATTACTCCTTTTGTCATGACTGTGTTTACTCTGCAAGGATGAAAGTGTTAAAACCTTGCTGGTGCCATTTGGCTATGCAGAATTGCCTATGAATACACAATAGGCTGCAAGAGAAGGTTTTTTGAAAGCTGCACCAACTGCACTGTCAAAACACTTACGCAATACCAGCACAGCACTGCTGTTGGAAATACAGCCTTACTAGTTACCCTCACCCTCTGAAAGACAAGCTGAACCACTGAATACTGTGTTTTCATGCTGTCACTGCATCGACAGTAGGGCTTTCTCTGGTTAAAGCTTTTTTTAGTCACATGTTGTCATGCCACTGATACAGTCATGTTGGCAGCGCCCTGGAGTGCAATCCCTTTTCTGACAGTATGTATGCTTTTAACTGCACCTATTAGAGAAAGGCTCTACCTACCTCCTTAGAGCAGGAGACAGGTCCCTCCTGGTTGTTCTGAGAGTACCAAAACCATTTAATTTGAGGCAAGGACAATCAAAAAAGATACTGCATGGTAATCAGAAAATTCGGTCCTGCAATGCAGCATTACGGAGGAAAAAAAGGAGGAGGAGAGAGAGAGAAAAAAAAAACAAAGCAGTTTTCCTCCTGCACCATATAGGGGAATTCAGAGCAAGAGTACTGTGTATTTGGGTCAGCTGAGTCCTAAAGGAGAATTTTCATGCAGTCTTTTCAACCCATTTTCGTATATGGTTGTTGAAGATGCCAAACCTTAGAAGGGCAAATGTTAATAAGAAATAATCCTGTAATTGTAAGCTGCCTGTTCTGTTCATGCTGCTAGAATTTCAAAAGACAAGCAACAAGCAGCTAGGGTATGTCTACATGATGCAATACAGGGTCATGAAAAGACACCTAAGTTAGCTCTGAATGTGCCCATTCAGGGACAGAAACATTATAGCCATATCAGGGCAGCCCTCAGATTGGGCTCATTAGGCAACTTGTTTGGAGCTAGCTGAGACATCTGTGCCCAGCATAGATATTTCTTAGCTCTCCTCCAAATGAGCTTAGGTCTCAGCTCACTGAATTCTGAGAAAGTCTTTACACCAATTTCAGTGGACTTTGGAACAGGCCTGGACACCTTTTTCAGAAAGGTGGCCATCCGTAGTGTTGTGCTTATGACTGCCGGGCAGAGCACCTCTTCTGCATGGTGTTCTGCAGGATCAGTAGTAAATACAAACAGCTCGGCTGAGGACAGTGGGAATGATCAAATACAGAGGAGTGCCAGATTGAAAAATCATCACCTTAATAAGAAAAATGCTTAGCATGAAGTGATCTTCTGGCACACTCTCTGTGTGAAATAAGACTGAATTCAAATGCTCAACTCCTGTTATTCCTGCTTCACCCCTGTAACTTCTGCTTTGCTGCTTTTGCTCTTCTTTGTTCCAGGCATTTCGCAGTTGTCCAGGATGCCCTCCACGCTACCACTGTCAGGGTCACTCCAGCTTGGTTTGGTCTGTTTTCTTCCAGACCTAGCTTCAGGATTTTTAATCTAAACTAAGAGATCCAGACAGAGCAAATGCTTACCCACATCTCCCTTTTTAATGACCACTTGTGACCACTTCTTAGAACAAACCTGACCTAAAGTCCCCCACCCAAACCCTTCATGAAAAGTATGAGCATTTAAAAGAAACAAGCAAAACTTTTAATGGGAGGATTAATCAAAACTTTATTTTACTGTGCAAGGTATTGAAGAATAAGTTGTTGGTTGCACATCACTGAATAAATTGTTGGTTGCACATATCACTAAAACTTGTGTGTTGCTGTGCATCAGTTAAGCAGTCCAGCCTGTGTGTATTTAAAGAAAGACAACTTAGTTTTTCCTTTCTTCTAAGACTAAGGAGTAGGAAAGGATGTTTGAGGAAATCTCTCTGATATCAAGGTCATGAGGTCGTAAACAAGGTAGATTTCTGAAAAGACTTAAAAGGTCCTATAGTGTTTTAATGGGCCAGCTACAAATCGGCACAGATAAATTTCAGCTTTTTACAGAAAATACAGGACAGTGGTACAGCAAGAGTGATGGAGCTTTTCCTACTCAGAAACTGCTGTAGTCAGTTCATGCTTTTGGTATGCGGTGTAGTTGTACCTCTTCCTGAGAGTCTCCCACAGTTGCTGCTGCAGGAATATTGAATCATCTAGGTTTAAAACGGGCTATGTCGCGTCCTTTTCATGCTGATTTACTCCTCATCTTTATTACCACAGTGTTTGATGGCGGCACCGTGCTTTGCTGAGTAGCCTAACACAAAGCAAACATGAAGCAGCTGTGAATTAGTCCTGGAGATTGTGGAGTTAGGGGTAATGCATGTATGTGAACTGCTTGTGATTAATATCAAGTATGTCTTTTTTTAGCAAGAAGCTGTCATCTTCAAAGTTCCCCCCTCCCCACTTCGTCTTCCTCATTAATTTTAATTTTTTTCCAGTCTTCCTGTTAAAAATGAATTCTTAATGAGTGCTTCTGCTATTTAAAATGCCTCAAATTCCCTCCATAATGATGCCTCTCCATCAAACTGAAAACACATTCTTTGTAAACAAAAAACAAGACCTTGTGGCGTTCAATTTGCATACCTTCTGTGGCATCTTTTAATTTATAGTATTGAAATTTATTTTTAATTTCTTTCTATTATTTCACTCTAGCTATGCTGAGTGAACACATGATGATTAGTTGCTATTTTTTTACTTGGCCTCTGTAGAAAAAATGTTCCTATAAAAGTAGCATTTGTGGTGTCCTCTCTCTCTGAAGTTTGAATATATTTTGACTTGTTAGTACCAAATGATTCTTCCCAGCACCTGTGTCCTGCTACAATTTGGAGCTTTGGAAGTGTATGCTAACAATTGTTTTTGTCATTTAAAAAATCCATTGCTATGCTTGGACAGAAATTTTAATCCCATTGACATGGGCAGGAATAAAATAATTAGCCAGTAAGTTTGTTGCTGATTGGTATCAGATGAAATTTTGCAGTACGTGTCTTCTTCTGTCAATACCTACAAAGATAAATCAATCTCTTTGTAGTAAATTTCTTATGGCTTTGGATTAACCACAGTAGCCACAAACCACAGCATAGGAGCAGCAGGTAAAGCCTGGAATGAGAATTAAGCACTGCCACCATGCAAGTGGACTTTGTAGTCAGTGCAAAGGTACACTAACAGTTCTTTAACTGTACATGTGTTATGACACAGGTTCTTACCATGATGGCCAACTCTAACAGTAGCTAACAGTAAAAAGAAATAGGTTGAAGGCAGGAAGTCTCTCTACAGGGCCCTGTACTCCTTCTCTACATGTTGTCTTCAGCCACAAGTGAACAAAATATGATTGACTATCTGTTGTCCTCCTGTAGCCTTGATATCAAGAGCAGCTTCAGGCAGAAGTATTCCTTTCTTCATTGAGTTCAGCCTTGAAAGTTTGACATATCTACATAAGATGTTTCATTTTGGTCACCGAGTTCAAAGCCTTCCTTCTTTGATGAGGTCTCGAATTGGGGGTTCAAATACTACAGGAGTCACTTTTAAAAATGTCCTGCTCCAATATAGAAGAATCACAATCTTGCCTCCTTAAATAGGGCATTTGTCCTCAAATATTCAAGGCTAACTAATCTTGGGAGATTCCAACATATCTCATAGCTGAGTACTTAAGTAGGTGGCGTTAAAAGTTACAAGCTAATTGCATTCTGACTTAGAGTCTCTGCAGTCTTAACCTCACCGCTTGCAGAAAGTCCACAGAATTTTTACCTGTCTTAATTTGAAGGAGTCTTAGGAGCTAAAATCTGAAAATACTGTGTTTTGAGCTCTTGAACTAGAAACAAGTGAAAGTATTAGATTTAATTTCCAAAGCATTTTGATTCTGCTTGAGCCTTGTCTACTACTCCATGTTATTATTGTTAACTGTCTTCTCTTGACTTTATAACCAGTAGGCAGGAGATATTTTGCCTCTTGACACGAAGGATAAACTAAGACCCTTAGGGGAGAGAGGAATTGACCAAGTTGTTAAAAAAGAATTGTTTGTACATGAACAAAACTGTAATAGAAATGGAGAGGATTCCTAATGGAAGCCAAACAATTATCCATGCAGCAGAGGAAGATGTAATTACCCATCTGAAGCACTTTAGGGGCCTTCACCTGCCTTCTGCTGTGTGCAGGCTGACATCTCATTTCCAGGAGTTATTCTGCTTCTATCAGCACAACTGTAATCTGGACTCACTGCTAGTCTGTAAATCACTGTGGCCAGTTACGTGCTCCAAGTTACTGTGTGCAATCTGAATGCACTACTGAGGACCCTTCTTGCCAGCACCCAGCTTCCAGGAAGTGCATTTCTGCTTTCCTCTGGTGAGACTTTGCTTTTTGGTTTCCATCTTCATTTCAGAGACCCGCTGCTTGGTATTAGAGGGTTCTGTACAACAGAATCTCCTTCTTGCTTGGCAGTCAGTGAGATATGAAGAATACATTGCTTTTGTTATAATACATGCTCTGTAGTATGTGGGTAGGGTAGATACACCCATGGTTTAAGTTGTGCTGGTGAGAAAAGAACTATGAAATGGGAAATGCCTTTTTAGTATCTTTTGTCTTCCTGTTGACCTAAAATGCAAAGTTCCTGAAGTATACTCCTCAGAAAATTTAGTTACGATATTAATTTCAGATTAATTTGACAGTAAATTTAGGTCTGATTTGTGTTTCCCAGTTCATGATCAAGATGCTAGTTTGTGAACTTACTGAAGCTTCCATGAACCTGTTTGTCAGTATTACAATCACTCATTTAGGATTAAGTGATTTTTCAGAAACATGTTATTAGCAAAACTAATTCACATTAGTTGCTGGTTTTTATTCACTGTTTCTAGTTTGTCCATTGTTATATTGGTTAAAGGGGTTACCCTCTCATTAGCTGACTGTAACTTTTATAAGAAGGGAAGAGAAGATTGTAGCCAAAGCATCAATGCCCCATCTTGCTAATCTAGACCTCTTAAGTCATAGTCTTGGTCTTGCTTCTGTTTAATTATTTCTTTTGTTTTAACTGTTTAGCAGCCACTGCTGTTGAAGATGCAGAAATGAAGATGCAGAAATAGCCTTGTAGTGTGAAGGACAAGGGTAGCAGTTAGGAGGAAGGACTAGAAGCTCATGGACTATACAGCTTAGAAGGAGCTAAGATCTCTTCTCTTGCAATCCCATGCCTTCTGGTGACATTTGGCTTTGGAATGAAATCTTAAACTTCTGCTTCTGAGCTCTTCTCTTTCCCTCATGGATCCATAATGTGCTAAATCAGCATATGTTTTTTGAGGATATTCTGCCCAAGACAGAGAGGCTGAGTGTGGGAAAAAAGGAATGATCTCCAGCTTTTTTACTGATAATCCAGTTTACCAGACAGCAGTCAGAGCCTGCTCTTCACTGACCCCACCAAGTGAGACTAGGGGTGCTGCCCTCTTGCATCACTAAGCTAATGGCTGCAGTGGTTTAAGATATTAATGTCCACTTACTGCTCATTACTGTTTCCATTGTAGATCTGGCAGAAGAGAAGGTCCATCAGGCACATTAGCTTACCATTATCTGTCGTCTAAATTGAATGCTAGACAGTGAATGGGATTGGCTTAGGTGCAGGCACAGAATTTGCCTTTGTTGATTCTGCTGGTTCCTAAAAGGAATAAAGTGGGTACATGGACACAAGGACAGCTGACAGACCACTGAAGGTAAAGAGGGAGGTGCTGGAAGCTTCTCTCTGATGCATGTGACTCTCAGTGGTGGCTGGTTTTGGAAAGGCTGGGGGTTTCTTTGACCTTTTTGAAGGTCAAAGAAGAAACCTGTCCAGAGTCTTGGCTCTCAGGTAAATATTTTGATCACTGATGTGGCACAGTGGTGAGCATTAGCATTTCTCTTGCGGCTTGTTTGAGATTTTGTGAGGTTACCTATAGGACTCATGTAGTTGGAATAGCTGTTGAAACATGAGCTTCCTGCAGCACCTCAGTATTAGCTCTACATGTATAAAATCTCATTCTGTAACAAGAATTTGGTTTTGTCATTGAATGTAATACCCTTTAAAACTTCTGCTGAATGGGAAAATAAGGTTTTAGTTCACTCCCTATGCAATGCAATTTGAGAATACTTATTTCTTTTAAAATTTGCTTTCTTGTGTGTAGGAGGAGCTAGATATGTAGATGTAAGGGGAATGTGTTTTGTCCTGTAAATTCTAGAGGAGAAAGAAACCTGCATTGCAAAACTAAATCCAACCCCACTAAGAAATCAAAGGCAAATTCAAAGTTACAGGAGCATAAACATAGAATCATAGAATCATACAGTAGTTAGGGTTGGAAAGGACCTTAAGATCATCTAGTACCAACCCCCCTGCCATGGGCAGGGACACCTCACACTAAACCATATCTCCCAAGCCTTCATCCAACCTGGCCTTGAACACTGCCAGGGATGGAGCATTCACAACTTCCCTGGGCAACCCATTCCAGTACCTCACCACCCTAATAGTAAAGAATTTCTTCCTTATATCCAATCTAAACCTCTGCTGTTTAACTTTCAACCCGTTACCCCTTGTCCTCTCCCTACAGTCCCTAATGAATAGTCCCTCCCCAGCATCCCTATAGGCTCCCTTCAGATAGTGGAAGGCTGCTATGAGGTCTCCACGCAGCCTTCTCTTCTCCAGGCTGAACAGCCCCAACTTTCTCAGCCTGTCTTCATATGGGAGGTGCTCCAGTCCCCTGATCATCCTCGTGGCCTCCTCTGGACTTGTTTGAACAGTTCCATGTCATTACCAATTGTAAATGAGTGGCATTTTATAAGAAGTTTCAGAGCCTGATACTGTTACATTTGCAGTTCATAATAAGTGCAGCCGTGTGATCACAACTACATCACGTGCCTGGTAGCACAGAAGGCACTCTGGAGGGTGCTAAGCAGGTGAAGTGAAGGGTTAGGACTGTGGTTGTGATTCCAGCCCCTAGTAAATCTACTCCTGGTTTTGGGCCACAAGGTTATTTATCCTAAGGAGAGAATAGGCTGTTTCATGTAATCTGCTGTGGGGCTTGGGGAACGTGAATAAGAAATGGGGGAGTGCACTTGGAGCAGACTGGGCTCAGCTTTCTATCATTACTCTTCCTCCTGTTTATTTGATACATTTTGCTCTATGTGTTTTAAACAAATGGAGGAATGTATTTAGGTGGCCTTCTCCTGAAAGGCAAAAGAATTCTCTGGCCAGTCTGTGAATTTTTCTCTTCAGTATGTCTGTTGCTAATAAAACATGCTGCAGCATGATGCAGTTTCTACCTCTCTTCTCTGTGGGAGCTGCTTTTCTCCAAGAGTAAGGTCAGCTGCTGAAACAGTCCTCAGCACATTCTAAACCTGCTTTCCTATTGATGCTCACTGTTCTGGGGGGCTGTGAAAGGCACTTCTTAAGCAAGCTATGTGGATCTGCTTATCTGAGGCTCTGATGCATACTTTAGTGTCATTAAAGCTAATCAGTTACAGGCTCTGTCTGTCACCAAGAGCAGCTGTTTGTCTCCTAAATGAGAATTCCCACACCTGCACCTACCCTCATTACAGCTACATCCCCACTGCACCGCCTTCTGCTCACTTCCTTTCCTTCCTGTACCTCTTCTAGCTGGAAGTAAGATTCCTCTGTCCTGTAGGTGTTGTGTGTGCAAAAAGACAGTTCAGAGGGCAGCCTCAGGGTCCTGTGGCTGGAGCAAATGTCCACAGGGCTGGCGGTGCCTGGGATGCAATGCTGGCTAAGCAGCTGACTGCGTGGCCTTGGGCAAGTCACTTGACCTCAGCATGCCTCAGTTAACCCAGCTGGAAAATTGGGTAAAAAGCAGAAACCTTAATGCTGTGCCCTTAGCCGAGTTCTCCTGGGGAAAGATATAAATGGCAGGAAGGTGGGTGTTTACTCCTTTAGGCTTATGAATTATGTGAAGTATTTGGATGACTGGAATTGCCAACTGGTGTAAATAGCTGGTGCCCAGGTGCACATAGAGAATGGTGACAGAAATTGATGGCAGCGCTCCCTAGGGAAAAGCACACACAAATTTTATCTCAGGCCAGGCACATGCCATCTTTGCTTGGGAGGTAATGGCCAGCTGTGACTAGAGTTTAGTGGATGATTGCTGTGCTCATACTGAGATGCTTCTTCTTGGTGTATTCCTTAAAGACAATTTAGCTATAATTGTGAAATAAAAAAGGAAGAAGGTAGGGGAGAGAAAGCAATCATGTACAGCTTCAGGTGTGTGAAAGCAAATCTCAGGAAGAAAGCAAGTAAAATGCAAGTTTCAGACACAGTGGCTACTATTTCCTTTGAAATATTCTGGCAGATTTGGTCAGCTTGTGATTTACCTATAGCTAGGCACATGGTAGTTTTCACAATCTGTCTTCAAACAGCTTCTCTTGTGCCCTTGCATTAGGCTCTGAGTCAGGAAGCTCTCCATGACTTCAGTCCTGTAGCTCTAGGCTGCCATGTACCACCCAACAGCAGTCCTTCGCACTTCTCTCATTGAAGACCTAAATCTCCTGACAACTTGCACCATGCAAATTTTTTTCTGATAAATGGAGAGATGGGCTCTTTGCATCTTGCACCTTTCAGATAGCTTGGTAGAGGCATCTTAACCTGTCAGGAAGAATAACAAGGAATAAAAGAGTTCACAAGTTTGAACAGCTCCTCTCTTTACTCCAGTTTTCCTCCCCTTTCTTCAAGCAGCATGACCAACTCAGATGTGCCCTTTGTTTTTGCAATAACAAATTGTGGTATCCAATCCAGAGAAAGAAAGTTGTGCAGTATGAAAGTCAGGCACAAATTTCAGCCAGAAGTGAAATTATTTAAATGGCAATAAATGTTCATTCCACTCCTCCCATATTCCCCCATGCAGCCTGAGTGGCATTTTGCCCAGTTCCAGTCTAGAGAGATTCATATTAAGAGCAGACCTGAATGTGCTCTAAAATAACAATCATTGACCAAGGTCAGCAGGACAAAGTTTGCAGTAGTGAAGTATGTTGTCTTTTGTTGTCTTTTTTTTTTTATCTGTCAAATTTGGTTCACCTGCATGTGTTCACCAGCTTTGTGCCATCCCTGCTCTCCTTCCCTCTACCCCATTTTAAGTTTGTAACAATTGACATTGCTGAATTCAGAGGCAAGCACTTTATCTTGGCAGCTGACTGCTAGTTTATCTATTCGAGGGCTGATGCATTTGGTTTAAGGCTGTCCTGTGACTTGCCCCTGAGCTGTGCACCTGTCTGAAGTGCTCTGTCCATCTTATTTGGACTACCATCCCCCCTTTGCAATGCTTCCTGCAGCTTGTCTGCTATGGATAAAGGAAAGGTGGACCAATGTTAGAAAGAATCTGCATAGATGGAAAAGAAGGAAGAAGAGCAAGGAACGGTAATAAATAGCAGTCATCACTGTGAGCCATCTGCAGAAATCCCCATGACAGTACAGACACTGGGGATATTACTTGTAAGCAGTGCTGTAAACACCTTCTGCAAAAGAAAGGCTTTGTGAACACCCACTGATCCCAGAGAAGGCACCCACTGGAAGCCAAGTTTGCAGCAGGCATTAATAATCCCACAGAACAATATGTGCCAGTTAGAAATAGCTGAGCTATTTATCTCCAGAGCTCTCCTTGGGCTGCTGCAGAGGGGCTGGCCTTCTACATTTCTGATTGACACTTACTAATCCAGTATCTTTGCTATCTAAAGCACATAACAGAATGATACAGGGCAGGTGATAGTCTTTGAAATTATTATTTGTTGTTTCACGTACACTTGGCTGAAGCATGAATGTGATAGTATACAGACAGATAGGAATAGGCAGTCCTTACTCCAAAACTTAATGATCTCAGTAGTAAATGAAAAGATAGATCTAGTGAAGTGATGCACCTGGCATCACATGGAAGGTAAATGGCAGAGGTAAAAAAGACACCACGTCTTCTTACTTCTGGCATGATGACTTCCCTCTGTATCATGTTGTGTGAGCACTGCTTTTCACTAGAGAGTTTCACAGTGCTTTGCAAGAAATCGTGAATGAATCTCCACCAGAATCCCCATGAAGAATTCATGAATGAAACTATATCACAGTCTTACAAATTAAGTGTTACTGTTCCCAGTTTGTAGGGAAGCACAAGTAGCTAACCCAAAGGTAAAGAGCAAACAAACCTCCAAGGTTTTAACTTCAGATCCTTTCCAGGTATTCCTTAAAATATTATTAGGTGATGCCAGACCTACCATTCCTCTTTTTCATGTGGAATGAATCAGTCAGCAGTAGACTGCTATTATTTACATTTAATGTGTTCTTCCTTACAGTGAAAATTGCATTGTTGCTAGAGAGTACAAGGAGTCCAGTGACTGGGAAATGCAGGTCTGGTGTGGCCTATGTAAGTCAAATAACGCTTAATCAACCCACTGAAATCTTCCTTAAGTCAGAAACTGATTTTCCTTCTGCTCACCTCCCCTCTTCTTGTTTCTGCCCCAGAAACTCCAAACTTTTGTGGGTTTAGGCTGCCCAAGGGTTCAAAAGACTTTGGGACATTTTGACTAGTGAAATTTCAGAGACCCCTAAATTTGAGGTAGGTGGGGCTCAGCTTGGCTTCTGTGCCTGCTGTTAATGAATGGCAGCAAACCACTGGCTGTCACTGAAGGAACAGACTGATGTCTCCTGCATGGAGACAGAAAGTTGTCGAACCTCTCTAAAAGAAGATTTCCTTACTAAAAACCCAAATAAATGGTGGCTAGGCTTTCCCAAGTAATGCAGCTAGCAGGTAGAAAAGAGCAGCGTTGGTGTCTCTATTTACATCAGTGAATGCTTATCCAAATGGAATGACTTTCCAGGGAAAATGTATGCTATATAAAACACCTGACATCTGCTGAGTTCCAGGTGCCTGCTATATGCTGCCCTGTCCCAGGTGTGCTTATTCACTGTGAGGTTTGTTGCTTCCAGCACAGTGACAGCATGCCACAAGTAGAAGGGAAGATAGTGATGATCAGTCCCTCTGATAGCTGTTTTGGCTGAGTCAAATTGTGTTGCCATGCTCTCAATCCCCAGCTTATCACAAGGATGCAGCTGTGTGCTACTGGAACCAGCTCTAATTGTGCTTGTGGCTGTCTCCTGGAGGATTTTAATAAGCCCTGCAGAGTATGTAGGAATCAGGCAGTGAGTCTTTAAGCAATTTGTAAACCCTTGGGAGAATTCTTGATTTTTCTTGCAGAAGCCACAAGAACCAATCTGCATGGTGGTTCATGTAGGTAGGAAGGCTTTGCTTGTTTATATCTAGCAGAGACTGTAATTTTGAATGGAACAGTGGCCATGTATAGAGAGCAAATACACCATCCCCTGATGAAGCCTAGTCAAAAAGAGATCTGCCTGTATAGAGAAGATGTGCAGTTCCTCAGATCTGCTATTGCCTCCCTCTGCAGCCCTCTAGGGGCACAGCATAGAACTCACCTTTTTCAAATGCTGCATCTCTATGAACTGTTTGCATACTTAAAGTAAAAGTGCAAATTTTCAGATCATAAAGACCAACATTATTCCTAAAAGAAAATACAAACAGCAAGCAGTAAAAAAACCCTAGATCTTTATTGTAGAGGATTGCAGGTAATCCATATTGATCAGCTCAATTCACTGGAATAATTTTGAGCTCATCTGTGACTTTTCTCCACCAGTCCTCTTCCTCCATCTCACTTGGGCATAGTATTTACCTGTTATCCACCCATTCACACTGTTATAATCTGGTACTGATTACAGAATCTTCTTTTCTTGCCAATGATTACTTCTCCAGAAAAGCACCAGCGACAGGAGCTAATGTTATCATTTCAGAACTTCCCATTAATAAACAGGAAAAGACTTTTTTGTCCTTACAGAGAAAAAAAGGACAAAACATATACAGTTGTTTATCGTGTGGCTTCACAGAGCAAAGCAGAAAACACTGTTGCTTTTAGTGTGTGGAATTCTTGAAGTGAGTGAACTCCTAAGAAAAAGGTGGGGAAAAAAAGGCTTCTGGGAGGCAGTCTTCATCTCATGTCCCAAATACTCTTCAAAAACTGAATCCTTATCCTGGCTCTTGTTGACCATGAGCTTATCAGGAGAACATCGGTTTTAAGAGGTGATCAGGGAATGACCTGACAGAATGAGTGGGAAATCAACTAAATGATTGGGGTAGGGTGTTTAAAAAGAGCAAAAACCACATAAGGAAACTGCAAATAAGTGTAAGCCTGAAGTATGTATAGGTTCAAGAGTTACAGAGAGCCAGTTGGATAGACATTCCAGGTCAGGTGGTCCTTGCTGACTGTGGAGTCAGCAAGGGATAGATAAACTAAGAAAGACTCACTCCTTAGTTGCTCTGTTTGTGTGTTTCCATAAGCAGCAGCTACCAGCATATCTTGGGAAACCTCTGTACTAACCAGACCCTTATTCTAAGGTCCACCTCATACTGCTTTCCCAATCTCAGTTAAGGCCAGAACTGTTTTTCTACTTACAGGTATCAAAACAAAGGCATGATGTCAAATGTGTCCTTTTCAAAATATGAATAATAAAATGATAATTGATAAATATGTAAAAAAAGAAAATAAATCAGCAGAAATAATTAAATTAGAGGATCAGACTCAGGTGAGTGAATAAATTCTATTTTTTTGTGATATCCCATCAAGAGTACAACCAACACAAGTGATCAAAGCAGCTCTAGCTGTGAGGGTAGGAGAAGGTACCATACATACTTCAGGTGAGATGAGCTGTGGTTTCCCTGGTATGGTAGGGTGATACAGCTCCTTGTTCACTTGTAGTAGAACAAGAGTTGAGCGTGCATGCTGTTTGACTTTTGGAGCAGGTGACCATTTAAAGATCTCCTTTGCTTCATAAACCATGTTTGGGGTTTCGTTGAGCAGAAAATCTGCTCATTGCAGATTAGCTTTCAGTCATAGGTTTGGGGATTTTTTCAGGCTGTCAGTGTATGGGATCCGGCCTTTGTGTATAAGCCCCATTCTCTGCGAGAGTTCATTGAAAAAATATTAAATGTGTGATAACCCATTCGTGTTGTCTGAAGGCACTGAGTACTGAAAATCATTGAGGGGGCCAAATAGCTGTTGGGCATTATGAGGGCTGTATCTCAGGCAGGTACAACCTTCTTCCTCCCAATCTGGGCATTTTGGCTTTGGCTTGATCCCCCATCCTGGGATACCCACAGGGAGTCACAGATTTAGTTCATATCATCTCTCTCATCACCTTTTATGATTTTTTCCCCTTGCACCATCTTAACACCTCATTATTGCTTGTAATGTTGTATCTCTGGTGATGTGGCTGAACCTCCTGTGTGCCTGGACGCAGACTCACCCAGTTCATTTTGCTTCAGGCTGCACTGAAACCTATAACTGCAGCAAGCAGAATGTGAATACATGAGGCTGATACATCATCAGAGCCTTTTCTCCTGCTTTCCATTTTCCAGGCTTCTTCCTGTCATTTGCATTGATCAAAACCCAGTACAAAAACTTGGTAATAAGATACAGAGAGAAGCATTTTGTTTCACTCCCAATCCTGAAATGCAGCATTTGAAGAGTGGAGAGGAAAGAAGTAGCCACCCTTGTAATCCTTGTTCTGTGCTTGCATCCTTTGTTTTATTCTAGTTGTTTCTGTGAAGGGGACGGGAAGGCCCTTTACAGGGGCTGGGGGCACTAGTCAGTGCTTTCCCATCCCCCAGTGCACAGATGATGGATCACTCAGTTGAGCATGTGCTTTCTTTCTCTCTCCGGTGCATCATTACCTTGTCAGCTCTGTTCTAGAGAGCAGCAGTGTTTAGGATTGGGCAAGGATGCATTTAGGATGCATGTTTATTTGCTCATAAAATAGGCAGAATAGAGTGACTGAAAAGCGAGGGATTGAGAATTGGGTCAGACAGAAGCTTCCAAAAAGCTTAGCTTATTTGGAGAAGAGAAGAAGCAGCCAGAGTAACAAACCATAGGACAGTGAAATTGATTCCCTGCTCCCTCTTCATCTTACCCTCCTCCGGGTAAACCTGTTTCGGTTGATAGTGAATATTTCATGCAGTGCTGAGCGTTTTCCGAACTGTGGTGTCCTAGTTTTTCCACCTCCAGCCCCAAAGGAATGTTTTTACATCATGGAGCTTTATTTTTGGGAAGGGGAGGAGGGAGCGGAGGCTGCAGGCTTGCGAAGAGACGGCAACAAAGAGTGTTTTAGAGAACAGCTTGGCTCTGATGTCTCGGCTGCGAATCTCACCTCCACTTCTTTGCTCCCTCCAGAAAGCTCAGTGAAACAGGTCTGTTCCCAAGGGGCTGGAACACAGCTCCAGCCAGAATAAAATAACCCTCAAATGGCACTCTGGATGTGCTCTCAGTGCCCTGTCTCTGTCGTAGCTGCTTCCGTAGCTGACAGTGGCAAGCTGTTACTGTCAGCACTACAGGCCCATAGAGCTACCAAAGGCAAGAGCCATGTCTGTTCTACCTCATGCACCAGCACGAAGAGGACTTCCTGGCTTTTTGTGGCATGTCAACTATCACTTCAGGAAAGGGGAGGCACCAGGTCTTGTCTCTCTTTACATCCTCCTCACCTTCCTTCCACATAGAAAGATCAGCTAAGAGTCTGTGGGTGTGACAGCACGAGTCCAAAAGCCTCCTTGGTCCTGGTCTGGTGCCTTCCAGTGTCAGTCTTTTGAGTTTGTTGCAGTAAACTTCAGGTTAGGCACTTCATCCTTTGACGGAAACCCTGAAATACTGCTGGCTACTTAAGAAGCAGAGCAGGGAGCAGTGTAATTCTGTCACAATGTTTTAGTCCCTCTTTTGAAACCAGTCTTAGTTCCCACATATGTTTTATGAAGCTGGTGGAAGGTGCCTGCTCAAAACTGAGACCTCCCACACCACAGTGCCTCCAGCTGCCCCTGAAAGCACCAGAACAGAATAAACTGCCCCACTAATCTGCCAAACAGCTCAGAATCTTGTGTTATCCCCCACCCCAGCAAACTCTGATGAAGTTGGTATCCCATACCCTGCTGTGGATTTGTGTTTCACAAGTGCTTCTTCCATTTAGGATAGGCAGAACAGCTACGAAGCCTGGAAAGGTCCCAGAGCCTCAATATGCTTGCTTCATATTAGCCTCCTAAAAGCACACTTTACCTGACCAGCTGAATTAGCATCTGCTGTAACCAAGATAGCAGCACAGCAATTCAGAATCTGACTCACTCCTATTATGGACTGCAAAGCCCAGCGTTTGAGTTGTATGATTCCCTAGATAGCCTCTTTTCTCCTACCTAGTCACGCTTGCCCTCTATGCTCACTGGCCATTATTAAAGGGCACAAACTGGCAGAGCTTTTTCCTCAGCCCACTGAGCTGCAGCTCTAGATCCTCTTCTCCCCTGACACTAGTCCACAATGTGAAGCATTTGCTGTGTGGCTTGTTAGTCTGCAGCAAGCTGTGTTCATGCACCCTGAAGGACGTGGGGCAGGAGCAAAGCATGAAACTGCTTAGTTAATGCTTTAGATTTGCAGGAGTTTGGTTGGTGCAAAAAAACCCTGAAGAAGGTGATGGTACATCTTCCTTTGTGGTTCTTGTGCCCTTACAGGAAAAGAAAGATGAAGGGAAGGGAGAGGCCAAATGGTTCTTTTGTGGCATGGTGGAGGCAAGAGGAGAGCTGTGGAATATCCCCAAAACATGCTTCATGTCCACAGCATTACAAAACAGCAGTTCAGCAGGGGACACAAAAGCACTTAGGATAACTGCAGCTGAAACTAAGTGAACCTTTCAGTCTACTTGTCATAGCATTTGCAGTCCCTGCTTCAAGGAGAAACAATAATAAATAAAAAAAAACCCAAATCTTTCAAAAGGAGCTAGTATCCATCTAGAGCACTGGAGGAAATAAAAAGTGACAAACAAACAAAATCACCAGATCCTGCTTTAGAAACTGCTGTTAAAAATAAACCAGCATTCACTGCTGCAGTCCTGCCAGTTCCTCCCAGCGGAGAGCAGAAGACCCAGAATACTGCCTAGCTTTACATTCCCTGTGCATGTTGTAGTGCTTAACAGCTCTCACTGTTGTCATGACAAAGGTTCTCTGCTTTCTGGCATTGAAGCTTGTTCTATTATTTCTAGTCTACCTGTAATGCTGCCTGCCCTCCCTCCCAGCTTACAAGGCACTGTGTTCTCCTGTGCTGAAAGGGTGTGCAGTGTCTCTGCTCGCTTTAGACTTACATGAGGACAGTTCCTGACTCTCAGACCCTTGTGTGGAGCCAGAGCAGTAGAGAAGAGCACCAGCACCAGCCACAGTCAGGTGATCAGCTGTGACAGTGTGCTTTGAATTTGTATTTTGTTCCATATGACATATGGCAGACTTCACCCGCCACTGCTTCATTCTCTGCAGGCTGTAAGTTGAGTTAGTAGTGACATTTGAAACATCATTTTTTGTCTGTGTTTGTCAGAAGGTGTGTCTTAGCACGTGTCCTGGCATACTATGCCCTGTATCTGTGTTTAAAAACAAAGCAAGGGAGTATCTTGGACCTGAAGCATTTACAGTCTAAACAGGCAATGCATGTGAAAGGGCAAAAAAATGTAGGAAAAGTCAAATATTGTACTGTCTCCTTCTTCTAGATACTAAACTGAGGTGCAGATAGATTAAGTAACCCATCCAAGGCAAAATAAGCTATCAAGAAAATCAGAAAGTGAAGCTAGATTTCCTGAATTGCAGATGAGTGCCTCAGCCCCAGTCTTTCCCTTGTATACCTTAGAGCAAGCCAGTATTGATGCTACATTTCCCAGAGAGGTTTGCCAGAGGTTTTCTACACCCAGTGAATCCAGACTAAGTTATGGGATCCTTAAACAACTTTATGGGTTCCTTTGGATATGTATATATAACTTTTAACACCACCCCATGAAACCTCCAGGTTTCAGGTGGTTATCATTTTGTTTAGACATATGCCAAAGGTGGATTTGGATGAAGGCCTCATTTGGATTCAAGTTTGGAACTAAGTATATACATACAATAAAAGATAGTGCATTTTTTATTTTGTGTTAATATTTTCTCTGTTATATATATATGTGCCAAATGGTATAGATGTGTCCAGTACTTGGGGTGTTTTTCTTGAGGAGTATGTAGATGTTTGCTGCAATGAGACTGACTACTTGCACCTCTGATGGGACCCCACAGCAGCCTCTCAGCACCTCCAAAATTTAGGGCTTAGTTTTAGACTTTTCAGAGGGGCTCACCTTCCGTCATTAGAATCATGGGATCATAGAACAGTTAGGGTTGGAAGGGACCTTAAGATCATCTAGTTCCAACCCCCCTGCTATGGGCAGGGACACCTCACACTAAACCATATCGCCCAAGGCTCTGTCCAACCTGGCCTTGAACACTGCCAGGGATGGAGCATTCACAACTTCCCTGGGCAGCCTATTCCAGTGCCTCACCACCCTAACAGTAAAGAACTTCTTCCTTATATCCAATCTAAACTTCCGCTGCTCTAATTTTAACCCGTTACCACTTGTTAGGCCAGATTTTCACATATACCCAGGCAACTATAGTGTCTGAGCAACTTGAAAACCCAAATTTTATATTGTCCCTAATTGGAAAGGGGCATTCTTCTTAAATTTTAGCTGCAGGTAGTTCCGCAGCTCAAAATCTGTCTCAAGAGTGCTTAAGTGTAGTGAACCCAAAATTACTGAACCTTTTGAAAATATGGGCATTACCTGCTGCTACGACTTGCAGGGGAGCTGCCAGAGGGAGAACATCCTTCCTTAAGGGGATTCCTGATGGGGGGGAGTTGTCAGCATCTGATGAAGCTCCCACTGGCAATTCCTGAATTCCCAGAGGGAAACAAATACTGTAAGCAGTATTACAGAATGCTTTTTACTGTTTCTCAACAGTGATTCTTCAAAAATTATAATTATTTCAGTTTGGGGGAAAAAAAAAGCAACTCATGTAAGGGGCTGAAAGCTCTGTAATCCTAATGTAAGAAAATCCTCTGTGCTCCAGTTTGAAGAATATTTTTCTTGGGAATAAAAAGGGAGGTAGTACATATTGAGGACCTGATCCAAGTTATGTTAGCACTGGGCAGCTGCTTTACAGTAACTGACAGCAGTCCTCAGTGAGGAAGATGTGCCAATGAAGTGTTCAGTGCTAATACCTTGTAATGCAGCCTGCTGGCTCACATGGGCCCCGCAGGTCCTGGATATTCCATCCATGTGATAGTGACACTATCCTGAAGTACCTGCTTGTTCCAGGGTCTGGGAGAAAAATTGCTTAGAAAAGACAAGGCAAGAATGTACAAAGAGGATAATGGTAATTCTTGAAAAGACCTCCTTGAGCGTGGCCACTCCCGGAGATGGTCTGGGCAGGGGGAGGAAAAGGAAATGAGGTCAGAGGAGGGAAAGGTAAGGATGTGGGTGGAAGTTACTACCAAAGAAACATTAAATCCTCTCTCACTGTGTTTGACTGGAGCTCTTGTGTGGGCAAAGTCCTGCATGAAGGTAAAAGTGCCCCAAGTGCATCAGAGTTGCCCTAGGAGTGTGTAGAAAGCAGTTAGTTTTCTTCATTTCTCTCTAGATTCACTCTACTTTCTATTTGTCCTGCAGGACAAAATACCCACATTGTAAGGGTCATCTGTGACAGTGAAGGGGCTGTTGTTTGTGCCCAGCCAGTGCTGCAGAGGGAATAGGAACTCTGACATCACTGCATCTGCTTTGTACCAGTACATCAGGTCATATGTAGCTCCCTCACTTTTGTGTTGATTAGTTGAAAAACAGGAGCGTGCTTTACATTTTGGAAATGCTTGGCAGGCCTGTTCTGGCTGCTGACTGATCGTTGGTTTGGAAAAGCTATTGCTGAAAGAGGACTTCCCTTTTGGTATTACATATTGCATTTTGCCAAGCAGTATGTTTGCTGGTAGCTTGAAGGGCATAGCCTGCTTTCTTAAGTCTTTCTGCTGCAATAGAGGGAGTAGAGATAAAGATGCCTGTCTCTCAGGGCAAGTTAGAGTAGCATCACAAATGCTCCGGCTTTGTTTTGATTCCCGTAGTTTTGTACTTCAGGAGCTTAAGGAGAATAGCAGCTGCGCTTCTCCCAACAGCTGGCACTTTCATGTGTCCCTGACATATCTGAGTGGGAAACTGGCACAGAGCCTTCTGTCCGACTCTGCAATGTTTACAGTGGCCTTTTGCATGGGAGGTTGCTTCCTTGCGTGCATTTTAATGTCCTGACTCTGCTGGAACGTCAGTGTAACAGAGAGCCAGCCACGGCCCCCGTGAGGACTGCAGTACAGCTCTTTTTTTCCTGCTTTTATGGTTGGAACTTACATTTCTCTGCCGCAGCACCAAAAAAAAAAAAAAAAAGGTGTTTCCCTTTAAAAGCAGTTCGGGAAGGGAGAAAAGAAAATCCTTGTGTAGCAGGGAGGAGGCAACATCCTCAGTCTTTAGGTGTCTGCAGCAGTGGCAGTAGCAGTCGCATCCCAAAAGATTAATGAGCAGGCAGGCTGGATGTGAGGACAGAGCACAAGCCCTGTTGTAGAGCTGGCTGTGGGGATCCCCCAGGGAGAGGCGGGCTGCTCTGATACGGCAGAGGACTGGGGGCGGCTGGCAGAGAGCTGACTGCACACAAGGCAACAGCTCCTAATGGTGCTGATGTCTTAATCGTTGGTGGCTTCGGCAAAGACTTATCTCACGCCCCCATACTGCTCTGGTGAACAAAGGACTTGAGAAACATTGCTTGACTCCTTGGCATTAGGTGGGTTTGGGGCTGTAAGAAGCAACTCTATTTAAAGAGGTGTCGTAAGGGGAAGAGAAAAAGGAAAGGGAATTCTCCAGCCTGGGTTAAAAATAAAATACAAATCCTATTTTAACCCTTTGCCAGACTAGTTCTGCTGGTTTCGGATCACTCCTGTAAAATGCAAGTGGTGTGGCAAGCAAAATGAGAACATTTCTAGAAAGGCACCATGGTTTTCTGAAGTGGAACAGCAATATATGTATATGCCCTCTTAAAGCTGCACGATAAACTGTTTGGCAGTGCTTCAGACATAAAGTGATTGTTCAACTATGTAGTCTGTGCGTCTGCAAGATCCCCAGTGTATTGTTAAAAGAGAAGTTTGTATAGGACTTGGAGACAGCCAGAAGGCCAAGAAAAGCAGCATGCAGCAGGAGGAACAGAACCAAAATGCTTACAATAAAAGGCATTCTGCCAAATAGGACTTCTGGTAAAGTGCACACTCACCCATGAAGGCCATCCCCTCAGGTTGTCTGAAAATCCTTCTGGTTGAATAAACAGTATGAGGGAGGAAAAATTAGGTTGGGTGGGCTGCTTCTGGCCTAAATTTGAAAATTAAACTCATTCATTCATGTAACCCCTCTGCAGATCCTTGCAGTCCTTTTCTGCCGCCGAGGTCCTGTGTTCGCTTGTAACATCAGACACTTGTTCCAGGAGGAAACCTGCTGGGTGGTTAAGTCAATCATCAGGTCTAAAGGAGGCTGTCAGCAGAGTGATCCCCCCCAAAGACCTGAACACAGGTGCTGACTCCCATCTGGAGGTTTGGAGAATATGCACACCTGTCATGGGAAAGGATCAGGAAGAGCCATTGCAGTTCAGATCAAGGAAGAAAACCAGCTATGCACTACACATTTCCTTTCTCTTTACAAAGAAGGTTGTCTTATTTAAAAATATTCAGAGCACCTTTCAAGGGAAGGCTGTTTGCTTTGGATTTTATTTTCCATTTCAGATTTAAAGAGCTGCATCATACTTCCTTATTAAGAGTGTATCAGAGCTCTACGCTTGTATATATTTTCCTTAAGTGAAGCTTCTGCTTGTTTGTTTGAAAATAGAACTGACAAACTGAGGCCTTCAGTAGGTAGGCAGCAACCTCCTCTCTTCTGGGCTTTAGGTGACTGATCATTTGCAGATCATGAGCAAGATAAGGGATCAGAAAGACACAACAGTGCTTCAAGGATCTTGTTACAGAATCGTAGAATCATAGAATAGTTAGGGTTGGAAAGGAACTCAAGATCATCTAGTTCCAACCCCCTTGCCATGGGCAGGGACACCTCACACTAAACTGTATCACCCAAGGCTTCATCCAACCTGGTCTTGAACGCTGCCAGGGACGGAGCATTCACAACCTCCCTGGGCAACCCATTCCAGTGCCTCACCACCCTAACAGTAAAGAATTTCTTCCTTATATCCAATCTAAACCTCTGCTGTTTAAGTTTCAACCCATTACCACTTGTCCTATCACTACAGTCCCTAATGAATAGTCCCTCACCACCATCCCTGTAGTTCCCCTTCATCTGATACTGCAAGGCTGCTATGAGGTCTCCATGCAGACTTCTCTTCTCCAAGCTGAACAGCCCCAACTTTCTCAGCCTATCTTCATATGGGAGGTGCTCCAGTCCCCTGATCATCCTCATGGCCTCCTCTGGACTTGTTCCAACAGTTCCATGTCCTTTTTATGTTGAGGACACCAGAATTGCACACAGTACTCCAAGTGAGGTCTCACAAGAGCAGAGTAGAGGGGCAGGATCACCTCCTTTGACCTGCTGGTCCCTCTTCTTTTGATGCAGCCCAGAATACAGTTGGCTTTCTGGGCTGTTAGCGCACACTGAAGCCGACTCATGTTCATTTTCTCATCGACCAACACCCCCAAGTCGTTCTCTGCAGGGCTGCTCTGAATCTCTTCTCTGACCAACCTGTAGCTGTGCCTGGGATTGCTCCGACCCAGGTGTAGGACCTTGCACTTGGCATGGTTAAACTTCATGAGGTTGGCATCAGCCCACCTCACAAGTGTCTCAAGGTCCCTCTGGATGGCATTCCTTCCCTCCAGCATATCAACTGAACCACACAGCTTGGTGTTATCGGCAAACTTGCTGGGGCGCACTCAATCCCACTGTCCATGTAACCAACAAAGATGTTAAACAAGACCAGTCCCAAAACCAATCCCTGAGGGACACCACTACTTACTGATCTCCAGCCCAACATTGAACCGTTGACCACAACTCTTTGTGTGCAGCCATCCAGCCAGTTCTTTATCCACTGAGTGGTCCACCTATCAATTTAATGTCTCTCCAATTTAGAGACAAGGATGTTGTGTGGGACAGTGTCAAACGCTTTTCACAAGTCCAGGTAGATGATGTCAACTGCTCCACCCCGTCCATCATTTCGTTAGCCCCATCATAGAAGGCCACCAAATTGGCCAGGCAGGATTTCCCCCTAGTGAAGCCATGCTGGCTGTCACCAAACACCTTGTTGTTTTTCATGTGCCCTAGCATGCCTTCCAGGAGAATCTGCTCCAAGATTTTGCCAGGCACAGAGGTGAGACTGACTGGTCTGTAATTCCCTGGGTCATCCATTTTCCCCTTCTTGAAAATGGGGGTTATATTTTCCTTTTTCCAGTCATTGGAAACTTCTGAGTGCTAAATTATTCCCAATGGAGACATCTCAGGTTTCTCAAATAGGTCACTGTTCCCACAGAAAGAAGAAGGATGACAGCAAATGAAGACATGTCCAAAAGTATCTCATCAAAAAAGTACCTCTGCAAAATGCATATTTCATGGGTCAGAAGTAAGGACTATCCCCACCTGCTAAAACTTACTTAATTTTTCTTCACCTTCTTTCATCACTTGTGTTGTCTCCCTTGCTTGCAGGTAGACCCTAGACGATATAGTAGTGGTGCAGACTAAAGTGTGCACTTTAAACACTTTGTTGAACTGGAAGTAAAATATTTTCTACAAGTTCACATCCCCAGGCATCCTGAAGGGAACATGGAAAAAGTCTGGAAAATTGCAAGGAAAAGAACTTCTGCCTTAGAAAAATAAAGGTAGCAAGTAGGAGAAAAGATTAATGGTTTAGAAGTGTTAGCAAGCATAAGAATGCAAAACCAGAAGAGAGATAGTCAGGAAAAGGCTCTCACAGTCCCTAGGATTTCACAGAATGTTGTTGTTCTTGAGTGGCTTCTGTTGTGGCATAAGGAATCCATTCCAAAATTAAAAAAAACGTCTTCCTGTTTGGATGTGTAACATTATACTCTAAATACAGGAACATGTGGGCAGCAGCATGCTACCAGAGGACATATATAACCCTCAAGCCATCCACTTTGGGTGGAGTATAACTGTTACCAAGGGAGGGAAAATTACCTCAACTCTGTTTAATGGCTAGTTACATCTCTGCAGAGAAGAGGGCTGGCCTAAAATCATCACGATGCCTTATCAGCTGCTGCCCCAGCCTTTCTTACTGAATGGACCCAGCAATAATTTTAGGACTCACAGGAACAAAAGGGGCTTGCCAGTGTTACTGTGTTCCTCTGGCAAGCAAAATGTGGGACGAGATTGGGGCAAACTTCCATAGAGCTTTCCTGAGTACCCTGCAGTGATGCTTTGCAGAAGTCTTTAGTTCACCTCAGCATCTTGGACCTGGCAAGACATGTCCAGCAGAGAGCAAATAAAAGAAAGTGCTGGTGTGCTGTCCCATGGTGTCCAGCAACAAAGCACAGAAAGCAAATCCTTTACCTGAAGTGCATATTTCCTATCAGAAGAGGGATCATGAATAGGGGTTATTGCTGTTTCCGTGCAGGAATGAGCTTAAGGGTAGGAGCCGGTAGGCAAATGAAACTTTTGACCAGAACTTAAATCCATATTATACAACAGTAGGATGCACTTTAATCCCTGCCATTATATCTATGTTAATGTAATCATCAGCTATCCCTAAATATCTTTAATTCTGTATGGTGCAAGGAGAGCATCTCTGTGGTACTTTTTTCCCAAATACATTTGCATTAAGTCAGGATTCAACACGTGAGCCTCGCAGCACTGGCACTGTTTCCTCCTTTCTGAAGTTAGTGATGCGTTTCCTCAGCCTGGCATCTGCCTCAGCAAGATTTTGGTGGGGGTTTTGTCTCTCCTGTGTTTGTGTGGGAGGCAGTATAAGCTTTTCATGGAGGGGAAGGCTTGTTCAATTGGAAAGAAGGGAGTTAATTATGTCTCCTATAAAGAGATGTAATAGGTTTTCTTTTCTGTAGAGAGAGGAAGACATGAACAGCATCCCTTGCCTTTTCATTCGAAAACTCTGTTGTGACCATATTGCTGAGGCTTGGAAAACTCCCCGATTTACAGGTTGTTTTTTGCATGTTCCAAACATCTGGGAACAAGGTTCAGCTGACTGATGAATGTGATTATCTGGCAGAAAATGCTGAAAAGTTGGGGAGGAAGGAGGGCACATCTAGCCCAGCTGTCCATTTCAAATATTGCTGGTTTCAAATTTAGCCTGCCATCTTCTTAGCAAATTGTTTGTGAGCACTTTTAAATCTGCACGTGTAAGTCTTATCATAAGTATTTGGCAAGTGCAAGGGATTTTGAACTAGATTACGAAAGGAGCATGCCTCTGTGTGTGCCAAAGCATCCCAAGGTGTGCAGGCCTAAGATGATATTATTTAAATGAGCCCAGTTCTCACATTTTCTTCTGTTTTTGGCATGCTCGCTCTGCCACTTTCAGGAATAGCTAGAGTATGTCCAGCCAAGTCCATTCTTTTCATAAAATTAAGCTAATTTGCTTACCGTTAGAAGTTTCCTCTATGTAATTTTGGAGTCATTAGCACTTTCTTTAGCGATGTGTTATCGCCTGACATAACAAAGTGTTGCATCTATCTCTGCTCTTCATCAGAAGCCATATAGCTTTGAACTCTGTATTAGATGTGTTGTGTAGGACAGATACAAAGGAACAGGAAGAGACTCAAGTAAGCAGTAGCACGTAAAGATGACTGCTCTGAAGATGCAAGACCCACAATACCATCTTCAGAAAAAATGAAAATCCCACCTTCCTCAAGTCTAAAATGCCTTCATTTCTTTGTTCTTCTTGGTCTCCATGCAATAATGCTGTGTTGGTGGGTGCACTTGCACTGCAGTATACTACTTCCCATAAACATATGGGTTGCTTTGGAGTGACACAGGCAATTCAAGGGAAAAGTTTTCTGTACTCAAGGAGAGATTGTCACTATATGGAAAAGATGATCTGGTTTAGGACAGAGAATGGTTTGGGCAGTGGTTTAGTATGGTGAAGCTGAAGAATTCACCATTAGGACTTGGAAAGGCTCAGAAATATTGCAGCATCTGGGAAGTAATGCGCAAGGCAAAGATTCATAAATAGCAAGGCAGGGCTCATCTCTAGAGACTTAGAACTAAAAGATGGAATTTGTTCCTGAATGACTCTGGTCTCATTTAGTAGTAAGAGTCCCATGCACTTTGAGATAGGCCAATGCTAAGTCCCTCTGAAAGTCTGACCAGACTAAATAATGTACTGGAAAATATAATGAAGATGTAGAAAACAGTTGTATTCAGCTCTGAAGAATATGCTGGACCCTTCTGTAAGGACACAGCCAGAGACGTCTGAGCCCTCCTTTCGCAAGGAGGTTTGGACAATGTGGAGAAGGAATGATTTGTCTTATTGCCTGTTCTGAGATGCTCGAGAGCCTATCTTTAGAATGTTGTTTGTAAACCTCCTTTGCCAAGAGGTTTCTTGATCCTGATATTGATGTTGATAGGCTGCAAGATGTCATCAGCACCTCCAGCAATAAGAGACTGGTGTGTGATAGAAAGGATATGAGAAGAGCAGAGATAAAATAACTGAGAAACAAAATGTTCCTTCGTTGCTGTCTTTGATCTCTTACCTCCCAGCTGTGAGAGATCCTGGATGCTGATGGCAGCAATCAACTAATTTTCTGCTGCTTCTGTTGCATGTAAAAAACAGAGGAAGATGTTGTCTTCACTGAGGGGAGTACAAGTCTTGCTGTAATGTCTTTTGTTGCAGGCTGAACCTGAGGAGAGGCAGGGGATGAGCACAGGCAGCCTCAAAACTGAGGCAAAAAAAAAATGCAATTTTGTTTCTTCCTCTCTCTTTCTGCACTTTGCTTTCTACTACAATTCCTGCCTTATTAGCCATCCTTTTGCAAATTAAAACCCAAAGGAAAGCTCCCAGCCAGTGTTGCTATCTTTGCTGCATCCTTGATGCCAACTGAAGAAGTGGGAGGCACCATGGATAAAGCTGTTGCGTACGGGCTTGCATCATCTTGAAAGCTTCTGTCATTTCTCAGCATCGAGGTGCAGTAGTTGAAGGGAGAGGGAAGCTTTATTTACAGTAGCTGTTTAACTGTCCACCAGTAGTTTACTCCTGACATGGGACTGAGGCTGAATCCATAAAGCTGGTTTTGCTAGCTCGGGTAGTCCAGAGAAGAAGATATGGGGACATCACTGCTCATTTCCCATGCTGTTCAGTCCTGTCTTGCAAGATGTGAAGACATGCTTTTATTTAAGGTGAGTCTGCATTAAAAAGTTATAATCTCACATACAGATGAGCCAGTAGGGATGTTTGCAACTGAAGTGCAGGCTCATGTCATCATAGAGGTGCACTAGTTATAGTCGTGTCGTTACAGATACACACTACACAAGTGTGCTTCTCAAACAGTCTGTGCTCAGAGTGATTATTTTATGGACAGATTGACTAAACTGAAGATCATGGATAAGAATAAGTAGTTGTTGGGACCAGTGTCCATAAGGTGGAATGGACATAGAAGTTTTAATGTAGAGCTGGTTCATGTTCAAGCGCAAGCTGCTGTTCATGCTGCAGCATGATAGAACCTCTTGCTGACCAGGTGTGGTAGAAGAGCTGGGCTGAAGGGTTGCTTGTCCTCCCTGAGTACGCAGCCACTGGCTCCACAGTTTGGCAGAAAGTCAGTTGTTGATTCCTCTGCCTGCAGCTCCCAGGCCTCCCTTCAGGGCTCCCTCTTTACTCCAAAGAGAAGTGCAAACATGAACTTTGTGAGCCTGTGTTGTTGCCCTTGGTCTTTCACAGTTCCTGGATGAGGTCCATGCTGCTGTTTGTCTGGGACCGTTGTCCATCTGGGAGGTGCAGTTGTGCTTCAACAGCATATTTAGAATATAGAAACAAAGGGGAGAGCTGTGGGTTGCTTCAGTCTCTGCTTCTGTCAGTGCCAGCTGTGGCTGTTGGGATGGAGAATCCCTGCTAGATACCAGCTGTTTATATCTTGCCAAGTTTATTAACTCAGCTGAGACAAGATCCTAATATACAAGTACGTACAAATATATATCTAAAGAGTCAAGGGGCACCCAAAAGTGAAGAACAGGAGAATAAAACAACAAAAATAGTATTATCTGTTTTCTGCTCTCTGAAATGATTGGTGTCATTAAGCTTGTTACGGAGCAGGGCAAGGCAGGGGTAGTCTGGCGTTCTACCTTTGTCTCTGCAAAGCTCCAGCAATTCTGCCCTCTCCTGGAGCATTTGCTACCTGCCTTATTTCTCAGGGAACCAGAGATGTCCGCTAAAAAAAGATGTAGAGAAGGAAACAGCATCAATCCTATTGATTGCTTCTAGAAGAGTATTGGAGAAAGTCTAAAGGACATTTGTGTAAGACAATGCCAAAGAACTAAACCAGGCCAGTGTGACTAATGGAGAAAAAGAGGAGGAGGGGGAAAGCAGCTATATGAGACACACAGGAAATAGTGGGGAGTTTGTTCTTTGAAGCTTTTCCAAAACTGTGCTTTTAAATTTCATTTCCTTCTGATGGTGGACTCCCTTAAGGACCCCGTCCATGGTATTCTCAGCATCACTTCACTGTCTCAGTCCCTTTCCTGGATGCTTTTGGGAACCCCTCTGCCTTATCATATCCTCAACCAATACTCTCAGAAGCTCTACACTATGTTTTTGGCAGAACGTTGTGCTGTGCTGTGCTATACCCCCTGCTTTGTGCTTGCTTATACTTCCTTAATAGGATTCGGCATCTCCTTTATCCTCCACCCACTCAGAGATTCGAATGTTGTGTTTCATACTGCTCGTATTAAATCTATGATGTCTCAAATAACACAAGAGGCTCCACACTTGTGTTATTTGAACTCTCCATACCCTTCAATTTTGGAGCTTGTTTCTCCTCTGTGTGTAGTGGCTGTTTTTCTGTAGCTGAGCATAGCAGCCCACAGGGCATTACATGTTCTTGAATGCACCTTATACCTTCAGTAGAAGTAACTTCTGCTGGGGGAAAATTAGTTACGAATTGCACTGCTTTCCCATGCTCTTGTACAGGGGCTGTTGGCTTCCTGCTCTTGCGTTCTTCACCATAGCTTCCCCTGAAATGAGCCAGTCATATGTTTGTTGGTCTTTGGGGGGAAAAGCTGTAGGTGAGTACTGCTTACAGCATTTCTTGTGGGGCTTAAACTTAAATTTCTAGGTTTGAGGTGAGGACTGCAGGTCTGGTTTGTCAGGGAGATCTGCTTACATGAGAGGGGCCGAGAGTGCTGCTTTGGAGCAGTAGATATAGATGTTCATGCAGGCTTGGCTGTGGCTGCTGATGGGGTGGTGGGTTTCTCTTAAACACTGGGCTGGCTGCACATGAGTTAGGTTTTTTACTCCCAGGAAAGAAACAAAAAAAAAAACCCAAAAAACGAGCTGTGCAAGCAATCTGCTTCAGGTCAAAGAAAGCACAGTGCACATTAACATTAAAACCAGAATAAGGAGGGAAAAGAAAGGCAAGTCAAAGATCAGGTCATTTCTCCTGCAGAGTGGCTGTTGGTTTGTGTCTTGTGTCCTGCACTACTTGGCAATGGCAGCCAGGATGTGGCACTCACCAAAGGTGACAGGAGGCACAGGGAGGCTATTTGCCTTCCAGTGTAAGGGGCCAATTCTGCTGACTGCTGGCAGAGACGTGCACGTCAGTCACTCGTTAGCTGTGTACCACCGGGCAGCAGATAATCTCAAGTGCTGAATGAATAAATCCTCTCCTTGTCAGCTCCCATCAGTGTCTCTTGCATGAAGCCCAGATGCTTCTTAAAGAAGCACGCTGCAGATAAGTCTAAGTTCCATATTTACTCAGTAGCCGATGGCAGAGCACTGAGGAACACTGCAGCTTTTAACTATTGAGTTGAACCATGAAGTTCCCAGGTTAGACAACCTGTAGGATCCAAACCCCACCATGTCAAGACCTTGAAATCAATATGCCAGGACAGGTGTTCTCTCCTGTTGTGGAGGGGCATTGGTATCAGCAGAAAGGATTTTCCAGTAAATCCTCACAGTATCCATCTGGCTGACTTCATACCCTCAGACTTTGTGCCAACTTTCAACATTCAGCAGAGCATTAGAGTTGCAGTTTTGAATGGGCTGTGGAAAAATACTTGTTTCAATAAAGACAAGTAGAAACTGACATTCTGTTACAACAGTAGCTTGTTACAAATAAATTTCCCTACTAAAGCTTCATGGTATAGACGTTTGCACATGCAAATTTTAACATCAAATATGCATCTCGCTTCTCATATATACCTATTTTCATTTATGGGGAAATAGCTTTGAGAAGCAGTCATGCAAACAAAAATTGTGGTGGAATGAGCCCATAATAGAGCTTTCAATAAAATGAGAAATTGCTGAGCTTTCCAGTAATTTTGTCTGTTTGTTGTAAGCATTTTGTACAGCATTGTCTAGCTGCCTGATTCTGTGGAGATCTAAGTCTAGTTTTCCCCCTCATTTACCCACTTTTTATAGAATCTTCTTGTAATTATTAGTCCTTAGCAGAAAACCTGAATTCATGTTAAAGCATTTAATTAGTCAAAATTGTGTAATAGAAGATTTCTTCCAGATACCACTTAATGGTCATTAAAAGGTCTGATTCAAAGCCTGCTTAAGTCAATTGATGGCTTTTGTTCAGTTGAATACATTTTGAATCTGGCTTGGTATATTCAGAAATGTGAAGCTATTGGCTACAATAGCAGGGAATACTCTTCACAGATGGACAACTTCAGTGGTTCTCTGCTTCCATAATGGTATGCTGAGGAAGCTTCGGATAAATGAAATGAAAGACCACTTTTAGTGAAAAATCAACTAAATTCAGAACTGCAGAAGAAGATGCTTTAAGATTTAATTGTTTAAAACCTGTTTTTTTTTTTCCACAGCTACTCCATTGAAGTTAAGGATGCAACTGATATAATGTGGTATTTTTTAGATTTGGTAATGGCTTAAGTCTGTTTGGAAGAATATCCCCACAGCAGTGATGACCCTACAGCACACATTGGGCCTGTACTTACTTGTGTAAAGCCATTGGCTCAAGTGAGACCTTAGAGCAGCCTTCCAGTACCTGAAGGAGGGCCTATAGGAAATCTGGAGAGGGGCTTTTTATAAAGGCATGTAGTGACAGGACAAGGCTTTGAACTGAAAGAGGGTAGATTCAGATTATATATTAGGAAGAAATTATTTCTCATAAGAGTGGTGAGACACAGGCAGAGGTTGCCCAGAGAAGCTGTAGCTACCCTATTCCTGGCAGTGTTCAAGGCCAGTGTGGACAGGGCTTGAAGCAACCTGGTGTAGTGGAAAGTGTCCCTGCTTGTGGCAGGGAGGTTTGGAACTGGATGATCTTTAAGGTCTCTTCCAACCCGAACCATTCTGTGATTCTTTTATTCTATGATATATGGTTTAATTTCTTTTCTGTTTTCAAGGGTAGCCTATTTATTCTGTGATTATGGGAAAGAGTGAACAGGTGACCTAGATGGTCTTCACCAAAGCCAGTAATTTTTCACCATTTTTTACTTTTAGTCCCACACAGCATGGAAGCAAAAGTACTAAATGAATAAGATCTTAGGGTCTGTTCTTGTGATATTTCTGTTACTGCAGAGCACAGAATTTCCAGGGAAGTTGAGATTATTTCCTTCCTACCCAGTACCTTTGGTTTTGCCACTTTAACTCGGTGGAGTATCACAGTGACTTACTTTCTGATTTTTGTGCTCTCATCACGGAAATGCAAATCACTGCACAGTGGGCCAGACACTGACGAAAGTAGATACTTTGGTACAAGGTTTCCAACCTGAGTTCTAGCCTGAGGAGATAGATGAGTATTCAAATCTCTGCATCCTTTGAAGTTCATCCAGAATCTAAATAATAACTCAGAGAAAGTTCATGTTCTTGTTGAGATTCTAGTAGCTGAGAGGCAGCCATGAGTTCTGAAAAGTATTTCATTAATTACTTCAAAGCAAAGCAGAGTCAAGTCGCCATTAAAGAGCTTGATATTCACGTGAAGACCTACCACCTCCACCTCCCCTCCACCATTTTGCTCTGAGTAGCAAAACCAGCACAACACGTTTGCAGCCTCCTGGCCCACTTCTGCAGCTTCAGACTTACTTCTCCAAATGATGTTTCAAATAATATGGGAAACACTGGTGTCAATGGAGAGAGAGTGAGCTCTGTGGTGCGCTGCTGGTGAACCTTGAAGCATCCAAGGAAAATGTCATCTGCTGTCCCCCAGCTTTTTGTGTGTAGCTGTTCTTTGGGAAACACTGCTATTAATGACTGTTGCACAGTGTTTGCACAGGTTTGGTAGATAAAATACAGGCTGGTAGATAAAAGGCAGCTTTCCACTTCAGTTTTCAAGTTCTCACTGCACCACATGGGTGATAAGTGACCCAATTGTTACTGAGCAAATGTAAACAAGAGAAAAGGAAACTTTCCTCCATCACTGAGACAAACTATCAGGTTTCCTCAGCCTGCCCTCCTTGTCTTCTACCTGAATTAGCATCCTGTGTACCTGTGGGTTGGAAAGTGAGAGAGCAGAGTGCTTGTCAACAGTGAAAATTGTGCCCACACTATGGGCTTAAACCAGAGATGTGATTTCTTCTGGGGTTGACAAAGGGTGAAGTAGAGATGGAGCAGAGGGAAGCAGACTTTTGCATTATTCCTCTAAGGAATATGGGTCGCATTGCCCCTGTGTTGCACTTTGTCATTAGCTGAATCACTGGAGCATCCTGTCAAATCAGCCTGCTGCATAGATTTTTAAAAACTAATTGGCACCTGCAAGGTAACAAGTTAGCAGCGTATCTCCATTTGCCCTCCACAGCCTTTCACAGCTCTTTCCCCAACTCCAAGTCACTATCGTGCTGCACAGCCAGTAAACCTACCATGGTATGAGGCAACCCAGGCTGTAGTTGAGACCCTTTGAAGTGACCTGGCATTTGTGTGACAGAGAAAGCTTCCCTTTTTTCCTTTCTTTTTAAACTATTATGCAAATGTTTCTCCATGTTTCCTTGTTTATCACAGACTCTGATCCTCCCTAGACAGGCTATTCTGAGTTTGGCCTGCTTTCTGATAATTGCATCTGCATTAAAGCGAACACCCCTGCAGGGTTTCTCCATTCTCCTGTCCTCGCCAGCTCTGTGCTGGAGAGCACTCCATAGCTTGCTAGCACAGGGATGCGCAAAAAAGGCATGTCAAGGGCTGGCAATGCTCTGGAGAAGAAGGCAAAGCTGCATGCTATTTCAGACCTCTCTTGTTTTGCCAGTGAGTTCAGATACCTTTCTTTTGCTAGTGACACAGTGGCTGCTAGGTCTTCCTAAGCCATGCATCAGTAAAATCACTGTCATGATCTATAGTCTGTGTCCAGCCCATATCAATGTCTGGCTTCTCTTTGGGGATGTAAAAAATGAATAGGATCTAGGAGAGTCAGCTAACAGTAATGACTGCAGTATTAATTTTGAGAAGGTGGTCTGTTGTAAGTTTTTGTGAACTGTTTTTCTTTGGAAGGAAGAAGAGGCAGGGCACTGCTGGATAATTTTTGATGTTGATCTTTATCAGGTTGCTGTTTAGAGAGCTGGGAATCTCTAGTGCTTGAAATAATACAGCCATTAGTGTGTTGCTTCTCTACATGGGGCCAAGGCCTGGCTTATGTTAAGTACAATAATGATGCTTTTTCTTCATAAGGCCCCTTTTTTCACTGAAAGATGATACGAAGTCTTACTGAGATGAGTAGATTAGTTTTGTCCTTGGTTTACAGCTAGAAGAGGTAGCAGACAGTGGAAAGCTGGAGTGGTGCAACACACCACTGAACTGAATGCATTGTAGTGAAATGCTGCCAGGCCCATCTGGCCAGATGGCTTTCTGCATGCCTGGGGTTGAAATCAAGGCCTGTGTAAGCGTGTTTCTTCTCAGGATTTAGTTCCCAGGAATTTAAAAATATGCACAGAGCCTTCCACACTCACACAGTTAAAATGATGGAAGTAAAGTAACTCAGGCTATTTCCTTTTAATTCACTCTTAGCGTAAATCTGTAGGCAGTAAGTAGATATTTGCTTTCTGTTCTGATTTGCTCTTATTGAACTTGGCCATACTGTGCTGTAACTGAATCCCCTCCTCCAAGTGAACATCATAAATCATGGCCTCTTCTCATGCTTTAGGGCAGTAACCAAGCAGGACCCTGACTGGATGATGCCATCCATCACTCCCTTGGTCTGAACATATGTTGCCACCGCACCCACCAGAGACATTTCAGCAGTGAATTGCCAGTGCAGTTAGACAGCCCATCTGCAGGGAATTTCGTCTTTCACAAGTGGGGTATCCCCCAGAAGGGAGAATGGGGTTGGATAACCCCTACCATAGCTTAGTACATTCCCCATGAAATACCTGGTCTCCACCATCCAAAGGTAACTTTGTTGTAGTTCTAGTTTCTTAGCAGATGCTGTGCTTGGTGCTGATCATGAACCTCAGTAGTGTTGGAAGAATGTTATTTGAGTGGGCACTTCTGTTTTGTTTTTCTTCATTCTTGAAGCAAATCCAGCTTTTCTCAGCTATAGGGCTGAACGAGTCCTCTGCAAATATCAGTGCATATCTTGTAGAAGAGAAATGTCTCCTTGAAAAGGAGACAAAAATGGAATAAGCTAGCTCTCCCCCTGGTTTTGGGTAGTACAATTGAAATCAGCCAGTTTGTGTTTCCTATTTGTATAAGTGGCTTTCATCTAAGTGCTGGTCATGAGTTAAGTTAACGCCTACAGAGCTGTCACCATCAGGTATTGTGTATCACTGAATTCACAGCAGTGCTGGCAGTGCTGAACTATGTACATATGTGTTTAAATGCATTCCCCACTTCTCAGAAGGAGCTATTTCCAGAGATCCCAAGTGTGGTAGTAGATCTCTCAGCTGACTTTTCACTGTGCAGAGACAAATAAATATATAAGATTGGCACATGTACAAACACTATTTCCTTCATCCTGATATTCAAGAATGACCAAGGGTGATGTGGTGCAAGAGTCGGTTTTGCTGGTTTTGTGTGGTTGTGTGGAGGGAGAGATTGGTGATGACAACCAACATACTGGGAAATCCTCCTCCTCTGCACAGCACTGGAAAACTACTGCTTTCTAATTTCCTGCCAAGGATCTCATTTGCATTTAGAAAAAGGTGTTTGTGTTCAGGCTTAGTCTAAGATGATATCTCAGGAAATTAAAGGACATAAAGAACTAAAGTTATACTTGGGCAAGTTCCTAATTACTTATCTGATCTCTGCAGGGGAGATGTTAAGGGATGGTTTTGTAGTTTGTGCGTGGTTTTCTGTGTGTTAGCATAGCAGCTCCAGGACAATCAGTTACTTGAAGGGCTGGGAATAAACCCTACCTAGTTGTCCTTGTTTGCTTCTGTAGGTCTTTCTCCTGCCTTTGTGGAATCCTGAAAATTTGACATGGCCAGCTATGCAATGCTTAGGCTGCATGTTTTTGCAGAGTTTATTTCAGTTGCCTACAGTCTCCACAGTGCTATGTAAACTCCCTTTGAGTTAGCTTAGGTCAAATCAGAGCAGTTGCACCATGGCTTCAAGAAGCACAGAGCAATTTTGCTAGCAGCTGAGGACTTGCACTGACTCTAGCTCTAATAAGTACCCTTAGTAAATTTGGGTTAAAAGCACCATGGCACTATGGTAAGAGTTTTGGGGAAGAGCAGGGCTTCTGCTAATTACAGGAACTTAGTCACAACTTGCTAAGTCCATGTTGAAGACATGCTTTTAGAAGTAGCCATGTTTGGACAGATTGGGAATTGAGAGGAAGCACAGTCTTATGATTAAGGCTCAATAGTTAGGTTTAATTTCTTGTTGTGCTTTGTATTTCTTATGTCACTTCTTACATTTCTTTCCCTTTCTGTGCCTTGGTTCTGCAACTGTAAAACCACACTGCTGCCTTCTGCTCTTTGTCCTGCATAGACTGCAAGTTCTTCAGGATGGGGATTGTCTAGTATTACTTGAGTATGCAATACGTATTGCAGCATGG
The DNA here is from genome assembly GCF_012275295.1 of Melopsittacus undulatus. Lineage (NCBI taxonomy): Eukaryota > Metazoa > Chordata > Aves > Psittaciformes > Psittaculidae > Melopsittacus > Melopsittacus undulatus. The sequence continues at coordinate 50,586,044 of NC_047530.1, forward strand.
CCACATCTGGGCCTGTGGGAGGTCAGGAGAGCCCTAAGTGACATCTTAAGAGTTTCTGTACTTTGAGAATATGTCACTGGCTTTGGGTTGTCAGGGAGGAAGAGCCTTTAATGCTCATATAACTCTTACAGCTAATTCCCTTTGGTAGATTTTGGGACTTTTCTTTCAACCTTGGAATTTTGTTTGTTTTCTGTTCTGCGGGGCAGGGAGTGCTGAGGCTGAATAAATTGAATTTTTGTTAAATTATATGAGTGCTAAATAAGACAGATTGCTATAAGTTGCCATATCCTCTGCATAAAAAAGAGTGGAAAATGTATAAATGAGAAGAAAATGTGTGACGGTATCTAATGTATTCTAAGACCAAGCTGCTAATATTCTATTTGTTTTTGTTTCTTCCAGGTGGAGCGGGAAATAGCCATCCTGAAGTTGATAGAACACCCCCACGTTTTAAAGCTGCATGATGTTTACGAAAATAAAAAATATTTGTAGGTATTCCTGGCTTTTGCCAGAGAAAGGGGAAGGGAGGGAGGGAGATGAGGGATTTGGAATTTGGTGGCGTTTCTGAAAGAATGGAGTAGGACTTTGCCCAAGGCTATTGTCTGTGCAATGCCTAATACTTGGATGAGGAAGGAACACTCCTTATTTCCTTAGCTTTTCTCAGTTTTCTTCTCTGTACTTACGTGCTGTTTCTTTTCCTACTTAAAATAGAGGAGAGAGAGCAAACCTGTGTTTTCTGTCAAACAGCAAGAGAGGAGGAAGGTTTGACCCCGTGAGATTTGGAGCCATTTTAAATCAGAACTGTAACAGTCTTACCATGAACAATTTGGATAACCTCCCTTGCCTGATAGTTTTCATTGAAACCCTCAGTTCTCTCTAACAGTATTTTAAATTTGCCCCATCTATAACATTTTTTTAAAGGCTGCTGAATTCTGCTGAATATGGTTCTGCTGTAACAGTTCAGTTTTTAGGGTGGGAAGAGTTGTAGGGGTTTTTTGCAGATCATAGCCAGTGCTGGACAGGGATATTGTCCACACACAGAGTCATTTTAGCTTGACAGGGCACTAGATATGTTGAATCTGTTGTCAAACAAGCAGGCCATATTAATCTTGCCACAGCAGGAAAAAAAAATCAATGTTCTCCAAATGGAAAAGGGCAACCCAGTAGGGAACTCCAGGTTATTTTCAGCTTTTTAACAGGTTATTACAAGTAGAAGAGAGTGGTAAAAAAAAATAAACCATTTTTAAAAACCACTATCCATGGGTGACCTCTCCCTAATGTCACAACTCAAAAAGGAATGACTGTTTACCCAAAGAAAGTGTGTTGAATGGAGGTAACAATCCCTCATGGACTATTCAGCCAGTCTTGTTACTGGAGCAATGAAATTCTATTCTGAGAAGTGAGGCCTTTGTGCCTAAGGGTTAGCTTACTAGAGCAGGCAGTAATTTCTTTTGGATTCCACATTTTCCTTTGGGGAAGAGCTTGCCATCCATGGTGAAATGCTGTTGCCAGAGTGAGCTTGAGCAGGCACTGGGTGGAGGCTGGCTCAGGCGTTCTCTGACCCACATCTCAAGTGCTCTATCCTCAGTGGTGTAAATGGTCATGGCACTATTAAGCCCAGTTTGCCCCAGCTAAGGACGGAGGCTGAGATCTAGCACAGCCTGCTCTGCATGTGAGGAGGGTAGCAAAGGGAAACAAGGCTTTACAGCCAGTAAGTTCTCTATTAATACTGAAAAGAGAGGCACCATCTATAAGAGTACATTCATTTGTATTCTGGTTTAAAGGGAGTTAGTATAAGCCCCAGGCTTTCTTTTGGTTAGGAGAAAGGGAATACTCTCTTTGTGATCCTTGTTTATTTATATGTCTGTAATCTTAGATATACACACACATAAACACACACTTGCATAAGCCCAGCAAAAAGCTAATGTGTTCCAGGTAGGTGTAGTATAGTCGAGTGGTGGAGAAAATGTACAAATACATGAAGACAAAAGAAATTATCATCATTTGAAGTGAGATAATAGGTTACAGAGGTGCTGAAGCTTTCTTCTTGCCCTGAATGCTTGTGAAGCCAGCAGCTGAGTTGAGCTCTGTTTTTTTACCACGTAACTTGGTGGCTATTTTGCTTCATGTGAAAAGTGTCTACTGCTTAGAGAAGTGAGGGTGATGTTAGACCAAGATTTCTAAGGAATGGCTGCATTCCTTGGCAGGAAAACACCTTCTGCTGAAAATCACCTTGAAAGGGAAGCATCCCATATCTTTAAGCTGTATCTGGATATCCTGGCTTCTAAAAAATGTTGGGTTCCAAAGTATGCTTTGCCAATGACCATTTAGCCTTTAACAATCACTAAGTCTTCTTTGTGCTGTTGCTCCTCTGCCTGTAAGATTGAACTGTCCTCAAAGGCACTGGAGCCTTCTGCTGAAAAACACTGGCTTTGTGAAAGAGCCAATAACTGTTAATTTAATTTCATTAGTCACTGTTTTAAAGAAAGGGCACAATGCAGAGCTTCTGCCAAGTCTCTGTGTTCAAAATTAGAAACAGACGTAGCCTTGGATAAATCTAGGAGGTGAAGCCTGTGGAGGGGTGAAGCATTACAAGTATGTGGGGGCTGAGAAGTGTGTATGCATGTACTTTCCCAAATAATACCCCCTCTAGTTCTCACCAGCCTCGAAAAAAGGATTGCTCTCTGGTGGTGGCACCTTTCCATCACCCATGCCATCTCAGCAGCAGTGGCAGTGTTTCAGAAGAGCTCATGAATTATGGGTGATATTTCAGAAGCCAGAGACTAATCACGATGCAGCGCTGGGGAGTATTTCCTCAATAAATGTTAATTTCACAAATCATATTTGACTTTTAGTTTATGATTTAATTTGTGGCAAGGGGCTTTGGTTGAGTAGACTCCTAATGCAACCATGAATCAAATCCTTTTTCCACAGTTTATTTAACACTGGAAGGAGTTTTAAAAAATAATAATAAAATCTATTATTATACGTGTCTTAGCCTAGCAGTCTTTTTCTGTTTGTTTTGGTGTTTTCTGTACCAAGATGGTTGGAGAGAGATGGAGATACCCATGAGCTCTAAGCCTTCCAGCTCTTTATCCAGCATTTTGAGTTGTTACTTTAAGACTGTGTCCTACAGTTCTAGGTGCATTGAGGCAAACACAGCTGCACTGTGGCTCTCTGTATGTGTGCTGATACACCACCTCAGATATGCATTAAGTTGGCTAAACTAGTAATGTTCCTGACAGTTGAATTATTTCGTATTTGTTGTATAGTCACACTGACTGCCTTCAAGCAAGACTGGGAGTCCACAGTGATAGATAATTCAGAAACAGCTATAAACAATCTATCCCTCCCTCTCTCTCATCATGTAATGTTAATAGACAATACAGCCAGGAAGGGGAAATCATCCTCCCATTTTAAAGATCAAGAATGAGTCAAAGTAGCCTGGTATGGTGTAAGCCCAGAGTTGTTTAAGAACTGATTTTGCTGGTGCGTAGTAGGGAATAGTTGATATACTACAAAATTTGTGTGCACTGGTTTTGATTAACCAGGTTCAGTCAGTTGAGAATTTTAGGGAACTGTAAATGAACTAGGGGAATGTGCAAGGCAATAGCAAAGCTGATAAAGTTTTGGCATGTTCTGTAATGCATATGGGAGTGGAAACACTCCTTTGGTCATATGGTTTCTGCATTGCAAGTGAACTGTGTGAACCTGGGTGATGGTCCTCTTTTTTCTGTGCTATGTATAGGAAAGGTCTTTCCTGGATTGGCCCTAGATAGAGTTTGTGGTGCAACTGGAGACGAAGACAGAATTCACATGCTGCTAGCAGCACTACCAGTGTGAATGAGCAGGAGGTTCTCATTAGCAGACTTGTTGAGGATTAAACACGAGAAAACACGTAAAGCCCAGTCCTTCATCAGTGAAGTGGTTGCCTCATATTTTTTCTAGGAAGCAATCTTATGCTTTACTCTTAAATCTCTGATGCATATATTTACTGCATTCTGTGCATTAAAATCAGCTTTCCTTTTGATCTTAGGAAAGCAATTGTCCTGTTGTTAGAGGACCTGTTACCATGTCGACTTAAATGCTATCACATAGTCCACGGGAGATGGACCTTGCTTTTCCAAAGGGAAACTGATTGATACAGTTTTGTGGCAGAACTCCCAACACGGGTGGCATTATCCATTGGATCTCGTTTGATTATCTTTTTAGTTTAAATGGTCTTGGGTTTGGCAGGGAGTAGAACTGAGATAGAATGAAGACATCCTAGGACCACTCGATGCCCTTTTCTTTCAGATGGTGTTATTAGTATTTCTCAATTCCCTTTCCCTTTTGTGTAAATTTCTATTTGAAGGATTGGGCAGGTATTTGTAAATATATGTATAGATTTATATTGATTAGTATTCAAACCTTCACACTTAAGATTTCAATTTTTGAAATGTTGTGGTGGCGTTAATTCTAAATGTCTGTGTTGTCCAACTTGACCAGCATTTTAAACAAGAGTCTGTTTCGAGAGAGCAAGTGCACATCAGATTGTTGTTCTCTGAAATGTGCCATGCATACATCAGCTCTTCTTCCAAGTCCCTTTCTCATCATTTAGTAGGACAGTGCTATCACTGGTCAAGTGCCCAAGCCTCATGGCAATGTACACAGCACACCACATCCTGATTTCAGAGGTGAAGGTGCCTTCCAATGAGCCAGATAACAAAATTAAAATGTCCTCCTGCCTGTACACAGCTCACATTTCTGGCTTCTACAGAATCAGCTGACAGCAGGAGTTAAAGATTTACAACTCTGGTGGTGTCAGCATAAGAATTGGTGCTGCCATTCCTCTCCTGCAGAGTTTTCCTGTAAGTCTGTTTATTTTTGTTGAAAACTAACTATGAGGTCCCAGAGGATGTGAGAAAGAGAAAGAATGGTTCTTCTTATTGGTTATTATATTGGCTGTGTGGAGACCTCATAGCAGCCTTCCAGTATCTGAAGGGGGCCTACAGAGATGCTGGGGAGGGACTCTTCATTAGGGACTGAAGTGACAGGACAAGGGGTAACGGGTTGAAACTTAAACAGCAGAGGTTTAGATTGGATATAAGGAAAAAATTCTTTACTGTTAGGGTGGTGAGGTACTGGAATGGGTTGTCCAGGAAAGTTGTGAATGCTCCATCCCTGGCAGTGCTCAAGGGCAGGTTGGACAGAGCCTTGGGTGGTATGGTTTAGTGTGAGGTGTCCCTGCCTATGGCAGGGGGTTTGGAACTAGATGATCAACCCTAACTATTCTATGATTCTGTGTTTATGTTCTGTTGTTGGTGTCCCAGGACTTTGACTTTTGATCCATCTGTGGGGAAACCTGTCTAAAGGCAGAAGGAGGGTTCAGAAGGAGCTCAGTGCTGAAAGTTACTTTCATAGTAGATATGCTTCTTGGTCGTGTGGTTATGGGGTGTCAGATGCTGTGGATACAGGAAAAGAAAATAGAACAGGATTGAAAACCAAAATGGTGTTCCACCTGAGCCTTGATTAGAATTAAAAGAAATAATCAGCTACTTTGGCCCCTTTTTGACTGCTATTGACTTGGTTTAGTACTGTCATGAGTTGCAAGTGTGTGCAGCAGAAGGGAAGCCAGTCAGCTGTAGGAGTGGGGCCAGCATGCATGAGGGTTTGAGTACAGGATGGGACTGGAGACAAGGAGCTGGCTAGAGGCCAGGGGAAGGGGATGGGAGGCTGTGCCAAGGACAGGTGTCACCACTTGCAGGAGGGATGCCAGTCTGGCACAAAGCAGGGCTTGCACAGAGGTGGTGGTGATGATTAATACTACTCCCTGTGCAACACCATCTTAATAAGCCCTACACAAAAGCCTGACTGTATCTTCTGCTCACTGCCTGACATGTACATTTGCATGCCATCCAGGCCATGATTCTGGTCTTGGGAGAAAACAGGCCCATATGTGAGCATAGGCAAAGGGGAGATGCAGCTCCAGAGCCACAGTCCATTTCTCCTTCAGCCTTCAGTAGGCAGTGTTGTGTGCCTGGGCCCTGGTTGTTAAAGGAAAGGCCACTTAGGTCTGAAAAATAAAACCTCAGAATACATGGTCACTAGCGGAATTGCAGCAGTGAGCTAATAGGTTTTGTCTCAGCTCTGCATGTCCTGTACTGAGGATCCCTCTGGCTGGATTCATTCCATATTGTGTGCCCAAGTAGGATGGCTGCTGCAGCACTGTGGCATGCGTGACTACACACCATGAAGACACTGCTCAAAACACCTTTCATCCCCAGTAAATCAAAGGTACAGAGTGCAACAGTATAATCTCTTACTACCTTGCTTTTCCGCAAATCCCCAACCTGTTCATGTCCAAACATAATAAGCAATCAAATACAATCTCCATTCAAACAATGGAGACTAGAGTTAAAATTGTCTTTTGGGAAAGAAAAATCTAACACATGTACACTTTCTCGCAGGCAAGGAAAACTAAAAAAGAAAAAAAATAGAGTTTCTGGCCTGGTGCCAAATTAGGGTTTAAAAATTCATGCCCACCACAAGAATTTATATAACTTATGAATAATTTATAGGCTGCACCAATAACAAGTGGCTTAATATCTGATAGAGATTATTTAATCAATAGAAAACAGTGCAGTGAAAAAACCATCACAGAACTACAACATGTCAGTCAGTGCTGGGCAGCTTTTAACCCCCACCTGCTACATGTATGTGCCTTCATAGATATGTATGGAAGGACATTTTGTAAATAGGGTGATAGCATGGAAGTGGAATGGCCAGGACTTTTTCCTTCTGGAAGCATTATTTGGCAGTCTGCTGTTCCAGACATTTCCCTTGCTGATTCGTCAGAGCTTTGAAATGTAACAAGTTTTCTAGCTATTTGCTGAATTGGTCAAAAGGAGTAGCTAGTTTCTCATGTATAATCTGCTGAGGATTGTAGCTTTATTGTGAGATGGTTCAGAGTTCAGCAAGGCTGGTGGCAGGCACAAATAGGTGCCACAAGTCTCGTGGCATGAAATGTCTTACCTGTAGGCATCACAAAACAGTGAACTTTGAGCATAGAGGAAGCAAGCAAGAATTCTCCTGATTTTTCTTTTCTTTGTGTGTATCTCTTTCTGTACAATTGCACCACAGTTTTACATCTTGCTGGAACCTGAAGTTGTGCATCTTAAAAGCTAGCCAGTGCCACATGAATATCCAGTCTGGCATAGTAAAACCCCCAGAATATCACCCAGCAGTGTGTGATGGTACCAGTGGTACACTCAGACTTATGTAGAAGGCCAGCCTACTTGTTTAGGTTTAAGTAAGGTAAAAAATAGATTATTAACTGGTTCCTTGATAGGAAGCAATTCCAAAACAAGCTGTGTGAATTGACTACCATTCCTAGAGCACCGGAGAGCATTTCTTGTTACCCTTATTTTTCTTTTTTATTTGTAATACTTGCCTGAAATGCTTTATGTTTCAGTATAAGCTTTCATCTAAAGAACTCTATCCACTAAATGCTTTTATAATAATAAATAAATTTGTATGGCCCCAGAGGATCTAATTTGTGTAGCTGTGAATGTCTCATAAACTGTCTTCGTCTATAAGGCTGAGAAAACAGGAGCTGCATACCCACACTAGAATGTATAGTGATGGGCTGCTGTGGGCAGTCCCATCTGGCAAGAACTTTAGTATTTCACACCATTTGTGCTAATGACTTAAAGACAGTTTCTTGTTCTTCACAGATCATAAGTCGTGTGTCTGTTTGGGTTTTTTCTTTATTTTTTATTCTGGGGGGAGGTTCTTATTTTCCATAAATATTTGATAATGCAATGGTGTTCTCTGTGCCAGCTAGTCTTTCTTAAACAGTATTTTCCCAGGTATTGTTCAGAGCAATCCTGTTTCTTTTGTTACAGTCCTGATACGGAGATAGCATGTAGCTGTGTTGCCTTAATGAGAGCTCTGTGAATTATTCCTCTAAGCTTTCTAGGGCTTGGGCAAAGGCAACCTTTAATAAGCTGCAGCATAGTCACACAGACAGGAAGGCAAATCATTACCCAAAGTGTCTTTTTGCTCTTTTAAGTGATGTCTTCATAGTGTTGCAGTGCAAAGGCAATCTGGTCATGGAGAAGACCTTGCTGTGCTGGCACTTGACAAGAGTGGTACAGAAGAAGAGCCTATGCCCTAGTCAGCTTACAACCTAAACCAGAAAGAAACCGTTGGAAACCCAGTGATGGGGAAGTCCAAGCTGTTGTCAAGCATCACAGCAGAGAACAGTCTTCAGGAAGAAGACAAAGAAAAATTATGGTGTAGTTCTGTCACTAGTAATGGTGCTTTTCCAAGTATGGCAGGGAGGGGGAGGAGGAGTGTTGGGGGAGCACAGATTTGTTTGCCTGGATATTTAACAAGTGAATGGTGGAACCTGGCTCTGGAGACTGGTCAGAGATGGAAGTCAGCTTTAAAGGCCAAAGAAGAGTTCCTAGGTTGGTTACAGAAGGGCCTTTCAGATATCTAGAAATTGAGGCAGCTAGTTCATGTTAGATATAGTATAAATAAAAAGGAGACAGTGGGGGTGTCGAAGGAATGGTCAAGGTAGAAGCTAAGAAAACTGTATTACAGTGGTGATCTGAGATCTATTTTGAGTTGCCAGCACCGGAGCAAAAGTGTGCTTATCAAAGTTAAAGAGACAGTGGTGGATTACTTCAGATAAAAGATATTTAGCTAAACCTAGGCATGAAATTTTTGCCATGTGAGTGGTTAGGAAAACCCACACTACAAACCTGGATTGTAATCAAACAAGCAGTGTTGTCCTTAGGGATAGAAAAAGTGGAATCGAGTGGAGAGGCTAAGAGTTCTGGTTTAGACTTGTGTTTGAGCTGATGGTAGGACAACTAAAGACGTTAGAGTGAAAAACAATGTCTGCATTTATTCAGGAGAAAAGGAAGAAAACTACTGATTTTTTTTATCTGATTGTCTAAATGTTGCAAGGGGTTTGTGTGTGTTTTGAGGAAAAAGTCACAGCTTTTTTTTTTTTGTGGCATCATAAATCTTCACAGCCCTGTCAATCAGTTAGTATATTTGGATACAGTGAAAAGACATAGTAAATACAGACAAAATTGCTGATCATCAGATATTTCTTGATCTATTAGGGGGAATTGGACCACCCTCTGTGTTTACAGGAGTTCTGCTGACATGCAGGATTTGAAGAAGACTGAAATGACTTGAAGGATGCAGGGATGATGTGAAATTGGTGGGCTGTCACATCTTGTGTTCCCCAGAATATAGGCAAGTTGGAATAATGAGGAAGAGAGGCAAAGTGCTTTTTTGTTACATTTCTAGTCTAAGCTACAGAACAAGCCACAATCAACTATGGGGAAGCTACTGAGCATTAGAGAGCTCTGGAGTCTGTGCTGGTTCCTGGTATAGCTAGAATCAGAGTGGCACAAAGGTGTTTTAGGACCACATTTCTCCACATTCCTCTTGGCTGCTCCTTTTCTTTCACATGCAGAAATCATCCCTTCTTTGCCATATTGCTTAGCTTTCATTATTATTTCTTTATTGGTTTTGATCCTGAAAGAGAAAATAACATGGACAAAAAAAAAAAAAAAAGAGAAAGAAAAGATCTTAGGATTATTCTAAACTCGCTTTCATAAGCTGCATGCACATCTCTGATAGGGTATGTACTGGGTCATTTGCAGTTAGGAACTTATTAGCGCTTTATTATATATTTATTGTATATATTTTTAATATTTTTTAATTATGTTTTTTACTGAGGAGATGGTGATGATGGGATGCAGATGGAAAAGTGGCAAAGGGAATAGATAGGATGGTGCTGCACACAATCTCTCTGCTTCTTCAATACAAGATGAAATTATTCTTGTGTTAAGCATATGACTTCTTAAAGACCAAAGTCTTGTCTACTTCAAGCTCTGAAACTTAACCAGAGAATTTTAGTTTCATGTCTTGGCTTATAGCAAGGACATGAGATATGACACAAGACATGGGCTTTGGTGTCTTTATGAAAGCAAGTAATGGCCTGAAAAAATTTTTGCAACCTCTTAAAGTATGTATCTAGTGAGTAAAGCAAGTAATGAAGAATTCGTTTTTAACACCACTTGCACTTGGCATCATACTGAGTTGCAGAAGCCTGATGTTTTCTTGCTTTCCCAGTTGCTCTAGCAGGCAGAGAGGAAATTGGTGGTGGAGACAGCATGGTGTAGAATGTGCAAGGGGCCACAGGTGCTAATCCCAGCTCTGATATTGATTTACTGGGCAAATCACTTTGCTTCACATATGCCTATCAGTAAAGATCAGGAGGTTAATACTTGCAACACTTCTCTCATGTGAAATGCGATGATTGTAAGAGCTGGTGTGTATCCAGAGCTTACAAGACGTGAGAGTTAAGTGCTCTTACAGAGCCTTTTGTCCTAATATAGCTCCTCTCTGTATTATCACAGCAGGTAGTGTGCATGCTGCCAGCCAGAGGCTGGGTCTTTCATTTCCTTGAACCCCTTTGCAATGACTATTGCAGGGCAGGGTTTCCTACATTTTTACAGTGGGAAGAGTGATGCTGTTGATCTTAAGTAGACGGGCTTTAAAAAAAATAAAAGGTTCATTCACCAGTAAGTTACTTTCATCTCCAAATGTAATAGGAGACTAGTTCTGCTTACTGGTCTGGGATTTTTAGAATTCGCTCATTTGCTTAGAATAAATGGAAAAAGTAGTACCAGAGTGAGATGAGAACCTGTCATATCTAAGGAAGATAAAAGGGAAGGGGAAACTTGAGGAAATACTGCTTAATGGTTTTCTACCCTACAGGCTATGTGTTATTTACAATCTCCTGGATCCTCTAAGAGCTGGTACTGGCATACTTCCAATCCTATAGGGCTTTGCTAAAGTAAAGGATTTTAGATGCTTATGTGGACTCAGGAGATCAGGATTTTCTTCTGTGCCACAGATTCAGGAAATACGTGTCTTCTGTATGTCTTATTTTCCAGCCTCTGGAATAATGCTCTTTCTTTGCTTTTCCTGACTGGCTTTTCAGAATGCGTGTTCTCTTCCTTTAAGGAGTCATTCAGGCACACACACACACAGATGGATAGATACAAGTATACAGTATTTACAGAGGATTGTGTAAGCCATACAGTGATAGAACCGATGTAACACTTGGAAATTTTCAAACCCTTCTCGTTGGCCTGTTTGGAAATGACATGTGTACTACCACTGTGCCATGTAAAGCGCCAGCAAAGCATTGGCTTGCACAGAGATGGAGGCAGGTGCTGAATTATGCCCTTGTTTTATCAATCTCCTAGCTGGGGGCTATCCTAAGAAAACCCCTCCATCATACTGGAGGGAATAGGGTTGGTGGGTGACCAGCTGTAAATCCAAATGCAGAAATCCTAGTTGCAACATAACCACGTAGTACCTGTGGCATGATCCCTGCAGTATTTATTTCTCACACTTGACCACTGGGGAATGTGTTTGTCGTCCTTCTCACTCCTGTCACGTTGGAGGCTTTTGTCATACCAGAATACATCGTCGCTGTGCGTCTCTCTGTCCCTTGACTTGTCAGAAACACAAATCTTTTTCAAATGTTCTCCCCTGTTCATTTCCATTATTATATCTGGTGCGTCTAGGTGGCAAGCAAAAATGAATAACCTTGTAAATGCTCCCTGTCTTTCAATTTGTTTTATTTTTCATACAACGTGTCAGTGCATTTCTGTGGAGTGTTTTTAATAAGATGAAGTTGATGAAAATAAATTGCTTTGCAGTTCCTGCTGTGGGTGACAGAAATGCTGGGTCTGTAATTTTCCAAAACTGTGCATTTGAAACCGGTGTGGAGGGTGTTCTGTATGCCTGTAACTGCAATTATCTTTGTAAAATACCTCCTAGAAAAAGAAAGCAGCCAGCAGTTTGAATTTTCAGGAGCAAGATGCAGTGCTGTATCCAGCTTCAGTGAAAGAGGGAGTTGTCAAGGAGAAATTCAGGATTGATTCTGTGCCAGGCTTGGGTCTGCCATATGGGATAGTTAGCCAGATCTGTCTCTAGTATGAGAGGAAGAATGAATTACAGAGCAAACTCTCTAACCAGAGTGTCTATTAGCCAAGGCTTGAAAAGTAAGGATTTGGACTTGAAAATGTGAACAACCCATTGCCCATGGCTACTGCATGTCAGCTTTCTTCTAAGCAGTTCAATGTCTTGCTCAAAAAAATGTAATGCAGATAAATGGTGATCTCCAAATTACCAAGGTGTACTCAGTAGACAGTCTGGTATATACTCATCTCTTCTTGGAGAGAAGATAGCGCACCTATTCCAAATGTGATTTTCAAGTAAAGAATTTTTTCTTACTCCTTTTAATGAAAAAAAAGGTCAATAATGTCATATTTCTTATAATTGTTTGTTTTGATAAAAATTGCAGAAAATGCCATTTTAATTCCCTAAATTTATCATTCCAGTTTCTTGTCCACTTTTGTTGTGCTTTTCGTACTACTTACTTGGCTGGCAACACAATGTTAATGTACATTTCTAACTGCATTCTCTGCTGCACTCTATAAGTCAGCATTCTCCTTGTACTGGTTGGGAGCTGGCACATGGAAATAGCACAGGAGCTGATGATGGACCTGGAGCTCAGGTCCGACTTGTGCAACTTCAAAGCTAATGCCATTATCATTAAGCCAATTTTACTTCCCTCAGAAAAGCTTTTAGTCCTTCTACTGTTCTGTCTTTTTGGAAACACTGAAAACAGGAACAATTAAGCCCCAAATTTATAATAATTTTCTCCTCTTTCCATTTCAAATTCAGAAATTTCCTCCAAGATTATGCTGCTTGAGGTACAGACAAGACAGTGTCCTGGATTAATTATTTTCATTGTCCACTCATATTTGAAGCATTGGTTTAATACTGGCAGTAAAACAAGCTTGCTGTAAAACAAAGCATTTAGAAATAGGGATCATACTGTGCGTACAGTTCAGCCTCATATCATAGAATCATAGAATAGTTAGGATTGGAAAGGACCTCAAGATCGTCTAGTTCCAACCCCCTTGCCATGGGCAGGGACACCTCACACTAAACTGTATCACCCAAGGCTTCATCCAACCTGGTCTTGAACACCACTGGGGATGGAGCATTCACAACCTCCCTGGGCAACCCATTCCAGTGCCTCACTGCCCTCACAGTAAAGAATTTCTTCCTTATATCCAGTCTAAACCTCTGCTGTTTAAGTTTCAACCCATTACCCCTTGTCCTGTCACTACAGTCCCTAATGAAGAGTCCCTCCCCACCATCCCTGTAGGCCCCCTTCAGATACTGGAAGGCTGCTATGAGGTCTCCACACAGCCTTCTCTTCTCCAAGCTGAACAGCCCCAACTTTCTCAGCCTGTCTTCATATGGGAGGTGCTCCAGTCCCCTGATCATCCTCATGTCCCTCCTCTGGACTTGTTCCAACAGTTCCATGTCCTTTTTATGTTGAGGACACCAGAACTGCACACAATACTCCGAGTGAGGTCTCATGAGAGTAGAGTAGAGGGGCAGGATCACCTCCCTTGACCTGCTGGTCACGCTCCTCTTGATGCAGCCCAGGATACGGTTGGCTTTCTGGGCTGTAAGCACACTGCTGGCTCATGTTCATTTTCTCATTGACCAACACCCCCAAGTCCTTCTCCGCAGGGCTGCTCTGAATTTCCTTTTTGCCCAACCTGTAGCTGCTCCTGGGATTGCTCCGACCCATGTGTAGGACCTTGCACTTGGCGTGGTTAAACTTCATGAGGTTGGCATCAGCCCACCTCACAAGCGTGTCAAGGTCCCTCTGGATGGCATTCCTTCCCTCCAGCATATCAACTGAACCACACAGCTTGGTGTCATTGGCAAACTTGCTGTGCTATAGGGAGGAAGGGACAGAGAAGTACACTCAAACTTTGTAAAAATACCCAATTTTGTTTGCAAGTTTTCTGGTGATGCCTCTTAAACAAACTGCCAAAGTTTTGAATGTCCTGTTTAGCCTTGCATTGTTGTTTTACAGAAACAACCTTTCAGATCACATGCCTTGTTGTACAACCCTGAAACTCACTTCAAAGGAGTTAGGCAGTGAGGTAGTTCAGGTTTCTGCCTCTCTTACAGGGTTTAAACCAGCTAACTGAGGCAAAGTACCTTTTTTTCAGTAAAAATAATTTGTTGTTTATACTTCTCATTTCCGACTGAATAACTAATGTTACTGCACTTCATTCTGTATTAGAATAGTATATGCTGGGCAAACAAGCAAGGAGACAGAAGAGCATAAAATCACAGCAGAGATGGAAAAGGTCCATGGAAGTTGCAAGCAATCCTCTTGCCAATAAAAGTCCATTGTTTAGTCCATATTACATCTGGTTTATTTTTAAATGCTTCAGTTGGTGGTGTTCCTGCCAATTCCCTGGGGAAACTATTTCATTCCTACTATTAGGCAACATTTCCAGAGATTTATACTAAGTTTTCCTCTGCTTGGCTGCTTTTCACTGCCCCTATTTACAACGACTTACAACAAGATGGTCCATGGCAAGTCCTTTCCTTCCAGAAGATTTCACTCTTCTCTCTATGATTGCCAGGAGCCATGTGCAAGGTCTGGGGTTTCCTCTCTTGCTCCTAGATCCTTGTTGCGCCACTTTTATTCACTCAGTGTTTCATTTTTCATGTGAGCTCCAACAGAGGGCAACTACTTCAGTGAATTACTGCTGTTCAGTAGCAGAAGGTGAGGCCCTTATATAGGCTGCACACATGCAGGGGTGTTTTATCTGTTTTTCATAATTCAGTTTCTTATTTTCATAATTTAATTTATATAATTACATCCATTTTAAATTATTAACCATTTTTAATTCCCTTTAGTTTGTAGACATCTGTCTGGTTCTCAGGTGTCCAAGGCAAAACAGTACGTGAGTACAGTTTTGACACAGCTGTTTTATAAAGGAACTGTCAGGTTGGTTAAGGGACCTGAGGCTTCCTAGTACAGTTTTACTCCACCATAGCTTTAAAAGCTGCTGTGAAATCTGAGACCTGATTGTTCTCTTCTTCCCCTCCTGGTCTTTTGAGTCATCTTTGGCTTACAGATTTTCTTTCACTGTTATATTGAGTACTGAGTTCAGCAGTGGCATGTCTAAAGTTTGCAGAATCTCTGTTAAGAATATTAATCATTCCCAATTTTAAAATTCTGATCCTTTTCCACTGGTCTTCCCAGAAGTATTCTCTTTGACCTCGTGTAAATGGAGGTGTTTGTATGTACTGTGTGAATGTGAGCGGGTTTTATGATAATATGCTTACAAAATCCTGGCTTTGTTATTTTGTAGGTATTTGGTGCTAGAACATGTGTCAGGCGGGGAGCTCTTTGACTATCTCGTAAAAAAGGGAAGATTGACACCAAAAGAAGCCAGGAAGTTCTTCCGACAAATCATCTCTGCTTTAGACTTCTGCCATAGTCATTCAATATGGTGAGTACAGCCATTTCTAACAGGAATTACCTGTTACATAAAAGCACAGAATAAACAAATCTTATTTCTTGATACTTTTGCTTACTATTAAGTAACTGATGTTATACATCTTTAAAAGCCTTGTGTAAAGTGCTGAGGTATGTTTTAATTCTTGGCCATCTGTGAGACAGCGCGTCAGTCACAGATAAACTCTTCACGGAGAAGATCGCTCATCATTTCTCACCAGAGGAGAATTCATTCACAAGGAGTGCTTTAACCAGGAAAACCAAAACCACAAAGGGAAAACAATTTAATTTCCATCATTCTTGGGACACTTGCTAATAACTAAAAATTACTTGCACTGTATCAAAATGAATCCCGGAAGAAACTTGGGACAATTACAAATACAGCAAAGTAATGTTATGGCTTCCTTCAGTTTTGGAAACCTGCTGGCTTTTGGCAACATTCACTGAGTACCTTCTGGGCATTTGAGTCATCATTGCCTTTAATTTCCTTTCAGTATGGAAGAATTTCATTGATCTGATTGCTATTGCTACTCCATTATGTGATTTAACCACCAAGTGAGGTTTAACCTGTGCTTTCAGGTGGTGTTTTAAATTGGATGAGTTTCTCCTTCATTTTCAGCATTTAAGTAATTCAAATTATATTGAAATCAAGTTGTTATAATCAGTCTGAGCAGAAGAGTTTTTACAGAGCTGCTGACCCATAAGTGACTGCTTATTTCTCAGAAATGTAGCTCCTCACAGTTAGATTGGCTGGGGAACACCATTAACATTGTGTTTGTGTGGCTGCTTCTCCATAACCACAGGCAGCCTTAGACACCCCCTCTCCAGGAGGTGGAAGACCTGTGGTAGATACTGTGGTAGCCGGATTTATATGATCACTGTGTGATTACTTCTCAGTAACCATACAGTGATTTTCTGTACCCCTAGATTTGTGCTGAGAAGTCACAAACCAGAAGTCCATGGCATAAAAGGCCACCATAAAAATGTATGCCTAAATATTTACCTTGCTTTTCCAGCTCCCTCTACATCTCTGGATCATTTCAACAGGAAATACTAATATGAAAGAGAGCATATTTCTAATAAATAGAAAGGGAGATTAGAACCTTTATGGAGGATATATTAAGGAGAGCGTACTGTTAGCAGAAGAGGCAGTTCAAAGATAGTGGATCTGGGTGACAAAAGTCCTGAGGACAATGCCTGCCTGGCACTGGCAGGGTTACAGTAGTCATAGAAACTCCCAGAGAGAGCAGGTTGCACACCCTATCCAGAGGATCTAAGTTTTTTCTGTTGGCAGAGACCTCTGACAAGTTTTATTCTGCAAATTCCACAATTTTCCTCCCTGCTAATCAGCTGCATTGAGTGATGAGACCTTTTTATAATCAGCATAATCCTTGGTAGGTTGTACAGCTGTTATTTTTGATACACTCTGGGCAATGAAACTGCTGGTGGATTGCATACATACATGTTTTGTTCCCTACTTGGCTTAACACTTAGAGACCCAGTCCAAGAAGACTCAAAAATGCTGAAGTACAACTGAAGAGAAATTATTTGCTCTTGCAAATGAATATTCCATAGAAATACGAAACTCCACTGGGATAGAAGTTTCTGCGAAAGCATGCATGTGTACCCATGCATTCTAGTCCTTTGGGCTTGTGATGGATACCTCTTGATATGACAGGCTTTAATAAATTGAGTGAGGATCATGGTGATGCTGTCAGACAGACAAGCACTTCTGCAGGTTTAACGATATGTGGAATTTCCAAGGCAGAGTGTATGCCTCTCTTGAGGAATTAATTTTCCTCTGTTAAACATATTGGATTGTGGGCAGCAGTCTTGTTTAGGAGTAAGTCCCCTATCTCCTTGCCCACTCCCACTGGACTAGCATCTAGTGCTGAGTAAGTTAGCAGTAAATCATAACCTTTCCCTCCCGCCAGGTCACTCAGGGTGGTATGTGTTATATTAGACTCTGTGTTGTATTCTGGACAGTCATCATTAAACCCGTTTGGAAAATCAGAACATGCATAAATATATGTATGTGCATGTGTGTGAGTATAAAAGTTAATGTGCTTTCGTAAGCAATGAAGCCTGACCTTGTCCTGTCGTGGGGCAGAGAAATGACAAATCATCTCATCAGCTAGGTTATCCAGTTATGACCACACTGAAAAATGAAGGCTTCTGTTTTGGTTAATGACTAAGTGTGAGTGCCTCTAACCTACTGGCAGAATAGATTGATAGCCTGGTGTCCCCAGCCCTATATTATTGTCCCATCTTCTTCCTGTACGTCCCAAAACACTGTGAAATATCTCTGGCTTACTTTCACAGCAGTATGTAATCACATTCGGCTTTCACTGCTCAAAATGTTTTGATGTACCAGGGTTCCCAGATCAAAGAATCAGAAAGGATTCCCTAATGCTCCCGCCAGTAAAAGGTTTCTGCTGCTACTGTGTGGAGGGATCCCATGTGTCTGAGAGGTGTTTTCAAAAAAGCAGCTCAGACAAAGAAACAGAATAGGCTTGGAGCTTGAGTCTATGTGTTGGTTTGAAAAAGTGTGAGCTTTCTGTTCTTTATTTAAGAGAAACAGTGGGGGAATATCTGATGTTAGGAGTCACTTATGGGGTTTTATGGTACAGGTTGGCCATGGGGAAAGCTTATAGGTAACCTCCTGTAGGGTTTTCTAAGGACTTTTCTGTAAACAGAGCATTGTGTGATGATAGGGACCCACGGACAACCATGGATGCAAACAGTGCCATGCCAGAGGTATTTATGGGATCCTGCAAAGTGTATTTGTGTTACCTTGCTGCTTTCCCTGAGCTGGCAAGCCAAGCCGTTAGATCAGTGATGCAGCATTATTGCTTCTGGTTCCAGCTCTTCCTCTATACTAGCTCTGAGGGCTCTGCACCATGCTGCAGTGCCCAGAGCAGACATGCTCAGAGGTGGTCCTGGGGTTCCCTGGACATCAGTGTAAGACCATCCTAGCCTGGGAAGTTTTCTTTGGACAGAACTGATGTTTTTTTTTTCCCTAAGCTGCCATTTACCTAGTGCTGCATGTCTGCTCTCCTAAATTCAAGGCCTTTAGGATGTCTCAGCTGGGTTTCCCAAATTAACAGTCCCTTTTGAATATCCCGCCTCCATACGGTGGGAGACCTCTCAGCTAATTCAATGCCAACTACATTTCTGTCGGAAACAATGTAGGAGCACATATTGCGGCAGGTCGCAGATCCTTGCTTCCCTCAGGAAGTCTCTTTTCTCGGGAGCGAGGGAATGCTGCAGCACCAAGTGAGGGTTGAGCCTGGCGAGGGGAGCTGGCGAGCGCCTCATTGGCTGGGCGTGACATCACCGGCAGGAGCTGGGATTGGCAGCCAGCGCATTTTGTGTGTGTTGGGTTTTTGCTTTGGTCAAGCTCATATTTGGTGTCTGTATCTCACAAGCTGACAAATAAAAATATGATTACAGAAAATGCCCCGTGGCAAACCTTATTATGGCTTTAGAGATAACAGATAATGCCAATTACTGTGCAGGGCACTGGTGACATGGAGAGGAAATCCCCTGCGGTAATGAGCAGCGAGATGATTATTTCATTTTATTTTTATTTTGGTTGCGTTTCATTTTGTGGGGTTTTGTGGTTTTTTTTTTTTCCAAAGCGTGCACAAGAGGGGTTAAGGCAGGTTCTTTATGAATATTGATAAATGACAATTATGAGGGCCCTTTCTCCTTTCATTGCCTGGAGCTGTGCTTGCTTGAGTACGTATAAGGCTCTTGCTGAAGTGCATCTGTATGTGCATGCGTAGGCATGGGGGTGTGTGACTTAGAGGGCTGAGACAATGAAAAAGAGCTTTGACTTTGCCTTGTGTTTTTCCCATCAGTGCAGGTGGGGGACAGTCTCCTTATAAAATAATGCTTCAGGATTTCACAGCAGTAGTGCCAAAATCTCTGGTATATTCCTGCAGGCAGGAGCTGCATAGCACTGTCAGTGAAGGAAGCACACTTTTGGGGGAAAATCTGGTGTGTCTTCAAGAAAAAGAGAAAGCTAAAGAATGCCAGGTGCCATGTTCTGTCAGATAGTGCCACCCTCCTCGTAACTCCTGCTCTGCCTTGCTTGCTTCACTTATAAGGAGTGTGCTATGGTATTCTGCAGGGATGGTCTGCCAAACACTTCAGACTGCAGCAGCTGGATACATTGAAATCAGGGTTTAAGGCCTCCAAATGTCAAACTGTTCTAGAAATTGTGGAATTTAACAAGGTTGGTTTCTGGTTTATTATTTTCTGGTCCTTGAGTCTTTAGGTTTTCAAGTTTTCTTTCATGCCATCAGAAAGGAGAAAGGTGCCTTTTTCCCCTGTTCAGAGCTGAGATTCACCAATCATTGCCTGAATCCAGAACTTTCAGTTCTATGAGGAATTTTCAGATTTCCCTTGTACAGGGAACCGGAAAAAAAACATCAAGTAAAGCAGCTGCAATGCCAATGGCAGAGTTACCAGCTCAGCTAAAATGGACTTTTGTAAGTTTACTTCTTTACATAAGCCACTGGAAACTCAGAAATGGCACAGTCGTATTGTAAGCATAACCAGGTAACATTCTCTGGCAAGGACAGTAGTGGTGATCAAAACTAACAGCCTGTTCTGGCTTTGAAATACGTGAATATACATTTTGAGGTGAATTTGGTAGGGAGAAGTGATATATTTTCATATATCCATGAAAATAATTGTTTAAAAGCAAACAAGGTGTTAGGCATACAAACTCTTCTCCAGGTCTCCTGGTATGTTTATAGGTGTTGTAATTTTTCCTAGCTGTATTTACTTGTTCTGCTGAATTCTGTGAAAACTTACTAAATTTGAGCTCTAAACAAAGAGAGCTCTAAACAAAGATTCTTCTGTAGGTAGATATAAGTTACATGTTCTGATCTGGTTTGCAGAAGCAAGAAAAAAATAAGGTGAAAGGCATTTCTGCTCATGAAAATTAAAAATGTTGCTTCTCATACTATTAATTATTACTGATAAATTATTTGCATCACATCAGGCACTTTTAAGAGGCAAATTGCAGAGCAATTATTCTGTGGTCTGGCCCTTCTGGGAGTTTGGGGTCAGTAAGAAAAGCATTTGCAAAGTAGCCAACAATTTGATTAGTACAAACGACCTGCAACTACTCCAATTAGGAGGTTTCATGGGTTAGAAATCTATGACCTGTAATGTGTTGTCATAGAAACTGTTAGGAAAGTTTCAGCTCAAAAATCACTTTAATATAATGGGTTAGGTCATCATCTTGTGCCAAGTGACAGAGCTCCTTTGAATCCAAAATCTGGAGTCTGTCCCTACACCAGAAATCTTCTGCCAACCCTGGGTGACAGGGAGAGAGTGTTTTACTTCTCTTTTTCATGTGCAGTTGCCTGCAGTACAGATACAGGGATATTCCCAGAGCAGGTAGATGGACTAGAAGGCAGTGGAGGGAGTTAGAGAAGCTGTCTGAACAGCATCACTGGGAGCAGGCAGAAACCAAGTATGGCCATTGTGTAAGTGGAAAGATGGAACATGTTAACGCATATGTGTGCGTTTCATTTTCTGTGTACCACCTCCACGAATTGTGCCCATTTCCACGAGACAGTATTTTCAGACCTCTCTCTGTATGCACTTTGTGCTGCAAGAGAATTGTAAAACCTTTGTTGTAATCTGTAAAAGAGGGATTTTGCAGAGAGTCTGACTGTGTGTGTCTCTCCTGTCATGGCTTATTTAATGGCTCCCTTTCATTCATGTACTCTCCCTTCAAAAACCTACTGTATGTGGGCTCCTGGTGCTAACTTTGTGTTCCGTTGTCTTTGTTGAGAAGCTCTGGTAGTCTGTGGCCACACTGGATTAGGGTCACACTGACTTCTGCAGTGCTGCATTTCTCCTTCATATTCTTTCTCAGCATATGCAGGGCTCAAAAGGAGATTTTGCCATGTTTGTTAATAAAGAGGCTGCTTTTTTATCTTGTGATTTTTCAGCCATGTGATAAAGCCCTACAGCTTTAACACCTTTAGAACAAGGAAAGGGTAACGAGTCCTCTGTTCACCTGCAGAGAGAGGGTTGATGTGGTCATGTAAGACATGGAGAACCAGAGAGATCAGCTGAAATGGGACCAAATTAAATGCATTTACTCTGCAATGTTCCATTAATGCCAAGTAATTACCACATAGAGTGGGATTTTTGTTTTGTTTTGTTTCATTTTGGCACGAGATAATTCTTTCCAAATGTGAATGCATGAGGCTGTCCGGGCTGTTGGGCTCTTAGGTAGATTATAACAAGCCTTCCCTATTCCCATATGTTCTTCTCTCTTCCTTCTGGCATTTGAAAAGCTGGCAATACAAAGATGGGAAATGCAAATGCAGAGAGGAAGTCTCATTTCTCAGTGGCAGTGATGCTGGTTCTCCCACTGTGGTGTAGACTCCTGGCCTGACTTCCATCCCCAGGATGCTGCCTTGGCAAACGCAGAGTGGTCCAAGGATAGCAGAGAAACATTCCAGCTAGAAGAAAATTTTCATGCAGGCACTCTTGTTCAAGCACTGCCTGATCCACCTGCCATCCTGACCTCTGAGAGGAGTGCTGCCAGAACACCAAAAGAGTACTCAGGATGCCCTGAAATTCCTATGCTAACCATTCATACCAGGCACTGGGGTCTATGTTGAAAGAGGGGTGAAGAAGGGTCAGAGAGATGCAAACCTGCCATATGACAGTTCCTGTATTTCAAGGTTCAGTCAGCAATACATGAATGGGCATGTATCTAAAATTCTTGGCAGAGTCCACACTCTCCTCTCTGCTCACTGAGCTATAGTGAAGAGCTCATAATTTTTCTTGGGTTTATTTTGGTGTCTGGAGCCACCCCAGATTTCCTTTCACACATACTACCTCAGTCCCAGGAACCCCCAGGTCCCAACTTAAGGCTTTCAAAATGCTGTCAGATTTGGCAGATGATGACAATCTTGCCTTTGTCCAGGACTGCAGTCCCTGATGATGGCATTTAGGTATTCTTTTCCTGACCATTAACTGGTCATTCACTGACTCTAGAACATTTTCTTGTCATTCATTTCCTGCATTTTTGTCCAGTATGTATGGATATCTTTATAGTTACTATATGGCAAATAAGTCTTCTGTCTCCAGTTACCTTGAAAGTTTGATTTCTATGAGAAAGATAGATTTGATAAAGCACCTTTTGCTTTGTTAGGTGAAAATATGGGCAAATCTGAATTGCACTGTTCCGTTATCTACTGGATTGTTTGCCCATGGTAACAGGGCCACTTCAACATGCAGGGTTCATCATATCTATACAAGATCGAAGATCAAATTTTATGCTCTTTAAAAAGTGAGGCAGAAGGAATCACTGAACTCAGTGATAAGGTAAATGACCAGTAGCTGCTTTGAATGTGCACTATTTTGCTGGAAGTCTCCTTTAGAAATATCTGTTACACCCCCATGTATCTTATTACAGTGTGCTCTGGTTTTGCATAGCATTGACCTGCATTATTTACAGGTTGTGTCTAACTGAACATATGAGACTTCTCTTTAGATCAGAGGAGATAATTTACAAGACATTGTCATGCCTCCCACATTTCTCTGAGGAGCTAGAGACTGTTCTTTACAATGGGATAGAGTTAGAATTAACACCTGCATGCATGAGGAGTGCTAGAGGAATGTCTTAAAAAGAGAGAAGGAAATGACATAAAGATAAGGCTGATTTCCCTTCCCTTATGGGTGCCACTGGACTAGACTGTCCTAATTCTGGCTCTTTTGCTGAGTTCAGTCTCTGGTCAGGGTAACTGGTTTTAGTGAACCATTACTGAGTGTTGTTTAATTGACACTCGCACATGTTGTTGGCTGGCTGTTTCCCACACATCTGTATTCTGGATGGCCACCAAAGCTGGCCATTCTGCCTACAGGGCTGGAGTGCTCCTGTTTGGGCCTCTTATTAGCAAGACATCAAAGGCTCATTTTGCCTACTCATAAGCAAAAAAAAGAAAAAAACTTATTCTTTAGCTTGCCTAAACTGCTTCTCTCATCTCTGACTCTCCAAGAGTTGTCAATGGAAAGAAAATAGAGCAAAATCATCACAAATATTGTGCAAGATTTTTGCCTTTGGATATAAAATCAAATAAATGTAATAGTTCTACAAAAGCACTTGAGTACTAAGAAGCAGACATGAGTGCACAGTGGTGTTACTGTAGGTAGTGGGCATTAATAAGTTAGTAAATATATGATACCTTATGATTTAAAGCAGGAGTTGCCATCCTGAAGATCATGGCTGCCTGGCTTTATGTTACAAATAATAAGAGAATCAAGCTTTGATGGAAAGAAGGAAATCTTCTTTCTTCCTTTCCACTGCTGGTACCCTCAGTTGTGTGCAGCACTAGGTTGAAGGAATTTCTCCATTAGAGCTAACTACCCAAAATTATTTCAAAGCCATGTGCCTATGTAAAAAACTCCTAATAAGGACTTTTTGCAGTAGCTTTTACATCAAGGATGTTTTTTTCTCTATATATCACTCATTTTGTTTGCTGTTGTTGACAGAATATATTGATAGTGTTGCCTCCTACCTTAAGGAGCTGGCATATGATGTAGTATTTCAGCTCTAAATCCAAGCTGAAATTCTCCTCCTACCTGTTTCCCTCAGTCTCTCCCTCAGATTGTGTTGGTATCACTGAAAGTTGAAGATGTTAATTTCCTGCCAGGGGAATGCAGGCTCAAGCCTTGAATTCATCAGGACTGGAAATCTGGGATACGGTCTAGAGTACTGCAAAGATTGGATCTTGGATATGTGTGTTACCCTGCTCTGGATTAAAAAAAGATAAATAAAAACTGTTAAAATATAATAGGTTGGATGCTATGCTGGATAAAGAATACATTTTGGAGTAGGAAAGCTGTTGTGGATAATTTAACTCACATTTTGATCTTCTCTTTACAGCCACAGGGACTTAAAACCAGAAAACCTACTGCTGGATGAAAAGAACAACATCCGGATAGCAGACTTTGGGATGGCATCACTGCAGGTTGGGGACAGCTTGTTAGAAACCAGTTGTGGGTGAGTGTCTCAGAACATACTGCAAAAATCAGTGATAGATTCCAGACATAAAGGTTGTCTATAGTAAGGTTTTCAATAAAGGCATGCAGGCTTACACTGTGCATTGTTATTTTGTAGCAAGATAATAAATTGCTAGGATGCATGTAGTGTAAAGATAGCTAAAAGAAGGGGGTTTAAGTGCTTTGCAGGGAAAAAAGGGCCTCTGTAGGAGTCGCAGATAGATATAGAAATCAAGCCTTTCAGGTTTGGATTTATCTGCATACAGTGGTGTGTGTTTGCTTTCACTGGCTGTATAATTTTGGGGAAACAGTAGTGTTAGCTGTTTTAAGAAGAAGCTTTTAAAATATTAAGGATTCAAAAAAATTAATCGTGGGGTTCTGAAATGGAATTTGTGTGTCCCAGTGAGGCTGCCTGCTTGCAGTTCTTCCTATTCACACTCCACACACCAAACAAAGCATTGATATGAAGCATTGACAGGCAGGATTGATAGGGAGGCAGCAGGGTCCTTTGCAATTACAAGCAGGGCATGAATGCAGACACAAAGGAGACAGCTTGGAGGAATATTGCAGGGGCAATCTAAAAACATTTCCATGGCAATTCAGTTGCCAGCAAGAGTTTTCTAGGTATTTCTGAGGGAACCAGCAATCAGTCCAACAACCGAGTAAAGCCCCGATGCCTCACCAGGGACAGGACATGGTCTCTGGGGGCAGTGTCCTCTCATTCTCACAGCTTCCAGGGGCACCACTTGACCATGCCCCACTCCACAGTCCCATAGGACCAAAGGCTTGGCACTTTGTTGACTGTGCAGCGGGGTAGCTGCAGTGAACTGTAGCAAGGGCAGCAGCTGCATTGAGCTGGCATCACTACACCAGCTTTTAGCTGTGTCTGAATTTGTTGTAACTGCGAGCTCAGCAACTGAATTTACAGAGAGTACCAGTAGATTTCCACCTCCTCCCATACAGACCTACTCTTCCTGGCCTTTGGTCTTGTGAATCTGGTGACTCCAGCCCAGCCCTGTCCTCAGCTAATTACAGTCCATGGTTTTTCAGACTGTGCCAAAGCAATCTGGGGTAGATGTGGAGTAATCATGGTCCCCCGTACAACCCAGCCACTGCCTTAGTCCTGAGCTGTACAGCTCGCTTTCCAGGTCATGAATAATGGATAGCAAATATATTTGAAGTTCATGATGTGATCAAATGTTCATTGATGAGTACACTGAGACCCACCTGTTCCTTCCTGTCTGTGTCAAGATTTGACCTCTTAACTTCACAGATGAAAAGCAAGGAGCTATGAGTCTGCACATGTGCTCCTTGCAGCTGCTCTCAAACCTCCCCTCTAGATTAGAAAATTTCTCCCTGCAGTAGGTCCCAAAACCTCTACACTGTTTAGATAAAATTTCCCCCCTTCCTTCCATGAAAAACAACAAAAAAAAGAGGAGGTATAAAAACCAACCCCATCTCACATTGCCCTGTAGGACTTTTCAAACTCCTCAGGAGCCTTTCAGTAGGGTTCCTGTTCTTGTTAGTACCGGGCTCTGTCATCCAGGTCTAGAGCCTCACAGGGAGGCTTCCTTTCCATCAGCTGTGCTGGAATTCAAGCCTCCATGCTTCAAGCAGAGCCAGCCCCCACATTGCGGCCTTAAAATGTGCTAATAAAGAAATCAATGGAACGGAAGAGATGTGCCTGTAATAAACAGAACACAGCAGCAATGCTATGATCTCCTGCCTTGCAGATGCATTTTAAGTGTGGTGCCAATCAGTAGGCCTCCATGTGAGCTATTACACCACTTCATTAATTCTCCTGGCATGGAGCCCAGCATGACTGATACTGGTGTCTTGTGATCTCTCTGGTTTGGAGGGTGAAGGGAGGAAGGAAGGAAAATGTAACAATATGCCACACTGTTCACAAAGAAAGGCAATCCACTTATGACTCCCATTCCCCTGGAGAACATACAGTAACCAACCTCAGAGCTTTTCAAGGCAACAGTTTTAGCTACCCTTGTAGTTGGTACTTTCAGCCAGCATGAAAAGGAACAAAACAGAGTGAATCATGGCTGAGATACTGAACTTTAATGAGATGCTCCTCAAAACACCCAGAAGTTAATTTCCAGAATGGTTTTATCTGTGAACACTGATAATGAGATGAAACTGTAACATTTCCAGTGACAGTCATGCAAGGAGTCTCCAGGTATTTCTGTCAGTCAGAGTGGGAGGATCAGATGGGGTTGAGCCGCATGGTGCAGCTAACTTTGTCAGTACAGAGCAGTTAGAGTGCAGTCAAAAAGTCTTTGCTGTCACAAGTGAACTGCTACATTTAGTCCAAAATTTGGGTAGGCTTTAGGTCACCACAGATCCGTGACTGGCCTCATGAAGATAATCATGTAGCCTTAAGTATGCCGTATTGCATACCTCAGAGTCCATGTTTTTTGGGAGATACTCTTTAGATCTGCACAGTTTTCTGTAGCACTGATGGCTACCTGGAGAAAACAATAAAAGTTAATCCAGTTGTGTTTGTGTAGGAAAGGGAGATAAGGATGGACTTGCTGTTTCACTGGCATAATTTGTCACTGACAGACTGCACATTGGTCCTTTGTTGTAATGAATCCCCATTACTGGAAATGTATATTGCACAAATATTGCATATACTCAGCAGAGAGGAATAAGCCAGAGTTTTAAGCATGTGTCTTTGGACCCTTGAAAGGAAGAGAAACTGTGTGTAGGGTCTGCAGGAATAATTCTGCTTACAGCAGAAATTGCGCAGAAGGTGGTGTCATGGAGAGGTGGTCCTTGAAATGCCAAAGTAGCACAGTGAGTCTCTACATTCCTGCAGGAGCAGGGGAAGTCTGTGAGCAAACAGCCAACAAGGAAAGAAGCAGATGTGGTAGGATTCCACTTCTGTTATCTTAGATCTATGGGTCTCCCTCCTCTTTACAGGCAATGGCATGCAGAGACAGTCCCTTGTCTCTTTTCACAGCCATTCACATTGTTTAAGAATGGTAGATATTGTCCAATCCATCCTGAACTGTCACTAGGCAAGAAGAGTGAGTGCCTTATAGTTAAGCCTCAGGACTGAGACTGAGGTGATCTGACCTTGATTTCTGTCTCTGCTGAAGGCATTCAGGGTGGTCTTGAACAAGATGCATTACCTTTCTTTGCTCCAGTTCTCCATCTCAGCTAGTCATTGCAGAGCACATGTTGCTCTGAACATAAAATACAGTCATTTCTGTAGGAGTCTTGGAAAGTAGGAAGGGTTAGGACATTCCCTGTACCTTGTTCCTTTTTCTTGAACTAAGAGGGCTTCTGGCTAAAATGCAGGATTGAAAGATGATACTGTTGAGTCACCTGCAATTCTTGGGAATTTATAAAGACCTTTCCTAATTTCCATTGCTCCTTACAGAAACCTGGCAGAGTAAATTTTTGCCATCTTTTCACTTCTCTCTGTTTCATTCATCACAGCTTTGAGACACTGAGTCCTACTGGGTGGAGATTGCTACATGCTGCCAGATGACAGAGAAGCCACAGCAGTCTCTGTGCTGCCTGCCTCCAAATCTCTATTCCAACAAGAGTAGGACAGAGCTGACATGTAAATGTAGCTCACTCCAACACTAGAGTCAATCTCTGCAGAGGTAGTTGGTATGGAGACTGACACCACTGCTGAAAACTCCACAATTAACTATGTTCACCCATATTGGTATCTCCATAAGGAACCCCTGGCCTGATCCAGAAAGCCATGTGCATGTGGGAAGAGCAATGCTGATTATGATTTTATTGAGAGTGAGTAGAAAACCTCACTACTGTCAGAAGCATGATGGAGGAAAACAGCAACTTCCAGCCCTGCATAGTCGATTCCTCTGCTCTCAGCTCTCCCTAGCAGTTCCTAGCAACATTTTGCAGACCCACAGATTGCCTGGATCTATTACTGGCTCTTTTTATGCTCAAGGTACAACATTTTATGCTACAGGGTAACAACCAGTGCACTGTGTGTTTGTTAGAAATGCTAGCAGAGATCACCTGGCTCTTGATTCCCTTACATCTTTATTTGGTGTATCAGCACAACTGTGATAAACAGGTAATTCGGAAGAGCAATGTTCAGTTGCCACACACCTCAGTGTCCAAGCACCATTTCTGATTTTAATGACAAGACGTGATGTTGTGTATATTTTTCTCCTTTATAAGAAACTTGTGCATATTGCTTTAAACATATGCAAGTGTCCTGCATCCAGTTGTTAGGGTTGCAAATTTAGGCTCTTGAAATTGGAGATGCCAGAATTAGTACTTTTTACCCCATCTCATCAATAGCTTCCATTGCCAGTACTCCATTCTCATCTTCTTCCACAATTTGCACTCTAGTTTTCCAACTTCTCTCAGTCATTTCTGTGCCATATTTGTTCCCAAATCCTAGATCCTTTTCCACTAAGTTACAGCTCTAGTTTCCCCTACCTGGTTGTCACAGTCAGTTCCTGTCAGTCCTAGATCTGTATCAATTGGTTTTGAACTCACTTTGGTTTGAAGTTTGGTATCTCATGATAACCCCAGCCACAGCTGCTCATGGTATCAGCTTCAGGTAGAAATTGTTCTGTGAAGCGTTACTGGTCTAGATAGAATTTTGATCCTGATGCTGTATAGAGTTTCTGCAGGTAAATGCAAACTGCAGTTTTCTAGTGGAAGTTTGAGTGAATTTGTCTAGAGCCTTCAAACAAGTGAAATTGAAGTCTTCCCTTTGCAGCTGAGGATACTAGAAGTTCTTCTTTTTTATGGAGAAAAAAACATTAATTTAGGTTAGACTTAGTGGAAATGTTTTGACCCATACACAACACGCATCAACACACAAACATGAAAGTGCTCTGAGGCAGACAAAAAGCAAGGAAAATTGTTGTTGTTAAATTGATGGTAAGTCGTAAGACACTTAAAATGAAGATTATAAAGGGAAATACCAGGCAACCTTATTAATAACCATTAATAACCTATAATACATACCAAGGTATATTAACAAGCTTTAATTCTGCAATATCAATCACTGAGAATTTAAGACATGATATTCTTCAGATTGCAAATATAACATTAACTTAGACCGTGCACACCAGGATATGGCCATTAATTACGAGCTTGTACAGCTCTTTTCCAACAAATCCTTGACTCATTTGGGTTTTTTTTTGGTGTAAGGTTTTTTAATAAACAGCTATTTGATGTTTGATTTTTTCCTCATCATTCATTTTATGGATCCATTCATCATTTCTGCTCTATTGCATTCAAGCCTTGCTATGAATGGCAGGTTGAATTTTCATCATAGTATCTTAGGTTTACAAATATTAATTATAATGTTTTCATATTATGTTTGCCACATTGACCTGGTTATCTCCATTTATGTGAGGGCACATGATTCTGCAAAATGAGACTCAAAATTTGAATGAGCAGTTGGATTCTCTGGGGCCTAGTATCTCAGAGTACTCAGTGCCTGATGATAGTCTTTTACTTGGAGAGCAGAGTGCCTACTGACTGTAGCTGCTACTCCATGTGCTTATAAATACTTGTAAATCAAACTCCATGTGCTTGTACATCAAAGTTTGGATGTGTTGCACAGTGATTTTCAAACCGGGAACCTGCAATTCATAATTACCTGTGAACATCTCAGTTTAAGGCACCTGTTTATTTTCTTTCACAGAATGATTCTGTGGAAGGGGCAGGGAGAGAATTTGATTCTTCAGTATGTCAACTGCCTCTACAGCAATCTTGTCCTTTGTGACGCTAAACTTCTCTCACATTGCTACAGACTTTCTAACTTCAGCCAGTAAAACAGAGGCGCTGGGTATGACAACACATCCACCAGCCCACCTTGACTTACCCCTTCGAGCTTTATTTTAGCAATTCTTAACTTTTGAATACTTAACTTTGCAATCTGTTGTCCTTTTCATACAGATGTTCTGTTTCATATTTTAAATGAAGATCTCTTAAAGGTTCCAAGTCTTAAGAATTTGAACTGATATGGTAATTAATGAACCGATTTGCAGATTCCCCAAAAATGTAATTGCACTGAAGTGATAAACAGCTGTAAGATGGCTGAGGGCTAGATGCTGAATTTTCTCCTGCAAAGCTAAATGACTGAGTTGAAGCTTTAATGGCAAAATAGTACTCAGCCTTAACTACAACTACTACCTTAATTACAGCCTTATTGTAATACCTACTACCTTAATTACAGTAACTTAGAGCTACTGCCTTCACTGCAGCCTTAACTGCCAACTGCTACTGGAACCATTTCTTCATTCTCTTCCTGTCTTTCTTTTGTGTGTGGTCTGTGGCTGTTACTTTCTCCACTGAGGATGCTTTAACATATGTCCTTCTCCAGAAGAATTCCCTTTATCTATTTTGCTACTCTGGTGTTTCTCTTCATCTCAACCCTTTGCTATCCAGCGTGGGGGAGAAGCACAGGCAGCCTTTTGCACTGCTGAGTAGTTTCTGTTTCTGAAAGCCAACTTGGAGACATTGGAAAGGGAGGGTAAAGAAGGAGGAACTCTAACATTCGAGCAACAGCAAAAACAGCTAGATGTGAGACAACTTTCACTGCACCTTTACAACCTCCTGTATCAAGGTAACTTAATGTGTAAGAAAAAAAGGGGAAAGGAGACTTCTTGCTCCTCTCTCTCTTTAGAAACTCTGCCTCCAGGTGTGAGGCCTAAAGAATGACATTCTTCTTCCCCACATAGTACCATCTCAAGGCATGGGACCAGAGGACATAGGCATGCACAGTCATCTTTGATGGAACCTGGGAAGTCAGTGGCAGTGTAACATGTGATTTGTCACACAGTGGAGTAGGATCACACAGCTTTCCCTGTGCTTCTTGATCAACCAACTGCTTCTCTGGAAAAGCAGTTATTGTATATTCCCAGATAAACCATGCACGGGCAGTCGATTTGTGTGTGCACAGTGCAGATCTCTCTTGTCTACCTAGTAAGACCTATAGGTCACAGGCACAGTCACATTTGCACGGAAGGTATGGCTCTGGTTATCTCAGATCTACTGTAGCTGCACTGTGTGTTGATGTGCTTAGATCACAAACTAGTTTTCTAGTTTCTCAGATGAAATTGAAGATATATGCATTGAGGATATATCCATTTCTTTCTGAATGCCTGACTTACCTGTCCAGGGTTGTCCTGGATTTCACCATTGCATGCTGGCTTATTTCCTTTGGTTGAAATCCTACACGAATGCTTTGCTCAGGTCCCCCAAGATCCTTAAGACTACTGTGTCCTAGAGTCATAGCTGTGATTGACCATTCAGAGAACCCTTCCTGCCCCGGGCAGACTAGCCTTGGAAAATCCACATCACCCTGGAAATAAATACTGCCAACATTGGTGCTTTTTTTTTGCGGCAGTACCTGCAGGCAGCAACTGCTTCTTGATCTTGCTGAGCAATATACTTATTTGTTATAAAGGGCAGACTGTGGCTTTTACTGCATAGAAATGTAGCTGAATGATGAGGAGGTGGCTTAGGGGAAGAGGCAGGGAATGCTACTCTTGACATACGTATATGGAATAATTAGTGATAAGAGCCAAATAAATATTCATGACTCTGTAGAAAGATAAATAGATTTTTGGTTAAATTTGAGTTTTCTCTTTAAAGCAGTTCAAGTTGCTCTGTGATTGGTAGCATGGAAATGAGTTTTCTATGGATTCTGGCTGGCTGGAGGATTCCTCCTAGAGCTTTTAGCCAAGATAATGCTGCAGATACCCAGCTACTGAGTGCTGGTAAGAATTCCAAATAGCTATGCCAAAAACCTGTGCTTTCTGGGCAATTGCAGGGCAGCTGTTGAATGCTCAAATCAACCCAACTTACTGACAGGATTTATTATAGCATTTTCTCCACCCATTCTCCCAGATACTAGTAGGATTTCAGTGGTGCCTTGTAAGAAGCCTGGCAGATTCCACTGCACTCCAGCTGACCCAAGGAAGGCAAATGCTTTAAGTACATTTGCTAGTGGTACACATAAATAGTAGTGCATGTGTCTTGGGTTCTTCACATCTACATTCTTCTTTTCAAGGATGTTAGCACAGGAAGCTGTCAAGGTAGTTGACTTGCTCAGCAGCCACAATCACAGAGTTCTGAAATCTCTATTGGAGTCATCACATACAATACTCAGAATACACATACAATAAATACTCAGAAGCACCCTGCAAATTGAGACCGCATGGTCACCAAAAAAGTATTGTGCTTAAGGATGATGCTGAACTGTAGGGGATATCATGCAGGATTTGAGAGGTTTTGCTCAGCCACAAACACCACCTGCAGTAGCCATTTAATGCATTATTTGTTTTCGTGTCTCACTTTCTGTAGGAAAGGCAATGGTAGCATCATACCTAATTGAAGCTAAAGTGCATGCAAGACTAAGAAACTCAGACACGCTAAATCACAGTTACCTAGATTCTGTCTTCACTCTGTTGTCACCTGATATGATTTCCAGTAAACCTCATGTGAATTGGTTATATAGCACATTAGAACTAATCTTTCTATTCTGAGGTGACTCAACTGAGTGAATGTCCCCGATCTGATATCATTCCTATGCTTCTTTCGCTAAGAACTTTTTCCAAATTATAGTTGCATTGCTGCCTTCCCTACAGCTCCTATACTGCCATCTTTCTGTGTTCTGTCTAAGCAATCTAGCAATAGTGACAGTTAATTGTGCTTGTCCAGATGTGGGTTGCAGTTGAAATTCTGGTGCTACTCCTTAATTCTGATTTCTGTGTACCTTAAGGATGGTCTGTGTACTATACACCATTTTTATGATATGAAGAAGAGACAACACCACTAGTCAAGCATTCTCACAAGAATAATTTAACTTGTCTTTTAAAAGTTTGTAAAGTTATGCATTAGTCCAGTTACATGACTGGTTAGTGTTTAAGGCTTTGCGATATTAAAAAGAGCAGGTGTAGAGTAGCTGTTGGATTGCTATACAGAAGCAGGTTCACAGGGAACAATATACGTTACAGGGTTGGGAACACATACATAACATTAAGCAATCCAGTGTCTCACTCTACTTAGTCAAGAAGCAACGACTTTATTAACGTTACTGACTGCTTTAGTTTTATTTTATTATTTTTGCCATCACACTGTTTGTTATATTGTAGAAGCTTTTGCCCTAAAAGGTTAAAGCATTATAAAAATCCAAGTTAATTCAGTCATACAAGCTTTTGTGAGGTATGAAAGCTGTGGTGGCATTGCATTTGTTTTAGTCAGAAGAGTAAACTCATGGTGAGGTTCTGGTAACCTTTTTCAAGCTGTGGCCAGCAGCAGCCTTTAAAAACATTAAGTAGCCTTGTCCATGTCCATATGGCTGCCAGTGACAGCCCAAGGAATCTGTCCTGCCTACTAGGCACCAGTTCATTCTTTTTGGTCTCTCAAGAGCCAACTTTGACCAGCTCTCTGAGGGAAGGCTCTGGTTTGCGTTACCTGTTTTAACTCTTGACTTGAGGTTTTTAAAATCCAGTCTCAGTTAAAACACTTGGGATCACTACTGAGCAGGTGGACCTGATTAGAAATACCTGTAATAACCTCTTAAACAGTGGGGAGGGAGGTGGGAGGTGGAGGCTGGTGGTGATATATTAAATATTGTATTAGACTTCTGAATACCACCTTTCCTAAAATTTGGGAAAGATCAGCTGTATTTCTCTCTCCTTCCTTACATTTTGCTGTCAAGGTATCTGCAGTCCCAAGTGTACCCTGAGTTTATTATCATTGTCTGCCAAAAGCTGTGATACCGAATCAGGGCGTTCCATGCCCATGGGATGATATTTTGCCGTAAGATAAGTGTAGTGTGTATAGAAATCCAATTAGTGGGCTGTCTCACTGGGCATAATGTAGCATCCTAGCACAAAGCTAACCTCACTGTGCTTCTGTTTTGCTCATTACTTTGTGAGACAGGTATTGCCCAGCCATGA
The DNA here is from genome assembly GCF_012275295.1 of Melopsittacus undulatus. Lineage (NCBI taxonomy): Eukaryota > Metazoa > Chordata > Aves > Psittaciformes > Psittaculidae > Melopsittacus > Melopsittacus undulatus. Next base: position 50,620,442 of record NC_047530.1, read on the forward strand.
TTGCGTTTGTCACAAGAAACAAATGCACAAATGAAGGCAGGCTCAGGGACTGCTGGGAGGTGTCAGTATAAACAATAGCATGATTTGCACACAGGTCTCAGACAGTTTGCATCCCTTTTATTTGTCAAGTTACTTTAATGAAGGCTATAAAATAAATAGCTGTGGCTATAATCTTTAAGAATTAAAATGATTACTTGGCAAGCTGAAGTAATTAACAATTCTCAGCCACGGATCAAACCAGAGATATATGGGTAGAAGGATGCAAAAAGAATATATTAACTGGCTAGGTGATAGTACTACTGTCCATCCTTTTTAGTTTTTTAAAGGATAAAAAAAGCATGTGGAAATCATGTACTGGCAGTTTTTATACCTGTTGGAGTAATTGAGAGCAACCTTAACAGAAGAGGTCCAAGACATATTGGGATATATGTGTTGGTCTGCAAATATTATTCTGTCTCTTTTCTCATAAGAGACTATCCAGCATGGGCCTTCCTTCTAGTTAGATGCAAGGCAAACTCTAAGGGTGGGATTTGAGGGCTAAAATTCCATATAGGCACAGAATATGCCTGGTGTTCTCTTCCTTCCTCACTTTAAAGAAATTCATAGTGGGGCCATAGAATTTTGGTAGTTTCGATAGTTCTTTACCATTTACTGAGTTTCTTAGAAATGTGTTCTCATTGAGGTAAGGAAAAAAGTGCTGGTTTTGCACACTTGCTTTCTGTATAAGCAAGCCAATCACAATTCTGCTAAACAAAATGGAAATGCACATAATCCATAAGTACCAGGCTGTAACATGCTCATTTGACTGTCTTTTGTGTTTCAGATCACCGCATTATGCTTGCCCTGAAGTCATCCGGGTAAGTTGGTTAACATTAGTGTATTAAAATGCATTTCTTAAAGTACCACTCATTGCAAGTATGCATATAGACTCTATACAGAAAGTCTGTCCAATGCAGACAGCATTGGAAAAGACACAAAGAATGTAACTACAGTTTTGTTTGTTTGGCTCAGCCCTAAGTTAGGCTACATAGACTGTATGAGGGAAATGATCATGTATTATTCTCACAATGCCTTTTGTACCGTGTGATGAAGCAGAAATACAGTAGCCTCATTTAACTTGATCTTTCCACCTGGGGATGCAGTCCCCTGTGCTTTCCTGTCTCTGATCTAGCTGTCATTTCAGTAGAATTGGGGTTGGCTATCAGTAATTTTGGTTTCCTTAGATTATATAAAGTATCCTTTCCATCTACTCTCCCTTTGTCCTCTCAAAATAAGTATCCAAGATTTCAGTGACCAAGAGTCCCCTCTTTTAAAGCATATATTTAATGTAAAGCCAAGCAGAAAGTGTACAGAAGAGACTGTCCAAACAGTACTCTTGAGTTCACAAATAATGTGACTGGTGACAAGCTCCCTGAAGAACCAGGGAAGAGAAAAACACCTTCTTAAAGTCCTTAATGCACCTCTGACACTGCTTAAGTGCCAGGTCTAATAATTTGTGAGTTGTCAGCTGTTCCTGCCCTGCTCCCCACTTCTGAGACTGTTTTCGCAGATCCCAGAGAAGACTGTAAACTGATGTTCATAAAAATTCAATGAATGGGCTGTGGCATGGCCTCCTAGCTGGGAAAGCCACCTTGGGAAGCAGGTGGCTGAACTGAAATGTGGGGTTTCCCATTCTCCCTTTTTTTGTTCTTCAAGGATAATTAATTCATTTACTAGTGAGCAGTCTTTTGAGCCTCTGTGTCATTGCTGCACAGGGAGAAAAATATGACGGAAGGAAAGCAGACGTCTGGAGCTGTGGAGTCATTTTATTTGCGTTGCTAGTGGTGAGTCATCTTCCTTGCACCATACTTTAACAAGAAAAGAAAAATCTGAAAATGCGCTGTATTTAATGGCGATGGTATTGACATCATGTACAGATGGGGTTTTTTTTTAGTTCCCCTATATTTGTATCTCCCAGTTGCATCCTTTCCTCTTATTTCTGTATCAGTCCCAGAGGAGAAGCATAAGGAATATTTCACTGCTTCTTTGAAATGCTGCTGCCCTGCACAGGAGAGCATAGACAAGCATCAAAACCTTACCTCCATAAATGCTCTCTACTGTCTTGTGATATCACAGCACATATTTTGACTGGAAAGGATGTGCACAGTTACAACTCCAGGATACAGAGAGTGTCAAATAAGTTGTCCTTCACAAGATGAAGACGTGTCTGGGTTTGGGAAGTGTTTGTTTTTTTCTGCTGTAGATGTGTTTCAGTAGGTATATGCTTACATTAACTGCAGTGTTTTATCAAGAGAAGATTTGAGTGCAACAATTTTGTTTCACACAAGTATTGAACTACAGTTTAATTTAGTACACTTGGAAATATAAAACTGAGCCAGTAGTACAAAGTTTAAATTAGTTTCCATCTGGCTCAGTAATACTTTCTTTAGTATTCAAAATGTGGTATCTTGTAACTTACCCTTCTTTCGATCAAAGTTTCTATTCTCTGTGGAATTTATTCTGATTTGAAGTGGTAAAGTAATTCTAAACAATGCAACAACTGGATGTCCAGCTGAAGGCAGATAGGCTTGGCATTTGTTATCAATTTCCATAGTATAATGTAGGAAAATATAGTTTTATGCTCATATAAGTATATACCATGTGCAGATTGAATACTGTGTATGAGAACAGGTTTTATGTGCATGTTAAGTTTTTTATATCTATAGTAGCTCAATATGCTCATCTACAATTATAAAAATAACAAGCCTGGAGTCAAATTTGGACCTAATTACTTCACTTTAATGTCTTATTCTGATGAAAACACTTTTACAATGCACAGAGTTAGATTCTCCACATTAATTTTGTTCAAAGTACTTGGAAATTTTAAAGGCTTTTTTTTCCCCCCTCCAAAAAATATGCTGATATTTTTTTAATGGCCCAAGTCAAAATACCTTGTGGAAATCTCAGTATAATACGTTAATTCACCTTAACCAAGCTTACCATTTTTTCTTTTTCTTCATTACAATTCACTGATATTTTTGAAGTTTTGGATTTTTTATCTTGATGTTCTGAGGGAAGAATTTTATCTCACTAGATACCACCTGGTCGTCTATTGCTCTGGTGCAGCTATTTTCATGGCTGATAAAACAGAACTGTGTAATGAGCTCTTAACATCTTGAATTTGTAAGAATAGAAGAGAGAACATGTCAAAATGGATGGGATTTGTATGAGCGGGCTTTTCATTTTCAGGGGGATTCTCTGTCAAGATTTGGTATCTGTTGCTGCAGCTTCATCTGTTCCTACATATACACATAAGTCTGCAAAACGATTGAAATAAGGCTATTAGTGATGGAGAGTGCAGAGCTCTCCAGTTAATTATGTCAGGACAAACTCTACCAAAAGTCTCAAGCTATAATAGCAAGTAGGAGTAATAAAAGAGCTGTAGTTGTTGCCTTCAGGAAACGACACAAAGCAGCCTTACTGACTTCATCATGGCTTAAGTTGCGTTAGCCAAAGTCCTGAACTAGGAGAATTGATTTTCCTTGAAGTCTGGAATGGTTAGGAAAAAAAGTAGGTATCAGGAGGTTGGTTACAGAAGACAGGGAAGCTCTCTTCAGGGCTGCTTGAATGAACAAACAACAGTAAATAGTGCCCAGTTGCAGTTGCCATCAGGTGGGCTTTCTGAGGCTTCTGTAAATGGAGCTGTTGTCTCTGTAACCCATAGACACAGGATTGCTTATACAGATGCACTACTCACTGTAGTAAGAGCAGTGCCAGAACTGACAACTTAAAGCTTCATTATCACAGCAGCTGACAGCTTGCAGCTTCCCACAATCCATCCTGGAAATCAAGGAAGCTCAGCACCTACAAGAACTAGGCAGTGAAAAAGGAAGTGAGAATATCTAGGAAGGTGCAGACTTGCTATAAAAGGGTATGAGCTTCAGTTGGTGGAGTTATCCTAAAGATTTCAACTTCTTTTTTTCCTTTTTATCCTTGCAGCAAGGATAGGTCTTTTGCTGCTTTTTGTGGCAAGCTGATGATCTATTCAAAATGTAGTTTCAGCTAAAAAAACCTCAAGCCATTCATGTAAGTGAGGTACAGTAGGGAAGCAATAGGAACTGATGACCTGACCACAGCATGGGAACTAGATGAGGTATATTAAACAGGTAGAATATCTGCTGCTTCCAAAGGCTAATGTTGGTTAGGATTTCTTTCAGCTGTGTCATTTTACTGCCTCATCAGAAAGAGTGCTCTTTACTGAAAGTCTCTCAAATGCTGTTCACCTCCTTTTCAATGTGTGTAACAAATGTGTCTCAGGAAGATTAAAAATAAGGAGACGATAAACATTGCTGCTGTGAAAGTATGCCCAGGAGGAATACCAGCAGATCAAAAGCTTGAGCTGAATTTAAGTGAATCCATGCATCTTTGGTGAATTTGCCTGGAAAGACAATTTCATATTTTGTACTGTGTTTTATACTAGTAGTCATTTTCTAATTAAAGGTCCAATAAAAAAACTATGTCCTCAGTTTTTTTTTTACTATGTTGGAGAAAATACTGCAGCAGTAAGAAATAATTTATTTTCAGTGGATAAAAGGGTTTTTTCATGTATATAATAATTCATTATGAGCTGACTTCTTCTTTTCTGTTCTCTCACTGTGTTTATCTTGGCTTTTCTCCTTTTGCCCTTTCCAATTCCCTTTCGCTGATCCCCACCATCCACACTGTCACATCCCTGCAGGGTGCCCTGCCTTTTGACGACGACAACTTGCGGCAACTGTTGGAGAAGGTGAAACGTGGAGTGTTCCACATGCCACATTTTATCCCCCCAGATTGTCAGAACCTTTTGCGGGGGATGATTGAAGTGGATGCCTCGAAACGTCTCACGGTAAGAAGGCATTTGCTGTGAGTCATGTGAGCAAGGCTTCATTTATCACCTTGTTGCAGTTATGGTTGAATAACTAAGGTAACTCATTGATTTACTGCTACTCTTAGATGTTTCCTCAAGAGCAAAGAATGAGTGGAGTTGGTGAAGTCTTTGGGAAGAAGTTAGTTACCTTCTCTTTTGAACTATGAGGGGAGATTACCTTTTGTGTCTCTTCTCCAGCTCATAATTCTCCTTCATGTGTAACGCTGGGCATTTAGAGGGAATCCCTCATAACTTCATCACAGCGCTACTGACCCATTAGCACATTTTGGAGTCCACCTGAGTTGTCTGGGTCTCCAGCACAGCAGTTTGTCAGGGACATAATATAACTGTTTGAAGGTCAGAATTGTTACTTAGGATGGTTATTTGAAGCTTTGCTATTATATGAAGTATGCCTTTCTTACACTTCTGACAAAAGTGATGGCTTCTCACTTCATGCCGTGCACCCTGCATTGTATTGTATCCTGTATTTGCTCTGCATTATCCTCTAGCAGTCTTCAGAGCAAGTGTCTTCCTGTCTGCTCTTTCATCTTGTGCCCTGTGGTCCTGAGCACAATTAGGTCCACAGTGTTGAGCTCCTGGCACTTGGCACTGACTCTTTGCAGCTAGGACACATGCCATCACTACAATAGAGACCCTGCAAGGGTGAGCACTGTATAGTAGTTATATCCTTCATTAACACTGTGTTTAATGTTTGGGGGAATTAAAAAAAAAATTAGCAATTAAAATCATTTTGGAAAGCAAGATTGCCTGCTTGTCAGTGGAGGCGTCTGCCTTTATGGGTACATTGCCCTTGTAAATCCTATTGTCAGGCTGTGGTGATGATTTTATACAGATTTACTGAGCTCACAGATTCTGAGTGGGAGTATGTATAAAGAAATGTAAATTTAAAACTCCTCCTGGTTCTTCAGTCTGCTAAAATATTTATAAATAAACTCTCAGCTCACTGGCTGTCCTCTCTGCTGAGATTGCTAACAACAGCATCAGCCTGTGCCAGCTGTGGTGGAACTTTTGGGATGCAGACACCTGTCTGCAGCTGAAACTCCCTTCACAACTTTCTTTACAGTATTACCTGACAGCTGCAGCTGGGTTTTTCTTTCATTCATTATGAAATGAAAGAAATACATGCTCTGTTTGGTGACGTAGGTGAAAAGTTCTTCATGCTCTTACTTGTATCCCTACTTTTGCAAACCCAGTAGTCATCATGTTTGCAGTACATAAAGTAGCAGTGATTGAGGAAAAGAAATACTAAGCACTTCAAGAGTCTTTTTTTTTTAAACTGATTTTGAAAGAAAGAATATTATTTTAAGTATTTTCATGGAACGAACACCGCAAAGGTTAGATCAGAGATGTGAGGCAGCTTTTATTCATGACCAGGAAAGTCACAGAGTCCCTTTCTAGCTTAGTTTCCTTTCCATAATGTAAACATTTTTTCTGCTGGTTTTATTGGGTTGTTTTCCTCACAGAGATCACTGAGATGGTTTGAGTATGCCAGGGAGCAGATCATCAGATGTTAGATCTTCTTCAGACTGTTCTGAGTTTTTACACAGAGCATAGTCCCTAAGCATTTTGAATTGTGCAATAGAGCAGAGAATGTACACGCAAGAGAGAAAACAGTTAAGGTAAATCCGGGTCCCAGAGTGACACACCCCCCTCCTTTTCTTTATCAAAAATAAGCTCATATTTCCTTAGGGAGGCAAAAAAAACCCAGGTCTGGTACTTATTGAAAAGCATTAAGCAGTAAATTATGAATAAGAATTTGAAGTAATACATATTCAAGAGCTGAGAGCTGGGAGGAAAAAAGGGTAGGGCTTTGTTATTAGCTGCAATCTTATTTTTATTATTTTAGGTTCTCAGTTTGCTGTCCCTGCTGCCATCACACTTTTGTGCTGTTAGTGTGCTGGTTGCTGAGATTGCTAGGCAGAAGGGAGCTCTTTGTTTACTGCACAGGAGCTAGGAATACTTAGTTCATTTTGAGGCGAGATCTGAATTCTATTTTAGCTGTGTCCTAAGAAAAAGGGTATAAATATGGGTTTATATAAAAGCCTCTATTCCTAGAAATATCTCACTTGAATCAGTTTGATATTTTTATAAAGATCTGAGCAAAATTGTGGCTTGGGTACAATATGTACAGATGTAGCAGTTAATATTACTGATCATTTGCTCAATATCTCACTGTTGAAGTGAGCACAACAATAAAATGAAATGTAAGGTCACTAGATTTTTTTTCTTTCATTCTTCCTTTTTCTGCTTTGTTCCTTTATTATTATTATTATTATTATTATTATTATTATTTGTATCTCTTTTCCTTTTCACCCAACTGCATTTTCCTCCCTGCAGTAATTGCCATTTCACAGCACACCCACACCTTCCCCAGTCCATCTGTTAAAATAATCAACAAAAACAGAACAAGCATTCACATTTAACTGTCATCATTCGACCTCAGTGTTTGAGCTTGGAAGGTTTAATGGAGAAAAGGATATTCAGAATTATTGTTGCTGGCCCTTTCCTGCCTTGAAAAATAGATCCTACCTTTCTTTGTATGTGATTCATTTACGGAAAGAAGACTTTATTATGTCTTAGTGGAATATTGTTCACTCTTACCATGTATTACGTAGCCTCAGGTATGGTTAGTGGAATGTCCTTGGCCACTCTCATTTACTAAGCCTGTTTTACTAAACATGAATTAAAATAAAAGAATCCGTGTCTTTCTTTCAGTAGACTGCACAGGTTGATCCTAGCTGCTGGCCATGATATTTCTGACCACCCATATTCAGGAAAGATGAAATCAAACAAAGGATTAGTACTGAAGTGGTCAGCATTTGATGCAGCCTGTCTGAATAGCACAGCCTAAAAGACCTTCACTTAATCTACACAGATGATGTCAAGAAAGGTTGTACTGTCCATCTGCATATTCATTAGAGGTAGTAACCGAGAAGGGAAGGATTATTTAAACTAAAGGAAGATACTGGCTCAAAAACAAATGTATGTCAAATGACCTTACATGGAATTAGGCTAGAAATTAGAAGAAGCATATTAGCTATATTAGTGGAGTTCTGGGACAGGTTTCGAGTAGTAATGTCAGGAGGGAAAAATTAACTAGTTGTAAGTCTGAAAAGGTTTATGGAGGAGAATGAGTCCTCTTGGTACCTGCAGTACTGCAGGATGAGGCTTCTTTTAGTTATGTGCTCTTCAGAAAGTGAATGTTTTTTTTCCTTGGAGGTTTCAAGTGATTCAGCATCTCTACAGCAGAGAATTACAGCTCCTGTAGTGGAATCCATTTGTGTTCTCAGACAATATTTTCTTCTACAGAAATACAAAGGCAAGAGAGTAACGAGCTTTTGGTCCACTTTCCTTTTAAAGATGGATGAGCGATATTGAAACTTTGTCTGAGAGTAAGGTGGATCAGAGCAGATACTGCAGAATAAGCTATTCTTATAAAGCTGTTATTGTTCCAGTGTTGACATTTTATTCTGGAGTAGATTGACTTGTCTTCCACAAGTCTGAAATACCTGTACCTGAATATTATCCAACTTAAATTACACACATTTTCAGAATCTCTTCTGTGCTCCCTGTTTGATTTTTATATTTTGGGGGTCTAGGGTATGCTAATGATGGGCCACAGCATCTAAAAAATGAGGGAAACCTCATCTGATTCCTTTTTAATTTTTCCAGAAGGTTATGTGGTAAGGCGCCTATCGCATCATTTAAATTATCTCACTTCACCACTGGTAGCGTGGAGGTAATTGTCCAGTTGATGTATTTAGGCTGTAAGCTTTTGGCTGCCAAGGGCCTATTCATGCACTGTGCACGTAGCACAGTGATACCTGCCCTTGTCAAGGTCCCTTGGGGCTCCTATATTACTGCTGCTACTACTGACACAGATAATGGTTTTGCCAGTGCTGTTTGCACTGCTTTGGTCAAGAAAATCCTCTATCTTGACATTATACAGGAGGTTTCAAGCTCAGACTAGAGGATCTTCTGAATGAAGAAGATTCATAAGAAGTGTGGGTTGATTTAGTGCACAGATGGGGTTGAGACTATTCCCCTTCTGGACAGGGAAATTTGAAACTTGACATGAGTTCAAGCCCAGAAGCCCTCATCCATATCCACAGACTTTAAGAAAGTTTTCCTTCAGGTCAGAACTTTTTAGCTTGGCAACAGCTCTGCTGAGATCAGTGCCGAGGATGTAGACAGCGCTGTCTTGTTTTCCATCTGCCTGTCTGTCTCCATCTGTTGTTCCCTGCCTTAAAATTCAGACGTAAGCTACTTGGGGGAGGAGACCTCTTTTTCAGATGAGCTTGTACAGCTCTGTATTACAATGGGTCTCTCATCCGCGAGTAGAGTTCCTAGATGCTACTTCAGTACACAAGTTTAATATATATTGGAAGTATTTTTACATAAAACCATGATCCAGGAATTCCCTCTCTCCTTCCATTACAGTATTTTAGCTTTCAGAAGTCTCTCCTGTGACTGTGCACATGCAAAGGGTCTGAGCATGTTTTTTTGTTTTAGAGACAGCGTCATAAGACAGTTGCCTGCAATGACTAGAAGATATTAGGAGGCAGTATTTTTACAGCTTCCATAAAACGGCATTAAATTTGGCACTCATATGCAAACAGAAAGAAGAACCCTCTGGGAAGGGATGTTAAATGCCTTTGTCACTTAAATGCATTTAAACATTGTGTTTAAATGAAGGCAGGAGGAGTGAGATTAGCTCCCACTGTGTATCGCCTTCCCCTGTATTGCATAGTAAAAAGCATACAGACTTCTCCTTGTCAAAACCAGTCGCCCTCCCATAACCCTCCTGTCACTTTAATGCAGATGAAAAGCAACAAAGCATTAATTAATTACCTTTAAAAAAGCAGTGAAGATGTTGGCAGCAGCAAGCACACTTGTAATAACATTTCAATGCAATTATGTTTGAATCAGCATAGAAACTGGTCTCGTAGAATACTTTTCATATGTGGGATATCCCAGTGTACTTCCTAGCAGTGGTTTTGAGATGGATTGAAAGGCAGGTGTGTACGTAAACAGCAGCCATGAGAGCTCTCATACACCTTCAAATGTATATCAAGGTGCTATGGGGCTTCTCTTTCAGAAAAATGCTGTGGGTTCAATACCTTGAAGGAGGTTGATCAGCAGGGGTTGGCAGAAAGGGTTTCTCTTTGACATCTCCGCTGAAGAAGCCCAGAGGTTCTGTGACTTAATACGTGAACTGGTGACTCTCCTTTCTTCCCCCTCTCTGGACTCAGAAAATGAAGTGCTGTTGTCTACTTCATCATGGCATTTCTGCATATCACAGGCACAAAAGAAAAATGTGACCCATGGAGACAGAAAATGCAGCAGGAGAAACAAGCATGAAAGAGGCTCAGACATAGCTTAGCTGTATCATCTGCATCTTGTCTGAAATCATTAATGTCTCTAACCCTCCATGTGGTATATGAGAAACAACGAGTAGATATGCATCTCTTAGGGTGGTTTTACCAAGCAGAGGAGGTACAGTACATTTCTTAGCATATCCTCACAGTACTATGGACCTGATAAGTAACCATGCTAAAATTCTGTCCCATGGAAACTGCACAAAATATGCTCTTCTCTTGTTCCGTTTGTACCTCAGCTTGCAGAAAAACCACAAGGCAGAGGGCTGTGTCTCCAGGCTGTTAGGGGAACACCCACAATGTGTATCTTATGTTGGGTTAAGCTGGTCGAGGGAAATGGCAGTGTGTTGGGAATACTCAATCTTTCTCTCAATAGTGCAGAGATGAAAGGAGTACCTAATGCAAGGGGAATTGTGATGAGGGAGAATTATTGTGGCAGAGCTGAGGCCACATCTGAAAGCAGTGCAAGTCTGCCTGGGCCCATGGATGTGCATTCGGGGGGGGCACTGGTGCTCCCAGCACCTCAGCTGGCTAGAAGACAGCTAGATATGGAAGTACCAACTGCACCGCTGATTGCAGTGTTGATATGTTCTTTCCTGGTTCTAAAGGAGGCTGTTTGTCTCTCATACTGATCCCTTCAGTATCTTTTCATGCTTTCCTAAGCTGCATTCCATTGTTTTGTTGTTTTCAGAAAAAGCCTTGTCTCACTTAAAAAATGATCTCATATAGAGCTGACCTCAGATCTCCCTGGTTTCCCAGACATGAAGCTATTGTTCCATAGCACAGAGGTCTCTGATTCCTTTTTCTCTGTGGCAAATACCTACTTTCTATCTCTGAGGTTTTGTTGTTTGTCTGATCCTCCTTTTTTTTTTCTTGTTTGGTTTTTTTCCCCTTTCTGATTCTCAGTATTCTGGAATAGAATTGGAAAGTAGGAAGAGCAGGACAGCTGTCTCCGTTCTTCCTCACCAGTTTAATGGGTGTGTGATTTCATCTCATAGCTAGTAGCACTTGAGTTTCCTTCCAGTTCTCCCCCTTCTTTTACCTGCGTATTGCCCAATACAAGCCTATGTGCAGCGAGTGTGCATATTGTTCTGCACATACAAAGGTTCTTCATAATGAAGAACATGAGAAATGTTGTCCACATAATGAATAGGCCCTTGTTATCTATGAAAAGTTCTTTTCTACTGTAATGATGCTGAAAAACCAAGTTAGGAAGGTTCTGCTGTAAGATTGTCATATGAATAGTTTGTTCTCTCTGCTGTTAAGAGTTTCTCTTGGAAAAAGGATATAACTTTATTTTCCCCATGCTTGTGGAAAACATGGTCATCATGTAACATTTTCTGAGATCTGCTTTCCAAAGGTGAACAAGGCTCCTGTCCAGCTTTGATCAGTCCTTCATTACATAGCACCTTATTCTACTTTGTCTTTAGATTTGAATGATAAACATGAAGCTGATCAAGAATGGGTGCTGGCAGAAGGTTATATTGCACATACATAATTTATTTTGTTTATTGACATTTTCCCTTGAACCCATTTCTATTTCCTTCTCTCACTCTCTTTTTCCAGAATGAAACTAGAAATGAACTTTGGGTGTAAGGAGTCAGCTATTATGCATGTACAGAAAGGAGCAGTTTGTTGGCTTCAATTAGGTTATAGAAGGAAGGGCTTAGGAAGGGAACAACTTACCAAAGTTCTAAAGCAAACTTGCTTTGGAAGAATTGCCAAGACACTTTCCTGTGAAGCTTTGTACATAAGCATTTTGCTGAGATTTGCTCCTGTCTGATTCCATATGTTCAGAATTGTAGCCTCATTTCCACTGGGTTGGATGAGGATGAGAATGCTCTTTTTTGCAGCATAAATCTCCTGTTCTTTTCACAGACCCACCTCTGGAATGTTAGACTTAATTGAATAAGCCTTAAATAAGAATGTCTTATGGAGTTGCTTTTTCTGTTTCACAGCACTAATTCCTTGTTTTCTTCTACTTTACAGCTAGAACATATTCAGAAACACATATGGTATATGTAAGTAACACTTTTTAAATTCACTTTTGCATGCATTCATTACTGGTTCTGTTATGGGAGCTGATATTCCAGTGATCACTGAGGAAAGGGACTGGGGTTTGAAAGTGGCTTTCACACAGGTGAAGAAGGGGGTAGAGGGCAGAAAGGCATCTAATCTTTTGCTGGTTTTTTTTACCCTTTGCTACTCACAGAATTTCATGTGTATCTATATCAAGCCAGGAACTTTTTATACAGTGGTTAACAATTGTTTGAAATAAGACATTCAGTCCAGCAACCTACTGTACTCAAAAGATACCTACAAGTCATCAGCAAACAAAACCCCAGCTGCCAGCCATATTTAGGTTGCTATCCAAGTACTACAGACAATCCCTTGTAATATCTTCTTGACAAGAAAGCTTTCATTTGTTTCATCTTGTCTTTTCTCTGAAGTAAAAACAAAAAATATGATATTTGTAAGTACGCACCTGTGAGCAAGAGCTTTTCTGTCTTAATCCCTACTTCTTTGCAGCAAGCTAAGAGGCTGCTTCTGACCTTGTAACCTGTTGATGTGAGAGTAGTTCTGTGACTTGATTAAAAGCAGCAGTCTTGACAGTGAAACAGGAGGTCTCTGAGAAAACTACATGCCTGTCTAGTGGTTTGGGTATAAGGAAGATTGATGGCTTTTAAAAGTGACCTTGCACTTTGTGTAGCTTTAATGGTATTTCAAGGAACCAAAGTAAATAACATTTTTTTATGTGCTGATAACTTAATCAAACTAGGGAGAATACTTCACATATTAAACAAGTAAATGATGCTTTGATACATGCTTCTCAGGGTCAGCATAGTTATAGGTTCCCCAGGTGGGTGATAAGGAAAGTCCTGCCTTCCTAATCCTATCATTAGGCTCTTGTGAAATACTTGAGAATGAAATGAACAATTATTCAAGCCTGTCACCGACTAAAAAAAGAAATAAACAAAACAAAACCGAACACCTTTGTTTTTTATTTCTTTTGTTTTCTCTGTCTTATGGGCAGTGCTCACTTCTGGATTTACCTGACTTTGATAGGACCTGAGGACATTCAACAGCTTGTTGAATAACATGGTTTTTATTTAGTTCATCTGAAATGGCGGCAGCACTTGGCCCATGGCTTTTTCATGCTCTCTACAGTTACCAGGCATGCCACCTTTTTAAACCAAAGGAGGACTGTTGTTTGCTGCAGTATCAACTTATTTATAGACTCTCATGGAAAAATAAAGGAGAAATGGAGGGGAGAAATCTCTAATTGTAATTTCTGAAATCCCCCTCGTGTTATGTCTTATTAGCAATTGCAAAAGTAAATGCTGTTTACATCAGTCTGGATGGTTGATCACCTCTGTTTCTTCATGGAGTTGACTTCCTCTGGGCTTTGATCAGAACTGGAACAGGAAATAAAATGAAATGTCATTGAGCACTTACATTATTATTCTAACCCTCCTCAAGATGTTTGCCTGGAAGTTTTCATCTGTCAGAAGACTGCTATCCCAGGCTCACATGCACAATTAGGCAGGTGTTATTTCATGACTTTATTCGAGATTTAGAATTTGAAGATGTATTTTCTTTGCAGACATAAGTGTTTGAACATTTTAATGTACTTCTCCATGAAGGTAAGATTTTCTGATGATTGACACAGTAAACAGTTTTCTGCCCCAATGGAAATAGCATCTGGAGCTTTTTTCAGAGGTAGAAACTGAGTTTTGCAAAAGCAACTCTCCCCTAAACTGCCAGTATAGTCAGTAGAGAGAGGAAGGCTCTCCCAGAAGTATACTCAGATTGCCTAAAACAAAGTTTCTGTTCAAAACAGCTTTTTTAATGAGTTTCTCCATCATTTTCTCTGTACTGGTCTTGGATTGACCTGAGGAAGTTAACCTCTTTTGGCTAAATTTAGTCTGTGAATAACCCTGCCACCTCCAAAACTCAACTACTTTCATCTGGTAATGTTTCACAGCCTCTCTGCATTAATTTTGCTTGGAAATAGAGATGCTGACAGAAAAAGAGGGGTTATAAGTGTTTTACTCTAAGGCTGTTTGCTCACATCTTTCATTTTTTCTTTCTTACGTAACACTGCTATACTATGTAATCTCCATTCTTCACCATATATAGGTTACTGGCCTGAAAGTTGTACTCAGAACATATAAGTGATTTCACTTAATTTTTCAGGTAAATATTAAGGCTATTGTAAAGCTGAGGAAAAGTTTATATTTGAGATTAGGCAGACAGGGGAACAGGTCTTGAAAGTTGAAATCATGATTCACAAGCCTAAAAAAAGGAAAAAAGAAACCGAAGAGAAACCTTTCATCACCAACCTCCAGTTCTTGCTCTTCCACCCAAATTAATTCAGTGAGGGTTTTTAAGCCTTTTTAATGGAAATAAATTTTTTTAAACTCAAGCACAGGTTATCATAAATCAGCAAATAAGCAGCAGTTATTCTAACTTCTTTAATAAAGCAAGAGGGCAAAATCAGCTACTATGTTAAATACACACTGCTGTAACACTGAGTTATTGCCCTAATTGTGAAGGTATCAAATTTACTAAAATCAGGGAAAAAAACCCATAACTGTACCAGTTCTGCTTTGCTATGCACTGATGCAAATGTGCATCTTGGTTTGATTCACCAGCGAATTTCCTGGAGAGACTGAAAAAGTCCGCTCTGGTCTGGAATCACAGCCATTGTATGCACCAATCCTCACAAAAGAGGGTGGGTTTTAAAGCAGCAATTACATTCATGCAGGCCTTTAAAAAATATACGTGATTTGCGGTATTCATTGTGTGACATTGGTTGATGTCTATGTGGGCAACAAATGCAACAAATTTGTCACTTTCTGCTAGACTGGGAATGGAACAGGCAATACAGTCATGCCAATCACGGCCCAGACCTGGTGATTTTCACTTCCTGAAGCACTGAATTGAGCTGCCAAATGACAAGGCACTTTGCAGATTTCCTGGTACCTGATGAGGAGGTGTGAAAATTCCTGACTATGTCTGAAGCTGACCAGGTGCAGGGCATAAGGAAAAGCTACTTGTCAGTGCACAGAAGATGGCAAGCTGTGCTCTCTAGAAATGGCTTCCACTCTGATTGATACAAAAGACGTTTGCAGGTGATATTCTGCTATAGATGAGGTCCTCTAGTAGGAAAGCCAGATTTTCTGAATATTTCCAAAAACAATAGTTCTTTTTAATCTCTTTCAATTACCTTAAGGACATCTGCTTTTAACATAATGAGTGATTAATTAAGTCAATACTTTTTAGAAGTGAACTGCAGTAGATTAAAAACCAAAACCACTCAGCTGCTGTTCAAAAGTCCATCCTGCAAGAATTTATCTTAGTGACAAGGTCATCATTGGCTTTAATAGAACAAAGTTATGATCTAATCATTGCTTATTACTTCCTGAGAGCTAGATCCTGATGCTAAGAGGTGGGAGCAGCTACCTCTTAACAACAGAGTACTCGAGGAATAAGATGTTTCTTTAGTTGAACAAGGATTTCTTAATCTAGCCCTTTAATTCGGGACAAGGCTGTCATTGCAGGAGACACAGACACTTCTGCGAGACTCCAAGAGGGTATCAGAAGCTCTGTCTTAGTGGTTTGAAACACAAGAACGAATCTCAAGGTGGAGATTCTTTCTCTGTCCTGTATATTCTGCTTCCAGCATCCTAAACTGAGTAAAAATGAGCAGGATGCGTGAGTGTTCAGTGTAAGAGAAGTGGGATCTGAGCCATATTGTCATGACCCATGTAATGCACACCAGAGTCTGACTCCATGACATGTCCAGAAGGGGATGAACACATTTTCACTGCTTCAAGAGAAGATAAAACGAAAATTGCTGAAGAGCCTTTCTGCGAGTGATGTCCCACAAACAGGATTAACAGAGCAGATGCCTCACAAGTCAATCTCAACTTGCTCAAAATAAATTGCAAGTAGCACCTAGCAATCTCCTGTGATAGCATGTAACTGCCCTGTCCTAGCATCAGAGCCCTGGCTGCAATGACTTTGTCTTATCTTTTTACCTCAGATGAGATAATCTGCATTGGCTCTGATTTTGGTGAACTAGCTGAGACCTCAAGCTTATGTGTATGATTCTGCCAGGGTTTCTTTCTAACCTACCCAATAAAAACTTAGGAGCAGTTTCTTTGGAGCTCCTTTTTCTGTGTAGGTACTTGGATAGTTCACATCTGAGCCCAGAACATTTTAGGCTGTACAAGTAAGTTCACAAGTTTTAACCATATTCTGTTAGCATCAAAAGGAAGAATCTCTTGCCCACACACATCCGCATAAACAGCAAATACTTCCAGCTGGTGCAATTTAAATATTCCAGATGCCTGTTGCCCATCCTGGGAGCCTGGACCCGACAGTCACACATTACATCACAGAAAGAAAAGGGAGAACCTTACCCACAGAATAGGAAATCCTCACCATCGGAAAGGATGACCTTACCCAGAGAGTATGAAAACCTCAACACCATACAAAGCATCCACGGGAAATCACAAAGACTCAGGGTAGATGGTTTCTGCAACCAAAATACCACTACTGCCAAACCCACCTCTTTGGGGAGATAGAGTTTACATACACTGCTCACTACCTACCTAAACAAAATCAAAGGGTATCCAGGGTGCCTGCTGTATATATCATTCAGTCAGTTATAGATACCCTGACGCCTTGATCAGTTTCTTACAGTCAGGGCCTTTAATTGCAACTAATAACTAGTATTTCCCGAGCCTAGTGAATGGGATGAGCTAATTGTGCAAGAAGCCCGTGTTACTGCTTTTGAAAGAGTAATATACTCTATGGCTAATTGCATATTCCAAGGTCTGCCACTGACCTTGGGCCTTACACCTGAGCCACACTGTTCAAGTTTGTGTGTCTGAAAAGAAACAGCTTGTTGTATTTGGGCATGTAAATAAACAGGGCAGTTTCCTCAAAAACCCTTTAAAGTGTGTCAAGCTGGGACCTGAACGTGAGGTCTCTCAATCATGTTGGAAGCTTTAAAGAAAGAAACTGCTGCAGTGCCAGCTGTAATCAGGATTGGTGCAAAATAGTGAAGGTTTGTTAACATCTCCTTCTTTGAAAGAGGACCATTCAGATTGTACTTTTCAGCATGATAGCCTGATGTCGTCCTGCTGATGAGACACCATCTCTAAAACCATGTACTGTTTTATAAATGCTTGGCATTAGGATGCTTAACAGCTGCTTTAATTATGAGGGTACTGGTAAGTGAAGTTCCTACTGCCTTTCTGACTGAATGCAGACATTTCTCATTAAAGACCCAAATCCACAAGGTACTGGTCACTCTTAGCCTTCATGGCAGTTTCTTCCGAGAAGATTGTCTGTTTGGTTGGGAGCTCTGGTCTCAGTGGGAATTTAACAAGCTATTTCCATCTGTTGCTGCAGGCTGTTTTTCAGAGTATGGGTTCATTTGTGACTCATGTTTCCTTTCTCTCCTTCTTTCCCTGCCCTCTTTCTCTCTCTCATCTTCTTTCCTCTGCAGAGGGGGTAAGAACGAGCCAGAACCAGAGCAACCAATCCCTCGAAAGGTGCAGATTCGTTCTCTCCCTTCCTTGGAGGATATTGATCCAGATGTGTTAGATAGCATGCACTCGTTAGGCTGCTTCCGTGACCGAAATAAACTCTTACAGGACTTGTTGTCAGAAGAGTAAGCACTTGCTCAGTCTTCCTATCAGTTGGGTGTCCGTGGGCTGGGATACTTATAAACCTGGGAAGAGGTAGCACTTTAACTAATGTCTCTCACTGTGAGGGACCAGTAGCAACTTCTTCCCCTCTGGCTGCTCATTTGCTAGTGAGGTGTTGGGAGCAAGCACTGAGCCTTTCTTGCACCATGTGTCAGAAGCCTTGGAGGCATGGTGCTGTCTCTTCTCCTGCTGTGAGGCAAGGTAACTTCACGAAAAGAGGGGCAGTCCAGACGGGGATGTTTCATTGCTGTGGTTTGTGTTGGATATGCCATTGTTGGCAAATTTCTGTTTATTTCAAGCCTCGCCTGAGAGCTGGTACATTTCCTGAGATGTTAAGAGAGACATGTAGTGGAAAGAACAATTAGAGGCTCAGAAGAACTGTCTTGCCGCCACTCTTAGTTTGGACTTCCTATGGACACATTACCTCGTCTGTCTTGTGCCTGTGTTCTCTGTGTGTAACATGGGAATGGTTTTTCCTTTTTCACTAACTGCTTGTTGGAGGCAGCAAGGTTTTAAAAAGCTTTGTGGGTGGTGTGTCTACCTGCCAGGTTTATGACCATTACAAGGTTATTCACAATAACAGTAACTGATAAGAAGGATTCATCTGCATGTTGATGTTATGTTGTGGGGTTTTTTTCCCTCTTCAAATTTAAAGGTTTGTTTTGTTTTTTTTTTCAGAGAAAACCAAGAAAAAATGATTTATTTTCTTCTGCTTGACCGGAAGGAGAGGTATCCTAGTCATGAAGATGAGGATCTTCCCCCTAGAAATGAAATAGGTACTCCAGATATGATCACTGTCACCATGAACCCATCTCAACTAATTCCTTTTCACCTTTTTTTTAATATATATAGCCAAACCCTAGCACCACTGTTACCTTCTCCCTGGAATGGTGTACAGCACTGGTGAGCATCTTCAGCCTGAGGCAGGCAGGTCTGTTGTGTGGTTAAACTCAAAGGCTAAATTTTTCAGGACATGTCTGTCTCACAGTGCAAAAACATCCAAGTTGGTCTTGATTTCAAATATATCACGTGAACCTGCAAGCTGGTTCTCTGGAAGTAGGTAAGGTTTAGAAGCAGTATAATCTAGTGGCAGGGTTTCCTAATTACTAATCTACATTCAGTATTGCAGAAATGCTACCTCTGGCTTTCAGCTAGTAAGACTGTGTAGTATTGTATCCAAATGAAGTTATATGTGCACTTTTTCTCTTTTCTGTAGGTAAGCATATATACTATTGAAAGTATAAATAGCATCACCTGTTTATAGTATATATACATCAAACTCACGTGTTTGGACTGTCAGATATTGAAAGCTTAATATGCACTAAGATTATATATCTTAAAAAGCTTTTGTGATACCACTTAATTCCTGAAGAACTGTTCATTAGTATTTTAGGGTACTGCTGATGACCAAGGACTTAATTAATCTAGATAACACATAAGATGCTTCCCTAACAAGCTAACTCTATAAGTGACTCTTGCTCTGCAGAGTGTCAAAAGTGTAACTGATAAAAGATTAGTCACCAATGACCTGAAACAGCATTTTTACTATATTTTACATTTTATATTTACATTTTTTATATTTTATATTTAATAGTGTTGTGATTTTCAGCTATTGTATTTCAGCACTTTGAAGGTTAGAAGCAAAGTGCTCTTTATTTTCACTGGAAAGCCTGGAATCTCCCAAGTTTACAGGGCAGTAGTATATTGAACTGTAAGTTTATTAATACTCTGTTGAATTATTACCCTATCCAAGTTCCAGGCTCCAGGACCTATAATTTTGCAGGGAAATCTTTTCTGTGGGAGAAGAGATGGAAATTCTTAGTTAACACAGTAATTTCTAAACTCTTACCTGGTTGGAGCTACAGAGAACATGTTAGCAGGGATTCTGATGAAAATACCCCAACTGTAGATCCTGTGGCCCCTTGCTCAGTGCAGTTTGTCATCTAGCACTTTACTGATCAGCTTTTGACTCAAACAGATTATCCTGCCATATAAAGGCACTATCATCTTGGTTTAGAAATGCTTTTTTCATAAGAAGCAAGGTGACTCTAGAATCTTCATATCCAGCATAGAAGTGAATATGTAGCTATACCCTAAATATATCATATATCTCTCTTCCACATGCCAAAGTATTTTCATGGTTTGAACTGAAATATTATGCTCCATTCTTGTATTTCTTTGTACAAAGAGAGAAAATGAACCCAACAGGGAAACACCACTCTGAATGTATCATCAGTACATTTTAGACTCTTTAAGCAACATTCCTTATGTGTTTGTAGGTTGTATTTTCTCTTCCACAGGGGACTTCAACCTCCTGTGTTCCCAGCGGTATCTCTGAGAACATGGGGCAAGTTTAATTAAGAGCACTCATGCTTCTGATTAATATCTTGTCATCAGCCATTAGCAGTGGCCTTGCACAAACAAAGAATAGCAGAGAAAAAGTAACAGACTTAGTAACAGCAGCTCGAGGAAACCACGTTCACGAGAGTTGTGCACTGCCTGAGCTCTTGCCAAAAAAAAAAAAGAAGAAAAAAAAATGTATCTCAGAGTTTTTTACTTTTCATCTTTCTTTGCATGTTAGGTCTCAGAAAGGATGGATGCAGGCAAAAATATGGCCAGCTCAGGCTAGCACTCTCCTCTGGTGTCCCTTTTGTCTGTTTTCAGCTATGTGAAGTATTCTTAAAGGGACAGGGATGGGCCACCTTCAACATATTGCAAGTCCATCTCATTTTCTTTACCTGAAAACATAGAAATGAGAAACTTCTCAGTAAAGTGAATGAATGTCATCTAATGTCTCCTTGAGGAAAAAGCTTTTGTGGGGTGCAGCTTCTTAATAAACTGGAGAACAAAAGACTGGGACAGAACAGCCATATAGGATGTAGGTGCCTCATTGAAACTCAGAATCTGAACCTTTATTTCCCATCTTCCAGTTGAATGCCTTTATAATTGGATCATTACCCATACAATTCTCTTTCCCTCCATAAAAATCCTTAGGAATGACTTCACTTTTCTGATGTGAAATAAAAGGAAAATGCATCCTCACAACTATCACAGATCCAGACTAGGACTTGATTTTTTTCCCCCCATGTGAAATATTTCCAGAGAATCAAGAAATGAAGAGCAAACACTGGAGGTTTTCCTATTTTTAATTCTTGTGCTTCCACAAATATTCTACTATTTTTATATGACACCACTTTAGTCTTTATGGCAGGATGGCTGTGTATTTAACTATTTCTTTAGTGTCTAGATTTGATAAGATGACAGACTTAGTGCCCTGTCATTTTTTACTCAGACCCTTTTGGAAAATAGGCTTGAAAAATAGGTTTGAAAAATACACTTGCTACTCTCAGCCATGTACTGTAGGATTGTGGCCAATTTTATAGAAGAATCGTGTGTCTTTGTTAGAAGCTCAGCAACACTCATGCAAGCTTCTGGATGTATCTTCCATAAAACTTTTCTGACATCCTGTTATTGAATTTATAGGTGTTTTTAACTACCTGCTCTTTTTGTTTAGTCTCTCTCTTTGATAGTTTAAAGTATAGATTAGAAATCAATATCTTCCAGCATATTTAGCAGCAGGGACTGATATTAAAGAACCATTTAGCTTGTTAGTGATATCCTCCTCCTTAATTGTTCTTTTGTTTCCCTCATGATTCTTCTGGCCACTGTCCTCTCAAGCTTTCTGATGGCTGTACATAACACTATTATTCAAGTCTTTAGCTATTCTTTCTTCTAATTTCTTCACTGTCTTTTAATGTCCACCTTATATTTGGCCTGTCACTTTTGAAAGTGTCATTCAGCTGAATTTCCATTTACTAAAGTCTTCTGGTTTGAACATGCCTGGATCAAATTGCCTTTTAAAATATCTGTTCATAAGCTGGTTTTCTTGCCTGTATTCAGCTTTATTGTCTGTATTATTAACTAACATTGATGCAGTCTGAGTTTACTCATCTCCATTATTTTGACATTAGCTGCTTTCTTAATCTTCCTTCTTCCACCTTCTTTTTCCTTTCTTTTAAACTGCACTCTTCCCCCTTCCTTTCTAATGCTGATATTCATCTGCAAAACCCTGTCACGGGTACTAAATGTATTTATTTTATCATTATGTGTGTTACCCAGCTCCAGTCACACTTCTGATACCAGCAGTTGTCCTGTGAGGTAAATCCTTTCTCATACTTCGGACTTGTTTGAAGAAGCAAGAGTTAGAAATGTCTAAACCTTGTCCCAGCTTACCTCTGACCACTTGCTTATGGTTTATTAAGTTTATCTCACTTTGATTTTCCCTTAACTTTACACACTATATAATTTTCCTAATCTGGAGGTCATTGCATCTACTAGCATTTTCTGCTAATGTTTTATTACTGGACATAGTTTGAAATGGAATGAGGTGCATCTGCTTTTTTTTTCTAATTATTTTTTAATAGGAACATTATTACTATTAATTCAAAGAACATGAGTTATACGGTAGCGGGGTCAGTTATTACTCGCTATTTGCATTTGAGCTGTCTTTGCTCATGCTCATTGCTTCAAGAATAAGCACTGCTTTAAAGAGATCTTGTTCTAAAAAGCGTGATGTGAGAGAGAGAAGAAACAAGCAAGTAGATGAGGGGAGGAGGAGGGCAGGATAATAAAAATAATACTATCACACTATTTCTGTGGTATTTCTGTTTTTTCAAAGCAGTCCTGGCAGAGGACAAAGCCTTAGGGGCTGTGTGAGCTTCTTTCTAAATGCAGGGGTGAAGGATGTGTTCTTTTACAAGTGGTGACTCTTCACTAAAATTAAAAATGTGCCTAAAAGTCGAATGGTGGAATAGCCCTACCAAAGAAAAGAAAATCCTTCTGTATTTTTCTTCTGTCTTCCTCCTCTTTACTGTTTTGATGCCATGAGAGATGTTAGTAATAAAATATTTTAGCAGGTCCGCATTTGGTTCTCTGCTTCACCATGGGATTGGTTTGGTTTGGCAAGTCACATTCTGCAGTGCAGTTTGGTGTCAAAGAGCTCTTTTCAGAGCAATTTAGGTCCTCCTCAGAACCTCAGTAAATGTTTGCCGCAGCTTTAAGAATGAACTGCCTTATCTCGTTCTTATACCTTCAGTTTTCAATGTGCAAAGTGAAAGTAGCATTTCAATACCTCTCAGAAATGTTACACAATAAAAAGCGTAAAGCATTTCAGTTACTATAGCAGTAAAAGCTTTACAATGACCTCTGAAATAAATTCTAGTAGCTCTTATTGGAGATTCATCCCAGATAGACAAGTATGTTTAATTTGTAACGTTGCAGGAGGAAAAATATAAAGCAGCAGGCAAAATATGAAATCTAATCTTAAAGATGCAAAAAAGGGTATATTTTCAGAGGAGAATGCAATTTTGAGTTGAGAGTGTACTCATGTCCCTTTGTCACATTTAATCTTGCTAGCAGGGACATCAAAGGCAAGGTGTAGTAACCTGACTACATATACAGGATCCCTAGATGGCTTATACTGTGGCTAACAGCTTGTACAATAGCCTATGGCATTATCGTGTTATTACTCTTATCATATTTACAAGTTAATTTCTGCAACCTATGCTATAGTTACACCTTTATTTTGCAGTGCTTGTACATTCAGGGCAGTAGCAGTGCTCCTTCTCTCTGTAGATGGATTGCAACTTATGTCTTAATATTTGCAAATTTGGAAGAAGGGAGAGACTGCAAATGTTCAGCTCCATCTCAATGATACCTGTCTCTGTAAGGGGAGGTGTGAGAGTGAGATTGTTGGGAGAGGATTTAACCAGCCTGTGTGAGGTAACTCACAGCCGAATTCAGCTGACTGTGTTTTCTTTTCCTAAAGATCCCCCCAGGAAGCGTGTGGACTCCCCAATGCTGAACAGGCATGGGAAGCGGCGTCCAGAAAGGAAGTCAATGGAGGTTCTCAGTGTGACAGATGGTGGCTCCCCAGTCCCTGCTCGTAGAGCTATTGAAATGGCACAACATGGACAGAGGTGGGTCTCTCCTTTACCCAGGAGTCCTGCCTGTCTGGGTTTGCTCCTCCCTTTTATGTTATACATACAAAAGAGCTGCAGAGCTTCTCTGTTTGCACCAGCACTCATTACAACTTCCAAACACATTTGCAACATTATGTGACAGCCAGCAGCGCTTATGCACACAGGACCAGCAGTCTTGCCAGGGGCTTAAGGGTTCTGTTTGCTTGCAGCTTTTACTCAGGAAACCACTGCATCCTCTGGGCAAAATTCATCTCACCTCTTTAATTGTCAAGAACATAGGCATTCAGTCTAAGGTTGTGTTACAGGCTGTCACTCTAGGCAGTGGGGACAGATGAGGGCTTTGGAAGGTCTCAGTTACATATATCCTCTGTTCTAACAATCTTAAGATGAATTACCCTCTGGTTGTTCCTCTCTGTCTTCACAGCCTACAACAGGAATCTAGTCTTGGACTAGGTGCCTAGCTTTTGGGTGCCCAGACTTAAATGAAATTAACCCCACCCTCCATGTCATCAGAAAAGCTTGAATCTGAAAAGCCCTGTCCAGGCATCTGTAGATGCCTCTAAAATATGCTGTTAGAGCCAGCATGCATCTGACCCAAACAAATTATCACATGCCTGTCAAGTAATGGAATATGTATAATTTTGGCTCTTTTGTATCAAAAAAAAGTATCAGTTTTGTGGAGAAACAGCAGAGGAAAATTATATCTTCTCAAGCAGGGAGAGTAAGCGAACTGTGGAAGTCCACCTATGTGAACCATGGAAGCTGCTTCCTCAGTCCCTATGACTAGCCTAAGGGAAGCACACGCATTTGGATTCACACTTGCATAAATCAATCAGTATAAAAGAACACTTCACATAAATGTATGATGATGATGCTGTAACTTCTGTTTCATCTTTATGACATGAATTTTTTGTTCAGCTGTTAAGATCTGCTCAAAAAGAGCCGTCTGTGCCCAGAAACCCCCTTTGCTGACTGAGAACTGGGTGAAGAAAGGAAATAATTTTGTGTCCAGAGGCCCCTAGAATTGCTGGAATTTTTTGCTGGCAACTGTTACAGTTCTATCTACAGTGAGGGAAAAATGGTGATTTGCAGAATCTGCTAGGATTTAATTCAGACTTGGATATGTGGCCTTGAGATGCACTGCCATAAAGATTTTTCATTGTAGTGTAGGTTGGAAACCTGTCTTGAATATATAGTTTGCTTTGATGTGAGGTCTGGGCAAAGGAAGTGTTCAGGACAAGGCATGCTCAGTGTTATTGACAGGCCTCACTGTGATGAGGATGACCACAGAACAGTCAAAGAGTTGCTCACTCCTTATTCAGCCTGCAGTATTTAATCTTGTGCCTGGTAGGTGCATGTCTCACAAAGCTGCCAGGGCCAGACAGCACTCCAAACAGGACGTGTTAGATTGATCCCAAAGTTTTCCAAGAGCAGGAACGTTTTCTTGCAGCTCTCAGCTTTGACTTTGGATTCAAACGTCCAAAGAAGCAAAGCTGTGTCTTGCTGTCCAAAGTATTTCTTTTGGTTTTAAATGTCTCACTCAGTTCTGCATATGAGGGTACAGTTCAAGTCAAAAGGTCTGAGATGAGTTCAGAGTAAAGGTACACTCAGGCTACATGTCAATAAAGAAGGGCTTTGGCTGAAGGATGAAGCAAAACCTGCCAGGCACAAAAGAGATACAGGGCAATGCATACCACAGCTCAGAGCCGGACATAAAGGTGTGATTAAGGGTGGAGAAAGGGATGTAATAACACCATGACTGATGGTGATGGGCTTGGTAGTACTTGTTTTGGAAGGGGTTAAAGGGAAGATCTTATTTTACTCCATGTGTGAGCTTCCATAATTCATATCATCCACATCCACAGATGACAACAGCACATTTTGTGTTGCTGGCAGCACAGTCATTTATAACTTGAACTGGCTTCATTAAGGAACACCACTGCATGGGGGTTGTCTGGGGACGATGCATTGCTGATGGGACACCATCTGTCAGAACAGTCAGTAACAAAACGACAAGTGCCTTCCACCAAGAGTGGGAATTTTTAATGGCTAGTTGCATGCTATATTCCATGAAATAACCTACTGACAATGGATTTTACAGCAGCAGGGCTTAGATGCCAGAGGTGGACACTTTTTTAAGAATGACAATTTTGGTCTCAACATATGAGTGACTATTCAGTACTGTTATCCTATGATACTAGGAAGACAGGGAGGTGGACCATAGAAACATGTCTTCTGTTTAGACACAGATGACTTGTGTAAACATCCAAAGACACAGAGCCATTGTTTCTTTCTTAAGCTGTCATACATGTCTAACCAGTGGGCAGAACACACCCATGTGTCCTGTGATTTAGCCCTATTGTCCTCTTTCCCAGTAGTAAATAGACGTTTGCTTGCATAACAGGGATTTATGCTATAACCTCTGGTTTATGTGTCTGTGTGATGAGCTGTGCTTTTGGTAAGCATGTGGGGACATTACATGTGTCTAGTGTTGGCTTGTTTAAAGGCATATCTTTCCACTGAGGTTTGAAACTTGGCAGTCTTCAGCCCTACAGGCTGAGAAAGTATTAGTGAAAAACCTAGACCTTCAGTGACTTACTTTTGGATAATAGAGATGCAGAACTCAACACAAAGGCTGCTTGTTGAGCTTACAGACTTCTTGAAATGTTTGTGCTGACCTCTCCATTGGGTCTTTGTATATGGCAAAGTTAGTATGCACAAACACCAGCCAGCCTAAAACTGGTGACTAAGTTTTGTTAATTCCCGATTTTCCTTGTTGTCAGCTATATGAGTTCATAATTACATCTTAATTGCTTCTGCTTTTGTGGCATCCACACCTCTCAAACTATCTGGTATTTCATTGAAATGTCAAAAGAAAAGAGGTAGCTTCTGGGCTTAGTTTTAACACCAGCTAATTTGTCCCTTGTGCCAAAATCACACAGACTAGAAAGAATTCCATGGGAGCTAGAATCTGTCAGAGGGTATGCCAGAAATTTTCAACAGCTCTTCTGTGAGAATCCAAAAACTGTTCTAAAATGGGCTTCATTCACTATTCATTTTCTTCTGGTTATTGAAGTGGATAGCTTGCATGAAAGATCAGCTAACATTAGAAAGCAGTGTTTTGTGAAACAGTGAAGGATATTACCAGGGAAATATATTACAGAGAGCTGCCCTTCAGCAAAGCGCAGGGAATTTTGCTTCTAAGCTTCAGGGATTTGGACCTAAGATTATAAAGAAGGGCATTTCTCTATGCAGGGAGTGTAAGGAATATTGTTGGGAGTAAGTGGTAATAGACCCTACATATTAGAATACAAAATGGATTACTATTCCTCTAAGAGGCTCTATGGTCTGATTTTAACCTTTTCCCAGATTGTGTTTAGTGTTGAGGTCTTCTAGAAAAGTCTGAGTAATGAGTGCTTTGCAATTTGGGCCTTCAGGCATGGTCTCTTTTCCCTGGACAATGTGACAAAGTAGAGGATACTTGGGTTTTCAATTGGGTAAAGGAGAGTAGGGATTACAAGAATGTATGGGAGAAGTCATCTTAAGACCTCATAAGTCAGGGGGAGATAATGAACTTGGCTTGAGCCAAGTTGGAAAGTAAAAGAAGTTTTTCAAAGTATTGCTTAAAAGGGGAGGATGGGTTGGGGGGTTGGGTGTCCAGCATTGCTTCAGGTGACTCTCTTTTATAAATGTCCACACTAGTAACTCTGTTTTCTCGCTTTGTTCCTGCCATAGTAAAACAATGTTCAGTAAAAGCCTGGATATCTCTGAAGCCAATCCCAAATTCAACAAAGAAGAAAGGTATAAACACTGACAATATGTTCCTCTCCTCTACCTCACTGCTGAGACCTTAAAGATGCAGTACTTACCTTCTCTGTGTGGGGACATAGCTGTTCTCTCTTTAGAAAGAAAGAAAGAAGGTGGAATATTTACAGCCCCACACTATACATATTTTTGTACAGTACCATTCATTTGAGGCTATCCTCAGTGCAGCCTGTGACACACATAGTACAGTGTGACTGTACCAGTGTTTTCTCCACTAAAATTTCATCCTACTGCTACTCTTGGTTCAGTTCTGCCATGAGTGAGCATGCTCAGGGTAGAACACATACTTGCTAAGACTGCTTTGGAATATAAAACACCAGGAAAGCTTACAGCGCTCCACCACCAGCACTAGAAATAGCAACACAACTGATTTAGTGACAACAATGGTAGGAAACTTTGGAAATCCTGTCTGAGCAAAATATTAAGTGCCTGCAGGTAAGAGACAAACTCTTTAAGGCTACCCTGGCTGCAGCAGAGAACACAAGAGGAAAAGATGATCAAAGATGGTTTTTGGAGGATGATTCCAGTCTAGCAGTGCAAGTGGCAGATGGTGAAGAATAACAAAAAGGATAACTTCCAACTGTGAATAGAGGCACAATGGAAGACATGCAGGCCACAAGATTTAGGGAGTTTAACTGGACTCATGTGAATCCATGAACAAAAAAAACAAAAAAAAAAGCTTAGACTTTTGGGAAGGCTTTTAGTGAACATCTTATTCCTAAAATTTCAGTCTTTTTCTAAGAAAACTGGCATCCCAATTGGATAATTCTGCATCAAAATGTAATCCTTATACCTTTTGGACAAACACTTAGCTTACTCAAAGGTTAAGAGTGTTCTGTATGATTCAAAAAGGGGGAAACAGTGGGTTCTTTAAAGGAACCTGTGGACTTGGCAAACCATTCTTCTTTCTGTTTTCCCTTTTAACAGAAATCTTTGTATTTAAAGATACATGTGACCTTTAAACCTCAGGAGACTAAATGTGTGAGGGACAGCCCCTGTTTTGGCCTTTGCAGGCTGAGGCAGTCCTGGATGGGCAGCATTTCAACTCTCAAACCTGCCACAGTGAAGAACATCATGCATCTGCAGGAGAGGTTGTGCCTCATGCGTTGCATAAAGCAGCCAAGATAAGATAGGAACAAACACTGGACCTGAACTATTAGAAACCTCTAAGTGTTGCAGCCATGAAGAAGTAGTGGTTATACAGTCTTTAGTGACTGGGCTGTCCTGGACTGTTACTATAGACAGGGGAATTCCTGTTCCTTTCTCTGATTCCCCTTGAAAGTTCTGTTCTTGAACATGCATTTCTTGCATTAAAAGTCAGTCTGAAGCTACTCTGAAGATGAGCTTTTCTGCAGTAATTAAAAGCCAGAACCCATAAGAGAAGTGCAGAAATTTTGTCTGTGACAGGAGGAGGGTCTTTCAGCAGATTTTCCAGCACCATTCATTGTCCCTCTTTCTTTAGCAACTGCTACAGCTGTGTTAAGAGCAGGAGAAATGACCCTTTAGTAACCACTGAGGGAATTTCTTAAATACACGTGGGCATTTTGTGTTCCCTCTCAAAGGTGCTATTTTTCAGAATACAGCACGAGGAGGTTAGAGCACGGAGCGAGCATCAGCCAGGGTCCTTCTCATTGAAGGACCAAGCTCATTTTTGGAGGATCACATTTTCTGTGGTCTTACCTCCCTCCCACTTCTAAGAGTTAGATGAAGGACCTCAGTGGTGGGAAAGTGAGAGGACCTGGATTCTGGATCTGTTCACAGACACATAAAAGGAGTTGATAGGCAGCAAAGAGAACCCCAGCAAAATGGGGTTAGCTAATCATGGTGGCCATTAAATTTTTGGCCAGTGTTTAATTATTCAACTTTATGATGTCTTTTTTAAAGGAATACTGCATCTTTAAGGGTCCCTTCCCTCTAGATGCACATGGTTGTCTTAGTAGCTGAGGCCACTGTCCCTTTCTTTTTCTTTTTCTTTCTTTCTGACTTTCACCCCCTCTTTCAGTGCTTCTCTTCTTCTGTATCTGGGTTGCTGCAGCTCCGTAGTTCACTTGCTTCAGTATTGTAGGGAATGCACATGTCTGCGCTTCTGGGTCTATTGTGTCCTGGGATTGTTCATTTTTTTTAAACCTCATTCCCTTTTCCTTTACCCGACTGTTAATTTGCTTTTCATTCTCTTTGTTAACCTCTTCAGTGCCTTCCCTGTTGGGAAAATGACTTGAAAGAAAAATGAAACAACCTTCTTGCACCCATTCTATTTACATTTTAATATTCTGCATGTGTGAATATGGGTGTATTTTCTGTATAAATATACACACATGTTCCAGTATGCAATGGGTGTCAATTTGCTCTTCTCAGTTACATCACTGTAGATAGATTTGTACAGGCACAACTGAGGACAGTGTTTGTCCCTAAATATATACATATACATGTATTTGTATATATATGAATTAGATGTTTCCCAAATTTGCACTCCAGGCTGAAATACAAATGGAGTGTCACTCAAACACATGAAAAAGAACTTACTGTAATGCTTCTTTCCACTTCTCTATCAATGTGTAGCACAACAGCTTTTTCTTTCTATTCTATTTTTTAATTTTAACTTTTCTCAAAACTGCCTTGCGTTGCCCAGCCCAGCATTTGCAATGTTGATGTAACCAGAAGCATGGCTAGTTGCACTGAGCAGTAAACTGTGAAATCTACTGGGCATATATTAAATTTGGCATTTCTGTTGGTGACTGTCTTGTGGAGAATGGATTTTCCTCACCCAGCCAGGGGTAGCTTTGGCAGCTTGGGAGCCTGTTACTGAAAATGGGGAGAATGAAAGAGAGAAAGAGACAGAGAGGAAAAAAAGTGCTGCATCTGACTTGAAAATAATTTGGCTTAATAACACCAGATTATTTTGTTTGTTTGTTCCTACTCTAATCTAAGTTAATGTGAAAAGGTGGTGACACTTTCCTGAGTTTGTTTACTTGCACACCTGAAAACTTAAT
Source organism: Melopsittacus undulatus (assembly GCF_012275295.1). Lineage (NCBI taxonomy): Eukaryota > Metazoa > Chordata > Aves > Psittaciformes > Psittaculidae > Melopsittacus > Melopsittacus undulatus. The sequence continues at coordinate 50,651,246 of NC_047530.1, forward strand.
AACCTGACTATTCTTTTTGATCTTGAATGCTTTGGTTAGTAGTGAAAAATTAAGAATACTGAAGTTTTTGTCACTAGGCTTCAAAGTCAATATGCCAGAGATTTATTCTGCTTTTAGAGCTGCTGTTTCAAACTCTTTTCAGCACAGCATTGATTTATTCTCCATTCACATTTGAAAGATTTTCTTTGCAACCTTTAAGACCCAGAGACTGAATTTATTTCGAATGAAAAATGAGATCCTGGAGCATAAGATGGCATCCACAGAGATAAGTGCTGGGTTGCTGAGCTGGTATGTTCTAGCTGATCTGAATTCCTGACTATAAGGCCATCATGACTAATAAGCCAGTATCAAAGCAGATTCACAGCTTGAGCTACAATCCTGTACCCTGGGCTCCCAAGCTGGCTCAGAAATGCATGCTTTAATAACCAATATGTTTCACAGTTCATTCGTGGCAAAAAAAAGATGAAGTACTTCTTACCAGGCCAGCTTGGGGGACAGAGGGACACTACACTGAGCAAACTGGGGACAAAAAGAACAATTTCCTTGATAACAGTCTGATATAACTCTGCCTTATCTAAGAGGCAGAAAAGAAATGCATGATGAAGTATGGACCCCATTGCTCTGCTGACTGCTTTAGTTGGGATTTGGCTGGGATTTTCTTTTTTTTGCAGCCTTAGTATGTCCCTCTCCATACTCCCCAGTGCCAAAGTTGAATGTGTCTGCAATATTGTAATCAGGACAAAAGTTATTTTCTGGTAAATGCAACTGTCCCCCTAGTGTTCCTGGTCTCTGAAGACATAGGCACCAGTGGCAATAATTACGACCGTTCAGTACTCCTAACAGTATTTCACTCTGCTTTTCCTACTCTTCTTTCCACCTGCCTCCACATCCCTCTCTCTTTCTTTCTCTCTCTCCCTCTCTCTTCATTTTCCCTTTCCGAGGATGGCGAGTGCTGATCCATTGGGGTAAGCTCTAGTTTTGGATTTTTCCTGTTGCGGGACCTGTTGTATCTTGTAGAGAAACGTTCCATTTGCACTTCACAAATACAATGCTGGCTTATACACTTCAGTGATTGAGGCTTTACAGCAGGGAGAGAGAGAGAGAGAGAGAGATGTGGGAAGAAGCATTTTTGGTGCTTTTGTGTGTGTTTGTATGCTTTATGTTGGAGTCACACTCCATATAATTTACTTTTGGGTTCTTTTCAGTTCTCTTGTTTGTCTCTGTGTTTCAATGTCTGTGGGCACAGAGAACTATCCTCAGATTCTGTGCACATACCAGGACACCTTCTGAGAATTAACCTCCCTTCTCTGTTTAGCACTTTTTGTATCTGTTTGGTACTCTTCAGTTAATTTTGATCCTAATTTATCCTTTTTTCTTCCTTTTTTTTTTAAGATGAAGCTGAATCCCGTCCATGTCATTAAAAAAATGCTGCGTATTCCCTCTCTTTTTAATATATATTTTCTTAAGAGGTGAACAGGTGGCCCTATAGACAGATATGTCTTCAAAGCTCTTTATTTTCAATAGAGGTTATAGATACAACTAGGAATGCAGTCATGCTTCAAGTTAAAGTTCCATTTATAAATACTTAACAGAAGGAGAATATTTAATTAATAAATGATTTAATAAAAACATTGTAATAGATCACTACAGACTACAGCAAAAGCTTATTTAGAGGGTACATACTGAGAAAGCTTATTAGCACCTGTAACGTTTATTCTAATGTTTGTAGCATGCTTTACTATTTATTAATTCTTTCCAAACCATTTATAAATGGAACTTCAGTATAACTGGCCAACTAAGGAAGGTGGTGCTGTTCAACATCACCCTCTGTGTGTGCTGAAAGGAAGAAGAGATGTGTTACCAACACCTGCAGTCCTTTCTCCATACTCTTTATAAAGCTTCATCTTATAAGCAGCTATTACCTTGAGTAGACCTCCTGACGTAAGTTTAAGGATTCCCAGACAGAGCTGTTATAGTCACTGTTATTTGCACGGTTGGGACTGTAAGACAGGAGATTCAAAGATACTCTATTCATGTTCCCTAGATTAAGGAGCAAGGAAGCACAGTTTGTATCTTTTAGACACCCAAGAGTAGTAGTGATGAAATTTGTAGCACACAGTGCCTGACTGCTCACCTATTGCATATTAATTCAGGTCATTTTCAGGGGTCTCATACCCTGAAATATACTTCAGAAATTTTTTGGTTTATTTGAGTAAGCAAGCAAAGAAGAGTATCAAATTCCACCCAATTTATACTTGAAGCAAGCAAGAGGTTGAGAATGACTTTCAAAACTACATATGGAATCAAACCAATTCAAAATTTCTAAGGCATTTCACCCAGGGACACAAGTCTAATGCATTACTGCACGCTGCATGCATGCTGCAGGCTCCCCTTCTTGGAAGCATGGCTCCAGCTTGACCAGCTAAGAGGCTGTATTCAGTATCCTGGTAAAACTGTGCTATAAAAGCAAGTTCTGCTGGGACTGCAACAAGGTACTGAACTCCTGTTTGGTTATAAGAAGGATTTCTGTGATATGGTTATTCAAGGAAAAAACAAATGCTGAATCTGACCCAGATGTTTAGTGTTGGCTGTGAAGCCTTTATACACTACTGGTGTGTGCTAGCAGATGCATTGTTTAAAGCACTTGAAAATTAATCTGAGTGAAGAGCTATAGAGAGGTGTTCTGTACATGTGCTGTATGTGTAGTATGTTTACCAGATCAGCTGCACCTTTTTTTTCTTATATTTCCCTGCCTACACCTCAGCAGTGTGAGGCTTCAGCACTTCACCTCTTACAGCTTTCAAGAAATTCTGTAGGTCTCTGAAACGAGCTGTAAACTGGATACTAGCTCCTCAGTTTCACTATTTAGAGACCACTGGTCTAACATGGATTGGGCTTCATGTGGCTTTGCCTTTGACAGCAGCTGGCTAAAATGAGCAAAAAAAGTTACTTTAAAACAATGGACCTTTTAACTTGGATACGCTGAAGTATCAAATAGATTGAATAAGGTATGTGGTCATCATATCTACAAACTACACCCCACACATACACATTTTGTTTCACTCCTTGGCGTCTCTCTTTCATAGCTCAGATGTCTCCAGATTATTGTCCATCTATGAGATGGGATGAATAGCCTGCAGTGGTCTGAGTGCCCACATTACGTTTAGAGTGCCCTCTGCATCTTCCTCCTTCTGAACATCAGGTCTAACTCCCTTATACTTTTGTTTTGGGGATTTTTAATTCATCCCACCAGGGTTGGCAGAACAACTATGTCACTTTGTAAGGTGACATCTGAGACCTGTGTTTGAGGGAATGCTCTTTATCTGAGCAACTGCGTTAACTTTTCTGTTTGTATTTTCAACAACTTTTTGATGGCTTCCATTGAGTTAGTGCCCAAGCATACAGCAGTGCAACTGACAGAACAAAATGAGTCACACATTATGTTTGTAGTTTCCTAGATTGTTTTATTTACTGGAGTAATTATAAATTTAATACTTCCAATGATAAATAATGCCTGTAGAGACTTTTAGGAAGCTACTTGCTAATAGATATTTCCCACCCAATAAATGTAGTTCATAACCATAGATATAAGATGATGTCATATTTTTTTCTCCTCTTTCCACCCATAGATCATCCAGGGTCTGTCATACTAATGTCCTGCCTGTAAGGCCTCATGCTTTCATTTTCTGGTGAGAGGGATAAAACTTTAAATTCTCTCTGTTCTTTCATTACAGCATTTCAGCATAATGCAGCATTTTCATTACTTTCTTTTGGCCCTGTCCCAGTTCTGTCCACTCTGAGATACAGGAGCAGTGCATGTGGTGTTTTAAAAAAAAACAAACTGAATTCTAGCATTTCCCAGCTGAGATCATCTCGATGGGAGGGACAAATCTGTCATTTGTGCTTCTTAGCATTTTTGTACTGGAGTATAGAACACTGTACTGAGTTTTTATATCCAGCTATGGAACTATGTCTCATATGTAAAGGTAAATTATGGGAGATTTATTAAATTGAAGAAGATACAAGGAAGATCTCAGTCTGGCATCATAATCCATACATACCAGCACTGTCTGGTAAAGGGGAAAAGCTTTGAAAATGTACATTCTTCTTTTCACCCCAGAACTTAAAATTGATGCAGTATTCTTTAAACTCTTTCCACTGCTCCTATATACAATTTCAAGTGTGGACAAACTAAAACTTGCTATAGGGCCTACCTTACTTCTTACATATTTTGCATGAGAATCAGCAGCTGAAATAAAGCTTGTTTGATAGCAATCATGTGGATACTGAATGCATTTCCAGGAGGATTTCATACTAACTCTCTCTTCTGTCCCCTACCTCAGGCTCCTAGGCTGGATGAAAACACAGTACACAACAACTCTTTTTCAAATATTGCTTCCAATAAGGAACTGGGAGTTGGGAGGTGGGGTCTGCCATGTTTTGCCCTCCATGTTTGTGATAATTTTTATAAGAAAATAGGAGGCAAAGGGGTTGGGAGGGGACAATTCAGGACTATTGGAAACACCTGATTGCAAAAAGGAAATAGCAGATTGGAGCTTTTAATCAAGTATCCTGGAACTCAGGTGAGTGTCAGGGAGGACTCTCCCACCACAATTAAGAGTTGGTGGGAACATCTCCTAGTGGGAGTTTAACTCCTAAGTATTTAACTGCATCTCTGGGCACCTAAATGCCTTTTACATTTGTCCAAGATAATCTTTAGGCTCCTCTTGTAATTTATGGTTTGGAAGAAGCTTTTCCTGATGACTCATACAAGGCAGATTTTAACTCAATGGACTTCCTGTATGCATAACACATCTGTGTTGCACTCAGCTACTTCAGTCATATGAGAGGTTCATAAAGTAGCCTTTCAAAAGTGGACCAGACAGTTTTTCCATTAAGATTACTTTGCATAAGCCTTCATGAGTGCCCCACATTGTGATGGGACAAATTTAGGTTTAATCTAATGCAAAAGAATGCCAAGACTGCGCTTCCAGTTTTTGACTTTTGCACTATGATGGGCAGGCTGCAGCAGGGTACAAGGAAAAACAGAAGTGAGTTTCTGCACAGAATGAGTGCCACTGATTTCACAGGGCAAATATATATTTAATCTGCAAAAAGAAAGCATGCTGAGACTGGGCTTCTGGGTTTCACCTACTTGCTGTGATGGATAAACTGCAATGAGGTATATAGAAAACGATCAGTGAGTAGTTTCTGCAGAGGATACAAATCCAGAGAACAGGACCTGCCTTTGTGTTCAGCTGTAACTTACTCTTCCCTTGGAAGTATTTCCTCTTTCATAGGTTCACATATTTTTTAATAATTCTACTACTAAAATTTATTTAGTAACATGTCTGTGACACCATTTCAGGAGCTTCTGTTTGGTTTCATTTTATATTCTCTTATGTCTAACCTGGTACTAACTATCTGACCTATGTGCTTTTTAAATATATGTGTGTGTGCGCACACACGCAGACGTGTATCTCTACACATACACATGTGCACTGTTTTCCAAGCATCTACAGGATTTCACCTTTTCATGTTTGTTACGTAAAGGCAAGTAATTTCTTTCACGGCTCTTACCATAGGTGAAACTTTGGTAGGTTTGCTGTATTAACATGTTGCATGGTGGTTGTTGAACAACTAGACTTAGTCAAGTCCTTTCCTATAAGATGTTTCAGTCTTCAATGCAACTCTTTCCATTTAGAAAGGATGGAAAGCAGCTGCCTCTGGGGTTTACTCATTTACAGTCACACAGAGGGGTATTTTTTCTGCTGGGCAGCCCTCCTCCAGAAACCACTGCTGCTGAAATGTTTGTGCATTTGGCCTGTCTGCCCTTTCAGCACATTTAGTATAGCACATTTGTATGTTTTATTGTCTACACCTGACATTTTTCATAGGTTGCCTTTGCTGGAGAGCATAAGAGCATCACAGTATAGGTGACCTTGTCAGCATGTAGGACAGTTTAATCTCCCTTGACTGGCCCTTTTTGAGGGCTCCAGGGCTGTTACCTTGATATTAGTAAAGTAATCAACAATAGCAGAACTCATTATCCATAGAGAAGACCTAGCTTGTTTCATGCAACCACATCTCTTACTGGAGAGCAGAGATGTTTAATCCATCACTGAGAAGCTGTTAAGGGTTAAGCCAATGTGAGCTTTAATTTCAGTGGGAAGTCATCACATAAGAAATGATTGTGTGCTTGGGTCATGGAGACTTGGGCTTTTTTCTTAATACCTGGAAGAATTCCCTGCCTTTGTGCCTCAGACATGTGGTGCTTTTCCATGTTGCTCATGACAGAGGATGTCTTATTCTTTGTCCACCAGCACTGCACAGAAGGAGTATTCTCAGCACCAACATGAATGTCTCGACAATCCCTTTTGAATTCAGCAGTTCAGCTTGCACAGATCAGATGTAGTAGCTTCCAGGGGCTTGATGACCAAAAGGAAGATAGCAACTCCCTTAATGAAAATATATCATAGTATCCTGCCTGAGCAACAGCATTTCTTTGTTTTGAGGGTGGGACAACTAAAAAATATAAAAGTAGTGATTGGAAAGAGTCATGTGCTTTTCCAGTGACAGCCTCTCTCCTCCTCACTTCATGCCTGTGCCTGTGGTGGCTGGTGTTAAGGGTTATTACTTGTCCAGGTTTTCTGAGGGCTCTTTTCCTTATTGTGTCCATTCAGGTCTCGGTCAATCAGCGGAGCATCGTCTGGGCTCTCCACCAGTCCTCTCAGCAGTCCAAGGGTAAGTGGTGCTGCTTCAAGATCTGTTGGTCCAGTTCACTCACACACGCTTGATGCTTTTGACATCTGTTGCTCCAGAGCTGTGGCTCTTAGCTGGAATGTTTTGTTTTTTCTTGGCAGCTTGTAAATTTTCATAGGTAGCGAGGGAAATGTTAATTACAAATGCAAGCAGAGAATTTCTCATACATACTCCCTGCACTGTTAGCAGGGATCTCACTGTGCCCCTGCCCTTTTCAGTCTCAAGCACATAGAATTATGTTGCTATTACTGAACATTGCCATATCCAGCTGAGGTCTGTATATGGCATGGTTTCAGGGCAAATATCAGGAACCATTTCACAGCTACCTTCCATCAGGTCACAGTAGAGCACCAAACCATGCCAGTTACAGCAAGCTTCATTCTGTTTGCCTCAGAATAGTTTGTATTAGGTCAGAAAAAATAAATTATACAAATCTGAGGGCTAGCAAAGTTAAAAGGAAAGTAAGTTGACTAATTAAGACAAGAACTCAAACCCCTATAAATGTTACAGTCACATGTGCTTATTCAACATTCAGTCAACTAAATATCAGTCCTCAACAAATACTGGTACTCAGCTAGCACAAAACATGCTTAATAGAATATCTGCTGCAAAGTTAATACAGTTTTTAAGTGCAATGATAGAGGCCTTCCTCTCTTGGTAACTTCTTTAGGGATAAGAGTGAGTATTCCTAGTGTCTGACAAGGTCAGCTTTGTCACTTCTAAACTGCAGTCCTTACAAATATCTACACCTCATCAAGAAGCCTGTAGGCTATGGTGATCCATGTTTCCTAATTGTCTGGCCCACTGTCTTAGGAAAATTTCCACATATCTTTCATGGCTTCATGAGAAGATGCTATCCCCCAGTTGGATAGCCCTCATGTGCTAGGCTATGGATATACCAACGGGTCTACTCTTAGGTATATGAAGATAACATCAGTATTGCAAGCATTTAAAATTGTAATTCTCCAGTAACATCGTGTGTAATTCTTAGGCATAAAGACACACTTTCAGGTCTAAATTTATAGGCTAGTAAAAATCCCTTGCTTGCTTGAACTATTTTCTGAAATATATTCTGGATTCCTGTCAATTGTTGCCCTATTTTGCAACTGGCATAGATGTGTTTGTGATCTCCTCTGTATCCTTAACAAGCCAGAAACCAGTGAAGATCTGTTTCCTTGTTTCTGCACTGGGACTCCTGGATGTCAGTAGAATGAAGGAGAGGTCTGAGAACTCTTATGCCACTGCAAAATGTACTGAAAAAGAGCAATGGAACCAGTTTTTGCACAAAATAAGCATCCAGTGCAGCAAACCTAAAACTTGATCTCATTAATTGATCTCTTGGGATCAATTTCTGACATCTCAGTAGGACTACATAAAAAAATAAGGATGGCAAAATCTGTTCCATAGTTGCTATATCTTACTATTTTTACTTAACAGGTAGTTGATCAAATAGTCTTCAAAGGGATTTAGCAACTAGATGGCATTTTCAGCAGATCATAATAATATTAAGGCAGGTCAAATCTGAGTTTTAAAAGGAAATGATGGAATAAAAATAGTTGTGTTTTTTTTTTTGTTTTGATTTTTTTTAATGTCCTTACCTATGTTTCTAGTAGCACCTTAGATTATTGAAAGAGAACATACTTTAAAAAGCAAATAAACATTTCACTATACGTACTGGTCAGGTTCAGTTCTATGAGAAACTGAATTCAACAGCAACTAAAAGTTCTTAAATCTCACAAGACCTTGTGACATCTTGCACCAACTGAAATTCAGACTTTTGTATATTTTTGTGCTTTATTTCATTGCTAATAATGTGGTAGTTAAGGGTGTCCCTTCAACTTGTAAATAGCTTAAGTGGGAGTTGAATTTGAGTTTTTCTTTCAAATTTGTTTCTCAAACCATTGTACACGTAAGATACAAAAATGGCAAGGAAACATTTGCAGTCAAGCTGTCTAACTTGTATCCTTTGGCGCTATCAGATGCTGACTTCCATAGATTAACCACTTTCCTCATCTTTTCCACTTCTTTTTTCATTGGTGATCAGAATTTACCAACATGGAAGAATTCAGTTAACTTTACAATCCTAATAATAATACAGATGTGTTGATGTAGTGATTTTCTTTTCCTTTTGGTGGCCTAGCCCCAAGTTCTTTGAAGTAATTACAAAACTTTGATGCAAACCAATTTAGAAATTAAGTCTTAAACACATTTCTGCATTTTTAAAATGTGGCAACATTGTGCTAATCCATCAAACCTGCAAAGTAAACTCACCAGTGAGTGTACGTACCTGGGACTGAGATGTGAGGCATGGTTACGTGTACATAAAATGTCTGGACAATGCTTGATGACAGCTTTTATTTGTTAAGAATTAATGATAATAGTAATAATATTATGGTGATAACTCATAATAGCTGATCATTTACAGAAATCAGAATCTGAGGGTAGACCAAAGCTCAAGATCTTGAGTAGTGGTTTCTATTTTTACAATGCTGCCAGTATTTATAATCTAAGGTGTTAACAGTGATGTTTTGTAAGGACATTTGTTTTGCTTAGAATGTGATTTTTAGCTTGCTAATATCCCTTTAAAAGGCTTCTATCCTCCCAAGTTTGTGTGTTGCTGTTTGCTGTCGGCATATTAATAGTTTCCCAATGCCTCTAACATGCTAAATGTTACTGTTTGGGAAAACAAAAAAAAAGTAATTCATAATCCCATTTTGATAATTCAGTAATGGATTATGAACTTGGGTTGTCTTTTTAAGCCATGTCTTACAAAACCCCACCCCCTCCATAGAATCGGGACTTAATGGCAAATATTGCTGTGACTTTATGATGGAAATTCAGATTATCAAGCTATCCTTCAGTGCAATGAGGAATGTTGCAGGAGAAGCATAAAGTCTGATGGGAAGTATCACTTCTTCCCAGAGAAACAAATTTGCCAGGCCTCTGAAGTTTTTGCTATAGCTGTTTACAAATCAAACACCAGTCTGAGTTTGCATGTTTCTCCTGGAGGTGTGTGTTCTGAAGCATCCAAGTGAATGCTGAGCAGTTTAACCTTCCAGGTCAGGGCAGAAGATTCAACGCCCACTTTCTAACCCTTTTCTGCAATGGGTGGCTGCAACAGGGGTGTGCATTAGGCAGAGTCGGGTAAAGAGGAAGGAAAGAGGTTCTGACTGGTGTGTGCAGTAACGTGTGTGTATCGCCTACCACTCCTTATGTATCACACACATGTTTGAGTTTCATCTCTCTTCTGGGTTTGCATATGCGCACTTGGAGCTGAAAGAGGTGGTCCCATTCTTGGCACATCTCAATTTGTCTGTGGCTTCAGTGGCTCTTCTTCCCCTTCCTCACCTCCCTACAGCATCTTGCTTCTCTCACTGCAGGGCAATCAGAACAATCCCAGAGAGATGGCATTTCTCTCTTCTTTTTTTCTTGATGACTTTCTTTCTTTTTTGGGTTTTTTTGTTGGTGGTGGTTTTTTGTTTGGTTTTTTTTTATTTGTTGATTTGGTTTTTGTTTGTTGGTTTGGTTTTTTTTCTTTGTTTTACTTTTCTTTCTGTTGTTTTCCTTTGCTGACACGTGGTTGGTTAATATGATGAAGCCTGTTATGACACTGTTGTTCTTGCTGCTGCCGCTGCTGCTGTTGTTGATTATGCTGTGTTCCCAGCTAACTGCATGTCTTTTTTTTGTTTTTTGTTTGTTTTCGTTTCTTTGCAAAATCCCACACCCCCCCCCCACTACCCCTTCACCTCCATCTCGTGTATCTCCTTGTGACATGGTGCATCTTTGTGACTCGAATGGATTTTATTCTGACTTTCTCTGCTCGCCCGCTCTATGCGTATTTCACTGTTTTTGATGTGCATGGACACTCTGCGTCTGTCTCGTAGCCTATCAGAAAGTTCTTCATCCCCCCTCAGACCTCCGACCTCCCTTTCTGTCCCCGACCCCAAGTCTCCTTGGACCCTGATGCTTGTAGGAACGCCTCCAGGCCTGGACATGTACTCCAACCAAAGCCAGCACTTCAGCCCAACCCAAAGACGCAGACTTTGCCATCCAAGAGCAAATTGGCCGAAAAACCACTCCAGTCTACTAAATCCAACCCACTTCCTACCAGCAATACCAGCGCCCCCTCTTCCCAGAACACCCCTGTGCAGAATGCTCAGGGCCGCTCACCTGCTGCCGGCTTTAACCCACAGCTGGCTGTTCCTAAAGTGCAGACCAACCCTATGTCTCCTGTTAGATTGCTCCCTTCTAGTACTGACCCAAGCACCAAATCTATCCCCATCATACAGGTCACCCCTCACCCCTCTCCAAGGGGAAGTCCCCTCCCTACCCCCAAGGGGACACCTGTCCATACGCCAAAGGAGAGCCCAGCAGGCACACCCAATCCAACACCACCATCCAGCCCCAGCATTGGAGGAATGCCATGGAGGACACGGCTCAACTCAATCAAGAATAGTTTCCTGGGGTCTCCTCGCTTCCATCGCCGGAAATTGCAAGGTGAGTACTCACCCAAACACATAGGTGGTTCTGATTTGGGCAGACGTCAGCAATCTCTCTGTGGCTCTGCAAATTTCATGTATTGGGGACTGAATAATATTGGCATTGAAAATGAGAGTGATAGCATCAGCCAGCCCCAGCCCAAGGCATGTGTAAGCAGGCTCTGTCATGCCATTGCATCGGCTCCAACACCATCTCCTGAGCTGTCTTCAGACTCTGGCCATACAGCTCCTACTATCCCTCTTGTGGTTCTTAGAAGACAAGAAAATTTTATCTTCAGCTTCTCCACTTGTTTTGTCAGTGAACCTAGAGTTCTGCCATTTCCCCTATGGCTGTGCTCCGCTGCCTCTCCTTAGGCACAGACTGAGCCTTCTGCTGAAAAAGGATAGCCAGTAGCAATAGGATGAAATGGGTTCTTCCGAAGCACAGCTTGTTTGATCTTGGTTGATGCTTTTTTTACCTCCTTTGGTAATTGGTGTAAAAATCTCCTTAATTCAATCACTGATCTCATATCTGCTGACCTCTTTCAGTTTTCGGAGTCTCTAGAGTGTTGAGATGTGCAAAATTTTCTGCTTCAAGCTCCAGGTGGCTTTTTACATTCAGACAAAGGGCATCCAAAGTCACATGCATTATCCTCAGATGTCATCAGCAGCTATCCCGACACCCTATGGTTTTTTACAGTGTACTGGGATGTGATCCCCTGGGAAAGGATGATTACAGCCATGAAGAGTTGAATTTGAACTGTCATGGTCAGGGACATTGTCTCTGAAATGGTCAGAGAACTGCAGAGAGTTGCAGCAGTGACTGAGCTGCATCCAGCTAGGCTTTGAAGCCATTGTAAAGTGATCAGATTGGCATGGTGTTTGGGTCTGAACCAGAAACCACTGAAGCCAGTGCAGAATTACATAATGATGTAAGGAAGGGTAGAGTGAGCCTTGAAAGGCAGCTCTTGATTAGATACAGTGATCCAAAGACGTATGACCAATGTTTGAATGTCTGAACTAGTCTGCAGAGGCGGTAGGCAAATGCAAGAGGGTGTAATGTCAGAATTGTTTCATTGGTATACAAGCAGAAAATTGAAGGTGTACTGAATCATTCATTTCTTTTCTCCTTCCCTGTCTTTGGCTGTGTATGTAGTACCTACACCAGAGGAGATGTCTAATTTAACCCCGGAATCATCCCCAGAGTAAGTACTTTGCCATTACACTACCTTCTTTCTACAAATACCAATGTCATTTCCTTGCCTGAATATTAATATGAATATGGATATGTCATAGGGTGACATATTTCTGTTGTGGATCAGGGTCTGACTGTAATCTGTTGTCCTGTGGGAGGGATAGAGTTGTAAAATTGTTCTTCTGCCAAGGACCCAGGATAAGATCTGTACCTCAGTGGGGTCAACAGGTAATGAAACAATCTCACAGTAATCACCTCATTTTATCATAGCTTGCTGAATTTACTAGATACATAACATTCTTTCTCTCTTCTTTCATTTGGTTGTCAAGCAGATCACTCTTGAGTGGAGAGGTTAATCAGTGGTTTATACTGGCACTAACTGTACAGTAAAAGGTCTTCCTGTTAGTACAGGAGACTTTGCACCTTCAGGATCACATGCAGAAGCCTCTGCTAAGATAATTCAGAGGAATCTTTGGCTGTGATAGTAAATGCAGTGTTAATTATAGGCAGCAGCACTGGGACATGCAGAAGCTGTTTCATATTCACCAGACTCCTTCCTAAAAGTCAGTGTGCATTTCAACCATTTCATTGCACAAATGTGCGTCACTGCATAGCAGGTTTGGGAGTCCCTGCCAGAGAGTGCAGCTCCAAACACTTCCTAATACATGCAACAGATGCCAAATTATTCCTTTTTATTTTCACAGCTTGTGTTTGTGCACCCAGAGCCCATAGACTTACCCAGCCATCCAAGGCAATTTGGCCTTTTGTTAAAACACTCGTCTGAAATATTCATGAGCTGTAGATGGAAATTTCGGACCCAAAGTTTTACAATTGCCTACAATAGCATTGCCTTAACAGTTTCCCCCAGACCTGGCATTTATCTGGTATAAGATAGGCACTCTTATGCTGCATATCTAATGCTGCAGAATAGAGAGGGATAAAGACTTGAGAAGAGGGAGAAGTGGGGAAGAGTAAATGTTAGTAAAAGAAATCAGGGAAGAAAAATGCAATAAATTGTATTTTCAACGCTTTGGAGCATTTACCAATAGAAATGCATGAGTGAATTTCATAAAATTAAGGCATCTTTATCAAGGAAATATATGATACTCTCATCTCAGATGTTTTTAAGGCCATTAAAGCAGAAAACCTTCAGAATTAAATTTCTCCGCTTCACGCATGTATGTTGGTGGAAGATTTTCTGTTAATTTATTGCCTTTTCTGCTTCCCACTCACTCTTTAAAAGCTGGTATAGAGAAGCAGTGCCTGTCATTTGAGGCAGTTTGGATGCAAGTCAAAGCCTAAGGCCTTTTTTTTCTCTTTCTGTATAATTGCCAAATTAATGAGTTCAGTTGGGCTGCACCCTGCAGTAAACATAATAAAAGTCATAAAAAATAATGAACTGGATTATATTTTAACGATAGATGTCTTGTTGCTCAGTGCCCACTTTCACATGTCTTATTTTTAATAGTACTTCCTTTCTTTCTGTAAGAAATAAGATAATCCTTATCAAGAGCCGTATTGACCTCATGGGTTAAACGATAAATAAGGTACAGCAACGGTTGCCATTCATTTAACAAACCTGATGATTAAGTAATACACTTTGACATGTCTGAGTAATACTATTCTTTCTCATGTGAGAAAGTCATAGAAAATGTGTTAGGGATGCCATTTAAAGAGACATAGCTCCAGCTGCTTTAAACCTTCAAAGATCCATTTGCTTGAGTAGAAATGCTGTTATTTATGCCAAGCAGGTAAACCTCTGGAGGTTACAGACCCATGCACTCGGAGGCAGGTAGGGAAGACAGTGAGGCTCTCCAGAAGGGGATGCAGTCAGAAACTCTAAAAGTAGGAAAAAGAACAGCATTATAGCAGTGAGAAATTCAGTGTGAAGGAATAAAGCACCAGCCTCCATTTTCATGCTAATCTATTTGCTTTTTCATCAACTGGACACCTGATTAGATTCCCTGGAGTAATCTACATACCCAGCATCCCACACATCTCTCCTATCTCCCTCCCCCTTAGGAGGTTTGCCATGACAAGAGAAGATTGTTAATTTTAAGTACATTTTTTACTGCTTACAGCCTGATCTTGTGAGATGCTAAGGCATCTCATTCCAGGTGCTGAAGATCCTGGATTTATACACATTTTAACTCAAGTTAGCAGCAGCTAACACCTTCTAAGAAGAGAGAAAGCTTTATTGTGTTGTTTTACTCCAAAACTGCCTCCTCTTCTTCAGTTGTGCTTATACACCTGTGACCCAAGTGTATAAACACAGCCAGTTTTGCTAATTTTGGGGAGAAAAGCCAGTGCATGTGTGCTTTGTCTTGATTCTGTTCATTCCAGAAACAGGAGAGGCCACGAACAAAATTATTTTGTGAATTCCAGTGATTTACAAGTTGGAGCATAGCCCAGGCTATCGGTGAATCTTCCAGAGTCAGTATTACTGGTGATAACCTTGCCAAAGAAGAGCCTAGCTGGACGCTGGAGACTGCAGACCAAGTTTCCAAGCACTGAATAAGAGAAAGCCTCCCTATCTTCTGGAGCCCTTTTAACCTGTGCTTTTTAAGAGACCTATAAATGAAGGGCCATTCATGAAAATACAGAAATGAAAAGCCATATTTCAACATAACAGACCTACAGTTAAATATGCCCACTTTTTTCAGGCCCAGCTTCCATATGTGACATACACTGAGCCCCTGGAGTCCTTATAGCCAGTCCTGGAACAGATTATGATACACAAGCCTAAAACAACCAGCTGGTTTAAATGGATAACCAGGTGCTAATTTACTAATGAGCAAAGACCCTTTAATGCAGGGAGCTATTGCCCCAGCTCTCCGGGGGCTTGCAGAGTTGTTGTGGTGTGTGTGAGACACATGAGCTAATTAGTATGTAATTTCCTTTCACACTCTAACCCTGGCTCCTTAACGACCCATTTAAATGAGAGGCCCTTTCTCTTTACTGCTCCCTATGCTAATCTCTGGCTCACTGGCTTGGTTACAGCTGCCTATGAATATTTTAGGGAGTGACAGTTTTCCAGCCCACTTTAATGGGGGGGGGGGGGGGGGGGGGCATTGGTTTACCAAATTGCAAGTGAATCTTTCTGTGTTCTTATTTTTGGTTGCCCACAGTAAGTAGAAGCAAATGATTATTTACTCAGCTGAGTGGTTTTCCAGTTGTGGTCTTTCTGCTGTGTGCATGAAATGGGCAGTGAGGCGACAGTTGTGTGATTCATGGAGCATTCTGGAACTGGGGATGAGTGCAAATGGCTGGATGCTGCTGAGGTCAAGCTTTGTTCTTTATCCCCAGGGTCTAGACTTCAAATTAGTTTCCTAGTTTGTTCTTCTCTCTCCTAGTCTCTGCCCTTCCTCATTCTGCATCAGTCTGAGTCTTTACTGCAGAAAGTGAATCTACTAATAACTCTCTCTAGCTGTTTATTGCTGTGCTGGAAAGGTGATGGATACTAATCTTTTTGCAGATGGCTCTCCTTGTCTGGAGAAGTTGTCTCCTTCCACTGAGTGATGAATGTCCACCAAAACAAATAAAAGCCTATTGCTTGCTATACTGCAAACTGGACTTGTCATGGCATTATAAAGTATCCTGTGGAGGAAAAAGCTTGCAGTCTCTTAGTGGCAGGTCTTATAATTTCTGACATTTTCACGTTAAATTATTCCCTAATAGAATATGGCTGATTACAGTAGAATTTTCCCTGGGTTTAGGTTGGTCCAGCAATTCTTTGGCTGTATCTCATGGCTGACAGCAACTTTTCTCTGCTCAAAACCACATCTGTCAGAGTTTCTACCTTAAAGTTCTGGGTAGTGCCCCCCAATAACATTCGTGTCCCTGCATTTTTCCAGTAGCCTATTTAACTTGAAAGGGAATGTCAACAAAGTGCATTGAGATGGTGAAACAAGAAGCAAAATCAAACATTTGCTGATATGATCAGTGTGAAAAAAGAAAAACAGCAATTTCATTTCATGATGAAACCTCCATCTGATGCTGAAAGGAGCTGCAAAGTTGGGCTGCTGTCAGTGGAAAGCCTGAACTGTATTTTGCATGGTGTTAATATCTTCTCTCTTAGTACTGAAAATTCATTCCTTTGGAGGGTGGCCAGAGTTCACTCATTATATAGACACCCTGAGTGGGACTAATGAATGGGACAGTCTTTGTCCTGCCCTCTGCGTAGGAGTGGATTTCACTCACTGACAGATTGGAGGTCCACTGAAATCTACAGCTTTCTTTAAAAAGAAATCCTGTGATTGCACTATCAGCCCAATAGGACACCTTCAGAAAATGGACTTTTCAAGTCCTAGAACACAAGAAGGGTTGAAATTGGGTGGGAATGAACTTAAAACCCGGTTACCAGCACCAACATACTGCCCAAGAAATTAAGAGATCCCTGGAGGCAAACCAGAAATGTGTTCCTGGCTTATGTGCGCTTTAATGCAGTATTAATCGGTATATTGGCTCAATCAAAAGGGTTACCATTGCTCCTGACTTGTCATCGTTGGGGACACATGCTGCCAGGCTAACACTATGTAGTCTTATCATTTTAAGAGTTTTTGCTGAGTGAAATGTTCTATATGTTCTCTGAGGCTGTTTCCCACTTGCTGGTAGTAATAGTATCACATCTGGAGCATTATCAAAACTTCCTTGTGGGTTTTTTTAGTATTTTTTTTTCTAGCTGGAGTATGTGAGAAATAGTGCTTAATATTCTAAACCATCTATTTCTTTTCATCATGTCAGGCTCGCTAAAAAATCCTGGTTCGGTAACTTCATCAACTTGGAGAAAGAAGAACAGATTTTTGTGGTCATTAAGGACAAACCGCTAAGCTCCATTAAGGCTGATATTGTCCACGCTTTCCTCTCGGTAAGTCACCCCAGCTGCCTCTTGGAGGCATCGCTCACTGGTCAGTTCTAAGACTCCTTGTGCCATATGTTACTGGGCAGGGTCTCTGCTGCTTCAAATGCATACTCTGTGGATTTAATTTACATGGCCTGTTGATTCACACCTCTACTGGACTCTGTCTGAATTTCTAGTAGATAATATTCTCCAAGATAAGGAAAGGTTTCAGCCTTCTTGGCAGCATCTCCAGGTTACCAGTGCTTGGAATATCACTGCAGTTAGAGCACACAGCTGGTGCAGTATCAAGACAGTGATTTACTGCTTTGCCAAACTAACCAGTCTGTCTGAGCAACAGACTGGGTCTCCTCAGCTGATTATGTCCTTCACCACTTTAGTCAGGTAAAAATCCTGTCTCACATCTGTATTTGTTACTTTAAATCTCTCCTTACAAGCTGCATGGCAGAAAGAAGGGTAATTTCCTCTGATGGCCAGCGTATCAGTTGTTGCAGATGTAATGTATTTACAATCTAGGAAAGCAGAGGGAAATTATAATTTTTTCCTTTATAAGTCTTTATTCTCACTATCTAGAAGTACCAAAGAAGAAAAAGTCAGCACAGTAAAGTTTGAGAAATTTTTCAACTCAAGGTAGTTAACAACATAATTAGAGGTTTTTTTTTCAATACAGTGAAGAGGAGACTTAATTTCTTCTATCATTTGTTGAATTTATATCGTTTTCCACAAATTACTGCACTTCCTTTTAGTCTCTATGAAGCTGCAATTAATTTCTTCCAAAAAAAAACCATAATCCTTTTAACTGTACAGGTGTACACAGAGCAAGTGCAGTACATTAGCATGCATCAGACACTGGTATCCATCTCAGGGTGATTTCAAGCATCCATGTTACTGTATCAGTTTCATGCATTTAGCCGTTTATATTCTTCTGGGTTTATATTGCGATGTAGTGTGCATTACTGTGTATATTGGTGATCCTATGCATACCCCACATGTGTGGCTTGAGATATGATGTAATGATGTGTGCAAACCATGAATCATCTGTTATAGCCAACTTCAAAGTTAAATGCATTGTCACAGCTTGCTAAGTAAGTCATTAAGGTCAGCTTCTCAGACAGCACACCTTCATTTTCCCTCCTAGAAGGCCAGATTTCCAAGTGATTTGTGTTTATTGGGTTGTTTTCTTAAATCTGGTCCTTTATAAAGCAATAAATAGAATGTGACTATGTTAAATTTTGTCAGGAGCTGTAAATGATAACTGTTTCACAACTAGGCAGATTCATGAAATCCTACCACAGGTCCGAAAATACAGATATTGAATTATACCAGAAAGTGTCTCCTAGTTCTTTTACATACTGATAGGAGTTGTGGTTTGGGTAAGTTATTTTCAGGCATGCTTTCCTTGTGGATATCCCAGGCTCTTGATTAAGTGTCTGCTCCATGTTCTGATGTCTATTTGATATCATAGAAACATCAAACAGTTGAGGTTGCAAAGGACTTAAGAAGGTCTCCTGCTCAAGACAGGGTCAGCTCTGAGATCAGACCAGGCTACTCAGGTGTTTTTTTTTATATCCAGTGTTATATCCTACTGACTCTTCTGCCCGCTCCCTTAACATCAGCTTTTACTCAGCAAAAGGCATTTCTCAAAACTGATAGATGAGTAGGATAAGAAAGACTGAGTATATAAAGTTGTGTGATGTGTATATTTATAAGCATGCTGGGTATTCCACCAATATTCAACCTTTAAATTTAGGTCAGTCCTGTAAGGAGCAATGCATTCTTCTGTGATGCCAAGCAACCTACGCTCTTACTTATTTCACAAGAACACTCTGTACATTATAAATTCAAGTCCAGAAGCAAATCTAGCAAATCTTAGCTACTCTCTCTTGCTCAAAATTGAATTTTTCCATTTTGTTCCCTTTGTGCTCTGGTTCTACTATTTCCTTCTACCAACCTGTTTCAGATTCCAAGCCTCAGTCACAGTGTCATCTCACAGACAAGTTTCCGTGCAGAATATAAGTCCACAGGAGGTCCTGCCGTCTTCCAGAAGCCAGTGAAGTTCCAGGTGGACATAACATACACAGAAGGTGGAGAGGCACAGAAGGAGAATGGGATCTATTCTGTCACTTTCACACTCTTATCAGGTAACCATGGCAAACCTCTAAAATGAATGCGTGCTGCCTTGTACTTGCTGATATAGACACCTGCAAAGAGACCTCTGTCAGGGAAAAGAATATAACTGTCTTGATCTTAGGAGAGAATTCAGACAGGGGCAAGGAGGACATCAGGAACAAAAATTATGTTGGTAGTGATAGAAATGCTGGGAGGGGAAGAGATTTCCAAAGAGGTGAAGTTGCCACCACCAGGTTTAATGATAAAATGGATTTGAAGTATCTCCCTGTACTGTCTCTTTGGTTCACTCAGAAGTCTGAATGTTTCAGTTGGCCACTGTGAGGACACTGGCTTCTCCTTCTGACAGAAACATGCAATCACCTTTTTCTTCTGGATGGCCACACACACCCCACCCCACCCCCTGGGGTTAAAACCAACCAAAGGGTCAAAAAACAAGCAGACCCACCTTTTCTGTCTTTACAAAAGGAGCCCAGAAGCCATCCTCCCTCCTATTAAGTCCAGCACACCACAGTCCTCTTATTGATGTGGGGACTGCATAATAGTTCCTCAATGCTGTGCTTTTGGCTGAAGGACAGATACACTGTCAGTACACTCTTGGGGACAAGACTGAAGGGAAGATGCTTGTGATCCTTCCGCTCCAGCCTGGGTTGTATGAGGATTCAGCTCCCACTCCTTTCACAGCCATTCGTGCCTCTTCTCTCCTCACAGGTCCAAGCCGTCGTTTTAAGAGGGTAGTAGAAACCATTCAGGCACAGTTGTTAAGCACACATGACCAGCCTTCAGTGCAGCAGTTATCAGGTAAGTAATTTCTACTGTTGAGCACCTTGCTTCAGCAGGGACAGGAAGGTAAAGTGCCTCTCAGTAACAGGAGGCTGAGAAAGGCCATCCCTCTGATTACAGCAAGGAAAAAGCTCCTTTCAGACAGAGCAGTAACTTCCCACACCCATCCTAACCCTCCCTCTCTCATTCCCACTCCAATGCTCCCAGCACATTCCCCAAACAGCTTTTGCCCTCCTCCCGCCCAAAGAGCCATTTGCCCACTTCTCCATTAAAAGCTGCATCATCAATAGATTTTCCAGATTTTCTCCAGCTCCAAATCTCCCAGAACAGGGACCTGCTCTAGAAGATACCTGATTTTCAAACCCTTCAGGCATGCTTTAGAAACTCCAACTTCAGAGGTTCCTAGAACAAAGTTGAGAGCTACTTGTAACTTTGTAGTATGCTCAGAAGTTCCCAGTAGTGTGATCAAATTCTTGGCCCAGTATTGTGGTAGCACAAATCATATACTAAGGTCCTGCGGAAGCTATATTTTATCTGTTTTTAAAGTAAATTTCAATTCCTCTTGGTGGTAAAGAAAGTCTTACATGTGAGACCCTGTGAAATGACATCAATCTGAATATGCAGGCAGCCTGAATTGATAATAGAGAAACTGGTCTCATCCCACCATTATGTAGCAAGTGTTCACTCTGAGCACTAGTGGTAACACAAACATGCACAAAAAAGTGCCAATGTAACTCTTCTGTCCTTTAGAAGGACAGAACAAAGAAGGTGAACGCTGAAAACCTAAAGAAGCTTAGCTATTGGTGGTGCTTCAAGGAAGGAAAAATGAGGAAAAGCAGGAAGATACAGGAAAAGAATAGGAGCAAGGCAGAGAGCAGAGTCTGCAGGAAGACAAAAAGGCAGGAGGAGTGGGAAGAATTTGCCCATTATATGATGATGAAAAGCTAGTAACTAAATATTGTGAATAAGAGCCAAATTCTATGCTTGCTCTTTGTGTGAACAAACCCAAGACAAAAGTGGGGGAATGAAGTTTGCATTGCATCCTGCAGTTAAATCCCAGATGTCCTTGGCTCACTATACATATGGGTTACATACTTCTGATCTAACAATGTGGCTTTAACAGATGAAGATAAAATAGCTCCATCTAAAAGAGTGTATGCTTATTAAATGACAGAAAAGTATGGCCAGTTCAGGAAATATTACTTTCCACTTTGCTTTTGCCCTTCAGAACTGCCTGACCTTCTGTAGACTGTACTGCAAAGGTGCTTAGCCCATGAGTTATTCTGTTAGGGAGCAGGAAAGGTGAGGCTACTAGAACTGTAGGTGATTCAGGATTCTGCTCTCTGGAATTTGGAAATTAAATCAAACTCAAGGAAGAAGCCAGAATTTTCTGCCAGTCTTTCCTCTTGAGGAATGCTAGACCAAGAGGGGGTGAGGGGGATTAGATAGAAACGCATCTTTCAAGTCTACTTTGTATTACCCCTGCTGCACGTGTGATGTTTGAGCATTCCTTGTTTCTTAGGGAAAGAAGCGTACCCTTACTTTCTGGTGAGGAGAAAATTGTTAAAAAAGTAGGCAACATGGTGATCTCTTTTAACTTTTTCACCCTCGTATATGCTAGCTACTAAGACTCTCTAGGAAGACTTGGACCCTGTTGCACACTTGCACGTGAAGCAGAATGTCTCCCTAATAAAGTCTTGTTATAATAGGAATAAAAAAACCATTCCTCTGGCTGAGGCTCAGGGAGATGTTTAGAGCAAAGCATTCTGTGAGAAATGTATCCACCTTACAATTTTGCTCCAGTTCTGGAATGGAGAAATCATATTATAGACACAGAATCTCTTTTTACTGCCTAAAGCTACATGAGAATATGATGTTCTAGCAGGGAAAACCCAGCCTGATCTTTAGTGCCAGAGTGGAATGGAGAACTCCACATGGAGCAAAACCAAAATGAATGGTCTCTTGAAACTCCAAAATGAGAATTCTTTTGGTCAGGGAATTATCCTGGCAAGACAGCTTGTAAGAGACAAGAGTGCCAAACTATCCTGTATCATAACACCTTGCCTGATCAGTAAGTCAACATGAAAATTTTAGGCTGGGACAGAGTACAAGGAAAATCGAACAGGAAGGGGGAAAAAAGGATTGTTACCAAGAAGAGACAACTTATGCATCAAAGTAGGGAGGCTCTGTGGTTCACATCCCTAGCTAGTGAGAGACTAAAGGGAAATAAACAGATACAGGGACAGCAACGGTTCACATGCACTACCTTGCTTACCTGGGTGGCTGTGGTTGGGAAGATGTGTGCATGAGATTCCTAGACATTGCCACAGGATTACTCAGCATTTCTCCCTAGAAAAAAGGCAAAGTCTTCTCTGTTTCTCTTCTTCTCCTATATCCCTAGCCATGAATGACTCATGGAATAGGAATTGTGGTGGTTGAACTCCTATTCAGGTTCATGGTTTGAGAATACTCTGTAGGCAGTCCACTGCTGCGACCGAACAAGCTCACAGTTCACTTTGACTCTCCTCCTCCATGGCTCTGAGGATATTGCTGGCTCTGACCAGCAATACTGGCCCAGTACCAGAGATTTTTTTTCCTAGCTCATTGTGCACAGACATACCCTCTGTCTTCCCTTTTAGTTCAGGTGGGATGATGAAAAACATCTGTGAAAGGTGCATGCATGTAAAATGAGACCTGCAGAAAGGGAAGATGAAATGAACACAGTATAAAGCAGAACAGCAAGGCCTAATAAGTGTATGGCACTGACAGTCATTCTCTCTCCTGCCCCTCTTTGATCTGTTATGCACCATGCCAGCCCACTAGGCCGGCTTGCCTGGGTTTCAGAACACACCTTCCTCTTTCTCATTTCCTCCAGCTCACAACGATGTTTGTAGATGTTGTGTTGCCCATGCATCTCTCTATGTGTGTATATGTGAGCCTGATATGTACCTGATTTAGGCAGATGTGTTTCTGTGTCACACTTGAGCACCTTATAATCTCCCTTCCCCTGGATATCCCTCCATTCATTTCCATTTTTCTTTCCTAAGAGTGGCTGTGCTTATTTCTTATGGCATACTCTGAAGCAGGAAAATGGCTTCCCTCCATTACCTGAATAAGTGTGTAAATAAATGAGATCTATTCAAAAATGTAATACTTCTAAAATCCACTGTCCACTTGGCAAAATACAGTGCAACTTATCAGCCTTATACCTTAATGTTTTGGAACATTAAATTCTCTGTGGTATAACTGCTGAGATAATACCAGGTCTACAGAATCATGACTGGCATAGAACAAGCAGATAGGGAGTGACTGGTTAATTTTTCTTCCCAATGAAAGAACTAGAGGCCATCATATATAAGTAGTGGAAAGCCATGTACCTAAAAGACATTGGAAGGCCAATCTTCATGTCATGCAAGACTTCTGGAACTCTTCACTGAAGCAGGTTCTGAATGTGAGCAGCTTGCAGATGCTCATCTTCCCCTGAGTACTTATTCACAGGGAGACTGTTCGACTCCCTGGAAACTAAATTTTCATGAGAATTGCTACACAGAAACTGCAGCAGGTTCAGGAAATCTCTGACCTGAAAGTGGTGAGTGAGTGAAGCAGTATTCTGTATGCTTGGCCTCCTGTTACACTCCACATGTCTATGTATGGCTGCTGATGGAGACACAGCACTGGATAGTTTTGGCCTTTGATCTGAACCAGAATAACTGCCCATGTGGTCTTGTTACTGGTATCACAAAATCCATTAAGCCCAGTTAGGCCATGAAAAGACAGTCCCTTTTGGACTAAGAGTGAGCATAGCTTTCTGTGAGAACAGCTGCCCTTGTCTCTCATGTATGTATGGCCCTGTCCGAGAGCTTTATACTTAGAAATCTCTACTTGGGTAGTCCCTGGGCAGGACTGCCCTTTGGTGGGATAAAAAGATCTGTGTCCATGAAGGAAAATATCTCAGATTTGTGCCTTTGTTTCAGCCCAATACTCTTCATTAAATCATAACCTGTTTTCCCACAGTGCCTTTGCACGAAAGAGCAATGGAAACATCTGGTGAATAGGGACATGCAAAAGCCACCTGTGATCATTCACAGGTTATCAGTTTTTATTTCCTTAATATTTTCTTGCCTCTTTGGGCTTTGGTTTTAAGTGTGGGGTGCTGCATATTGTTATTTTTTTTCCAATTTTCCAATATTCTGGGCAATCAGCAATACTGAAATAGCCTTTATAACTTTTTTGTAATAGGTTTTCTGTTTCTTTATTATATTTATTGGCTTCATGTCAGGTATTAACCATTCGCATCTTAAGGTTCAGAGCATCTCAGTGGTACTGCTGGAAATGCCTTTCATTAGCAGAAACAAGTGTTTAGAGACCATATCCAGCTTCAATATACAATTTGTATTTTGAAAAGTACAAATTCTTGCTCACTGTATGCACCTTTTCTACATGCACCGAAGCTCTCTTACTGTGCTGGTGTACATCTCAAAAAGCAAAACACATTCATGTGACTCAAAAAACTTCCTAGGCTATTGATCTGTGAATTTGAGGTGTTCATCTTCATGGTTTACAAGAACCACGGGTTGCTACAAAAATTAGCAAGAAACTTAGAGTTCCCAAATGTGCAAAGGAGTTTACCATTAAGAGAAAAGGGAGTAAGGAGCAAATGAAGTGTTTTGCAGGGTAAACTTTCTGCTGCAGACTCTAAACAAGGCTATGCAAACGCCTGCTCAAAATTAGACCACAAGGCAGTTTATCCAGGGCTCATCCACGTCCCAGCTTTATCTTATTTCCCGCAATCGTGCGCAGTCCTTTATGTCTTACTGCTTTTGTAGTACCTGGGGCAATTACTTCATCTTGCTATTATGGCTCTCACCTACAAAAGGTGCCGTGTAATGCCTGGTTGGATTTGCAGAGCACTGGGTTTTTGCTAAACAGCTTTAGTGTTATTACTGAACAGACTTCATTAAAATTAACTGAGTAATCCTGAAATAAAGCATGTAGAAAAAAAGTCCAAGCTCTTCAGAGTTTTGATAGGAGAACAGTGAATTTCAGATAAGCACCCAAACACTGGGCCATTCCAATCTGAATGACAACTGCCTTGGACCAAAGGAATTGGTGGGTTCCTTGACATCATCTCCCTCAGTGGAAATGTTTACTAGGGACTATGAGCATCTGGCAGGAGATGCTCAGTACTTTCTGGAATCTAGCCCTGGATTTGGAGAGCTCACAAGAGCAGCTGTTCAAGTGAGATTTCTTAGGCTGGGACAAGTCTTAGTCTCAGAGACGTCATAAGCATCACAAACCAGGTAGCTTGATTGTGAAATTTATGTAGGATAGAAACAGAGAAATTACAGAAAAAAGAAAACTGGGAAAGAAAATTGAGCAGAACACGAACATTTTTAAATGCATTCAGATTGTTTGGCCTTTTGAAGGAAGGTCTTATTTTAACCAAAGCATTTGCCATCTGTTAATGAACTGAACTGGTCAAACCCAAAGCATGACTGCCAGCAATCTCTAAGAAATAAGGAACTGCCTTATCATCAGAAGGACTGAGATCTGACACTGCCACTATGCTTTAATTAAAAAATTAAACAGAATACATTAAAAATGCAGTTACATGACCCATCAATGCTTCCCCAACAGCTAGAAGCCTTTGGACCCTGCCTTTGTTCACTTCATGTAACACCTGGATCCCACAGTCACTGGGTTATGGTTTATTATCCAGGAGCAGATGCTGGCTGCCAAGAATCTAAGGATTTCTAATTAGGGTGAAAATTCTACTTCAAAATGATGAAATATTTTATCACAGAGAGTATTTACTAAAGCAGATGTTACAATATGATAGAAATGAAAGCAGTGCTAAAGTAATTATGGCAGAGAAGCTGAAGGCATATTAATTCTGGTAGTCTTTCAAGCGATGCTTTTATGAGCTACTGTTTCTGGTGTGCTCATGTCTGATTTGCCTGAGGAACAGGGGGAAAACAGCCTGATCATGTCTTGGAAAGACACTAAAAAATAAAATCCTGTACAGTTTCTGGGACTGGCCATGGCCCTATAGAGAATGCCAATTACAGTTATGCATGAAGGTTTTAAAAAAGACAAATAAGAAGGGTTTTTTTCAGTCTTCCTTTGGTATTTTCCATGGTCTTATATTTCAAAAAAGGGCTTGAGATTTTCCCTATCCATCTAAGCCAACTCTATAACCTGTAAATTTAGGTATTTAGCAACAAAATAGGGTACAAAACCCAAGACATTATGCTGTCAAAAAGCTTGTGTTACTATCCTTTTTCCTGTTGTAGATCTGTCAATTTGTATTCAGATCATACCATTAATGTATGTAGACTTGTTGTGCTATTAGCTTGAAATGAAATACTAAGAAGAGCTATGCTGACTGCAAGTGACTTAGAAAAAAGACAGTGTTCTGAAGTATTAACTTCAGGAAATGTGGTTATTTTTAATTTGTTAAAATTAACAAGGGAGCAGAAACCAGTTTCAGGAGACTCCTAGCAAACCAGCCACAACGTTTATCTACTTTGACATTTTCCAAATGCTACTTTTTTGTTTCCAGATGGCTAGTTACACTTGAGGGGAAAATTTCAGGTACTGGAGGTAGGAGTCAGAAAGAATCTTTCAGTCATATTTGAGACTTTCCTTGCTTTTGTGTGTTTTCTTCAAAGCATAAGTTCTGCTCATGATTGGGTGAATGCTTTGAGCTCTACCACTACAGATCTGTATTATGCTGCATTACAAGAGGTGTAGTTTACTCAGAGGCTGGACTGGAACCACGAAAACACATGAGGCCACAAACTTCTCCAACTTATTAAAGAAAAATAATGATACAAACTCGTGACTGTGACTTCTAGTCATTACCTCAATAGGCAATTCTTAAACCTGTTAGGCATCTTAAGGGAGAAATATATTTTGGGAGTGTAATCTGCCTTCACTCAGTCAGACTAGCCAAAGAATTTCCAAGGCAGGTGGGCTCCTGGCCTCCCTGACACCTCTGATACCTTGTCCACTTCTCGAAAGCTCTCTTCTCTTCCACCTCCTTACTTTTTCCCCTTTTTTCTTCTCAGTCTTGTGCCTTTCTGAGAAACCTTCCACGGGTGTCATCTCCCATTGACCTCTGCCTTCCTCTAACCTTCCAAATGGAGAGTATATAGCTGCTGCTTGGATGCTCTGACCAGTATCACTGGACCGAGCACCTGCCCTTTCTACTCCATGCTTTCCTGGATGACCTGTGCAGCACACACATGGCTGCATCAGAAGACATACACATCCATGCTCTTCAGCTTATGAAAGCATACCCAGCACCCCTTCCCCCTTTTCTGAAGTTATTTTTCTCAGTATTTAAGGGAAATTATTAATCCCACCACGAAATCATTCATCCCTCTCTCCTGCAGACTTTTCAGCAGACAGGGAGTAGTTAGAGCTGATTTTCAGCATATGAGTGCATGTTTCCAGGAAGCCCATTTTTTGAAAACCCAAGTGTTCATCAAGAGGCCAAGCAAGAGGACATCTGAGACTGAACTGAGTGCTTTAACTGCTAGCCACTTGCTCAGCAGTGAGTGCTCTGCATTTCCCAGAACTCATGGATGCAATGACTTAGATCCCAAATGCAAGGGGATCGTGGCTTACAGCAGCAGATCTGGCTTGCTAGCAGGTTCCACATGAAAGCGTCCAGCTGGGCTGGTCCTTTCTGCTTTAAAGCTGACATGTAGAGCTCCTTCTGCTTATTGCACCTGAGTAAAATGCACTCAGCAGCTGTGGCAATGGGAGCTATACACAAAGTAGACAGGAATGTCTTAGGGCCAGATTCTGCCACCCCTACCAGAAGTAATTCAATAGTTCAATTGCCTGCGAATAGTGACATTTGAAAGCAAAAGGGGTAAGAGACTACAGATGAATGAGAGGCAGAGAGTTCAGAACTTGGACATTATCCTGTGGGGTCTAAATGATGATTTTGAGCTGTGTAAGTAGCCTTCTCATTCCTTACACAATAGCACAGAACTGATTTTCTCCCTCTCTTGAGGCTTTTGATGTATATATATATCAGCTTGCTGGGCATTTCCTGACCATTGCAGGCTAACTTGTAAAGCTGACCAAGTGAAACAGTATGTTCAGTGTATTTTAATGATAATGTGGCAGCAGAATATTTCCCACATATCATAAATCCATAAAGCTATAATAAAGAGGTGGGTAGAAGCAGTGGTACTAAAGTAGTGTCCACACAGTCATAGAGCCAGGTTTGCACTGGCATACAGTGGGTGGCAGAATTTGGCCTGGGTTGTGTAAAGACCAAGATGTGTATATGTTTCCTGCTTCAGGTAATAATGTGCTAAGTTACTACTTTATGCACAGAGGTATGGAAACCGTTTTTTATGTTTTTCCCTCCCTCCCTCCTCTTTCCATTCTATGATCCAGACACCACTAACTGTATGGAGTTGATGACTGGCAGACTTTCCAAATGTGGTAAGAACTTCCTTCCCTTCTGCCTTTTCTCCTTCCCCAGCCCCTGCTGAGCAACATAATAATGCGCCGCCCTGTCCCTTCCTCCTGCTCCCCATCCCTATCCCTGCTCTCCCACGCTCTCTTCCAAGACTACCCACCCCATAACAGCCCACTATGTCTTTCACTTAACCTGGTGGGCACAAGCATATACCCCTTATTCTGTTCCTCCCCATCCATGCACAGATGCACAGGCTTCACCACAGCTTTCCACTGCATAGCACAAGTGTGTGGTGTTGCACTTGAGATTCCCTCACTCACTGTAACCTGGGACAGCGGTTTCCTTTTTCTCCCTCGCCACCCCCCCTTTTGTTTACTTGCTGCCTTTGATTCATGATTCTTCAGCACCTTTTCTGCAGTGAAGCTAAATGCGGCCCTTGTAACTGCTGTCTCCCTTGGTTTCCTGCTCTTTATTGAGACAGGATTACTATATTATTTCTTATTTGCATCCACTCCCTTCTTCCCCATCTATCCTTGGGGTAAGACCCTTTTAAATCTTCCATAAGACACACTACATATATCTGTCAGGCACTTAGCTAGTGTAAATAGTCTCAGTTACAGCCTGGTCTTGGGGAAGGATGTTGTATCTCTAAGCTGGAGGAGTAGTGAACCTACTGCAGATTCAGAATTTTGCTAGGAATGAGAAAAAAAGTAGTTTTCTGCAAAACTTGCAGCTCAACTTGCTTGGGGTTCTGTGAATTTTGATTAACTTGTCCCTTGCCTTCCCTCCCCTCCATCCACACTTGGAGTGTATTCTTTCTTTCATTACCTGTGCCCCTACTGACTCCTTCAAATACAGTAGTGGAAATACCCAAATACTTTAAGAGAGGGTTTTGTCTTATTACTTATATCTTGTACCAAAAGGTTCTGTACAAGGGAACTATCTTCTCTTTAGATTTTCATTCTGGTACCTAGGTTGAATTCAGACATCTCTGTGAAAGGGAACACAAGCTGATGAAGAAGCAATAACTGAGATAGTACTGTTCTCCACCTGGCCCTGCAACTCCTGGGTCATTGCTTTGTAAACTGAGGAAAGTTGTTCTTGAGTTGTTGCAGAGTCTGTAACAACAAAAGAAAGTTGTCACAGTGGAGATGCTCTTAGGTTTAGCATACGTGACTGAGATAAAATTTGGCCTGTTTCCTGTATTTCAGATGATCTCTTTCCCTTAAGTTGCAGTTTTGCTGGTGGGAGTTTTTCCTTTGCTCTGAAGGGAACTCATTTGGTTTCTTGTTAGAGTTTTCTGAGTTATACCATTCCAGATCCCCTCATGCAGACTCATTTAAGTTGTAGGCAGACCTCCAGCTTCTTCCTGAAGGCATCAGACAGCAAATCCCTCTTCTCCCTCAAACCTTTGTTTCTTGCCTGGGCCTGGCATTTACATCATACAAAAATACTGAAATGCTGATTCTCCTGATTGCTTGGAAGTTAATTGAGCTACACAGATAACCAGACAGTACTTTTTGTTCTCGAGACAAGAGCATTCTTGCTTACTCCCAGTTCAGGCAGGCCCTCCAGCTGTCCAACAAGGGACAAAGAAAACAAGTTGAAGGCCAGCAGGAAGACTATTTGATGACAGCTACAGCAGAGACAGAACACATATAGATACTTATATGTATACCTATGGGGTTTAATGGAGCTGCTTTCTTTAAAACACATTCTTATTGATGTATTCACATACAACATGAGCAGTGGTGACTGCACCA
The DNA here is from genome assembly GCF_012275295.1 of Melopsittacus undulatus. Taxonomy (NCBI): domain Eukaryota; kingdom Metazoa; phylum Chordata; class Aves; order Psittaciformes; family Psittaculidae; genus Melopsittacus; species Melopsittacus undulatus. The sequence goes on from NC_047530.1 coordinate 50,681,655, forward strand.
TGCTGAATTCCACCCTCCTACAGTAGTGAAAAGCTGTTTCATGTGCAGAATAGCTCACCCACAGTTTAGAGAGGGGAGTGAAGAAGGAACGATGCATTTACCCTATTATTGGCAAACTGTCTTCTATGACTTTGAGAACAGGGCACCCTCAGTGAAGTTAACACATTGTTCATGTAGTAAAAACAAATAATGTAAGAAAAACTATACTACCTGGGGTTTTCGATCTCTGGGAGCCTTTTTTCAGAAGAGTTAACACTGGAGCAGGAAGAGCTAATCAGATACTTCATGCCTGGCTCAGCCGTGTGAAAGCCCTGGTAGGAATAAGGAATATCTTTTCACCCACTATAAACCATTGAGTATTCTAATTAACAGCGAGGCAAATTTATTTAGTCCTTTAAATGTTATCTCTTCTGCTAGCAGTGGTCATCAATCTGAGAAGTACTCTGCATATAGCCACTGGCACTGAAAAACAAGTTAATGTTGAGCAACAGAGGTATGACACAGGAGCTGCCGATATCCAAATAACGTAACAGCTCTATAAACCCTACCTGTGCACACTAGAAAACTGCCAACTCTTATTATTCCACAACAGAAAAATAATTTGGTTCATACTAAAGCTGAAATGCACATTGGTTTGGAGTACTTGATTTTATCTTTTCAACAATTTCATCAGGGCAGTGGACATTTCTGTTGTCAGAAAAACTAAACTGATTTCTATCAAGTCTTTAATATCTGTTCATAAGATTAAATTTACCTTGTAAAAATTAAAACCTTTCCATTTAAAATGCAGTTGTAACCTGAAAATTCCCTTCAGGAGCGATACCTTCTGACTTAGTAGATTTATTCTTTGTGCATATTCAGAACCAAATCAGTTTAGTGACAAATAAGCTTTAACTTTTTATGTACTGCAGTTAAGCCTTATAAAGTCAACACAGCTATAAAAGAACAAGCTGGATTTGTTTCTTTTGAGGCAGGATGGAGAAAACTGTTTACTACTATCTAATCTGGTATTTATGTCTATCTCACTGAATAGGTTGTATAATTGACAATGAGATTCTAATAGGTTCTGCAGAGCCTTTACATAAAAAAATAGAAAATCAAGGTAATACACGAACTGGAAAGCCCTCCAGCTTCAGCCACAAAGCTGGGAATTAGAAAGTATAATTGTAGATTGAGCACATTAGATCTGGAGCCATTAGATCTGGAGCTCTTCTGGACCCACCAGAAGCCCACAGTGGCAGTTCAGTAGTCCTTATTCAAACGAGTCTGCCTTTACAAATTTTAATGACTTCAAGTCCTTCATATAGTGGGCTGCGAATCTCTGGGTGATTGACTCAGTAGTAAAGCTGGTGTATAGCCTCTGATAGCTCCCCTTCTCAGCCATCCCCAATTTTTTGGAGTCCTTAGTAAGTACGTTTTGCCAAGGTGCTGGCTGCTGGCAGAAAGCTCTGGAAAGCCTGCCTTATTCTTAATTTACCTCCTGAGAAAAACCAGGGAGCCTGTAAATTTTCCAGTCACCACACTGTACCTGTCTGGGCCTGAATTTTATTTCCAAGTAAGGCAATCTTTGCTTCTTGTTTTCCATTCCTCATGACACTCAGTTACATCAGTGGCACGTCAGGGAACTGCGTGATGATAAGAAGAGGGTATATATATAACTGATGCAGCTCCAGTCAAATCATGCTATCATATTAGGCGCTGCACAAACACATGTTCCTGCAAAGTCTTAGACTATAACCCTGCGGCAACAAGCTGGCCAAAAGACCTTGTGTTTATCCTTAGGTATCCTGTGCTGCAGCTTGCAATTCAAAACCTTGATTCCTGGCACCAGAGTTGAAAAACAGACTTTACAGATCCTTGTATGTACCAATAGCCATCACCAAAATGATCCAATCAAAGGAGAAGCACAGAAAATATGAAAAGATATGAAAACTGGCCTTTCATGTATTTCCAGTGTATCTCACTTACATCTCTTGCTTCCAGTATTTAGGAGTTGACATAGCTTCCTATTCAGAGCCATCTGACCTTGTCCCCATGGCCAATCACCTTTTGTACACACAGAGCAATTGTACTGCCCTAAAGACTTCTCTTCATGGCTCCTTGCAATCATAGTTTGAGTCATACAGATGCAAGCCCATGTCAGTTGTATCCCACGGTACTTGAGAAATAAAGAGATTTTTTGTAGTTTAAAAACTTACATCACATTTGGGTTGCAATTTTCTTCATGTAGCTTTTGAGACTTGGTGTTACTAGCAGCAGCAAATATCTGGATTTGGTGTTTTGGAAGTGATCCTGATCCATATTGGCATTAATTAGAGTAGTCTGCTCCTACAAAGTAGTTATTTGATGGAAGAGGAGTTTGGTGGTTTGCATTCATAAAATCAGAACTGATGGCAGAAACACGGATGCTGAAATCTGTGCTGCCCTCCCAGCTGAAAGGTTCTTCTCACCACTGTTACACTGTGATGTAGTCAGAATAATACTTTTTTTTAATAGAGTTCCTGAAAAATGTTCTGGCTACTGGTCTGTCTGAGCATGGCTGATTCTTCTGTCTAAATTGTGAGGGACATAAGGAAGAAGACCCACACAAAAGATGACATATTCAATCCTAATGGGTGGATCATGATAAGTAAGATAAATCAGATTTTCCAAAGAGTTCAATACAGGTTTCCCAGCTATCCATTCTACTAGTATCCATTGCTGTCCCAGTTGAGGGCTGACTCATCCCACACTGTAGTCATATGTCTTCATTCAGGTGTTGTGTTGGGGTGACATTTCTTTTCCAGTTTGTGACTCATGTACTGTAGAAGAAGGTAACAACAAAAATAGCAACCTGGCACTAAAGAAGAGTCCAGATGTATTGAAGTATTTGGTACATGTCAAATCCTGTTTTGACAGCTATGGCTAGATTTTTACTGGCCAATACCTTTTCTTCTTTCCCTGTAATAATACCTAACACAGAAAACACAGGCATCTCTCTCTTAATGAGGATCACAGTACTTTATTTATGGCAGGCAGTGTGTAGGATACTTTATGTGAATATTTGCTTGCTACACTAAGCTAAATTTGAGATGGCCTCCCTGGAAGATTACATCACATTTTGAAGGGATCGATTCAGAGGAAATAGAGGCAACATTTCACTACCATATATATACAGGTTGTTTCTCTCCTTAAGAACTGGTCACAGAACTTGAAACCCGTAAGATCATATGTAAATATACATCTGTCAGGAAAGGACAAAATCATATTATTAAGTACCAATACATTTCTGACATTTGTATAAATAAAAAAATTGAATGAAGCAGTAGAGGTCTCTAAGAGAATGGGTAGTGGCAATACTATTCTGTGGCTTTATGAGAGTGGGTTGGCAGCTTCTCCTCTCAGCATACACTTGTGCAGGTAGATCCTTGTAAAAGGACAGGCAAATAGAAAGAATTCCTGGGCTGAGTCCTTTACTAGCCAGTTTGATAGAACAGCATGACTCCAGAATAGAATCTGGCATCTATTCATCCCACGACTATCCTTGCCTGCTCTTTCAGTGCCACCAGCTGTCCAAACGAATGTATGATTCCCTCCTCTCTGTCATCATGTCTTCTTTTTTCAATCTTATGTGGTGGTGCTGGATTAGGCCAGAGGTATTCATGAGTAACAGACACATTTGTTTTCTGATTAATTACTTATGCTTTAGCACTGCAGAAAGTAGCAGCAAGGAAATACGCCTCATCTATTCAGGTCTTTGCTGCCTATGTTCAGCATTCTCTAACTGATTACCCAAGAGCTACTTGTCTCAGTTATATTGTTTGTGACAGGAGAGGCTGAACTGGATCTCAGCTTCTCTGTGTGTGTATGAGAGGAGAGAGAAAATGTACAAAGATAGAGGCAGAATGGCCATCTGGGTGCATCTGTCAAGTCACAAATGTTGGGCCACCCTCCTGAAGAGGAGATGGAATGTTTTAGGAAGTAAGAACAAGGATAGGTTATGGAGCATTTGAATGTCAGGGTGGTCATTCAGATCTGCCCAGGTGTGTAGCGACTGAAAGTATAACCATGCGTTGTAATCTGAGTAGTTCCTACCACCAGTCTGTCTCCTCAAGTTCTTTCACTTGAAGAGTCTAAGGACTCTGGAAAATAATCTCTGCTGTTACCTTTGGAAGTCACCTTTCCCAGTTGCAATTCAGGTGTCCTGCTAAGAAACTGGAGTTGTTCTATGGACTGTCTGTCTCCATTTTCTAGTCCTAAACTGAAATGGAATCAAAACAGGTGTCCTACTAGGTAACTAACTTGGGGGAGGAGAGGGAGAGGAATAAATGGGAAAACTTGTTCTAGCCCATTTGTTGTGATAATTTATAAATCCAGTAAAAGCCACATCCATGTCTCTTGAAATGCTTTCCTGGCTTCCTGTATTTTAGACAAGTACCCGTATTGGGATTTCTGCAGTTTCTTCAGCTCACTTCAAGTGGTGTAGGATATGTTCATAGACTAGAATGAAGTTTTGTGTTATGGCCCCCAGCAAGACATTGCAATGATCTTCCTGTCACCCTTCTCCAGTCTAGAGGGAAGCCTCATATATTCAACCACTGAAGGAGCAAAAAATTCTTTCTGTAGCCTTCCTCTGTAGTCAGTAAGCTTCTCAAGGCATCACTGATTTGTATTTGGACAATGCCTAGGCTAAGGGCTCTTTAGTCTGAAGGAAGACCCCTATGTGGTACTACAACTAAACAAAGAGGATAGGAACTTTCTGTCATCCCTTTCACTGCATATACTCTTGGAGTGGTTTCTGTCTTCCAATTTTGAAGACAGAAGGGATTCTGCCAATAGAAACCAAGCAAATGGGCAAAAACTGACTAGCCTTAACAAAGAGGGCTAGAACTCTAGCAAAATAGCAAAATGGGTTTGAAAGAGAATGGATTATCACCCATCAAGAGAGTGCTTCAATGCTTTTTGTGAAAGGAGTTGGATTTTTGTTACATGAGTTGCCGAAACTACAGCTGCTATCGAAATACATAGCAGGCTAGGGATGAAAAAGACAAGGGTTAAAGAGAAAGGAATGAGTATAGGAAGAAAACTTCAGTAGTAGAAGCAGGCAGAAAACAGGCAGAAAGGATGTGGAAGCAACAAGGAAAGGAATATGAGAAGTCAGGTTGATAAAGGGTGTCTTGGTTTCCAGTGACACCATTTTTTCACGTTTACTTTCTCCCAAAGCCTAAGCTAAATATGCAGAAACCCAAAATTTCTCAGGCTATATAGAAAGGAAAGGCAGAGGATAATCCCATAGACTGGGATCCACAGATGCTGTATTAGTTTTGTGCAACTTTGTGTTCAGCACCACAAGGATTAGTACATTAAAAATACATAGACTTGAAAGAGATGGTTTCACAGGAGAAGTGCTTCAGGGTTTGCTTCCATTAAGTCAATGGGAACGTTGCCATTTGCTGCAATGAAAAGAGGACCAAGTCCTTACCTGACTGTCTTAAAATGTTACAAAGCAGCAGGCTCTAATCAGTGACTGAGACCTTCAGGCCTGTCCTGAAGTCGCTTGTTCACCACCTCCTGTTATTTTCCATGGAGGATTCTGAGTATCTTTGCAAGGTCAGGTCAGGAGCTTTTCAAGGTTCATCCTTTCCTGGTGTTAATTCTGGTGCCTCGAGCAAATGAATGAACTGATTTTCTCTTTCCTCTCCTACCTGGTTTCTCCACTTGCATTTTATTCTCAAACCTGTGACTCCACTGGTGCTAGTGAATGTCAGACAGACTTCCTAAGAATAGGAGGTAAAATAATGAGCACTGTGAAGTTTGGTACAAGCCACATGCCCAGCTTCCTCTCACATTTTTGTATCTGTCTCCAGCCCTGTTTCTTCATTCTATTCAAATGCATTCACAGCTTTTACTTCTTTCATGATATTTGGCCATGATAGTGCTCTAGCATCCCTTTTAACACATGACTCTTTCATAGGCTTCAGCGCTTGGTTTCAAACCCATTCCTGTTCCCCATCTTGCAGCATACAGCTCCTCGGTCTAACTCCAAAATTCACATACCCATCTCCTCCTAATAGATGTAAACCTTATGCTTTGAACCTCCCCTCCTGCCTCTGATCCTTCCCATAGTTTCTCACCCTTGTTACCCTTCATGCCTTCTTTGCTCTGTGTTGATGAATATTTACTCTCAATGGGAAAGAAAACCTTAGTTGCAGATGCATGAAACACCAGGGAAGTTTTGAAGAATCAGTGAACCAAGCCTTCATCCTTGTCCAGAGGGAATGTGATGTCTTCTCACTTTTTGAAATAAGAGAGGCAGCCTTTTTGAGGGCCCAGATGGACTTAGAAGTGTAAGAGCTTATGACACATGTTGCACTGAATGCTAGGAGTGCAAGACTGATGAAAAAGCTATTATAATCTATCATCCCTGCATTTTCAAGTCTTGTTTTACTGGATGTGTAAGTCCAGAAGAAGGTAAGAAGCAAGAAGAGCAACACCACACACGATTTTCATGCTTCCAGCATATCTGACCCATGTTTACATATCTCCAGACAAAAACATAAGAACTCTTGTCCATCCAAAGACTAGTATCTAGACCAGCCCAAGAATGGGCTAAGAAGCATCATGTACACAACATCAATGCAATGACTGTATTGCTTGGTGTATGATCAGTTCTTTCTTGACTGCAGGATAGGAGAGATTAGTTAGTATTTAATTACAAGTCCAGATACTAAAAAAGGCAAAGGGAGGAAAGGGTTAGTGAAATGGCCTATTTTATTTTTCAGTAGCTCTCTTTAAACATCCCTAAGGATTTCTTACCTCCCATTAAAATTTTAACTGAAAATGCTGATTGTGAGGAATCCAGTAGTGATACAGGCAGAGAAAAGTAGACTGTTAAATACTTTTGCTGCAGTAAATCTCCAGGCACTTCAAAGCTGGTAGGGCATGGGGAGGAGAAAGGGTGGATGAAACAGGGGCTGCATACTTTAATAGGATGATTAAAAATCCTGTACCAAGACTCAGCAAATACAAGATATATATATTTTAAAATGTTTTATTTCTTCGTTCTTGCAAGTTGTACTGTTTACTGTTCCTGTCTACATGAAAACAAAAAGTTCCCCAATTCCTGCAGAGCCCTTCTTAGTCTGCCTTCTTCTTTCCCTCTAAGCTTTTGAATAAACTGCTCAGCTGAATAACTAGCAATACTCCCCTTCCCTTTCCTCCCAGCCTAGCACTCTTTCCCTCTCCGGCATTTTTTTTAGTGCTCTTTTTCATTCTCTCTGCTGACTCCATTTGCGTATGAAGATGAGGGGTCCAAAGCCACTTAAGAACCTGATCTGCCCACATTCCTGCATTCAAGGCTGAGTGTTTGCTTTCTTTTTTTCTTCCTTTTCATTGAAAAAGAATATCCACCTAAGAGGATTAGAAATTAGTCTGAGCAGATAGAAATGAGTCTGAGCAGAACATGTACCCACAAAGCTAGAACAGTTTTAGGGAGACTTAGGGAAATCTCTGAAATAGAAGTCATAGATGTGGAACAGATATCCCCCATTCAAAGCATTTGCATGCATGTGGAAGGAAGCAGGTAGAGCTTATGGAGATCTGATCCTGAAAATGACTGAGAGTTTGATAGCCCTCCCCTCCTTAGCCAGAAATTGAGATATGTGCTTTGCCTGTTTGTTTGTTTGGGCCCATCTCCAAGGCTTCAGATAGTTAGGTGAATGGTGCCCTTCCAGAAAGTAACAACTATTTTCTTGTGGCACTGGTGTAACTGAATGCAAGGACTGAACCAGGACCAGCAGTAAATTAACCAGAAAGTGGCAAGTAGAGAAAGACAAGGAAATAATTTGATTAATAAGATTGAGATTCATCACTATATATGCCAGCCATTTGATTTTTCTCACTGCCCATTAACATACAGGAGAAAGTGGCAGCTGCCAGGTTAGTACAGGACAGCATAAAAGAGTAACCAATTCAATTTTGCAGGGCACAAAGACTATGTATTTCCTTTTTCTTTGTGTAAGAGCAGTTCATGTCCATAGCATTTCCCATTACAGAGTAAGAAAGCATTCAACAGACTCTTCAGACAAGTTACTGTGCCAAGTAACAAAACAAGTTACAACTTTCCTGATGTAGTAACATGTTTGTAATGAAAGTGAAGGGAAATATATTACCAAGCCACCAGTGTTCACCAACTGTGGATAAATAGAGTATCTGCTATGAAGAAACCCCTTTGCTCCCAACTGGATGTTCTCAGGGACGAAAGGCTCCACTCTTCACAGCATACCTCCACATTGGAAGGCAGATACAAGAAGCTGTTCCTTCTGGGAACTTGAGAATGAAACTATTTAGGTGGAACTTAGATGATTTATATTTGTCAGAACAATAGAGCCAACAGTCCCAATAATGAGAAAAGCATCATGGGGTTTTAATGGTCATGAACAGGTATAACCCCCATGGTGTATGTTAGACAAAAAATACCTTCAATATCCATACTCAGAGAATTTAGTGTGACTCCTCTTATGCCTGATCAGGATTAATTCTCCAATCCAAGAAAATTAAAAGAAATGCATGCAAAAAAAAACTACCTCTCTGGTAGCAGCTGCTCCCTTTCACTCTGTATCACCCCAGAGCCTTTCCTCAGGTATGATCTTCCACATATTCTCTGACACAGAACTACATTAACAGGATCCAGCCCTGCTGCCTGGAGGCCCAAATGGCATGAAAGATTGTATTCATGTGCACAGTGCTCAGCCCATGTTCATAACCCACAAGCTGCTCTAGTGGCTGACCATATGAGAAACCTGTTCTACTAGCATGCAACCCTACACTCCTCTCTGGCTCCTGACTTTACTGGTATCATAGAGGCTGTATTGTATAGAGAACATGAATTCAGGACAATGAAGAAGTAGTTATTGACCATGGTAGGTCCCAGAAATAGATGTGTAACAGCCTGTTCGCACAGTGCATTCAGCATCTTCATTTCCAGGTACCAGTTGTAAGAAGGATCTGAAGGTACTTAGAAGCTTGTAAGCACAAGCCACAAACCACACAGGCAGATGGCAATACTCATGTCAGCTGTACCTCATTTTTCAAATGCCTGAAACACTTGGGTGCTTTAAGCTTCAGTGATGAAAGGTGAGCAAGGAGATGCTCAGAAAGAAATAAAATGTAAGCAAAGAAAACCTAATATCTGGTGTATCCATCCAGAGAACTTAGTGAGGCTGCAAAGCAAAGCATCAGCTGGTGACCACATTAAATGCCCCACGTTTGTAACAGCAGCAGTAAGATGGGATTTGCCTATATCCAGCATTACATTCATTGACATTTCAGTGTGGAGTGGCCAAGTGACTCCAAGTAATATACTGAACTATTTCAGCCACATGGTACTGTGTCCTCCTGCTAGGTGAGACAGCAGTGCTCCCCCACTCAGGAGAAAACCAGGACCTTCCCCCTAGGTGCTTTATGCTCCCAGTCTTTTTATTTCTGCAGGTGTCCCATCCTAAACACTCTTCCTCTTCCTGCTCATTGTCTTCATTCCCCACACACCCCCACGCACGTGGCTCTGGATCTCCTCATCATGTTCTTCTCGTTAAAAACCCCATTGTTCATTTGTTTGTTTGTTCTCTCTCTTTCTCTCCTCTTTCTCTCTTTCCCTCTCGTTTTTTGTTTTGGTTTTTTTTCTTTCTTCTTCCTTTCTTTCTTTCTTTTTTTGTCTCCTCTGTTTTGTGTACCCAGGCAGCCCATTGAGTAACTTCTTTGACGTAATTAAACAACTTTTTTCAGACGAGAAGAACGGGCAGGTGAGCCATCCCCCCGGCACGCCAACCAAGCATAGCGCAAACAGCAAGCGGAGCGATTCCGGTTCTAATGACTATGGGTCTAGAGGAGACAATAAGTACCCTGCTGGCAAAGACAAGGCAAAGATGGTCTCATCAGTCGGCCTACAAGACCAACCTTAAATAAACACATAAAAAATTAAATAATTTAGGAAAAAACAAAAAGCAAGAAAGAATGAAAGAATATTCCTTAGCAAGCTAGCCTCTAAACTAGAAGGATGTATATACCTTGCCACAACAGTACAAAACTGTCTATAGACAAATTTTGTATGAAGGAATGACTGTATATATATACATATATATATTTATATATGATATATAATATATATCTCAGAAACAAACACAAAAACAAACGAATGAAAGAATGAAAAGAAAGAAAAGAAAAGGTAGCACAGATGACAAACCCAGTTCACCAGATCTTGGGTTGTGGTTTTTCGATTGGGTTTTTTCCTCCCTTTTTTTGAATGTTTTGCTTTTTTTCTCCTTCCTGATTTTTTGGGTTTTTTTATTATTTTTTTCTTTTGTTTTCTTTTGTTTTGTTTCTTGTTCTGTTCATGCTCTCTCTGTGTTTCTGACGACACCACTTGTTTCCGCTCTGCTACCAGGAATTATCCCGAAAAGTTAACATGTCAGCCACGGCTTCACCTTCTGTGCTCTGCGGACACTTGTTGACGGAAGGCAACCGATGTAGACTGTCCAAGGACCAGTCCTGTTTGAGGTTCCCAGCCTCCCCTCTCCCTTCAGGAAGTGGGTTTCTCCCCCACTTCTCCCCAGACACCTCCCCAGTGCACGCCTGGTTTTTCTTCCCCCCCTCTCTTTTTCTTTTTTGGTGCTCCACAAGAGAGATCTGCTCAGTTATGGGATTGCAGAGTCTGGGCTGAAAAGGGGTTGCAAATTGTTGGGAGTGAAACCTTTTCCCTCGGCAACTTCTGTCCATGCAGCTGAACACAGCCCGGAGGGGAGGGTGTGGGGAAGGAGATGGTTGTAGTGGGAGCACAATGTTTCATGAATCCAGAGCGCATTCTCATCAGAAACCAGCCAGGAGCAACTCAGAAATAAGCGTTGAACCAAGACAGTATTGGGGAGCTTCATCACAGGATTTTCTTAACCTTCTTTTTCTCCCTGCCACCTTTTCCTTTTCTTTTGCCCCTTTTTTTTTATATATACATGTATATATGTGTGTATATTTATACATAAATATGCACACATACATATATATATATATACCAAACGATTGGTTTTTTTATACTGTATTGTTTTGCTTTTTGACCTGCTGGAAGGGGAAAGGAGTAAACTTAGGAGGGAGAGGGGTTCAATGAATAAACACATACAAACAAAACATTAAAACTTAGGGAAAAGGCAACTTCTGGTAGCAAAGAAGAGGGACAAGACTCTGCCAAGGACTGTCTCTCCTGCCACCAAGCACAGTTGCCACTGCTGCTACTGCTGCTCCTCCTTCAACACCTTCCTTCCCACTGTCAACTCCCTGCCACTGTGCCACCGCGCTGGGACCTTCTTCAACCAGCTGGATCCTCCACCACACCCTGCATTTAGAGGCAATTGTTGTGTTGCTAGTGCTGCATTGATATCAGTATTATTATTTCTTTAAGTTACCAGTTTCATTTGTTGGCTTGGGTGATTTTTTCTTAAAAAAAAAAGAAAAAAAGGAAAAAGAAAAAAAGAAGACGAAGAGGAAGAAGAAAAGAGACTTCTCTTGGGTTTTATTTCCTCTGTGTGTGTGTGTGTGTGTGCACATCACTGGCACTTAGTTCATCAGAGCAAGACAAGGTGGAGTCAGGGCAATGGGAGACTTAATCACAAAGCTACTGTAAACTTTAAAAATTACTGCAAGATATTTTTATAAAGTTTTGTTTGGGTTTGATTTAGTTTTGTTTTGGTTTGTTGGTTTTTGTTGGGTTGTGTTTTTTTTGAAGGGGAGGAGGGTGGGATTGGGTGGATGGGGACCTTTTTTTTTTGTGTTTCAGTTCTTAGGTTTTGGTTATTTATATATATATATATATTTAAAAAATAAGCTGTTAGATATATCTTCTGTTTAATAACTGTGTAGATGAAACACTGATTCTTATTTATTTTGGGGAGGAGGTAGAAAAAAGACACAGAAACCCCGTAAGTGTTATCTTGTGACTTTGAGAAAGAAGAATCGCTGCCTTTTTTCCTCCTCCTCAAGAGTTATGATGTGACCAAGTGTAACTTATTCTGGCCCAAGCTCAAAGGTTAAATAACAAAACCAACGTGGTTTTACGCGTGGAAGACAAAACACAGTGAGAAGTACTTCTTGACTGAGATTTTAAGAATGTAGGCTTAGCATTAGTGTTCAGCTCTTTTATGACCTTCGATTGCTGCTCGTTGGGTTCCTATGGGTGTATGTTGTATCGCAAGATTATTTTTTTTTAATGATACTGTTGGATGAGTTCTTTTCGTTGTTGTTGTCGTTGTTGTTTTTTTTTAATCATTTTTCCCCTTCTTGGACCAGTTTTACTTGTACATAGGTTTGAAGATTAAAAAGAATTTTTAAAGACACAACTGGGGCAAAGACCTTTGACTTCTGCCCCATTTCCCCATTCCCCCAAATGGGAGGGATTTATTTTATTTTATTGGTTTATTTATTTATTTATTTTCCCTATTCTTAAAACTTTTCTCTCTCGTATTGCTGTGTGCATGTCAGACACCTGGGGGTGATGGCTGGGGAGGGGGGGAGGCAAGGGTGCAGGAGAGGGGGGCAGTTTTAATTGCATGACATTGCTGTAAATTAGTCTCTTTTGCTTTCGTTGTCTTTCCTGCCTCCGCCCTCTCTCTACTTCTCCTCCGAGCTCCCCTCCCATCACCCCCATCCTTCTTTTCCCTCTTTTCTCCTCCCTTGTGTATAGATTTTGATGCTTCTGTTATATTGTACCTCTACAAAAGGCTGGGATTTCAATACAAAATAATAATAATTTAAAAATACCTATATCAGCAAAACCCATGTGGTACAAGCAGGAAGGGGATTACTTACACAAGATATAAGAATAAATGAAAGCAATACCTCTTGTTATCCTTCCTATTTTGTACTTTGAAGACACACGCGCGCACACACACATATACAGACACAAACTGACATTATTTAATGGTTTAAAATGGACAAAAAAATCTGATGTATCCCTTGTTAAATAACTGTGAGCAACTTTAGTTCAAAAACCAATAAATTCATTCAGTAAAGATATTAGATGTTGAGTGTCCTGTTTATGTCCATGTAAACAAACTTCTCGCCAGTGCCAGACCCAGTAAGTACCGTATGGCAGCTTTCTACATCAGAGGAGCTGAAGATGGCCAGCACGTAAGGCAACATCCTCCCAGCCGTGGCATTAACATCATCCCGCAGCACGCGCTCCACCCTCACAGCACAGACGCTGCTACGTATGGGCAAAAAAGCACAACAGCTCAACCATGTAGGCCTGGGCTTTTACAGCGATGATGTGTTGGAAAAGGTTAATCCAAGTTACAGAGCTAACACCCCCCCCCCCCCCAAGATCTGATCTGTACTGAAAGCTTGCTGCTTGTGATCATTCTTGTCTCTTAACCTGAGCTTCTCACATTGCGTCCAGGTTTAGCATAGGAAGGATTTTCCCACCCTCCCTGCCTGCAGTGCTCTCAGTCACATGCATTTGAAAAAGCTTATCAGGTATGTCCCTGGCTTGTGTTGGGTATGGGGTTTTCTTTTTGGTTTGGCTGCTGTCTTGTCACACACCTCTCACCTTTTCGGTCTTCACCTTTACGATGGTTTTGTAACTCCTTCTACCACAGCAACCTGGTGGTTCACCTCTTGGGCTCAGAGGTTGGGCTAGTGCATGCCCAAAAGTAACCCAGGCCTGTGGGGTGCTTCCCCACGCAGCTGGGATGAATATGGCATGCCCAAGCCCATAGCAAGGATAGAAAGGCTCTGCATAGGGATCTGAACAGGCTGAATCAATGAGCCTTTGCCAGTGGTGCTTGATGGAAAAGGACCTGGGGCCTCTGACTGACGGCCGCTGAACGTGAGCCAGCTTGTGTCCAGGCAGCCAAGGACAACAGCATCCTGGCCTGTATCAGAAGCAGCACAGCCGGCAGGGCCAGGACAGTGATCATCCCCCTGTACTCAGCACTGGTGAGGTCACACCTCAAATCCTGTGCTCAGTTCCAGGTCCTTCACTGCAAGAGAGACATGGAGGTGCTGGAGCGGGTCCAGAAAAGGGCAATGGAGCTGGTGAAGGGTCTGGAGAATAAATCTTATGAGGAGCAGCTGAGGGAGCTGGGGGTGTTTAGTCTGGAGAAGAGGAGGCTCCGGGGGGACCTTACTGCTCTCTATAACTACCTGAAAGGAGGTTGCACTGAGGTGGGGGTCAGTCTCTTCTCCCAGGTTACAAGCAATAGGATAAGAAGTAACAACCTCAAGTTGTGCCAGTGGAGGTTTAGATTGGATATTAGGATACATTTCTTCAGCAAGAGGCTGGTCAGGCATTGGCACAGGCTGCCCAGGGCAGTGGTGGAGTCTCCATCCCTGGAAGTGTTCACAAACAGTGTAGATGAGGCCCTCAGTGACATGGGTTAGTGGTGGCCTTGGCAGTGCTGGGGAACAGTCGGACTTGATGATCCTAAAGGTCTTTTCCAACCCAAGCCCACAGCACCCTCTCGGCTCACTGCCCCGCGCCCACCGCAGCACCCCTCAGCCCTGACCCGCGGGGGCAGCGAGAGGCATGCGCCATGAGGGGAAGAAGCGTGCAGGGCCGTTGGTGGCTGGCCGGTGGCAGAGGAAGGCGGCAGCTCCCGGGCACTGACACGGCCTAGCCCTGCCCGCTGGAGGGATGGCAGCAGAGCAGAGTAGGTAGGGCCCGTGTGATGGCTGCCCCTGGGCAAAGGGTAGGGGCTTCTCAGTGAGGCGCCTTCTGGAAGGTTCCATGGTGCTGCCCCGGCCGCGGGAGGGCTACCAGGATGCGAGGGAGCCCAGGCCTTGAAGTCTCCCACAGGCAAGGTCCCGCGGTGCCGCCCCAGTTGCCACCCTTCAACCTCCTCAGTGACACTTCCCACAGAGGAATGCTTCAGTCTCTGGAGCTCTGTGCTGGAGCTGTGCAGATGTTGACAGAGCCCTGCAGCTTGCCAGGCAGAGGTCGTGACAGAGCAGGTGCCTCAGGAGGACATCCCTGCTGCAGTAAGGTCTCATCAGGTTGCCAGACTTGCAGCTGTGGCAGAGGTTGTGGTTCTGGTGGGCTGTGTCTCTGGGGTTGTTCATCTTATGACCTGCTGCAGTGGTGGGGTGTGAAGGTTTGCATGCACATGGCATCCCTGTGGATGCTGGAGGGGCAAAGAGGGACAGGAGAGCAATCACTTCTGTGTCATGCATTTTATTAACACAGAATATGCTCTGGAGCCTAATACAGGGGAGTGGGATGTAACAGCAGTGTGACGGCAGTTGTATGCTGCTTCTATAGCTGTTTCTCCCTATGTTTTCAGAAACACTCATAACCTCGTATGATCTTTTTATATCCCCAGCAGTAGTCACAGTTGGGGTTCCCTGTATTTCCTAATTATGGTCTTCAAGAGCTATGAGAAGAAAACAATGAGTTTTCAAAATGAAGGCCCTCATGCTTAGCACCTACCACACTTATTCTGCCTTTTGGCCATGTTACAACACAGTCTCTAGCTACGTGATGTTACAATATCATTTGTAGTGCATAGGAGAGACTTCTGAGTGAATTGAGTTTATGTTTGAACTGTTCTCTGCAAAACACTGTGTTTCATCCCTTAAATCCAAAGGCAAGTAATGTCTGCAACAGAGACTTTTGCTATGCCTCTGTGGTTGAGGTAGTTGGATTATCTCTGCTGTCAGGTGGTGGCTATTATCCTCATCTACACCCCCTACCAGGTGATGACTGCTCAGATACTATCACATCTGTCCTTCATTTGCTGTGGTTCTGAGCTCTGCATGCTCTCTGGTTCTCTTGGAGAGCCAAGCCCCTTGGACTCAGTACCTAAAACACTTACTGCAATGAATCTAAGGTTCATTGATTCTGGGTAAAACAGCACAGCATGTGACCTTCCAAGTGTAAATTGAAGACAAGTGGGTAAGACTTTACTTGGCATTTTCTGCTTGTGCACATGCGGATATTAGCTTTGTTTAGATGCATGCATACATGAAAAATGTATTTGTGCTCAAGGTGAACTGTTATTAATTGAGCCAGTACCTGACATGTGCTATATAAGCAATATATTGTATATATGCATCAAATGAGCAGCTGAGCCCATAGTCATGAAAGTAATTCTCATTGCCACATGTCAGTGTGCAGTGTGTCTGGGGGCTGAGAAAGAAGTCAGTTGTTTTTGAGAGCACTAATGCATACTGTCTAAACCTTGCAAGCAGCGCATGAAAATTGCCTCAGTAGTCAGGTTGTCTTTAATGCAAGCAGTCTGACACAAATGGCTGAGCTATAATGGTTCACTCTAGGCACAAGCAAAGACAGCAAAACCTGGGGAAAGCCTGAAGGTAGTGCTAATTCTGGTGCCTACTTTTACGAGATATTTTTTTATTGCTGATTTGACAGTGCAGACCAAACAGGTTTGGGCATTTTCTTAAATACTTAAATACTGGAAGTCTGCAGAACTGGTCCTCCTATTTTTGCTTCAATTCACAATTGTATGTGAGCTGGTGATACAAGGACAGAATGGTTTGGTAAGGAGCAGATACAGCTCTGAGTTTCTTATTATAGAAGGCAACAGGGAAGGGAGCAAGGCACTTGTTTAAAGACTGGAAAGTATCTTAGCTCTTTGTTGTACCCTTTAATCTTCTTATTTTATTTAAAACCACTTCAACAGCTGCAGCTGCCGTTTAATTTGGAGAATAAAACCCTAGCAGTTCAACTGTCTGGGGATACTTGAGGCCATAAGTGGAAGGGAAACCCACATTGAGGGCAAGTCCTTTCTTCTTCTAAATTCACAACTTATTGTGGGGTTATTTTTAGTGCTGTTAATCTCACTGAGTGCTGCTGTGAGAAACTCTGCCAGGCAGGCTGGCAGGCTTTGAAGGGCTTGAGAAATGGGATTTCCTGTTCCACTGGCTCAGAGCTGACTTTTGCCATTGTCAGGAGCTATTATCGCCTTCTCGCAGCCAAAGCAGATAACACAGCTTCAAGGTCAGGGAAGACACCAGCTTTCATCAGTGTTATTAGCAGAAGAGTCTGCTTGCAGTCAGGGCAAGTGTTTCTGTAGTGAGTGTTTCAGGGCAAATGTTTCTGATGTAGTCAGGAACCTCTGCCTAGGCAGAGGGGTCTGCAGGTGTATCACAGAACCACACCAGCAGCTGAGGTTGGAAGGGACCTCTAGACACCTGCTTGAAACAGATTGCTCACTACTCTGTTCAGTTAGTTTCTCAGTGTCTCTGGGGTGAACACTACACAACCTCTCTGGATAGTCCATTCCTAAAACAGCTGCTAGGGAGAGAAGTTTATTTCTCAGCTTCACACTGACCTGCTCTTTGTTGAGGCTTTTATGCTTCTGCTGAGCATTATCTCTTGTACCTGAGACTAGCAGGTAGCTCTGATCCAGCCCTAGTAGTGTAGCACATTCTCTCCATGCTGTGCAGAATAAAAGGAAAACTGGCCGGTCTAGTGAAGTAGTAATCCTTGGTATAGGAAGCATTTCTAGCTAGAACTGTCAGAAAAAGCAGCTGTGTTTACCATTAATCTCATGTACTCTCGAAAAGTATTCAGGTTGAGACAGTGGCTTTAAATTGCAGTGTCTCTTCTAGATAGTTCCCTTTGCAGAACATCCTGTTCTTGAAGTAAAATCAGGTTTCAGGTGGATGAAACTACGATGAAACAAGGCACTCCTGACTCAACAGCAGTGTGTGAATGCTGGAGTTACCTGGAATTAGATTCCAGTATTATGCTGTTTGTGACAATTGGTTTGGTCAAGTCTTGTTATTTCTGTAACTGAATAGTGGAATAGCAATTTCTTTACTGTCTGAAACAAATTCCTTCCATGATTCTGATACAGTTTATTGAATCATGCTGTTAGCAATTAGGTACAAGAATGCATTAGGGAATGTATTGAAGCTACATACATTAGGGATGCTTTGAGGATATGTGAAAAGCCATTTTTAGGACTGTGATGGAATCCTGACTGGGACTTCACATAACTTTATGGGAATGCTCATGAGCTCAAATTCGTATAGGGTTTCTAATCTATATACTCTTGTGCATAAATGCAGCGTAGGAAGTTGTTTCTCGTTGCCCAAGAGCCTTCAGCTTTAGCTCTGAGTCACACAATGAGAGCAGAAATGGGCATAGACTAGGTAGAGCATGTGTTCACAGAGGGACTTAATAAAAAAATTCTGGTCCCAGAATTTGGTCCCTGCTCCTGAGCTTTAGGCCAGTGTTTTGATGGGCTGTGATATGTTCCACAGCAGCACCTCCCCACAGGATGGTGGAAAGACGGTTAGGCTGGGACTGCAGGTGCCCTGAATTTGGCTTTTGCCTGCTGTGTGGCAGTGGGCAACTCCCCTTTCTTACCATTGCAGAGATAAAGAATCAGAGGAAGGCAGCAGGACTGGCTTTGCAAAGAGCTTTGAGAATCACTGTTGGGAGTGTGGTATAAGAAATAAGTAGTTTGTTACACTATTTCTGTTGTACTGCAGTTGAGGAGCAGAACCTGGGCATTGAGCAGTGTCCTGGGTTCAGCAGTAGCAGTCATTTTTCTCCTTCTTAGTAGCTGGTGCAGTCCTGTGTTTTTGACTTTCAGCCTAGGAACAGCACTGATAGCACTGATGCTTTTAGTTGCTGCTTGGTAATGTTTAGTCTGACCAAGGACCTTCTGAGTTTCATGCTCTGGAGGGAGGAGGGGAAGCCGGGAGGAAGCAGAGACAGGACACCTGACCCAAACTAACTAAAGCAGTATTCCATACCACAGCACATCATGCCCAGTATATAAACTGGGGACAGTTACCTGGAAGGGCTAGATCACTGCTCAGGTCGGGCTGGGTATCGGTCAGTGAGTGGTGACAGGTTATATTCTCTTCCCTTGTTATTTTCCTTATCATTATTATTATTGGTGGTAGCAATAGTGGCTTGTGTTATACCTTAGTTACTGGACTGTTCTTAGCCCGTGGGAGTTACCTTCTTTTGATTCTCCTCCCCATCCCTCTGGGAGTGGGGGGAGGATGGGGGAGGAGTGAGCGAACAGCTATGTGGTTTTCTGGGTTTCTAGCTGGGCTTAAACCATGACAAGCAGGAAACTGAATTTTTGTCTGAAAGTTTACTATGGGTTCTTGAAGTTGCTGGTTCCTGATAGAGACATCTCAATGTGAGCTATTCAGATGCTGTTGTACTTCATGTGAGAGTCAGGCACATTCTTTTGCTTTCACCAAGATGGCTCAGAAATGTATCTGCAGTGACCCTGTGGAGAGGAGACCCGGACCCAGCACAGGGATCTGTTGCACATGTTACGGCTTGGTAGTATCCTGGTCTTAAATTTCTGAAATTTATTATTCTATAGGGAATCCAGATCTAGATTCAAACAACAATTAACCTTAACCATTCATTGTGAAGGTGTTTATTTGCCAGATACTTGGATAGCACAGTGATGATGGCTTTGTCAGCACTTTACAGAGGGGATGACTGAAATCTTAATTAGATAAGAGCAGTAAAGAAGGATGCCTCTTGTTCTGCTGAGGTTACAAGAACAGGTATCTGAAAGAGAGGGAGCGTAACTCTCTTCCATTCTCTGCCCCTTGCCTTCTGTTGAACGTATGACCTGGTAAGTGGAAGAAGTGTATGTGTGGGGGAAATGGTAAATTGCTGTAAAATAGATTCTGTAATCTGCCTGACATCAGAGCTGGTGGTTTTACTGGTACTGTCAGCATTACTCTCCAGTGTAACACAGCCATGAGATGGCTCCAGCAGCCACGTCTGTCATTGACTGAATTAAGAATTGCATTCAAAGGAGGAGGTAAAGTTCCATGCTGCTATTTCCTTGTTTCTATTCCTTGTTTCTGTATTTAGGTTTCTCTTTCATGGACACCCTCTTGTCGTGGGGAAAGAGCTTGTGTGCCCTTGTGAGGTTGGGAACTATGCTGGTGGTGGCATATGCCTCCAGTAGGGTCTCCATGCCAGACAGGTCTCAACTGAAGGGTCAGACAAAGTGTGGGCAGGATGGGCTCACTAGCCTTCGAGCAACCATCCTAGGAGAAGGACAACTCTAACTTCAAACCCAGGCAGATGGAGCTTGCTTAGCACTGTAAGGCCATCCATCTAAGAGAAGGATATTCTAATCAAACCTATGACCTGAGGACTTTGCTGTCACTGTCCAAGCTTGCTAGGCCCTGGCAGGTAAACCTCAGGTGTAAAGGGTGAAGCCAGTTCTGTGCATGCTGTGCCTCACCTAAAAAATCCACTGTGCAGGCCCAAAGGGTTTACCCACACTTGCAAAGCCCTGCAGCAACAGGCAAGGGACAAAATGGCAGGTGATAAGGGGCACTGGAAGCTGCAGACCCAACCCTTCATGCAGGCAGTTCAGGACATTGGTCGCTCCATAGCGCCATTGTCTCCTTTGAGAACACATGCAGAATTAGTCTCGAGGAGAAAAAACAACGTAGAAAGAATCGCACCCCACCTATACCACCCAAGGAGACCTTTCACTGTGCTTTTTGCAGCCAGATTTGTCTATCCTGCATTGGCCTTTTCAGTCATCTGTGCGCTTGGGTAAAGCGTGGGTAAAGCCCTTCCCAAATCTTCGTTCGCGAAGTCAAGCCATGATGATGATGATGATGATGATATTTAGGTTTAGTGTAACCTGCTAGGGCTTGGTACTGCAAGTGATTGTGTTCAGAGGCAATGGTGAAGGAGTCAGTGCTCGGTTTAAGACTGAAGTATTGCCTCAGCCACAGTGCGATGGTGGTGAGACCTAGCCAAAACAGAATCTCTTTGCTGCTCCGCTACCTTCCCCATGCATTTTTTTCCTTTTCTGCTTCTGTGTTTTTTACCTGTGAAGTAGAAGATCCTTTCCCATCCTCTGCACTGGGAGGGGTGACCCATGGAGGGTGCCATCCCAGCACTGGGCTGCCAGAGACAAGCTGCATGGGAGCACATGTGGGGCAGGCTTGCTGTGCTGATGAGCAGTGTGCTGACACTGACCCCTTTGGGAAGCCAGGTTCTTCAGTTCTGGTTATCATAGAATCATAGAATGGTTTGGGTTGGAAGGGACCTTAAAGTTCATTTAGTTCCAACCCCCCAGCCACAAGTGGGCCCATCTTCTACTAGACCAGGTTGTTCAAAGCCCTGTCCAGCCTGGCTTTGAACACTGCCAGGGAGGGGGCAGCCACAGCTTCTCTGGGCAACTTGTTCCAGTACCTCACCACCCTTATGGTAAAGAATTTCTTCATAATGTCTAATCTAAATCCACCTTCTTTCAGCTTAAAGCCATTCCCCGCCTTATCCTATCACTATGTGCCCTTGTTAAAAGCCCCTCTCCAGATTTGTCAGCCACTTTAAGCACTAGAAGCTGCTCTAAAGCGTCCCCAGAGCCTTCTCTTCTCCATGCTGAAGAAGCCCAAGTCTCTCAGCCTGTCTCCATAGGAGAGGTGCTTCTGCTGTCTGATCATCTTTGCGACCCTCCTCTGGACCCACTGAAGGAATGCCCTGCTTAGTGTGTGTTTTGCTTACCAGGATAACCCTGCTCTGTACATTGATACCAACATGGATATTGCATAGGTGTCTTTCCAGCACAAGATAATGTTATTCATCACCCCAATTTTTTCCTCAGCTATTATACTGCTTTTTATCTGCTCTACCTGATTCTCTGTTTTTCCTGATTATCATTCATTTAAAAGTAATGGCTCAGCAGTTGACAACTGGGTAGATGCTGTTTGCACCTTGACCAGACATACATTAGTGAGATGTCTGGTTTGACTGCAAGAGGAGGAAGTAGGAGCAGCCCTTGAGGCCTCATCCTGTCATGTAGCAGTGTGGGTGGTTGGTGATGGGAGCTCTGGGGACAGCACAACAGCTCCTTTTCTAGCCCCAGAAACAGTCCTGCAGGAGTATGGATTCTCTTGGACAGCAGGTCCCACTGTGGGAATGGAGCTGGAGGGCCATTCCCATGAGTTTCTGCCTCTTACCGAGAGGACGGTTATGCTCATTATGTTTCTGATAAAAGTATCCTGATAAGTCTGTACTTTTTTTTTTTTTAAGGTCAGTGTTTGCAGTGCATGTATTCTGTGCTGCTTGACAAAGCAGAGGGTGCAGTTGAAGGAGGAGGCTTGTGGGATAGTTGAAATGGTTTTTGCCTACCACTGATAAGCTTGGTGATTTTGGCCAGGCTGCTTCATCCCTTTTGTTTCTCTTGTCTTTCTCTCTATGTTGTCTCTTTTAGCTGGATTGTCAGCTGGTCTGTAAGGCCTTCAGCAAAAGAATTATGATTTAGTCTGGGAATGATGTTTGACATTGGCCTTGATGCAGCCTTTAAATGTTGCTATAGTCCAAATTATAAATACTGCAAAATATCTCTTATTTCTTATCACTGCACTATGCAATGAAGAAGCAAGCCTGAGCATCTGATGGTAAACCTTAAGGTGAGTCTGCTAGCTCATTTTCTTGCAGTAGGAACAGGCAGCTTGTTGCTTTTTCCCATAGATGCCAAAAGGAAAGGGTGCAGACATGTATTTGCTGAGAGGCTGGAAACAACCGCCTGGGTAAAGATGCCTGAGCTTGCTGTAAATGAGCTGGTTTGAGTGTGGGAAATGGTTGAGCTGTGTTAGCTAGCACAGCTCCAGGCTCATGCAGGCAGCTCAACAGGATCCAGTACCCAAGCCAGCTTATCTGCAGGTGCTTCAGGTATCGCTATGTGATGTAGAACTGATTTGCTAACTGCTGCTCTGGAGTTCCCAGGACCTGGAGTTCCTGTGTCTTATTTGAGGTAGCATAGACATAATCCCTGGCTTGGAGGTGTCTTACTCCTCAGCTGGTTAAATTTTAATCAGTCTTTCACTTTACCCTAAGACAATTCAAAATAAGAAGCCTAGACCAAATAGGAGCATGGGTCAGTAGGGGTATGTGCAAGTCTGAGGAGCCAGTGGTCTTCTTGTTCCCTGTAAAATCCTGGCATACATAAGGTTCATATCCTGGCAGCAAAGAGGGAGGCACCGAGGTAAAGGAAAAGATAGCAAGTGGTCTGTCTGATGAAGGTTTGGATTCAAGGTGGCACGGCTACAAATTGCCTGTTGCACAGTGCTCTGTACTATGCAGTATCCCCACTTAAGGGTTGAGTCATTGAAGGTAGTGATATACACCAGTTCTTCTTTAGATATCAAGTGGTGTAAGAGAACTATTTGTGTTTCTGAGAGTTTTGAACTTGCAGCAGCTTACCTTGCAGAAGGGAAGTGGTTCTAGTGATCAGGTCAGGTACTTTGGCTGAGGCTTTTTAAGTGCTGAATTAACTTTTTCCTGCTGTTCCATGGGAACGTACTTAAGCAACCCCCAGACCAGACATTGAAAATCCCATGTTTGTGTAGTGCTTGTAGTAGCTGAACTAAGCCCTGAACGCTGGTATGCCTGTTTTGCAAGTCAGTGAGGGAGAAGAGGAAGATTACAAGAAAAGACGTTGACTTGAGTATGTGTCCTGTCTCCTTAAGTTGTACTGTCCAGTAATGGAAAGGACTAAGTACTTGTTGAGCCATGTGTGTAGTTTGTCCTTGGTCTTTGTTTAGTTCACCCCAGGCTGTGTTCGGGTGCAATTTCTGCTTGCACTTGTCTGCTTCATCTCCTGGGGAGATGGGCTGCAGTAGGATGGAGTCAGACAGACCCTACAGATCTGTACTGACTGTGTCCAGTGTGAAAGGTTATTGCAACATTTGAGGTATGAGTAGTAATGGGTAGAACCCATGTCACTTGAAAATACAGAGAATGTGTTTTGCATGTTACTAATGTATTTTGCATTAAGATAAACTTCTCAGTCCCCTTGCTGCTCCAACAGCTGCTGCTGCTGCTCTGCTCTTCACAAAAGAATTGTGGAGAAAGCAGATGACCTTTGTAGCATGCATAAAGTATGTAGAGAGGCAGAATATGGTATCACCCATTAGAGGTTATGTGAATCAGCTGGGGATCAGTTGTGCTACACTGCTTTGTTCTGGGCCTTGTACAATACCCTCCTGATTAGCTACTATGGAGAAGAACAATGTCTAGAACCATCTTACAAAGGACTATGTAGCAGAGATGCTGTCTTTTCTCTTTGTTTCCTGAAGGTTTTTACAAGCTGTATCATGTGCCTGCTGTCAGTTGTGCTGTGCAGAGGCAGGAGATGATGGAAGAAAGGTGTGGATATACCTCTCTCTCTAGCCTGTGTGGGTTCAACGTAGCTTTGCAGAGAACCCTGACAGTGGTCTCTTTGTGACAAGAGCGCAGCTTGAACATCAGAATCTGTTTGTACAAGGGGAAGGACTGTGCATAACCTGGTCCTTCTCAAATGGAACTGTCAAGTAGAGCCTAATACCACAGGAGCCTGGGCAGATAAATACTGCGGCATGTTACTGAGGCTTATTTCAGTAGCACATGAAAGCTGAGTCTGCTCAGTTATATTCTTTGATAGTGCAGCAAGGGGCAGCTTTGTCCATGCAGGTATGGTGGACTAGGAGAAGGAAAAGAGGTATGTGCTGTCCACACTATGCAGGTTCAGGAACTGACATGAATAGCAATTCAGTGATTCTCTCATCTCAGTTGCTTATAGGAACTCTGTGGTTTGGGCTGGAACTTGAATCCATATCTTACCCTGGCAACAGCATGTTCAAATGAGTAGGTCTGCAAATCTCCTCTAGTGGCCTGTCCCTAGAGACAGGCTCTTTCATTTCTCAGTACATCACTTTAGAATAGCTCTTTCCAGAGGCAAATGCTATATTTCTTTCTTTGATAATGAAAGAAAAGTTGTTTTGGCATTTCTTCTCTCTTGGTATAGCACCAAGATCCAGCATGATATCTGCAAATGGAGAGGCTGCAGTGTAGGTCTGGATCACTCAGGCTGTACAAGCAGGGAAACAAATGCCCACTACCATTTAGTGGGCATCCTAGAAGCTAGATTTGTACAATTGGTGTTTTGTGGTTGTGGTTGATTCTGAGCTCTCCCATGCCTTTGTGGGGGAGTTTAGGGACTTCTATGAGTATGTGTTTTTGTGTGGGTTCTTGGGAATCTGGTAGTATGGGAGCACAGTTACAATTTTTTCCTTGCTCAGGAAACTTCAGGGTTCATTTACAAGCTCTCTCCCCTTCCAATGGATGCTGCTTTTGCAAAACTTGTAAAACTTTCTAATCATATTGGAACTCCCACCTATCTTCCAGGTTGGTTGAAATCAGCCACCACTTCAAAAGCTCAGGGTAAGCAAGAAAAAGGACAGGCAGGTAGAGTCTTGCATAAGGTTTCTTCATTTCAGATATGTGGCTTTAAAAAAAGCTCATGTTTTCATTTAATGGGCCAGAAGTCTTTCACTGCAAAGTAAAACAATGCTCTTATAAACCACCTGAGCTATTTATCTGAGGAGCACCTGGATCAGAAATGAACATTAATCCAGTAATAACAGCTAATTAAACTGTAATAATGGGTGTTTTAATCTCTCTTCTCCAGATGTAGTTTTGGTTTTTGCCTTCTTCAGGGGGATTATAATGAAGCACAGAAGGCTTCTAATTCAAAATTCCTTGATGGAGTATTTCTTTCAACATTTAAGCAGTGTAACACCACAAATTAACTTCATTCACAGGGTTGTCTGTGGATGTTACTAGTCTTGTTATTAAATATTATTAGTTTTACTAATGTTAATGTGTTACTAATGTTATTAGTCTTGTTACTAACTTGAGCCTAGTGGTTTGATGTAGGTGGAAGAAAGATGATTCCAGAGAATCTGATCTCTGCAATGGCCCATGAATATCCATGTGGCAGGGCCAGGTTTATGAAGATCCAGCTCTCAGCCAAGTCCCGATGGGAGTCCACTGAACCACCACTCAGGTCCTATCCAGTCCTAACAGCAGCCACAGGTTCCTGGCAGTTCTGATTTTGCCCCTAAGCACAAACAGATGAAAGTGACTGTAAGTGGCAAAGAGCAGTTACAGCCTAAATCAGGCTGTGTTCCAGTGAAGGTCTGCAAAATGCATGTTCCTTCTTCAGTGGCTCTATTTGAGCTACCTTATCTGCATGCACAACACAGCATGGTTCCCTTTGCTAGGGAGCCCAGTAGTTGCTCAACAAGGAGGTTCAGACTCAGCTCTGCTTGATTTGGAGCAGGACAGGTACTGATCATTCTCTGAGCATCTCCTATTCTTTCCTGCAGCATGCTATAAGTGTGGCTTTTGACCTTCAGCCCATCACAATGTGCAATGGGAGTTTTGTGTCTGGGAGTCTAGGATACAGACATGCCCTCTATCTCTATGCTGAACATCCACTGCAGAAGTGCTCACAATTGCAAAGGGATAAGCTTTGTGATTCAGGGGACACTGTGCAGTCTGCTTGTGCCTTAGTGCTGAGCTTTGTGTGAGCCTGAACTGATCTGGCCTAAGCCCTGAACTCAAGTAGTGGCTTTGTAGCTGAAAATCCCAAATGGAAGGAGCCTTACCTGTCCAGCTGTAAATTGTGTTTGCTTTCTTTTGCTCTATAGGTTTCATCTGATTCTTCCCAATTGTCTTGTCTTCCAACTGGGATTTCTGTTTAGCCACAGGATGCCAACAAATGTCAGTTTGCAATGCCAGAGCACTTCCTGCTATCTACTCCTAATGTCATCCTTCTGGGAGTGAAATGAGGGACCTACTGCACAAACCTTATTGGGTCAACAGGTGCAAATTCAAGGAAGTATTGGTTCTTTGCTGTTCTCCAGGCTGTGAGTGTCACTGGCGTTGCAATGAACAAATTGACAGTGATGAATAATATTGAGGTCTTGATGCAAATCTTGTTTTAAGATTTGCTAGGAACTACCTGTCTGAGCTGCAATTCTTTTCACGTGCTGGGGACCTTTGACACTTTGATCACAGGATGGCATCTATTCTGTAGATTTCCTTTATGCTGGTTTGAAACAGTTTTTTATACTGGTACAATTATTCAAAGACATTTATTATTATTTGTGCTCTCTTGAAAATGTTCTCAAAGTAGCTACAGTTGTCACAGTTCTGCTGCAGTGGGTACAACTGGTCTTTAGGCACAATTTGTCTTGTGCTTCTTGTATTCACTCCTGCTGAGACAGGTTTTATAGCCTCAAGGGTTCAAATTAACCTTCTGAAATTGTTGAGTGTCAGTAAACCTTGCTGAAAAGGACACTGAGTTCTTTCTGTTACAGGTTTTATATAGATTTCAGGTAACTATGAAAGTCTTGAATTATTCAATGTCAGTTTCCAGTTCTGTTCTGGATTATGCCTTTTAAGTGGAGCCAAACACAGGGTTCTCCTTATTCATAAAAGCCAATTCTTCTAATAGGTAGATATAAGTATTTTGGCTGTCTGCAGTACCAAAAATTGATACAGAAGACTACAAATCAATGTGTTTCCACCTTGCAAAGTAAAATTATCCCTTACAGTTAGGCATCTGAAACCAGACATATTATCTCCTTCCCTGCATTCTGTCATGACAAAAACAGTAAAGACTCTAGCAGTAGCTTGCAATAAACCTAAAAAAAGAATCCAGGTTGGCCAAGAGAGAATTAGGATGAATTTCTGTACAAATAGCTATTTTATTGCCTACCAGACTTTATATAAGAGAGTTAGCTCTTATACCCAAACTACTCCATAATTATGCCTTGGTGCTTAGGAACAGAAAGAATATTCCTTGAGATGATTTTGTCAGTCTTCTGGAAGTCAGGTTTTTTATGTTTGATACTTGGTCAAGTGCAATTAAGGGGAGGGGGTGGTGATTTAGAAACACTTTCAAGTATGAATTTTTCCTAAAGGAATTCAGTCTGTGTGGAAAGAAGCAGAACAGAACTTTAACTGCTGTGTGGCCTTATGGGGTCTAATGAGTATGCAGTGCTGGAGGGCTGTGCAGCCTTTCTTTTATTTATCAGAGTGGATTTACCTTCAATTTCTTTTGCACCAGCATTAAAGTCCTTTCATTGGTTCAGTGTGGTAGTTAAATTTGTGACTGGTGCCAAGGACCAGCTTGTTTTCCTTGTTTAGGTTTCCTCCTGCAGTCCTTGAGGGCAGTACTCATTTCAGGGCAAGTATCTTCTAAGCCTTACTGATGTCAGGTTGAAGCAGTGGTTTCACAGAAGCCAAAGTCCTTTGTGAGATGGCATTTGACCTTTCTGTGTCTGAGCTGATGCTGCTGAGGGTTGCTCTCCACTGAGTGGAAAGGCTGTCTAGCCGAGGCTTTCTGTGCCCTTTCTTTGGAATTATCCCAGAGATGATTAAAAGGAGGAGTTTTATGTAAGTGACCCTGCACCACTTTGTGAGAGAATGTTAGCTGTCTGTGCTGGTGTGCAGGAAACCACCAGAGTACTTTAATGCCTTTTTTTTTTTTAGATACGATGAACTCACAGATGACACTTAGAGTGGGGCAGTCCTTTTAATTTTGTATTTTTTTTGGCTCAACAAAGCTCTCTGAATGTCCTCTCATCTGAGTGTTTGGCCACAACAGTTACTATTTTCTGTGTCACATGCTAACAGAGCTTTGAAAAGTCTCATTGTTCGTGTCAGCTGTCACAACCAGAACAGTTCTTCTGTCCATGAAAAGAATGGAGACCACATTAGCACACTGAGGGTTTTTTCCAGCTGGTTGTTATTTTTCTCACTTTTTATCATCAGTTCCATTGGGATATTGGGATTTGCCTACACTGCATACAGCTATACCATATAAAGAAACCAGATTTGACTTTAAACCCTCAGTTACTGAGCTTATATTCAAGCACTGGTATTGCCACAGTGGCATGGATAACTTAGCCATACTGAACACTGCTGTAACTACTACCAGAATCTGGGCATTAGAAATCGGTTTAAACTATCTTGTGTTGCTAGTTGTGCTACAGACATGAAGATTGGTTTAATTTGTTTAGTAGGTTTGAACAGAACAAAAGAACAACCTATTCCTCTGTCCCTGGTTTAGATAATGGAAGAGTATTTCTGGATTTGAGTCTTTCAGTTAACAGCTGAAATGGTGAGCTAAAGATTGGCTGGACAAGTTACATGACAGATGTGAGTAAGGGCTTGTTTGATAAAGTGTGGCTTTATGTGAGATCAGTATACTTAATAGGCACTCACAAAGTTGGCTTGTTCTTTTATGGGATTGCTTGCTCCTGTGACAGTCTTTTAGTCTTCTGTTAATGGTCAGGAGCTAATTGTTACCTGACAACATCTACCTTTAGAGCACCTTGATATACCCATGTTTGGCCATGACTGTTGAGCCAGAATGAATCTTTCTCCCTCCTCAGATCTTGTTACAAAAGTGTTCTGTAAGAACCAAGGCTGATTTTATTAAAATTCGTTGTTAAAAAGGTTGCTATTCATATATAAAATGGCTGAGATCTATGGGATCTCAGACTTGATTAACTTCCTGCAACTCTCAGGCAAGAAATGAGCATAGCTCTGGTTTTACTGTGCTGAAGTAGCACCAAATGTCAGGAGCACCATTCTACAAAACATATTTATGGCTGTGATTGATTGGTTTTAAGGGGAAGACTTTAGCCCTGTAGTGGCTTGTGCTCATTGCCTGAAAGTTGGTTAGGGATTCTGCAATGACAGATGTAAAACTGGGAGTTTGACAAGGCAAGGCCTGCAAAGGGCATGTATGCTGGGAGGGAGTGGGGTGTGTAGATAGTTCAGGTGTCAGTTCTAGCAGCATTTGGTTATTTTTCTAGTGTATTTAGTTTTACTTATTTAGCAATTCTTAAACAATGGTATGGGTATGTCATGATCATTAGGGAAGGGGAGGGGTGTGGGTGAATGTAGCCCCATTAAGCTGCCTCTGTTGTTCTGGCAGCATTTTAAATGTTTTTTTTGTAAGTTGTTTAAGGCAACAACATGACAATTTCCTCAGTGTTAGACCTAAGCCTGTCCTAAACACAGGGGCAATTCAGGCTCAGTGCTTTACAGTGTGGATAGTCAGTGACATGTTGCACATGTAGAAAGTCAGTGACAACCTTCAGTGGCAGTTTGAAGACTTAGTGGCACTTCTTTGACTGATGTTACTATAGCACAAATCAGTAACCTCTGAAATATGCTTGCATGCTTTGAGGCTGAGCTTTATAGTAACATTTACTCCTGACAAGAAGAACATTAGTGCTGGCACAATTTCAGTGTTTTCTTTATTCCACTGCTAACTCCAACAACATAGGCTACACTAAAATAGGCTCATTATTGTGTTCTTGTTAACTGCTTGTAAAATATAAGAAAGAATACCCTTCTTAGAGGAGCATCTGTGCTTTCAGGAATATCAACTGGCTGCAGAGTAAACTCGGGCTGGCTGCCACGAACAACAGCAGGCTCTTCTAAAGGTGATATGGTACTTACTTATTTCATAGAATCATAGAATAGTTAGGGTTGGAAAGGACCTCAAGATTATCTAGTTCCAACCCCCCTGCCATGGGCAGGAACACCTCACACTAAACCATGTCACCCAAGGCTCTGTCCAACCTGGACTTGAATGCCGCCAGAAATGGAGCATTCACAACTTCCTTTAGCATCCATTCCAGTGCCTCGCCACCCTTACAGTAAGGAACTTCCTCCTTATATCTAACCTAAACTTGCCCTAAGTTTTAACCCGTTACCCCTTGTCCTATCAGTACAGTCCCTAATGAAGAGTCCATCCCCAGCATCCCTATAGGCCCCCTTCAGACACTGGAAGGCTGCTATGAGGTCTCCACGCAGCCTTCTCTTCTCCAGGCTGAACAGCCCCAACTTTCTCAGCCTGTCTTCATATGGGAGGTGTTCCAGTCCCCTGATCATCCTCGTGACCCTCCTCTGGACTTGTTCCAACAGTTCCATGTCCTTCTTATGCTGAGGACACCAGAAGTGCACACAATACTCCAAGTGAGGTCTCACAAGAGCAGAGTGGAGGGGCAGGATCACCTCCTTTGACCTGCTGATCTCATTCCTTTTAATGCAGGCCAGGATACAGTTGGCTTTCTAGGCTGTGAGTGCACACTGAAGTCGGCTCATGTTTGGTTTCTCATGGACCAACACCACCAAGGCCTTCTCTGAATCTCTTCTCTGCCCACCTTGTTGCTGTGCCTGGGATTGCTCCGACCCAGGTGTAGGACCTTGCACTTGGCATGGTTAAACTTCATGAGGTTGGCATCAGCTCACCTCACAAGTGTGTCAAGGTCCCTCTGGATGGCATTCCTTTCCTCCAGCATATCAACCAAACCACACAGCTTGGTGTCATTGGCAAACTTGCTGAGGGCTCACTCAATCCCACTGTCCATGTCACCGACAAAGATTTTGAACAAGACTGGTCCCAGCACCAATCCCTGAGGGACACCACTTGTTACTGGTCTCCAGCTGGACATTGAACTGTTGACCACAACTCTTTGTGTGTGACCATCCAGCCAGTTCTTTAGCCACTGAGTGGTCCATCCAGCAAAGTGATGTCTCTCCAATTTAGAGACAAGGATGTTGTGTGGGACAGTGTCAAACGCTTTGCACAAGTCCAGGTAGATGACATCAACTGCTCTGCCTCTTTCCATCAGTTCCGTAGCCTCATCATAGAAGGCCACCAGATTGGCCAGGCAGGATTTCCCCCTAGTGAAGCCATGCTGGCTGTCACCAAGCACCTTGTTGTTTTTCATGTGCCCTAGCATGCCTTCCAAGAGAATCTGCTCCAAGATTTTGCCAGGCAGAGAGGTGAGACTGACTGGTCTGTAATTCCCTGGGTCATCCATTTTCCCCTTCTTGAAAATGGGGGTTATATTTCCCTTTTTCAGTCACTGGGAACTTCACCTGACTGCCATGATCTTTCAAATATGATGGACAGTGGCTTAGCAACCTAATTTGCCAGCTCTTTCAGGACCTGCAGATGGATTTCAGCTGGTCCTGTGGACTTGTGTACATTCAGGTTCTTCACTGTTCACCTAGTAGCTGAACTGCTGCTCTGCACCAACCCATATGTTCCCAGACTTCATAGAAGGTTCTAGCAGTTCTACTAGGGGAAGCTAAATTACAGGTACCCTTACATTTGTTATTATCTGAAACTTAAAGTTACAGTTAAGTAAGTCACTCTTTCCAAAGAGAGCTGACCCTGTTGAAATCAAAGCTTTCCAAACTGTGTCTCATTTCTAGATTTTATTTTAGAACTGCAAATGTTTTGGTTTTTTGGTTGTTTGGTTGGGTTTTTTTGTTACAAGTAGGTAATAAATTACCATAAATACTTGTGTTTGTGTGATTGTTCTTGCTATTACATTACTACCATGAGCACTATCGCACGCTCTCACTGCAAGTAGCCCAGGGGTCTTTCTTACAAACACCATTTGTCTGATGGCTTCTGCTAACCTCTGGTTTTCCCTAGACATTAGCATAACGAATTGTAATGGAAAGGCTCATACCAGCATGAATGGAGACTGAATGGGAATATTATTCTGGATATAGATGCCATAGCAGGAGGACATGATGGGAAGGAGTGCTTTTAAACAGACTGTGGTAACAGCCCCCAGGTGAGCCGGACAGTGAGACCTCAGCACATTTGCCTGCAGGTTTACAAGGTACCTGCAATCTTGAAACAAACAACACAGGACAAGCCTGGGCTCATGAAGTTTTTGTTTGCTTTCTCTCACTCATCTTTTCCACTTCCTTTCTTCTGTGCTCATGCGTTTCTGCTCTTTTTCTCACTTTTATGACTTCTTGCTCTTTTTCTCAACTTGCACATTTTTCTTCCTTTATCTGTTGTTTTCACATGCTTCACAAGCTTTTGCTCCTTGCTTGTGCTTTTTGTTCTCTTTTTTTATTTGCACTTGTTCTCCTTTCTTTTTCTCTACTGATTTTTGGTAGTTGCAGACCTCATTCAGAAAAACCTTCTAGAATTCATGCCAGGTCAGTCATTAATGATGTATGTACCTCAGGATACTGACAATTCTCAGAGGCTGCCACAGGTTTGATAGAAGCACAGCTGCAAACAAAATTTGGCATTTTCCTAAGTGGAAAGGTGAGAGTAGTATCACTATCCTGATACAATGTTGATACAATACTATATCCACAGATAACTGTAATACACTAGTTGCTACAAAATATCCAGGAGCCCACTGCATCTGCAGAACTTAAGCATGTACAAGCAGGACAGTTGTTTCTTTCCCAAATGGTGCTCTGCTTTGGAGTGTTTCTCTTCAGATTATATGGGGAGAAGATTCTTAGCACTACCAGGAAGAGCAAGGAATTGATTAAAAATGTAGAATCACAGGGTGGAACACTAATTATTAGTTATAAAGCTGGGTGATAGCAGGGCCACCAGTGTTCAGTGGTGAAAGGGAAGGTGTATGGGTGGATTCCATGGACTTTTGACGCTGAAAACATAAAACCAAGCTTGCGGCTGATAGATTTGTTTTTATTATTATAGAACAGATGAACTAAAATAAGCCAACAATATAATTTTATGCCAACAGCCATCTTTCTAGCACAGGCAGTGACTGACTCAATGTACCTTTTTCCCCCCTCCCCGGGGCTCTGTTCAGTGGGAAGCAAATGGTGGTGGTGGCTCTCGCACATGGATTTTGGGATTCCAGTGATCTTACTCTTTCTATTTGTAGAGATGTGCCTGGGAAAAGAGGAGGCGGGGGAGCAGAGAAAAGAGTATATATGTTGTAGGAGCAGTAAGCAGAAAGGCTTGTGAATCCTCTTGCATGTTCACATGTTGTGACCAGGTATATGGGACAACTGGAGGATTATGCCCACTTCCAACATGTAGCAAGCCCTTAGCTGCTACTCTAGTCAAACTAGGGGCTTCTTCCCATTCCAAGCTAACAAAGGGCAAGATGCACTCAACTGGGGAGCTCCTGGAAGGGTAAGGGGCAGTCTATGTAAAACCAAACCAAAAAACCACCCCCACCCCTGCCCCCAGAAATACAAACCAACCTGCATTTTAAGCCACTTCAAAGTAAAAGTCACTTCTTATATTATAATAGATATTTTTAAATGGCAGGACCACCATCCTAGAAAGACAAAGGGCTCGCACTCAAGACCAGAAAAAGAAAAACAAAAAAACAACCAACCAAAACAAAAAACAAAACAAAACAAAAAAACAACAAACCAAAAACCAACCCCAAACCAAACCAACAACCAAAATAACCAGGAGTGGCCCCACTCAAGCTTGGCTTTCCTCTAAAAACAGCACTCGTCATCCATCTGAACAGGTAAAAGGAGGAGTGGACAGAAAATAAAATAAAATCGGTGCAACTTCTCGCCAAGTGGCGCATTAACCAAAGCTCCGTAACAGTCCCGTGACTACACATCCTGTGGCGGCAGCAGAATTTCTTTCAGCTTTCATTGCTGTATATGTCTGTATGTATATCTGAACATATACATACACATACACACAGAATATATAATATTGTTTTTAATGTTAGTTTTGATCCTGGAGGAAGGCTCATCTCTCTTTCACATGGTTCTGTGCTCCTGCGCTGTTGCTACTCCCGTTGCCACTGCCGTTACTGCTGCTCCCGCTGCTGCTGCAGAGGACCTCTGTGAGGTCATCCATGATGGTGGTCTCTTTAGGGTCCACGAGGTTGAACTCCCTGATGAATAGGATAAAGTGTGTGTAGAGTGTGTTTAAATGTCCGTGCAGCTCCAGTGCCAAAGTCTCCTTAAAGTGTGAGGAGTAGATATGGGCCAGCACATGGAACAGATACTTGCAGATCTTCTTCACTAGGGACTCAAATGAGTTTGGGAATTCCTTGCCTGAAACAAAGAGAAAACACCATGATAGATAGTGCCAGGTGCTCACCTTCAGACCCACAGCAGCATTTGTTTGGGCTGAGCTGTGGGTAAGAGCACCTAGCCCACCTTATACAGCAGACAACTTGTGCACCCTGTATCATCCTCACTTTTTTACAGGAATTCAGGGGAAGAACCTAACAGATTCTTTAAACATTTTCATTTGAAGTTTCAAACCCTAAGGGTTCAAAAATCAGAAAGTGTGATCATTCTTTAGAACCCCAACATCTTTTGTTACTGACTGTAACAATAATGAGAAATTCTTCTGGGTCCTTATCTAGTTTGTCCAGGTATATTTTTTTCTAGATAAGGACCTAGATAAGGAGGTCCTTATCTAGATTGTCCAGCAGATTTTTCCCCTGTAAATCCGTAATGCTTAGGAGACCAATACACAGATCCTGAAATGGAAGCTAACTAAAGTAGTGTGTAGCAGCTTGACTGTTTATAATGACTTCCCTGACTTCACTGTTGACATTCTATCAAATGGGAAAAGAAATGGAAGGAAACACTGGGTGTCTCCTATGAGGCACAGCTGACACTGTGCTGCTGGAGCAGTCCTGTGCCTGCATAGTGAAAGACAATTATTGAACAACTACTTTGGTAACACTAAAACTGAAACTGAGGCAAGCAAAAACCAATGCCCGTGGTCCTGTGTGTGATGCACAATATCAATTATGTTACTGGTCTGAAGTGCAACTTGGCCACATGGAGAAATCTCTTGAAAGGACCTCACTGCCCTTGAACAAGCATACTGAAAAGAAAAAATGTCAACTGCAGCTGCCCTTAACTAGGCACCCTCTCATTAGACACTGCCTCTCTCCAGATCAAGGTACTTGTAAGCAAAGGCTCAATGTTTGCTATACTGTAACATTCCCAGTTCCCCAGTTGAAGTGCTGGTTTTAGTCCTGATTAAGCCCATCTACAGTAACTTCAGGTCTGTTTTCTTCCCCCCCTACCAGAGGCAGTGCACATAGCAATCTTGTTAGGATACAAGTTAGAGTTCAAATTATTTTCTTATTGCTTTTCTGTTCTTAAAAATCACATTAAAACTTTGGGAGGGAGGGAGGGAGCCTGCAAACATCTGTGAGACAAGCCTGGTTGGGCAAGGAAGACAAGCCACATTCCTGGCAATCCAATTTCCCCCTTAATGTGTTGGGGCTATAAAGGAAATAGTAAATCAACAAGAAGATTAAATTTTACTAGCAGCAGGCTGTATTGAACACATTCATGCTGACAGTTTTCAGACTTTTATCCTTTCTGAATACAGGCTAGAAGATCCCAAAATCCTTGAGGAAAATGCAATCTCCAGAATATCAAACAAACAAGTGAGAAGGCTGTGTGGTATTAACACATATGCTGAATGTAACTTCCACCTTACTTAGGGCATCTGCAAAGAACCACAGGAAGCACATGTTCAAAAGAAGACATACCGTATTTTGTTGGAAAGACATCCTCATCTGTCACTAGTTTCTGCACTGAGCTCATGACGAAGTCGACATACTGAGGAGCAGTGCACTTGATCTTCTTTCCCCGCTCATCATACCAGTAGTACTGTCTGTGGAGAGAATTGACAGTATGACCACATTATACCTTGGCTCCTCAGCAAAACTCCTTTAAGAGGCTAGTGTTGAATATAAAACAACAGGTACAACATTACTAAAATACATCCTAACTGCTGCAGAAGAGATTTACCTCATGGTATCTTTGCACATTAAACTTCTTCAATTTCTGTTAGCTAATCTTGTTTCTCCTGATCAATTTAGTCCAGAGTGCAGGTAGCAATGCTAAGCACAGAATGCCTGCTGACCATTCTCCAAGGGGAAGAGCTCTGGTGAGGCAGAGGTAACACCCCGTCAGTGAGAGGCTGAGAGTTTATGTCCTGTCTATGTAGTACTATACAGGAAAGCATTATCTCTTTTTAAAGGGTAGCAACATTGCACAATTACTGATCTTTTGATGCTTAACAGTGCAAAAGATAAATTGGTCTTGTAGTAGTATTAAACAGACAGAAGGTGGCTCCAAAACACCAGCGTTTTCGAGCTGGTGCTCTGAAGTACCGGTAGCATTTTAAAGCACTACAAATCCCGTTCCAAAATCCAACCTGTGGAGGGTTTTCAGGACCCTTTAAACGTTCCTACTGGCATGTCTTAGAACTCTGTTCCTCTGATTAAAGACTCTCCAAAACACCTGAATTTATGTTGGACTCTGCCACCGGTAAATAATCCTGTTGGATCTTAAGGAACAGGAGACATTAGCATATTGCCTGGCTCTTCAAATGAAACCATAATTTAATCAGCCATAATCATCTTGATTAACTGTGGCCATTCCTCACCTGATGGAGAACCTGAAGGCTACAAAAGCCATGGTTAATGAAAGCACCTCTAACTATTAGCAGGAGCACCTACCCATCACTGCATTAGGCACACAGTTAGAAACGTTCCACAGATACGGAATTTGGTAAAAGTTTTGGGTTTTGTTTTATTTTTTTCCCCGTGTCACATTTGAAGTGTCTTGAGTTCTAGGTCCTGAATTCTTCCTTCAAACAGCCTAAGCTCCAGGCACAGTCCTATAGTATTACGGCACTGGCAAGAAATCCATCGTATTGGTTTTCCTAGAATGAAGCATAGGTGGGTTTTTTGTGCCTTTGGAAACAAGGCTGAAGGTGGTTCGAGTGTCAGAACTGGCTAGAAAGATGCCTCACTCAACACATAAGCCCATAAAGCCATTTTCTGCCTGTCCAACTCCAACTCTGCTGCTCTTCAGCTAATGATCTGTTAGCTGAGATTCCTCACCAAATCACCAAACAAGCTTCACTGTAGACAAAATATCACTTAAGTATAACATTTAGCAACCTTTGCATACTTTTGGGTTTTGGGGGCGTGGTAGGGGGTGGAGGGGGTGGGGTGGAAGGTAAAAGACTGCAGATTAGATGTTTTTCCTGTGCCTAGCAGGACTAGGCTTCATTGAACTGGATGGATATATACATGCCACTTGGAAAGTGAAGTTTTAGATATACTGGCCACCAGAAGTGTCTTGAAGTCACTAAAAAAAAAGTGTTACATATCAACTGTAAAGTTTTGATTTACATTGTGTTTTGATTCCCTGAAAGGTTCTTCAGGGACCTGAGGGCAGTGGGGTGAAGACACTTAGCAACGCTGTTCATGCCCCAAGCCATAGCGAAGCCAATAGGAAGCTGCAGAAATAGAGTGGTTCAAGCTCTAAGAGGAAAGGCAACTGAAAACCAGTTCTGCAGACATGTAAGTTTTAGAATTTGTCTTTCAGCTCATTTTCAGCATGTGGTGCTTGATCACTGTTGTTTACTAGAGAGCACAGCTGACTGCATAAAAAGGTGAGCAAGTAGACAAAACCAGCAGGATTTAAAAGCTCTTTGTGGAGCTACATCAGGCATCAAAACTAGGATTTTGACCCTTAGGCATAGACTGTGTTCTTCCTCGCTGCTTACTTCCTTTATATAGTCCACATATAAGGAATTATACAATGCAGTGCTCTAGCCCAAGCCACCTCATTTGTCTAGTCCTGCAGTAAGCTGGAGTAAAACAGTTCTAGGCAGCTCAGACTTATTTTGGGTCTTAGATAATGCTTGTTGCCAAGAGCAGAGGCAGACTGGACTGTCTGTATCACAGCAGTTTTCTCATGCTGCAGACATCCTCAACTGCAAGATAGAAAGCATAGTTTAAAGTTGCCCTTAGGCACAAAAATGAATCTGAATAATTGGATTTTGGTTAAAAGAAACAGTTTGGCAACTGTACAAGTTCACTTACATGAAAACGTGATTAAATTTGCTGTAACATCCCACTGCATACCCTTTTTGTCTTTCCTTGAAAATTAGGCTAATTAAGCAAAATTAGAATTTAAAAGTAGAATCATTTAAAGTAAGGGGATAACTGCAAGGATTGTCCTGTATATTAGAGTCATGTGTCTTCCTTATGTTACAAGTTCTGTGAACGGAGTCCTCACAGGTCTTGGAGGAAGACAGGAACCTCTGAAATGCCATGAACATCTCACGCCTGGTGCTCAGCTGCCACCCATGCTGGAGTTATCTCCTTTAACAAGACAGGAAGCAGGTTGGGGCCACTGAAGGGCTCTGCTGGGCACAGCAGCATAACTGCATTCCACCACTGGCACTGTGACAGTACAGTCCTGAATTACGCAATGGATGGGAAGCAGAAAGGACAAGAAGATGACCCAAAGGCACTTTTCAGAAAGTGCTCAGGTGATGCAGATTTCGATTATTTCCTATGTAAAATTCTGGCAGATTTAAGCTTTGCCAGTATGGACAGCAAGAGGGATTTGCAGCTCCACTCTAAATCGCAGGGAGAAAGGACTACAAGTTTAACGGAGAAAAGCCTATCATGCAAATAATAAAGTATAGTACATGTGATGCCACAATACTGCATCTTAATATATGTATGTATTTCATCACTTTCCCTGTAGAATGCTTTGGGTTTGTGTTGATGACATAGAAGCCATGGCAAAACAAATGTTACATCAGTACGTAAGAAAAACTTCTGGCCGATGTTGTGTGGAAAGAAGGAAGAGAGAGGCCTTCTAGAAACAGCCAAAGATGGGTTATGAAGAAAGCAGGATAGCAAACTACCAAATGCAAGGGCAGTAATACAGTGTCAGCAACTCAGAATACCTTTGGTGGTTTGATGGAGCAAAGCAACATTTAGATGGGGTGAGGGAAGAGAAAGAAGCACACAGCTCGGGGAACTTAAATCTAAGAAAACACAAAACATGCAAGTTTGAGCTAAGATTTCTAGAAGGAAATACCCTCCATATGCAGAGACACTAAGGGCAAGGTAGATATGAGAAAGGAAATGGTAAGATTACAGAGGCTCTTAACTGCTCCACTCATTTCAGCACATTGAGAAGTTTTGCCCAGATGTCAGCTACAAAATCAGTTAATAGTTCAAGGTGCTTTAGTTTGCGTAATAATAAGCTACAAAGCATACTCAATTTAAATAGTAAATTGGGTGTTAAAACACAGTGCCTGTTTTACAGCAAATCATCAGCATATTAATGAGTGAAATAAAGTAATTCCCAAAGTTACATTCATGTTACCCTCATTAAACTGAAAATAACTGGCCATTCTGCAATTTCTTTTGGCATTATCCCACCTTGCCGGCAAATGCTCCCATCTGTTTTACAAGGCGACTAGATTTTGGTCAGATGTCTCTTAGTGGTCTAAGCAGAAATTCTCCTCCTCATTGTGTGCAGATGGCTGTGCTATCTCATATAGCTGACAGTGGGCTAAAGGCTGCATCTGTCTTCAGTTTGTCAGTTGGCTGGAACTGAGCTCTGAGATGTTAAAACCTTACCTCAAATACTTAACTGCAACTGGTATTTATTTTGTCAGCAAATACTGTAAACTTAGGATTGAGTATTTCCAGTGCATTTGAATACAAAGTAACTTGACAAGTAACCTGTTCTCCATAGTCACTTCAGTATCTCAACCATAAATATAAAAAGCCTTCCTTAGGTACAACCAGAATGGTGTGATCCAAAACATGCCTTAAGAGAACTGGGCAGGGAAACATAAAAAAAGCAGAATACAGACTTTCATACAGAGCTATCTAGAGAAATCAGACTGAAAAAAAAGCCGAAGTGCACCCTTATTCCAAGATGCTGTAATTCTGGAGCAGTCTGATATAGGTAGATGTCAAATCACAGCAACAACAGGTCAAATCTGGAGTGTCCCTCAGGTTAATTAGCAACTGACTCTGATGTTTAGGAGGTACACTCTATATACTAGAGACAGGTCAGGGGCACAATGGATGTTTCTCCAACACAGTGCGCATGTCCTTACTTCATTAGGAAAGACTGAAAAAAAACTTAAAATAAGGGGGTTGGGAGGTGGTGGAGAAAAACAGAAAGCAGTAAAACAAAAAGGAAGGGGTGAGGAAGCAACATACGGCTTTGTCATAGTCATAACTGGATATGAACAAATGAGCATCTTTGAGACAGTTCTCAATACTCCATTTGGACATATCTCTTCCAAAAGGGAAGAGCTAGGAAAGGCGGAATGTAAGGATTATCCAGAATTGCCATTTGGAGAACACAATTGTGAACAGGGCCTTCAAAGCTGAACTGCACTGAGGTATGCAGCTGTAGCCAGATGATCTCACCAACATGGTTTTTTCACAGACCTGCACACTTGATATAAGAATGAAATATGCAGTCTGCAGTTTGCAAACATGAATCAGTCATCTGCTCCCAAGTACAGGAAGATACTTAAGTTATGATTTAGCTAAACACAAACCATTTCAAGTGCTTTACCCAAGTGTAGACATGCTTCCTGTTATTCCCAAATAGCGCAATTTTTCAGTTTTCCAAAACAAAGGATAGGAACACTGTGCTATTGGTCTTAACCACTAAAAATACAGAGTACAGCTGGAGCCGCCTACAGGCACTTCCTTTCTTCATCGTGCAGCCTGAACTGCCTACAAAGAACTCAAAGTTCTTTCAGACTCTCTAGAGCAGAATGGAGTGACACGCAGGTTCCCTACCAACACCTCCTTTTAGCCACTATTTCCCATCAGCCAAGTGGATAAACAGTTAAACTCAGTTTGGATAGCCAGTACTACATCAGGAATTTAAACATGAGAAAACTTGGGAGCAAGAGTCAACAAAATACTGATCTTACTGATGACCACTTCTCATTTAGAGACATGCTGTCTCCTTTTGATAAAATCTGGCCCAGCAGAGATTTATTACTTTGTGTTCCAGCCTGCTTTCAAAGTCCCTAGCATGGCCTTTAATTGTCTACTGGCAGTTATCTTTCCAAGTTCTACATGTAAAAATATCCTCTGTACACTGAAGATTCTTCAGTGCTGTCAAAGAAAGCCCCTGACAGTAATTTCAAGTGTGCAAGATAGCCCAGTATATTAAGCAAGGATTCCTTTCTAAGCACTATGTAATTATTGTCAGAGATACAATATAGAGCTCTGGTTCTGTTGCATACATTCCCTGGGATGTTTGATGTACTGTAAGATTAACTGCTCAGTCTTCTGCTTTAAAATCCATCTCAAATAAGTTAATCCTAAGAAATGCAGGGAGAGGGCACAAAGAAAAGGACTATCAGCACATGTGCTGTAGAAAAAAACCTCAGCACGACACAACAAGCTTATTCATACTCAACTAGATCTCATATTCCATCATGTTGGACTGTGCTAATCAAGAGCAGGGGTTTATGGTAGCTTTTTCTTATATTCACCATGTGCACTAAACTACAAAGCTTCCTTTCATAAGTGATAGCTAGTCAATGTTAAAAAAAAGTCTCCTAAGTCCTCCAGGAGGGAAGTGCCAAACCAAAACGTTTTCCTTAACTCTTTGCAAAGCTGCCACTTGTGTCCTCTGTGCCCAGGGGCTCAGGCAGAAAGCCAGTAGCTCACATCAGGCTAGAGGTTATCTGTCAGCAGCCTGGTGCTCTGTCAGCATTCCAGCTACCAAAATCACCCTCTGAGGTTTTCGCAATTTGTTTATCCTCCCTGGCCTTCTACGAAATCCCACATTGTTACCACTAAGAACAGTTTTGCCCTGCTCTTCTCCTCTCCCCAAAAGCTAAGCACAGGGTAATTTGCCTCTCTGATCTGACCTTATAAAACCAGCTCAGAACGGTCCAAGGATCTCGTCCCTCTGATCCCTCACAGAAACAGACTTCCACCACCCTTCACTGCTGCGGCAAGAGAAGAGGATATACAGCTGCCATGTTCTCACTAAGTACAGATCTGCTGTAGAACACTTGCCCAATGCCATCCAGCACCAACATCCTCCCCTGTGTGACTCTGAAGATTTCACAGAAACCTTGTAACTGTAAGCATTGACTTACGTATTGCACACGGCCATGGTCTGACATGACTCTCCTGTACAGAATTCTGAGATTGTACTATACTGTAAGTTGATGTGATGAAAGAAAGTTGTTGCTGAAAAATAAAACACAAAGGAAAGAAATTCAGAACTAAAATACTTTCAAGCGCTGGACAATTATTCAAATAAAGCAAAGTTAGGTGTCCTTAAGAGTTTTGAGCTTGCACATAAATTTAAACATGATTTGCTAAATAGGTCTAATGATGAACTGCAAAACAAAGAGCTGCACAGAAAGAAAGCTCCTGTTTTCATTTAAGATTAAAGCACCATGATGCATCCGCTGTTATTACTCATTAAGCAGCAAGACTGGAAAGCGTCTTCGTCATCAGCCTCACCTTTACAGCAGAGCACACTCTGCTACAAGCTGAAAGCAAATAATTTGCTATATTCTTTTTAAGTCAGATTTAAAATGTGCAGTGATCAGAAAAGAGCATTCATAGTTCTCATGACATATCTCTTTAAAAAAAAACAGCATGAAAACTAGTACATTTCAACTGTTTAAAAATCTGAGATGATTTAACATCTTAATACTCTTCAGGGGAACACCTCACTTTTTTAATGAGTTTCTATGTACTTTCCTAGTGTGCAGTTAAAGGTAGTTTCTTGCTACTACCACATACTGTTGAAAATGTAGACAAGAGTGGGTCACAGCTGCAGGTTAGGCCTGGCAGGTGAAGCAGAAGCACAGGGAAGTATTGTAAATCAGAACAGGGATGTACAAATACAGCATTCAGTCACAGTAGTCAGTCATGTCTGAGTTCCAGCTTGATGACAGTTTGAATTCATGCTAATTCTACCAAAGCTTGGGAGGCACGGGGAAAAGAAATACAACCAGAAGACTTGAAAACTTCTGGCTTTAGGCATAACTTGCTTTGCATGCGAGTCTTAATGAACTACCATTTTTACAATGTTTCTGGAAGACCAATAGGCTGAGTCAGAAACATACAAACCAGCCAGTTAAGCAAACAGTCAAAGGAAATCTGACAGCCCTCAAAAAATGGTCAAAACCTCTATGCCCTCAGTGCCACAGTGAGGCAGCTGGAAGGAGAAAATGCATCAGGGCTTCTGTGCTGGTGAG
This sequence comes from Melopsittacus undulatus, assembly GCF_012275295.1. Taxonomy (NCBI): domain Eukaryota; kingdom Metazoa; phylum Chordata; class Aves; order Psittaciformes; family Psittaculidae; genus Melopsittacus; species Melopsittacus undulatus. The sequence goes on from NC_047530.1 coordinate 50,725,331, forward strand.
CACAATTGGTTTGTATGTAAAACAGCTTAAATTACTATTCAAGGTATAATGACAAGCATTATGCAGTAAGCATAAATAGTCATCGAGTGTTTTTCTAAGCACCAAAAACAGTAAAAAGAAGCAGCACAAATGACTGCCTGCTTGGGTGTGGACAGTAAGCTCAGAGCTGTACAATCACAATACTCACTGTTGCTGGCTAGCCACTCGTTGAGGTCTATTTCTCGTGGTAACATCACTAGCTCCTTAAATTCAAAGTCAGTAATTCTGGATTTTGTGTATTCTGGCTCTAGGTAAAGTTTCTTCTCTTCTGGCGCTGGCTTTTTACCGTTGGGCTTTCCCTTGGACTTCCTGCAAGAGGTTAAAAAAAAGAGAAGTTACTTTTACTGTTGATTGACAGCAACAGAAACCTGAAAGCAACTGGTTTACTTGAACTCTTGTATTTGTTTGCACTGCTCCTCCTGCCTTCCCTCCCCTTAGCGACTTCATTATTACTGTTGTTGTTAAAGCAAAACATAGTTTCTTAAAAAGTGTATTTGAACTCAGTCACTTTTTTCAAGTAACACTGGAAGTTTTGAATGGCCTTAAGAAACTGGAGACTGAGCTGCTCCGTTTCCATGGTCCTTTTGCCAGTTAAGACTGCAAAGTACTGGGAGAGTGACAGTCTCTTTCCTCCTACGAACAGTTGTGACAGCAGAGTGGCACTGTGCCTGAAGGAGCTACTCTAATGCGAGTATACTAACAATCTGCTGCATCATACACCTAATTGTCACCTGCAGAATGGGAATTTGAGGGACAGCAGAGGTGGAACACTGCAAGAAGACAGCTCTCAGCTGGAAAAACACTTTTTGCACACTCTGTGCTGCACTGTAGGCAGCATTCCTCACCACTCCATCTCTACATTCTCTAAGACACCAGAAACCTGACAGTGAGCAACTGTAACTCCAGCTAGAAACACTGATAACTGCAAAACCACCTGCCTACTTGATTCCTGGAGTACCTGAGATAGAAAGATCTCAGTTCATTTTTTCTGAAAATCCTTTAAAATCTGATGCATTATGCAATAAACCTCCATTACAATTTATAAAAGCAGGCAAACCACATTCCATAAAAGGCATTCTTTCCATAGCATTTTGTGACTTTTCATCTCCCATTTCTAAAGTGTTTGTTGCAATCACTAGCTTTCCTCCCACCCTGTTTTTAATGCCCTTAAGCCAGACTCTCAACCCAGCCCATGTTCCAGGGCCAGGGGCTCAGCAAGAAGTGAGAAAGGACACTGGGTCAGCACTTTGGTCTTTCAGGCTATGTAGTCAAACAGCTGTATATCCATGTTTCTGCAGTTAAAAAATCCACCTAACCAGAGACAGAAGAGGTATTTAATGGTGAGGGACATAGCGCAGTAAGGCAATGCTTGCTGTGGACTATCAAATGAATACAAGGAAGAGATGCCAGGATTTTTTTTCTCAGCTTTTCTTGGTTAAAGAGGATTTAAGGACCTGTAAAACCAAGACAAGCCCACCTTTGCATACAGCTACATTGAGTTTGCTACTGAAACTCATTTAGATCCCATCCAAAAGAAATTGACATCATGTCTGTCTCTTAACACACTTCAAATAATCTTCTAACTGTGCCCTGTCTGAGATACATGCAGGTTTGATTTTTAATGTGAGGCTGGGATACAGATCTTTGTGGAATGGTGTTTGAAGTGCCAGTGCTTTCCCCAAAGCAAGTACAATTACTTAGATTTCTCTCTTTATGGATGCTCTTTACTGATCTGTTCATTAAACCCATCTTCAGAATGACCCATCATCCCCATCATCAGCACTGCAGTATGGCAAGACCAAGATTAGTTTTCCACAAGAAAGGAATGCCATCACTTGGTCACCAGCATGGCCATGGTCACCAGCACTTCAACTTGCTCTGTCTTGCCATGTTTCTCTCTAACCTGTCAAGACTGGAGTGACTTCAAGACTTCAGGATATACGCTTATACCCTCAAGTATATACCCCCACTTCAGCAGGTCTCTGGTAGGGAAAAGATGGCCACACATTATTTCCTTAATGAGAAAGGTGGATTTCATGGTCAAAGAGAAAGTGCTATGAACAGGACATCTTTTTAACAGAATACACAGTACCAGAATAAACTAAAACCAGTGTATGTGAAGATTAATTCAGCACATTGCTACTCTTTCACATTTCCTTGCCATCTTCTTTTTCGACAGCAGTGCCCTCCAATTCAAACAAAGCCTGAAAGATTTGTCCCTTACATTGATTTAATGAAGTAACCTGGACTAATACTCATAGATGCTCCACAAGGTGATGTTTTGGGACATGCAAAGTCAGATATTCCTTAGCATGCTCTTAATAGAGAGGGGTTGCTCAGTTAGACCAACAGCTCCTGGTTGTCAGCTAACTATTCTTGTCTTCAAACCCTTGCATTTGCTAGATCTTCTTTAAACCTCACCATGTAAAAATAAGCTACAGATAAAAAAGAAAAGCCCATGAAAGCAAGAACTGCAGGAGGGGCTTAAAGGTAGTTAAAGAAGCTATGAAAGATATACTTAATATATTCTCAGGCCTGAGAATTCAAGTTTTCACAGAACTTAAGATGATATTCAGGGAAAGAGTAATGACATAAAACAACAGCCTTGTTCAGTAGTCTGTATCCTGACTTTACGGCAAATGAAACAACATGTTTGATCTCTTCCTTTTGCAGGAATACCATGTTAAGACTTGAAACTATCTCACCCTAACAATCAACAGCATAAACCCAGTGGAAACTATGCACTTGGCCCTGAGCTAGTAAAAAATACTCCAGGCCACTGATTTGCTTAATTCCCAGCACAGGCTGTGTTATTCCTACATTACTGAAACCAAGCCTGGCACGCTCCATACAGCACCTTCATACCTGCTGGGCCTCTGACAGGCAATATTAAGGTTTATTCATAAGCTACTTCTCAGCAATTGGGTTTAAGGGTTTTCAGGTTTGGTTTGGGGGGCAGGATTCAGGCATTCAGGGATAAGTTGATTTTTAAAGAAAATTACCATTCCAGTAACAATAATGCAGAAAATATCTTCAACTTCAGGGACTGGTTTGACAAACTGCATTAACCATGCTGGGGGAGAAAAATTATCCATGAGAAACAGTTTGGATAGAACAGAGTTTGTGTCTTTGCTTCACTTTAGGATACTTAAGCCAAGGGACCCAGGTTAGGGTATTGCCACATCAGCTAAGAACAGTTTTCTGAGAGGAGGAGGAGAAGGGGAGAGAGAAGAAGAGGTCAAAGAGTCTGTCATAAAGCCAGGCTGGGGAGTGAAACCACAGAAGGAAGCCAGACATCCAAGGCTGAGGCAAGCCTTCCACTGAATAGAAATGAGCAATGTACCTCACCCACACCAGCATCTTCTCCCCGTTTCAAGGAAAGAAACAAAAACTGGACACTAAATCTCACAAGTTTCCAAATGCAAACTGTACATCATCCTTTTACAAAAACCAGACTCCCTCATCTCCACACAATGTCAGTTCTCTGCCAGATTAGCACATGCAGCCACTTTGCACCTTTGCGATAGTTTAAGTCTTTCTGCAACTACCTTGTGCTGGAACTGGAGCACTTCAAACAGAAGCTCCATGAAGGATCCCATGCTCTGCCCCTTTCCAAAGCTTTGGCTCAGTTTAAAAACACACCGACTCATGTATCATCAGTGAATCTGCAAAATGCTCAGAAATCAACTGCTATCAGAGGGCTTATTCACACCCCTGAACCCTGCATGTCAAATTGCTGTGTGCAGCACAAACTTATTTGCAATCTTCTGCAGCTGATGAGAGCTGAAGCAAGCCCACGGAGACCTTCCACCAACAGATTTCCATGACCTGCATGCAGTGCAGCTGGGACACTACACAGTCCAAACGCTGTACATACAAGCTAAAAAAATACCAGTCTTAAAACTATCAAGTTTTGAACTAGACCACACCACACATCTTCCCTCAGTGAGGCAGAACTGCGGTTATAAAGTCAGACTTACTCATATTAACTGAGTTATGTTCAGTCCAGGCTGTAAAACCATGGGTCTAGTTTGGAAATTATCAATACTAGTCAATACTGAGGCATTTTCTTTACGGACTTACAAAGCTAAAGCTCACAGCAGTACAGGAGAAACAGTTTCAGGAACTCGATGACATGTGATTAGGAATCAATAAATTGTAGTTCCATATTCTAGATAAACCAAAACTCATATGCTCACAATTACCAGCATCACCAAACAAAACGTAGGAGTTAGCTTCCTTCCTTCCGCTCTCTCCTACCTCCAAGTTCACTCTTTTTTCAAAGACTTGGAAGAAAACACCATCTACCTGGAACCAACTCCAACTGTGCAAAGCAAAGCGTCCATCACTTCCTTTGTTGCAAGCTGTTCACATTCAGGATGCCTTCCTTAATTTTTCATTTTATGTTTAAAGTACACAAATACAAAAAACTGCATGTAGCTGTTTCCAAGGTGTCCCAGAACACTCCTGGAAGTGAAGACTATAGGAACAAACATAAAGCAGCACATTCAGCAACAGCTCATTCAGCCTGCTTTCAATGAAAGGAGAAGTGACAAGAATGGTGGAGTTTTACTGCTCTATTCAGGAAACATCAAAATCCATCACCTGCAAATGTTTACTGGAAAACATAACTAAATGTCATATAAAACCGTAAAAAGGGCAGTACCTTTCAAAGCACTGCACCCTAAAGCAACCCAAAGTCCTGATTCGTGTTTACCTGTCTTAAAAAAAAGAGAATTCTGGTCAATGTGTCTTAACATGTCTGTGTCAGACCAGCTGTATCTCCAAAGCAGCTGGAGGAACAGCTGTAATGCAGCAGTGTGGTGAAGGTCAGACCAAAACCTAGCTGTCAATGCTACTACTAGTTAGGGAAAGAAACATCTTTAGGGAACCTGAGGAGACAACACTCGGCAGCTGTTACTGACAGGTAAACCAGAGTACAAACTAGTTCCTCAGATAACTCCCAGGATGGACAGGTTTGTGTGTGTCTGGTTTTCCGCACTCGGCTGAACGTGATGTCACAGGCCAAGTCACACCCATGAGTAAGTTCAGAGAGGGAAAAGCGATGGGAGATGGCAGAAGAGAGGTCCCTTCTAAGGAGGTTCAGCAAACTGGCTCCAGACAAAGACCGTACATTCATTAATGCTTCTAGCAGGGCTTCCATACTCAGCCTTTTGTTCAGCTGAGAAAACACAGCAGCTGGAAGTTTGCCTGGATTTCACCGGAGAAAGAAACGTATAAGACACTGAACCAAGTGACAGCCCCATTGGGCCACGATGACTTTTTTCCCCCTAGTCTGCTTTATGAGTAAAACTGCCAATTTTCCAGCTTGTTTTCTTATCCCATCTCAGTTAATAAAGATCCTCCTCTAATCTCTCTCTCATTTCCTTCTTGATCAGATGCCCAGTAGTTTCTTGATTTTAAAACCCGTGCACTTTGGAGCATCTTCAAAGCACCATTGAGGTATTCATTTAGTTTAAAAATCATTTGAAGAAAGTATTATCCCCATTTCATAGCAGAAACTGGCTGAAAGGTTCAAAGTTTATTCATAGTACAAATATTAAAGATGTGCTTCACTTTAAATGGATACGGCTTGTTTAGAAAGAAGCACATGTGGAAGAATTTGATTAATGGAAGAAGTATCAAAGACACAATGTCCACTATGCAGATATGCTTCATAACCTGATGGAGCTCTCATCTGTTTGGAATTGTACCAGGCATCCATGGCTTTGGTCCTGAGGATCCTATTTATTGCAAGGTCAATCACACAGAGGAAACACTAGTGATTTATTAAATGCCAAGCTCCCCTAAACTTGATCATGCAATTTAAGGTTATCTCTGCCAATTCAGGATGCCTTTTCTCCAGGAGGAACCAGCACAGCTATACTAATTTCTTGCTGTCTTCAGCAAGCTGTGCAGTTACTTGCACTGCATCTGAAACGGAAAACTCTTCAAGGAAAACTGAGGATGCTCCAATCACCATCTCCTCTCCTTCACACCCAGCTAACTACCCAGGGTGTGTGTGTGTGTGTGCCTGTTTATTTTTTCCTTTCTAAATACGTGGCCTATTGAAGTGGTTTTAGTACCAGATACAAGAGTAACTTCAGAAAGTTAAAAGTTCATTAAAAAAACCTACAGTGGCAAGGAGCAGAGCTGCAGGCAACACTCCAATCACTTTGTGCCTTCTGGATCATGCACCAGTTTCAGGTCCCAGCCAAGTCTCAAACACTCTGATTTCCATTTGAAAATTGACAGAACAGGTCCAACGGGCCTTACATAGCAAATTTGTCTCCCCATTTGCAAACCTCAGAACTCACAAGCCATCTCAGTCTGTGAGGATGAAAACCACCACAGATTAGGAACCTTATAGGACAAAGATACTTTTTTGGCATTTATTTACTTTAGTAACTGACCCTAGTTCCTGCCCAAGGTTGGTGGGTATAATCCTAGCAATCCCCATCAAATGTACCAGAGAGCAGGTCTAGACTGCTGACAATCCATTTATGAAGTGTTCAGTCACTGCTGGTGAGAAGTGAGTAAAAGCCCCAAGGTCCATAGCACCACAGGCAAAAGTGACACAAGAAGTAATACTGTTTTAAGGAAGATCAAAAAATAGGACGCCCAAAGAAATGGTACCAAATAGTATTTAAAAAGTCACTTGAGGTTTTGAGGGTTACTGTCATGTAACCTCACTTGTGCTTTATAGTATGGATAGATCACAATCTGGGAAACTTGGGGGTTGAAATGGTACCTTCCCCACTAAAACATTTATGTAGAAAACTTAAGTCTCTAACAGCAACACCATATCCACCTCGCCCAGGTGTACCTCTTCACCACAGAGCTACTGGATACATCAAACTACCCTGGCCTTCAATTTTATTCTGTCATTTTTTCCTTTCTTTTTTAAGTGCCATGGTTTAAAATACCATCCACTGATGAAGTATTATGGAGTGAAGTGCTCCTGCCAAAACCTACTTTCTTGGTCATGTCAGGATGGGGGTTAGCGTCTTGAAACACAGAATTAGAGAGGCAGCAAGCCAACATTTTTACAGTGTCTTTTAGGCCAATCTTTATGAACACTTTCATGGTTTTATATTTTCCAGTGAATAAGGGCTTAGAATTCAAAATTAAATGTATACAGGGTTTTTTAATTTGTGGGTAAGGAGTCAAACGGGATGTGAGTGGAAAAGGAGAGGGAATTAGAACCCAACGATTTTGGCCATCCACAGAAAGCTACAGCTTGGTAAGGAAAACCAGGTTAGTTGCTCTCAGACTGGCTTGTTACCTTTCTGGGTTTTCTGTGGCACTTTAGTGGAAAGAAGTTACCAGTTAATTTCTAGTTAGAAATGTTCTGTGTAAGTACAGGAATCCCAACCCCATTCAGAGCAGGAAGCAAACAGTTTTATGAGCTAAACATTCTGAATCCTAGTGACAAACTCCCAAGAACAATGAAGATGCAGGTTACGCTTATTTTTATAGGACAAGAACAAACTCTTGGAGGCTGCCCTGTTTCCTGCCCCTGCAGCCCAGTCTTTTCTCCTTAGTTACCACAAGGAAGCTTAGAGCTGCTACACAGCTTAAAGATCACTTCTTAGTCATTCAACATCTTTATTTGTATAGCACACAAGAAAAGGGGAAAAACAAGCTTCATTTGAACATCGGCAGAGTTGCCCTTCCTTTAAGAAAAAGCAAGAGACAGTGTTCATATTTTCCTCTCTCTTTAAAACCATATGAGATTAGAATCTCTGTGGAGATTTTTCTGCAATCCCATGTCCTGTTTTAACCCAGATCACTGCTAAGTCTTTAGCTGAAAAAGCCACGTGTCAGCACACCCAGAACACAAATCCTGGATGTCCATACGTTCAGGATAGGGAAAGAGCAGAAAAGAGCATTGGCTTGGGAAGATAAGCTGTGTAAGGTATTGCAAAGCAAACCCAAATCCCAGTGCAGCATGCAGTGCAATTGTTCACAGATTGCTGTGGTCAGACTGTTTCTCCGGGGCCTGAGGAATGGAAGGAGACTAAGGTTTTTAAGACAGTCTCTGTTCCAATCTGACAGATCCCTCTGACCTTAAGTTTCATTCTTCCCCTCTCCTGCCCTGGGTTAGCTCCAGGGCTCGGTTGCTGCACAGGTCTAAGGGGGCTGTACAGCATAAAATGCCTTTGGCAGCATTTCTGGCCCAGCTTCTTCATTTTTGTTCTGTTTTTAAAAGTTACTAATAGTTTATTTAAGAGGAGGAGGAAAGAAGAATGTACCCTACATGCCAGGGAAACTTTTTCTTCTGGATTCTCATAGTGGCTCTTTGCCTTAAAAGGGAATCTTTGCTTGGCCTCCGGATGCTCTGCTGTAAACAGTCGGTGCCAAGGCATGGCAGGCATGTTAAGGATGACAAGTGCCATAACATTATTTCATAGAGCTGCTTCTCAACAGAAAGCCCAAAACATTCTGCAGGGGCAAACTGTTTCAGCTGGTGCTGCTGGCAAAGCAAAGAGAACATGGGGCACCTGCACACGCTGTGGCTCTGGTATGTCTGTCTCCCTTTTGTCAGACTGGTGAAGGGTCTGGAGAACAAGTCCAATGAAGAGTGGTAGAGGGAACTGGGATGGTTTAGTCTGGAGGAGGCTCAGGGGGACCTTACTGCTCTCTGCAAATACCTCAAAGGAGCAGAGGGGAGGGTCAGTCTCTTCTCTCAAATAACAAGCAATAGGGTGAGAGGAAACAGCCTTAAGTTGCACCAGAGGAAGTTCAGATTGGATATTAGGAAGAATTTCTTCACTGAGAGGGTTGCCAAGCACTGGAACAGGCTGCACAGGGAGGTGGTGGAGCTAACATCCCTGGAGGTGCTTGAAAGACATGTAAATACGGCACTTAGGAACATGGTTTAGTGGTAGACTTGGCAGTGTTGGGTTTACAGTTGGACTCAATGGTGTTAAGGGCCTCTTCCAACCTAAATGATTCTGATTCTACTTTTCTCCCTCCTCCTCTCCTCCCTTGCATGTAACCTCCCACCACTACCTCAGTGTTTGCCCATAGCAGTGTATCAGCTCCCTATTAACTGCTTTTCAAAGTACAGTGCTGAGCAAGCAAGTATTTGCTGGTGGTCCAGTACCACTGCTGCTGCTGCTCCTCTTCTGCTCAGGATTCCCCATCTTCAATGCAGCTCTGGGAAGCATGGCTATGGAGGCAAGGCCAGGCATGTGAACAGCTCACTTAATGCTGCAGAAATGCAGAGAGTGCATTCTTGTGGTGAAACATGCTGGACTGGAGTTTCCTTTCTTCTCTGGGTTACCTGCCAGAGCTCCTCCCCAGACCCAGAGGAGGTGTCCAGCCTCTCCGCCTGCCTCTGGGGAGGCTCTTCTGACTGTCTAATCCAGGCTGCCCTTCAGTCAGGGGCACACCTAGGAGGGGCCAAGTGGGGCAGAGCTGCAGGGACACCAGGAAGTGACGTCAGATGGGAGATGAACAGATTGTTTATTTCTAGGAGCCCGTGATGCAATTTAGATGAGACACTCACTGGTAGGAACAGCAAATACCCCAATGTTCTTTTTGAAATGTTTTCTTTCAGCTTTGTGCCCCAAAGTGCCCCGAAGTGATGTACGACAGTCCAGATGTTTGGTAATTTGGGGATTAGGAAAGAAAAAGGATACAAATCTTTCCTAATGTTTACTTTCAAGAGCTTGACACAGAGCCAAATCAGGCCTGTGGTAAGAGAGATTCAGCAGGTCACAGACTAACAGTGTTGCAACAGTTAATTTATCCAATGCTCAAACAAGCCATAGAGCAGGACACTGCACCATAGGTGCCCCAGCCTGTGAGAGACATGGGGTAGTGGTTTTGGGGTTTGGTTTTGTTGTTTTTAAGTTCCCAACTGCAGGCAATCTCTGGCTGTCTGACAAAGGAAGACAAAACCCGAGCAGAAAGAGGGCAAATCCCTGCTTGAGAATGTGTCTTGTGGTATATCTCTCCCTGCTTGCAACTCCTCCTCTAGAATGGTATCCTCAGAACAAATCCTGGTATTGTGTAGCAAGGGACAGGAAAGGACGTGCCATGATAACTCTCCAAGGCATCTCTGCCCAGCCCTTCATCAGCTCATCAGCTGAAAACACAGGCTGAAGTTCTGTCCTGGGGTTTGTCTTGTTAACACACAGCTCATTTTACTTCCCAGGCACACACTCCAAACCCATCAGGCCCATACACAATGCCAAGATAAGGATGCTCCTATATCTTTACTTCCCTTAAAGGGAAAGTGTTGTTTGAATTCTAGCAACACAAATGCTTCCTCATCATCCCCCATTGCTAAATATACTCCCATACTGCCAGACAACATGAGCAGGAACCATGTCACCCAGCCACGGATATCTGCATATGTAAATGTTTATATATCTGAACTGGCTCTCCAAGGACCTTTTAAAGTCGGCTGAGATAAATGTTTTTTTCTGTATACTGGGAAATATTTCAGTGCAATGCAGACACCCACAGTACACCTTACATTTCTTTAATTGAAACACTGAGGCAAAGGAGAAGAGCGAGTGGCTCTCAACTGAGCGCAGACAAGGGCAGAGGTATCAGCCTGGCTCTGTTACAGAGGCTGCATGCCGCAGGGGGGAGATCTCCCACAGTACAGAGCCATGAGAACAAGTGATCTGCCCTGAGATCTGAATGCAAGTAGTTTTGGGGTGGCTCTTAACACTCTGGGGAAAATAAACATAGGGTTGTCAGGTTTATTATTATACTACTCAGAATGGTGTTTTTTCAACAGGATTTGAAATTCTGGAGGCCAGAAAAACCTTTTGCAAAGAACAAGGGAAAACTAAAAATAACATACTTGGCAAAACAAGCCTGTACCTCTTTTTTAGGGTTTTTGGCCTCTGCTAACTGAAAGAAGTGAATGTACTGTAGTAAAAGCACAAAATTGTTAATACCTATTCTCTGTATGTTTTCAGACATGTCTGTTAACTTCAGCAGAGATTTATTTATTATCCTGTAATCCTCCACTGGAAGACACTTAGAGTTACTTTGGCTTCTGCGTCATGACTACATTCAAGTGCTGGCAGCAACTGCTCCTCCCTGTTATCTTTCTGGAAGAGCACATGCAGTACGCTTCAGTCCACCTTTGTGGGGAAGGAGTTCACCACCAGAGCCCATATACTACTGAGGACACTGTTATCTTCCAGCCCTTCCAAAGCTCGTGGAGCTGGCAGATTGCAAAGCTATCTTTATATTTCTAAACCAAGCAAAATTGATTTGGAAACCTCACAGCCTCATAAATGTAGGATTTCACAACACAGCTTGCACAGAGTTGCTTTTCAAGATAGAACTGTGCTTTAATTGCTGGGAATTATTTCACCATAGCAACCTGGCTTCAGCAGTCAGACAGGCTTCTTGCTATATAGCCCAAGATACACAAACGCAGAGAGTCTGCTCTGCTCAGAGTTATGAGGGTGCAGGCAGGTTTTGTCTTCGTAAGAGGTGTTTTAGTTCCCTGCTTTTTTGCCTTGCAAGCTCTCTTTGTACAACACATACATTTCTCCAACACTACTAACTAGCTTTAAGTACTGCTGTGGCCTGAAGAAAACCCGCAACAAAGAGAATGTGTGCATGCCAAGCTCACCACCTTACCCACACACCGGTTTGGAAGACAGGTACATGTAAAGTTCAGATTACGAGCACAGTAGACATTTCTCAACTCCCAAAAGTCTACAGAAATGTTTAAGAACGTATTTTATAATCATGCTGTGCAGTCCGAGGCGGCAGCATGGACCATACGGCATTCCCCAAACACTTAACCAGGATACTCACTCTGTGCTCTCAACTCAAGTATTTTTCAACATGGTGCAACATGTCAGCTTGCAGCTGAGCTCAGTCACAGTTGTTGTCTCCCTCCTCGGCTCCCCAGAGGCAGGGAGCAGTAAAGGCCCATGTCTTCTGGCAGGATTGGGCAAATTACAACTATTCAGGCACAAAAAGTGTCTTACACAGGAATGGTAAATTAAGTTATTCTTGTTGGGAAGAGAGTGAAAACAAATTAATCACCTGCCTTGCTACTACAGTCCCACCTTTGAAGATGTCACCTGTATGTAATCCCACAGTAAGCAGGAGTTCAGCAGCTGAACCCTTCACATTAACACCATGTGGTTTACACCTAAAAACAATGTGGTTTAATAGGACAGAAAAGTGCTCGGGCATGCCACAACTGAGCGTGAACATAGAAACACGGGTAACAATACAGCTACTGCACACAGCTTCCAGGAGCTATTTTGTAGGAGCTTCGGTAAACAACAAACTCAAGTTGTTTTCACTATTCACAACCAATTCTGGGTGCCAGCACCTGTAAGCTCAACTTTAAAGCATCTGTACCAGCACACACATGTGCACCTCATTACACTGAGACACAGCTGGGAGGAATTCACTTACCTACCCAGTCATTAGTTATTGAACAGGTTGGGCAAAGAAATACCAATGTGAAGAATCAGCATCACCTGAAATTCTCATCCACTGTATCAAGCTCCAATATCTCTCGCACTTTAACTACAGCATTTTAATTAGGAAGGATTTAGAAATGAGCACTAGTCAAGGTCAGTTCTCCCTCTATGGCAGCTGTGAAGATCAAAATGTTTTTTTTCATTCTGTTAGTATTTTGGCTTTGATTTAAGCCACCTCTCCTGCCACGCGCCTTAGATCAGATCCATGATGAGAAGTGCCTTTCAGTTTAGTAGAAACTACCTTGTTAAACAAAAAAACCTGAAAGCCATAGTTAGAAGGCATAAACTGTGCCTCTTCATAGGGTAAGAGTTAATGATAAACGGAATCAAAGAATTACCTTAATTAGGTAACTTGTGTTATCAAACAGTACGTACAAAACATTCACTATTCTAACCATGCAGTCTACTTTTAAACTTTAACAGGATGATGCAACGTGCTCTGTTCAGTTCTGTCACCAACAGCACGTGGCTGCTTCAGTCCATTCGAGGAAACAGCAAATTAGAGTTTTGCTTTTTGCAGAGTAGAAGAAGAAAACTCTATTTAAAACACAAACTCGATGAAACCCCAGGCCAAAGTAAAGAAGATCTGAATGACTGATTAAAAAAAACCCTGTAGGGTAGATAATAGTTTAATTACTGGTACAGTTAGATCAGCCACTGTTCATTAGCTCACGGGACAGCAGCGATTCCCAACCCTAATTTATTACTTCTCAGGATATACCAAGGGAGACCGAGCAGTTTAAGTAAAGCACCTCCACAGACACGTACTGATCCATTAGCAGGCAGAAAAACCCCAAAACACAGGTACAGTCAAACTTGTAGTGTCACCTTCAAGGGCTTGCTGAAATACAAACTCATCCTTTAATTAAATGCTGAAAGTGCAGCCAAGAGATTGCTTAAGGAAAACTGGTAATTTTCAAAAATAAATGTTAAAATTAGAGGCACAGTTGTGTGCTGGATGTGTTTCATTCCCTTGGCTGCACGTGCAAATGGCAAGCAATGATTTTAACTCCTCATGTAGACTCAGTTCATATAAGCACAGATCAACACCTAAGATTCTTCCTCAAAACACAACATGAAGTTGGGCTTTTACATTGGCCTTTGCAACCCAACATCACACCTCAAATCAAGGGATGACTGTGACCAGCTCACTCCCTTCAAACACAGCCTGCACTGCCCACCTGAGAAACTCAGTTTCAATTCCTGGCAGCAAGCAGCAGTTCATACTGGTTTTGCAGAGGTGTAACCATACTACTTGTGTGCAGCTGCATTAGTAGTTTCACCACGAGGAAATGAAAGTCCCTAAATAGTGAAGAAGTCTGTCTCTGGAGGAGTTTAGTATCACTGCTGGGTGATCGAGTTACCTCTCAATTCTCTACTTCAAAAACCAATAGAAATTAAAAAGCTTGTAACTGAGGTCACTTAACAGATAGGTTAGCTTGACTACTAAATAAGATGTATGGATTTAAAAATCTTTGTATTTGAATGATGCACCTATAGAGATGAAAAAAGCACTGTATGCTGAAAACCAGAAAAACGTGTATCTCAGTTGAGACAGAATATAGTTTCTCCTGTCCCACACAGATGGCACTCTCAAGACCCCAGTTTTATCTTTTCCCTGCACAGGTTTGTTCTGAAGAAGTAAAGCAGTCACATCAAAATCAAGGACTTTGTGTAATGAAGAATCAGCAAAACCTCGTTTGCCACAGTTTCCTTCCCCCTGTCTTGCCAAATGCATCCTGCTGATTTATCAGCACTTACCCTGTAAGGCTCTGGTGTTCTGAATCTGGAATGTGCATTCACATGAGATTGAGGAGGAGATCTGGGTTGACTGGACTGTGAGTCAAGGTACACCTCATGTCATCCCTCCTGCGTGTGAATTGTTATAAATCACCATGAAGAAGCGCAAGCCTTCGTTCTTCATTAACTCCATGCATTTTGTATGTGTGCCAAAATTATCTTTTGCAGATACTAAGCTGTCCTAAGAGTTTCACTGTTCTGTCACTACCTGCCCTCTGAGGACAGCTGCATTCATTGCTGACTCCTCCTTTTTGAAAATAAAGGGAATTACACAGGCATCCACAATGTTCCTTTTACCTGGGGAGCATCCGCTACCACCAGCCCCTGCTGTTTGAGCAAAAGCACTTCTAGAGCTATGTCAGTGGCAGACAGGAATTAACTTGGAAAACTCACAGAGCAGCATTTTCTGACACATTAAAACAACTCAGCTCCAGTGTTAATTAATTCATTAATGCCAACAAGTGGCATTTTTCTTCAGAAAGCTGGAAGAAAGGGTTAATCCATATATCTCATACCTTTCTAGGGAGTATGTGCTGGCAGCTCTTAAAAGAAAATCAACATCTCATCTTCTCTGACAGCAATTTGCTGAAGTCTTAGTTAAGATTCTGTTGAGCCCCAGAGCACCAGGGATTAAGAAAAAGGATTAGAAAATCCCCCTCAACAAAAGAACACTTTATTACACTCAGTTTTGGTGTAGTCACAGAAATATGTATGACAGGGGAACAGATACACTTTGTCTTAGCCATCTTAGAGCAACAACTGGCGGGAGCCCACCTTCCTAACACCACAGCTCTTCGCCAAAGATCAAGAATGGCAAAAGAAAAGGATATTTTTTTTCCTCCTACAAGCGTAGCTGGTAAAGACCTTGGGGTGCACCACAGACAGGTTGAGATAACAGAGAACAGTACACAGAAATTAAGTGTGAAATTGATACTTTCTCCTTAAAGAGCAGCACCAGAATCATGGGCTATTATAACAGGAAGCAAAGAGCCAAACCAGGAATTGTAATTAGCTCACAAACGGATGGATGTTGCACGCTCACACTTTTGCAAGTATATAAACTGAAATCATCTTCCAGGCAGAAACAAGCAGCTAAAATCTGGAGCAAATCCTACAGTGAAACAGATGCACACCAAGGAAATGAGATAAAAGAAGGGTAAATAACTTCAGTTTGATATTACAACCCAATCTATTCTTTTTAAAGTGGCTGGGGGGGAATCTTCAGATAAAAGCAGCATACTTTTGCCCCTAACCCAGAGGAAAAACTCACCTTATTAAACCCTGGGCAGGTGCCCTTCCCATATTAGCTCTGGAGACACCTTACAGGATTATTTCAACACAAAGAATTTTAGCAGTCCTCTCCCTCTGGCTATCACTTCATAGGATGCAGAACGTGTAACCAAAACACAGCTCAATGCTGTAAATACCTCTGAAGAAAGGCACTGACTTTATTAAGTTAATACATTGTACGAGGTTCACCAACTTTCATAAATGCACCAGGGTCATGACAAGTGAACAGGTGAACAACAGGCGACTATCCCAAAGAAATGGAGGAGTAAAGAACCCACAGTAATGAATATTCTTATATCTAACCTGAACTTCCCCTGTTTAAGTTTGAACCTGTTACCTCTCATCTTATCACTACAGTCTCTAATGAAGAGTCCCTCCCCAGCATCCCTGTAGGCCCCCTTCAGATACTGGAAGGCTGCTATGAGGTCTCCATGCAGCCTTCTCCAGGCTGAACAGCCCCAGCTTTCTCAGCCTGTCCACCAGGCTGGCCAGGCCACTCAAGCCCACCTCCACTGCAGCCCGCAGTCCTCAGGACAGGACACTTGCATCAAAGAACCATCTCCACAGCACATCTGTGCTTTCATATGCACAGAGGAGCTACCGCAAAGCCCCTTCTGCCTGGTCACACCTTGCCAAAGAACAGGATGTTACTGTCCTGGTGTCACTGGTCCTTTACAAGTAGCTGGGCGAGTCTTGAAAGGCTGTCCTAGAACAAGGAACCACCTCCTGTTACAGAAATGCTCAGTAAAACACAGCACGACAACTGGTGATGTCAGTTACCCTGAACCATAAACATTTTGAACTATTTTGGTACAATGGAAAGTTGTGGGAGGGAGAAAGGAAAAGAACAGGATAAAAATAACTGATATCGTTCTGAAGAGCACTTTGCCTACAAGTCCTTTCCTTAAAAGCCCCTTCCCACGTTGCCCTCCTTCCTTCTCTCCACCTGTTCTCAGATTCCTGCAATAATCAGATTAACATTAAATGAGGCTCTTCCTAATTACTCTCTAACACTACAAACCAGACTAAATTGTCTTAAAAATGTTTCTACCTGAATTAGGATAACACAGCATAGTTTTGGATGTTTTTAATACTTGCTTTAGTCCTGTCAATACACACGAGCATCACATACAACTGTCTTCAGCAACGAGAGTCAAGGCAGTGGAGAAGAGGCAGTCACACCAAACACTCTTCTTCTACCCACCTTATGTGGGTTTTCATGAACATGTCTAAACAGGACTTTGCATAATCACTTAAAAACCAGAATCCAAGATCAGATGCAACCTGGTTTCTTCCTAATCTCATGTCCTGGTTTCAGCTGCCAGGAACTATTTGAGGAATAAGCAAGGAATTTAATTTTTGAAAAATTCCTAAGTGCTGGATGTGGTAAAACACAGCACCATCCAAGCTGCCAACACAAACCTGCTCATTCACCTGACTGAAGCAATCATTACCACACTATCACTGGAGACAAATTACTACACTTGAAAAGCACCTGTAAAAATCACACTTTGTTGGTAATGCCAATGCACACCTACGCAAGGAGGGTGGGGGGTTATTTATTGCTTAGTATCCAAATCAATTCCTGTGCATTGCTGTAAGGAGGGAGGCTTTCTTGAGAAAGAGAAGTTTTCAGTTATCTATTCCCACACTCATCCTGGGCTGTGTGCACACATAAACCACACTGTACGTTATCAGAATTCATTACACAATGCCATCACAACTCTGTAGCCTGCACCATTCCTCTTTCCTGACACCGTATCACTGATTAGTAGTCAACTATCCCAGAGGGACTTGGTTTCACTGGAAATTTAAGACGAAATGCACTGGCTACGAAGCTGCATGAGCAGCAGTCTCTAAAAATCACAGGACCCAAAGTGCCACAGCACGGCAAATGTGCTGCAGTTCTGAGCCACTCTCAAGTGCCTGAATTCAGGTTCAAGCACTGGCACAGGCAATGAACACTGTCCTGAAGTCACCAACACGTTGCTCTGAAGAACACTTATGATCAGCTCAGTTATCCACTGGGACCAGAGAGGGACCTCTCATGTAGCTGAGTCTTCCTTCTGCTTGTGCTGCCTGAGGCCAGTAAAAAGCAAACCTCTGCAAGGAAGCCAGCAGTAATCAGCTCCATCACAAAAGTGAAACAAATAATGCTAAAAAGCAGAATAATATTCCACGTTTTCACATTGCACATTTTTCCCCTTTTCCCTTCTACCTCTCTCTGGAGCCACCAACTTGCAGAAAACAGAACAAAGAAAAAAAAAAAACAACAGGAAAACTGTGTGCATCTTGGGTTTTTTCCCCTCCCTAACCATGGGCTAAATAATTACACAATTCATTACATGAGACAGGAAAAATTATATTAACCTATTTCAAAAACATCTGAAGTGAAACGAAAGCCCTAATTAAACGCTGCGCTAAGGAATACACAGAACTTCACCTCGGCTATGCTGTGATTAATTATAAGGGGAGATGACACTTTTCTAATGGTATTTTAATATTTTTTAATCATTACAAGTGTGTAGTCTTGGCCCCATCCCTGAAATGTTAAACACAGTCTACTAGCCCATATGATGAAAGATACAAGCATCTCCAGAGTTCTTCATAGCTGAATCACTAATAATTTAAAGGAGTAATAAACCTAACAGTAGCTTTCATAAAAAATTAATTAGAAATGCTGAGAGCACATCTGTTGCTTTTGTTACCTTCCCACCCCCTTTCTGGTGCATTTGTCTTTCCTCACACTCTTAAACTCTTTTGAGGGCTACTGCTTCTTCTTGCAAAGCCTTTTTGCTTCCACACACTTCCCTCCATGCTTCCTCTCCGTACCCATTTTTCCTTTGGCAGCTGTTAGTACTAGTGACACTCTTTGGCACAGAGCTGCTACAAGGGCTCAGATCTACTAACTAATGAAAACAACTTGTATGTTAAAAGCTTCAAGAGTGAGTTACTTGTAAGTACACGCAACTCATGTAAATGATGTACAATGAATTTTCTATGGAGGAAAATCATACTGCCTGACCATCGTACCGGAACAACTGAGCTTCACAATTCACAGACAAGACGGAAAGAGAAATGGGGCACTCTGAAGAGAAGACGGGCACCCTGCTCTTTGTCTACTGTGAATTCCTGCGAGGCTTTGGCAGCCTGTGGAGGGTGGAGGATGGGTGGGGGCAGTGATGATGACAGTTCCCAGTTATGCCTGAGAAAAAAGCCTAAAATGCAGTAGGCTGTTAATAACTCCATGCTACACGCAAGCAAGACACCCTCTGTCCTCATCAAGCCATTTGCAGACCTGATCAACAGAAGAAAAATTACTTTGTCCAAAGTTTAGTATTGATTCATTTCTGTACAGACCACACAAAACTCAGCAGTGTTTCAGGTGGCCAGGCTTAAAAGTGTTATCTGATACCCTCTGTCCCACACTTACTCCGAAGTAGAAGCTAAACCATGACAGTAATGTGAAATCATTTAACTTCGTATGACTACGATGTAAGTGCTAACAAGTGAGCTGGTCATGCTGTACTGGGCTGGCATCGCACCTCTGCATTCAACCACATCTTTAAGTTCCCTGCTCTTCTCCACAGACAATTAAATGGAGAAAGCTCAGCTGCAGATGCCCATGTTCAAAGAAATCCCACCACAGCTGTCACCAACAAGCCACCATTTTCAGCCTAAACGAGCTCCCATGAGGCTTGTTCTTCCACCACCATTGGGCTCCCACTTTTTTAAGCACAAATACCCAATTTATGCAATAAGGAAACTTTGATTTGACTTCCTATTTATCTAGGCTCCTAGCTAGTGCCTGTGCTCTTACACTAAGCTCTTTGCCAAATAGGATGAGTTTATGTTGTACAGAACAAAAACTGAAAAGCAAGATGAAGGAACACAGATACGGTCAGATAATGCACCCATTTGAGAAATAAGAGAACCAGTTTCTGTGACTTTGCATTTCTCTCTAAAGGATGCAAAAAGAGATAATCCAGAATGGAAAGACACATTGAAAAACCCTCTGCTACAAAACAGTAATCGCTCCCACCTAGGAGCAGCTTAGTAAAATGTAGTTACACTATTAACTCCCAAGCCCAAAACATTTCATGCACAACAATGACTTTTTCCTGCATTCACAACAGTTTTATGGTATATGTAGGAAATAAAAACCAGAAAACAAACACAAAATTATGCACAATTTCTGCACGTCCTCCAGCTGGAGCAGAAAGGACAAGGTTATGAACACATACACTGAAAAATCATTAAAATATATGTTCCACTGCTAAGTTACAGGAAGTCACCTATACTTTAGAACAAACTGCTATAGACGCTGAACAAAAGGTTTGGCAATTCTTGCCTACAGAGGCACCCATCTATTTACATCTGGGAGTGCTGCCAACAGAACAGCTACCAAAAACTTCAAAAGGTTCACAGCATGAATAGCAAGCCACTGGCCAAAGGATTTTATGATATGACCAGCTGTGTAACACCACACAGAATCATAGACACACCGCCCCAAAAAACGCAAAGAAAGGACATTAAACTCGTTAAAAAGCTGAACGAGAAAACTGAAATCCTTAAACTAATGTCTTTTACAGGAAAGGATTGGGGGTGGGGGTGGAGGACGACCCGACACAACAAGTCCTGCAATACAGCACTTGTTCAAGCGCAACTCCGAGCAGCGCTTCTCACTAAGCCTACTTAAACTACAGAAGTTCACGGGGCTTAAAGTCACAGCCAGAGCTCAGCCGTTTTGTGAGCAGAACGAGCTGCTTTAACAAACAGCTCCCCTAAACTGCTGGGGAGAGAAGAGACATGAGGCAACAGAAGAGCGAGATAATGTTTCTGTTGACAAACATCTAACAATTGGCAGCAGACAGCAGGGAACAGGGACAAATCAAAGCTTGCCAAATAAAGTTGCGCCAGAGGAACAAGGCTCCTTTTGGAGCAGCACTGTCATTCTTCACAGACCCCAGACAAACATCTGAACACAACCAAAATAAAGAGCTGCAGTTGTTGAAGAGCAAGGCTGCTAATCCTAATATTTGTGGTGATGTTTTTCCCTGCAAAGCAGAAAGGGTCAGAACTCCTCTGAATCAAATTACTGCACATCCTTTGCCAAAGAGTCTGGTTTTGGTCTCAGCAGTCACACACGCCTCAGTGTTCACACAAGTCCTTTCGAGCTACATGAGCAATATTTTCCCCTCATCCTACAAAATTTCTGTAGAAAACATGCCAAAGCATATGTAGCGACTTGGTCAGGCTCCTTATTCAGGAAACCAGGACCTTCACTGACTGCTTACGTCCTGGAAATTTAGTTCTCATGGAGCACAAACAAAACTTGACTGCAGTATTATGGGTGGACAAATCTTTCTAAGCAGCTACTGCCATTCCAACTTCCACCCTCCCGGATTGCTACACAAGATCCGGAGGGAGCCAAAGCTGCCTCCCTCCCCCAGACACGAGAGAGGCCGAGCGGAGCAAGGCGCCCGGGCCAAGTTAACTTGAGCTCCAGCTCCCTTCTCCCGGGGGCCGCACACGCGTTCTGGGGCCGACCCCGCAGCCGCGCTGCCCGCCCGCCGCTCCCGTCCTTACCGCAGCACTTTGCCCACCGCCTGCAAGACCATCTTGCAGCTTAATCCGGGTTTGGGACTCTGTGCGAGGCCGGGCCGGTCAGCGGGGAGGCTGCCGTGATCCCCAACCATGGTACAGCAGGCGGGAGGAGCCCGGCGCAGCCCAGCAGGGACACGCCGCGGGCTGGGCTCGGCACGGCCCCGGCTCCCGACACTGCCCCCGCCGAGCGCCCCGCTCCGCACGGGCCCGGCCCCGCCAATGAGCGGCGGCGCAGGGGGCAGGCGGCGGCCGTGCCTCCTCCCCCGGCACCGCCCCCAGGAGGCCGCGCACGGTCAGCGGGGCCCGGCTGCAGCTGCGGCTCCTGCTCCGGGCCCGGGCGCTCCGGGGCTCCACTGCACGTCAGCTTCAGCAGGCGGCAGGGCAGAAGGCAGAAAGCACCCGGCCCTGGCCCTACACAAATCCAAGCAGCACAGCCCAAAACGAGCACCACCATCGGTAATAACCTGAGACGTCTTTTGGCAGCCAAAAAGAAAGGCTGCGGATTTGCTGGGCACGGGGCAAACACGATGCTAGTGATGAGCAATACAGGCCCCATCTGTAACAGGGCCACACCGGACTTCTGGTGAGAAATGGGAATAACACCACCTTTAATGAGCTAGGGTTTGGGCTGTGTGCTCAGGACTGTGACAAGCAAGGGCATGGGCTAGCCCAAGAGCAAAGCTAGATAGGTTCTGCCACAAACAGCCCAGCAATGACATCAAAACCTTTGTCAGAGGGGTTTAAACTGAGGAAGAGTGGAGAACAGTAAAACTATAAACAGCAAGAGACTTGCCACTATGACCAGTTAAGGACAGGCGCTTGGATAATGGTCCTCAAAGGACAAGCAGCATCCTCCAACACAAGGTCTCTTGTGACAGACTAGCAGTTTTACACTGAGAAGCTATTTGTCATGAGTTTTCCTAACAGACCTTAGAAAGGTGCTGTATGTGCAACTCCTTGGTCACTCCACACACATTCTGGACAGGCAGCTGTGCCCACAGCTTGCTGATGTAGCACTCAGAGCCAAATCATAACAAACCCCTGAGAGCTCTAGTGAGACACGATCTAGAACACAAAACCCTGAGGACATCACTTACTCTGACAAGCTAAAACCCGATGTGTGACATCTTGGACAAAACAGTGGTTTTGCCGTTTCTGGCAGGGGCGGCTGCAGTCGGAAGGAAGGGTATAGCCAAACGTTCAGGGTGTACCCAGTCATGTGCAGCCAAGCACTCCAGCTGGTTCACCAAAAGGGCATCTTCCCCTGTAAACCGACAGCCACCAGACTTGTTGAATTAGACTTAGCACAGTCACACCATTGCTGCTATCACCAACCTGGCATCCCTTGGTCAAAGTTGGTGGGAATGTGGCCGCTGCTGGGACAAAGCCATGAAAAACTGCAGCCACATGAGGAGAAATAACCTGCACCCAAAGCACCGACCCAGGCAGTGGTGTCGCCTTGTGTCGGTTCGTCTTTCAGTCACACGTCCCAGTTGGGCCTCCACACCCTTGTGAACCAGGAGGTATTTTTATTCCCACTCTCCCAGCAATCCACTTCAGCTGGAGTTTTAATGACTTCACTGATAGCACACAGGAAGCCTGCAGCTCAGCACAGCTCAGCTTTCACTCCGCAGCCCAGCGCTTCATACAGAAGATTATCCAACCCTGGAAAAATCTGATGCTCACTCAATCTTTTCCCCGAGTAACAGCAACTTGTCACAGTAACATTAAAAAGCAAGGAGTCCTGGCAAACAGAGGAAGGACACCTGCCAAGAGAGCAGTCACCCTCAGTTCGTTCACCAGTGAAATCTGCACAAAGAGAATCTTGTTTGTTACAAACCCACCCTAAAACCAACAAGCTGGTGATATAAAGCAGCTTAAGTTTTCAAAAAAGTCTGTCTATCCAAAGTAAATTAAAGAAAAATCCAGGGGTCAAACCAAAATAAATACAGCTCTGTGGTCGTGCAGTTGTATTAGGAAAGCTGGCCTCTCAGTGACTCTGACAGCCAAACATTTGCTCTTCAGAGATGGAGCTTCAATGACCCCACACAGGTTAGGAGCTGATGCTCTGCTGTTAAAACTTATAGATCAACTGAAATAGAATTTTTAAACCTGGTATCTTTTTGCTTTGACCTAGATAAATGACCCACTTCTCTATTCTGTTAGCTTCTGTATCAAACAGATGCCTTTCCCATTCCTTAACAGGGAAAGGGTCTCCACAGTACCCCTTCCAGCCTCTCCTCCACCTATCATTTTTCCTCCATTCAAGCTGCATGCTATAGATTACCTGTAGTACTGGATTCTGTGCAAGCTGTGGGAAAGCCCACCAGCATGTCAAAGTCAGTTTTAAATGCTTCAAAATAATAAAAATGAAATGAGGTTGTTATAGGAAGCACAACTTAAGCATGCACGTTTTATTGATATGGCATTAACATAAGTAATTTAAAACGTACAAGCAGTATGGATTCTCACACTTTAACAAGATTCAGAGCACATGTGCAGACACAAATGGGTGTGCTTGAAAGCTGCTGCATCCAGGAAGAGCAGTACTCAATCTAAAAGCACTATCTTTATTTGAGCATGGCTACTGGTCTGATCTCTATGTGTGCATATTCCAAAGAATGCATATCTGCACTTCATCAAGGGCATGTCTTACCACCATGCATTATCCTGCCTATTTACATCCATCAGTAGCATGGCAGTCCTGGGGTAAAAGTTGACTTGATGATCTTAAAGGTCTTTTCCAACCTAGTTGATTCTATGATTCTTTTTCACTTGCTTCCTCAACATCCTGTGCACATAACTACTGTTGAATCTGTCCATAGCACAAGTGTGCTTCAGCAGTGGCAAACTGGTGCTAGAATACCCACTTACCCACCAGCCAGGGCTGAAAGATTGTGTAGTTGTGAACTGAAGTCATCACTAAACCATTAACAGAAGTATCTGTGAATTGACATGGGGAGGGTGTCTGCAATAGGCAGAGAGGAAAAAAAGGGTACATGATACTTCTGACCTAATCCATAACAACAATCAATTGTAGCAAGAACAGCAAAATATGACAAAATACCAGTGAAGTTCTACCAGGAATTCCAAATAATTTGTATTATGGCATTTTGGAAAAGATGCACTAAATAAGAACCAAGGATTCATCACATATTTTTTATATATAGCTATCAAGAACAAAGAACAAGGAAAGTGAATGCTGCTGTATCTACCAAACAAAGAAATCATGACTGCAAAGGTATTGTATTTCTGGCACATGTGTAGGCACATCTCAAAAGTCAAGGGAAGCCAGGTTCATCAAGAAGTATGTATGACTGAGAGCTGAAGAACATGAATGTCTTGAAGGAAGTAGCAATAGCAGCAGCTCATCAGCAGATAATCAACTCATCAGCACTCAACAAGTGCCCAAGAACTATTAAGAAAAGATGGGATTCTACATGTGGAAGTGATGAGAAACAGAGGACTGACTGATTTTTATCACCTGCATTTCAGTCACTGCTCCCGAGTCAGCCCACCTCAGGTGACAAATGCAAAACAGACACCAGCAGGACAACTGTTTCCTGAGCAGCTCTTCCAGGAATGCAGGTGCCCAGTCAATGAATTGCTGTGGAGCTGGACACAAATACCAGATTCAGACCTTAGTTTCCAGCATCACTGAAAACTTACCACTGTTATAAAAATAAGTTCTGTTTTTAAAAGTCATTATCTGTATCCTGGGCGAGTTCAAAGATTACTGTATTCTAATGAAAGTTTCTCCTGCTTTCAACTGAAAAAGTTCTCTCCTTTCTGTACTAAGGTGTTGTATAACATTATATAGCAGTGACAGATTTCAGTGACAGATGAAGAAGTTCCTATACAGGACCTTTCTTGCATAGTTCATTCCAGAACAATAAAACATCACAACGACACAGCCTCAGGAAGCAGAAAGTTTTCCTCTTTCTGGTTTGCAAAACAATATGCTTGGCACTATGATATAAAGGAACAATAAACCGGAAAATATTTGCAAATAAACAGCTCAAATCTATCACCCTCATAAAACTGTCTTCCATCCAGACAGTTTGCTGGGCAAAAGCCTAGCATAGCTCCAAGTGATCCTGAAGCTCTAGCGACATGCAGCATCTATCTCAAAGAGGACAAAATCCCCTTTTTACTTTCAGTGGGGGAGGAGGAGAGAAGAAAATAGAAAGAAAGATGTGCCGGTGAAGCTACTGCATTTATCATTCTGAGTGCCCAAACTGGTGTCTTTCCACACATGTATCTCAGATAAAGTCAGAGGAAGAAGTCATATTAAGCAGAGTACCTGCTGATAGGCTGCATGGGGTGCTTCCAGCATAATGTAAAGATTGAGTTGCTTTATTTATACCATTGTAGCTACTGTTAGTTCCATTATAACACAAATGAGAAATTTATCTCACATTTTACCATTCCTTTTTTTGTTGGCCCAATTTTGAAATTTAACTAGGCTGCACTCTCAGGAAGCATTAGTGCAATATGCATTTGATACAGAAATGCTAAAATGAAAGACTCCTTTTCCTTCCCTTCGCCAAATAAGCTGGACCTCAAGCTTCATATAAAGAGGTAAAGCTCCTGAAACTTGGCTAAGAAGGTCTCCCCAGGGATTGTTTAACATATTCAGGACTACTTGCTACATATATACAGAACTCTCCCTGTAAGTTTTATAACACAACTACTGTTTTCACAGACTTGGGTAAATATGGCACGGAAAACAAAACCTTAATTGCAAATTGGCAAGAAACTCTGGACTAAGAAGTCAAAGGTGTAATCAGCACAGGAAAGGAGGGTATGTGTGTCAGTACTGTTATTGGTCAGGACTATCTTCACTTGGGTGGGAAAGGCATAGAAGGAAAAAGGGAGATGCTGGGAGTGAACTTGCAGAGTTTTCCCAGACAGATGGAGAGCCGCTAAGGAAATACAAGTTTCTCTCTTTATGTTTTTTTTTGTGCTAAGAATGGCTTCATTTCAGTATAGCAAATGATTTTATCTGGTAATGTTCCATTAGATGACAACAAGAGGGAAAAACAATTCATGAAGGAAGCATGAAATTTATTCTAGGGGATTTTTCTCCAGGCATGCATTACAAAATACAACACACAGAGCTTACATTATGTAACATTAAACAGGAGAAACTGTTCATTTTAATTCCTGGCACTTACAGAATAATTCCTTAGCTACTACTTCTAGAGAGCAGGGCCACAAAATCCAGAAGTCCGAAAATTGACTTGGTTCACACTGAGACCAGTGCATGCTTGCATTCCATATACGACTCAAAACACAGATGCTACATCTCAGGTAACTTGATTTCTCAGTACCTCATGGGCCCAACACAGATCAGAGCAACAGGAAGCCGTAACAGCTTTTGCCATGTAAACGATGCCACAGAGCACCCAAGTTAAAACCTGAAATAGCTCAAATTTATGAACCGGATGAAAAGTTTCCCAGCAGTCCTCCAGTCTTGCAAAGCTGTGTCAGTGCTGTTTGCATTGCAGCAGCTTAGACCAGGGGAGGGGCCACTTCACAGCTCTGAAGTAAAACCTGTTTGGTCAGTGTGCATGTGAAGGCGTGCATAGGAGATGGACACAGGGCTACAGAAAGACAGTAACAAGTGGTTTGTCACAGGTACTTGCCTCTGCTCAAGTTACATGGCTGCGTTTCAAGCAGTCATGGAAGTAAAAGCATGAAGATCTTGCCTTTGAAGACATCTCAGCATACCCCTGAGAAAGCATTGAGCGGATTGAAAAAATTAACAGCTCTTTTTCAGTATGCTAAATGAGAGATTGTACATTTACTAGAAAAACCTTGGCATTTTATAGGGCAATTCTTGACACTTGATCACAGTCAAGATGTTACACACGAGAACCATAACATTCCTACAGCAGTAATGTCTTGGGTCTTTAATGCGCTTGCCAGCCGTGCCTGTGATTCACATGGGACATACACTTACGTAGGCACAGCCACAAAAAAATGCATAGGGCGAGTAACCAGCCTGTAATTTCCCTAAAACTCATTACAAAAACATATCCAGTTTTCACACTTCGATTTTCTGATAAAGAAAATGGCTTAAATGCATTCACTTACCCATTTGATTTGAATCTCACACTTCAATAGCATGAAATTTAAAGCATCTTACAAAACTCAACATGATCATACGATCTTGAGAGCAACCCTCTCCTACAAATTCCGGGCAGATTTGGACAAGAAGTGTCTGGATAACACAATTTAAGGTTAAAAACAAGACACACTTTTTTTCAGGCACTACACTAGCATATCCTGGAAGCACACTGGTCTAGATCAACAATGAACTAGTGGGTTAAAGAGGCTTGTATACGTAAGAGTACTGGGTTTGTATCACATCCCTTGTTTCTAAATCACATTTCTTCAAATCAAGTTAAGCTAGACACTGAGAGAAATCATGCTAGTAGTGAAGAACCTCAAAGAACACCCAAAAGAGTAAAACTTACAGAAAATGTCCCTTCTCTATACAAAAATAATAACACAGAACTGCTGGAATTATGATCAGAAGTTTCCTTTTCGGGCTCAGAGTGTTTGAAAGCAATTTTTCTTGACGCCTCTCCTGGAAGCATAGAGAGGTCATGAGAACTGCCTTCCAAATTATGGCTAGATTATCACAGTACACAAGTATTTTTATTATGCTTGTACTGCTGTAAACTCTGGTTAAGAGGCAGTCATGGATTATATCTTGAGAGAGAAACAATGAAATAAAGGAAACTTCTAGAACCCAAATCTCATCTGATCAAGGAAAAAGGAAAAAAAAAAGACAAAATTATGCACAATGGAAGAGCCCTGAGTTTAAGCCAATCATGGAGACACAGACATGAGTTCAAAAATAAAACCATTAAGCACACGTCTTTCATTAAGCAACACTGCTACAGGTAAGGCTTTTCTGATGCCGTCTTGCTTAAAACCCCCATTTTCCCTAGAATTCCTTCTATGGCTGGATTTACACCTTTTCTTCCATAGTCCATTACAACTCTTGAGTGGATGTTTATTTACTAAGAAACAAAGGAAAGCACCGGCTGACAGAAGAGCTTTGCTGTTCTGGTTAGACAAGATTGCTATTTGTCATGTTTAATAATGCAATAAGAAAATTAGCCTTGTCTGCTCTCAAGCATGAAAAAGCCACACTTAAGGTACTGGACAGGAACTGAGGAGAGGTCACTACTGTGTCTGCCAAGAGTGTTCTTCATGAATTTTACTAACGATCTACCTCAATTCCACAGCCAAAAAAGCGAAACATTACGATAACCTACATTTTGATGCCTTGTTTTGCATACTAGTCCTAAATTACTTGCTTCCGTATCACTATGTACTGAGACTAGGATCCATGAGTGATCATGTCATGCTATCGTAATTCCTCCTCAGCTATTGAGAAACACCATTACCACGAACATAGCAAAGCCATGTTTTTCAAGTTGCAATGTTACTGTGAGGATGCACAGGCGGGTGAGTGCCAGAGGAGGCACTCTGTGGGAACAGAGGAGAGGAAGGGTGACTCCAGACTTCTCAAAAGTCCAACTCAGCCAGTACTTCTTCTAAGGTGCAAGTGAAATTGAGCCCATCTATAAGGCAAAGCAAATATATATCAGATTTTGCATGTCAAATCTTACCTAAATTCAGTGATAGACACTACCTGAAATATTCTTTATTCTCCAGGCTTATTGTGTGGAGAAAACGAATACTATTCACACAATCATCTTGCATCCTGAGCTCCTTCTGCACTTTGAAGGTACATCAAGGAAATGTGCCCCAATACACAGTAAGTGAACCTTTCTCTTTCAACATTCTGCTCCTAGAATGATTTGAAACCAGGGAAAATACACTGTGTTCCACCATGCAAATAGCAACTTCCCTGCATAATTATAGCACGTTTTGCTGAGAATTGCATCATGACCAGGATACTACCAAGAGGACAAACATTTAACCACTATTCTTAGTTTGTTAGAAAATTTTTCCCACATTACATAAACAGGTCCGCACCCACACATGGCTGCACCAATCTTTTCATTGTTTTTACTTCAGTAAAAGAACAGCTATTTTTACTTTCAGTAGCTTTATTTTTGTTAGTGTTATGAAACAGGCATTAACTTCTCTCCTTCAGTTTTCTTCACTATTATACTTCCCTTGTATTTACCATAGCTGCCTTAACTTTCTGTAAGACAATAAAACAGGAATAAAATAAATAAAATAAATAAAATAAAATCAGCATGCTGGTTCCAAAATACCCTTAAATCTTCAGTAAAAGAGTTAACTTCTAAATGTCTATGCAACAGGAGCGTTGAGGAGTTTCTCCTGATGTTTTCATAAAATGTATAGGTGCAGGCCTGGCAAAAGAAGAAACAGCATGTATTTCTAGATTGCACATATTAACCAGAAGCACCAGGGACAAAACATATCAGATTATTGAAAATACCACCTAAACTTTACAAGCTCTTCCATATGTTGGTGGGAAGCATGAGCCATGCACAATTCTTCTGAGCAGACACAATCTTACATTGTTTTACTTGTAGACATACCTGTCAAAGAGTCAGCCAAGTCAGGCTAACTACACCTGAGGAGTGGTCATGTTAACAGAAGACAGAGAGCAGCTAAAAAGAAACTAAGCACTCAGAAGCTAACCTTGGTATATTGGTTTGCACTCTGTATGAAAGCTTCTGTTTATACTTCAGAATTCAGTTTTTCATTTCTGTGGCTGGAAATGATAAAATACAGAATATAGATTCTGCTCCCCAGTGCCCTCCTACATACTCAGGACTAAATCTAAAGGACTGTATGAATGCTGTTAAGGATCCAGTTCCAGCCTTTTCAATGCAACCAGGCTGTTAGATAGGTACGCAAAAAACTGACTAGCTTCAAAAGAATTTTTCTGTATGTTCCAATGTTTATTAAACTGGAAATTAAAAGGTTGAATCTTAACCTCTTCAAGAATCATGATCAATATGATGAAGCTTCCTCAGGGGGCCAGGAAAGACAGGGGATGAGGGCATGTTATTGTAGCTCTAAAGGGCAGAAGAAAATCTTCATTTTCCTCCCAGTACATGCTCTACATTTATACAATGAACACATGGACAACTAAATGCAGATTCTGAAAAAATCCTTTTATCATAAGAGTACAGTTGTTGCTTTTAATGACAGAACATTCAAACCACATTGCTATTGCTGTTCCTGAAAGGAATAAAATATTTCATTCTACAAATCAGGCTTTGCTTTGTTTGCCTATACAAGTGTTCACGTATATTTGGAACCTGACTATAGCTATACTGCTAGCACTACTGTCTAGCAATTCTTGTATGAAGTATTGTCTTGCTTGCCTTTCCCTGTGACCAAATTTATAAACGGGTAAAAATCCACTTAATTGAAGCCAATACCATTATCTATCACAATCTGGGTGCATGTTAAAACACAGAATAAACACAGAAAGGGAAGTCCTGCTATCAATCAGCTGCGCAGTGACAGACACCCACTGCCCTGTAATCCCAGGCCTCTCAACAGTCCTCAGCACTGTTTACTTCCTATCCCAAAAGAGCAGGAACAAGAAATTATGCTTCACCATCCAAGAATTCGTTAAGTCCTTTAGGAAAAAAGCCTCCTCAGACAAAACTTTACCTTTTAAACAGCTGGTTGGAGAAGGAATAAATTGGCATGGATTCAGCTGTTAACAACATGCAGGTAACACACAATTCCTCTTATCTTTTACCTCATACAGCACTATTGCTTTGTTTTCACCAGTAAGGGTTTGTTGGGGGACAGCAGTTTTAAAGACAAGACAAAATAAGCAATACTTACCACAGCTTAAAATTTACATAGAGACAAGATCTGCCCCGTAGATACAACCAGCCTTGCACGCCCCTTCCTGGGGTTGAATTCATCTGTTAGTAACCTTGTAGATAAACTAAACAGTTGTGTCCCCACTGTGGCTTTCATAGCTTATATAGTCTAATTATTTCAGCATGAAAACGTGTGCTTTTTTGATCTAAGAAGATATTTTGCCTACACAACTACGGCATGCTAGCAAAGAATGGCTGCTACTGTAGACACAGCACTTCCTATGAAACCTGTACTTTGCACACACATTTTGAAAGCCACCCCTCACCCATGCCTCCAAGCTGTCCAAGTAAAACAAGCTATACTGGTAAAAATCCCACATTTTGCCTATAACTTTACTTGACTTGCTTCCAGTGCAGGTGTACTCTCAAAAACCTTCTTCATAGCCCAAGCAACACCACCGGAAGGCATCTGGAGCAGAGACAAAACGTGGGTAACGCCCAACTTTTCCACTGGGTGAGTCACACGTTTCCTCCTGTGGCAAGCTGGGCTTGTACACCACAGCACCTACCCAGTGCTTCCCTGAAAAGCCTGATTTACTGGGATTGCACAAATCAAAGGCACTGCACGTGCAGGGGACGATGCAGCCACCCACCTCCTGGCTTGGGAGCCCACAGCAGACAGCAGCCAAGGCAGGGTGGATGCCCATGTCCAGAGCTCCTTTCCAGAGGCCCTCGGGGCATCAGGGGCAATCAGGTGCAGGCCACAGAACAAGCTACCAGCCCTTGGTACCCAGAGATGCCTGGGTACACTGTATGCCAGCACACCACAACAACCAGCACTGTAGTCTCTGGAGTCAGAACCAGCATTCGGTTCTTGTCTGCCTTCCATCTAGTTACCCCCGTAGTGAACCCAAGGCTTAGTTAGCCTAAAGCACATCTTCCAGAAACGCATCTGGTTTTAACTTGTGCATCTGACAAGAAAGAAAAATCAGTTATTCTCCTCAGCAGTTTGTTCCAATGACTAATCCCATCCATTGTTAAAAATCATATCCTTTGAATGTTTGAAATCTTCTAGCTTTAACATCCATTTATGCTTCCAATTATGATTGTTATCCCTTCTGTTAGATTATAGCTTTCTTCTTCCCCCCTCTTTTA
This sequence comes from Melopsittacus undulatus, assembly GCF_012275295.1. Lineage (NCBI taxonomy): Eukaryota > Metazoa > Chordata > Aves > Psittaciformes > Psittaculidae > Melopsittacus > Melopsittacus undulatus. The sequence continues at coordinate 50,757,510 of NC_047530.1, forward strand.
ACTTCATTAGCAAGATATTACATTCACCTCTTGATCACCTTCTGAGAAACTAAAAAAAAAAATAAATCTCCTTCTGCTTCATTATTAGAAATCTTTTTTCCAATCTTTAAATACTGCAGGTCTTTTCTGCCTTTCTAATTTAGAAGCAGTCTAAGTGCTTACTCAAAACAATGTAAGCACAACTGATCAAAAGATCTGGAGCTGTTCTTAAAGTTTTAATAGAGTTGCACAAGCACACAGGACTTTAATTTGTTGGGGAAGGAAGACCCAGTTAAAGTACCATTTTTCATTTAATAACATTGCAAGATTAACATGTTTAAGTTTCTAACATTTAGAAATTCAGAGAATATCTGCATCCTAAGACAGAGGTATGCTAATTCTCAGTATTTGAGCTCAGAAAAAAAAAAAAAAAAGCTGTAAAATACATTTACTTACACTCTCCAGACAGAAGAGCTATAGATATAATATAGCCCTTGTCTTATAAATATTTAATCAGCTTAGTAACAATTAGGATCTTTTCATCCCACACAGGTTGTGCTACCCTTGATAAAAAAAACCTCAAGGGCAAAAAAAAAAAACAACCCAACAACTTGTTTTTCTTGTAATTCATTTTCTTCACTTTCACACTCACAGCCATGGATGGGGAGAGGGAAGGAGGCCACTGCATGATCATCAAAATTAGGTTGTAACAAACAAATGCAGAGCACATGGCCAAAACAGTATGTCTTTATGCTTCCACATAAAATTAGCTCCTTATCACTGCATTGCTTCCACTGTAATCCTTGCATACCCTTGAGCAAAGAGCAGTATTGATTCAAGTCAAATTATCTGACCCAAGAGAGTGTAGAACGGAGGAGAGAAGATGATGCAGCCTAAAACTTGAATGAGTATGTCTTATCACCTGCTAGTATGACTATGAGTGTGGAAAGCTGCTCAGTTCCACTTCACTCTCTGATGACTCCAACACCTTCTTTATTCTCCCTCCCCTTACTCAAAAAGCACAACTGCAATCTCCCATCCTTACTTTTGTAACATACTCAGCAATGAAAGGCCCCAAAATAAGTTGTGCCCCCATCTCCCTCAATACTGTCCTTGGTCCTCCTTGAACAATGCTACTAACATACAGAACTTGGAGAAAATATATCCATCTATACCTGAACTCACTGAAAAACATTAGCCACCTTTCTCCAATAAACACGCTCAAGAATTGTTGGGTTGCCTGATGGATAAGACCCAAAGCTTAACAGATTGCCATTCTGCAGGCAAGAACTTGCAGATATTTCCCAGCTTTAGCAGGTTACACCTCTACTATAAGCTAAAGCTGCAGTGTACCCTCTTTGGGGCTTCATTTACTGCCTTACTTCTAATGCCAGACAATTATCTTTGAATGAAACTTGAAAGCCCATGCTCTCTCACAATGCAACAAAGGAAGCCAGGCTGTCCTGCTCTAGTGTACACATCTGCTTTTGTGCCACAACTGCTGTTAACAGATTATTGCGTAAGAAAAACAGAATGGCAATGAGAAACACATCAGTAGTTTGGCATTCTACTTGTGTAACCTTTCACAAACAGCCTCACATTTCCATGAAGGCAACAAATGTCTGCTTTGTGCAAATAAATGTTAGATGATCCAAAGGCTGTGATGCTGTTCAAAAATTGGCTGAATAGATACAGAGAACTGAAACTAGCCTGGCATTGAGATATCTGAAACTTCTAAGTGATTTTTTTTAATTTCTAAATGCCCACATACAGAAAACTAATATTTTAATAGTGGCTTATGCATTCAACAAATGAAGGTCATCAATCCCTCTTACCAGTGTTCTTTAGTAGTCTACCAACATAAAATGCCACTAGGATCTTCTGAAATCCTTTGAGGGCATCTTTTGGTGACACAGCTAAGTCACTCTATCAGCTGGCCTCCTCAGAGAGGTTATTGGAGTATTCCCATCCATGGCCCCCTACCCAAACCAACTGGAAGTGGTGCATTTTCACAGCATTTGTTTTCTGCAAATTTAACCCTGTGACTCAGCTCACTATGGAGCGATTTCAGAAGCACTCGATACAAGAGAAACAGCAGAAACCCAGCTAGGGATAGGAAGTCTCTTTCAGGGGAGGTTTGCCACTGCAGTGGCTTAGCTGTACTGCTGAAGAGCGTGCTTATGCTAACAGGTTACCACATGCACTTGTTAAGAACAATGCCCAATGCGTGCAACTATGCCAGTTCCCGTAAGTGAAAGTGATAAAAATTACACATAGCTGCTTGTTCCATTGTTCCACGCTGCCAGGATATGGTGTTTAATACTGCTGTGGGAGGAAGTCAGAAGTGCTCCAGAACACAGGAAAACACTTTGAGAAACAGGAGATTCAGACTTGAGACTGGAGAGGGGCAATCCAAGTGGAGCTGTTCAGCATGCACACACAGGTGTCAGAAAAGAGCTCAAGTACCATGGTGGTAGATTACCAGAAGGCAATAATCTCCTCTCAGTCTTGTAGTTTTCTGACCACCCTTTGAAGGACTACACTAAGCGATAACAATAAATAAAACAAATCAAGCCTGAGCATTATATCTGGGATCTTGAAGTTCGTTTGAAGTATATATGTTGGGCAAATAGAATCCTAAGGATGAAATGAAGCATACCATTAAAGTATTTTTTTTTAATTGTCAGAGATGGATCTATTTTGGAATTGCATTGCTGTAGTTCAACATGGGGAACAGACAAAGTGTAATTATTTTTCAAGAACATGACAATGAAAATATTTAACCTGTATTGCAATACAATCTGCAACACAAACTGCCTCAATCATTATCACACTTACTCATGCTATAGAGCAAATTTGTTATGATAAAGTATCCTGTGCATACAGAAGTAGGAATTCACACTTCTTATTTCCTATTGACAGTCATGGCAGTGAAGTTGAAAACTTGTTACTGTGTCCAGACTTTCAATATATACATATATATATATACGCACACATACAATATCAAAAGCTCAATTTCTTTATTGTCTACTAATTTTCTTCAGAAGAGTAAGTAACTTTCTCCCTCCCACCAAAGGGAGCCCTTCAGAAGGACTATAGCCAGAATGCATGCTGGTAGACAAAGCAAAAGCAGTGAACTTACACACAACATAACTCCCAGAGCATATAAAAGGGAACTGATAACTCTACAACCACTTTCTGAAAAACCTAAACTGCTGCTTTTTAGTTCTTGAACCATTTTTAGGACACCTGTTATTTATTCATAGACCTCTCTAATAACACAGGGACACACTACTACATGTCTTGTTATGTGAGCAGTACAATTCCACTATCGATCACTATTAACTGCTCAGTTCTCCCACAGACTGCAAAAGTATGTGTTTTTTTTCCTTAAAAGGAGAGCATAAAGCAGACATGGACTCAACTTGTTTGAAGCTGCCTCTGTGAGAGTAAGGTTTATTTTTATATCTGTACCAGCGGAGCTGAAAGCACAGCAGTCCCCATTTGTACCATCTTAACTCAGAATGCTCAAATATGAATAATGTCCAAAATTTAAGGTGGAAAAAGGCTGCAGCTACTCTTGTTCACATAACACAGGACAGAACTGGAATAACCATCAAAACCTAAATGAATAGACTTGGTCTTGGAGAAACCACACCTGTGGTCTGGATCTAAGTCAAAAGAAAAACAAATACTAAATAAAATAATAATAAAAAATCGCTGAGAGAGCTGGGGTTGTTCAGCCTGGAGAACAGAAGGCTCAGGGGAGATCTTACAGCAGTTTCTAGTGCCTAAAGGGCGCCTACAGGAAGTATGGAAAGGGTATGTAGGGATAGGACAAGAGGGAATGGTTTTAAACTGAAAGAAGGTAGATCTAGATTAGCTATTAGGAAGAAATTCTTTACTGTGATGGTGGTGAGGCACTGGCACAGGTTGCCTGCCCAGAGAAGCTGAAGCTGCACCACCCCTGGCAGTGTTCAAGGTCAGGCTGGATGGGTCTTTAAGCAACCTGGTCTAGTGGAAGGTGTCCCTGTCTGTGGCAGCGGGGTTGGAACAATATGGTCTTTGACGTCCCTTCCCAACTCAAACTATTCTGTGATGCTACAGTTCTGTTGTTCTTAGTGGTATGGTTTTTATTGCTGTCACATATTGATTAGCACTGCACTTGGAAAGAGCTATGATTACTTTGCAAGTGGCAGAGGCATGCATTCCCTGACACTGTATCTCCTTTTCCTTGCAAAACTCACTCTCCAAAGCTAATTATCTGTGACAAAAATTAACCCATAAAACTGAAAACAAGGGGTTTGAGAAGCAATGCTGGAAGCACAGTTATTTCTGTGCTTCAAAGATGAGGTCAAAGTGACATAGTAAAAAACACTCATCCAGCTCTCTTTATCACTTTTCGGCCAGTTTCTTGCTCATAAAGTTTTGGGTAAGTCCTGATGAGACAGACTGCAGTAGCAATGTGCCATTTTGCCAAGGGTCAAACGAAGAAACTTGCTGTAACCTTCAACTGTTTGCATGCTCACGTTTAGGCTGGCAGCTGATGTGGGTATGCAGTCACTGCCTGTCTTTTGTTTTTCAGAACAAGGAGAAAACACATATTTCCCCTCCCTTGTCTGGGAAACAGGAAACAGATTCTTTTAAAGGCTCTCCCACATTCAGACTGGGCAGGAAAAAGGTGGAGTTTGGCAACAGTAAGATTTGTTCTTCAAATGTAGACCAGTAATTATTCTAGGGTAAGCGACAGGATGGCTGGGCTTACTAATGTTTACTCACCCTGGTGCTGCTGTTTTCAAATGTATTTCTATTTCATGCAGACCTACCTATAAATGTAAAAATCCGTTATTTTTATGTGAGTTTTCAGGTGGCTAGACCTTTGCAGTCTTTATTTACCTTTACACAAAGGCAACAAATTAGAAGAAATATGACCTTTTAAATAACTGTACAAGTTGATTAGTTCTTGAGCGCCTTATAAAGTGGCTAGACATTTTTATCCCTATTTTATAAATGAGACTACACTGTTTCAAGTGCCGATTAGCTCTCCAGAGCACACAAAAACTTCCACACCTCCACCTCAGAAACTGCAGGTAACAACATTGTCGTTAGCTCAGGGGAAAAAAAGAAATTATTAGGACAAAAAAGTATGTGGGTTTTCTAGGAAAGTCAGTCACTAAGATGCTGGCTCGAAGCTACCTGAGATAGCTACCCAAAGAAAAACCTGTAATAACTCGATTGCTACACACACGAAGTTTGGTACATGATCCACCTTCACTAAAAGCATCCAACATCCAAACTGCTTAGTAGTGGAGTGCTTAACTGGACAGGACTCAATCTCTTTCAAGAAGACGTTTCAACCACTGAGAAATTAACATATTTTAGTGAATGGAATGAACCTGAAAAAAAAAAATATCTGATGTCTTTCACTACCTTAATTTGTGCTTGTTGAGGTCAGACTGAACAGGCTTTCACACATGGGGAAGGGAAATAAAAATAATCATAATCTTAAGTGCAGGGAGAGTCCTCAGAATATTACAAACCACAGCATTTAACCCCATGAAAAGATTTAAATACATGTAGTCAATGTGCTTCCTCTTCAGAGTGTTCTGTGAGCTGTCGCTCATGACAAAAATCCCCTAATAAGCTCCTTGAAATCAAATTACAATGAAAAAAAATTATTAAAATCCCCTCAGAAAAGTGCCTTGTTACTCTGTCAAGACTATCCTCATAATTAAAAGTGACTGGGAAAGCAAAGACTTATCTTCAAAAAGAATAGGTTCAACACCTTTGAGTAATGTAGCTGCATGACTGCCATGCAATAAAACTCCCAAGCCAATAAAACCTGACATGCACATAAAAATCAGTGTGGTGCTGTCAGCCACCTAACATTCAGCGTTAGGATCTTTCCTGCCAATGCACGATGCTTCGTTATCTTTAGCATCCATTGGCACAGGCATTTGCTGCTGTTCTGTCCCACGCAGAATACGTTAAAGAACTCACACTTCGTTTTAGCTGAGCTAGCAGCACTCAGAAAAGCGATGGCTCATCCTGCATCACTGGCAGCACAGAGCTTTGGGAATGGAATATTTAAAAAAGAAATCATTATCAGGGTTTGCTTTACTTTTCTTTCTTAGCATTAGAGCAGACCTTAATCAGAAGTCCCCTCAATACAGCTATGAGGAAAGAAGCCTCAATTTACATCGTCATTATTGTAGGCATGGTTTGACAGCAGGTAAGGGAAGAAAATCAGCTCCCATTCTGTTTTAACAAAAAGCTTGAAATCACTGGAAAAAATGCTTTTAAAATTACTACATTTAATGCATTTGTTCATTATGCTTTCACAGTAATATCCCACTAAAAGCTCTAGTACTCGGAGCTTAGGGGAAAGAAGTAGAATTAAACTGTCCATTGCATATCAAGCTACTGAATCTCTAATTCACAGAAATGGATGTAAAAACTTACAGTTAATTTACTGCCCCTAATTATTATTAGTGAGCTATAAACTGGGATGTCAATAGCTCTGGTGTAGAACAGAAATTATATGGCTACTTTTGGTGGACACTTCTTAACCCTGCATATATACCACCTTCATTATAAGCCCTGACCACACTACATACTCTACAAGGCAGTTTAATTGGAGGGAGATAGCACAGAAGGTGCCAAAAAAAGAAGTGAGCTGTTGTTCCCTGTTCTGGCCCCAGGTTGTTAATGAAACAGCATCTTTGTAATACTCAAATCCTAATATGAACATTTATCATCCCCTGCGATTCTGTGTAAGAGCAAGGACAACAGTTTTCTTGAATTTGTGCCACAGCATTGTTTTGTGTATCGAGGTGAGACATTTCCAGTAAGTACACACAACACTAAGGGGAGAGAAGAAAAATAAGAAGAGGGAGAGAAGCATACACACAGAGACATGACCTGCAACAACATGTCTCTGCTTCAGGTATTTGTGAAGAGTTACTGGTAGCTGCACAAAGATAACCTATGAGAATGACCATATATTCCTATAGGTTATTATTTAATTTAAATACTTCCAAAAGCTAGGCAACTAAGTGATCAGAGCAGTTGTGGCAGTAGATATTAAAATGAGGCCTTTCTATATCACAGCCTGAGATTTTTATTTCTTAACCACTTTTCACATGAAAACAAGAAAGATTTACCAACTAAAATACTATCTGGCATAAAGTACTACAATTTCAGAACTGTATTACAAGATTCTATATTCCATTGATCTGAGTGACTGATTACGAGGTTACCCCCCAAAACCTATTTGATATTTCATGTAAATGCTTATTTTCTGTAAGTCATCTGCAGCACTGACCATGAAGAAGGCCCATTTCCAAATCCATATTTGGGAACAGCTCTATTAATATAACAACAATGACTCACAGAGTGAGTTCTAATGAAATCTTCTATTTGGAAGCATTACGTTTATAATACTTTCCCCATATAAGGCTTACAGTTTAAATCTTTATTCATACATTGTTAATGAATATAAAAATACTTAACTATTGTTGAATGCTCACACATGCAAAAAAAAACCCAAAGAAAACACAGATGAGATCTTGTGATGTAGGACAAATGCTACCAGAACAGACAGGCTGAATACAGAGGACAACAGTTACAAAAGTAATACCCACATTAGCTATAACAGAAATACTACTCCTGAAAGTGAAGATTAACGCAAAAGATTTGGAATTACAATTCTGGAAGTAGTTCAGTATTTTGAACCATATTTCTATCTCCCTCCACTTGGCAAACATATTGCAACCTTCTCATATAAGGTGGACAGTAGCAGGACAGTAACAGGACATAAGTAACACCAAAATGTCATAGAATTGCTGCAGATGGTAAGTTATTGTCACCAGACAGTGACAAGAAGCCCACTGTCAGCCCTGCTGCTTGCTTTCAAGACTCTTGTGTTCATCATCACTCTGCTTCTCCAGGTTTTGACGGCTCCCCATCCCTCTCCAAAGTTCCTACAGGAGAAGCAACAATAAGGTAAAGGGGGGGCAGAGGGGTCTTTCTCAGGCAAAGCACTGGGAGTACAGCAACCAGAACCTGCACTCATGAACCTCCAAGGCACAGATGACACAGCAGTGGTCAGCAACAGCCAGCAGTCCTTTCTGTCATCCCTGCACACACTGCAGGAACCCTCCTCCGAAAAATAACATAAGGGACATTTTAATGACACCTGAGAAGCCAACTCACTTTGTAACTGAAGCGTGAATGAAAACCACTGCCAGCTTCAGAAAATGGAAGAGCAAGCTGTACTGTGTTACAAACGAGCACAAAGGGCTACAGCTGATGAAAAAGTACCAAGATCACCTCAAGTGAGGTGGAGTTCAGTCAACACTGCTGGCCTACATTTTTTTAAGCATCTTGGCTTACTTTTTTTTTTACACCATATAGCATTCTGAAGAAGGCTCTCCAAAAACGGATTCCCTATCCAGCGAAAACTGAAGTGGATGATCTACATTTTTGGCCTTAAACTGATAAATCTGTGCTGTGCTTTCCAAGGATAACAGTCTCTATTGCTACCCTTAGATTTTCCCTTTTTTCTTGTGATATGGATGTGGTAATTCGGGAGGACTGTAAAGCAGTTCAAACAGCTGCTTCTCCTCAGATAAGGTATTTGGGTGTTCATACTATGCTGTCTGCCAGATGAGCTATTTCAACAAGCTTTCACAAGCTGTTGGTCACATCCCTTAGTGCTAGTTTTCCTTCATTTGCAACAATGCATACTAAAAAAGCCTTTGAAGCAGGCTCACTATGCTTTTTCTAATTTGCACTTTTTTGGGCAAAACAAACAAGATAGAACTTTTTCATCTTGGCTTGCTTTGCATCAGTACAAGATGGAAGAACACAAGAAAAATAAATGCTTTTTCAATTTCAGTGCTTGGCTCAAAATCAACAGGCATTAGTTTAAAGCAGTGGGTTGGAGCAGAGGAACCACAGATCATGGGGCCAGCAATATTTTTATCAGAGTCTGCTGAGCATCCAACTAATCATTAAGATGTTCCTAAGTATGTTGTCTCCCTCCAATTTGAATTATTTCAAGGCATCAGTTACTTCTGCCTTTGACTGTATGTACCTGAAGGCATTTATACATAACCCTGAGATGAAAGAAGAAAGAAGGAATAGAACAGTCTCTGCAGAGCAGAACTCAAAGAGCATTTTCAGAAGGGCAAGGGCAACACTGAGCAGGAGAAGTGAGATGTCAAACTGTTCCAATTCTCACTTGGAACACCAATATCACAAGGTAAACACGAACTTCTCATGACTGAGCAAGGGCTCCTCAGCAGCACAGGCACTGACTGAGATGCTGCCTGCAAAATGCATTTTCAAAGCTTTCATCCCTGTCAGATTTCAGAATGCATGATCTAGCTATGTTCCTTTGTCCCAGGAAAACATGCCATGCAGCAGTTATTCAGCAGTGCAAAGTCAGGTACAGTAATGATGATAAAAAATAATTAACATTTAAACATTTAACCTTGTGCTACATATCTGTATATGCTGTCCAGTTTCCATAACCATGAGTTTGGGATGGCCACTATGCAGGAGGTGGAGAGATCATTGCTTAGTTTTAAGTCATCTTCAGATAGCTGACAAGTTTCTAAACCTGCACTGATTTAGAAAAGAGCTGTCAAAACTGCCATGCCAAGCAGATGAGAGTGATGAGGCATCATGTTGGCTCACTGACCAGGGTCATCAGAAATCCCAATTTGGGAGCAATTTTATACTGATAAACAGTCTACTAGGTAAACTATGATATTTAAAACAAGGCCAGCAAGTTGCCAGCTGTCCAAAAGAGCACTTCTAAAATTGCACACAGTAGCAAAGCTTTCCTACAGTGGGCATGTCCATTGCAAGTGTAAACCAGCACAGGCACAGATTCGCACCACTACAAATGTTACAGGAATGCGTAGGCTCATATATTATGATTCTAAAAGGCACAGGAAGCTTGGATCACACCACCAAAGTTCAAGCTGCATACTTGTTTTGGGTGCATTGAGGTCACATCTTGCGAAGTACATGCTTTGGATTTACACCCTTCCTTAACTCATTAGAGGAAAAAGAGGAAATAGATGTCTAATAAACATGTCTAATATTTGACACCTTAGCCGTGTGCAAAGACTTGTACTGCCAGTAATTCCAAATGCTAAAGGGACAAGACCCAAAAAAAAACCAACCCCCCAAACCACAAAAACACAGACACATTTAGAAAAAGAAAATTATGCTGAAAAGATTACAGTGCCAGTGCATTTCTCACTGTCAATAAACAAAGCACCAAGCAAATAAAGGGATATCTCCCAAGTTACAATGACCTTCAAAAGAGATCACTTATAAAAAGAAACTTTGCAATGCAAAGAAATACAATCATATTCTAGGTGAGCACATAACAGCAAAGCTGATTTAACAACACTGTCAAAGAGATGCTGGCAGTTAAGATTTCTACCTCAGCTTCACAAGATAAGGTAGGTCTCCTAACTCAGTATCCTCTGACAAATCTCAGCAAACAAATCCCTGTCTCCACAAATGTGTCACCATTATCCACTTCAAAAAGCAAGAGCACACATGCCCATATCCAGTGAGACCTGCTGCAAGAATACCTATAAATCACTGTTTCTAAATGAAACTCTGGATTTTAGTTGTGTTTACAGTTTATATTTGTACAGTTCTTACACTAGTATCAACTGCTTTACAGCAGAACAGAAGAAAGGCTAAGCAGCAGGAGATTTTTGATAGTATTAGGTTTGAAAACATTTTCAAGTATCTTAGCTCCACTTGCAGTCTTTCTTCCCCTTTATGAGCTTCTAAGTGCAATCAGAGCCTGATCAAATCATACCAAGGAAAAAACTAATTGTTGTGATGGCTCTTGCTACAGTTCCTTGCTTACAAGCAAAATTAAGAGCAAGAATCAAGATTTTCCTTAAAACTGGATCAAATATCTTTAAGTGTCAAAGTCAGAACTATCAACAGGAAAAGTTAGCATCTTTTTTCAAAAGATGTATGGGTCTTCACATAACCCCTGTATCTTAGAGATTGGGCTTCTGCAATCACTCCTTTTAGTTGCCTCATCCAAGATACCAGAATCACCTAAAACAAAAACACCATTGAGAGCTTGATTAATCAGTATGTGAGAACTTAAAGATTAAGGCATAGTTTATTTACTTTTTAAGAAGATCTGGATAAAGTACATGAGTACAAGTTGCACTTTCAGAAGCTGAGGGTTTAAACAGAATTCTTGTTCTCCCTCACAGGTTCTAAGTTACACCTTTTAATGTGAACTTACTGGAAGTTCAACAGCTCCAGTTTACAAAATAAAATCCAACATAGTAGGCAGGTCAAAGTGACCTTTGATGTAAAGAATCCTCTCCTATTGCTCCTGATGCATAACCTTTTAACCATTATTAAATATTTAGTGTGCCACCACCTTGTCTGATCTGGAGTATACTCAAGTGAGTTTATCACCATACTCTGCAGTTGTATCTCTGAACACGCTGATTATTTTGAGGTACTCACATTTGGCTGTACAAACTACCCACTTTAATTAAAAAAAAGAAAAAAGACAAGCTGACAGAATTCATGCACTACATTCAAAGATTAATCCTGCAGTAGTTATGTCCCTGACATGCACTTGTACCTGCTGCAGCTGCATTTGTATCTGCCCTACAACATTCCATGCCAATCAGCTCCCCTCTCCTCAACTGACCTGCGCGAGAGGGTGCTGCTCCACCTGTCAAGTGGAACACACTGTCCCAAACAAAAACCCCTACAGATCAAAACAAGCCTTTCTGCTGACATGCCAGAAGTTTAGGCTAAACAGGAAAACACACTTGAAGCTCTTTTTCCATTACCTTGCATTATTAAACCATCTAGGGAAGAGATAAACATAAAAGGAATTTCTTTAATTAGATAAATTCACTCCTCAGCATCTGTTGTTTAATAGAGCAAAGCACATCAGCATGTTAGAATCAGATAATATTAGAGTCTCCCACAAACTCACAGCTGAAGCTTCTTTTCCATGCAAGCATCTAGGTGCCACTGGTTTTACTTACTGTAATACAACACTTCCAGTTAAATGCTTGCTGTAAAATGCAATGCCAGGTATGCACTGGGCCACAACAACTGAAATTCCTTAAAATTATTATACAGCATCCTGCAAGTTAGAACAAGGCAGAACAGATGCACAGGATGATACTGCCCAACTTATTTCCCTGAAGTTCTATCCCATACATTCATTTTTAATAAACCTCAAATCAATTAAAGATTGTGCTTCCCGTAAATAAAATCTGAAAACTTTCTTTAGCATAAGCAATATCCATTACATTTTGCATTTTACCATCATTTCTTAATTGACTCTCTAGATTAAGATAATCTCTCAAAGGATCAAAAAACTGCAAGAAAACCCAAGTTAATGCTAATATATTCTTAACCTCTCTCTACTACAAACTCAATCCCACTGAGTGACAAACTTATCTTGCAGCTTAAAAGCAAATACTGTAGGATGGTAGCTTTCAATTATGTCTGATTTTGCATGTAGTCAGATAATGGAACTTACATCACAGTTATAAAACAACCCCTAAAGATAAGGCAGGAATACATTAGTATCCATCTAGTTTGCCTTTAAAAACCTAATCCAAATCAAATCAAAAACAAAACAAACAAAATCACAACAAACAAACAAAAATCACCCAAATTTAAATATATGTTGGCAAAGCAAAGGACCCTTCCTTCCAAGTGGCACTCTCCATCCAGTGTAGGCAAAAAACAGTGCAGACCATCTGAACACTGCCAAAGCCCTTCCTATATGATATGCTTGGTCTTCTATTTGCCTCTCTTATGTAGAGATTTCCAACCAGGTGCACAATGGACCATCAGTTTAAAGCAGCTAGGCAACTTTGGGCTAGTCTGCACACTTGTACTCTATACAACTGGGTTTTTCAGGAATGAAGCACTAAGCCGTGAAGCACTGATCACAATGCTTACTCATTACAGAAGGTTAAAAGCAGCAGCAAAATAAAATGACAGTGCAAGACAAACAACTTCCTACATTTGTCAAGTCACCTGCCAGGTACGAAGGAACAGTGAACACTGCACTGTGGAAATACAGGTCATCTTCAGTTCAGGTATGCGGTGCTGAGAAATAAAATTTACATCATAGGAAGACACAAAAGAATCTGCTTTAGTAAAATCAAATGCAATTATTAAAAAAAAATACTGTCACCTGAAAATGCCCTATTTTCAGTTTTACAAAAATATTCCTTAAACAAGGAATATCTAGCTAGTTATCGTCTTTCCAGTAATGGTATATTTTCTGTTTCTGATATTTAATCCTCTCATATTATTAAAGAAAAAAAAAAAATCTTTCTTTAATAAAGCATCGGGGGTGGGGGAACAACACAAACCCCCACAGAGCCAGTATTTTCAAATCCAGTATTTTCAAAACCACAAAACTAGTAAAGTAGCTCAGAGAAGTTTTAAGTATTTGAAACTAAGCTTATTTTTTAGACTGACAAAATGTAAAATCATTTGTATTCCCTATCGGGGAGCATCACATTTAAGGAGCTGAGCTCTTGTTCTTATAAAGAGCATAGGATGTTTGCTTATAAATACTTAAATTAATTACCACCGGCATTTCTTCTGGAATCACACAGTTCCTCCTCAATTTAACACACAGGCAACTCTAACCTGCCCCCAGAAAATGCGTACACTTTAAAAACAAACGTAATAAAAAGCAGAACAATGTAAATGAGCTGCATATTTCATATGCTGTGATCCTCTGCTCTTTCTGAGACAAAGGACTTGGTCATTATTTCATGTACCCCGTCACTAGAAAAATAAAGGCTTCTGTTTTCACGTGGTTTTAATGATGAGGATTCAAAAGAGGATGCAGGCTCACTCTTACCCATTCAGTGTGTACGAACCATTCCTCTTGAGTCTCATACTCGCAGATAACAATCTTAGGAAAAAATCCAGAATGAGGTGGTTTGTCCTCTGCTAGACCAGAATACAGGCACCTGTTTGGTGGTTGTGCTTTTTGTTCACCAGGGGACCTCTTTCCTGTTTCTCTGAGTCATCAGTGAGAAACAATGCAAAACCGGCACCAGAGCCACTTAGCAGGAAGCCCAGAGGAAACTGCCTGCAGCCAGACCAGAGTCTGGAGGTGTAAAATCTCCCCAGCACACGTCTGACAAAATCCCTGCTGCCCACCAAGGAAAAGCAGAAAATATTCACGGAGAAGGGGTTTTATAAAATACCTTAACCACTCCCTCCATGTGCAAGAATAAATCTTGTACAAAGATGTTTTATCAGTGAGCTGCTTTTTCCAATTAGTCTCAAAGCAACTTCAGATCTATTCCCTCCTCCTCACGAGCCCTGTTGTGACTATCAAGTAGTCAGCACTACCCTCGGAGCACAAGGCAATTAAACAAGAAGCCTTAAATAACAAATACTCAGACCCTGTGGGTTTTTTTTTCCCCTAATATCAAGCTGGAAACTACACATGTGGAAAGGGACACACAGCTAGTGGTTAAGAGGTTTATTTTCCCTGTATAAAGTTAAAACCAAGCAGATCCGAAGTCATGCTCCAGCACTGCAGCGAAAAATACCCCGCAGCAGTCCAGTCCTGGGCAGGCTGCCCTGCATAAATCACACGATTGCACTGTCTCTGATGAGGCTGTTTTCCTTCCTTTCTCTGCACCCTACCATTCCCTGATAGATGTGAACTAAAGAGCTGCACAGCTTACTGCCTCGACCAGAGGGGTGAATCTACCACACAAAGCAAAAATTGCTCCAGATAATTGTTGATCATTTACTGTCTGTGAGCAAATAAGCACCGACTCAAGTAATAAGTCACACAAAAAGCATTTTTAACAATGAATATTGAAATGACTGTCACTTGTGCCCTAGGTGAAACTGCTCTGGCATAACAGGAAAACTGCATGCTACTCAAATACAAAGATTAAATATTTGCTACTTAGAGGAAAGCAATGGGTAAGGTCCCACAGAACTCCAGCCTGAGTACAGCATTATTCTGTATTTTAATGGTCGGAATATCTAAGGACAATGTGTTTGTCAAGCTGCATTCCATCTTGATCCCATCTTTGCAATGTTCCTTCAGAGCTGTCATCTGAACATTTAAGTTAAAGAAACCCAGCCTAAAAATAGGAGAATTGCTTTATTTCTTTCCAGGTGCCTGAGATTATACAGGTAGGTGGTAACCAAGTATACCTATCTAGGGGCTGATTAAATCACAAGTGTTGAGAGAAAAAAGGGTTACAATGAATTATAGGCTGCAGAAATCAACAACATCGTACTGCTGAAAAAGGCAGTGAGACTGAGCTGTACAAATATGCTACATCTGCAAGACAGAAAGCAATTCTCGGCATCTGTCAAGCCTCAGCTGGAATACCGTGCCCAACCCTTGGCACCCTAGTTGAAGATAGATGTCTTCATTTAGCTGGAGCCCAGAGAGCACCAAGAAGAATATTATCTATCTCACAGATGAGAAAAACGAGGGAGGAAAACAAGGTAAAACCTTCCAAGAAAGTGGAAGCTGGTGTAAAGAAAAGGGAAACAAAATGTTCTTTCTGCTCTACCCATCACAAAGGGGCTTGAATTAACTAGGAAACAAACCAGGTCAGTTTAGATTTTTTTGTTTTTAAGTACAGGAATAGATTACAGAGTCTACATGCTTGCAGGCCTTTGAAATGATCTTGCTCCCTAGCTGAGGACTGAATAGTTGGCCTCCTATAGCTGTGTCTCATCCCTAGCTTTCTATGATTTGCTTCCCATGGAAGAAAGAATGAAAACTGTGCTGTGTAACCACATGAGGCAAACTAGATATCAGCACTTCAGATTGTTTTCTCTCAAAATAAATTATACTGGCTGGGACTGCAATTAGGTGCAATAAATTACTACCACAGTGGTAGCAGCACTCTGCTGTTATTATACAATTGGGGGGGGGGGGGGGAGAGAAGAATCATACTTCAATTTCTTCTCAACCATCAACTTTGCAAAGGTTCTACCTACATGCTGGCTGGCATCTCGGCCTGATTCTTGCAGTTGCTATGGTCAGGCTCTGATGTCCCTCAAGCAAGTGAAGATTGACCGTGGCCACACAAAAGCTACAAGTTAGGTCCCTGCATGCAGCTGGATAAAGCTGAGGCACATTCTTGGAAGCTTATCAAAGAAAACTAGGATGATTTGCTTGGTTAACAATTTAAAGAATTAAAAATAGTTAAAGCTAATAAACCAAAAGAATATATGTACAGATAATTTCTAAATGCTCTGCAAACCCAGAATCAAGCAAAAAAATGAACTCAGTTTTCTTCCTTAAAGACAGGATTTCTGGAGAGTTTGTCTTAAACCCAGGCTCAGAGTAAATCCGGTAAGTCTTCAGTTTTCACTGAAATAAACCATGCCTCACCTAAAAGACACATCTGACAGTAAAATTAAATCATATATGACACTGGGGGGGGGGGGGGGGAGGGGGTTGGGTATCTACTAATTTGCACTGGAAGTGCACCAGCAATATGGAACACAGGTCATAATGTGGTATCTGATGCCTACTACATAATAGCAATTGACTACTATTGTAAACTGCAGAATCTCAAATTCTGTAATTTTAAAAAAGCAGATCTTCCCACAGCTTTTTAAAGCTTGTTTCTGGATGCAAAATTTAAGGGATGTATCCACAGATTTTCTGATCACTTTGGTTTTACTGGCTACCTCATTTCTTAACAATAAGTTTCAGCATCCTGCTGCTGCAAGAAGCTGCTGTGTTGGTTTTTTTTCCAAACTCTACTTCTGCTGAAAAGACATCAATGCTTTTTTTCTTTTTCACTCCCCCATCCTCTTTCAGGGATTACAGCAGCACAAGGGTATGTGTTCTTTAACATCTCCATCTGAAAACTATTATAGGAAACCAGCAACTAAATATAAACTGCCCAATCAGAGCCAGAGCCAGCCACACTGATGCTAGGATCCCAAAATGCTATCATGGACAAAAGAACTTACCACAGAAACACAGCTAAGGCCTACTTGCCAACACAACTGCTTCAGAAACAATGAATTCCTGCTTCGGAGAGGTCTTCTGGAGAAATGTGTTTGGTTTACAAAGATAAAAACACCCTTATTTTTAGTCAACATGAAAATAAATACAAACTCGCTGAAGTAGGCAACTCCATGGTGAGGCAATATGATATACACATTATCTCCTACACTATTCAGCTAGCTGCACCTAAAGAAACCCTTTTCTCTTCTCCCTACACGTACGCATTCCAGAGAGCATACACAAGCTGAATCATCATTACTGTGGTGAAAACGCATGGGAGGAGGGAAAATACCTTTATGTCTCCTTAAGATCCCTTCTGACAAATAAAGCATTCTTAACAGGCCACTTCTCTTTTATTCCCTTCCCCAAGCAGAATCCATAAACTTTAGTATGGATTATTTGTTCTAAGGCTAAATATTCATCTAACCACTGCTCTGTTTCTGAGGAGAATTTCAACAGGACTATTTGGCCCAGTAATTCTGGACATTAGCTCAAAGTACAGTTCTTTAGATAACAGAAATTAGTATGGATGATTTACCATTTTCAACCATCTCCCAGCTACTCTGTGCTTTGAAAACAGTATTTAAAAGATCTGTTTCAATTACTACTAAAAAAAAAAAAATCTCCATTTAATAAGGAAATGCACATGTTAAGTAAAAAGCTGGGTACAGAAGAGAATAGCTAGTCCTCTACTACTTGGAAAGACCTACAGTACACTCAAAACTTAATTATTTGTCCAGGGAGAGTTTTGCATATGAATGAAGCATCTTTCTACATCTAAAAAGAAACACTCGCTAGCAACCTCAGTAATACACATCTGGTCAGGAAAGAGAGGAGACAACATACCCATATGTACCCTGTTTGCCAGAGCCATGGCTTTTCACAAGTGTTTAAGTTACTTTTACAGCACTTAAGGTTATTTTATACATGTATCCTTGACCCATTCCCTACAACAGTTTTGAAAAATCTATTTGAATTTGTCATGCTATTGAAGAGAACAATTTACACCCTTTTCTTCCAGAAAATACCCACAAACCCAGTGTTTAACCTTGTTTTCTACTGCCTTGCATCATAACTTGCACTTAGAGGCTGGCCAAGTTAATTCTGAAGATAATCAATGAAGCACTAAATTGTTACAAGAAACAAATTTGCATTTACTTTACTGGTCTGATTACACACTTACAGCAGTTTGTATTAGTTCATACAACACCCAGGGCACCAAACAGTGGGTCAGTCAAGTTCAGTTCTACTTAACTACATAGCTAATTCAGGCTTAAACACTCAGAGAAACTAGGATCTTGCATGTCAACACCTGTATAGAGAATGAAACGATAAAAGAGGAGTACGAGAACAGGAAAATTTACTCTAAGACATAGCTGGAAATATATTTTTCCCAAAATTCTGCTAATTCATTTGACACATGAAGATAGTGCTGCCTCAGCTTCAGAGCTGAAGAGATTTCTTTGCCAAAGCTGTAAAGAAATCCCATTTCAGTGAGGGTTTTGGCTTACTATTGAAGAAAAAAAACCTGTGCAGGGACACTGCAGTTGTCAATATAGAAATGAAAGCCATATCCCATTCCCTGTAAAAAAACAGAAACCTGTAACAAATAAGAAGTCTTTAATTTGCTTCTTAAGAGGTTTTTATTAAATGAATACAGCAGCCAGTCGTGATGTAAGGCAAAGATGACAGCAGCACTGAAAGGGTTATTGCAAGCACTTCCTAATAAGCAAAACAGGACAGCATTGGAGAAAGTTAGAGAACTGAAATAACAGAAAAGCAATCCGCCTGGAAACGGAAAAGGGTGGGTGAGCAGTCTCTGCCGGACAAGGGCAAAAGCCGAGGTTTGTAAATTTAGAACAAAATACACACCCACACAAAACTCCTCAAGTACGAGGACAGGAGAAGGGAAAAAAGCAGCAGGGGAAAAAAAAAGCACATACAACATCATAGAATGCCTTTATGTAAATTCTGCTTAATCATTCTTAATGGACGTCTGCCCATGGCTTAGTATGGGAAAGACCAAGCTTTCAGTGTATGCCAAACTGCCTGAAATGCAAACCCTTGGCACGCCTGGCACGCTGCCTGCTTTGATCCCCCATTTTGGGCAGTTTCCTGGAGGTAGGTTTGGAGAAAATGAACATGGACAGACCACTCTTTGGGAGGGCTGCCCAAAGGAGTTAAGTATCAAGTTTGGTATCACACTTCACAGTGTTTGAGTGCATTGTTTTTAACTTACCTGAATGGATTTCTAGGCTTTAAAAACAGAGGCAGCGAGACAGAATTTATTAGTTTCAGTGTTAGAGAGGTCCCTACACAGGGTTAACAAGTGTGCTGTGGCAAAATACTGTTTTCCAGTAAAAGGTGAAAGTTGCCCTGCCTCATGCAGATGGCCATTAAGACCAGCCACGTGGACAACAGTTATTTATATAACTGTGGCAAATGGCCATAGAGTATGAAGACCCCCATTCAGATCAGCCCCCAAAACTTTGTCCATCTCAAAGGAAGGCTCATAAAGTAACATAATAAATAGTAAGAGAAGACTGATGTTCTTGGCAAGAGCAGCAGGCAGGTAATTTAGAGCAGGCACTGCCCCTTCAGTTCAAGAACAGGAAACAACTGTATGACTTACCAAAATGCCCCACCCAGTAAGTCCCAGTCGGTATAAAAGTCTCTGCTGCAAAATTTAGCTAATGATACAATCCAGGAGAAGTCTGGAAGTACCACGGAGGGAGAACAGGAGAGACATTTCTGAGAAAGAGACTTCAGCTAAACTGAGCTACATGCGACCAGGCACGTACAGATCCCCATAAAACAGGCAGAAAGAAAAAGTATTTTCTACTGCACAACTTGCTTCTTCCCTCTCTTTTTAAATTTTAAATTTAGTTAAGTGGCCACACACTAAGGTGCTAAAAGCTACAACCAATTTTTGTACTAAAAAGAGTTCAAATCCAGATTGGTTTTGTTAATAATGAAACAGTACACAGATTCCTATACCACAAGTGAAGCTTTTGCTATATAAACCTTTAATAAAGACAAAGGAAGAAAAATTCTAACAGTATTAACAGCCATTTTGGTCAAATACAAAACAAATCATTAAAAATAAGATGCATCAGGAAATACAATTGGGTAAAAGGCAAAATTTTATAAGGGAGACTGCATGCTATACATAGGTTAGCGAGTACAAAAGGTAAGGAGATAGACAACTACATGCTTAGTCATTAAAACACTTGTAATTTGAAACAAATGAAAAATGTCAGGCACTCACTCTCTGAATCTCCTTTTAAACTAGATTATGTGCTTGCTCTTGCACACATCTCCCCCCCACCCCAGTGTCCTCAGAGATTCACTTACCTCTTATCATTACTATCCTTGTAACTGCTCCTCTTGCATTAGGGGAACAGAAATTCACTTAAGTCCCAAGTTCAGACTGAAAACACAGATTCGTAGTGCCAAATATTATAAATTTAAGAAAAGTATTTACTTTTAAAGTCTAACATTTACACCTGCAAAAGATGACAAATCTGTCTGTCATTAAGTTGTTCTTTTGCTGTTCCTAACTTAGATGGCACTGAAAGATCTGTGTAAAGATTCTTACTTGGGAAGGGAAATCTTGATCATCAACTCCCTGGAATTCAGCATGCAGTAAAAATCTAAACAAATGAACGCTTCTGCACTCATGGAATATAGTTGGCTTTGGCCAAAGGAGGCAGACATAGGACAACACAACAAAGTTTAGCAAAAAAAGAATATAAAGCCAAACGTTACAGGAAGACAACCACAATCAGAAGCTTTATGCTACTCTGTCAGTTGCTGACGGGTTGGTATGAAAAGATAACAGTGGAGAACTGAACATTTCAGCATAGACTCTGATCATTAAAATTATAATTCTACATTTATAGACTAACTTAGCAGACATGCTTTACATGATACAACTTCAGAGAGAATCAACTACCTCAAAACCAATAAATACACTACTATTTTTGCAGATCATTCTGTAGTATTCTAAATTAACACAGATAATACAACAGCTTCTCTGAAATTAAGTGGAGAGTGAAAAATATCATGTGTGTCAATGGCAAATACAGCAACATAAATCAGTTGAACGCTGGCTCTTTCAGGTGATTCTAAATAAGCTCTTGCCAAGCTGGATTTCAGCTGCTGTTACCTGCATTTTTGCAAGACCCCAAATGTCTGACAAAAAAAAGTCTTTCTAGACAAACCCCAGGCATAACCCCTGTCATCCATCCTTCAAAAAAAGGCAAGAATACTTCACCCCAGTCAAAGTATTTCAGGACATCAGAACATTAACATTTATATAGCACTTCGGGATATTCTTACAGCACTTGGGGAAAAGACCACAACCCCTGCAGCCTGTCTCATCTCAGTGATTGTTACAGTCATGAGAATGGAAAAATCCAGGACTAAACAGCTATAAAGTGGAACAAATAAATGGAAACAGTTTGGAAACAGAATCAGAATCTCAGTGCTGTTTCTGTCTCTGTACATTACCGGAGATAAGGCACACAAGGTATCATCTCTATTGTGCATTTTCATTGCATTAGGTAAGGCACAGCAGTGAACATCAAGTAAAAATCTAGTTAGACCAGAATACTGGACTTTCAAAATCTGATAGTTGGTAGCTATAAATGACTCCTCAATACTTAAATGTTCTGCAGCCAGGAATAAAGTCTGCTGCATTTAGTTAGCTCATGTCTTCTGCTTCAGAATCTCCTTTTCCCAATGTGTAAAATGGCCATAATGATACTTCAAGAAGCATTTGGGCAGCCAGAAACTGAGAAGATACAAAGTCTAGTTTTATGAGTTGAACTGACTTATATAAAGCCAGGCACCAAATGAAAGAATAACAAAATTCTGAAAACCTCAGCTGTCAATTAGAATGTCACTGCTTAAGCCTCATGCCTTTCAAAATACTTCTTACATGAGAGAAGCTGCACTTCAGCTCTGAATAACTGCCCTTCGTTCTCTCTTCTATATGCATACACATCTACTTTCTCTAAAGATTTTTGTTGAACATAGAGCTCAGCTCTCAAAGCAACATTGTAGGCAATGTGTGATTACTGGATTCTTTATATTCTAACCATTATCAAGTTAGAAAAAATTGTACACCAGCCACTAAATTCCATCCAAACTCTACATGACTGCTGCCTGGCCACATTTCTAGTTTTACAGACTCCCACTGAGAAGTAGTCTATCTAGCTTGTGTGACTGCCTTACAGTCCAAGGCAATCCTTAACTCCTCACTTACATTATGTATCCCATCCTATACACAGTCATATCCTAAAAGTGTTTTAACCTAGAAAGCTGATCTTAAATACTCCCAGAGGTAAGGCAATATACTCCTTCAGCAGCCAAAAAGTGATCTGGTAGAACAAAGCAAAATAATCCTGTTTTGGGAATGAAACATTTTCTTCCTGTCAAAAGATGGAGTGACTCAACATTAAAAGCAGAATTTCTAAGTTACCACCAGAATTTTTATCCTTTTACTGTGCCATTACCTAGAAGACCAGCTTAAGGGGAGTGACTGATCTTGCTGCAAAGACAAGCTTCAATGAGAGAACCAGGTTTTGGCTGAAAACTGAATAACCAGGAAGCAACTCAGTTTAAATTTGAAATAGTGCCAAATTAATGAAGCCACAGAACTTCATATGACAGGTCAGAGTCGACTCAAAACCACCATGTTTTTCAGGTAGTGACAGCTTTTCATTTGAACGGCTCATGAGTGTTTCTGAAAGACTTCTAACCATCATCAATCAATTTAGCACCACATACACCTTCACATGTACATATGACAGTCAAATACGATTTCTTTCAAGACTATCTAAGGGTACATACCATATATAGCCTACTCTTTCCCCACAACGAGTCTCTCCTGCCAATGTATTCAGCTTGCTTACTTAAGACTGCACTTGTGTTACGCTTCCTTTTTTACATTTCCATCTGTACTACTTCCAGGACTGAAAGGGAATACTAAGACTACAGTAGTACGTTTCAACCTCATTCATTGTGTTTCACTGAATCACAGAACAGTTGATACTGGAAGGGACTACTGGGGGTCATCTAGTGCAATCTCTCTGTGTGGGCAGGGTCAACTTAAAGCACACGATTACTCAGGACTGTGTCCAGATGGCTCTTGACTACCGCCTGGGAAGAAGACTCCACAACCTCTCTGGGCAACCTATTCCAATGCTGTCATCCTCACAGTAAAGAAATTCTTCCTCATGTTCAGGTGGAACTTCCTGTTTCTTTACCTGTATACGTCCACTAGAGCATGGCTTAACTAACTGTGGTGGATGAAACACAGGCAATCACGGAGGCTGGGAATTTATCAAAAGGAGGCTGGGTACCTGTCTGAGCCATTCCTTCCATACACATGCTCTTTTACAGAATTTCAACTCACACAAGGGGATTTAACCTAAATCTCAGATGTACAAATGTTCAGGTTCACAACCACAGAGCTGTTAGTTTGCATTCATGATTCAGAGGAATTAGTTCAAAAGCCATCATTAAAACCACTCTAAGTGTAATTTTAGATTTCCAGCACATGGGCAAAAGAGGGCAAAAGAAATCTTACACAGCAAATTGAGAAGGGAATTCCCCTTACATGCTATTCTGGAACATCTACTATTTATCTCTTTTTTATTATTTTTATTGTTGTTATTTACTTATTCAGTTTGGACTTTTAACCCCAGTTTATGCAATTTTGCTTGAAGTTACTATCCTACAGTAATACAAGTGGTCTTGCCTACAGTGCAGTGAAGAAGACTCAAGAAGACTATGCTAATTAGCACACAATTTTCAAAAGGTCAGTTGTCACATCATTAGCCAGGCCATTTACATCTCTGCAGTATGGAGCATTCTCCAATTCTAGTCAGTGAAATGGGACAAAAATTGCTTAGGGTCAAATAGTACAGTGTGCTAAGAGCTTAAAGGCTCCAGTAGTTGGAGCAGCTCATAATGGGCCATTTTCACACTATGCTACTGTCCAGTTGACATCATCTTCTGTCAGATATTTAAAGAGACAGAGAAATCTTATCTGATAAGAAATGTTAACATTCACTTACACTGTGAGTAAATATCATTTACCGAAAAAAAAAAAGTACAGGAGCAATTAGCAAAATATGTGTGGCTGTGTCTTTGCAGTCACATAATCTAAAAGTAAAAGCATAAAGAATGTTTGGCTTCTATACCTGTCATGTCTAGAAGCAAAATCAAAGAACAGATATTAGATCACAGTATAGGTTGTCCTTGAACTACTTTAGTTCAATAGTTCAAAATTTTAAAAGTATATAGTCAGAGCAACTTTTAAAAAGATATAACCAGAGTAATAAGGTGTTTATTCTCTGAATTTTAGCCACCTGGTACATATCCAAAATAATGCACATTAAAGCAATTTGGGCATGCAATGTCAAGCAACTCAAGTTTCAAAATGCAACAGTTAAAAGACTTCAGGCCTTAAAGCAGCCTTCTTGCACATACTGACTGTAAACATTCAGTTCCAGTAGGACACATGAGCATCTTTATAATTGCATTTGCTCTGCACTAGCCTAGACAAGCAAGCTAGACAAAGTGCACTATTGGGTTCAGCTCCAGGTGATGAAAGAAGGAAATCTCCAATAACTGCAAACCTGTCTGCCTCCAGCAGAGCTGACATTTCTTCCTCTAACTATCCACATTTCCCCTTAGTTGTAATTTGCACCCATATAAAGGTATTTAGCTTTTATATTGTACTATTTCTTCACGCCTACTCTTTAAACTCCTGTGCTAGTGTAGGATCCTTCACTTTTTCAGGTGCTCATCTCACAACTGAAAAGGCCTATAAAAACCAGTATTAAAAAAAAAAAGCCCTTAAAAAGGCTAGCAGAGGTCTCCATTTCCAGTTAAATTCAGTACAGGGATGCAATGGAATGGCTGCTGAATCAATTGCTGCATTCCCAGAACAGCTCTTTACAGCCACACTGAGAGCATCAAGCAAGCATCATACTTTAACCCCACACATTATTTACAAATCAACTTCCACAACAACAGCTGAAACCCAATTTATTTTTAAAACTTAGGCTATATCATCATTCAGAAAATCATTCCTCTTCATTTTTTTCCTTCTGACAACTAATTCAATGAAAAATTGTACTCTTGATATGGTATTACCAGACTCCCCACATCCTGGTACCATAATGGATTACCTACATGTTCTAGAAACAAAACACCCACTACATTGCAATAAAATAAGATAAAGCTTAGCTCAGAGCAGTGAAAGCTAGAAAGGGATATTATTGTACTTTTGCTGTTAACCTTTAAAAGCATACTCATCTGAAGTTTAAGTGACAAAAGCTCTCTTCTTCATAAGTGGTGAAAAACCAAGGCCAGTTTTCTGCGAATCACTACCAGGGCATAAGCCTGTTTTGGTCCTATATCAAACAACAGTTCTCATAAAGCTTTATTGCAGGTTGGCAGCATTTTTTTTAAAACAGCATTTGATTTTCCTCAGACACTGCACTTATGAAGTAACATATACTGAAGAATTTGGATCATCAAGTGAGATGCCTTATCTCTGCCTCTGAAGTTTCAAGTGCCAGATAAACTATTTATGCAAGCACCTACAAAACACTATGAATCTAGAGCCAGAGTCCTTGCTTCATCTTTTTAATGTCTCTACCTCTTCCCATTTCCCCTGTCCCCACATGAGTAATTGATATTCTGTATTCATTAACAGATTTATGGAACAGCATTGCAACACTTGGACATTTGTTAATATATGTCACCAACTTTGATTAACCTATTGACCAAGATAATTTCAAGTCCATATACTACAAAGTTCTCTCCACTCACATTAGAATCAAGCTTACTTTCAAGGCCATCTTTTCCTTCTCTTCCATTCCCAGTGCACAAATTTTGGCACAATCACACAACAAACAATTGCTTCCCTTATGTGTATCACTGATCAGCAACCTTCCTATTGCAGAGACTCCATGACAACAAAGAGATAGTTCATATTATGAGTCAGGCAGAAAGCAATGATGTGCTATAAGGAATGCATATGCATGTACATTTACATGAAACTTTTTACACTAAATTCCACCTTTCACCTGCAGGTTTTTTAACAAAATCCCTAATTTTGCTGTAACAAATTTCACAAACTCCACAAAAGTACAACAGCAAGTGCTCGAAGAGGTAAAGTAACTGTAATAAGTGCTGACTAAGCTTATTAGAAACAATTGTCGTAATCTTTAAGCTGTTTTGTCCTTCTCTATAGATAGGGCAGAAAGATTCAATTTAAAAGGTCTTTTCCTTATTTTTGATCTTGACAGAAAGGTGAAAAACACTACCATGAACTCAAAAAGCTTCTTGAGAATACAGGATTTTGTTCAAGCCTGGCTCACAATTAGATAGTAACACTGTGGTCTTTCCTGTTACATACAGAAAGGTATGCCCTTCCAATGTTGCCATACTGCACTGCTCCAGTTACAATATTACAAGCCAAGAAAGGTTACAAAATTGCTTAAGTTACTGCTACAAAAGCAACAGCAACCTAAAATCCTGACTTTCATAGCAATACATGAACAATAAGAAAAATCAAGACTTTCAGCAAAGAATAAGTGATGACTCATTTGAACACCAACAAACTACTGAAATTCCTTTTCTGGAAAACTAGTACTCTATGAAAACACTAATGACATTTGGGAAAGCTTGCAAAAGAAAAGCACATGTCACACTCCTCTTATCAAAGAATGTAGCTTACCACTATGCAGTCCTAAAACATTTAAGGATTTTTTTAATTTTTAATTTATTTTTTTAACAAAACCAACCACTTATAAGGTAATGAGCTGGCACACAGATGATGCTCTCCACTGTTTATTTCTTCCTCAAGAGCAAGATGCATTTAAATGCATATATTAGTATTTCACCTTGCAACACCATGTAGCTCTACTCTGTGCTATGGAGTTTGAAATACATACTGCAGCTGGAGAACAATTTAACCTAAGCACAGATAACCTGCACTTCCCCTAATTACAGATTCAAATGGTAGCTGTGTGCAAAGTCTCTGAAATAATTACAGTCCTTACTGGTACACTGTAAGTGATGATATAGTGAGTAATTTAGAGGGAAACTAAAACAAGACATCTTCCAGCAGTGAAGATCTTGCTGTGGAAGGATGTATATTTTCCATTACGAGTTTATAATATTCTTTTTTTTCCCAAATTCAGTGTATTAATTAATATGCAAATTACAATTTCCAGACTAAGATTTCTGTCAGTTAGATATATGGTGTTTCAGCTACATAATCCTACCAGAGAGCTGTATTAAAACATTAGGCTAACAGGCTAACTCATTGAACAAGTACCATGAGGAACCTGAAAATTAGTGTTACTTTGACATGATCCTCATTGCAAATCTGTGCCTTCTGCTCTCAGGTATCACACCCTCATTACCCCATAAAGTCTCAATCAAACCATAAACTATCTGCGGTGATCTCACCAAGGCAGCTGCCAGTGCATGTACCCAATAAAACAATTTCTCTGCAAACCTCCTCTTACCCAGAAAGGCCTTTCTACTACTGCTCAGTTCTAGCAGGCACTTAATGCACACTCTGCTTCCAAGGGCAGCAATAAGAAATGGTGCCACCAGCTTCACATGGGATATAAACTGAATGTTTGAGGATACTTTAATTTTTAATTTTCATTTTTCAGAAGCATTAAGTGAAGGGAAGTGAAGGAAGTTCAGCTACACATGGAGTCCAACTTTATCTAGAGTTAATGTCTTGGTCTTCTGAGAGCACTCCTCAGATGATAACAGCCCTAAAATCTTGCGAAGAGTCATTTACTGTGTGCATTACAAAGCTCAATGAGATAAGAAGGAGGTGCTTGAAATATCTTGAGAAACAAAATTTACCTCGTTTCAACTTAATACTTACAGCACACAAAGCAAAAACATTCACCATTATCTGTCTGGTTATCCTTAAAAACCACAACATGCAATGCAAAGAATTTTCACTCTAAATTTTCTCTTGGAGATATAATAGAAAGAAAAGATGAGTGGTGTGATTAGCTGACATTTCCATTCAGAGTAGATAACCAAGACTATGCCAACCTTACAACCCAAAAAGGAAGAACATTGTTCTCCAGTATTACAACACTTACTGAAGCACACTAGAGGAATAAAACATCCCAGATCACTGGCTTTACTACATGAGAAAAACCACTCAGGGCAGCATAGTCCCACTCATAACATTATCTGACCCGACTGCAACAGACCCCACCAACCACCACGCTGAAGTAACACACGCCTTCATGAGAACCCAAACACGGCAGCATCAAGATAAATTTTAAGACCAGCTGGCATAAATCTGTCTTTATATAAACCTTTTCTATTTCAAAATTCCTAGTATGCCAAAAGCTAGAAATTTAAGCGCTCCTTCCTATGAGAGAAAAAGACCTGACTCACTCTGATGAACCCCTGTAACAAACAACTAAAATGCCCCCACAGACATAAAGCAGTAAATGGAGAGGGACTTAGGCCTTGGAGGAAAGACTGCATCTCCCAGTGCAGCACAGAGGCTCTCCTTATCTGCCTCTCATCCTTACCAGTACTGTGACCTACAGAGCAGTGATGCTAAGCAGCTCCCCTCCTCCAACCCTCCTACGTCTCAGACGCTTCCTGTCTCCACTGGCATTTATTTTCAGCCCTCGAGATTCCTTTCTATATGTTCCAGGAACCCTCTAGCCATCCTCCGTCCAGATGGCAGACTTCAGATGAAGGGAACAGGGTCTTGGAAGGTCTTTTCTTGGCCTGCTTCTCAGCAGCCTGCTGGAACTCAGAGGCAGACTGAGTCTTGGACAGACAAGGCTCTGTTGAAGTGCAAAAGCCCTTCAATCCCTCTCCACAATTTTCCTCAATGATCTCTTTGTCTTCAAACAAATTTGTCTTAAACCTTTTAACAGCCTCTGCTTTCCAGGGGCATGCTTTATACAATCTATTCCCTACAAAGCTGCAGAAAGCCAATAAAAGGGCAAAGGAAAAGGGTCTTAATGCTATAATGGACAACCAGAGCCCCAGTTTTACTACATACAAAGCAGATGCTATTTTGACAAGCAGATGCAGAAGAATAAGGTAGAGTGGTAGGTTTCAGTCCTAATGATCCCAGTCACCTGCAACAGATTTCCTGACATGACAGGAAAGCAGTAGTTTATATACTCAGATTCAATAAAGACCATCACCCTCCAAACTATTTTCAAACTATGACTCTCCCAGAAAATCAGTCATTCTTATCTTTGCACTAAGACAGCAGAATCAGGCCGATGTATAGTCCACAAAGACCAAAACAGTGTTATCACAAACACTGTCATTCATGTACAAGCTTGAGAGAATTACTGATTGTTTAGTTTGAGAAAGTAAAAGTGTTGCCAAAATAAGTAGAAAGTAAAGAAAAAAACCCACCTGTTTCCAACTGAGGCTTCATTGAACAGTTTAATGAGTTTTAATAAGATGTCTACAGATTTCTTTAACCCTATTCATACCAAAGAATCTGACATTATTTATCATATAAGTAAATGCAAAAAAAACCTTCAAAGACCCAAGAGGATTTAAAACTGAAATAAAGCTGGATACTTGAGAGTACAACATATTTAGGTATAAACTACTCTAAAATCAAATTTAGTAAGCAAAGCCAGTTCCCCATTTAAAGACTAAAGCTATCAGGAAGATTCAGGAAAGATTAATTTAGGAAACGAACCGCAAGAGGAAAAAATAAAATGCAGAACTTTAGTAAAACCCAACTGGGCTACGAAAAGAAGTTACAGAAAAGCTACAGCAGTACAGAAAACTTACCAAGTTCAGGTAGAACCTTAAAAATCCAGCACCTCAAAGGAAATGATCAGAACAGTAAAGTGTTGGGAAAAAATTAGGCAAAGCATGGTCTCTGAATGTTAATAACAGTAATAACAATAATGCATCTTCCTTGGTGGGAAAAACAACACAATCTAGAGGCAATATTATACACTGCAGTGCCACTACCACATTTGCAATGCTGGTTTTTCAGTCAAATTCTTATCCTCTAGGCTTACTATTGATTTTAAAAGTTAGTTGAATAGCTTCTTTGGTCCTTTCTATCATTTACATTTGTCAGAATACTGACTGTGAGAAGATATCTTTGATCTCATTTTGACCAAAAATAATACAAGAAACGACTTAAAGAAAATTCACCACTCCTTTATAGGGTAGTTTGAAAACCAAATACTATAAATAAGCAATATGAGATAGCCTGGCCAGATTTTTTATCACGTATACTCTTTTTTTTAACAATTTTACATTGTTAGAAACCAATCTTTTCCAGAGAAATGTATAAAAGATTCCTAATTTATTTCAAACAGTTCAAACACTTTTCAGATCTATCCTTTCATTTAAGGGGTGTGATCTGTTTGCTTAAGGTAATGCACTAACTGCATAATGATATTCATGGCTCCACCCATAAGCATTTAGGATTGTCTAATTGAGATTTATCTGCTGTTATGAAGTATCCACTGTATGATTTACAGTCATTTACTGTGTAATAGCTGTAGCTGATTAACTGGTTTTAAGTTCCTGTTTTATCTCCTCCCTTCTTTAGTTTCTTAACAGATTAAAAAGGTGTACCTTCATCAGAAGTTATTTAAGTTCAGTTTATACACAATGGTTGGCTATTACTAGAAGATCAGCTAATTCCATGAACTGAAAATCTGACCCAGAAATTGTTATTTAAAACTGAAATGAGTTATAGACCACCTAAAAACCTTTGATAATAGGAGCCAGCTAACACAGGTGGAGTGAGCCAGATAATTATAGAAAATTATGTCCATCAGCTATAGAGTCAATGCAACATAAGGAGACAATAAACTACCCCATTATGATTGGAGACACCCATTGCCTTACCACTGCTAAGATGGACTCGATTTACTTAAGTCAATGGTTTACTAACCACACACTCAGACACTTGTAAGGGTGGTTCACAAAGTCGATCAAAATCCAACAAAGCATATTTTGAGATATCTGGCCTCTGATCTGAAGCCACATCATATGTCCTTGTCACTGAGCTTTCATACTCTAAGAGTATGAGTGTGTGGAATGGAAATAAGGAAACAAAAAAAAAAAGGTAAAAGGAAAAGAAAAAGAAAAAAAAGGTGTGGGGGGGGAAGGATACGCATTAATTCTTTTAAAACTCATGCAATTAGTCACACTTTGAAGAAAACCTAGAAGAAAATTTAAGTACACAAAGAAGGCCAAGGAAGCAAAGTGAGTGAGGGAAACTAGAGGGGGAAAGACAGCAACT
Organism: Melopsittacus undulatus; assembly: GCF_012275295.1. NCBI lineage: Eukaryota > Metazoa > Chordata > Aves > Psittaciformes > Psittaculidae > Melopsittacus > Melopsittacus undulatus. Next base: position 50,788,877 of record NC_047530.1, read on the forward strand.
GCCGTAATACCTGAAAAGACAATCATATGTCAGGATATGCTAACAGGGGAAAAAAACAAATATGAATGAACATGTACTACGATTAATGAAGATGATGACTGCTTTATCTGTTACGTTCTACATGTTGTTGCCATTAAAGTAGGACAGGAAATGCACCTGTTGGGTCCAGCAGTTACAGCTAAGCTTTAATAACCGTAGAGGTAAGTGAATAGACTAATAGTTTTGCACTCTTTATGGCACAGTAGTGGAAAAGAGGTTGCTGCACTGGAACTTAAGCATTTGTTTCACATATCTATTTTCAATTCTGATTTTAAAGCTAACATCAGTCTAGTACTTGATGTCTGATGAACATTCTCTCATTGCCTCACAGAAAAGAGTTATCTTAGAATTTAGCATGAACAATTGTAAACCAACTGTATTAGCCCAAGACAAGAGTGCACTACAAGCAGGAACAAGAGGGTAAAGTTTATATTCATAAAGTTTTGTGAGCATCTAGGTCTACCAGCAACATGAAAAATGAGATAAACGATACAGAAGACGGGACGGTAATCCTATAGACTACTAAACTTGAAAAAAAGCAGATGCTGAAGTCACAGCAGCTTTATTATTGACAGCATTTATCGTCCCTGTCGTGACATTTTCCACTACCATCCCAAAAAATCATTGTATCTCTCTTCTCTCTTTGTAAGCTGCACTGAGATTTTTCACCCTGATTTAAAGCTAAGTATGCTGTATTTTATTTCACATTCTTCTGAAAATAGGGTTTGCAATGAAAAGGGACTGTAAGGGGAATCCAAACAGTAAGCAAGTCCCTATTCCATTCTCTAAGGGTGATAAGGCTACACTTATCCCCTTCCCACATGTATTCCTGGAAGCATCTGGTTTAGGCTGCTATTTTGATATCTTCATGCCAAAGTTTGTTTAAATAAAGAAACTATAATCTTTTGGCTAGTAAATGCTAAGAAAATCTTTGTTCTAAGATAGCCATATTCTGTTACCAACAGAGGAATGCCTCCGAACCATCTGCTCAGAATGATTTTGTCAAAAGAGCATTGGCCAGTGTAATATAAAAAATATTTATCCCTAGTAAATATACCATCAGTATTCTTAGTTTATTACCACTATTTACCCTGTACCCCCCTGTCAAAAATCACTGTTTATGTAAAGCTGTGTGGGAAAGGAGTAATTCTTTATCCAAGTCTATAGACAGTCATTGGAATTTGGAACTGGCTGCTACAGAACCACTCACTGTTACAAAGCTTAAGGATTATGCAAAAGCTTGTATATACAATACTTTTAAATAACTGATACTGTTATTGCTTTCAGAAAATAAAGGTATTTTTCATCCACAGAAGGGGTGGAGTACTTAGAGGCCTTGGAAACTGGAAACCCATACTGGCAGAAGCAGCAGAAGGAAGGGCAAGAATTCTTGCCCATACACAACCATATGTCCCACAAGATCTGGGGAAAAAAACCCCAACATGATTTCAAGCTCATTCAAACACCCTACTCATATTACTTCTATTCTGAGGTTGTGGTTCAGAAATCTAACCTAACGTTATATTACGGGGAAGGGCTCTTCATGAAACTGTCCAAATGGCCTACTGCATCTTCTATACCAATAGATACAGCTACTCAGCTGGTAACAAACTGATACTTTAACACACTGCATGACAAGAATATCTGGGGGGGGGGGGGGGAAAGGAACCAAAAGAAAGACATTCCAGGCAGCTCTTAACATGCCAAGACTCTGATAGCATCTGAGGGAAACTGAAGTTTAAAGAAAAGTTCTTAACTTGCATCTGCAGCCTAGAAATCAGTGGTAGTCTGTCTGTCCAGAGAGGCTCTCAACTCATTTTAGTTAGGCATAAAGAATACCTGGTTTTCATTGCATTTGATATGTGCTATTTTCTGAGACAGCCATCAGATGGGGCTTAGCAACATTAGAAAGGAAGAAAGTGGATTTCTGATATGCAAATACTGTTCCAAGTTCTTACTGTTCCTACTTGTTAACTAGGGAGACTCCTAAACCACACAATAATATAATACACATTTTAATATAATTTTCATAATATTATGAAAAATCATAACCAATTTCTTATCTCTTGAATACTAACACACCACCTGCAAAGCAAAAAAGAAACAACACAAATAATTTGAGAAAATGTTTCACAACCTTCAACTGCAACTCAAGTCAAGCATTGAGTGGTAACACAGACCCTGCAGAAAGTTCTAATAAAGTCTAAACATTTTGAGAGAAACATACGAGTTTAATGAAGAAAGGTGAGAGGGGAAAAAGTACTTGTTACAAGCGCTCCGTAAACCTGCTTCTATCCACAAGTTTTGCTTCAAAGAGATGCAGCAAGCATTTTACTAACATTTGTTACCATCAGAAAAGGCCAGCTTTAGGCAGAAAAGCTAGACAGGAAAGACTCAAGATTTTGTTTTTCCCCTCCCTGCTGCTACCCTCCCTCCCCAGTCCAGTCCCCTTTCCCCCTTCTCCAGCTAAGCTCTTTCCCAGGTTTTGTCTTCGCAGTACCAGCTCATGTCCACACATGCCGGTGCTAGTTAATACATGAAATTGTCTTACCAGCAGCAGCACAGCGAGCAGATGAAGAATTCCATTACAACAAAATTAACAGCAGGGGATTTCCAACAAGATGGCAATAGTTCGGATACTCAAAGAAACATGGGAAGCCCAAGATAACCGATTACAGAAACATGGCCTGAAATACTAGTGGCACTTTTCCGGAATTCAGCAAGATGCAATTTCTGGCAGGCAGAGTGAAAAGCACACAAAGGTTGTCTTCCAGAGAAAGAGTATACATAGCTCATTCTTGAAAAGACAGCTGTGCAAAAGAAAGAAATATGCTTTCTGCCTTTAACTATCGGAATAGCTCTTATCTAAAGTTTCCTCCTCTTCTTTTAGGGTAGGACTGTTAAAAAAAAAAAAACAAACCTCCTCCCAATAAGTGAAGATTTAGCAAGCATTTTCATACTGCTTTTGTCTACCTAGTCCTGCCTACCTTTCAAGTCAGTTTAAAAGCAAAGAAACATTAATTCCAACAGAATAAATAAGTAATGAGAACTACTTTTTCCAATCCTTCTTTTTCCTCTTTTTATAATGTTAATTCCAGTAACTCGGCTATGTTAAAGAGTCAAAAATATCTGCTGAGTCTGGTGGGGTTTTTTCCGAAAACCTACCCACTTTCTTGAAAAGCACTGAAATTGTAATTTTAAACCTGTTTTAAGATATTTCATGAGTTCCATTCATCTTTCTGCTTATCAGCCAAGAGGGGGAAAAAATCCCAGCTGCAGAGCCTTAAAGCTCCACCTTGTGGAAGAAGCCTATAATATACAAATACAGAAAAGAACTTCAAAGGGAGCTAACAATTAATAACGTTTGACATTTACACTTTGTCGTCATTTATATTTTGTCGTTAGTCACAAGATGGTAAAATAGGCTCTTAAATGCATCCTACCTCAGTAGAAAAACTAGCAGTGGGGGATTACCAATAAATTGAAAAGCTGGATTTTTTTTTTGTGGCAATAGTCATCCTGCAGTGAATCAGCAAATATATATCATACACAGCAGTCCAAAGCAGATCTTGCCTTCACCAGGTTTGCTGTCTCCTGTGCACTGGACTTACTCTATTCATAAGCAGGAAACCGGGGAATCACAGAGTTATCTGGCCAAGGAGCAAAGAAAGAATATAGCAACCCTGCCATTAAAAGTAGATAAATTACTAAAAGAACTTAATCTTGTGATACTAGATTGACTATATTTTTACATGGGTATTCTGAAAGCTATTCACAATCCTCCTCCAACCGTCTATTACAAACAAAATCAACTAAATGTCCTCATTCAGCCATTCTTAAAAGCTTGTATTGAGAACAGCTTAATGCAGTCAGAAGCTGCCGATGACTATGCATGGAGTGGACTCTAAAGGAAACTGAACTAGTTCTGCCCTCTACCGAAAGAGGAGCTTGAACGTGAAAATTGTAGCAGCTTTCACACCATTCTATTTTTCTGCTTTATATGGGTACCTTACTTTTCCTTGGTTTTCCTTCTTCTCTGTACGCTGTTACAACATTCAGGGTTCTGTTTTATGGTGGGTTTTTAGTAGTTTTTGGAAGGTTGAGTTGCTGTTTTTCTTCCTTCTGTTTTTTCACCATGAGGGCAAACAAAGGTGTCAGGCAGGTTTCAAAGTTTACATACTACATAATACCATGCCAGCACATAGAGACTCCAGAAATCAGAGTTTGCTGCACTAAAGCACTGCAAGCACAGCTCATGCTTTTAGCAACACAAGAGCTTATAAACAAATACAATATTGATAATAATGAAAGAACAAAAAGTGAGATGTTAAAAAATAAGCCCAGATAATTAATTTAAAATTTTCCTGTCATCTGTGGTACACCAATTATATAACAGTGTCATGAAATGTTCTTCTGTGTAGTAGACACTAGATATTTAAAGAAAATATATCCATATTGGTTAAATACTTTGAATTAATAAACATACCATAATTAGTAATTGATTACTAACAGTAACCACATCATTCTCCAAAGTAAACCTTGCTATGTTTCTATATGGTATCAGTTGCTCCACTTTGAGATCTAGACATTCATAAAAATCTAAAACTCAGAATAACTTAAGGACTGATATCCTGTACAAAACCTGGAAATGCAGCACATCTAGCAACATAATTTGGCTGAACAATACATTGGTTTGGAACACCAAGGAGCACAAAGTTTGAACTGGTTGAATGCAGGGTCTCTGAGCCTGTAAAAAAGACGGGTGCATGCCACTCAAAACAGAGGAAATACATCACTTCAGAAGCATGTCAGCCTTGCAGTGCCCGGGAGCTGGGACAGCCTGTATCCCAGCCCAAACCCCAGCTGGCAGCAGAAGATTTTCAAAGCCGCTAAGAGTACATTGCGTACGCTTCAGCAAGTTTCCATAGCTGGAGGCCGACTCCATTCCCTCAAAATCATGCAAAACACCCCAGCCCCACACGGCGCCCGGACCTCCCGAGGAGCGCTGGCACCAAGCGGCTGCAGAGGGAGCCCGCTGCCCACGGGGCCCTTCCCGAAGGGGCCGTGACCGTCGTGCCACACACGCTACCACGAGGTTTCACTTCCAGCAATGGTATCGCAAAAATTAAAGGGCGATTACTCAACCGGCAAGGAGAAGAGGACCTGATCCGCTCCTGCATGGCACCCCTCGCATCTGTTTCATAGCGTGCATGTTAAATTCCTTGTGTTAGAATGCTTGTTTTAGATAACACTGAATATTTTATTCTTCCTGTTGTCTAAGCTACACTAGCTCCAACTCTGAATGACCTTTCACTCCATGCTTCTGTGGGGAGAGCAGGCTTTCTTCTAGAGAAAATAGCTGAACACGTTTGAGGTTGTTCAAGGCAGATCCAAGCAGCCTCTTACTGCAAGAAAAAAGTTCACAGGCTTTATGAAGTCCTGAGTAATTTTCACTGTTGGTGGCTGTTACTTAAAAAAGAGCCCAGATACATTAGAACTAAACATTATATTTATTTTAAAACCAACAGAAGATATTAAATATACCCTAGCACGTAACCTGAGCCAATTTAGCTCACTTTCCACTCTGCAGCCTGCAAGAGGAAACTTCTCAAGTCTTTATTTAAAAAAAAAATAATAATAATCCCAAAATCTCAGTCTTTATTCCAAAACATGGCAGTGTTCTCAATTTTTATAGTTCATGGAGCAGGACCAAAATCTCTGATAATAAAATACTATGTAGGGACAGGAGGACAAAAGCCCATTAACAACAACAAAGTGAAGACCCTAAAAAAAACCCAAACCAGCATGACAAAGCAAAAGTATTTGTCATCATTGGCATGTCAAAATCTGTTGTTTAAATTAAGCTTGGATAATTCTTCTTCATGAAATCAAAGCTTCAAACTAAAAATGACACCTAATACATACAAGTTTCAAAGCCAATGCTCTCACCCTGACCCACATACAAACCTATGAACTTGAACTATCTTGAACTATCAGTTTTTCTCCCCCACCAACTTGCTTCAGCTATGCTTGTGCACAAGTATCAGATGTGGTGACTTGGATTAGTTTACCTGCATCACTAAACACTGCATTCAAGGAGAAGACAGACCACATTTCACTATGGAAATATGCACTTCACTGCCACTGAGCTGAAGGCACACACTGAAACCAGGAAAGGAAGCAACTTCCAGAATTTATTTTTTTTAGGCAAGGCTATAAATAGCACTTTAAATGCAGTCAAACTGTTCCTGCAATAGCAGAAGCAATGACACACCTTGCCTAGTCCAAGTCCATCTTGTTGAGATAATACTGCATCATGTTTCCAGCAATTTCTTCCTTAGAAATCAAGAGTGTTGCAGCTACATTATCTCTCTGAAAGCCCCGAGTGCTGCCACATGCTTTGTCACTATAGCAGTATCTTTCTGCTTGGCAGCCTCACCATGCTTTATCACTCTTTCACTTCAGATGCCATATGCTTAGTTTCTTTGGCTGAGAGATATTATGCCTGCTGAACCACTTAGTCTGCAAGCGTAAGAAAAGCATCAATCGCATGAAAGGGCTAGCAGGAACAGACATATAATTTTTTAAATCCACAACTTCAGTTAGATTTATCATGCTACAGAATAAAAAAATCATAAATTCCAAAGGTCCCTCCAAGGAACCACAGGAAAGACCTGCCTGTCAGTAGAAGCACATTCTAAATCCACTTTTCAGCATATCCTCTCTATCATGATTAGTTAAACTAGCAAAACTGGATTCAGGCTGCCAGGCCATACAGAGAACTACATGTAAATGCCATGATTACAGGCAGTGTGGTCCAAGCAGGTAATTCAGTACTAGGCAAAAAGCTCAGAATCACAAGAAATTCATGCCTGCTTCACCTTACAATAACGGAACAAAATAAGTTTATTAATCTCCACTTTTAAGAGAAATTACAACCCAAAGAGACTAAAGGCATGGAAAAAATAAAAAAAAAAGCATGAATTTCCCATAATGATCCACTTTGACAGAGATACACATACCATGACCTTTAAAACATGTAGACCTCTTTTGTGTGTTTAAAATGAAATCAGGTTAGAAGCGTGGACTGCAGAGACAGATTACATGAGCTTCACTGATATAGCTTTTCAGGTGTTACATCATTTTCATATGTTTAGTAAGCAAAGACATGAAATAATTCTGTTGCCAGTATTGTGACTGATACTCCTTGCCAGAGATTTCATGCAAAATGCAGTTATTGTGTCTGTAGCTCGCAACTATAAAAGAAAGGAGAAAGACATGAACCAAACACCATTCCAGCAATAGAGATTAAACAGGTAAAAAACCCAAATCCTTTTTTTTTTATACTGTGACAAAATTTGACCCCTAGAATTTAAAACAGCCAATCGGAACAAGGCTCTTAATGGAAACTATGTGGAAACAATGGTAGTTTTAGTCACTTTCTTGGAAAGTAATATTGATGCAATAAATAGAAATTATAATTAATTTTGAATCTACTGATGAATATATAGAAAGAAAACTTTTTTTTTTGCTTAATTAGCAAACATTCTTATTTGACCTTTGAGATTTTTTTATGAAGCCTGAGAAGACTGGCATATTCTAGAACACTGTCGTCACCTAGTGCTAGTAAAGAATTACAACACATGCAGTTGTACAGGCAGACTAGTCCATGTTTTGAAGTTTCACACCTACACAAAGTAACCTAAACCTTAAAAGCAGCAAAGAAGAACTGACGGCAAACTCAATCTTTTCACCTGATACAGCCTATGGGGAAAGGTCAGCTCCTGAATGAGCCTCTTGAAGGCTAGGAAATCTATGTTTTGATTCTCTAGGTAAAGCTACTGAGAAAGACACCAACAAGTACCAAAAAAAAGCCCACATATGTGGCCTTCAATGAATATGAAACAAAGTGTTCAGCACTTTTATACACTTAGAAATTGTAGACATCATTCTAAAAACACATTCGTGTTAATTATTTCCTGCATTCTCTAGAGCACTGGACACGAGGAAGCAGCTGGACTCTGGAAATCCAGCTTCTCCCTGCTGCTTTTCACCCCAACATTACATAACAGCTCAGCTTTTATAGTGTGTCTGCAACCCCTGTCCTTGGTCTCTGCTTTTAAGGTTTTCTGCTTTTTTACAGTAACCTACACCACAAGATCAGTGTGTCATCATAAAATCTTTTTGTGTTTACCTAAGTGGCTACGTCAGCATTATATCCTTAACAGAGAATGACCTAATCCATCTTACTCTGCATTGAAATCTTTGAATATCTGATGTTAAACATACTGCAGTTATCAGAGGCAAACACACACCATTTGGGTTGCTGGGAACCAGTACTGTTCTAGTTTACATCACTTAATACAGGATATCCACACCTGCAGTAGAGCACAGCAGAGCACAATGACAGGAAAATCAAGTTGATTTTCAGAAGATATTTTCTCTGATAAAAAAATTCTCAGAAGCAACAAGCCATTTTCACCTGTGTTGTTGGGATTTTTCCTAACATGGCTACAAATGATCTGAGTGATCATTATGACCAAACAAAAAACAAACCAAAACCAGCTTTCAGTGTCAGACAGCAAAGCTGAGCTAATTAAATCCAGCATGCTTTACTGTTTCTGAAAAGCTCTCTCACTGAGCAGCTGACTGGCACAGTAATACTTCTCAGCCACAGATATAAAAAAAAACACTTTCCAAAGCACTTCCCCTGCTACGTACAGGGTACAAAACCACACTACATAAAAGTACAAAGGTCAAAGGCAGAAGAGAAATAGTGTTCATTTCTCCTTACACCTTAAATAAATGTCTCGCATGTTGGCCTCAAAATCACCCTTCAGCCCTACAGTAAAGTTCATCAAGGTCCCAGACCTTAATAAGAAAAAGTCATAGAGGCAAACTTACAAGTTGAAAATGAAACAAACAGTGTAAGTTGAGCAATAGAAAGAATACTCACTAAAGACACTGTAAAGATATTGCAAAACAAAACATTGAACAGAAAAACATGATTAACACTTAACAGGAATCACCAGAAAAGACAATAAAACATGTTTAGTAACATAATCGATTCAGTTTATAAGCCGATTGTGCAGGAGTCAAATACAATCATTAACCAGGTAGTCTCATCCAGCACAGCATTAACTGTCACCCAAAATCCAGAAATCAGATGATAGTCCAGATGTTTCAGAAAGGAATCTAAGTAACTATCTTCCCCACAGCACACCATGTATATCCTGAGCTTTTCCCACGTAAAATTACTCCTTTCCTATTTAGTGTTTTTCCATTTCTTGCCTTAAGATCCGTAAGGAGGATATATGATGACAACGTCAAAGACCCCCTCCTTAACTTTTTCCTTCTCCAGTCTTATATATACCCCTTTACTCATATGCTAAGTACTTTGTTTACTGTGGAAGCATTTCACAAAGGAGTGATTCGTATTTTAAGGACATAGTCTAGCACTAATATATTTCATGGGAAAGGAATAAACTTCAGGTAAAATACAAAGACAAGCAGAATACTCAGTATTATTACTGCTGTGCTGACTTCCAGGTTAACAGACATTTAACCACACTGCATGTAAGATGACATATAGTAGTTCACATCAAGAGACTTATCTAAGCCTAACATTACTTTTATCAGTTGTGTAACAGAGCTGCAATTTAGAGAGCCCCTTCACACAGCCACAAAAACTAATGCAGGAAGTCCTCCACTTCCTCTCATTCTCATTACACTTCCAGAATTATGCTTGTGATAGAAGCAGCAGCATCCTTCATGTAAACATGTATCTTCTTGATTTGCTTGAAGTTGCACAATGTTCTTTTGGAAATATGCCACCAAGAGATGCAAACCACAGCACTCTCCATCTTCTTTATGTATGTCTGGGAAACACAATATTCACCTCCCAAGGTCATAATGAGGAATACCTTTATAATTTGCTAATCTTAAAAAGTTACACAGGTCCTGCATAGATGTCAATCTGCACAGCTTGAAGACAGGGCAGCATCAAAGCAAAAGGCAAGAGAAGTTGCCCCTTCATGAAGGTCTTGGCTCTATCACAGAATTCTCACACCTCAAAACACCAGGTGTGCTTCTCATCTGACAAGCAGAAAGATGGCTTTAAATAATCATAAATTAAAAAAAAAAGAAATAAAAAGGCACAATTCATCTGTAGGTCAGGAACAGGTGAATGAATACTTCCAATCCTTGGTATTAGTGGTGGTCTTCTTCTTAAAGAAAGTTCTCAGTTACTTTATCAGGGACTGCAAAAAAGTATTTGTGAAGATGCAGTAGTCCACAGCAGAGGGGAATGACATTTAAAACCCTCAGTCACGTACAATGAAACTATATCATGTGTTATCTAACAGGTATGCATTCCCAATTTAAAAGTTGACTGTGAAGATGGAGGTGTGTTTAATGAAAAATCAGGGTACTAGATTTTCTGAAGATAACTAAATACAAGTGACAAGCTAATTTTAAATACGGTGTTTGCTGTTACTCATCAAACAAGCATGTCCCAGACCACTGCAGGAAAATTACTAGTAAAATGGGTTCGCAGTTACCATGCTACCACTAAGGCAACAATAAGAAACTGAAAGCCTGAGCAACAACATAGATGGAAATATAAACTGAAGCCACAGGATCCAAGAGCATCACATTTCCTTCCCTCTGACTTGGGCCTGGAGATATTCTAGGCAAAATACTACCCGGGATAATGAAGTATGCCTCTTCTCACAAACCTCCTGCACCACTGCCTTTTTCAGAGGCTCCCTTGAAAAGGTGGTGCAAGGAGTTTTATCTACCCTGAAAAGTGAAGTACTCAAAACACTGTCGAGTTTTCAACCGTAAATGCTGCCAGAACTCATTCAAACTTATTATTATGCCAGATGTATCTTAAATTCCTGGTAGTGTTTCACAGATAACCCAGAAACAAAATACAACAGTACCTCTATTGCCAATTCTTGCTTTCTTTTTTAAAATGCATAAACACGACAAACTGAACTGATATCACTGCATTTCAAAACATCATTCTCACTATCAGTTATTTCAGGGCTACATCAGTAGTTATTTCTTATTATCCACTTAACCAAAATATAAGCATTTTTGACAGCATGGCTTAGGAAAAAAAAAGTCAGATTCTTGATATTTAAGGAAATAGATTCCATTTATAAGTATAATTTTCCAGAAACCCACATAAATACATCTGTACAGCAAAGAAATTTCAGCTTGTTTCTTCAAGTGGTCTGTTGTTAATTCTTCCATTTAGCTATAATCCAAGCATGCTTGGATTCTTCACTAATGTGCGCAATATTGCTTCTGCAAATGAGGCTATTACCTGAACAAAAATTTCCCTGTTAGACTGAAGAGTACAAAGCCACAGAGAATATCCAGTTTTAAAACATACTTTTGATGCTATTTGCAAAATTGTTTCTAGCAGCCAAAAACTTATTCTTCTGACTTCTGTTCCTCAGGCTTACAACAGTGCTGCTACAATGGTAAATATAAGTTATTGGTCATCACTTCAGTGTTGTGCTAGCAATCACTGCAGAACCAACACTACAAAGTTTCTCCAACATGAACAGGTAAGAGCAAAGCTCATCTAGACTAGTACATCCATACTGACCCACTTAAACACAACCTATGTGGCCATCTCTTACACTGGGGAGGGAAGACGCACAGTATGAAATTAAACTACAGTGTGAACCTAGTGGTGGCATTGCTTTCCTAACATTGAAGGTATGCTGCATTTTCTGGTACCACATTCTCTGTTAATACAAAAGTTATCCAGGGGAAAATTTACTTACCCCTCTATCTACATTTGTCATACCTACCAATGTTCCAGCCTTCTTACTAGCTAATACGATACAGACTAAATATTTCAATAATATAACCACATCCAAGTCTTAAAATTCATTTTATCAGCAGATCTCAATGGCTTACCTGGTCTTAACCATTTTAGACAGGAAGTGAAAGACCAAAAGGAAATGGAGACACCTGTCTGAAGTCACCTAGTATGCTAATGGCCAAATTCAAAACAAAAATCCAGACGTCAGATTCCTAAACTAGCACAGCAAAAAAAAAAATCCGATTAGTCACAAGAACAACTCCACTTCTAAAAAGAGTATTTTATTCAGTGTTCATTAACATTACTTAGTAAATTTTCCTAGCAAACATTTATAATAATATGTACATAGCAGGATACTTGTCCTCCCTCTCAGTGGAAAGAGAATGAAATTTACTTGCAGCAGTCAAGTTTAGAAGCATTTTATCATCCTCATCAGAAAAGGTTCTACAATAATTCAGTGAGGGTGGAGATTAGGTAACTTTTGACATTTCTCAGTGATAAGTCTATAGTACACAATCAGCATAACCAAATGCAGACTGCACTTTTGACCACATATGAAATACCTGCTTTGTATCCAAATCATGCTCTACCACCATGAATTCAAGAACTTCTGGAGACACAAATGTTTGATGTTCTGTTGGTTTGGGGTTATTTTTAGTTATGCTGAACAAAGTACTTAAATACTATCCAGTATCCTACAAAACACTTCATTACTTTTTCTTATTCACTATTTTCCCAACAACAGAGATGCCACAGATCATTGGAGTCCTAGTCTGCATGTTTCTTACTCTGCAAATCACCAGTTACCTGCAAAGAGCACTCTGGCACCAAACAATGGTCTCCATTTCCCTTTTCTAGTGCTCTCTGGCCCTGATGCATTACAATACCTAAAGGCAACCAAATAGCTACTGGGGATGAGTAACTGGAAGAACAGACATGAGAGGCTGTGGGGGTGGAGGAGTGGGGAAAAAAAAAAACATCTTTGTCTTTTCAGAAATACTGACCCAAACCTTTCATATTTGGGGTTACTTTGTTACTTATTTTATACATTTTAATGAGAAAACCCTGATGAAAATATTTTCTCTTTCATTTATTCACATGACAAGTTATTTCAAGAACTTAACTAAAACCATTAGTTTGCCAAGAAAATGAACTAGTAAACTTTACTATGCAAGTCGTTATTAAAAACGTGGCATATTTTGGAGTAGCTTACGCTCCTCCAAATATGTGCGTGCATTTTCTGCCAAACACCTTCCAGCCTTTAACTGAATTAAATATCATGTCCTCATATCCATGCTGCTCTTTTCTATATGCTGCAGCACATACTACATTTGCGTTCATGGATACTATGTTTCTCTGCTTCTTTTACTCTAAAGTATTACATTTGTGTTCATGGATAGTATGTTTCTCTGCTTCTTTTACCCTAAAAAGCAAGATTTGCCTGTGCTGAAAAACACCAGCTAACCCTTGTTTAATTGTCACACAAAAAAGCTGAAGAATCTCTACTTCTTGAGGATACCCTTGAAGTATTAGCCCCACTATCACTGATCTTCCATGGCATGCTGCACGAAGTTTGCACTGGTGGAGAAAGCTTCACCTACTCTGCCGGTGTCACACCAGCTTGAAGCTGTTCACTACCTCAACCACAACCATCAGGTCCTGCCCAAAGAGGACTGCTCGGAGAACAGTGTTTCCTGGACAGCCTTGGTGGTGTAGGTACACAGATGCTCGCTCCTACAAGCAACTTGGGCAACTAACAAACTGATTCATCATCAAGAATGGCTAAACTAAACAGAACCTAAAATTCATTGCTTAACAGAAATCACTGCATCATAACTATAAATCCTGGTGAAGAACACTGGCTAGTGAAGAAACAGCAATTTGCAACACAATGTACAGTGTACTTTGAGCTTGACCAAGCAGGCAAAAGGATGCTGATAACGGGGGGCGGGGAGGGGAAGCTACTTGGCTTGTTAAAACAGGAACTGTTGTCCTTTTCAAGTGACTAATGTAATTTTTTCCTCTAATTGTAGTTAGCAGGAAGGTGATATTAGAATAAGCAGCTCCAGGCAGTACATTTCTCTTATAATCAGCCAGCATTGATTTGGCTTCGGTAATTGCCTTTAGACATTTTAAAACAACAGACATTATGAAATATGGAAAAAAGAAAGAAAAAAATTAAGATAGTTTTTCATCAGATAGTCCAGACACATGTATCTGCACGTAATTTGCCCATTGAAAACAACATTAAACTGAGGAAAAGCTACATCACAGTAGAGACCTTGCTAATGTTACCTATGACTATGCATGAAACTTGAACAATTAAACCATGTTTATATAAAAGCAAGGCAAGCCGATCTGTACAACAGCTAGTCTTGTGAAGGTTTTTAAAACGTTATCAGTAAGAATTTAAGAGCTGCATGTTGAAGTACAAACACTGGAAAAGCAACACACCAGATCTTAACATGTAGTGCTGGGTTCTGGAGCTGAGTTTGTTTTTTGCAGTTTTACTTTCAGTGTGAAAATAACGCAGCAGTAACTACAATGCACTCACCTGCACATAAAAACACCCCAGTGCCACACAAAGGCTTCAAACAGGTCCATGTTGTGGTACTCAAATTTGGATTAGACTCTAGTAGGGAAACAAAAGACATTCATCCAGCACTTGCTGGCCGTTTTCATCACAAGAAAATACCTCCAGTTTACAGTTTCATTCTTTCACAGCTGCACACATGAACCAATCCTTCAGGCCTCAGCAGTTTTTCAAGCCCAGAAATACCGAAGAGTCTCACCTTTCCTTCTGCACTCTTGCACCAGGAACATGCAGATGGTAAGTACTCACTGGATTCCTCCAGTTTCACACTGCTTTCAATGGCTGTCTGAGTAGGATTGGCCTTAAATTGCCATCAGCTGCTAGCAAGATGATCTGATTTGTACTTTGTTATTCTAATATATTGATTTGCATGGCATTCTTGAAATATTTTGCTGAAAACAGACTACTTGAACTTCAATTTTCTAAACAGCACTGTCATCCCCCTCATTCAAGACTTAAGTGGAAGCCATACCCCAGCTTTTGTTGCAATGAATAATTTCTTACCAAATGTCAGGAAGCACTGAACTACCAAGTTGCATTTCAGCGTAAATACTACACCATAGGCTTATGTGAAGTAATTCTCCATGTTCTTTCTAACATCCTTGTCCAGCTTGTAAAACAGTATGTGCCACTAATCACAGATTTTACCTCCAAAACAGCTACAAAGCACCATTATCATATGCTTCAATTAATGACAGGGTGTTCTACTTCCTTAATGGTGTCAGATTTTGCCTGCTAAATAACTAAAAAGCATTATTATCACATCCTTCAATTAAGGTTATTCTGTTTTGCTTCCTTAACAGTGACTCACCAAACAATGCATAAGGTACAGGAAAAGAGCGACATTCCTCTCTCATGCTATCTGCAGATTTGATTAACGATAAGAAGCTGTTATTGTAGTCAGTGCTACAGACAGCAAAATGCAAGATAAGCTCAGATGAGTACCTAGTCCTGCAAGAACCAGCACATTTCTTCTACAGTCAGTCTTATTACATAAATTGCTCAGACCCCGGTTCAGAGCTTGAGAATGCAAGTTTCTAAAAAGAGTCCTACAAGATGCATTCACTTTTGTCTTACCAAGAGTTAGTATTGATCATCACTATCATATATGTATGAATGAGTCTAGAAGTACAAGCGGCTGCCCCAAATAGTCCTGAGCAACAGCACTGGTATTTGCAACTCAAGAAACATTATTATTTCACCATTTTTGAAAGCAGAAGGCCAACATTTTGGTTCTCAAGCCAGAAGAGATGACTACAGAAAAACCACTCTCTTCGGGTATGACGCTGCTCTCTTCAGATGGTTATACCGGGACTTATTTGCAAGGTGCCCCAAAAAAGAAAAAATGTTATTCTTAAAGAGGAAGGTCCCACTAACTTGTTTGAGGGAAACATTCAGGTTCTCCCGAGCAAACAACAGGAGACCAAAATTGATGTGTAATTTTTAGAAACACAGAAAAACAGTTTAAATTGATGATGCGCTACTTTTTAAAGCTAACTTCGGTTCCAATTAAATCACAAGTGGCACTGCTGAGAGTGTGGTATTTTCCGCTCTGCTGGGGTGGCTGGGGTCCAGGCCATCTGCGTGGAATGCACGGCAGGACATTCCACCCTTCCGCCAGCATGGGCAGTGGTGCCAGCCGCTCCTGCAACCCGCCGAGGGGACAGGGAGGGATGATCTTTTGTTTTCCTTATTTGTTTATTTGCTTTAGTCTGGCAGCAGGCAAAGGGCTCTTCTCTTGCCAAGTTCATTACCATTGTAAAATGTTCCCAATTACACTGAGTGCACTACTGTGAAGAAGAAAAATAACTGTAAAGTTTACAATTAAACTACAGGACTTTCTAGCCTTGATTTTAGGAAACAAAGTGAGAGCTGGATACATCTCTCCTGAGTGCTCAAATCCACACAAATCACTCAAAAATATTTCTTCCAATTTTTTTAATGAAGTTTTTGTTAAAGAATTCACCAAAGTGGTATTAACCTCTTCACTTAGTAACCTACAAATCCTCCCAAAAGTTTAGTTTTATGTCTGTATCTGTGACTATTCAGTCATAGCTGATTTATTCATTACTATTTTCTAGAAATGGCAATCACTATTATCAACACTAAAAGGCATGCCTGTATCTTTTTTCTCCTCATTAACCCTCTCCCTCATCCCACAAAGTTTTTTTCCCCCACTCACTCAGTGCAGCCAGTAACTGTTGGTGCAACATCTCACAGTCCCCTAAAGATGACCAACTAACCAAGCAGCAATATTCTGGTATAGGAAAAACTGATTCACTCTCCTTTTCCTCAATGGCCCCACAACCTAAATCAACCTTTTTGTATGACTCTGCTCTGATGGAGTAAAAAATGCTACTTAAAAGCATTTTCAAGCAAGCACCCATTACGCTTAAAAGACAAGATTAAGAACTCAGCTGCACCACTTGCAAAACTCCAGACACCAAGTTGACTATCACAGCCATATAGAGTATACGCACAGGACAAGTTCTTACTCATTTAAAACACTGAGTTGTACTATGTCTGACATGCATTTCAATCATTGCATGCTTTCCTCTTAATAGTTTGTATTTGCTGACTTGCCTTTTATGTCTATCTTACAGTCCCAAAATGAATCAATCATTCTCCCACTTCTCAGATGAGCCAGTGCTCTAGTAGCAGGATCTAGGCTGCAAAAGATAGAATCCATTCCTGTGTAGCAACTAGAAGTTCTCCAAGCACAGTACAGAAACAGTACAGAACTACACTGATACACGGGAGCAATGCTGTTCCTTCCATAAGATAATCAACCAAAATACAGTACTTGTTTGAAAGCCATTAAGTCCCTTCTGCTTAGTTGGAGAGCAAAGCATTTGCTTTGTATATTAAGAAACTGACAGAAGACTCAAGCCAAGTACTAACTCTCTAATAGACTACAAGAGTGGAGAAGATCCCACAAAACCTCTATCACTTTCTCAAAAAATATGAGGTTCCAACAACCAATAATTAAACCCAGACATCTTTCATGGTTCTGTCACTATATTGAGATTTCACAGTTACCCTTTAATAAAAAAGGAAGCAATAACTGAACAAATGCTTGCTGTCAATCCTTAACTGGCATAAGCTTAGGAAAAAAAGATGAGAGGAGAATCAGGAGAGTAGGAATAGCATTAAAAGCAGCACTCACCCACACTCAAGTTAAACAAAAGTCACAGAAACTAACCACACTGCTGCAGGCCCTCTGCCCGACTCATATCTGCCCCACATCTTCTGCCTGCAAAATACCATGACACCAGACACGAACATTTTGAAGACTGCACGTTACCCCTTCATGAAACTTTGCCACATTTCTCGCCAGAAAGGAACAAGAAAATAGACCGCTGTCTAAATCAGCTTACCTAAAATAAGCCATCCCCTCTTTGACATCCCCTCCCTACCCCAAGGGATTTAAGAAGTATGCATCACCATGATCTGACAAGATCCAATAAACCGGACAGCCTCCCTCTCGCTTGCACAAGGACACAGCTGCTCTGACCCCTCATCTAGGCCTCGTATGTCCAAATGTCTTCTGTAACAGCTCAGCCAGATCTTTACTGAAGTAGGAAGTGTCAGGCAGTTCTCTAATCAAAGCTGCAATTAGACCCACATGAAGATAACCAAATCCTGAAGGCTTCTTTTGACACAAAAACATCAGTAGAGCCTGTGTTTTTTTCCCACCATCCCTTTTCACATTCTATCACTGTTACAGTAGCCCTGCTAAAACTTGGTATGCTTCCCAAGCAAAACTGTCACCAGCTAATCTCTAGAAGCCACCAGCACACTCTCTCTCCTCCCAGAGGATCCATCCAGAGAACAAAACCAGCTGCTCCTGATAAACCTACATAGCTGCATTTCACAATACACTGGAGACCTCCAAAGTACTGTGCCTGAGCACAGCACACTTAGTCCTATAACGAGTGTATTGACACACTGCCCCTTGCATCCTGGAAGTACAAATATTACTGGGAAAAAGTGTACAAAATCAGAGCTTTTAAAAGTGAACCAAGTCACAAGAATGAATGTACTCTGAACAACAGCTCGGTAACTTCAGGCTGAACAAAGTTACAGTCATCTTCAGTGAGTCACACAAAGGACAACTTGCAAGGAAAGTGAATTGAGAACATTCTGTTATAGTTTATTTTAGTAGAAAAGTTCATGTCATTTCACATTAAAGTACGTTTTTGTTTTGCAAGTTACACACTGGATTTTCACATCACAAAACATGTAGCCAGGAGCATGTGGCAATAGACAGTGTGTGATGCGCATCCTATTTCCTAACCTCTTTCTGGTCCCCTGACCAACACAAGTTTTCCATCTGTGGCACTCAGGGAGGGAAGGCATTTATCATTATTCTTCTATAGTAGCATATTCAATAAACAGGGATTTCATGCAAAATAGCTGCATCCAACAATGGGCAATGTGTTTTATCAAAAGATTACCCACAAAGGTAATCCATTCCTGTCCCAAGCATACATAGTATTGCAGTTACGGAATACTATGGCAGCAGCAAAAACTAGCAAAAAAGACAAACAACAGAGTTGAGCTTTTTGCTGGGTATTACCACAGAGGGTGACAGAACGCAAAAGAAACCATACAGAATGAGTCTGATTTGCATTCACTTTGCTGTAGCAAGAGTCTAATTTTAGTAGAAAATCAGATGATTTACAAACTACTCTTCTGACAATGACAGGCAAGTTAGAAAGGCAAAATCTCAGCTAAAAGCAGCAGTTATGCAGAGTGCTAAAGCATCTATTAAAACATATTAACCTAATGAGCATTTAAAAATATTTAAATCACACATGTGTGTTCAAACTCACCGCAGACCCCCATGAGATCTGCAGCAATTAAAGAGGATACCTGGCAAGCTGACATGAAGCTTATTTCTGCAATTGCCTTGGCCCCTCTACTCTGCTGTTTACCAGGGCAGCCTGACTTTGCCATCCTGACTGATTAATCAAATTTGAAGTTATTTTTCTTCCAACAGAAGCATATTCTGTCAACCTCTAGTGACATTTCTGCCTCCACAGCTGCAGCAAACAGGAATGACTTTATATACATTTGAGCAATTATTTACTTCTCAGAGGACACATTACTTAACTGAAAATGGATTATATTTGCCTATTTTATAGAAAAAGAAGTTTTGTCTAGTACATAACAAGTTTCCCAGAGAGACCACAGCACCTAATGACACAGTTCCACAAATTCACTAAACCAGCAAACTGTTGCTGCCATCACTGGAGTTTGTGCTGCTCCCTCTCTATCACTCCAGTTCTCTCAATCTACCCTCTGTGCCGCTCCCATGCACAGCTGTTTATGCAGCAATACAGTACACTAGATCCTAGTTAAACTAAAATGCTGTTTGCTTCCCATAGTTTTAACCTGCATCACTAGCAGTTGAACCCAGTTCCTAAAGAGATCCCTCACACTTGAGCTGGCAGAGAGGAATAAATAGCTGGAGTAGTGAAAAGAGCACTTCTCATGGCAGCCCAATTAGCCCCAAGTGCTCAGGGGACTATGGCATAAAATAGCCTTTGTGTGATACCAAGATTTTTGTTATAGGGTATTGTGGTGCTTTTTATAAAGACCCGTTACTCCCTGTAAATATGCACATTTAATGTTCAGCTCCACAGAAAAGCCTTCAAGGTTGCCTTTACATACTCTCCAGTTGTTCCAAAATCTTCTTCTGGAGAAAAAGTGGAATATATGCATTAGGAAATAAAAAAATAAATAAAAATTTAAAAAACCAAAATATGCAGCCTGTAGTAATCAGAACAAGGTACCAAAAGAGGTATTTATGCCAATACCTCTCTTCTCACCTTCTCCAGAAAACAAGTTTTTAAAAACAGAGGAAGGATCACAGTAGAAATAATTGGCCATAACTCCCAGAGCAGTCAGAGCTCACTGGGGCTCAGGCATGCTCTTCTAGAACTATGGTTGTGGTTGTTACAGAGCAGTACCAACATTTGTGCTGGGTGGCACACTACAACTGGCAAAACATATACATGTCTGTTTTGCCTCAAAAGAAGAATTCTCCTCAAAGTGATCCACCCCATTTCCTCCTTCTTGATGCTCTAAAAGCACTTTAACATTTTTACATTTTCAGCTCCACATTAATAATTTCACATTTACCTTTTCCAGTCTCAGTCATTAGAGTAGCAACACATTTATTATACTGCCTTTTTTTTTCCCCCCAGCTGCAGGGATAGTAGCAGAGGAAAAGCTCTGCATAAGACAGATTTTTACTGATGCTGATTTTATGCCATAATTTTACAGTTTTCATACTTCAATGTTCTAATGTTTTGTTCAGAATAAATCCAAATGATACAAAATTATGACCTAAACCCAGCATTTAATTTTCCAAATAGTACTTGCATATTCTGCATTTTAATGCATATGCTAATACCTACCAATTAGAACCATAACAAAGACTTTAAAGATAGGAATTAGGCAGAAGAATTTTCCAAACCAGATTTATTCCTTGTATGACAAAACCAAAAACAAACATTAGCACCATTTCTGCTGTATAATGATGCAAATGTTCTCAATAGGATAAAGTGCAGAGGAATTCTAATAGAGGAAAACCTACATGTTATTTCATTCAGTATCTCCAACCTCAAACATTGATGGAATGAAAAAAAAAAATCTCATCTGTATTTTGGCATAGCTTAAAAACAAGAGATGCCACAGTTTCTAAGTGATACAGTACAAACTCTAGGCACAATGTCGGAAATCAGTGGCATAGACACCATGGAAGGATTGAATGACAAAATCCTGTGAAGCCATATTACTGCAGTATTATGGTTAAATGCTCTGTAGAAAAAAAAAAAAAAAAAGTCTTATTGTTTTAGAGCACTTAAAGGACCAAGAAAGCTTCTATGCTTATATGCTTTTTACACAGATGAAGGCATATTTTACTTTTTATCGGCACTATAACTACATTGGGTTAAGACACTGTTTCTACAGTAAACTAAAAAAAGATGATGAAGCAGTAAGATTTCACTGAATGGGAAGACCCTAATCAGTACCTTGTATTAGCAATTTAATAGCTAAGAACACTGAGACAGAGCTACAGGTTAACACCAGTCATCTTCCTAGTAAAACTCTTTTTATGCATTCTAAAAGCTCCTCCTTTTGTAATACTTACTTTCCGTCAACCATTTTGCTTTTGTATTAAACCCATGTGCAAAATCACAGGAATGTATTTCTCCTGAGCATATGTTGAAAACCTCAAAAGTACTTTATCATGGCAGGAATAGGCTGTTTAAGAATTGCAAATTCGGTCACCTTTTAGCAAGTGGCCAGCAAGAAGCGACTCAGAAGCGCTTGGTAATACAAGACGACTTGTTTTCACAGTAGTTAACGCTTACATTACAGCCAACCGGTTTCAACTTTGCAGGCTTGCTTACCTCAGCATTCTGCACATTCGAAATAAATAAAACAGTAGGAAGAGAGAAGTTTATATTTTTGTTCCAGGCTGCTGCTTTCAGTATTTGTGCAAGTTCATCTGCGGTTACACTGTTCCATAATGACAGTGTGAATATTCAACCTGCTACCAAATGACTTTCTTTTAATATACACCGTGAGAAAAGTTACACACTAGACCACAATTTAGAGTACTTAGATGCCTGTATCATCACAAAATACTGCTAAAAAAGCAATAAATCCATCCATTAGTTAAAACAACCTTGCTAGTTGTCCAACTTTAAAACCATTTATGAACAGATGCGCTTCTATTTTTAGCACTGACCAACTTTGTTAGATGCAAGCACAAGACATCCTCCTTCAAGCCACATTCTCAGTAGGAGCGCAAGACTGAAGGAAATAAGACAATTTGAAAACAGGATGCACGCAAGAGATTTTTTGCATGCACATTCCCAACTTATGTCTTCAAGGAAGACATGGGCAAGGGGAGAACAGGTTCAAGCCCAGAGTTTTACATAACCAGCAAAACAAATAAACAGACATAAGAGGACAAAACACCAAGATCATGCTCTGAATGCTCTTGTCTAACAGGAAGGCAAAGCCAAGAAGCCCTGCAGGAAACACAGGCTAGAAGCAAACTGTCTTATTTCCTATTGCTTCTGTGTTTTAAAAACATCTCCAGTATGCATAAATCAAGATGTCACTGGCAATGAAAACAGAAGCCCAGCTTAACTCCATAGCTACAAGGCTCTGTTAATCCCTCTCTAACATTCTCACTAGGGTCTCTAGCTTTCTTTTGTTCTCATAATATCAGGCTATGACAAAGAAGCTATGACAATGACACTCACAAAGGAAATTTGTATTCACTTGTCAGACACGGGGTAAAAAATATCTCCCTTATCAGTACAGAACTGAGAATTATAACAAGCAAAGGCTACTGTGGTATATGGACAAACATTCCAATTTTTAAACACTAATTTATTTACTGTAGTACCCAAAACACTGACAACACTCACAGCTGTAGTCTAACATGGATCAGCATGGAATTCCCACATCATTACTTGTTGGGTTTTTCTAAAGATAATCACTCTACAGAAACATTCATAGCTCATGCACCATTCCTAGTTGATGCACACATCAGCTCTGTTTTTCAGGTTGCAAGGCACAGCATGAAAAAACACTGTCCTCAGTAAACATACCGGAGGGAGAAACTGGAGCAATAGAAAGCAACAGTTCTCCACTATAAAAAAGGAATCTCCTGTTTTGACACAGCCATGCTAAAAATCCGGAGAGCTTTTTTTTCGCCTACAAGCTGTATCATACTGAAGTCCATCAGGGAGGTTACAAGCACGCTGCAGCCACAGTGCAGCTGAGGAAGCAGGAACTGCATTTTTAACTTAATTTCCTTTCCACTCTCATATGAGTACTATTTTCAAAATTTACCAAAGGATTTGTTAACAACTTATTTATTTATTTGTTTTGGTAAAAGGCACACCTTCTATAGGAAAAAGGACAAAGATAATATAGCACTTAGGATCTGTGCAACTTTTCATAATAAAGGCTCATAACAGCTGCTACAGCCTCATTTGCTCCTTTGGCATATGATGAGATCATCATTTAGATGATAAACCCGTTAATGTTCACCAAGAGATTCTGGAGAATGCAGTACCTGAATGAGTCAAGTTCTACTGTATTTTTTAGGAACCAGAATCTCACCAGGAAGAGCTGAGGTACAAGACTCATATGTTGAGCACTACACAAATACAAATTCTCATAAAATCTACATGGACAATAATAAGTACACAATGTTGTTGCAACAGTTTGATTTAAAACCTACTAAAGAATGAAGCCAGAGAAGAGCAGTGGGTTTTCAAAGTCCTAAAGTGAGAACAATTACAAAGAATATAAAAAGGTCATTTCCAGTCACTACACAAACCTGATTTATTCTCAGCGTGATACCAAAATCCAACTTCTGTTGCAGTCCCCCAACAGAATTGTATTTTCTTCACCTTCATACTTAGACACTATTTACACGTCTCCTGATTAACACTTTTCTCCTGTACTTATACTACAGAAATAAAGCTAGGGTTATTAACTTAGCATGTTACTAACCATAACACTTGAAAAATACGAAGATTATTTAGATTACATGCTGAGATCTCTCTCGTGCTTACACAAGCAAACAAAATAAAAGCACCGACAAGGAAAGCACTCACCTAATGAGACAAAAAAAAAGTTGTCATTCTTTTCTATTACAGATCCTCACCATTAGCATTTTGGAGGAGAGAAAATTCACTTTAGCACTTACGTAATGTTAAATGCCAATTACATTTAGAGAAAGCACCTTCAATCCATGATCTTTTTATTTAATATTTCCAGTTGCTAAAGTAATTCCTACTAAAGGATTATAATTAGTGAACTGTGCTTAAACATTATCATTATATTGTAACTCTTTAAAAAACAAAAACCAAACCAACCAAACAAACAAAAAATCCAAAGTACTACCATTGACTGAAACCCTTCAGACTGTGACAAAATTTAATAAAACTTCAGAAGCTTCAGCTCAGAACAGCCAAGAGGAATATGCAAATTAAAAGTACTCAAATTATTCAGGAAGCACTGCAGGTTTAAGAAGACCAAGACCAATGTACCATCTGGCATCCCCAAAAACACATCCAGGATTCAAGCAGATATTTGTCATTGAGAAAGAGCTATAATGATAACATCAGCAATACAGATTAGAAAAACAACAGTAGATCAATAATACAACTTATATATATATGAAACCATGTGGTATTGTTTCCAAATTTCTTTCTGAGGAAGAAACTTAAAAAAAAAAAAACACAAAAAAACCCCACAAAAATGTGTGTGTGTATATTTACATATGTAAAAGCTGATGTATTTTCACTTTTAGAAAACTAATAATAAAGGAAGCGCACCATCATGATTCAGTATTAACATCCTGGGATACTTTAATTCCACAGAATTTCAAATCTTCCAGAAGCAGTTCTTTTTCCCTCATTATTATTGCATTAGCAATATCATTAAAAGTTTCAACTTATCATTAATCATTGTAGTAAGACAGTCACAGTCCCAAAGGTGTCATTTCAACAACAGGGAACAGTAAATACCAGAAAATCAGTGACTTCATCATGCTTAAGAACCACATGCTGTAAATTCAGAACCTCAAAACGAACACAAGAATGAAATACAATAATAAGACAGCTGACTTAATAACAAATCTGAAAAGGTGACCTTAGTCCAAAAAGCATTAATGTAAAAGAAGGAGGAAAATATACCAGTTTCTTAATCTTTCTGTAAGACACATCATGGAAGTGCAAATGCACAAATAGCCCTGACTTACAAAACAGAAGAAAAAGCATTCCAGTAGTACTTCTTAAAAAGTTTTCCAAACTTAAAGTCAGATCACTGACTAATATAGTTAGTACTTTTGCAAGAAGAAACAAATACTGGAAATTGATGTTACAAAAGTTATTTTAGAAGGTAGATATATTTTTGTCCCTCTGTAACAATCAGATTTTTATGAAGCATTTCAACTTCCTGTACATTGAAAGGGGAGGTAACTGTGAACAGAAGGAAAGATTGAGCTTTACCGTCCTGTTATGTAAATGTGGTTGGATATCTACCTTTGTATCACAGGACCATGCATCATGCAAACCAACAGCCTACTAAGCCTAATATTCCTTTTCTGACAATGACCAACCCTGAACTGATTCAGAAGACTCCATAGATCTCTGGAAATGCAGCTAATTGCCCAACACCATATCCCAGGAGAAATTTCTTCCTGGCTCTGACTGGTCAGCTTTTATGCATGAACTGAAAATCAGTATTATCCTAGCTAGTATTCTTGCTAACATGGTTCATTTTTACAGAACTGAATTATTTACACCTTAGTGAATCATACAACTTAAACCACATAGCTCAACTATGAGTTGCATACAAAAATTCTCGTATATATTAGTATTCCAGCCTTCTATCACTATGCAAGATGCCAATATTGTTCTTTATTCTAAAAGCATGCTGGCAAGTCAGTTGTCTTTAAACCCACTTTTGCCTTATTCTCCTCCCCTTTTTGAACTTGCTGTTGCTTTTTCACATATTGAAGCAGAATAAGTATTTATTGAAGCTTAGTTAATCTGAAGTTCTTCTGGATTTAATTTTGTAACAAGCATATTGAAGAAGTCATTCTTTGAAGGTCTGAGTCAGTGCCTGCTGTCATGCTCACACTGTCATTTTACTACTACACTAGAAAAATGGTGCAAAGAAGCAAATCCAAAATGAGATTTAAAAGTAATTAACAGTTTCATGTTCGTAGGTGGCTGTCACTCTAGAACATTATTTGGTTTAGGAACCCTGGGTTAAATGAGTAGCCCATGGCTATCCGATAACCACTGTCTTCCTTGAGAGATTAGACTAATTTATTGACAGGTTTATCTCAATATTTTTACTTCATGTCCTGTGCACTCCACCAACAACACTCATCTCCAAGGATCTTAGGGAAACAAGCCATGAGGATAGTTCCTGTGAGCAGCCACATTATTACTTTCAGAGGGAACACGGGTCCAATTTGGATTAGCTGTTCCCACAGCTGTTTGGTTCTGCCTTCTATTACTCCATGTAAAAAGTCCATACACTTGTGCATATACTAACAAAAGGATAAGGGCAGAGTCAATTTTGCTTAGACTCCAAGAAACTTCATCTTGGCAACATCCATTTTGAATGATGTGGTATTTTCGTCCAAAACATATCAAAACTGAGATGCATTATCCCTCTTATTTTAGGTAATACAGACCAGAACGACTTCATTGTTTGGTCAGCAATATTAAACAGGTGAAATTAAATCTCCTTCCATCTAGCTAGTAAAGCTTTGTGTGCTATTTTTCAAAAGTATAAAATTGAGGATAGCTGATCACAGAATTAAAAGGAAAAGGGGAAAAGTATACCTTTGCATTTCGCTTTCCTAGGGACAAAATGCACTGGGTGGATTAGGTTTCATGTTAGTTAGCATGTGCAGTCTGGTTCCCTGATACAACAGCCTTTGACCTCCTCCAAGCCTCATCACTTTTTCTTAGCTCATTTAACACATGTCTAGTTTGACTTCTGGAGTATTTGACTAACACAATAAGAGCAGCATACATGGTGCAGTTGCTAAACTCTGGTTTCAAATGAAATGGCAGAGGATGCAATTTTGCTTAAAGTTTCACGTCTCAGCCCAACCGCATTTAATTTTCCACCACACTATCAAATCTTAGCCCTCTAGAAAGCAGATGTTCTTTCCCACTGGAGTGCTTTGTAATCCACGAAGGGTGCATTGATCTGGTAGTTAGGTGCCCTCAAGTTCAAATCTCACATCATTCAGGAAACATCCATGTTTCTCCATCTTAGGCCTCGAGACTGATCAATAGTATCATTTGGTCTGACTTTTGATATCATCAAACTACACATTGATTTTGGGCATAACTATGACTAGAACCTTTGTCTGTGAAGTCACAGACCAAATCAAACCACATCCACATCTATTATAAGAAAAAGTGTGCTAAGTCCACAAGTAGAAGAAAATGCCATGAA
Source organism: Melopsittacus undulatus (assembly GCF_012275295.1). Taxonomy (NCBI): domain Eukaryota; kingdom Metazoa; phylum Chordata; class Aves; order Psittaciformes; family Psittaculidae; genus Melopsittacus; species Melopsittacus undulatus. Next base: position 50,816,380 of record NC_047530.1, read on the forward strand.
CAAACCATGAGATGAGACTATTGGCCTAGGGATTATAGTGCAGCAATAATGTTTGCAGCCACAGGCAACTGAAAAGTGGTAAGAGACAGCAATACTGTGTACTGTGATATGTGGGTAACATGTTGCAGTCATCTATTCGCAAAATGTGCATGTGATAAACCATGCCACAGACATTTATCTGGATGAACAGTAAATTACTCCTTTAGGTCAAGCATGTACTGGAATTTCCCAGATTCAAGTTCTTTGGCATTTGTTTTGACAGCTACAGTTCAATTATAAACAGCAATTCTGCTCTGCTACAATACTACTGTGTGCTGTTTTATAAAAATATCAAGGCTTCAGTAATAATTGAAAATAATTATATTTATATTTATTGTATTTATTATACCCAGACAGGAAATGATGGTGTATGTGTTAGCAAAACTTTATTACACATATAAGCACCATCCTTATTCCTGTATTTGATTCCTCTCTGCTCAAATTCTGACTGCTGACTCAAACAGCAATGGCTGTTCACAACACTGGGGACCATCAGCCTGGTGGTCTCTCCTGCACTCTGAGGTTTGCTCTCCCCACCTGCCCCAAGAAATTTTTACTGTTTTGTCATTGCAAGAACACTTTTCTACACAGCAAGTCAAATTAAGTTAAAAGAGTGGATCTGAACTGTATCTGTTAAAACATATTAAAACCTTGATGGAAGTTGTCATTCAGAAATTAAGCAATCTCCATGGTAGCTTAATTCATGATGCCCACAGAAATATTTAACACCCTTTCATTTTACATTTTTGGCTCTGCTCAGAAATTCTGTGTTTGCACATAGCAAACACACCCTAAACAAGTAGAACCAATGTGTTGAAATGAGCCTGTCTTTATAATAAAAGTCACTTCCTTCTCAAGAAATCTTTGCCAAATAGGAAAAAAAAAGAGCCCATGTTTCAGAATAAAATGTTTGAACATGGGAATTTAATGGATCTACCAAGCAAGAGTATTTCTTATTCTATTTACTTAGAAAAAGTACTCCATACATTTCTACTGAAAATAAAATTGGGGGGGGGGGGGAGGGGCAGGGAGGGAAGACAACCAGCAAGTGATTTTGAGCTGCAAGGTCCTGGATAATTATACTGCATGTGTTTTATGAACTGCAGAAAACATTTTTTCATTAAAAAGATGACTGATTTCAAGTATTCCCAACCAGTCAACCTCAGAAGATTTTACTCTACCTAAAACCAAGATGAACGTGATTTAAACAAAAGCATTGATTCTACTAACAAGAATGAGAAAATGTAAGGCAGTGAACATCCAAATAATATTTTGGAAAGTTATACCATATATAGCAATACCAGCCTACATTTCAGTGGATGATTGGTATATCCTGCCTGAAATAAGCCTAGAAAACATTTAGAAACACTTTAAAACAAACAAATAAATTGAGAACTTATACTATATACCTTATAGTACTGTGTGAAAACAGGAGACCACATTTTGAAAAGTAAGCCAGCCACATTGCCTATAAACTTGCAGCTAAATTCCTAGCTGTGCATGAAAAGCATTAACACAGAATCTCTCCTTTCACAGATGAATTTTCATAGCACTTTACTCCACCAGCTCAAGCCTCAACAAGCTCAAGTGACTCAGGCCAGTACCTTCATATTGTCTCTTCTTGCCCCACCCTTTTCAATCTCAATAGGAACACCGGGGTTGTGAGAATACAAATCGCTATATTCAGCATTCTGAATAGCACCCATAACACAAAGCTAAAAGCTGTGCTGTGCCAGACCATAAGGTAAAAGCCTGTCATATGCCTAATAACAAACATTACTAAACATATCCAAAATAAAAAACATTTTAGGTTAGCCTTCAAAAATTGCTCTTAACCAACAGCACCGCAGTATCAAGTAAAGGAAGGACTGAATAAGAACAATTGCTGCTAGATGCTCGTCTCTAGATGCTCTGCTAGATGCTCTGCTGTGCAGAAAACAGACTACACCTTAATGCCCCAAAAATCAAGCAGCAGAGGGGCATCCAGAAGACTCTCTACCTGACAAGATTAAGACTAGAACTGAAATAGCAAACAAAACAAAACCTATTAGGCCCAAGTATCCCCTTTGCTATTTCTTGTCCAAATTCAAAAATCACCTAATTAAAAAAAATGGCACTATCTAGTTACAATAAAAAGGAGACACAGGCAAGAGGTGTAAATATGTTAGAACTGCAGGTTAGCACATGTGCCCCAACAGCACATGCGGCACAACCAGAAATTACAGATTAAACAAGAAAGGCTGGCTCACAGAACAAAATGACACCAGAGGTAACTAGGTCCATCTGAGGATTTGGATAGCCTAGACCAGAACAGGCAAATACTCTCATTTCTAACCTTATCCCTTTCCTAGCAGAGATTCAGATAACCTTAAATGACACAACCAGCATCTGTGGCTTTTTGAATGTAGGCTGGTGAGCTCTAACTTTAAAGGGTACCAGCCCCCTGCTACATCAGCAGGTGAGATTTATCCAGCTGACATGGAGCCGTAGTACTAACATGGTTTTGCTCAAGTCAGTCTATTAATATAAACAAGAGATACAAGTATGCCCAGAAGCTTTTCCATTCTTCCTCAGGTACATCTGTCGGTCTAATAAAAGTTATTAGCCATCACTAAAAATTTGTCTCTTTTAAATCTGATGGAAAGCAGTCACACACTAACACTTTATTAGACATGACAATTGTGAAAGCAATAGACTGGAGTTCCAGCAACACCTGGATATCATCAGAGAAGACTGACTGAAAAGAAAGCTATCATTTATCACACCTGACCCAAACTTGAAACCAGAGTTAACTCTGTAACCTGAGCCCGTCCACAAAGTAAAAAACTTGGTGTAAACACAAGGTTTACACAAAAAAACTTGGTGTAAAAAAACACATCTTTACCCAGCTTTGCATAACCAGTTAAGTTACACTGTAAGGAACAAAGCCTTTCCTGAACACTCCCTGCTGTTTTATGATGAACCACACAAAATAAAGTTCTCAAATTAGGAAATTCTAGGCTGAAGGCACATTAAGGTAAAATGAAGCAGTTAAAGTCTCAAGGTCACCTCTATGCAACCCACTTCACACAAATTCTGTGCTTTATGTATAAATACTAGGAGACTTCTCAGGTGAAAGTCCCAACTATTAACACATTTCAGTGTAGTGAAGGGTCAGCAGGGATCCAGCCACTGAACACTGATAAACGTATTCAGTGAACACCTTTCCAACCTCAATAGGGGAGAAAAGGAGAAAAAAAGAAGCATGCAGCTCTATTTTGAAGAGCTTGAGTTACCAGATGTGGATCATTTTAAAATATAGTTTTCTGCATGCTTACATTCTAGCTTACTGGATTTACTCTCCAAATGTTCAGAGTAAGAAGGAATTTAATCTATGACAGTCATTCCTGTCTTGATTCCAGTTTAGTTTCTGACATTCTTCAGGGCCTTAACAACTGTATCTAAATTCTGTTCTGCAATGGTTTTCTGGGGAGGGTGGGAGGGTTGTTTATTTGGTTTGCTTTTCTGTTCTTGTTTGGTTGCAGGTTTGTTTTGGGGTTGTTTTGGTTTGGTTTTGAATGTGTGTGTTCAATGGTCTTTTTCCACAGTTAGAGCTTTGAGGACTGTATGAAGAACTTGCACCCTGACCAGTTTCTCTTGGCTGGCAAAATAAAACTAAACACACAAAGCTACCATTATTTCCCCTCCAAATGATAAAAGTCTAGTACTTTGTTCAGCCATTTACAGTTATACTCATCATCCTAACTGCAAAAATAGATTATTCTAAATTACTGCACACTGTCTCAGGAGCAGGGAAGCTCCTATAGAGCAAGTGTTTGAGGTGCTGGAACAAGGTCATGAAGCAAGAGTCCTTAAGATACAACAGTCACCACTGATATTATAAAAACGATTGCAAAAATAATATTTTTTTAGATCACATTTATCCCTTATAAAGCTCAGTACAGTGAAGGACCAAGTTTTGTTTTGGTTTGTTTTTTTAATCACAGAATGAGTGGAAAAATTGCCAAGGCAGGCATTAAAAAATCTTAACCTAGCAAGTTTCATAACCTTAGCACTGATTGTAGAAGGCTAAGCATGGGTTAAAAACTATGCACAATTTTACTTCAGTAGTATTCCACTGGCAGAAACCCACATTAAAGTTGTTTAATAGGTCAGCAACGACTGCAGATTATGCAGATCCGACAGCACCGAGTCCAAACTTGTACACACAGCTATCTAAAATTTGCAGTCTCTTATTAATTTTACTCTTTCAAGTATACTTGCTCTGGGCCCACATCCAGTGAATGTAACAGATGGAAACTGCCAGTGAAATATGGTAAAGCTATGTAGGCCACCATGCGTGAACCAAGCTTCCCAAAAACTCACTTGAATGAGATTGCTGAGTTCAGCCAGGCACCCAAAACACCATCTACCTTCTTTGCATTCACACCATGACAGAGCCAGCAGTTTTCTCAGGTAGATGAAACATGATTTAGAGCAAATTATAAATTCTAAACTATTCATAAATATCCAGTTCACTGTGAGTATATTTATAGTTTAGACATAAACTGAATGTTACACAGTAGGACAGCAACTGTGCCAGTGCTCTGAGGCCACTACCTGCTCCAAGATAGAAGCCTTATCATAGCATCTCCTGTTTTCAGACATTCTGCAGTGCTTCCAAACAATTCAGGCAGGAGGATACATCATCAAAAAATTGTTAATTATTTGCAGAGTAATTACCACAAATAATCACATTAGTAAATGAATACATTCAATTGATTTAAGTCCTTGCTGCCACAAGAGTGTTCCCTGAGCTTTACATTCCCACCAGCTCCATAGCGCTATTAACATTATTCATGCAGCCACACAAACAGGCTGCAGGAACTCATTTAGCTGAAAACTAACCTTAGGAAAGGGAAAAAAGATTAGTTTTCAGTCAGATGAGCATCTTAACCTATCAACCTTCCTGAATACTGATGCTAGCACAACGAAGAGGGCAACATGCAGAGAGATGCAAGGGAAGAGTATTGCTACCTTTTAGAATGCTCAACTCCTCCTCATGAAAGTAATAGTTCATTTTACTCTAGGGACCTCAAGATTGATCTACTCTTCTTGTCCTGCAATAAAATCCCTGTTGGAAAGGGAATGTGCCCATAAGAACAAGCCAGTATTTACATGCATTGTACTGACCAAACGAAAGTAACTGCCTAACAGATAAAAATTCTGTGGTCTGCTAAAGTAACACAGGTTTCAAAATGCAAGATTTATTTGGCATTTTCTCCAATAAATCAATAATTAACTTTACCAGGACACTTTAAGGAGCAAGGCCCTGCAATTTTTTGTGTTTTGTTTTGCACTACAGCAGAAAAGCCTTAACAATGACAATCCCAGTAATATAACTGAACACTTTCAGAACCACAGACATGAGGGAACAACATGCTGCAAAAGTTTAAATTGCTCTCATCCAGTCCCAACTCCTTTTCTAAAACTACGATAGCCCTGGAAACTCATGTTTCAAATTAACAGCACCTCTCTACTACTATACTAATGAATATTACAAGTTAATATTTAATGGAGATATTCTTTCACCTGCAGAATATGTTATACTAGTTGTTTTCACAGATAATTTCTGGTTTAGCAGAGGTACAGTGCTCATGTATGACAAGTATATGAAATAATACAGAAGTCTCCTAAGTAAGGAGTGAACTGAGTGCAAGTGGCTCACAGACCTAGATTTATCTGTGGAGAATAAACTGGGACCCCATAGGTAATGTTACATCTATAAATAGAAGTAAACAAGGAACACATGAATATCTCCTGCCCGATGGGACTGGACATGTCTGGTTTACTGGTTATTTTCAGCTTCCACAAAGTAGGGAAAAGAGTCTGTGAAGCCAACAATGTGCAGGGAATGTAATGCAAAGGAAACACCTGTTGTGAGATCAATTAAAAACAGAATATACACACCATGTAAGATGTGAAAGGTGAGAAACTGCAGCAGAGTTTCTAGGGGGAAGACTGCCTTATAAAGGCAGGAGACTTTCTTCACTTAAGATGACTAAAGGGAAGACAGGGGAAAACATTCCTTATGGTTACAGGAGCTGACAAACTTCTAATGCTCTTCCTTTCTTCCTATTTATAAAAATATTTGCTATAATTAGGAAGTTTCAAACTGCACCTAGAATAAAAATCATTAGCTACCTTTTTACATAAAGGCCTGCTAGGCAAAGACAACAGTACTCTTTTTGGTTCAACGCATCAGCCAACCTGATAGCTAAGTACGTTGCATGATTTCTAACTGTTCCCACTACATGATGCACTCCTTACAATTAATGACCTTGATGGTCCCTATGGGTCCCTTCCAATTTGAGATGTTCTATGATTTTATGATAATGCATCCTGTTCAAAAGCAACCAAGATTTAGTCTAACAGCCAAAAAAAAATAGTATATTGGACTTTTACTGACTCAGAACTAGAACACTTGTGTGGTTTTTTTTCCACATCTAGTCCTTACCTGTTCCAGCTAAAGACTAGAACTTCTCTGCATAACAATTATTACTCATATTTCACCATAGTGTTTCTTTAACTGGACAGTGTCTTAAGGCCGTATGAAGATATTTCTTAGAAACTTCCATAAATGCAGAATGGACGACAACAATCAGCAAGATATTTTACTTTCTTCAAAATCACTGCTAGGATAATGTGGCAAAATCCTACATCCAAAACAAGTGGAAAACCTGCTAGCTTTATTTTAAGTAATAAAATTTGTAAAGGTCATTTACAAAGGACATTTATAAGTAAATAAACGCATAACACACAAGCCTTCTGTACTAGCCAAACATAGCAGTGTGCAGTCCTTGAGAATTTCTCTTGCACCACTCGTTAAAAATCCTCAGTATAGCATATATTAGGAACGACTGAATTTGCACAGTTAACATGCTGTCTTAATGAAACATACTGTCCAGCTACTTGTCCTGGTCAGATGATGATTACGCAAGGCAGTGTATATACGTGGTACTTACAATGCATTAACTGACATTAAAAATAAAATTTGCAAGTCAGAAGGCTGTTATATTGGGTTAGACATTCTTCAGTTTACAACTGTTATCCGTTGCTCTATCTTGCAGATTACGGAACACCTGAGTAGAGCAAACCTGTGTGTTCCACCTCCTGGCACAAATGTGCTCATCAGGACTTTGCTGCTTCTGCCATCTATGTTTTCCTGATTTTTCTAGGCCATTGCTTTTCTAACTGTCCTTGAAGCTGAAGATGTGGAATATGAGAAAAGGACAACCTTTAATCATTTTTAGCCCTCCTTTCCAAGTCACCAGGACAACATATGAAAGGACAGATAATTGAGCAGTGGATGATACGACAGTATGGCAAGCAAGACCTACAACTTGAAAACTAAAGACAGGAGGAATCCCTACTGCAGGCAGTCCCTTCCTCTTTTACTCCATTTACACTCTCTGGGAGAAGGAGCTGTGACTCTGTAGAAAGGCAGAAAGATAATACACCTGTGTAAAATGAACATGCTACCACAACTTATTTCTTACTGTCAAAAATCCCTACACAAGACCTAGACGTCTTGGTTTCCACAAGGAAAAAAGTTTTAATACACAACAAAAGTTTTGTAGCTAAGTTTTTAACAAGCACTCTTCCCTCAGGGAAAAAAAAAAAAAAAAAAAGAGTCTAGTCATACATAGCCATGTCACCCAAGGCTCTGTCCAACCTGCCCTTGAGCACTGCCAGAGATGGAGCATTCACAACTTCCCTGGGCAACTTGCTCCTGTGCCTCACCACTGTCACAATAAAGAACTTTGTCCTGATACCTAACCTGAACTTCTCCTGTTTAAATTTGAACCTGTTACCCCTCATCCTACCACTACAGTCCCTGATGAATAGTCCCTCCCTAGCATCCTTACAGGCCCCCTTCAGATACTGGAAGGCTGCTATGAGGTCTCCACGCAGCCTTCTCTTCTCCAGGCTGAACAGCCCCAACTTTCTCAGCCTGTCCTCATACAGGAGGTGCTCCAGTTCCCTGATCATCCTCATAGCCCTCCTCCGGACTTGCTCCAACAGCTCCATGTCCTTTTTATGTTGAGGACACCAGAAGTGTACACAGGACTCCAAGTGAGGTCTCACAAGTCAGAGTAGAGGGGTAGGATCACCTCTTCATTGAAGATTTTAGAAGTAGCATTTCACCTCTTGAGGATGCAGAGTTCTTCTTGTCCTCAGAGGCATTCAAGTAGCAGTCAAGAGGGAATGCCATTAGTTTATTGGAACAATGAAAAAATGGAAGATCTTTCTGCCTCCCCACCTATTTCCTAAGACCCTGTGGTCTGGTCTACATGCTGAAGGCTTTCAAATAGCCTATACAAAGCTCTCCAGCTGATTTATGCAGAGGTATGGTTGAGGGTTTTTTTTTTTTACCCAGTTTAAGATGCATCTACCAAGTTGTTTTGTCATCACAACTATGTTAAACTGTTGCAGTTTCCCTAGTTTCAATCAGCACAGTCTATTAACCTGCTAAAATAGTACTATGGTACAAATGTAGCCTCAAATAATGTTTTGTGGTTAACAGGTAATTATTAGTAAAATACTTGGTTTCTCTCTTAGCTTTTTACATTGGAGTTCACAAAAAAGGCTACAGTTCACAGTCCTCTTCTATTATGAAAAAAATGCATTGCAGCATCAGACTTAACAGCCAAAGATTAAAAGTAACGGACACTGTGTCAAGTTTACTAGTACCACTAATATGCTTTACTCTTTTTCAATGATGAATTTTAAAACAGATTAAAAAGCAAGTTTTATAACTGAAGGAACAATCCCCATCTTTGTTGCTACTTTGAACTTCAAAAGCAGATCAATACCATTTGTAACACAAAAGCCTAGAATCTCTTCCAGAGAGGATAATATAGATCTCCATTAGATGTTGGTGAGCAAAGCAATTAAGCAACACTGATCTCTAGTCAAAGCTGCGCTGAAAATATATTCTAGGCACAACAAAACAAAGCTCAGAATAGTTTGGGTTTGGTGGGTTTTTTTGTTGTTTTGTTGAGGGTTTTGTTTATTTGTGTTTTTTAATGGCAAGCATGCACTGCAAAAACCATAGTCTTTCATCAATATCTGTATTAAGGCTATGTTCAGTGGAAGGGCTTAACTGACAACAGAAAAGACTTCAGGTTTATTCTAGTGGTAAACTCCACACTGTAATATGTCAGCAGCTCCTTTCTTTCTTATTTTTTTTTCCCCTTCAGCTTTCTCCCCTAGGACTTGTCTGGACTTTGAAGCACTTGGCTGAACAAAAGGCTGCACCCAGAGAAGTTTTGCTGTGTGACCACATAAGCCTATAGCCATTTGTTAATCCATAATAAATTTATTATTGTTTATAAGCTTCAGCTTCCATTTTCTGTATCTCAAGCACTCTGAGGTGCTCAGAGACACTTGAACTGCTGCACTGCATGGTCTGATTAGAATTTACCCTTCCCCCACTTTCCAGGAGACCACAATTGAAGGGTAAGAACAGCAAGGAATAAAGCAGATCTCACGATAAATCGTCTATTGGATAAATGCGACACAAGTTTGAAGGGTAGAAATCTAGAACAGAAGTAACTGTTACTGCTGCCTAATTTAAACACCCACTTGAAGGTTAATTTCTCAGTAATAGGAAGCTAAACCACAGAGTGTTTCTCACAGCAAAACATCAAGAAAGAACATGAGACATACAAGAAAGGTATAGAAAGTACATGGAAAGCTGAAACTGCAAACCAGCACATTACCAAAGGAGTTAGGAATAACAAAGATCACAGTATTAGCAGTGCCACTTACTCAGGAGAGAGTGACAACACCAAGAAGCAGACCAATACAGTTTGCTCTCCAGTCGCTGAGATCAACATAACCTGGTGGGTTACTGCGAGTGACCCATTTTCTTGTTGTTTCAGCAGGCTTTTCGGCAGCCCTTCCCTTCTCATACAAAAAACCCAAAGAGCTGAAGTTTTCACAAGGCCGAGCAAGTGACATTACCCAAACTTCTGCCCTGTTCTTAGTTTCTTTCTCAAACAGCTCGAAGGATATTTTCATTTAGACACACAGTTGCCAACAACAGCCATCCTGAGTCAGGGACCTAAGAGAGGGTCTCTCAGGCCTTCTCCCTTTAAAATATCAATGCTCTCCCTTCCTGCCATAACCCTCGCCAAATTCACACAAATGTAACTAGCAAAGTTTTAAAGGAGAAGACATTAAGAGCATCAGTGGGACAATACTGGGTTTGGTCAGATGAGAAATGTATCAGGAAATAGCTGAGAACAAGTGAGGTAACACACAAGTGACTCAGAATCCATTCGCATTACAATGGGGAAAACAGGCAAGTCTTTTTTCCACACATGGACTGCTCCACCCACCCCAGGTAAAAAAGTGCAGAGCAAATGCCAATTTTTTTCATAACAACTTCAAAAAGGATGAAATAATTTTCATGAGAAAACCAGCACATTAACATACTGTGTTTGACTGAACTATACCTTGATACTTTTATACTTTACAACATAATTCTCACAAAATAAGTACAACTGCGTACACGAGGCATTTTGAGTCATACAAACATCTTGCATGAGTTGCAACTTTTGCCATTACAGTGGCACTTTCTGACACATCAACTTTTACCTTTACGAAGTAAATAAAGCAGACCACCTGTGCTTTGTGGCCATCATGAAGCCTATCAAAACAAGCTTCTCATTTATATTTTCGTTAAGATCAAGTAATAACAGAGTGCAGCCCTTTGACTTACAAGGCACAAGTGTTGCAGTACACCGCATACAGACCCCTTCACATGCCACAAATACTGCAGTTCTACTGCTCAGTTTGCTGGAGGAAAATGCAGCCATCAGCTACTGAGCATTCACTCCATCACAGTGAGGAGTCAAACTTCCGGTAAAACATAACTGGTATTAACAAAAGCTCAAGTGTTGGCCATATCTAGTTTGAAGATAAGTAACAAATGCCATATTTTCACCAGCAAACAGTTCAGCCGCAGTCAAAAGGCCATAAACACAAATGATCTTTCTAATGCATCACATTTAGCATCTGCAACAAAATGGTTTATTTTGTATTCTAGGAGGCAACTCATATGGTAAAGATCCCATTTAGGAACCAGACTAAACTACTGTGAAGAAGGGCAACAAGTTACCACTGCTATACTAGTTTTGCTGAAGCACAAATCCACTGCTCATGGGATTTTGAAGCATAATTATTCACAGTTCACCTGAGTGCAGGTCGCCAGCACAATTCACGCAAGAAGGAACAGCGTTATCTTGCTCGGAATACTGGTAGCATATCAGGTCACTCCCATCAACTGCATCTCCCTCTCCTGCACTGAGGTTTTCAGACCTAAAACCATCAGCAAAGCGCTTGCTACCTTCTGCCTCCACCTAATTAGCACTATTAATCCCAGGCTATCCAAGCCCCCTGGCGTGCCTCTGATTTGGCTTTAATCTCTGCCGAGGCCTCTTCCTCCTCTCCACAGAAAGCCATTTAAATCTTGGCAAGCCCTTCGGTTTAAAGTGATGTTCTGTCGCAGAGGGATTATTCCCACACGGTACCGGTGGGAAGCACCTGCAACGCCTGTCCTCCTTTAACCCCTCCAAAAAGGGACGAAAGTTACTTTTTCAGAGGGCGACCGCCTGGGACGAGGCGCGGGCTCCTCCGCACCTCTTCCTTCCCTCAGGCGCGGCCGGCTGCACCCAGCGCAGCTCGGCTCCAACCGCCCTCCCTGCCGCTGCCCCCGCTGTCCCCGCAAACTCCGCCGCCTTCTGTCACCTCCACCGCAAGAACTGATTAGTCATTTGCGCCGCCCGCGGGGCGTCCCGCTCCCGACAGCCGGCCGGCGCCTCCCCGCTCCGCCGGCTCCCCGTGCTCCCCCACCGGCTCGCCTCACGGCCCCGGGCCGCTCCGGCGGGTGCGTGTCCCCCGCGGCACAGGGGGCCCCACTCACCCCATGAGCCAGTCCATGGCTGGGTCCCGGCTCGCCGCTCACCGCCCGCTCATGTGCTCACCGCCGCAGGGGCCGGGCTCCGGGCCGCTCGCTCCCTGCCGGGCTGCCCGGCGCGCTGCGGGCGGGGCTGCCGCCGGGTCCCCTCCTCAGCCTGACACTCGCGCACTGGGGCGGCCGGAAGTAAACACACGGTGCTGGCGGCAGCCAGGCGCCAACCCGGAAGCGGCCCCCTCCTTGCCCCGCCTCCTGCTGCCTCCCGGAGCACGATGGGAAGTGTAGTTCGGCCGGAGGGTCCTGGGGCTGATGGGTGTGGGGCTTATCAAGGGGCGTCCTCGGGGCTGAGGCATCGAGAGGGTGAGGAAAGGCTGGAGGTCCCACAGGGCTGCCGGGCACTGACCCAAACCATTCCCGTGCGGAGACCGCTGTTCTCATCCCTCCTGGCATCCTGAGAGAGCCCCAGAGCCTTGGAGGTGGGACACAAGCTGGCTGCCTCCTCCACCTGCCTCATCCTTCCTGCTGCTGACGCACCTTGTGCTCCAGAGTCTCCTCTTAGGCTCAGAACCTCTCCTTTCTTAGTTCCTCTAATTGCAAAAATAATAAGCTCCACAAACCCAGCAGGAAGTACCTGCCCACACCCACAGACAGTCTGACAAGGCACCTCTTTAAAGTGTAAATGCTCCCAGATTTTAAAGAGGAGAAATCCTTTCCATGCAAATCATTGAGGTGCAGCTTTTCCAAGGGCTGTGTGAGACAGATGCCCACGGATTTCACCCCTGGATCAGCAGCACCTGCTTAGGTGGAGATGTTTACAGAGGCAGGTCTGCTGGGGTGATTTCATGCTCCAGGCACACATATTAATTAAAAGCTATTTGTGTTAAGGAGAGTGACAGTTAGTTCATTGGACACCCTGCAGCCACCGGCTTTCTGAATGGTATCTTTCAGAGGCTGTCTGAGCCTCTGGATCCCCCCCTGCTGTGCTGGAGGCACAAAGGACCCTCCCAGCCCCATGGTGCTATAGGTGTGGGGGTCCCCAGAGCCCCTCAGGCCACAGGCACCCACCCGTGGCCCCACTCATATAGGAAGAGTTGGTCTCCAGCCATCAAACTGACTCCAGTGAGAGTTCCAACCAAGCAGTGTTATCCTGGGGCTAGTAATGCACTGCAAGGGAGTGTCATGGGTTTGATTTAGTAAGTAGGTGTCTTGGTCATGGTTGTTTTGTATCCCTCTGTCTTGAGGAAAGGCGGTAGAATTGTTTTGTATTAAAAACCATATTGCACCGTCATCTTTGAGCAGACCTTCCCTCTGAAATTTGCTGGGGATCCCTTTGCACAACACATAACTGCTTTATTTTGCCGTTCTCTTCTAACGAAATTTCACACTGAGGATTACATGGGTATCCGTCAGTGTAATACAAGAAATGTAAGACACAGAACTTGAAAATGTGTGTGGTCTGTGTTCAAGTATAACACCTACATTTTATCTTTTCATTGTTTATAGTTTTAGTCATTTTTGTGTTTAGAAAATGCAGCATGGGATAAGGAAGGTGTCTCTTGCAACAAAACCCACGTACTTTACTGAGTGGCTGGAACGAGGATTTTTTGCAATGTGTAAAATACCAGATCAAACCATCTGCAGAAAATAATTATCCTTTATGCACACACTTGATCCAGTCATTATCTGCAAACATTTGAGAACAGATGTCCCTCATTTGAATTATGTTTTCTTGTTGGCCTTTGTTAGGAGTGTTTATAGCAGGGCATTTGAGGATGAACTCCATCCAATTTTACTGTGGGATGCATTGTACCAGGAGTAGGGTGTTTAGTCATATGACACATGTTTTAAAGCAGAGATGACTTCTGATACAATGAGTTTGTCATGTCAGATTAGCTGTTTTCCTCCTGATTGCATTAAGGAAAATACACAACAACTAGCACTAGGAGAACTACTGGTGCAAAAGAAAGACAACGAACATCTATTTCATTAATCTTTTGTATCAGACCTTCCAATGGCAGAAGGCATTTATCTGTATCTCACCTAAGGTGGTTATTTCATAGGCTTTTTTTTCCATCGTCAAATTGACACTGCATCTACTGCTTTTTTAATTCTCCCCTCAGACACTGGAAACCCCAGAGGTCCTTCTGGCAGACCAGGCATTTCGCATTCATCCCTGTTCCATCAGGTCTCTCTGTGAGCAACTCCAAAGAGCAAAGGATGTAGCAATCCAAGAGCCTCCAGTGGTTGTTTCTAAATCCTCTAAAGAATGCATAACAGCTGTTATTTGTTTGACCATAGCAAGCCTGGCAGGCTGTGGGGCTCTTTTGTGCTAAGCCCTATGCACACACATAAAGAAAGGGTGCTCCTTGTTCAGGGCCATGAACCTGCAGACCCTGTAGGATGTGAATATAAGGTGCTTAACGAGATATGGTCCTTGGCATACAGATGTGGTAAGAAGCACAGGGGATTGTGGAGGTTTATAATGCTTGACACTGAAGGGTTTTGCAGACTCTTCCCTGGATTACTATCCCACATCTTACTTGTGTCTAACAGGATTTAAAATGCCCCTCTGCTCTCATGAGACCTCACTTGGAGTCCTGTGTACACTTCTGGTGTCCTCAACATAAAAAGGACATGGAACAAGTCCAGAGGAGGACCACAAGGATGATCAGGGGACTGGAGCATCTCCTGTATGAAGACAGGCTGAGAAAGTTGGGGCTGTTCAGCCTGAAGAAGAGAAGGCTGCATGGAGACCTCATAGCAGCCTTCCAGTATCTGAAGGGGGTCTACAGGGATGCTGGGGAGGGACTCTTCATTAGGGACTGTAGTGATAGGACAAGGGGTAACAGGTTCAAACTTAAACAGGAGAACTTCAAGTTAGGTGTAAAGATGAAGTTCTTTACTGTAAGGGTGGTGAGGCACTGGAATGGGTTGCCCAGGGAAGTTGTGAATGCAACATCCCTGGCAGTGCTCAAGGGCAGGTTGGACAGAGCCTTGGGTGGTATGGTTTAGTGTGAGGTGTCCCTGCCCATGGCAGGGGGGTTGGAACTAGATGATCCTAAGGTCCTTTCCAACCCTAACTATTCTATGATTCTATGATTATTGCCAGTCTGGGAAGAATGGCTGTGGTGCAACCTGTGGGATTGCAGGATCTGGACTTTGGGCCTGTGGTGCATTTCAAGGAAAAATGCATTCACTTGCTCCTCTCCTCCTTGTTCCATCACCTGTATCCCCTGGCCTGACTGGCGCAAGAGGGACCCTGAAAAAAGTGCACACCCTGCTCCTCCTGGCCTTCAGGCATAGCGTGGCTTTGTTCCCAGATGTTCCACAAAAGCACCAGAGCTTTTTGGGAACTAAAGGGAGGCTGAAGGGGATCTCATACAGATTGGACAACAAGAGTTAGGGCAGACAAACTGCTTGCATGAGGATTCGGCAGTCATATAGAGCTCTGCAGAGCTCAGCATGAAAGCCAAGGTACAGGATAGCATGGACCTGAGTGTTGTCCCAGTCTATCAGAGGGCTCTGCTAGATCCTGTAACCCCTCAAGAGTCCTGAGTCCTGAGACTGGCTCAGTGCTGGCTGAGAGCTGCCTTGGAGTAGCAAGCTTGAAGGTTTCTTTCCTTACTTTCCCCTCCTGTGGTTGTCATGACCAGATTTGTGCAAAACAGGATGTTTGATAGCAGCGCAGACAGCATCTGTCATATATAGCTAATGTTCATACTCACTTTTCAGTTGGCTTGCTTTGCCCATCTGGTAATAAAGCAGTGCTACAGAGGAAAAATGGCTATAAGGAAGTAATCAAGGTACCTGTCTCTCTTCAGCTCTGTCCTTTTACTGCCTCTGATTTTATTGCCATTACCTCCCACAGCAGGAAAAGTGCAACACAGAGCGCTGAGGAGTGGGAATGAACTTTGCTCCCTTACTGGCTTATTGCATCAGAAACACCTGTCCCTCCCTCACCACCTAATATTTGATGTGGGGCTGAGCAGCCTCATATCTGATACCTTGACAACAGTTTTGCGTGTTCCCTATTCTCTCCCTAAGTGGCTGCGGTAGCGCTGATGGAACAGGCGAAGGAGAAAAGAAAGCATTGCTCAGGGCTGTATGAGTTTTCCTTCTCTTGATTTGAGGCAACATCTTACCCTGGGCAGCTGAGAAGCCTCAGTAGGCAGAGATGTGAACCCATTTGCCTGGCTGAGGTATTACCAGTGGGTGGCAGAGAAGCAGAGCAGGTGATGGCTGCCCTGACACGTAGAGGGTATAATGTTTTTCAGCAAGCTGCAAATCCGCCGCTCAGATCTGGGTCTTCAGCAACAGGGGGAGATACGCTCTCATTGGGAAGACATGGCAGACCGATGGGCTGGGGATCAAAATGGTCCATTTGTGGAGTTCTGAATGTGGCACTGGCTCTTTAAGTCAAAAACATCCACATACTCCTTCCCTGAGACAAAACGTCTTTGTCCCTGTGCATGAAACATATTACAGTTCAAATTCCTGCAGAGCCATTAGGAAAAGCAAAGTGCCTGAGTCTGACTGCGTGGGCTTCTCTGCAACTCTGAATGTGATTGTTAATCATGCTGGATATTAATAACAGCATCTCTTCTTGGTTGGAACATTTGATTTTTTTTTTTATAAATAAGCACTGTGAGTGGTTATAAATATCGATTGCTGCCAGTAATAGTAAGATGTTTTAGATATAGCCTTGCAGCAAGACAATCAATCCTGCTGAGGACCAGACTGGGGAGCAGAAAATAAATGGAATTTTGGTTCCAGAACCAGCGGGGAAATATGACTTGTATGCAGATGTCTTAGAGAGGGCTGAAGCTTTGGGGAGGAGGGCTGAAAGCTCCGTCTTTGGGGGTCTGCATTGCCAGGGATGTTGCACAAAGTTCAGTCTCTCTCCCCCAGTTACAGAAGAATAGAAGCATTAGGCATTTCCTCCTTTAGACAACAACTTAGGAGAGGATGTTAAAGCACGAGACTGGTGGTGACTGGGTTTTATTTTTTTCCCTGACTAATTAGGTATTACTGAGCAATGCCTGCCTCACACCTCAGCTTCCAGCTGGAAAATCCCTCTACATCAAAAGCCTTGTGGGAGAAGATGTGTAAATGCTCAAAAATCTTCAGTGCTTAGGAGTGCTAAAAATTAGGTGGTTTTCTCTATTCTTCCAAGTGGGGGATACAAAAATTATGCTAAAGTGAATTGAATAGTAGGCAAGACAGTTTTAATTTCAGCTGGGAAGTTTAGGAAACCACCTATAACCACTTGTGGGGTCAGTATGCTGAGCTGACGAGGATGTGTCAGAGAGCTCTGTAAGCCAGATGAGTGTGGGTTTCCGTTTGTCTCAGTGCTGGGGATGCTGCATCATTGTGGATAGGATGAAACCAAACCCATGCTCTCATTCTGTGTGATGAGCACTAACCAATTTGAACGGTCCCTTGGAACAGGGAAGTAGGAGACACACACCAGCCCTATTGTTGCTGCTTTTCCTTACTGATAAGCTCTTCCCTGAGTGTATCTTAACCCACTGCCTGTGTCAGGGTGGAGAAAAGGGCACATGGTGAGAGGCAGGACATGCATTTTTGAGTTTGGATAGGGATGTCCACACTGTGAGGCTGAGTTGCAGGCTATCTGCAAGGAAAAGGTGTTGCACATAACTGGAAGCCAGGGCTTGCCCATCCCCACTGGTTTTGCAGGAAGATGGAGACAGTGCCGGAAATTGTTTGCATTATTTTCCTAATGCTGCATCTCCCTCCCAGATGGCAACTCTGCTAGGCCTCCACCTCAGAACAAAACAGCAGGCAGAAAAGAGCCTGTAAGTCTGTTCTTCAGAGTCCTCGATACTTTTAACTAGTCCTTGACCTTATTTGCAAAGGCAAAGAACAACTTCCAGGCATGTCTTTCCCTCTGGTAAAGTTACATGTAAAGCCATTCACCATGTGACCCCCAAAGTGACCTCAGATCCTCTGTCATGTCTCCTTCAGGGCAAGGAGATGGGCAGCCCACCTTCACATGTATGAGGCACTTCTCATGCAGGGCAGAGTTTTCCCCTCGCGGATGTACGCTCAAATGGAAGAAGCTTCGGATTTGCCAAGCCATGGGATGATGGGGTGACTCATGTACCAGATCAGACCCAAAGGTTTCCTCTGTGGGTCCTGCAGGCTCAGCTTGGAGCAAGTTGTGTGAGGCCACATGGCTTGCTCACATAACGTGGGTGAGAGCAAGCAGAGGACTGGATCCGGCCAGCTGCTCTGTGCCTCCCACTGCTGCTGAGGTCGGGAGTGGGATCAAGGCTCAGCATCCCTCAGGCGCCATCCAGCTCCGTGCAGGGTTGGTGCCTGCGGTACGAATGTGGTCTCCAATGGCTGCATTAAAGTGTTCCCAGCCCCCACCGATTACAAAGGGTGCCTGGCAGAACAGGAGTCTGTTTGTCTGCTGTGCTCTGCACAAACAGTCGCTTCTGTAAATACATCTCACATGAGCAATTAGGAATGGTTCGGGGAAGCTGCTCTTCACCGGGCACAGAGGAGAACTCAGCTAGCTCTACCCTGCCCGCTGCCTTCCCAGCCCTGGGTCTGCAAAGCATCCCCTCCTTCCTGCTCCAGCCCTTTTGGCTGGGACTCAGTGCCTTGGTGACACGTGTGACAGCCGCCGGCTGATAACCAAGCAGGGAGCAGCCTGGGGCTGCACAGGAAAGGGGCACACATTGCTCTTCAGCCCCTGTGACACCCTGGGGGCAGGGAGAAGTTATTTTAAGGGTGCAGGAAATATTATGTTGTGAAATTGAAGCTGGCTCCCACCGCGTTTGGAAACCACTCAGTCTAGCTCAGCAGCCATTCTTATCACTGGCTAAATGCAATTGTAATTATTTCTCCTCTCCCTCCTTCCTCACGTTGCTAGCATTTTTCTCCTCTTTCATCTTGCACAATTAAAGCTGAAAACCAACCCAGGAAAAGCACTAATCAGTTGTTATTCATGCATATTTGCAATGCCAGGTAGAGGCCTCAGCTGGACAGCAGGGCTGCCTGTACCAGGATCTGATCATTGGGAAAAAAAAACCCACAAAAGAGAATTATTAATACCAAAGCCCTAGAAGTGCTGGCCCCAGATCTAGAGGGGAGATATCAAATGTGATTAGCACATCATAAGCAGCATGCCTTGATGCATAAGCTTCTTCTCCTTACTGTGTGCTCTGTGCTAAAAAACAGGGGGAAGAGGCAGTGAGAGGTGGACGGCAGAGAGAGACACCCCCAAGGACCAGGCAGTGTACTGCCTGCTCTTTAACTGTCTGAGGAAGGCAAGTCAATCCCACATTGCTGTCATGGAGGGAAAAGGGAGCTTTCACTAATGCTGCTGCTCTCTTTCATTTCTGGCCCTGCTGCATGAACTCAGTTCATCTCTAAATATTTCCAGCAGGAAACACACCTTTTGGGGGATAGAAATTAGAGCTGAAGTGCTCTCATACTGCTGTCACCTGGTTTTGCTCTGCGCTAGAGTCCAGCTGCAAGAAGATAGCCAGTCTTGCAAGACTTGTGTGACAGCAACAGAGATGCTTGTGAATGTATTTGGGAACAGCAGAAATCACACGTTTGCTTTACTTTTCCAATACCTATGCTAGGGAAAAAAAATAAATAAATCTCTTTATTTTGGCGTATTTGGAACTGGACAATAAAGCTCTAAAAAAAGCTCTACACCCCGCCCGTGAGATAAGCGTATGATTCCTAGTGCCAGCCTGCTGTCCTCAGGACTTCGCATCCCAAGAAGACTCAATGGCACCATCTGATGGCCGTAAGAACAGCAGGCACTAAAAGCTGCATCTGGAGATGGAGTTCGGGGTGCGATTAATGTGAAAGCTATTCCCAACCGGTAACATGCTTTCTGTCTGTGTGCAGATGGGTCTGTGGTCTTTGTGGAGGCAAAAGGAAGCTTTGGGAGGGATTCAGGAGTGTTGAGAGGTGGGATGGTTTGGTCTGCATGGTTGCAGGAGCTGCTTGAGAGGATTTAGGGTGCATGGGTGGCCGCGTGAGGCTCCTTTGACGCAAGTTATTCAAACCAATGGGTAATTGTTTGGTAAGTAGCATTTAATTGATTTTTCTATGTATAGGAAGTGTTGATTTCTCCAGCAAATGCTGTAAACAGAGGTCAGGTTTATTCCATGTCTACTTTGCAGTGTTAGCAATGGAAGGTGATCTGTCCTGTTTCTCCTCTGACTCTGATGACAGCAAGGACAGTAAGTGCAGGGAGTCAGCTAAATTCTGGCCCCTGCCCATGGAAACGTGCTACCACATGAAATCCAGGAGGGCAGGGTAAGGGGTAAGAAAGCTTTGCCTAGGGGATCCAATGGTGCTATGACTGAGTCACCACTTAAAACAAATGCCATCATTGTTACTGTAGGATCATCATTTGTTGCATGGAACGGGGTGAAACAACTCCTTGCAGTTTATCTTCATGGGTTTATGGAAGTGTACCTGTTGGTCCTTTCAAGAGATCAGGCTTCTTCTCCAAGGTGTGTGACCCATCTGCAAACTGGAGCTGCATGAGTGTTTTAAAAAAGAAGAGATGAACCCCCCTGTGCTGGCACAACAGGGCTCTGGCTCAGTGCAGAGGTTTCCTTGGGGCATCCCCATGATCCACAGCTCTGTTATCCACAGACCCATACCAAAATGAGAGACTTCTCCCTGCAAGCTCTAACCTGTCTCCATGGAAAACCACAGCCACCACCAAATCCCCCTCTCTGGAGGAGCTCAGTGAAGGTGGCTGCAGCAAGACATGACTTTTCCTCCCTCTTTTAATGGTCATTCCTTCCTATGAGCTGCCAGCCTCAGCTTGCCTGGTCAAGGCACTGGGCTGTTGCTTGTCTGCCTTGTTTCTTCATCTGGCTGTTGCCAAAGGCAAGTCTGCTTCCTGGGTGGAGCTGATAAATGCAAGGGAGGGCTTGATCTTGGTTCACTTCTGGCAGCCAGCACTAGCACTAATGTTTGTGATGGCTCATTAGTCATTTATGAAGTGCACCCAGGCACCTGAAAGTCTTCCTGGGGATGTGGGGGGAGTAGGGAGCCTATTTTATAAGG
This sequence comes from Melopsittacus undulatus, assembly GCF_012275295.1. NCBI lineage: Eukaryota > Metazoa > Chordata > Aves > Psittaciformes > Psittaculidae > Melopsittacus > Melopsittacus undulatus. Next base: position 50,837,456 of record NC_047530.1, read on the forward strand.
GGTTGGGCAGTAAGTTGTTTGCTTCATACCTAGGAAAGGAGCCCAGAGTAAATGACGTGGTTTCTGGCTGTACCTCCACCAGTCTGTTTTGGTGCCTCAGCTGCCCAGTGTGGATGCTCACTTTACCACCCGGTTGCTTGGGCAAGCTGAACCTGAACTGATGGGAGAAGTGGCCTGAGTGGTGCAGGATAGTCCTTCAGGGGGGAGCAGGATGCTGCTGACTTGGTCATTACCAATAACTGAGTGCTCCCTGGCAGACTAACAGACTTGCCACATGAATGAGTTTGCATAGAGATGCAGTCATCTCTTTACCATTAGGCAGAAGTCATGCTGACAGCTCTGAACATGTGGGAGAGGGAGGAGAGGACACCGCCATGGGCACAGCCCCTTCAGAAAGTCAATCCCATGGAAGAGCAGAGACCATATGGGATGGGTTCCCATAAAAAGCACCAGGCTTTCCCTCCGTTAATCTGCAACCTTAACATGGGGGAAAATGTCCTCTCCTTCCTCCACTGGGGAAGATGGAAAGGACAAATAAAACACACAGTCATCCAGACAGGCAGTGCTGGCCAGGCTAAACCCCTGTCCTTCTCTCTGCAGTCTCAATTGTGTTTCCCTCAACTTCCATCTTCAAGGTCCCTTAGAAAAGCATTCCTGGGGGTTGTGGAGAATAGACAAGGAGAGGAAAGGCAAAGAGGTTTCCTGAAACCAAAGACTCGAGGGGGACATGTTAAGAGGCGTGGATCAATAGCCGAGTTTTCAAGAGCCGCCAGACTCCCTGGATCAGCGATAATAGAGGGGTAAGCTCATTCCTAATAGCATTGGTGGGTGTGAGAGCCAAGGGCAGCCTGTTTGTGTCAGAGGAAGGCTTGATACTGTTTCTGTGGCTCTGTCAACAGCACTGCCTGATGCACCAAGCATCAGGAGGATCCTTTTTCATTACTTATTTGCGCATGGACTGGGTTTATTTTGGTGAGGAATGGTATCACGGCTTGTCTTTGGCTGGGTGCTATCATGCACAGTGAAGCTGGCAAAACCACAGAGGTTATCTGAGCTAGATGACTCCCTGCGGTGATCTGGGTTACCTTGCTGGCTGCATCCCCTTTAATCCACTTTGATATAAAAATACCCCAAAGAGGGATTATTCCCTTGCCCAAGGGGGTTATTCCTCTTCTTAAGGGATCTCCATACTCTCACTGATATTCTGTTAGGCGTTTGATTGCCTGGTTTTGATGGGGTGCAAGGCGCACGCCTGTGGGATTGGGGTGAAACCAGTTACCATCAGGAGTCTGTGCCCAGGGCCTGTTGCAGGAAGCATCTAAGCCTCAGCTATTTCTGTTTGCTGCCCGCCCCTGCTTTGTCTGGCAGGGTTTGTCTACCCTGTGCCAGCTTTGCACCCAGTGCTGCAGCATGAGGAACTGGGGAAGTGTGGTGAATAGAATTTGCAGAGGGATACTGAATTTTCCTTTTTTTCCTCAGGTTCCCACATGTAAGCAAAATCATCAGAGCTGAAAGCATTTCAGGAACCCTGTGTGGCCCAGAGGACTAATTATGGAGCCAAGGGAGAAGAAGGGAAGTCAGAAAGTTCACAGTCATCCTAATGCATCCCAAATATGCTGGCCCAGTGACATGATGGCCTCAGCTACAGCAGCCATGGGCACTTAGTCAGCCAGTGCCTTTGCCTGTCTCTGACTTGTCTGTACCATCTGTGCTCCCCTCTCAGCATGGTGCCAGAACTGAACCCACAGCTCTGTGGGCTCACCCTGCAGCAGGGGTAAGCGGCACAGAGCCCATGGCTCCTGGGCATTGTCTCAGGTGCTGCATAACCAAAATATCCTGGTCATCTGCAACAGTCTGCCCCACAGGTTTGTAGCAGGTGAGAGGCAGATGTGCCAGGTACTTGCAGGGAGCATCTCCTGCATGTCATGGCTCTTGTCCCAAATGGGTAGCCTGTGCAGCAATTAAAAGTGCAGGGAGAGGCAGCCCCGCAGCACTTTGACTTTATGATGTACTTTTGCTTGGCATCAGCAAGGTCTGAGGAATGTCTCTGATGGGGGAAGGTTAATACTCCCTGGCTGGAGATGAGGCAGTCTGGCCCTTGCTCAGGGCACCACCAAGTCTGCTGAGCAATGCTGTGTTGAGGCTCCCGTGGCCTTAATGCAGACGCTTCATCACTGCACTATGCCCAGGGGATGCTGGGGCAAAGCCGAAGCCAAGCCTTGAAGCCAGGCTGAAGGAAGCAGCATTCCTGCACACCCTGAAATGACCAGTTCAGCCAGAGGGGGTTCTTGCTGAGCTTCTCGCAGCTCCTGATGCTAGAGACCGCATAGGTGGGTCACAGATGGGACACCCAGTCTGGAACACAGTGTGACCTGTCACTGAACTCTCCTGCTGATGAAGAGGACAGGCTGGGATGTTGGTATGGGAGTTTCGTGTCGCAGAGAGGGATGTCCTAGAAGTGGAAGGGACTGTAGCATCTCGTACAGCAGCCACCTGTCAGAAGCCCAACACTTGCCAGTGCTCCAGACTAAACCCAGTCCTCAGTGGCTTTAGAGACACGTAAGGCTTAAACCACATGGTTCAAGTGAATGAAGCAAGGACAGATGTGGCTCTTAGGAACAATCAGAGCCTTTTCCTCCCACAGTACCTTTCATAGCTGGTGTGCTGGAGATGAAAACAGAGCTGCACATCATGGCCACCAGAGCTGACGTGTCCTTCTCAGCCAGGAGGGCAGGTTGCTTGCAGAAACACTGAACCAGCGTGGCCTTGCTCTTATGCAGTAATTTGCACCTGTAGGGTGCAAAAGATTTCAATTCTGAAGCACAGAGGTGGGCACCTGCTCTTCTACATATCATGCAGCTTGCTGGGTCGAGAGCCTGGCTGGTGGCTCCTGTCCCACCTCTGGCTATTGCCTTGCAGACAGCTTTGCCCTCCAGACTTCTGTCCTGCATCTGTTCAACAAGACGTGTGAGTAGCTGCTAATTTTCCTCCCTTCCCCTTCCTCCTTGTCCTCCTCGTACCAAACACCTGCAGTGGTGCTTCAGCACACTTACAAAATGGGGTTTGTTGGCACTGATCATCGCTCTGAGCATTCCTGAAGGACATGACATGAGGTTTCCTTTCCCCCTTCCCATCTCCTGGTGTTGCTTAGGCAGTTTTCCCGTGGTTTAAAGAGCTCCCGAGTCACCGGGAGCTGCCACTAGAGGTTGCTCACATACCTCACTGCAGAGTGGGTTCTGCCCGGGCTGCGGGGCTCAGCAGGGCCAGGGCACTGCTTTTGCTCAAGATAACATCTCAAGGACTTTCCTTCAACCCTGCTCCGAGCCGGCTTTGAGGCAGGTGCCAGGGAAAGTTGTTCCATGAAGCTCTGGTTTGGGCCACCACCGGCCCATTGCCTCCTCTGGTGTGGCCTGGCTTTGCTGTGCCCCTGGCAGCCCTTGGCAGTGTGATGGATGCCATGGGGTGGCAGTGAGGTTTGTGAGATGCAAGCGAGTGTGTCAGGTTGGTCCTGTTCTTCTGAAGCATCACGTCCAGCCAGATGGCCCCATGGGTTGACACTGACAGGAGGTCACTGGGATGGAGGGAGCACACAAATACGTGTTTACTAGGGCATGCCGGGGCTTAATTTCCAGCCCACAGGCGGATGGCCAGGCTTATGCTTCCCTCTGTCCTGCATCCCTGACTGCCATTGCCTTGGCTGAGCTCAATGCTGCAGAGCTGGAAACACCATCTCCTCTGAGGCTCTCCTGTACAGTGCTTTGCAGAGGAACACTGGGGGTCTGCCCATCCCAGATGGATGGAAAGGCTTCCTTTGTGTTAGGAGCACAGGATCAGGCCTTTAGCATCTCTTACACAGAGACCCAGGGCAGTCACAGCCCAAATCCAGACCAACTGCCCCCTTCCATGCAGGGTGGATCTATTTGCACCCAATGAATATCTCTGCAAACCAGACAAACCAGACCTAGCTTGGGGTACCCCGTACATCCTCCATCACAGCTGGCATCCCAGCACACATCCTCCAATTCTGCTGATAGCACCACATCCTGTGCACTATCCCCACACTGTTGCAGCAGAAGAAGGAGTCATGTCCTCCCCCAGCAGTGGAAGCACTGGCATGTCAGCTCCTTGTAGACACAGATGTGCACTGGTCAGGATGCAGCTCTGTTCCCAGCAGCAACTGGCTGTGACTCAGAAAGTGCCTCAGGGGAGCAAACCAGAATGGGAAGATGCTGCCTTTTTGTTGTTTGGAAATGGAGTGGCTTTTTAACAGGAAGGCCTGTTTAAATTTGCTGAGGTGCTTTGCAGACATGGCAGCACCTATGGCAGGGGCAATGAGACACACTGCAGAGAGGAAGGAGGGTTGCAATTAATGTGGGCTGTGAGCACGATGGGAGCAGCTGGGTCATGCCCTGGCCATCTGAGGGGCCCGTTGGATTTTGGCACAGTCAGATCCATGCTGGCATTCAATATGGGTGGTTTCTGGAGGAGAGGATTTCTGTTTGCGTGCTTACCCCGATGCCATGAAATACAGTTCTAGGGCATTTTCCCTTCCCTGCTCCTGCCCACACAGTTCCCTTCTGACAGGGCAGTGAGCAGGAGCAGTACTGAGGGGCTGCCAGCATGATCGATGGGGGTTGCAGCATTTTGGGTCGGAGCACACATGTTTAGTGGTAAATCCACAGCAGGATAATTACCTCTCTTTGTGGATGGCAGCTTTATTAAAAAGAAATAAATAAGACATCTTTAAAGGAAAGTCGAGTGAGAGACACAAACCCCATCCTTGGGGCAATGCAGACAGATGAGTAATGGGGCCCTTTGAGTAAGTGCCTGCCTGGCCAGCTCTGAGTCACCGAGCAAACAGCACCAGACTGGAGCCAGTGGCAGGGCTATTCTTAGCCACTTGCAGGTCAGGAGATACTGCTGAGGGAGAGGAGGCAGGTTAAGGGGTGTTAGTGGGGGAAAACATTTGCTTTCAGTCTAAAAAGCCCCTGAAGCCAGCCTCAATCTTGACTGCGGTAACCCAGGCTGCTCCATATGGCAAGTGTGAGGATGAAGAGGGTGGCTGCTGCCATGCCAGGGAGCCTGGACTGAGTTTTTCAGGGAGCAGGAGAGAGGTAAACGTCACCTGGGGAGATGAGTGCTCCTCTGCTGTGCACACTGCCCAGAGGTTCCCTGGTCCTGAGGCCAGTGGGCAGCACAGAGAGAGCATTGCCCTCACCTGATGCCTGAAGCACCCCCTCTTCCCACCACCCCACAGGGTATCACTTTGAGCTTCCCAAGAGCCACCTCCTCTGAGTCAGCTTGGTGTCCCTCCTGCAGCCAGGGTTGCATCAGCAGGGATGGGAGGTGGCAGAGGGGTGCTGTGAAGGCCTGGGCTGGGTTGCACTTGGGCTCCTTCTAAATAAAGCATCTCCAGTCATGCTGGCTCGAGTTGCTGGCTCAGCCCAGAAGCCTGGAAAACTAAATGACATCATCTGGGTCCACTCAGACACAGAGTGCATGGGTTTCAGCTGAAGAGTGCGGCCAGGGAGCATGGCTGATTTCAGGGAACACACTAAAATTGCCCTTTCTCCCTGCAAAGGACTCAAACAGGCCTCTGACCCTATTTTGGACTTCACTCCCACCTAGGGCATCCCAACACAAGTCCAGGGCTGTGATTCTGGAGTGTCATGGGTGGGAATTCTGGGACTCACTGCAGTAGTACTCCAAACCAATATGCTCACGAGCCTCGCCTGCATCTACTGCCACTGAGAGCAGGATATCTCACCAGCTTGTGAAGTGACATTGTGGAGAGGAAGGTAAGCAGTGATACAAAACATATGCATCCCTCTGCATTCTGTGGGTGAAGACCTTCAAGGGGTCCAGGGTTACCCTATCAACTATGGAATTATAGCCTGGTGGTGTGAGAGCAGGGTGGGCCCAGGATCTCCCTCACACACTAGTTAGCTCCAGCTCTGCCTTCCTGGGTGACCTCTTGCATTTTTGCTCCAGGTTTCCTATTTGCACAAGCTGGGGTGAATAGGACTCTTCTCTGATTTCCAGAGCTCTCAGGATTTGGTAGAGTTGATCCCCATCTACAGGGGTACATGGGGAGGAAAAATTAAGCCCAATAACAAAAATTACTTTTCTCCTTCCCATGGGTGTTATAAGGATTAGCTCATGTTTAGCAAAACCCCCTGTAAGTGCTAAGCATTATTAATGTCTTGGATTCCTCCAGAAGCAAATGTGGCTTTCCAGGGAGTGACAGGGTTTTTCCCTTCACTGGTGTGGAGATGCAGCAAAGTCATCATAGCCCAAGGTTAGCAACATCCTATTTCTGTTAGGCTCAGGGTGTGAGGCAGTGCCTGCAGGACAAAAGCAGCCCTCACCTTGCTTTCCATCAGTGCTGGAAGGGTGAAGCTCATCCCTTCTTGCATCAATGCACAACCAACAGGGCTCTGGAGGAACATTCACCTCATGGAAGGTCTCAGAGTGCCCTAATAAGGGCTCATCTCACCAATGTGGAGAATGGCATCACCCAGACATGCAGTGAAGTGGAGCTGAGCCAGGGGTTCTGCTGGGAGCAGCAGGGTATGCGGCTGCAACATTGCCTGAGGTGCACATGGGAGCTGGGGCCAGGTCACAGCTACTGCATGGCTTGGGGTACAGGTTTGGGTGTCCTGACTTGAGCAGGGGTGCACGTCAATTCATATGTGTCAATTCATGCCCCTGGGTGCACTCTGAGCACCAGGAGTACTTAAACTCCTGCAAAGTGTGGAAAAGCAATGCCCACAACTAATGCTGGAAAGCCTGCAGGAGATGATAAATTCTCTGTTCCAGGCTCCAGTGCTGGAAGAAGGTCCTGAGTCCTCTTAGGAGAGGAAACCAGCTTGTGGCTGGCTCAGCCCCTGCCCAACCACTACAGCTAATATCCCTCTTGGGGACCCCCAGCCCTCTGGGCAGAGGTACTGGGGGCTGAGGCTCCTCTGGCACTGGACCCTGTCTCCCTGGCTTTCCAGCCCTGTGGAGACAGGGCTGACTTGCTGTGACCCCTTCTCCCTGCGCTGACTCAGCCATGCCCCCACGGTGGGTGGCCACAGCCTGGGGTGGGACAGCGGGAAGGTAAAGGCAGTATGGGCTGGCAAGCTTTCAAAGAGGCCAAAAGCTAAATAAATAGCCAGCAGCCTATTTCAGTGGCTGCTAAATTTAGCTCAAGGAACATTTATTTATAGGCTTGGCAGCCATTCTGAGTCAATAAAAGCCCAAGAGCTGGAAAAAGGACGTTCTTGGGTTTCTTGTTGCAGTAATGGTTTCTGCCGCGCAAACCACAAGGAGTGAGAGGAGAGGCAGCCTCGGCACTGGGGCAGGGTGAGGAAGCTGTGCTGGGTGCACACCCAGGGGTGCCTTTACCAAGGGATAGAGTCTTCCACATACTTGTAGCCCCAACTAAGAGCAGACACCCTGCAGCATCACCTGGGTCCCCTCCAGTCTCCTGGCCCAGAGGGAATTCCCCTCTAAAACACAACATGATTTAGCTGTGCCCGTGGAAGCAGTGACATGAGATGTCAGCCCTGGGAGCTCTGCTGCAGCATCTTCCCCAGGGCAGCAGGTTTGTACAAATGAAGCCAGGAGCAGGTAAATGGGAAGTGAGATGGGAGCAGCACTCATGTTTCTGTATTAAATAATTTTCCCTTTCCATGTCACACACGGCAACAAGTGGCTGAGAGAGGAGGGTGTGCAAACAGCCCCTCTGAAGCTGCTAGCGGGGTCAGCTGTAGAAGAAGCCAAAGCTTCACACTGGACAGTGTAATTTCTACCTCAGCAGCAGATGATGGCAGTAGTTCTAAGAGGCTTTACAAAAGACACTGCTATTGCAGCTGGATGAGAGGAGTGGATTTATGAAAGACCAGGGTATTTAGCTCAGCCTATCGAAAACAGCCATGGGGATGGATGTCCCTTCTGCATTTAAGTCAATAAGTGCTGCGGCTTTCTGGAGCCAGAACTGCAGGGAGCCTGCTCATGCCTTCTCCTCCCTCCAAAGCAAACCTGCTGCAGGGGAGAGCAGAGAAATGCTTACACCAGCTTCTGCTTGAGCACAGCCAAGCCAGAATGGGGCTGCTTGGTCAATGACCACTGTCTGCTCCCAAACACAGCGCAGTTGCTGCCATGGGGAAGAGGCGACAACTCAGCTGCGGGGGGACGAGGGGATGTTTGTAGGGTATAGCTGTAGTGCACAGCAAGCGTGTGGCTACATGCTGCCTCCATGGCAGGAGGAAGGTGGGAGCAGAGCATAACTGGGAGGCAAAAAAAAAACAAACACAAGAAACCCCCCCGAATGTGTTTCAATGCAAACACTCCACACATTTGTACTCTTTAGGTGGCAATCTGTACCATCTTCTACACTTGGATATACCCATCTGGAGCAGCACCTGGCCAGTCCTTTCCACTAGAAAGGGGCTGCTCAGCTGCCTGCCTACTGCTTCAGAGCCACAAGTTACATACAGGACCATCAGAAACCCCCAGGGTGGCTGTTTGCAGTCCATGGGCCCATGGATGCCTCAGTTATTTTTTATCTGCTTACTTCTTCAGCCATGAGTCTTATTTCTGCTTTGAACTTGTCCAGCTGCAGTTTCAAGCTGTTGGTTCCTATACATAGACATGGGTCTGGCTGTGTGTCCAGCTCTCTACTGGCTTCAGCCTCCACTGATGCAGCCAAAGATCCATTGCCCTCCCCAGTGCCCCAAAGAGGACCCTCCAGCCCCACCCTGAGAAGGTCTGGCCCTCAAAAACCAAGGCTGACACCAGCTGTTAAAACACCTATTTGGGTATTTATTACAACACGTTGTTCCAAAATACAAAAGAAAGGAAAAGAAAGTAGAGGGTAGAAAAGCACTGCTGTTTACAGCCTCTGGTAATAAATAAATAAGGACGAGGCAGGGACAGGGTGTCTCCTTGGGTCCAATACTGGCACTGGCCAAACAGGCAGCGAGGAAGGGAGGGTGGTAGGGCTAGTGACCAGAGCCTCTTTTCCTTGCTCAGGAGTCCCCAGGTACACCAGGGTGGGTGCAGAGTCCCTCCCTGTGCTGTGCTTGCTGAGGAGAGGCCTGATCCTGCAGGGATGGGGTGGAAGCTGAGGAGACTCAGCCCTGGTGTGGTTGGGACCTGCCTGCTCCCTCCCTGTCCACGGCTGCCCAAAAGGCAGGTAAGGTAGGAAGGGTGATGCCAGACCAGGACCCCAGTGGGGGTCGGCTGAGGTCTCCCAAGAGAGGGTCGAGACCTGAGCTATTTGCTCTCCTGAATGGTCTCAGAGCAATCTCGGAAGTGAGTTCAGCACAACATGATGAGAAGGACCCCAGCCACAGTGAAGCAAAGTCATGACAGAGACCAGAGACCATGCCCAGGCCACTGAGAGAAGGGTGGTGTTAAACCCTGCAAATTAAAATAACATCATGGGGCTGGCGCAGTATGGAGAATGTTTCGTACCACAGTGCAGACAGGGATCCTTTTCCCTTCCCCTAATGTCTCCTCCTTCACCTTACAGTCATCTGGGAACCTCCAGGTTGCACAAGGATCCCAGGCGATGGGTGTGACAAAGCATCACTGGACTCTGTCTGTTTACAACACCCTGATTTATCAGTGTTAGATAAAGGCCATATCCAGCCCCATTCTGGGAGCCATTCCCAGCCCCCTTCTGAATCCCTCCAGGTGCTAGAGGCCACTCACATCTCTCCTTGCTCCTCTGCCACCGATCATGTTCTAACACTGGCCATGAGTCCTCCCGAGGCTGTGCTGTCCCCGGGCAGGAGGAGCTCACTGACATGAGGAGGACACTCAAGCCAACAAATCCCAGGGCACCTGGCTAAAATGGAGTGCTCAGTGCATGGGCTCAGATACGTGTATGGAGCTTTGCAAACCAGCTGCTACAGCAGAGCAAGAAGCCCCTGCAGGTGAAGATGTAGCCTGTAGGTCCAGCCAGCTGAGGAAGGTGAGAGGACTATGACCTGGAGAGAGCTGATTTCAAGAGCTGGATGTGTGGCCAATGCTCCTTCTGAAGCTGTTACAAAAGCTTTAAGCTTTTGTCATTTATTCCTCCATTCTTGGTGCCAGTGAGCTCCTGCCTTTTGCAAACATAAGCAGGCACCTATACAGGGGAGAGGAGCAGCAGGAGGGGAAGGGAAGAGTTAAGAAAATTGATCTGCCCAGGGTTTGGATGTCTTTATATCCTTAGGAAGCACCACCCTCCAGCTCCTCTGACAAGGGTTTGCCTCCTGGGGTTTGGGACAGCCGGGAGCACAGCCCCAGCCGGGCTGTGGGGAGCAGAGAGAAGGTGTGGTGGGGCCTTGCGTTTATTCACAACAGAGAAACAAAGAGCAACATACAAAGAGTAAGAAGCAAAAAGGTACAGAATCATAACCATAATAATCATAAATACTCAAATCTATCATTCATAGATTGCAATGACAACACTGATAGCTTATTATCATTAGTATTAAGGATGGGAAGGGGAAGAGGACAGCAGGAGAGGGTTCTGGGGAGCATTGTCTCCTAAGGGGCAGATGTGACGGGGATGGACATCCAAAGAAACAAGAAGACAAAGAGAAGGGCCAGGAAGGCAGCAGGTCATGGGGATGTTGCTGCCAAGGCTGGGTGTGAGCCTGCTCCAACCCAAGCCTCTGGCTCAGTCTTGCCAACCTGATAGCTGCCCTCATGCTAGCTTCACTCAGCCCCCTGACAGGTAGCTGGGAAGGACGTGGCTGGAGGGCTTAGCCCCACGGACAGACAGGGGCTGGACATAAGGTTGTAATGTCCCTGCTAGCATGAAGGAAAGCTGTGGTTTGTTCCACCCTTCTCCTAGTGGAAAACTCAGCCACTGCCACTGCTGTGACCACTGGACACTCATCAGCCTTATTGGTTCTTCCCTTGCAAGGAGAGACCTTTCCTCTTCTCTGCTCACACTTCTGCCACTGTGGAACCCTACAGATAAATGCACCTTCATCAGATTAGATTGGAAAGGTGGATTTTGGTTCCACTGAGGCTTTGGATTGGGTTGTCTGGCTTATGAGAGCAAATAAAAAGACTTGGCTGACAGATGATGGGAAAAGCTGCAAGCTGGCACATCCATCCTCATGATAACTCAGGATCTGATTCATGGACAAAGTGGTCTGATTTAAAAAAAAAATCAGGGCCTGATTAAAAAAAATCATTTCAGTTAATTGTAAGCCATTTGGTGACCCTGATGGCTTTGGTCAGCATTGGCAGTAGACACTTAGGTAGGGCTGCTCCATCAAAGCGTATTTTCTGGATGTAGCCTTAAAATACAGCATGTAAGAGAGCCTAAACCCCTTAAACATGGCTGAGGAGCATCCAGGGAATGGCATAGTGGAGATGACAGAAAGCAAACCACTTATCTGCCTCTTTGCAGACATTTAGAGTCTCATGTACACCATGTGCCCTCTCCTTCCTGACTTACTCCAGCTGCTTTTTTACATTCATAATGCACCATGTCAGCTAACAGAATGAGTTACAGGAGAGCTTGGTAGTGCCTCAGCTCATCTCCCCACCTGGCTGTGCCAACCTGATGTCCTCTTTTTATTAAGTTCCTTGGGAAGTCACCTAGCCCCCTCTCCATTGCCCAAAGCTACACCTAACCAGCTCCTGCCAGCAACATGCCTGACCTGAGCTCAGTTGATCCATGCTGGCACCAGCCCTGGAGGACTACAGGATGGGCAGGAACTGAGCAATGCAGAGCAGAGATCAGCAGGTGATGATCCCTGGCATGCTTGGGATGAGGTGCCACTGCTGAGGGCAGCAGGAAGGGAAGGGAGACCAGTAGCACTCCCTGTGCAGGAAGCAGGCAGCACTAACCCTGGGCTCAGGGGGTTTACTGGAGGGAGAATGAAGGCTTTTTCCCTTCTCCTTGGACTTCAAATTGAAGCCTCCTTGAAACCCTGCTGCAAGTGCAGCTCTTGAATAGCTGCCTGGCTCACAGGATGGACCCAAGTGCTTATTGGAATCTGAAAAGGGAGCTGAGATAATTGTGATATCGTCCTTTCATGGCCAGAAGAGAGAAATGTTCAGCTTGGCAAGACTGAGCCGGTTTGAGGTGGTTGGTGGAGGCAATGATGGGTGGTGGTGGTGTTGGGCCTTTGAGAGATGGCTGTGAGATCCCTTGCTACATCAAAAGTGATGTGGGAAGAGAAGTAGGTGGTCACTGGCTCTCCAGCCAGCCTTGTCCCTCCCTGCCATACCTTGGGGAACCAGGCAGGAGCACATGGTCCCCAGCATCTCACCAAATGGCCCCATGGAAAACCAGAAAAACTAAAGCCAGCCTGCAGAAAGCAAGGAGCCTCTGAGGAGGCCTCAGCCATGGACACAGAGGTTGTTGGGGAAGTAACCAGCTGAAGCGAGCAGCCCCTCCTCACACGATTGCAACTCCTCACGCCTCTGCTTTGTGTTCAGTTTTAAACCTGAGATCATTTGGTCTTGTCACATGTGGTTTGATTTAAAGATAGAAATGAACAACAAGAGTAGGAACAAGGGAAAGAGAGAAACCATGTGGACCCAGAAAAGAAAAAAACAACACTCCAAAGATGACACAGGACAAAGACATGCACGAACAGAGACCCCTGAGGTATTAGCTTTGCAAACTACTGCGAGACAAGGGAGAAAGCAAAGACAGCCACAGGGAGAGATATGCTTTGCAGCGGAGGCAGTTCAGTGCCTACAGCTCCAGAAAGCAGTTTCTCACAAGCCTACACTGGAGTTTAGGAGCAAGAGCTTGGCTCCCCACAAGGATGGGTTAAGCAGCTAAACAGCTCTGAAAGTAAGTCAGTTGTGCCCCCCGTGTACTTGCAGAGCTTCAGGTCTGGCTGGCTTATCACCTGCTCAAAAGAGGGGAGCCAGCCTGGAGGAGAACAGTGCTGGGGGAGTCCCAGCACCTGCAAATACACACCCCATGAGTTTCTTGGATGTGAAGCAAAGGATGGGGGAAGCTTGAAAAACCACCACCCTCAAATGGAAAATGCTGCCCGTAGCTCCCAAGCAAGGTAGTTCAAGCAAGGGGGAAACAAGGGGCTGGGGCAGGCAGGCAAGACACCCCCTGACAAGAAATGCCAACTGCCATCAGCCTCCCCTGCCTGCCTTCACTGCGTCAGCCTCTGATGCCTTCCCCTTCCTTGCACAGTTGGGGGTGACACCCAGCACCTTTCCCTCCACTTCAGGTGACTCCCTCCTCACCATCTCCAGTGAGGATGAACAGCCCAAGGGAGGAGGACATGGCTGGGATGGAGTGGAGACCAGGATGGGAAGGATGGCTGGGATGGGGGCAATGGCCAGGACGGGGATAAGGAGAAGCAAACAGAGACCAAGGGGTGAAGAAGAGGCAGCAGCTTCCAGAAGAGTTTTCTGGCTCAGTTTGTGTTGTAGGAAGGTTTTATGGTTTCCTCGTTCACTTGTTTGTTTCTAGAAAAAGTGCCCAGAAGAGTCTCCTGTCCCCTTGTTGGCCTGCCCAGAGGGAATGGGGGGAAAATCTTTGTCATCGACATGAGCTATAGAAGGAGCCACAGGCCTCAGATATTGCTTAGAAACTCGTATTTCAGATTTAAATACCATACACAGTAAAAATAGAGCTGAAAGTACCGCCCCACATTGTCTGCAAATCATTGCCAGAATGAACAGCTTCAATAAATTAAAAACAAAACAAAAAAATTGAAATATTATTTACGTCTCAATAAAAATCGCAGTAAAACCATTTACCTTTTCCTTTGTGTGTGTTTTCAGGTTGGTTTTCTTTTTCTTTATATTATATATAATATATATTTATATATGTATAGGGCTGCTCCAGTGCAGCATTTTTAGGATACTTAGCCAGAGAAACACAGGGAGCATGCTTAGTGCACGGGGTGCAGGGAAGGGGCAGATGTGGTCCCCTCCACAGGTGCTGTTACCCATCCCTGCAGCCAGAACTGCGACCCCTGCCCCTTCCCTCTCCAATGTTACACCCGGATTTTGAGCGTGGTTCTCTGAGGGCGGGGAACCCGTGGGGATGGAGGGGAAGGACCAGGGTGGGTGCAGGATGGGCACTAAGCATCCGCTGCTGTGTTTCCTGACTCTCCAAAGACTCATCCGCCTTTGTTTCGGTTTCAACGCGTGCGCTCCCGAAAATGCACACGTGGGTATAAATATTCCACCCCCCCGACCCCGCCGTCCCTGTCCCCTTCCCTCTCTCCCCAGCTTAAATATCCCCCCACCCTGTCCCCACCCCGCCTCTGCAGGTGCCCCCGGTGTGTGTCAGGACACCTCGATGATCTCCATGCTGCCCGAAAAGCTGGACTGTTTGCTGATTTTGCCCAACTCTTCTCGGGCCCTGCCCTCAGACATGGTCTCCTCGAACTCCATCTGGCAGCTCCTCCGCTTGAACTGCTTCTCAGCACCGGCCTCCTCATGCCAGCTGTGCCGCCCGTCCCGCGGCTCAGCCCGCGCCTTGTCCCTCAACCGGATCTCACAGCCGCCGGCCACGCCGCCGCAGCCGAACGGCGGTGGATAGGGGCCGGCGCCGGCAAACAGGCTCCCGCCGGTACCGCTGGTGCTGCCAGGGTCCATGCCGAAGAACCAGCCGGCCTCGCTGGTCGGGGTGCCGGGGGACTCCAGGTGCACCCCAGCCCAGGCGCTGCTGGCGGTGCCGGCAGCAGGGGCCGGCTGGCTGAGCCGCGGTGGGAGCCCGTCCTCGGCGCCGGGGCTCTTGCGTGCAGCGCAGGCACTGCCAACGTTGAGGCTGAGCCCGTGCGCCGGTGAGCCGGCCGTGTGCCGGTGCTTCCGCCGCTGCCGCACCTTGGCCTCCAGCAGGAGGTCCGGCCCGCTCGGCCGATCGGGGCTCTCTGCCCCAGGGGAGAAGGGGCTGAGGCTGCCAGGGCCAGAGGGGCTGTCCAGCTTGCAGAGTTTGGGGGCATCTCCAGGGCCCGGGGGTCCGGGCGGCTCCTGCCGCAGGCCTGGGGAATAGGCAGACTTGATGTCCAGGGAGAAGGAGCGTTTCAGGCGGTTGGTGTCTTGTATGCGCTCGGAGGAGAGGTGCAAGCCATTTAGCCCCTGCTGCAGGGAGGTGGGCGACAGGACCTTCGTGGTCCCACCTTGCCGCTCAGGGTCACCATGGGGGGATGCTGAGCCAGTGCCTCTGGGCACCTCCTCGGCCTTCTCTGAGGTAGGTGGTGGGGGATGCCGGCTGCCCTCAGCTGCCTCTGCTGGGTCCTGCTGCACATCTCCCTCGCTCCGGTCACCCTTTGACTTCAGGGCCTTAAGGAGCTTCAGGCTCCTCTCATACTCCAGGAGCTGGCCCAGAAAGTTGAAGTTGGGTGAGATGGATGGGCGACGGTCCTTAACAAACCTGCCAAGAGGCACAGACAGCCCCAGTTGGTGTTTGGTCCTTCAGTGAGTCACCCCTATTCTCTCAGCCTCTTTGGGAAGAAGAGGCACGATCCAGGACCTTCTGAGCAGACCCTCCAAAGAAAGGGGTCTTGGGGAACCATGGGGCCTCAGGATGCCCCAGGGTACAGCTGGGACTGCCTCCCCCCTCCTTTTTACCTCTCCCAAGCATTCCTCATTGCATGCATTTTATGAAGGAAGGTTTGGTTTGGTTTCACTGGGACTCAGCCAAGGGAAGGCAGAGTTCCAAGGAGTCCCCACCCTCTGCTCTGGGCTCAGCCTACTTTCCTTCCCAGGAGTGAAGCATACCAGCATTACCCACCTCTGCCCCCCAGGGAAAACTCACCTGTAAGCGTCATCTGATGACATACCCATGGTCTTCATGATGTAGGCGATGGCAATGGTGGCTGAGCGGGAGATCCCGGCCAAGCAGTGCACAATCACCTGGCAGCTGGACACCTTGGCCTTGTCTGGAGCATGGCAGGGGAAGCAGAGAGAAAAGCATCGATATGATCAGAGATGGTGAGAGTAAAATGACTCTAGCCTCCCCCCCCAACCCTCAATCTCTTTGTGTGAAAGGGCAAGTGTTGCTGGGAGTAAGACTATGGAGGACAGAAGGAGAGTCCAGGTTTTGGAGGATGACAACTGGAATATCTGCAACCGTTGTAACAAAAGCTCACCAATAAACTCAATGGACTTGTCCAGCCAGGGAAGCAGCTTCTCACAGTAGTTGTCATTGACAGGAATGCGCATGAAGTGACTATCACAGATGAAGTCTGGCTTGGGACAGGAGTTGCTGGCATTGAGGACGTAGCTTATCCCATTCTGTGTCATCAAGTCCTAGTGGGAAAGAAGAAATCAAATGATCGGCTGAGTGCAGCCAGCACATAGTGTGGGAGATCTGACTTGGCATGTACTCCCTGCCTTCCCCCATCCCAATACTTTCCCCTGTGGGTCTCCCATTGCTCATTTGACCTAGTTGATGGTAGTATAGCAGAGACTAGCTGAGAAGATTGTGACGATTTGGATGACACTGGTTTGAACCTCAGCAGATCTTTACTTTGGCCCAAGTAAAGGTAAGCAATACCAAAGACACCTGGAAGGGGGTTCCCAGAGGGGAAATATCAAGAACCCAGTGAGGAAGGAATAGAAAAAAAACAGGAAAGAAAATCGGTGAAAATTGTAGCCGTCAGTTTTGAAAGTATCAGCTGAAGGAGAAGAGGCATCTCATCAACAGAGCAGGGTGTTTCATTGGTAGCGCCCTATGTTAACCAATGCCTGCTCACACACCCCTCAGAAATGCACTGGGGGCTCTCATAGATTTCTTAGGTGCTCACAGTTTTATCACCTGTACAGCTGGGGGCAGGTTGCTTATAAATAATGGAGGAATATCTGAGCTGCTGGGTCTCAGTCCCTGGTCACTATTCCAGGAAGACCCGGAATTAAATGGGAGGAGAAAAAATGTAGATAAGAGTCCTTCCACATGCCAGAGTACGTGGATCTGCCATGGGGGATCTCTCCTGTGCAATGTGCTGGAGAAAAGATACATTGCCCATCCATGGCCTCCACACTTGACCCTGCTCTGCTGCCTATGGGTAGAGCACCTTCTGGCCACATAGTGGGGATGGCAGAGAACACAGCTCCAAAAGATGAACAAAACCCTCTGAGGAGGCAGGAAGGGAAGGAAACCATAAATTTCCCTGCTTGACATTGGCTCCTCAGGAGACCACACTGGGATTTCAGCCCTGGCTCTCCAGCAGCCAGCTCCTGCCCGTCCCAGCAGGCTCTGCAGAGCCCAGCCTCGGCTCAGTGGAGCCAGCCCAGCTCCTGGGCTCACATTCTTGGCATTTTTCACTTTCATTTGCTTTTACTCCATGTATATAATTTCTCTCTCCCTCCTTTCTGTCTCTAACCCCCCCAATCCCAGCATCATGGTCCATCTCTCCCGTTGTCTACCCTGGGCAAGGACACCCGGCTGGCTCCCTCCTGCATGCAGTAGGCTGATGCTTGGCATCATTTTACCTATAATTCCTCTTTCTTCTCACTGCTATTTTTCCTTTAAACAAAACTCCTTCCCTGGTGAGACATCACAGCACAGCCCTTCCAGCACCTCTAAAAGGGCACTGTCCCTCTTCTGCTCTTTCCCCACAGCAAAACTTTGCTTGTTTTGGGGTCTTCTGAACAAGTCCCTGCCCATGGCCAGAGCTTGCCCATCCCCACACTGCTGCAGCTGAAGACTTCGACCACTCAATATAAAATGACTCATCCTGTGACCACTCTCCCCAGTTCTGCTGGGCTCTGCTTATGCAGTCTCTGCCTTCAGCCTCCTGGTAGGTTCAGACCGACCATGCATGGTCCTCCCACCAGGTAGGAGTCCTTAGTACTCTCACCCCTCTGCAGGGTAGATGTGTTCCCTCAACAGGGCCATACCTTGTTCAGGACATCTTTCTGTGAGCCCAAGTAGAGATGCGGCAGGATGCGTGTGGGGCCGACATTGGCCACGGGCAAGCATGGCTGGGAGATGCTCATTGGCAGGATGGCAGCTGGCTTCCCCTCACAGAGCCCTGGGAAGCAGGACGAGAAGGTAGCAAAGCCTCCTGTGGAGAAAAGGGGACATTGAGCTTGTAGCAGTGAGACTGAGACCAAAAGTACATGGCAACCCAAGGCCCGGGCTGGGGACAGAGCAGTGACAACCCTGCAACACTAAGAACAGAGCCTCAAGGAGCAGAAAACCATAGGCCATCGCTAACCTGCGCAGAGATGTTGTGATTACTGTGCCACACATATGGAGAAAGGAATGGAGACCCATCTCTGATTCTTCCTGCTGCAGCTGGATATTAATGCACATGTGGGGCATCCATCACCCACCCACTTCATTCAGACAACTGACAAGAAGAGAAAGTCCTTTCCTTGGCTGCCTACTACTTTCAGGACATTCAGAGTTGCCAGGGCAGGGTGACAAGCAGCAAGCTCACTGAGGTGCAAAGCTCCCTGGGTTGGGAGGTCAGCCCAAGCCTTGCCACAAGGGCTACATTTACACACTGCGGTTTCTGAGAGATGCTTCCTCTGCACAGCCCCGCCAAGCCCATGACTTCCACCACATCAGACTGGACCAGCACATCAGAAACTGCAGGCCATTGCCTTTTTTCATGCTCTGACCTTACTGAATGTGACAGCAAGCAGCGCCTGATTTACTGCACCAAGCTGCTGGGCAGTCACACTCAGCTTGAGTATCTCAAAGCCCAGTATTGAGAGAAAACCCTCAGCTGGGGCTATGGTAGTTGGCAACTGATAGCCAGAACTATTGCCATGTCTGGCACTGTCAAAAGCACAGCCTGTCAGTGAGTCTGCCTGAAAGCCAGTCCACAGCTCAATCTGAAAGAGCACTGACTTGAGCAGGGCATCAGGTGTTGCCCTGCCTGCAACTGTGGGCAGCTTGTGAAGGTGGAAGGCCCTCAGTGCTGTTGTTATGCCCTGTGTGGTTGTGTTAAGGTGATCCTGATTTGCTCTCACTCACTGATCCCATTCTCCAGAATAGAGCTGGGTCTGTCTAGTGGTGGCCCAGCTCCACTCCCAGCTTGGTGCAATGGAGAGGACCTTGAGTTGTTATCACCCCAGTCTCCCTTAGGTTTTCCTACTCATGTGAGTGAGCAGATACAGCTTGACATCACCCAAAAAAGCAGAGACTTTGGGTCTTTGACTGTCAGAGGGACCAGGATGCCCCTCTGAGATGCTTCTGAAAGTCCAAGTCTCAGCACCATGGAAACCCCTGGCCCATCTCTATTGCTAACGAGACTTTTTAATGAGTTTTTGGTGATGAACTTTCCATTCAGTTTCTCTCCCCTTTGAAAGCAGAGCAGCCTTGGCACATTCTCAAGTTACCTTCTCAAGCACCTTGCCAGCATTTCTGATGATCCTCCTGGAGCACCTTCCTGGCTACTGGTGTGGCATGACTGGTGCTGCGGATAACCCACCTCACATGTCTGGGAGGTGAAGGTGATGGATAAGCCAGAGCAGTGCACAGAATTGTGCTTACACCACCTGGAAACATTCAAGGTCCTCCATCTCATCAGTTCTTGGTGTCAGCTCCTACTGGCCCAGGAGGAAGGTGTCCTTCAACCAACCTCTTTCCTCCCCTCTCTTATGTTTTCCTGGCTGGCAGCTAACACAGCTCTCAGCTTCCAAACCTGCCCAAGCCAGGAGGGGTACAGTTAAAGCACCTTATCTTCTCCAGTACTTCCTTTCCTCTAGCTCCCTCTGAAATGACATCACCTCTCAACTGGGACATTATATCAGAGTGAAAGCAGGAGGCCCAGCACAGGTGTAGCACAGCTCCAGTTACTGCTCATCCCTGCTCTGTGTCCCCATTGCCAAGGAGCGCAAATCACCGGCCACAGCCCTGCATGGACACGTGTGACCTCCCTGCTTCATTCCACACTTGAACAGATGCTGCTGATGCCTGGGGGATGCTCAAGCAGAGCTTCCTTCAGCTTCAGCACACAGGGTCTAGTGGGGCACAGATTTAGCTTCTGGACTCAGGCAAAACAAAATGGGAATTTTTAAGGAATAAAGTGCATTTTTGGAGAGGAAGGTGCATGTGAGCACACCTCCAGGGATCAGTGCCTGCTCCGGTCGCCAGGTCCCCAGCCTCTCGTGCTCGCTGTTCCATTCAAGGGCTGCCTGGGGCCGTGTATAGCTTTATATCACTCTTTAAAAGCCCGGAGCGTGGGATGATCTCATAGCTAAAGCAGGTCAGGGCACGCCACTATCTCCCCCTTGCCGGCACTCGCCTGACAGCAGATCCTCTCCCAGCCCTGCCCGGGGAAATCCAGGCAGGGGCAGAGTGGGCGACGAAGCAAGGGGGATGTTTGCAGAGAGTGGCAGCAGCATCCTCTGCTGCAGTGCCTGTCCCGGCATGCTGCCAGCAGCCAGATGATTGCAGCACCTGAAATGATGCCCATTGCTCGCCGCACTTGTCCCAAGCAAATCTTCTAGCCTGTGTCTGGAAGCCCAGGCATGCTCCTGTCCTGCCTGTCCTCATTTCCCCTGTGCTTGCAGCTGCTGAGGGCAGCCTGGGCTTGGGGGAAACCCTAGAGATGGGTACCCAACACCATCCCAACCTTGAAGCAACACTTACCCCACCCCATGCCGGCTGCTCTAGCATGCCTTTCATTTTTAGAAAGCAAAGCAGCTCTTCAAAACAATCCCAAAGGCAGTGAATGTCCCTGGCTGGGCTCCAGCTGATGCCTGGGCATTCCCCCCTCTATACCCTGGGCCATGGATCCCAGCTTTTTCTGGGAGAGAGCAGCAGAGCCCCACAGGGTGAGGAGCCAGTGCAGCACAGGTTTTCCTCATCTTTCCTCATTCATTCACAGTGCTGGTGCCAGGAGCACCCTTTCTCTTGGCATGTGGGGAATTAAGCCCAGGAAGGATTTGTATCTTATGCTGTAGGTGCTTGGGACTCACTGCTTCTTGATGCTTCTATCAAGCCTGACAAGGGCTGGTCCTATGCAGCACTGTCCAGTGTACTGCTCATAGCTCCAGCACTCCTGAGGGCTCTCAAAGCTATCCCCTTGGAAAACCCAGTGTCTTCCTGCCTCCTGCAGGTGGGTCCTAGGAGAGGGGGAAAGTTTGGGCACAGGGAACCAGGCCAGAAGTGGGGACACCTTCACTGCTCCTGCATGATGGAGGAAGGAAGAGCCAAGAACCAGCATCATGCAGGTCTCTGGGAGGGCTGGGGGGTGAAAATAACTCCTCAGCTTTGGGGGGTTCATTCATCAGTGCCCCCAGAGACATGCAAACCCCTAGTAGTGTGCAGCTCAAGGTGGGGCTGAAGGCAAACACAGCTTTCGGGGGGGAGGGAGAGCTGTCACTCCCCCAGAGGAAACCAAGGCACAGGGTGTAGCAACTTAGTGCCAGAAAAGTGCAACTGAAACTTTGAAGAACAGAGATGTGGGACACCTCTGCTGCCTTTGCTGTCACCTTCAGGTGGTCTCTGGGAACATCCAGCTCATGTCTGGGACACCGACACTATCTAGGCATCACCCATCACCTGCAAGATGCCCTGTTCCCCTCTCTGCCAAGGAAAGGCAGCAATGGTGGTGCAGGGAGGGTGACACAGAAGGTGCTGGCTAGGGACAGGGATGTGATATGGCATCGTTTTCCTCCTGGTGTTAAGCTCCAGCTTTGGGGATTTACAATCCATTGAGCTGCACAGGATGTTAGAGGAGATGCTGCTGGGAATAAAAGGGAGGTGTAAGGCACATTAAACAGAGCTATCCCAGTTACCTGCTGCTCCCTGCATCCCTCCCTGCATCAAGGCCATCTTCCGAAGCTAGAGGCATAAAGTGGAAAACAGGGAAATGATGGGGCTTGAAACCCCTCTCAGGTCATGTTTTGACAGCTGCAGACTGCCCATTCATCTCCAGCCCCATGGACTCGCCTCCTACAGAGTCCATTCAAAAGACCCAACAGCTCTTGCCTCTATCCTGCACCCTAACAATTGCAAAAAGCTGCAAAAGGGCTGCCCAAGGCACCTGATTCACCTAAATCCTTTCTTCAGGAGAGCCACTGAACACCACCAGCCCCATCAGTCTCCTAAATTCCACCCCACTGCAAACACACTGAGCACCTGGGACATGTCCCATTTGCCAGCCTCTTGTGTGCATCACGGAGTAAATCCAACCAAAAGCCCCCCCAGCAGGAAACAGGGAAGAAGATATGACACATTACCCCACTGTGCCATCAGCCTGTGGCAATGAGGAACAAGCACAGCTGGAGCTACAAACCTTCCCTGGGCCAGCAGCCACCGCACCCCACCTCCTCACCCCGGCTCTCGCACCAGGAGCTGGCAGCTGGGGGGTATTAAAGCAGTTTATAGCCCACCCTCATTGCTCCTATAAATGAGTGTTAAAGAGCAGCAGCTGGAGCTGCTCAGGGACTGATTCCCCGTGCAGGTGCTGGAGCTTTGGCCTCAGCACGCGGCCCCACGGGTGGGTTTTGTGCCTCGGCCTCACTAAAGCTCCCGGTAGCCCAGGGGCTGTGTGGGGCTGAGCTCTGCCCAGCTCTCATTAAGATGCCTGTGGTGGCTGAGAGCGGCTGCCAGGGCGGCACGTGGCGAGGGGCAGTGGGGCATGCAAGCAAGCACGCGCCTCGGCTGCCGCAGGAGCAGCCGCCATGCCAGCAGGGCTGCCCCACTGCTGAGGATGCTGAGGATGAGGCCTGGTGCCCCCTCCCCAGCCCCTTGGGGACACATCTGTCCCCCAGCGTTAAACCACCTTGCTGAACTGAGGCACGGCAAGAGATGGTGAAAGCCAAGGGGGGGGGGGGGGGGGGGGCTGCAAAACCACAGCCCTCGCCTGCAGTCTGCTCAGCCCTTGGCAAGGCACCGAGCCCGAGCATTCAGCCAAGCATCTCTGCGGCAGGTTGAATTGAAGGAAAGCATGTGAAGGGCCAGGCACGCCACACGTCAACCCCCAGAGCCGCTGGGAAAACCCCTCTTTGGGAAACGCCATCTCCCTGGCTCTGGTGCTGGGTGGGAGCTAAGCCGGGCAGCGTGATGCAACATTACTCACTGCACCCCGGGAAGCTCCGGGCCTTTGTCAGCACTTCCCGCTGCCTGGGACGTTTCTGAATTTTCCCCCACCTCCATCTTCGCTGTTGCCCTCTCGGCACTGCAGCCTCCTTTGCTTTTATCCGGTCCCACCCGGCTAGGTGAAACCCCGGTGCTCCGCAGCCTGCCCAACTCGCCCTCTTCTGGCTGATGTTCTTTTACTTGCACCCGTCTGAGCGCACTGGAGATGGCCGGTACTCTCCGAGTGGGGGGACTCCCCGGCCCACCCCCTGTGCTCTCCCCCAGGCCGGGTTTCACCCTCATTTCAGTCAGTACCGAATTTCATCACCCCCTTGCTGATTCCTTTGTTTCTTTCTTTTCTCCTTTCCCAGGCAGTGGGGATGAGAAAGCCGATTAATCAGCCCTATTAGGGATTCATGTGAATTCCCCCATTTTCCCAGTGGTCACCACAAACAGCCTCTGCCCATCTGCTGCTACATCACCCCGCTGCCTCCCAACCTGCGTCAGTCCCTCCAAGCCTCGCAGGCCGGTCCCAACCACCACCCCCCGTCCCGTTCTTCCAAACGAGCGGAAAATGTCCTTAAAAAAAAGAGGGGAAAGAGGCAGGAAGGAAGCCCTCTACCCACAGAGCCACGGACACGCTCCCTGAGCTGCTGGGCTTGATTTTCCTTTGGTGACTGTGCCTGCTTTGGACCAGCCTGACTTGTTCTAAGTAAAGAAAAATGTGTCATTTCCAGGAGTGACTTATTACTAATGACACCATCACTGGGTTATGTGCTTCATGCCACAAAAACCTGTCAAGCACTTTTAGCAGGCTCCCATTTTAAGTGGTGATGGAGGAGAAGTTTCTTGATTCAACCCTTTGGTAATCTAGGTCATTCCAGGCTCGGCATATTTTTAAGTTGTTCCAGTTAATATCCCCTTCCTCTGCTTGCCCTTTATCCTAACACTGGCAAATGGAAATGCTGCAAACCCCTTTTTTTTAACGAAATCCCCCGAAGATGGGCTGGCAGCAACCGTGCTAGTGAAGCGAAATGGCTTCTTCGGGCAGCCGCCTGGCTCGGGCAGCATCGCAGCGCTCTCCCAGACCATCGCTCCTGGCATCCCGTCCTCGCCGTACCCCCAGCCCGGGCCGCGGACGCCGTGACCCCTCCAAACCGGCGCCGCCGGAGTGGAGATGCTGGCGGCAGAGCCTGCCCCGGCTCCCGCAGCCTTCCTTCCCCCTGCTCCGTCCGCGCCCTCTCCAAGCTTGCTTGGATGGAGAACGGTTCAGGGGACCGCGGAGTGGTCCCCTCAACCCCCGGTCAGGCAGCCCCTCCAGCCCCTGCACCAGGTGGGAAAGCTGCCTAGCGTCCTGCTGCAGATGCCCCTGCCCGCTGCAGGCAGCCTCTCACCTGCCTGAAGGAGCTGCCCACTCCGTGCAGCTCCTTTCCTGCTGCTGCCTCCAGGACCAGGCTAGCTGCCTCCGTAACCGCTCCCGCACACTGCCCGCGGCTGGGAGCTGGGGATCGCTCCCGCTCCGCTCGCCTCATTCTCCCCACTCTCCTCCATCTCCCCGCTCGCCAGCTGCCTGCGCTCTTTGTATCGCCAGCCATCGCGCTCCGCTCCCCGCCGGCCGCAGAGAGATCCGTCCTCGGGCAAAGCAGGGATCAGGCGGAGCCGCCCCCTCTTCCCCCTCGGTCCCCATCGGAAGGAAAGGAGCCGTCCCGGCTGACAAACCTCTCATGTCCCTGCTCTCCTTCATCCTCCGCACCCTTATTTTCAGCTTCATCTGCCTCTCGCGCATGTCTGTCCAGAACTGGTCCTCGGGGGGAGCGATCATTACATCCACGGGCATCCAGGCAGCTGGGCTGCGGGGGCACCTCTTGCCTCAGCAAAACAACAGCTGGTGGGCAAACAAAATGCAACAAACTCCCCCAAATGCCCCCTGCGGCAGAGCACCGGCAGCCCCGGCTCCAGCCTTCAGCCTGAGCGAACGAAAATCATTAAAAGAACAAAAATAATAGACCCGAGCGGGGTGGGGGGTCCGGCGCACCCCCTTTCCCCGGCCGCCCTTCTCCTCGCCTCTCGCTCCCTGCGTGCGCGGCTCCCGCTCCAGCCGGAATGAGCTCAGCCCGTGAGCAACAGCTCCGCTGAGCCATCCATCCCTTCGCCGCCGCACTCGTAGCGCGCCCGTAGCGCGCTCATAGCTAACGGGTCAGGCATGCGGCCGCATTCCTTACTCAGCACACAGACACGCAGGAGAACGCCGGGCCTGACATATGCTTCGCTCCCTGCTTAAAGGCGCAACCGCGAGTTTTTCGCCCGCCCAAAGGCCCCCTCAACCCCCCCGGAGAGAGCAGCCGTGGCAGGAGATGGATGGCTGCACCACGCTGTGGTTGGCCCTGCGGAGTTAATTTGGGGACAGGGCCTTGGAGGAAGGAAGTCAGTGCCCACACCTCATTTTAGCACCAGCCAGAGCGATGTGTGATCAAATCCCTACAACAAAGGGGGGATGTAGCACCACTCCCCACCCTTGCCCCCTGTCTGGTGCAGGCACCCCACAGCTGCTCCTGGAAGGATCAACCTGCAGTCCCTGGGGCACGTTTAACTCTGAACTCCAGTGCTAGGACAACGACATAATCTGTTTCTTAAGGGGAAAACTGAGGCACACAAAGTTAAACAACTTCTCCAGGGTTCTCTGCTGCAGGACAGAGCTGGGGACCAGACAGCAGGTCCTTAACCACTAGCTCATCTTTCCTCTTGTGGCCTCCACTGAGAGCATCACTCAGGAGGGTTGCTCATCCTGGAATGGTTTCAAACAGCTGGAGGTGAATGGGCCTCAACAGCTGGTGGGGAAAGGTGCTGGCACTGGGCTGCTCACATCTGCACGGCCATGTCAGATGTAATTGTCAGCCCGCTCCCAGCAGAGCAAGACCATAGTCTGAAGAAGATGCAGCCTCCGCCAAAGCCTTCTCACGTGCAAAGGTCTGGCAGGAGGGGGTCATGTAGTAATGGGCTCTCCCAGTCCTGCTGCAGTCTATCCATCAGTGGTGGCTTCTGAAGCAGGTGGGGGCTCATGGGTTTTCTTCTCTACATTTGTCCTGGGTAAAAGAATTACTTGTCCCCCCTCTTCCCACCCGTGGGACTCCTTAATATGTCTTCACACAGCTCCTTACGAGCTTATTGGTTTGAGCCAAGTCCTCCAGAAAATCATTCAGGATTATAG
Source organism: Melopsittacus undulatus (assembly GCF_012275295.1). Lineage (NCBI taxonomy): Eukaryota > Metazoa > Chordata > Aves > Psittaciformes > Psittaculidae > Melopsittacus > Melopsittacus undulatus. The sequence continues at coordinate 50,863,633 of NC_047530.1, forward strand.
TAAGCGCAGGAGCAGGGGGAGGAGGGGGGGGCATGTATTGTGCCTTTGAAAATCTGAAGCTTTATGGGCTGAAAAACCCCAGGCTGAGCCATATGTGAGTGACTTCAGTGTTTTTCCTTTGAATGACATCACATGAGATGAGGTCATTGGCATTAACTAAGTGCTCTCCCCTCCCCCTCCCCACCCGAGTGGAGCCAGCCTCCTAACGAGCCTTGTTGTTGTAACAAATATGGTTTGATTATTATCAGATGTGGGTCAGAGGTTGGATAAAATTCAAAGCGTGCTCCAACTAGGCTGGAAGAGAGAGGAGCAGCCTTCTCCCAAGAGCCATGCTTAGAAGTGGCTCCCATGGCAGCTTCTTAAGGGGGCTGTGGTCCTCAACATCTGCAGCCTCTGTCCCTGTGAGGAAGGGTGCATGATGCTGGTGGCCAGTGCCAACAGCTTCTAGCAATGGAGATGCCTCCATCTCCTGCTCCTGTACCAGTGGTGCCCGTGCTGGAGGGCAATTCAGCTGCCACCTGCTGTGATGGCTGCAGTTGAGGCAGTGTTGGGTTGTGAAAGGGCAGTGGCTGGCCAGCTGCTCTGTGACAGCAAAGGGGGATGCTGCAGGAAGCACACAGGGAAGGAGGAGGTGTAATCACCAGTCTGCCCTGACCCAGAAGTGCACAAGCATGCATTTGCCTTCCCTTGCTGCCCTGTGTTGCCCGACTCCCTCAGGCTTACAAAACCCCTCAACACAAGTCATTTTGGTACTGGCAGGCTCCTTTAGGATGTGTTTGCACTGAGTTTTCAGTTCAGGGCTACTGGGAGCCCCAGCTAGTGAGCTGGGCACAACACCATCAAGCAGCCCCTCATGCAGGAGGCTCACACCATGGTGTTCCACATCCCTCTTGCCCTCAGCAAAAGGCAACTGAACACAGGGAGTCAGCAATCCCCTTCCTATGCCAGTGTGAGGTCCATGGAGATGCTGCCTGCAGGCATAATTTCCCAGACAGCATTCTCCTCCCTGCTCTCTTCACATCTTCTTCACCCTTTTGCCAGGACAAAGGCAGGGGTTGGGAGCTGGTGTTGGGGTGAGCTGGCAAGTAAAGAGATGAAAGGCAATGTCCATAGAGTGGAAATACACCCCATACACCAGGTGCTGCCCCTTAGCCCTTTTCCCTGTGTGTTCCTCCTGGTCAGGCTGTCTCCCACCCTGCCTCCACCCCTTCTTTAGGAGACAGAGGTGCATGACCTAGAGAGAGATCCCAGCCTCGCTGGCCCCACTTTGCTCTCATTACCACAGCACTCACTAGAAAACCATCTGCTGCAACAGGTCGGAGAGTCTCATGCAACCCACCTGCAGAGCAGGAGCACAAGAAGCCCGTCTCCAGCACCTAC